>NC_084476.1:11757054-13227054 GCF_027409185.1 Cynocephalus volans | reverse complement strand
ACTATGGCCTCAAGTGTATTCTAAACAACGCTTTAAGATTTTCCATCCCTTAGAAATTGTTTAAAGAAAAAAAATGCATTAATGAATAGGTCCTATAATCTTTGGATTGTGTGCTTTAAATCCAAAGGGCTCAATCCCGTAGCAATTTAAGGCAAGATAAAAATTTAACTTTCCTAGTGGAAGATGAAGCAAGGAGTGCAAAGATTTTAATATTTTTAAAAATCTTATTTAAAAGTCTTGAGATCAGACACAAAGCAAACCATACCGGTTCTCTAGGGTTCTTGTACTATAAAATCTCATTACAAAGCATCTCATTATACTGATTATCCAGTTATATTCCTGGTCACATTATCTCCCCTGTATTCACAAAGATGTATTAGATACCTTGCTCTCTATACAACAGGCCACATTGTAAAGGTATTACTACCACTGTACTCAATCTTTCTATTCCATCGTACTTATCCTCATTCAAGAACTTTCAATAGAAAAAACTAAATGGATGTACTTCAAAACCATGCTTTTATAGTGTGCAATATCCCACATGTGAAAGGTTTTATAAAGTTGTCTTCAGCGTAATCAAGGATGCTTTTATTTCAAAAATGCTTTTAAAGGTAGACCAAATTGTGTATTTGAACTAAAAATGTAAGGTGCCCCCAAAAAGCTACAAAACATCTCCAACATTTCTCAAGATAGAAACTGGAATCCTGAAAGTATAACCTGGAACTAATTACAAAGAGTAGAGCAATATCAGAACTTCAGCACTATTTTGTGAGTAAAATAGTTCCTTCCACTCCATTCTAAGCTTGCAGAATGTTGGAAATTCTAGATGGTAACACCAACCGGCCAGCCTTAACTTTTACTATCATCATCAAAACCACCCTCAACTAAAGACCATTCCTACGTGTATCTTCTCCTTCCAGTATTGCCATAATACACAGTTTCATCATCTACTTAGAATTCCAGGAAATGTTATAAACTTCCCTCCTCCCCCCTTTTTGTTACACTGCTTCTTGACTGCTTAAATAGCATTTAAAAAAAAAAAAAAAAGTTCACAGGCAATCCAAAAAGGATTTCCTAATGAACTGCAGACTGTAGCATACCTCAAAGTAAAAAGTAGAAATCGTGATAGATTTTCTTCCTTACTTTCTGTGCATTTTCCCCCTGAAGATAACACCCCAAATCTAGCACCAACATTTTCAATCCTACTTCAATATGTTTTACTTTTTGTCTTTGGTTCCTAATTACTGCTTCTCTTCCCTTCTAAAAATTCATTTATCTCTTTCAGTAAAAAGAACAGTAATAATATGTTGAACAACTCTGAAATAAATTTTGTCATGTAAAAAATTAATTACGCATTCCGAACCTGGTCACTGTAGTCCTCCGGGAATTGCCTCTGCACCTCAGGATCTGTAAATAATTGACAGATAATATTAATTGGCTTTGGATTAGTGAGCAAGCAGAGGATCACACATTAATATTTGATCAGAAGATGATAGCAGCCCTGGCAGGGGATCCAAGGGGGGCAGCTGAGGCTGCTATGTTGATGAGCACAAGGAAGGACTCGGCAAGGCACTCCCATTACCCTCCTCCAGAAATATAAAAAAGAAAAATTTTAAAGACCTGATGCTACTGTTAACTTTAGACTATTACCTAATGCAAAAAATCTTGCCAGCTGCAAATTGCCCTCAATATATTTTCCCAGAGAAAATGAGTTTTAAACCTGCTTGACTTTTCTTCTCTAATCAGAAGCCTCCTTTCACAGTTACAGATGTGGGCTTGATAACCCAACCTTAAACACCACTTTCAGATCGGGGAGGAAAGGGGCGTGAGAAAAAAATTCCTTCAAGAAACAAGTGCAAAACTCCTTTTAAAAATAAACATTTTGGGAAGGATATATTTTATGAACTCTTATGAAAATACAGATAAAACTAGTTCAAGTTTTCTTCATAACGGAACCAACACTTTTGTTCTGTCAGTGTAAAAATATGATATGAGTAATTATGTTCTGTCTGACATAATTAGACTTGCACAGAAAATATAAAAATACATAAGTGAAAATATCTCTCATGACCACCTATTTAAAATAGAATTACTAAAGGGTCACTTGACTCTTAAATCATAATTGCAAGATAATCCAATGCCATCTTCTGTAAGTCAATACAGAAATGTACTAATTAAAAGCTATTAGCACTCCGTTTACAATTGATTAGGAAAACATTCAATCTTTTCTAATAAGAAAAAGATTTGGTTCCTCAGAGACACATTAAGGGGAGTGATCAGAATAATATCTATTTGGGAAATTGTGTATCAATGTAAAAGGCTTATTGGAAAAACAAAATATTTGAGTGTCTCCCCTCTAACAGTGATCACAATATATACACTATGTAATTTTCATATATATATCTCTAAAAACCACACTAAAATATCAATTTACTTCTCTGTGAAAGTGAATCCATGTAGAAGTTAAAACCTTCCAAATCACAATACAGAAATGCAGTTAATTTTTCTTCAGTGAAGAATCAAGAAGGGAAAAAACTAAAGGCCTATTCACATTCTACATTTAAATCCCAGAAATGCCAGTTTTCAGGTCATTAAAACCAATGGATGTTATTTTTTAAAACCCAAGACTAACAACAAAAGCAGGAATATTCAAAAGTTCACACCAAAAGCAAAGCTTTCCAAAAATGGGTGGTACAAAAAAATTGAAACTATCTACACACCATTTCAGCTCTTGAGGTGTCTTTCTGGTTGGCTTAAAAACTGGGGATCAATTTCTTTTACCCTTATCTTCGACTTCTAGAAAGGGACCAATAATGTGTCTAACCTATGACTAGCAGAATTCTGGAGGATTGCCCCTTCAGTACCACTCAGAGCTGCCCTGGTGGGCCCGATGAAGAAGCTATTTCTCTTTGGCTTGAAGGGCTTAAACCACACAAGGAAGGACTCAGCCCTCATGACACAAGAGGCCAGAGGGTGCTAAAGGTGTTGTAGGAAAAGTACCAGGTCCTCAGAGAATTAGCCAGCAGGATGCAAAGCCTATTGCCCAGGAAACCTCTAAGTGTACAACGGGTAGAGGGGGGAGAGTAATGGGAGGGGTAGAGGAGGCCTAAAAAAGAGAGCAGTGGCTATAATTCCTAAAACATACACAAATAACTTAAAATTTGGTCCAGAGACCAAACAAATACAGCTCTAGGCCACTGAGGAGTACAATAAAACAGAGGTTGGGAAAACCACAAAATCATCTATGCCTTATTCTTTTTCTTCCAATTCTCATGTGTTTAACACTTCCATTAGAAAACTTCATACAGAAATGACTCACATATAAATCTTTAATATCATGTCTTCTTTCTCACAGTAGTTTGTGCTTCTTGGGAACCACAAAATAGTGATAGAAATAAAGCCAAAGACTTTATTTTTCTATCACCATTTTGTGAGGAGATAAACATCAAAATCCAAATTTTATAGTATATTATTCAATTTAAAAAAATAAATTTATCGTTCATAGGTGAGAGAAGTTTCTTAAGTCTCTTTAATCAACTATATTAATAAGAAACCATATTAATAAGAAACTCACTTTAAAAATGTATTTTATTCATATGTACAACAGAGTAGAGTTGAAAAAAGAGAAGAAAAAATGGATTAAAAGAAAAATCAACCTAGTTTAACACAGTGAAGGTAAGGATGACCATGGAATACAAAGCTGGATGCCATTAAAACCACATTACCCTAAACACTGTCTTGGTGGTAGGCAACATAACCATCAATTAAATTTCTCCGTCTGTCCTAAGACTATGCCTAAAGTAAGATTTCTTGTTTTGACAGAATAATGTTCCAAGATAATACATGCATTATTATTTACTATGATTCAAGCATAAAACTTTTGATTTCTTTTTTTAAGTCCCCTGAGGTTTACAAAAAGCAAACTGCATGACTCCTTAACATTCTCTAAAGCAATATTTTTTTTTTAAAAAAAAGGCAAAGCTTTTTAAAACCATCCTATAAAGTTCCATTCAATTAGCTCAAAGATCCAATCTGATAGTTAATAAAACTATGAAAGTCATTTTATAAAAATCAACACAAAACTGCAAACAATTTGTTTGAATTTTCTTAAAATATCTATTTTGCACAGGTTGAAATATTTTTTCACATTGAGTTGATCACAATGCCATAATGTCATCAAAATATCGACATTGGAAACATCTGAGTTAAAAAGGTCCAAATACAATCTGCTTTTCTCAAGCAACACAACACCCGCCTTACTAACAGTTTCAGCATGGCACATGTACAAAACCTAGCACCCTGCAGTTAAGCAAACCGCCTTTAAATTTTCTGTCTGGCAGCAATCCACTTGCGTGTCTGTATGTTTTTACAAGTACTCTATGTATTTCATTGCGTCAGCTGCATTTCTTTGAGTTTTAAATGGTCTGGGAACATTTTATGAAATGTTCTATATCTTTATATGGAAAATAACGTACACTGGAAAACTGTGCATCGGCCTAATATTTATATATCTATTTCTTTATCCACCATCGAATGCTATAACTGCTAATGTTCCAAAACACCTTCTCACATTCACATGCTCACCACCAAATGTAGTGTCACCAAACAGCTAACTTTCAACACAAAAATCTGTAGTTGAGAGTACTTATCATGGAAGAAAGTTACATTACAATTTGCCTAAGCAATTGGCAGTATGAACAGAGTTACTGGCATATACGAAGCTTTTTCCCTAAGAATTGTCCCTCTGACAGAAAATTAAGAACATAAAATAGTGGTACGTACTACACTCTTCTTTCCTTACCCTCCTTTCCCAGCAACTTTCTCCTGATTTAAGTAATAGATTCTTACAAACTTAATCAATTTTGTCATCTCCCAGGAAAATATTTTTCAACAAAAAATACTGTATTTAGAATATCTTGCCAACTATATATATATATATATATATATATATATATATATAAAATCCATTAGAGTCCACACATCTCTTAACCATATAGGCCTAAAAGAGACAGCTGGCTCTTGAACAAGGGAACAAGGTTTTATATCATGTCAATGTGATGGGCTTCTCCCAGCACCACAGCCATCTAAGAGGCTATCTCCACAGAAATATCTATGTGCCACCACTTCCACAGAAGGCCACAAGAAGTGTTTACATATTTAAAACACACATTTCACAGTATAGGATTCCCATCAGCACAGTTTCATTCAGGCACAGAACATGACCATGCTTAAAAAGCTATGTCTTCACCACAGAAAAAACTGATTTCCACAACAAGCATGTCTTACTTTTTTCTTTCTTTTTTTTTTAAAGAAAAGCTAGTTATCTTCAATCTCAACAGTCTGTTTCCTAGTCTTCTACTAGACATACCTTTAACTCTTTAAGACATAGCAGATTGCCACAGGATGTTTAATTAATAGAATAAGAGTTTGGGCAAGACTTACTGGAAAGGTGCTATAAATTATTTTATACGGGCTCCAAAAACCTTGAGTTCTGCCTTAGGCTTAAAGTTCCTAGAAAACGTGGTAGACAGATCTTTTACAGCAGAAATGCAAAATAATTCATAAAAGTACTGTGGTTATGTATGAGGGCTCATTTGTACATTGGTAACTAGTATGTGTACACACACACACACACACACACACACATACACACACACACCTTACCAAATTATTTTCCTTTTTCCCTCTGTCACACCAATGACTCCATTTGCAGAGCCCTAGGCATGACGTATTTAATTGATTATTGAAAAACACACTGACTTCATTTTGTGCATAACAACTGCATAGTAACCAAATGTCACTATCTTCTATAACTGAAGCTCTTTTAGGAAATTTAAGAGAAACTGCAAATGTAGCAGTTAACACGGGAATTTACACTGCTTTCACTTTTAACATGCTAGGTATTAAGGCAGAAAACATTACATTTAACACTTAACTAAATTTATCCAATCATTATCTCTAGGATATTTCAGTCAATAAGAGAGAAAATATTGAACACATTTAAAGCTTACAATTACAAAAATCTGCCCTTTAAAAAGCAGACTTTAACATTAGCTTTAAACTATTTAATCTTGTTTTTCAATTTCATGGAGTTTAAGATAACTATCTTCCTCTCCCCACAACCATAAATGTTAATCCAAGCTGTAATCAGATTTAATTTTCCAGACAAGAAGGTGGGAATATGTTTTAAATGGGATAATAGTCCACTATGCTGCTCTTTCACTAATGACATTTTCGAATTTTATACACTAAAAATGTAGACTCCAAAAATAGTCTAAGGAGTTGCACATTCTGAAGACAACCTCGGCCTTTCCCAAAACACACTCAAAAATAAACTTTCTTTTAACCTTCAAAAAGAAAAGTTAATTTTTTTGTATAATGCATAATTAAAGTTTCTTGATAGTATGATTGCAAACTGGACTGCAATACATAAAGAGCTTCAAGGACACTACCTATTAAACCTATTAAATCTAAAAAAACCCCAGCTTCATTTACTTTGTGTTATAAAATACCTGAATCATTAGTTTAGCATTTTAACTAAACAATTATTCTAGTAAATTACTCCATTTTGGTGATTAAGATTTACTTACTAAAAGTAATATATTTTTGAAAGGAATGTTTCAAATGCTTTACATAGTTTAAAGAAAAAACAAACATGTTTTCCTTTTCCTTAACAATGAAACAAAAAGGTTTGTGTTATCTTTTAAATTTTTCTTTTAATTAAAAATTACTCTTTCAAAAAAGATTGCTAAAATGCAGATTTGACCCTAAAATTTCAAAGGATTTTAATTCACTAATTAGAAAAAATAATAATTTTGAAGTACTTTAAATGAACATTTATTTGGTTTCCACATACAATGTAATTGTTACTTAAAAAAAAATCTATTCTAGGGCCGAGCCCGTGGCGCACTTGGTAGAGTGCTGCACTGGGAGCGCAGCGACGCTCCCGCCGCGGGTTCAGATCCTATATAGGACTGACCAGTGCACTCACTGGCTGAGTGCCGGTCACGAAAAAACGACAAAAAAAAAAAAAAAAAAAAAAAAAAAAATCTATTCTGGGTATTAACTTTTTGCTCTGGAACATCAAGACTGTAAGACATAAATACTTTGAATCATCCCGATTTTTAACTATGATTTTATTCCACCGTTTCCCCCCGCCAACATTGGCATTTAAAATACAGTCAAATACTATTGCACAACAGCCAACCTGAAAACATAGGAACAGTTGACCATCTATACTATTAAAAAAACACAAGTAGCATTATTCAAGGAAGGAAAGCAAAACCCACCTCGGTATGACAAGCAATGAAACCATTCACGTGCCAGATTCCTCTTCAGACTAACATATTCTGCCTTTCAGACATATCCTGCTCCGATGTGACTATTTATGCATAAATAGCAGACACTGACCTATTGTTTTCAGTTGTTGGAGTTATGAATGTAGTACAGTTACCAATTAAATGAATCAACAAGTCCTAAATGCATCAGCTGTTCTACAAATAATGAGTCCATTGACATTATACAGTAAAATCTAGGGAGTTTCATCTTTCTTTCTAGAGAATGCTGATAGATTTTAACGAGCAAATGCTACTACTTACTGATAATTAGAAGTATTTTTCATAAGTAACTTCATCTACAAAAGGAATATAAATCTGATCCTAAACCAAATTTATGCCACATAAACCCAAAAATCAAACATAAGTGAAATTCAAAAGGGAGCTTTAAAATGGAAAAGAGAGGTTAGCGTGTGCCGGAGGTGGGGGAAAAAAAGTCAAAAGGATATGTTCACTCACACTTACCTTTTTCCCTACTAAACATCTTGGTTTTCAACTTTCATTATTATTTACAATTTAAATAGTTAGAGTTTTCTTAAAAACTAGTTAAAAGTTTAGGACTCCTGAAATCTATCAAGTTGATAAGTAACAAATATACATGAAGTTCTTTTTTTTTTTTTTAATAGTTATCATCTCAGGCTTCCACGTAATTTTTCTAAGAGTTAAGATTCATTTTATCCCCCCTTTTTGAATGAGTAACCCAAGTGTCACATTTTTATGCCAATGTGAATAATTACTTTAGACTTAACCTAAATGACAGCTGTGCCCTTTCTGTATTACAAACATGACATCACTGAATATGGTTTTCATAAATAGATATATCACATCTATCAAATTTGGTGAAAAGAGATAACTTAATTATTTACTAGAATGTAAAAACTAGATGGAGTACCCACTATGTGCTAAGCGCTGCGACAGGCATTTTATATAAAATTTCCGACTTTATCTTCATGACCAAGCTATGGTATTGGGACTATCATATCGATTTTATCATAGTTAAAGAAAGCAATAGGTTATCAGTTGTCTAAAGTTAGAAAATGAGTATTCACTGCTGGTACAAATACTCTGATGTGGCTAGTCCGGTTGATGAACAAACGATAGTCCCTGCCCTCCAGGAATTTACAGTCTAACTAACCCTAATATAGAACACAGAGAATTAAACAAGCAGTTACCATGGGACTTGATAAGTGCTCTGCTAGGGATCAGCATAGGGGCATCTAGCTTTGTCTTAAGGGGGACAAAAAAGACTTTCAGGTGGAAGTGGCAGAGCCAGAGGTAGAGCCCAGAACTAGACCAAGGCTCATCCCACGCTACCACACACCCCTTTCTGAACAGTACACAGTACGGTGAGTAGACATTTTGTGAGGCCAGGTCCCATGTTTTACTTAACTTTGTCTCCTACAAAATATCTGGCATGTTACAAATACCCAACAAATACTTTGGGCATAATAGAATAAATAGAATGGAACAAAATAAAGTCATTAAATACCCTGTCTCTCCAAGTGGATAAAAGGCCAATTTCAAAACATCCTATTAAAAACAAGCCTTTGAACACTATAGACTTCCTAAAGATCACATTGGCATGTAGTAAGCACACAATAAATACCAGTTGTTGTTATATTATTAACCCCAATGGAGAAATAAGTATGCGCTATAAATTAGATGGCTACAGACATATAGGTGTGCCTCGAATTGGAAATAACATGTTCCTGAAATAAAATTTTATAAACCCAATTAAAAATTTCCCATTGCCTTCTATTACTTACTTAAAAATGTTATAACTTTGTCAGAAACTGATTTTCTCTACATTGTCAGTGGTTCCAAAATCCTTAAGCTACAGTTTATTTGCCTCCTGGCATCTCTTTGCTAATGATCTGTAAACATCAAATGCACTAGAGACTCTCCCAGATTTACAGAAACCCTGAGGTAAATCTGTATAAATTGAAGGACCTTTCTGCTAATTCCTTTGCTTTTTAAGTTTGCATACTGGGTTTCAGAAACAGAATCCCACTTAAATGCTTTTGCAATAGCAATTATAACACTACCAGGTACTACTTTCTGAATGCCTAGGTATACCAGTCATTGCCATAGGTGGTTTAATTTTTATCTTATTTAATCACAATAACTCTGCCAGGTAAGTAAATGTATCCCTATTTTATAAATAAGAAAAGTGAGGCTCACTAAGAACAAATTCACAGAGTTAACCAACAAAGCTGGGATTCAGCCTGGATTCATCAGACTCCAAAGAATCCAAAACTGGCTTTCTTTTTTGGCTTTATTTATTTACATCCTCCTGTTGATCTGTCTTCTAGTCATTATTGTGACTCAACAATAAGAATACATCTGGACAAATAACTAAAACATGTTGTCACGAAACAGGCCTTAGCAGATTATGAATGCAAGCTTTCCAATTTTTCTATTTGAATTCCTTTGCCAGTTCAGGATATAAATAAAATGACTCCAATGTAACTAGTACCCAATTTGACTAGTAAATACAATACTTAAAAGATGAATTCATATTAAAAACTTAGAATAATTTTGAAGGACAGAAGTTATCTTTGTATCATCTATGAAAAAAATCATTGCTAAGCAGTGTGAATAAGAACATAGAGAAAATGTTTTCCTACTTAAGAAAATGTGTTTCCAAGTACTTCTAAACCACACTGGGAACCCCAACGCTAAGGCCAAACTAGGGCATACAAGATAAAGCTGACAATCCTGCAGTGAAAACACACTATGCGCATCAACCAGAAGACTTTCTTAAACCAAAATTCTGCCTCTCCCCCTGGGAACAAGCCATTGCTGCCCCACCCTTATGCATACCATTAGAGAAGCAGTGTCAATGTCCATACCACTTTTTAAAAAAATTGTGGGAAAATATACATAACACAAAATGTACTCTTTTGACCATCCTTAAGAGTACGGTGCTAGGGCATAAGTGCATTCACACTGTTGTGCGACAGTCACACCATCCACCTCCAGAACTTCATTTTCCCCAGCTGAAACTCTGAACGCATTAAACACCAACTCTTATTATCCCTCCTCCCAGCTCCTGGCAACCACCATTCTATTTTCTGTCTCTATTAATAGATTAGTCTAGATACCTCAAAGAAATTAAATCATACAATATTTGTCCCTTTGTGACTGGTTTCTTTCACTTAGCATAATGTCTTCAAGGTTCATTTATGTTGTAGCATGCATCAGAATTCCTTCCTTTTTAAAGCTGAATATTCCACTGTATGTACATACCACATTGTTTATTCATTATTCTGTCAACAGACATTTGGGTTATTTCCACCTTTTGGCTATTGTAAATAGCGCTGCTCTGAATATGGGTGTACAAATATGTGTCCAGGTCCCTGCTTTCTCTTCTTTTGGATATACACCCACAAGTGGAATTACTGGATCATATGGCAATTTGATGGTAATTTTATTTTGAGGACCTATACCACTTTCAATATGTCTCGAGAACTTTATGTTGTAAAGCTATCATAATCTAGAAATCTTAGCCTAGCCATTAAGACCAACCCACCCATTTCATCTCTACATCTTAAAAATGAATCCCCAAATCTAGCCAGCCTAATCAATTGATCTTCCCACAAAAGTTGATATGCTCTGCTCACCTTTCTCTTCTTCCCACTATCCAAATCAGACACTTTCAAAAGATGCACTTAGGCATCACAATTTATAAATGTGGCCAATAATACATTCTTCTGTGAATTATCATTCAATCACTCTGGCACTTTCAACAAATTTTAAAAGACAAAGAACTACACCCTCCATCAAAAGTGCAATAAATTTAAAATGAGGCTGCCAAAGGAACAGCACAACTGGTATACTCACATGCCTTGCTCCCTAACTCCCAAAACTTGTGATCAGCCAGCAGCAGAATTCTCAACCTCCTCTCTGCAAGTTCCCATCACATTCTTACCATCTTACTGAAACCCAACGCAGGCTTCCTCTGAAACCCTCTCAAGTGGCAGATGTTTCTTCTCCCCACCTCCTCCCACTGGCCTGGAGGTGGGGTAGGTGGCCTCTGTTCCTTGTTGCCACTTGCAGACCATTCTCCCTCCTTACTCTTCAAAACCCCAAATTTTAACCTCAGGTCACCAGACTGTACCCTCCCCCCAACCCCCAACCCCACTCTCTCTCTCTCTCTCTCTCTCTCTCTGCTTTGTTGTCATATACCAATACCAGGGTTTACTCCTCATTCCTTGAATCTTCTGGATCCTTCTGCATTGTCACTCACTCTACCACTATTCCCACCACAATTTTACCAATTATCCTGTTTACATAGATGATCCTTCCAAACCCCTGAACTCTTCATCCATTGGCCTCTTCCTCCACCAACAATCTTGCCCTCTATCCATCCACAGCTACTCACTGCTATGGTCATGCTCTAAACTGTACCCTCATCAATAACCAAAGCCCCCTCAAGGAATCACACCTTCAAGCATTTCAGTCTCCAGCCATGACCTACTGCCTCTCTTTCTAGTTCATTCCCTGTAATACTCTACTTTCTTCAATCCCACAGGTATGTACTCTCTATCAATCTGTCTTGGGTCTACTCTATACTCTGCTCTTCATCTATCTCAGGTCTACACTATCCTCCTTATCCAGCTTAAATTCTATTGATACCATTCAAATAGAATTTGATACCATTGAATGGTATCAATAGAATTCAATTGGTTCAATTGGTTCGATTCAATGGTTCAATTCTATTGAACCATTCCTTCACACACATCCTCAACTCCCTTGTGCCTCTCTTTCTTTGTCATTCTAAACTGGCAAAACCCCAATCCTTGTTAAGTCCAACTGTCCACCTGTACCCCTGTAGCTGACTGTGGCTGCAGAAAAACCACACAACTATGCTGACTAATCTCACTTTAAATTCATGATTATGAACTTCAAGTGATCTTTAATGGGACTATGTAACCACAGCACACTTTCCTTCATTCATTTACTCTCGCTCTCCTCAGTGACTATTTCATATTTTCTCCTCTCCCCTCAAACTTCCAACCTTCTCCATCCTGAAATTTCTACTAATGACCTATTTGCCACTTGCCAGAGAAAACGGAGCAATCAGAAGAGAACTCCCACAAGACCCCTCTCCACCACCCCTGCCCCAGATTCTGCTTTCATCTTATTACATGAGGAATTGTCTGTACCCCTTGCAAAAGCCCCTCATCCACGTGTGAAGGAGGATCCCAACCCCAATCCCTCTCACCACCTCAGACACAGCTAAACCAATTCTCCCATTTTATTCATTTTCACCTCTGTACTGGATCTTTCCCATGTGCATATAAACATGCTGTTATTTCTGCAAATATTTTTTAAAGGTCAAGCCCACTCCCCAACAGTTACCACCCCATTTTTCTCATTCTCTTTATGGCTATATTCTTCGAAAGACTGTCTACTCGGTCACCAGCTCCTCTCCTCCCACTCTCTTAGACCCATGCTTCCTCCCACCACGTCAGTGAAACTACTCGTGTACCAGTGGCCACACCAATGACCTTCTTTCACAGCTAACATCAATTATCAGTCTTCAGTCTTGATCTACAAGCACCATTCACACTCATGATTACCTCCTCCTCCTTGATCACTTTCTTTTTTCGTGTGGCTTTCCGAGCATCCCACTCTCCTGCCTCACTGGCTTCTCCTCAGTCTCCTTGCTGATTTCTTTCTATTGAAGGGCCCCAGACCTCAGTCCTTAGACTCTTCACTTTTCTTTCTCAATGCCCTCCTTTGCTGGCCTCTTTCAGTCTCATCACTTCAAATACAAATACACACTGTTAACGTTAAATTTATTTCTCCAGCTCAGACCTCTACCAACTCTGGACTCATTTATCTGTCTACTCAGCATCGCCACTTGACATCTCAAATTTAACATGTCCAAAACTGAACTCTTGATCTTTCTCTCCCATCTCAGATCCAATGCGTCAGTCAATCCTGTCAACTAAATATTCAAAATATGTTCAAATTCTGATCATTTCCCAATATCTCCACCACTACCACCCTGGTCTAAGCCACCATCATTTCCCACCTGGATTACTACAACAGCCTCCTAACAGGTTTCCCTGCTTCTGTCTCCAATTCCTGTTCTCAAAACAACAGCCAAAAGAATCCTGTAAAACTCAAGTCAGGTCCTCCTCTAAATTGTCCTGCCTTCGCCAGCAACTCTCTGACCTCACTTCTTCCTGGTCTACCTATTTTTCCTCAAACATGCATGCCATGCTTCCACTTCATGACCTCTGCCCTTCCTGTTCATTCTGTCAGATAAATATCAAGAAATGAGGCATGTATTATCAGGTCTTTATTCACAAGTTAATTTCTCAATGTGGTGCAATATAAAGATTTATCACATTCTAATAGTAATTACTATTTTTTAAATGTTTTAAAACAAGACTAAAAGTTAACCCACCAAAATATCTAACCATGAGTCTTTGAGTTGTGGAATTATATATAATTTTTTTCCTTATCTTCTGAATTTTCTACATTTTTTAACACGGTCCATAATTTTTAAAAAATGAACTTTGTGATAAAGAAATATGCTCCTAGGAAATTAGATTTAAATGCCCTTCAGCAGCTTATAATGTCCCCATCTGCCTCTTCCTATGTGTTGACCTTAAACATTCTGTAGATTAGCTCACTCGACATCTATTAAAACAACCTTCTGTGGACCCTCCAGTATTACAGAGGCTAGAAAATTTAAAACTATTTCCCAATGTGTCAGCCCAAAGGCCCTTACAACTAGGATACTGAGTATGATTTAGGTTCTGCCAATCAGATCCACCGGGTGAGACTTGAAATCCGATCTCAGGGAAGTGGGGAGACAGAAGGCAACATGTGGAATCCATTTTTCTGATACAGAGCTAGCAGGAATGGCATGATGGTTTCTATTACCTTCACTTGGACCATGACCGATACACATACCTCTTCCTAGTATTTATCACACTGGACTATAATCTTCCACTTACTCGATGACCTCCTCTACCTAACCCTAAGCTTTCTTGACAGTAGAATCACTTTTATTTATCTTCCTATCCTCTAAACCTAGACCAAAATAATTGTAACTCATAGCACACAATCATTCTTTAGTAAGCTTTTAGACAACCACAATAGCTACTATAATATTAAAAGGATTTGATATGAGTATTAAACTGATGGGATTGGGGATCCATAGGCTATATCCTGCCACCACATGATCTTAAATAAGTCTCTGGACCTGAATTCTCTCACATATAAGTTGAAGTATTGACTAAATGAGTTTTCTTGACTCTAAAATTCTATTACTCTATGATCTAAAATTCTGAGACAACTCATTGCTCTGGTAAAACATCCATGTCTATAAGTATCCTTCAAAGGAAAAAGGCCCCGAGGAAAGTACTTCTTTCTACTTTTCCCCATGGCCAACCACTCTACAGAATTAACAAGCCTCTCACAAAACACACAAAAAATTTTAAAGTCCTTTCAATGAAGTAAAATTCCAAGTTTAAGTAGCAGTGGCTACTTAAATAACATTTTATTTATTCATTTAGGAAGTCTGGACAGAAATACATACTTCCCATTAAGAAGTAATTAGCTCCATAACTGTCCTAAACTAGACTTTCACACCTGGTACAACAATGAAAATCTCAGAGACTCCTTTTGTCATCTCTGTCTGGCTTCATGACTTCGCTTCTGTGGTTTCATGTCATAATCTGGAGGGGTTTCCTCCCTCCTGCCATTAATCTAAAAATCTGCATTCCTGTAAAAGCCCAGCCTCCATTTCAAGAATGAAGAAAACCTATATGAGACCAAAGGATTCTTGGCTTGGGTTAATTCTACCCTAAGAAATCTCTCCTCCTCAATGTGCATTTCCTCCATGGTCTCATGATGTTTGCCATTATGTGTGTCTTTCGTGTTACAAGGCAGCTGTGTCCTTAGTGGATTCATCAGGGTTTCCCTCACTCTGGACGCTGCATCCATGCTGACAGACAATGAAGGAAGGTTCAACGGAGCCAGGTGAGGAGCCAGGGCTTGAGAAGCAGGGCACACAGGAAATGTGGGGTGTTGGGGTAGCAGAAGGCAGGTACACAAACAAGTATTTTTAAAAAAGAAGAATAACCATCAAAACCTCCATGATGCCTAAAAACCTCTGTCAACATTTTAATAACTATTCTTCCAGCTCTTCTCCAAGACTGAATGAACTAGGATCCTCAGAGAATCAGTCTGTGCCCAGGGTGCACTGAAATAAAGGTGTAGCAAATTTTCCAGGTATAAATGGTGGCTTAGACCAGGATGATAGTGGTGGAGATGAAGAGAAATGGCATACTTATTGCTCCTCTCAGACTCACTTAACACAGTCCCTCACATAGATATCTTTGAATAAACATGCAAGTCATCCCTGAGAATAAGAATGAAGCTTTGTCGGGGTTGGTGCTTCCCAGTTGCTATACAGGAGTGAGGAAAGGGTAAGTGGGTTCACAGGATGCAGCAAACACAGATTCTGGCACTGATCAGACCCTCCTCCCTACACGTTCTACAAGACAGCCTGCCCCATTCCCAACTATATCATCATAGCCCCGCATTGCAACTACACAGTCCAAGAAGCATTCCTTCCTCCTATAGCCCTCCCTATGGAAGAAAACCCATATACTCCTGCCACTGTAGCTCTGCTTACACAACCAAATCTAGCTATGTTCATCCTGGAGCCCCCTGGGACCTACAGGATTATACAAACAGTGCACAATAAGGTGAACCCTGTGACTGAGAATGCTGAAGATTCCTAAGGCTAACACACCCAGTAAAAAAGCATCTGGGAAAGATAACTCCAGATTATGCTCCAAGGAGTTGGTGTGGGGTGGTGACAGGACTGGATTTCAATGCTGGCTCATCCAATTAGCTGTGTGAACTTGTGATGATTATTTAACCTTTCTATGTTTGGTTTCCCCATCTGTAAAATAGATTACATCATATCTATAGGGATGCTATAAAATATTAAATGAAACAATACATTCAGAGAAGTTGAACTAATGCTTGGCATGTGATAAGCTATCAGTATATTTTGGGCATTATCATCATCTTACATATTATTTTCCATAATAGGGTGGCAAGTGAAAATGCGAGTGAGCACTGAAGTCAGTCCTGAATTAGAATCTTGATTCTACTGCTTATCAGCTGTGTGATCCTGGACGAATTATTTTTCTGAGGACTGGTGTCCTAATCTGTAAATTGGGCACAATAATGTCTGCTTCATAGAATATTCATAAAATAATGAATGTGAAGGACTTTGAACAGTGACCAGCACCTAGTGGATGCTTAATAAAATTAACCATTACAGGAGGAAAAGGAGCATTTAAGTGTCAACTTGACTGGGTTAAGGGATAACCAGACAGCTGGTAAAGCATTATTTTTGTGTATGTCTATGAAGGTGTTTCCAGAAGAGATTGACATTTGAATCAGTGGACTGAGTAAGGAAGATCCACCCTCACCAATGTGTGTGGGCACCATCCAATCCACTGAGGGGCCAAAGAGAACAAAAAGGCAGCAGATAGGCAAATTCACTCTCTCTTGTGGAGCTGGGATATCTATCTTTCCAGACCTTGGACATCAGAAGTCCAAGTTCTTGGGCCTTCAGACTCTGGGACCTACACCAGCAGCCCCCAGGTTCTTAGGCTTTCAGCCTTGGACAAAGAGTTAAACCATCAGCTCCCCTGGCTCTCAGGTCTTTGGACTCACCTGAATTACACCACTGGCTTCCCTGGTTCCCCAACATGCAGACAGTACACTGTGGGACTTCTCAGCCTCCATAACCCTGTGAGCCAATTCCCATAATAAATCCCTTCTTATCTATCTATATCTCCTATTGGTTCTGTTTCTTTGGAGAACCCTAACTAATATTCCTTCCAAGGTCATCTACATGCAGAAAGCATATAAAAACAATAAATGGTAATCAGCTATTCGGTTCATCTCTGACTATGACCCTCTGCTTACTCAGAACAAGTAAGAGCTCTGCTTACTCCTTTACCGAAGCTCAATTTCTGAGCTAAATTTAGAATCCTGACTCTTCCCAGTCAGGCGGCTGTATCATTGCTCCCCTCCCTTTCGCCTGGAGATCTTTTGCATTTGTCCTGTTATCCCAGTTAGTCTAGATAAGAACCCTTACTAATTCATGCTAGCTTCCTAGCCTCAGTTGCTCACCACTGGCACTCACCAAGAAGGTCCAATATCTTGAGGACCAGTAATGCGAGGCTGTCAAACTATCCTAACAACATTTAGCTTCCAAAGTGGAAAAAAAGGAGTCCAGTGAACTGTCGATCCATTCATTGCAAAGTTATTTATTGCACATCTACTACAACTAATACTAAGAGGGCATCAAGAGACATAATCTGTGGTATCTCTCCAATTACAATCAGTAAATACTCTCTGAAATTACTCAAGTAAAACAGAAATTATGATAGTTTTGGAAAGAAGGATGAGTAGATGAATTAAGGATTCTCCTACCTAATGAAATGAGTTAAGAAAGGTAGTAACGTCTGCCAGAGAATTGCATCTGCTCCCTCTTCTGCATGAACACAGTCTAGAATTATCTAGGAAGCCAACATTTCAATTTGAACTTGAATCTTTGAATTCTTTTATACTTCCTCCTTGACCCTGTTAAGCAATCAACCTGAACTTTCCTTCCCCTCACAGCCTCCAAAGTTGAAGGCACTTCCCAAGGAAGTGGGATACCAGACCCCACTACCATTCAGATCCTTTACCATCCTGAAAGATGCCAAAAAAGGGATGCAAAGAGGTGCTGAAGTTTTACAATCCTGATCATGTCATTCCCCACCATCAGATTAGCAAAGGTTAAAAGTGTGGGAAATATCTGAAGATTAAAGGATCTGGGGAAACAGATCATATACTTGACAATTAAGAGTGTGATTGGATGGAAAGTAATGTGGTACAATTTTTCTGCAGCACAAACAGAATAAATTTTAAGTGTCTATCCCTTTTAAGCTACCAATTTTACTTCTAGGAAATCATCCATGGAACTCATAAAAGTCACTGCCTTCGACAAACAAAAAAGTTCATTACAGTGTTGTTGAAAACAGTGAAAATATGAAATCACCTAAATATCAATCAACATGGCAATGGCTAAATAAAGTATGGTAGATCCACACAACAGAATACTATAGAGTCATTAACAGTGATTTAGTAGAATGTGAAGCAACTGGAGCTCTCATATGTTGCTGGAGGGACAATAAATTGGTACAACCACTTCAGAAAACTACTTAACATTATCTAATAAAACTACACATACACCCACCTTATGAGCCAGCAATTGCACTCCAAGAGAAACAAATGCACATGTTTACCAAAAGGCAGGTACAAGATTATTCATGGTATCTTTCTTGATAACAGTAAGATTGACAGGATGAATAAATTGTGCTATATTCATATTGAAATATTATACAGCAATTAGAAAGAATACATGCAACAATATGAATGAATCTCACAGCCATATTTCTGACGAAAGAAATTAAACGATCCAATTTAAATAAAGTTCAAGAACAAGTAAAACTCTATCTGGTGGTAGTCAAAGAGTAGTTTCCTCTGGGGGGCAGGAGGAGGAAGGGAGGATACTGAGTATGAGAGAGCACGGGTAGCCTTCTGGGGCGTCACAGATGATCTTGATCTGGGTAGGGGTTACACAAGGGTATACACTCATCAAGCTGTACATTCATGATTTGCAGATTTACCTCTTTGCTAAACCTCAACACATTCTAAAAATGAAGTGATTTAGAACCACAAATGACGTGAAAAGGTATCCTTTTTAATAATTTTTAATTGGGCCTCTGAAATACTTTTATATTGACTGCTATACAGATTTAACAAATATTAACGCTTTTTGTATCTTGACTTTGGTATATTTTACATTTCACATAACTCACACCATTCAATGATTTTTAGTAAATTTACCAAGTTGTGCGATGCCCTTTACTGTTAATCCATTATCCAACTCCTGCTCCAAGCAACCATTCTATTATCTGTCTCACTAGATCTGCTTTTTCTGAGCATTCATCTAAATGAGATCATAAAATACATGGTCCCCTGTGTCTTGCTTCTTTCATTTAGCATAATGTTTTTGAGTTCATCCATAACGTGACATATATCAGTAATTTTTTCCTTCTTATCACTGAATAGTATTCCATTGCATAGGCACTGCGTATCTTTTCTATCTGTTCACCAGCTGCTTGACAGAAATAGTAATATTTTGCCAGATTTCTACTCACAAACATAGCTAAAGCAACACTTCCTTTCATCCCATTCTCAGCAATAACCATCGTTGGGAAGTTTTTATACTTTCAATACATATCAATGTCCCATGACAAAGTAATTTTGTATTTTTAACATTTACATATCTTGTATATTGAATATAATACTTTTAACTTGATCTTTTTTACTTACAATTATGTTTCAAAAACATAATTGTGAGTAAACAGATTTATTCATGTTGTTTCAAGTAGATTGGATCCATTTGATTGCTATATAATTCTTCAATTATGAATAAGTTATAACTTATCCATTTCTTTTATTTATGGTCATTTAGGTTTCCAGTATTGTTTATTACCAAAAAAAAAAAAAAAAAAAAAAAATGATGCTATGAACAATGTTGATGCTGTCTCCTTGTGCATATATAAGAATTTCTCTACAATATATACTTACTGGTAAGCGCTGGTTCCTAGGCCATGAGCACCTTCCACTTTACTAGGTATTGCCAAAGCACTTAAAAGTTTTTGCTCCCCACATTCTTACCAATACTTGGTATTATTCAACTTTAAATATTTTTCCACTCTCATGTATGAAATAGTATCTAATAGTTTTAGTTTTTATTTCCTTGGTTTTTACTGATATAATATCCTCATTTGATTACTAACCATTTGAATTTCTTCTTTTGTGACTAAGGCTGTTTAATATTTTTTACCTGTTTTTAAAGTTTATTTCCTTCAAATTCCTAATGCATTCTGAATCCAAAGCCTTGCAAAATTTTTCCTTCAATCTGATAATTTTCTTTTTATTTTGCTTACAGTTTCTTTTGCCATACCAAAAATTTAAATTTTAATGTAGTCAAATCTTTTTCATTGTGATTTGTGCTTTTTTCTATCTTATTCAAGAAATCCTTTCCTACATAGACCTCAAAATATATTCTAACATTTTCTTTGAAAAGTTATGAACTTTTGATTTTTTATAGGTTGTTATTCCATCTGTAATTTTTATAAGGTTGTGAGCAGGAAATTTTTTTCAGATGGATAGCCAATTGTCTCTGAAATAGCAGAACTGCCTGGTGATAGCCATTTTACTCCTAACTCCTAAGGGCAGCTAGCAAAGCCCCACCTCATCCCCCTCAAAAAAAATGTTTATGGGAAATGTTTAATACTTCTTAATATCATTTAAATATGGCAAATCATAGATAGCGATAGTTGGAAAGACAGAATATACCAGAATATATTGGGTCAATTTTTCTTAGACCTGAAGAAAAAGACCTGATTCATTTTTATTCAACAAAAAAGCACAATGAATCTAAACAGACACTGGATCATCTAGGAAGTAAAAAAATATTAGGCAAAAGCAAAGTGGTCAAACATTTCTACTAGCTTTCTTTTACACTCATGAAACACCAAGTTTTGACAGTTTCACAGGGACACAAAACCAAACTTTGACCTAGCCCTCAAAATTCACAATCTCACACCAGATTTCTACTCCTTTCCAAAGCCGAGATTTAGAAAAGAGCCACTTAGGTAAATGCTTATCTCAATAGTTACGGTGCTAAAAGAAAAGAAATGCCTCACTTAATACTACTGAAACCATTACTAAACTTGATTCATAATGATATTCTTGCATAAACTAACAAATTATTCCACTGATATAAATACTCCTGTAACTAAAGATTTTAACATAATGTTACATTTACCATAATAATTTACATAATATAACAGTATCAAGCAGCAAAATTTGAATTCTTTGTTCTCTTAAAAAAGAAAAAGAACACCATTTTAAGTTAATGATACGTTTCTGAATATGACACTATAAGGCATTCTTAAAGAGGTATGCATAACACGGACATTGATAATTTACCAAATAAATTCACTGTGATCAGTTCTATTATAAAAATTCAGAGGAACTGTTAATGAAAGCAAATGTTAATTTAATATTTTTACCCCTTCCTTCTCTAGCCATCTATTAGAACCTAACTTATTGAGAATATCATTTTTAACAGTATTTCTTTGCAAATGTTATACTGCAAATGCTGTATAATTATCTTTCAGGCTTCAAATTTTAGGCATTCTACATACTTTATATTTTACATATACTTAAAAATGCAAACTCAATGGTCAAGTAAACAAAAAAGGTACTCTTTGGTTTAAAAAAATTCATTAAGCATAATAAATCCAATTAGACACAGTATGAGGTTTTCCTCAAGCCATACAATAATAATACAAGTATTGTATTGTTCAAATATTTTCATTGTTATACAGGTTGTCACATTTCACTTTTAATAAGAACTGACTCAAAGAGACCTTGGAACAAAAGTATCCTAACCAAGTAGCAGTTCCCAAAGTATCATGCTAAAAAAACATTACTCTCCAATTCACACAATTCAAACAATCAAATCAGAGAACAACCACTTCTTTATTAACAGAACAATGCACACTAGTTTCCTGTGTCCAAGTGATGTTACCTAAAAAAATATTTAAACAAGGAAAACTAAAGGTGAAATAATTGGAATAACGTCAATACTAATAAAGTATTTTTAAACTAATCAGATGTTACTCACTGAAAGATAGTTTTGTGAGTTTAACAATGATTCCAACTTTAGCCGAAACAAATGAATTAAAATTCCTGGAATTCCTAATGCTGGCAATCTTCTTCATTAAAATATAAAATTAAAAACAATTCAATCTATGAAGACCAAATCCTACTAGAAAAAAATTGATTTGGTTAGGCAGGTAATTAAGTTTTATACAAACTAAGAATGGAAATAAAACAGTACCTTCATAACAAAGATATCACAAACAGCTGTATTCTTAAAAATTATTCATTTGAGACATAATTTGCTCTCCTGCAGTGTCAGATGCTAATACAACCAATTTTATACAATCTAAGCACTGTCTACAGATGCACCTTGTGTTTTTAAATCAGCAGGAACCACTGACCAGCATAAGCAGTATCCGTAACTAATCAGCAAGTGTGTAAAGTCTGACACGCCCCAAAATACACATTTAACCACCTGTCTCAATAAATTCACAAGACTACAAACAACAGTACACTGAACAAATTTAATTCAGAAAGGATCAGAAAGGCAGTCATTGCAAACAGCCATTGTGCTGCAAATCAGAAACAACTTCTAATAACTTCCCTCTGCCCTCTGAAGGAGGAAATAGTTTTAATTTATTAAAATCATGTTTTCTAAGAGAATTCCTAAAGATATACATTATTATGATCAATCTAATTTTCCAAGCTGACCTTATTCTCTATTAGATATCCTACAATATGATGAGGCTGAAACATCTATAATTTAGTCTTTTAGGACAATCTAGCAGTACGTATAAAAACAACACAACTGCTGTAAATAACTCAAAAAGAATAGGAAACTTACTGCAACGTGTTCAAAGAGGATAAGGAGAAAAAGAAACAATTATCAAGGGTCTATTTAGTACTGGGCCTCCCAAAGTGACTTAACATTTTCCTTTTTAATCTTCACAATAATCCTATGAGATAGGCATTATCATTCTTAATTTACAGATGAAGAAACCAAATTTTAGAGGTTAACTGATTTCCTTAAGGTTATGCAGCTATTAAGTGACAGAGCTAAGATTTAATCTTAAGTTTGTATAATTCCAAAGTCCAAGCTTTCATCTGCATCAAGGTCTCCCCACCAAAACATTAGTGAAATAGGCTTTATGGACTAGCCTGAGAAGTTAAGTACAGTGGATGAAGTTGTTTCTAAGGAGATTTATGACTCAAGTTCCAAACAGTGTTCTACAAACTTATGTAATATGATTCTTTCTTAAATTGTTTGATACATCAAAAATCTGTGAGTTCACTAGCAAATATCAGAAAACAATTTGAAGGAATATAAATAATTACCTGGCTCTAACACTACCCTTGAGGACCACTGAAGTGATCAATTTCAATAGTCTGAACAGGGCCAAACATCCTGTTACTTTGAGTTCACAAAAACTGTACAGTTTTCAAAGAGCTTTCACATGCTTTAGAATTCATAAAATCCTCAAAAACAACCAATGAAAAAGCTAAAGAAACATAGTAGATATATAAAAGAAGAAAATAAAGAGAGGCATTCTAAACACAGAAGGTAAGTAGTAACTCTATCTTTACACCTTCTCAAGGGGAAAAACAGGGACATTAGGATGAAAGGTGCTATAGATGGCTAACTGGTTTCTCACCTGTGATCCTCCCTCAAGGCTGCAGGGAGCAGGTCATTTCTGGCAGAATTCCACAGGCTCCAGCAAGAAAATAATACTCTGTTCCAGTAATACCCAACCTCTCTATACAAAAAACCCCAGGTTATTATTATCATTTCAGGGATGATAAAATTGAGGTTTAGGCTTAGATGATCTCCATGGTCACAAAATAAGTGGCAGGGACAAGATTTGTACCTTATCTTTGGCCCTCAAAATCTGAGATTATTACCTTCCCTAAAACTGTTTTGATCCCTATGAAAGATAACTCATCTTCATAACAAATTACAAAAGGAAGTATAAAATTACAGTGGGATTTCACTGTAGGTGATTTTAAATGATAAACTGCATGATGGTCCATGTATTAGGAGGTTTGAGGGAGAAGAGATCCTTTTGTCTGAAGAGGTACACTTAAAAATGCTAATCATCCATGTGCGAGTTATAACTGTAATGTCAGTTGAACAACCTCTTATTTCAATTATTATTTAAAATTTTTTATTTAAAATTTTTAAATCCAAATGAGTATTATCTTCACAATGTAATAACCTTAATGAACCAATGCACTTATTTCAATGTTAAATTATTTGGGAAGTCCCCTTTAGAAACTTCCCACAGAGACTTCAAAATGTTCACTTAAATGTCTCATATTTTCCTAGTTGGAATATAATGAATACAGCCTTCTGAAATATGATTAGGCATTACATACTAAAGGTCTTAAGAATGTGCCAACACTTTTGACCAGGTAATTCAACTTCTGGAAACATACTATAGGGAAATGCTAATCAATGTGCATAATGATAGTCATTATAGTATTGCTTATGATAGCAAAAATAGACAATCTAAGTGTCTTATAAGGGACTGACTAAATTATGATGCATTTATGCATTGATGATGAACTACAATACATCCATTAAAAATCAAATTATAGAACAGAAGTTCTCAAAGTGTGGTCCCTAGGCCAGCAGAATCAGCATCACCTAAAAATTTGTTCAAAATACAAATTCTTAGGCCCATACCAGACCTACTTAATCCACCTCTGAGCATGGGGAGGAGCAAGCTGAGCTTAAAGTAAGCTGTCCAGGTTATTGTCATGCACACTAAAGTTTTAGAACATTCCAGAATATTTTACAAAAATCTACTGAGACCATTTCTCCATTCTAAATTTTAAAAAGGATCATTACTATACAATCCTCTACCTCCTTTTCTTAAAATTACACACCATTCAAGCACAGGCACACACATGCCTGTGTGTACACATGCATGCACACATACACACAGGTATCCTTCACTATCCAAACTGTCACCAACCTAACAGAGTCAAATAAATGTTTGGGTGAATCCCTCACAAGTCTGAATTCTTGCTTCAGGCTGAGTATCCCTTATCCAAAATGCTTGGGACCAGAAGTATTTCAAATTTCAGATTTTTTAGTATTTTGGAATATTTTCATTAAATTTACAGGTTGAGCATCCCAAATCTGGAAATCCAAAATCCAAAATACTCTAATGAGCATTCCTTTTGAGCGTCACATTGATGCTCAAAAAGTTTCAGATTTTGGAGCACTTCAGGTTTCAAATTTTCAGATTTGGGATGCTCAACCTGTATTTATAATCCAAAATTCAGGAACTAAATATCATAGACCCGGATAATGTGGAAACCTTTACCACTTAAACTCAAGAAACAGAGAGATTCAGGGAACAAGAGATACTTGATATGAATTTGGGGTATGTACATATTCCAGGATATTACCAATGATTATACCTAGCAATTGGGATTAGAAGATATTTAAAAAATTTTTTTACCTTTCTGAGCTTTGCAAATAATCTTCAAATATGTAATTATTCTAAATTGAAACTTAAAAGATTTTTAAGAAATAAATTCATATCAATTGTGCAAATCTAAATAATAAATTGTTTAAAGAGACATACCTACATATATGGCAAAATGATCATGAAAAGCCAGAAAATGATAAAAATATGGGGGAAGGGTGATTACATGGGGGTGGACGTGAAGGACAAAAGGAGGGCAGGGAAGGGACACATAGCGGGCTTCAAGGCTTTAGCAGTGTTCTGTTTAAACTAGTATGGGACACTGTCTTCAAAGACGTCACCAACAATTAGTCCCACCCCTATGGCACATGCCAATTCTCCCATCAAGCCAACCTCCTTCAATAGGGCTGACTTCATGATTTGCTTTAAACAACAAAAAGCAGCAGAAAGTATGCTGAGCGACTTTTGGGCCTAGGCCTTTACAGACTTGACAGCTTCTACTTTCGGCCATTTAGGATCTAGCTGCTGTATCTCAGCCTGGACTTCTGAACAAAGAGAAGCCACACGGACAGTGAAAGGCCCAGACCAGGATCCTGCTGTGAAGTATAAGACCTGAGTTTAAGCCATCTTGGACAAGCAAGCTCTCAGATGAATGACTGATCCCAGCCAATGCCTCATGGAGCAGAAGAACTGCCCAGAGGAGCCCAGCCAATCCACAGAAGCATGAGAAATAATAAATCATGGTTGTGTTAGGTCACTAAATTGTGGGGTAGTTTTTAAGGCACTGACATATAACAGAAAATAAAAATTTTATTGTTGTTTTGTATATCTTACACATGATAGTGTTTTGTAACGTTTTTACACGTGATAATGTTTTATGTTTTGTTAAAGTTGTAGTTTATAAGTCATTTATATCCATAGTGAATAAAGTAATAGCATTTTATATTCAAAATGTACAAGATTGATTTTCTTGTGGAATTTCAAAAAATGGTTGGAGCAATAACAATATCACTGCTATCAATGTCAGTTTCCTCATCATAAATAAGATTGGTCTGCACTTTCTTTTTTGTCTTATCTTTTTGTCCTAACATTTCTGTATTTGGGTTACAGCTTAGTAAAATGAAGAAGTATACCACTGAAAAAATATTTTAGAACAGTTTGAATGGCACAGATATTATCTGCAAAGATGTGAATACTGACGAGCTAGACCATCTGGAACTGACAACTTTTTAGGAATAGTGTTTTGACAACTTTATCGAATTCTTCCATGAATATTATTTCAGGTAATTTTTTTTAGCTCTTTTTCAGTTAACTTTGATAATGTATATTTTCTCTAAAATTCATCAGATACATCAAAAAAAATGTAGTCTCATGCATTAAAAGACAATAGACTGAAATATAACTAATAAAATAACGAAGTGTCTCTGAGTGTCGGAAAGTTTTTATATACATTTTAAATTTGTTATTTTCTAAATTTTCCAAAATAAATTTTATACTCTTAAAATGACAAAAATATGTAAAGAATAAACAAGAAACTACTGTTTAGCTCCTGTTCTAAGAAAACAACAGCATCTGGAGCTCACCAGTCTGCGATGGCTGACAGAAATCAGTAACAAGAAAACATGAAAACTGAATTCTGTGACTTGACCACAACCTTTCTTAGGGTGAATAAGTGTTATTTGAGCACTTGCTACTAATGCCTACAAAACAGATTAACTATAAGGAAGGAGACGACCTAAGCTTTCATGAGATTTCTTAAGAGCCCTGGAATAATTTTGTTCCATCAAGTCGAAGAGTTCCAAACAGACCACTTAACAGGACTGCTTTCTGATGCGTTTCATAATTCATTGTTGTCTCTAGCTTTGCAGGAGACAGGATCTAGTTCCTCAGCCCAACAATATGCAGAGGACGAAAACACAAAATACCATCCCAGTGGACATAGTGAGGCAGCAGCAACCACAAGCTCCAGCCCTCCCCTTGCTTCTATTACCATAATTTATGCATCCTTGGAGACTGGAGTATAAAACAATGATTAATGCTGAAAAAGTCAACAGCATCAAAGGTTTTGAACTGACCACTGGCCTTAAAAAAGAAAATCATAATTTAGATAAACAAATGTTTATCAAATGATATTTAAAAATTCACTGAAAAATGAAATCACTTATCAAGCTACCACAATCATAAATATTATTGTCTTAATTCTTAAATGCTTTGGTTTCCTTTTGTCTGGATCTGGCTTTCTACGACCCTATGTATAATCTGGGTTTTTATATATCTGCATAGCACTTGATTTTATCAAACTATTATAACACTAAAGCCTATAAAGTCGCTGGGCAATAAAATTTAATAAGAGCAATAATTTGAGCTATTAGAGAATTTCATTATGACAGATACAATATAATATTAACACCATCATTATATACTTTACATAAGACAGATGTCCCCATGCTAAATATTAACGATATTGGATAAATCTATTCAATACAGTGGAAAAGGCCATGGTACACAACATACAGAAATAAAAATTACTTTCAAAAATATGCAGGTTAGAACTAGATAGAAGGGGGAAAAATTTTAATCCCAGAAGCTTTCGTAGGTGGCATTTATGACTAAGGAGGATTCTAGGGCCTTCAACACTGTAACAAGTCATAACAAGGGCAGAATTACATTCTTTTTTTTTTTTCTTTTTTGTGACCGGAAAGGGGATCGCAGCCCTTGGCTTGGTGTCGTCCACACCATGCTCAGCCAGTGAGCGCACCGGCCATCCCTATATAGGATCTGAACCCGCAGCGGGAGTGCCGCTGTGCTCCCAGCACCGCACTCTCCCAAGTGAGCCATGGGGTCGGCCCAGAATTACATTCTTTAAAAATAGGATATATCTTCATTTAGCTGCCCTAACTTAAACACAATATTTACCTAAAGGCTACGCTATACTGTGCTATAGTTACATCAGTGGCTTTCAAACGTTTTTTAACCATTACCCACATTAAGAAATATGTTACTTTTCCAGCTGGTACATCCACATACCCATATATCAAGTTTCAGGAAACTATACTTTTCTTTACTATATATTATTTTCTCTGATTACTGATATTCTGTTCCCTTCTATTTGTAAAAATTCACTTCAAGACCCACTAAATTGATTTTTATTACCCAGTAGTGGATCACAACCTATAGTTTAGAAGCTATTGGAGGACCTTCTTAATGCATAGGATGTAGGGAGAAAAAAGAAGAAAAGAACTAATACCACAAACCCACTATGTGCTGCATAATATGCAATAAGATGCCATTTGCGTCCAAATTTAATTCTCACACCAACCCTATGAGGGTTCATTTATCCACCCTTTCAACAAATATTTACTGAGTACTTACTATGTGTCTGGTACTGTGCTATGACTGAGCAGTGAACAAAACACATACAGTTTATGCCCTTAAAAAAACTAAAGTCCACAGAAAGAAGGCATTAAGTGGGACGTCAATGCATGGCATGCTTTGAAAGAGCAAATAACAGAGACCCAACTTTGTCTGTCTGAGAAAGTTAAAGAAGGTTTCTCAAAGAAATTATCTTAGAAGCACAGACTTCAAGGATGCAAAAGAACAGGGTAGACAAAAGCAGGGAAAAGGAAAGTGGTCTGGGCAGAGGGAACAGCACTGACTAGATACAGACTTGAGGCAGGAAGGAATTTGGGTTAAAAGAAGAAATAAAAGAAGGCCAATATATTGATCACCGAGCACAAGGGAGCCAGTGGTACAAAATGAGGCCAGAGGAGAAGCCTGGTGCCAACCACACAGGGTCTCATGGGGCACATTAAGGACTCTGGATTTTATTCAGGTGTAAAAGGAAGCCACTGAGAAGTCTTAAACAAAAAACAATGAGAGGTAGGGAAGAAAATCTGATATGTTTTCCAAAGATTACTTGGGGGTGAGGGGCAGGGAGGATCTGGAACAAGAAACTCTAAGATGGGAACCCTGTAGAATGAGCAGAATTAGGGGAAAGATCCTAAGTTCAGCTTGAGATGTCTATGAAGAGAAATTCAAAAAGAGCCATCGAGTAGTCACTTTGATATCAGATACCTAATAAATATCAGAGACAGAACTGGAATCCTGCCAGGTCTATTTCACACCAAAATCAAAGTTCTCTCACAACACTGAAATGCAGATGATAATTATGATGTTGATAATGATGAACACGACACAGCAGCAGCTAACATTTACTGACCATCAAGAGTGTGTTAGGTGCTCACAACAACTCTCACAACAACCCTACTGAAGAAACTGATGCTCAGAAGGTAAAGTAATTTGCAGAAGTTGACAAAGGAGTTGCTAGCACCAGGATTTACACTAGGATCTAGACAGACTCCAAAACTTATTCTCTTAACCTCTAAAATACAGTGCCTCTCAAATCCAGAGTGGGGATACCAATACCTTTAACTCCCAATCACTTGCCAACAATAGACTGAAAGTTCTTTGGTGGCAGAGTAGTGCTCGATTTTCATCTTGGTAAATTCTAGCACAATGCCTCAGTTGTTTACTGAAAGCAGTGCTAAGAAACTACATTCTGTATTCGCTATTAAATCAGTTTTTAGATTTGGAAAATCACCAATGGACTGCATAATAATAACTTTTTTTTTTTTTAATATACAATGTATCTCATTTAAATTTAAGACATATTGGTAGGTTCAAAACTGAGAAGGTCACAAAGTAAAGGAAAGAAGGATGTCAAAATGACAAAAATACTCTTTCAGATGGGTTCTTATAGAAAAAAAAGTTGGATAGAATCTGACACCAGCACAACTCTCAATCTATGTCAAAGGAACTATTTACTGTAAACTGTTATTTTGTTTGAAAAGATAAGGTTTTAGCTATTCATTCCACTAAAAGATTAAATGATTAGAAAATGAGACAAAACCCATCTTCTTACCAAAAATTTACCCTTTTGGAAAAAAAGATGAATTTCAGTATGTGATTCCAAACAATGGAATGAAATTTCATTTCAAGAACATAAATATTACTAACCCACCTTTCACAAATTTCATTTAAAGCTAGAATGAATAAAATTAGTTCAAAGTTAATCTGAAAGTATATGTTGTAAGAAGGCTGGCTAAGAAAGAATCCTCGAGTCCACTTACCCAATAAATATTAAACATTTTTAACTGTGCAAGAAGCAAATTACCTTATTTCATAGACTAAGATGTCTTTGAGAGTAAAATGCACCACTCATATGTACCACCAAAAAAAAAAGGGGGGGGGTAATTAAACTATGATACGGTGATGTCTTATATAAAATTAACTTACACTTATTGATATAGCTCTTTGAAGAAATTTTTTAAAATAACATTACTACACATACATAAAAAGTAAAATATAAACACAGTAGATTAGTGAAAGTACCCCTAAAACTTCTTCACATTCAAAGACCAGCTCCTCCTAATCACTCTTCAACTCAGAGTCGCCAGGTTTTTGCATACGATATCATCCTCTGTACCACCAGGATCTAATGATACAGCTTTTCCTTTAGAAAAAGAAAAAGAAAAGAAACAGCTCCACACTACTGCCTCTGAGATTTTTTTCCCAAGCTGCTGATACCCATTCTATAATGGATGCTGATCGTACCAGAAGGTATCAACAGAAAGTGTTCAGATAAGAGTCAGGACTGATATTCTTTTCTCAAATGGTCCTGAAATGGCAGTGGTTGCAGGTGTCCAATCATACCACAAGGACTGACAGCCAAGTTCTCCCATGCCCAGGCAATGACATCCAACAGCTGTGTGGCTCGCAGTGATTATAAGACCCCTTCTGTTGTAACATGCATCACAATTTCAGACTGTAATTATGAGAGAAAATTTGTGTCTTATAACCAATAAAAGAAGGTAAATTGGATCTAATTCTACAAGACTGTACATTTACCACATGTAAAGTCTCACCTAGAAAGGAAAGTGACATTGTAATTTTTCGCCCAATATTTCACTCCTCTTTCCTGAGAGAATGACACATCCTTACTTGTTGGCATGTGACTTGCAGTGCCCTTCTCTGTGAAAGCAGAGCTATAACTAAAATGTACTGTGAGAAAGTAATAAACTTTTGTTTTTCTCAGCCACTGAGATTTCTGAGGCCTCTTGTATTAATTTCCTAAGGCAGCCTAACCTAAAGAAAGTTAACTAATACAGAAGATACTTGATATGAACTATGGACTCTGAAAGATTATTTCCAAATGTCTGGGCCAGAAAAGCTCTTCTAAGACACCATGTTCTCTTCCATTTGCCAACCAGCCACTGCTGCAGTACAGATTTCCTTTTCTCCACCTTACTTCCAGGATAGTCGATCAAACTATTCCTTATACAACATTCCATGCTAATCATGATTCTCTTGGCTAAGGTTCTCAATACTAGCTCTCCCCTTTTCATTTTCATCTTTCCTCTCACAATTGGTTCAAGATACCATCTTTCCTTGGCTCCCTATATAACTATTCCTGTTCTCTACTCTGTCCCAACTGTCATGTCCTCAGAACCCTGCAACTTTGGCACAACCCCTGACAACCACCGACCTATTCATTAGGTGTGAGGCTCAAACATCAACTAGATTCTCTTAGTTGGAGGACTCTCAAAAAGTACTTTAAAAATCCCTCTTTCAAACTGATGCTGATCCAAAGCAGTATGGAAACAGACAACGAAATATGAAGTATGACTCTAGAAATAAATAATAATTTAAACTTAACAAAGCTAGAAAATGATTTCTATTAATTTTAACAAACCCATGATTTATCATACTGTACAGATTAAAAATGATACATGTACAGAGACTTAAAAAATTATACATATATAGAGACCAAGTATTAGTAAAGTATGGCAAATACTTGGAAGATTTTTCCATTGAAAAAGAGGTCAATACAACTCAACTATGTGGGAGGATTCACAACCAAATTACTCATGCATACAAAATTAATTGTAGGTTTTCTGTAGTCTACACTACACATATACACCCACATAATGCTCATTCTATTTGGCCTCTTTTCTGTATCACTTAAATTTCCTATGTACCTGCCATATAATGCCAAGGTATTCATTATCCTAAAGTTCAAAGCCTAAAAGAGAAGAAGGCCTAGAACAGGATTGTTTAGTGCCACAGAAAAAGATTTTGTTGTAATTGCTACGGTTTGAATGTGTCCCCCCCAAAGTTCACATATTGGAAACTTAATTGCCATTGTAACAGTATTAAGAGGTAGGATGTTTAAGAGGTGACTAGGCTATGGGGCCCTGCCCTCATGAAGGGATTAATGCTGTTATTAGAGTGAATTTCTGATATATTTAAAAAAAGGATGAGTTTGGACTGATTTCATCTATTTCACACCCACACTTCTGTCCTTCAACCTTCTGCCATGGAATAACCACTGCCAGATGCCAGCATCACGCACTTGGACTTCCCAGCTTCCAGAACCATGAGCCAAATAAACTTCTGTTCTTTATAAATTAGTCTGGGATATTCTGTTATAGCAGCAGAAAATGGACTAAGACAGTAACCTTGGACAATTTTATTAACCTGTTTAGACACCAGTTTTTTTAATAAGAAAAATGGGGATAATACCATCTTCCCCACAGAATCAATGCTATGTTTATGAGATACTATGACAAACTTAGACCATTGCCTGAATACAGGAAAATCTTTTTTTAAAAAAGGCTAACTGGATTTCCATATCCAGTAAAGGTGAACTGAGATTTAGATCACTGTTCATGTTCAGAACAGATTAATAAAAATTTTTAAAACTCCTGGCTGGCTGGTTAGCTCAGTTGGTTATGGTGTGGTGTTATAACACCAAGGTCAAGAGTTCATATCCCTATACCGGCCAGCCACCAAAAATAAAAAAACAAAAAATAAAATAAAATATAAAAAATTGTTCATAGACAGCAAAGAATTACCAAAAAGTATAGAATTACACAGAGCCAATATCCAGGAAAAAAAGGAATCCTCAAAAAAAATTTTTATACTAGCATTTGAGGCCATGTTTCTCCCAAGGATGTGGGCTATTTTCAGAAAAGGCTACTGCATCCGGGAAATGCAAATCAAAACCACATTGAGATACCATCTAACCCCAGTTAGGATGGCTAAAATCCAAAAGACTCTGAACGATAAATGCTGGCGAGGTTGCGGAGAAAAAGGAACTCTCATACATTGTTGGTGGGACTGCAAAATGGTGTAGCCTCTATGGAAAATGGTATGGAAGTTCCAAACAATTGCAGATAGATCTACCATACGACCCAGCTATCCCACTGTTGGGAATATACCCAGAAGAATGGAAATCATCAAGTCGAAGGTATACCTGTTCCCCAATGTTCATCGCAGCACTCTTTACAATAGCCAAGAGTTGGAACCAGCCCAAATGTCCATCATCGGATGAGTGGATACGGAAAATGTGGTACATCTACACAATGGAATACTACTCAGCTATAAAAACGAATGAAATACTGCCATTTGCAACAACATGGATGGACCTTGAGAGAATTATATTAAGTGAAACAAGTCAGGCACAGAAAGAGAAATACCACATGTTCTCACTTATTGGTGGGAGCTAAAAATTAATATATAAATTCACACACACACACACACACACAAAAAAAAAAAAAAAAAAAAAACGGGGGGTGGAAGAAGATATAACAACCACAACTACTTGAAGTTGATACGACAAGCAAACAGAAAGGACATTGTTGGGGGGGATGGGGGGAGGGAGAAGAGAGGGAGGTTTTGGTGATGGGGAGCAATAATCAGCCAAAATGTATATCGACAAAATAAAACAAAAAAAAAAAAAAAAAAGAAAAGGCTACTGAAAAGCTAAAAGCTGAGAAGAGATTTCAAATCACCAACAGGGTGAAGACAACAAAACCAGAATTTTTTTGTAGGGCCCCCAAAAGAGAGGTGGTCCCAGTGAATGCTTCAGGCTTTGGGTTGGAGCCCTGCGTAATTATACCCCAAGAGAAGGGTGAAAAGGAAACAGATGAATCCTCACAGACTAAGCCCATCTTCAAATCATCCAAATCCCTGATTGGGAATGAAGGAAAGATGGGGTAAAGGATGGGAGGTTGTTAGAGTGACTAGTCTAACAGTCAAAAATAAATGTAAATCCTCTCTGGGGGAAGATAATATTACTTTAGGCCTTAAAATATATCTACGGGTTTGAATATACAAATAATTGGCACACAATAAAAAATAACCAAGCAAACAAAAACAAAACAAAGGTGGCTGAAAATTAAACAGTCTCACAGGCCATAGAAACAGACCCAGAAGGGATTTAAATAGTAGTGGCGTCAGATAGATACTAAAATAACTTTACTAATATGAGAAAAGGAAGGAAGAAAGGAAAGAAGGAAGGGAGGGAGGGGGGAAGGATGAGGGGAAGGAAGAAAGAAAGAATGAAAAGAAAGAAAGAAAAGGAGGGATGGATGGAGGAAAGGAGAGGGAAAATGAGGAGAAAAAGAAAGGGTCAAGAATTTTGGAGAAAATTAAAAATAATAAAGAAATTAGATTTTAAAACTGAAAAAAACACAATTCAATAGATAGGTTTAACAGAAAACTAGATTAATTGAAGGAAAAATCAGTAAACTTGTAGATAGGTCAAAGAAAATATCCAGATCAAGCCCAAAGAGACAAGACTGGAAAACAGAAATGAGAATAAAAGACATATGTTCTACTGTGAATACGTCTAACTTATATATAATGGGAATACCAGGGGGAAAAAATAATAGGGTTACAAGAAATAACTAAATAAATAATGATGAGAAATATCCAAAATTATATACAAAAAGTCAGATCCCAGATTCGAGAAACACTACAAACCTCATCCGAGACAAATACAAAGGTCAATACTCACACAAATCACAGAATGACTGCTAAAAATGAAAAGTCAATAGAAAAACCTTTAAAATAGACAGAAAAAAAGAAAAATTACCATTGAAAGACCAACAATAAGAGTTATCGCTGATTGTCAAGCAGAAACAATGGAAGCCAGAAGACAATGAGATGTGGTTCTTAAAAAAAGAAAAAAAAAAAAAAAAAAAAGCTAAACTAGATTTCTATACCTAGTGAAATATCAAAGATGAAAACGAGATTCTGAAAAAATTGCAGAATACCGACATAGTTTTTTAAACTCTGAATCACCAACAACTGGGCTCTCTTCCAGGACAAGGGTCGAGAGTGAAGGAAAACTTCTAGGAGTAGAATCAAAATTGAACAGTATAGAGACAGCAGAGAGGAAGAGAAGGTTCAAATAAAGGTGGGAGAGGGGAACAGAGCCAGGAAATATCAGGTAGCAAATCACTGTATACTTTTAAGCACCACATGAAAACAACAGAAGAGAAAGCACAATAAAGTATAAAAGCTACCTACCTAACCACTCCTAAAAGTTCAGGAAAACTAATTTCACATATAAATGAGCAGTAAAAGAGTGTTAAAGTAAGATCCCATAGGAAGTTACAATAAGAAAAATTAGAGTAAGATTCAGACTAACATCCCTACAGACAGATAATGAAAGCATGCCAGAAAAACATGACCACAAAATACGTTAATAAAATTATACAAGACATGAGTGACAGCACAAATGAGAATTTTCAAAATGTACAAATGAGATGATGAACTCAGAAAACAATCAGAATTAAAAGAAAATAATTTCAGATATGAAAATGAATTAGTGGAAGCACAAGAACAAAAAACAAAACAAAACAACAGGTAATGACTGAAGAGAAACAGAAGGTAAAAGCAGATAAATTCTAAAAGAAATGAGGAAATAGACTCAAAATAAAGTGACAAATATTGAAAATAGGCAACGAAAATCAAATAGATGGATAATAAAGGACAAATGTAAACAAAAGCAAAGAAAAAAATACAAAAATATATAATTCAAGAAAACTTCTTAAAATTAAAAAAAGACTTGAAATTACATATTTTAAAAGCACACAAGTACCTGAGAATATTGACCTAGGTTATTCAACATCAAGACACAGTCTAGTAAAATTACTTGACTTTGGGCCAAGATAGAATAACAGAAACAGGATTTACCCTGCTATCTGAACAATGGGAAAAAAAGAAAGAAAAAGCCGACCAGATAAAATACATGATACAATAGTTTTCAAGATGCTAGACATCAGGAAATGAAGGACAGTGGTCCCTGAGAGATGGGAAACAAACAAGGTAAGCCTACAGTTACCCCAGGTTACTGACTAAAGAAAGTTTCCAGGCCAAAGCACAAGGAGGGTGAAGCCAGGGGGATCCCACCAGACTCATTGAGTGGGAGACCTAGATGAGGGGGTCAAGGGAAATCAAGGCAGCAGAGTTAGCAAGGCAGAGTTAGCAGGACAGAGTACCAAAGAGAAAAGAGCTACACAGAGAACTCTGAAAATCTAGAGGGTCTCCTTTAAGTATTCAGGAGAGTGCTGATCTGCACGCACATGTGGGGAAAATAGCCAAGGGGATCAAATTGTTTCCAAGTAAATTAACTGTCCCAGAATAAAGCTCAAGACTATTGACAGGAATTCTGAAACATCCAGCACCCAAGGTAAAATTCACAATATTTGGCATCCAATCAAAGATTACCTGAAAAGATTGCATGAAAAGAAACAAAAATACAAACCACCACTTCATTATCCTGAAAACTGATAAACAAAGGGAAACAACCATTTATCCTGTCTTTATCTATAAACACTGACAGGTTTACCAAATAGTAGACAAAAGATAGTGTCTCTAAAAGTATTCCTACTAACATGGATCTAGACAGTGAGTAACAATAGCTTTTAACATCACACACAAAAAAGATAACTAGACATTATGTGCCTCCAGATGAAAAAACACACCACCAACTACATCTTGACAAAGGGATCAAACAATTCTTTGTGCCTCTGGATCCAACAGCCAATTTTCAGGAAATATTAAGGAAAGAGGCACATGTTAAACTGCACCATGACTATGTAGTCAGCAAAATACAGACTGTGGGAAACTCTATAAATCACATGACTGGAGTTCTTCAACAGATAAATTTTAATAAAAAGTAAGAGATGAAAGGTAAGCCTCTAGTTTAAAAGAAATTTAAAGGGACACATTAAAAATTTTTAAATGAGTAAGACTAAACTCTACTGCCTAGGTAGACACACTGAATGATAAAATGACAAAGAAACACAAGAAAGTGATTACTATAACGTTACGACAGTGGATACTTCTAAAGGAATGCTAACACATGCTATAACACGGATAAACCTTGAAAACATGCTAAGAGAAAGAAGCCAGTCACAAAAGGTCACATATTGCATGATGCCATTTATTTGAAATGTCCAGAATAGGCAAGTCCATAGGAAAAGAAAATAAATTAGTGGTTTCCAGGGGATGGGAGACATGGGGATGGTGAGGTCCTGCTAATGCACACAGGGTTTCTTTTTGAGGGTGATTAAATGTTCTAGAATTAGATAGTGGTGATGATTGTACAAAATTGTAAAGATACTAAAAACCACTGCATAATACACTTTAAAATGGTGAATTTTCTGGTATGTGAATTATATCCCAATTTTTTAGGTATCGGATGAAATAAACTTTAAGACAAAAAGCATTACTAGGAATAGAAAGGGTTAAAGGGTTATTTCATAATGATAAAAGGTTCAATTTACTGGGAAGAAATAATTCAAAATTCATATGCACCCCAATAATACCATCCAAAATATATAAAGCAAAAAGTGACAGAACTATAAAGATATTCTTATATATCTTTATATAGAAAGAGATATAAATGAAAAAACCCATAATCATAGAATGAGATTTTAATACACATTTCTCTGCAACTGAAAGAATGACAAAAAAAAAAGAAAAAGAAAAAACCAGTAAGGCACAGAAGAACTGAAAAAACTTGACCTGACAAAGATAAAACACGGTAACCAACACTGCACAATATATGTTACTTTAAAGTACACATGGAACATTTACAAAAATTGAGCAGTCCTGGACCATAAAGCAAGTCTCAACAAACTTCACAGAACTGAAATCATACAGAGCAAGAGGTCAGCAATATTTTTCTTAAAGGTCTATATAGGACCTATTCTTAAAGGTCCATTGTTTTAGGCTTGTGACTATACAGCCTATGTCACAAATATTCATGCCTGCTGTTGGCTGTAGTTCACCAGCCTCTCAACAGATTATGTACTAAGGCCAAACTGAAATTAAGCCCAAAATCAATAGCAATAAATAAACAACTAGAAAATTTCTGAAAAATTAGAATTTCAAAATGTTTGAAAATTCAGCAATACTCTTCTAAATAAAAGGTGGATCAAGGTCAAAATAGAAATTAGAAAATACATTGAACTAAAAAATTAAAACAATAATAACTCTTGTGTGATGCAGTGAAAATCATGATAAGGAGAAAACTATAGTTTTATTTAGAAAAAGATTTATTTGAAAATAAGAAAGGTTGAAAATCAATTATATAAGTCAGGGTAGGCAAATTACAGCCACGGAATCAAATCCAACCCACCTCATGTTGTTGTAAATAACATATTATTGAAACCTAACCTCACCCTTTGTTTTACCTATTGTCTATAGCTGCTTTCCTGCTATAACGGCAGAGGTAAATAGCTGCAGAGGTCATAACAACCCACAAGGCTAGAAATATTTACCCTCTGGCCCTTTACAGAAAAGGTTTGCCATCCCCTGATATAAGGAGTCAAACAGTCAGAAAAACCACAGCAAAGTAAACCTAAAGAAAAAAATTTTTAAATAAAATTATAAATTAATGAAATAGGAAAGCAAATAAACAAAATAAATCAACAAAACTGAGAAGATCAATAAAACTGATGAGACTGATCAAGGAAAAAAGAAAATGCACAAATAACCAATATCAGGATGAAAGTCATCAGTGGAGATTCTTCAAGACCTGCACTAACCAATATAATAGCCACTAGGCACAAGTGGCCATTGAGCACTTATGGGGCAAGTCTGAATATGGCTAGTCTGTAGAAGAAACACATACCAGATGTGAAGACTTAGTGAAAATAAAAAGTAAAATATATCAACAATAATCTTTATAGTGAGTATATATTAAAATAACATTTTAGAAGTATTAGGTTACACAAAATATTAAAATTGATTTCTTTTTAATGTGACTCAAAATTTTTAAATTACATATATGACTCCCATTATGGTTTCTATTAGTCAGTGCTGCTACAAAAAATAAAAAAGATTATTACATGATATTAGAAACCACGTAACACCAATAAATTTGATCATTCAAATGTCATTGACAAATTCTTTGAAAAAACACAACTGAAAACTGACAAAAGAAATAAAAAACCTGAATATTATGATAACTATCAAAGAAAGTAAGCACATAATTAAAATGTCTAACAAAGAAAACTACAAGCTCTAAATTCTTCATTGGTTAAAATCAAATTTCGAAGATGAATTCTTACAATCTTTTAAGGAAAAAATAACACCAATCTTACACAAAATATTCCACAGAACAAAGAAAGAGGAAACACCTCCAGACTCATTTAATGAGGCCAATAAAACCCTGACAAAATCTGACAAGCACAATTCAAGAAAGGAAAGATAGGCCAGTCTCCCTCATTTACACTGATGTAAAAATTCTAAATGAAATTTTACCAAAAGAAATCCAGCAATATATTAAATGAATAATACATTACAACCAAGTTGAGTTTACTCCAATAATCTAAGAATGGTATCATGGTTTAATGCCATTCACTACATTAACTGATAAAAAGGAGAAAAATCATGATTATCTCAATGGAAAAAGCATATGATAAAATTCCACATACCTTCATGATAAAACACTTAAATGAGGAACACAGAGGAACTTTCTTAATCTGATAAAGGATTAAAAAAAAAAAAAAAAAACACCTGTGCCTCACCTGAATGTTCACCAATAAAATGGATAAACAAATTATACAATATTCATATAATGCAATACTACTTAATAAAAAAGGATAAACTGTTGATATGTGCAGCAATATGAACAATTCTCAAAAAAGTTTTATGCTGAGAGAAAGAAGCCAGAACCAAGAGGATATACTGCAGAATTCCATTTATATGAAGCTCAAGAAACTCTATGGAGATATAAATCAGAACAGTTGTTGCCTCTGGTGGGGTGAGGGGGTTGAGAATAACCAGAAAAGGATATAGGAAAGTGATCTATATGTTGATGAGGGTGTTAATTACACAGATGTATACATGTTTCAAAATTCAACCTGTACACTTTTTTTTGTTCATTTTACTACATGTGAGTTATTAATCAAAAAACCCAATTTAAAAAAACTACAGCGAACATCATACTAAAGCATGAAATGTTGAAAGTTTTCCCTCCAAAACAGAGAAAAAGGTAGGAATTCCTGCCATCATCAATCTCATTCAACATTATACTGCTGGTCCTAGCCAATATATTATGAACAAGAAAAGAAGGCATAAGGATTAAAGGAAGAAATAAAACTTATGTGCAGACAGCATGATTGTATATGTAAAAAACACAAAACAATCTACAGATAAATTATTAGAATCAATAATTTAGTTTACCAAATTTGTTGGATACAAGGTCAAATTTCAAATTTTAACTGTATTTAAATATATCCACAAATATTTAGAAAAAGAAATTAAAAGAAATGATACCATTTATAATAGCAGAAAACACAAAATACTCAGCAACAGATCTAATAAAAATGAGCCAGAAATATGCACGGATACTCATAATAACTGAAAAAATGAGGAAAAAAACTAAATTAAATAAATGGATATGTCATGTTCATTATATAGTCTTCATGTAAAGACTGAATATGAAAATAATCAAATCTGCTCATATTTATAGCAGGGTGTTTTAAGGAAATTAATAAACCAATTCAAAAATTGTATGAAACTACAAGGACTGACAATAACCAAGAGAAAGTTTTAACAATAACAAAATGGAAGACTTAGTCTACTAGATACTGCAACCTATTATAAAGCTTCAGAATTCATTCAGTTAGTATTGGTACAAGGACAGATGAACAGATCAGGAAGAGACCCAATCATATATGGACATTTGATTAATGAAAAATGGCAATGCAAAAATGTACAGAAAGGATGATCTTTTCAATAAACAGTGCTATGTCCACTGAAGACCCATATGGCAAAATAATAATGATAATGATAATAATAAACACCAGCACTATACCTCATACCATGCCAAAAAAATCAATTCCAGGTGCCTTGTAAAGCTGCACATGAAAGGTAAAATTAAATTTCAAACTTATAGAAGACAGCAGAGGAGACAATCTTTAAAATCACTGGGATAGGAAAAGGTTTAAAATAGAACATGAAAAGCACTAATCACAAAGAAAATTATTAATAAATTGGACTATATAAAAAGTAAACATTTCTCTTCATCAAAAGACACCATTAAGAATGGAAAGACATGCTCATTGCAGCATTATTCACAATAGCCAAGATATGGAATCAACCTAAGTATCCACCACCAGATGAACGAATAAAGAAAACATGGTATATATAAACAGTGGAATACTATTCAGCCCGGAGGACATTATGCCAAGTAAAATAAGCCATGCACAGAAAAGACAAATACCACAAGATCTCACTTATATATGGAATCTAAAAAAGCTGAACTCATAGAAGCAGAGAGTAGAATGATGGTTACCAAAAGCTAGTGGGAGGTGAGGGGGGTAGGGATAGGGAGCTGTTGGTCAAAGGTACAAAGTTTTAGACAGACAGGAGGAATATGTTATGAGATCTATTGCATAGCAGGGTGACTATAATCAATACTAATATACTGTATATTTCAAAATAACTAAGAGTAAATTTCAAATGTCTTACCACAAAAAATAGATGAGGTGATAGATGTTAATTAGCTTGATTTAATCATTCTATATTGTACACATATATCAAAACATCACGTTGTGCCCCATAAATGTATACAATTATGATTTATCAATTAAAAATAACATAAATAAAAAAAGAGAAAGATAAGGCACAGAGTAAGAGAAGATAATTTTAACACATAACCATAAAGGGCTTGTATACAGAATACACAAAGAACTTCTACAAAACAACAATAAAACAAGCTAGCCAAATAACCAATAAGTACATTAAAAGATGTTCAACTTCATTAGTAATCAGGAAAATGCAAATTAAAACAAAAATGAAATACACTACACAGCCATAAAATGAACTACATTATGACCCAGCAGTTTCATTCCTAATTATATACCCAACAGAAATAGGAGGACATAAACACCGAATATATTCAAAATAATGTCATTAGCTGCATTATTTGAAATAGTCAAAAACAAGGGGGAAACATAAAAATCAATAGACCATAGAATGGGTCAGTCATGGCACATTCATATAATGGAATACTGCATAACAACAAAAATGAGCAAACCACAGGTACACCGAAGGATAATCTCACAAATATAACGTTGAACAAAAGAACCCAAATAAAAAATTAAATATACTCACAACTCCATCTATATAACTCCATTCATATGATTCCATTTATATATGTTCTAAAACAGGCAAAAATGACCAATGCTATTGTGAGTCAATATAATTGTTCTCTTTACAGAGAATTGAGGGGGTGGTGATTGGAAGGACACATAGGATGGCTTGCAAGATGCTCAGTAATGTTCTATTTCTTAACCTGGGTTGGGTTCTGAGGATGATTTAACCTTGTGAAAATTCACTGAGCTGATAAATTCTATTTCTGCATTTTCCTTTTTGTTCCTGTTTGTTATGTTATAAAAAGGTTTTCCTAAACATAAAAACAAAAATGATTAGCTAAAAAAGAAAATAATAAAAATTAGACTTACAGGTTTTGGCAGACAATTTTCTTCTCCACGAATTCCTCGAGGGAAAAAATGTAAAATTTCCTATAATGATCAAATGAGGACACTGCTAATTCCTAATCACCAGGACATACTCTGAGCTTAAATTGCATAATATATGGATTTCAGAAATAGGTTAGCAGAAAGTCATCATCAGCTTCACTAGCAGTGAATACTCCTGAATTTGCCTCCATGTTTTATTTAATTATTATACTGGGAGGGAAAAAAACAATGGCCGATATGTTTTTCTGCATCTAAGCTTTCAAGGAGAAAAACAAGAGAAGTTAACCTTTTGAATTTTTTTAAAAGATCATTTGTAGTGATAATTCACATCAATGGGTCTTAAAACCATGCTCAAGCAGAATACAGTTGTTTGGTTTTTATCACCTACTGTTAAAGAACGAGTGCTTAATATTTACACCATGACACAAATTGAGACATTTGACATTCTTTTGCCAAAAGAAAAAGATGAAAGAAATCTACTTCTGAAATTTAGCAAACATCAAAAGAAGTTAATTTATTCAACACATAAGGATCACAATAGAATAATAAAACTCATTTACTGAGTTTTACTGTGTCCTAGGCACTTGCTAAACGTTTAAGAAACTCACTTTATCCTCACAACAACACTATGAGGAAGAAATCACTATTTTCCCCATTTTACAGATGAGGAAGTTGAGGCACAGAGAAGTCAAATAATTTGCACAATTCACAAAGTGGTAGAGGGGGCATTCAATCAGTTCTTAAGTTTGGTGTGAAAGATCATATTTCTAGTTGTATTTTCTATTCTGTGTTATTATATATAAAATGTTGAGCCTAAAGACTATGAAGTGCAGGCAACATGCACATATATGTACACATATACACACATAAGGGTTTTAAAGACCCAAAACTACTCACATCCACAAGCCTCCTGTGTAGCACTGCACCCGAACAGAGCTTAGGTTTGCTCCAAAAAACAAAACGGACTTCTCAACGATAGACCAGCAAGCCAAAGTACTGCATATAGTAAGTCTACAAAGCATTAACTGGATTAATTAGCAAGGGATTTGAGAAGCAGCTTGGAGCTAGGAAACCAAAACACTAAATTGTTTAAATACTTTGGCAAAAGATCAAGGTTTCTAGGCAGCACTGGGTCTCCTTCCATCCTTTTCGTTCCATGTTTTAACACATTTAACCTGTCTGAGGTACTTTTTCATGAGATATGAATGACATTGTCAAAATACTAAAAAGAAAAGAGAATTTAAAAAATACTGCAAGCTGTTACCAATTCTGCCAACATGTAAGAGCCCAGGCAACATTAATTACAAATCAATCGCTTAGGATATAAACAGCTCTTATCACTTGTAAACTCTCTCTCTAAAATAACTTGCTTTAGAGAAAAAAACAAAGCAAATGTCTCTTCTATTATACTTGGTGAACTAATCAGGACAAAGAAACAAAATAAAAACAGGAGAAAATTCACCAAATAGCGATTGTGAAAAAGGAATCCTAGCTAGATGAACGCCTGGAATGCTGCAGGAACAGCATTATCATTTAGAAATAACGAAGAGGAAGTGGTCAGGGTAAGGACACTTGCTGAATGGGTTTCTGGTTTCCAGGAAATAAGAATTTTTACAACGCAACTGATGTTCACAAACACGCATGGCAGCAAAATGACAAAAGAAAGCTTTCAACTATTCAAATGGGGGAAAAAATCTGTGTCCCTTTTGTACTGAAGGTAGTTTTATGATGGCCAAGCATACTCATCATAACCCCACTGCCACCACCACACACAAAACTTCAATCATAATAATAAACTCGAAAATCAAAGGATCTGTCCAAAAGTCTAGTTAATATAGACCCCGCCCACAAACTACTAATTTCCCTCACTCTTTATCTTAGATATCTCTGAAATGTCCTGCTAATGTCCACAAAAGTTTAGAGAAACTTAGGTACCTTTTTCTCCCTACAAGTATCTTTCTATGGCAAAAACATTCAAAATGCCACCCCTCCACAACACATGTCATTCATTCCAATGGGGAAAAAAAGTAGAAGGGAATCTAACTTTCCATCAAAATGCATTCGGACTTCCATTAGATCCATTTTCTGTGAATATAGGGTATAAAAGTGGGGAGAGCTTCAGTTATCAAGCCTGGCAAAAGCTGCATCATTAGGAGAAGTTTTTTCTTAGCCTCCATCAATAAAATGATGAATATGCTCTATCTTGCAGAGTTATGAGGATTAAAGATACTGTGTGTAAAGAATCCATCCAGCAGGGTGTCTGACACACAGTAGGTGTTTAGCAGTTACTATTATTACTTCTCCTTGGCTCTGGGCACATGATAAGTTTCAAGGATAATACAGAATCTTTCCTGAACTGGAAATTTTATTGACAATTACATAAACAAGTCACTGGCAGATTAGGGTAGAATGCTATCTGTTGATCTCGAACAAAATTTAATTCTGTACGTCCAAGGCACTGTGTCTCCAGAGAGTTCACAACACTCTCACATCAATTGTGCACTTGCACAAAATAAACATGAGGAAAGGCTAATGGGCAATAATACCCCTGGGTTCACATATGAATTAACAAGACTAAAGGAAATCAGGGAGTTAACAATGCAGCCAAGCTCACATAAATTTCCTGACTATAGGTGTTTTATTCACTAAGACTTGGCTGCCTATGAGAGAAAAAGGTAACATAAGTTCATTTTTTCCAATAAAATTATAGAGAAGAAAAATATGGTTAAAAAGAAAAGAGCTAATATAGCTTTTTAAAAAACAAAAAGGAGGGGCTATATAATAAAATACCTAAAGAAAAGTGGCCAAAAAGGTGGTTAGGTAAAATGTACTACATCTTAGGTCTAAGTTTTTAATATTTCATCTTATAGGATTTTTTAAATGATTTAATATCACATGATATTCATTTCAAATTTGAAGAAAAACTAAAATACTATTGCATATGACAAATTTCTACACAGGTATACATTTTAAAAATAGTTTTTAATACTGCCATATAAATAAAATAGGAGTTGCTAATTCACAGTACAGAATTTACCAGACTTTTACAAAAGAAATTCTCTTTCTGTTTCATTTAACAGTGACTAATTTACAAAAACAATAACATTTGAAATATTTATTGCATAAAACAGTCTATAACTATATTTCTGTTATCTTCTATAATTCCCTTAAATACCTGCTGTAAGGCACTCTGAATATCTCACATCATTAAATTTCTAATGCCATTAAGTTCTCAAAATAATAAAATAGGCAGGTGATGATAATTCCATAATATTGATGAGCAAGCAGATCCAAAAAGATTAAATGACTTGCCCAAGTCAGTTTACTGGCCATGGAAGGCCCAGGATTTAAAATCCAAACAAAGCATAAGGCCTATGCTTCTTAAACTATGCGTGCTGCTTTCCTATGTTCCTACATCCTCTGTAATTAAAATAATCGAAGGGATACACCACTTCACTACATTCACAGACACCAGCATCTCATCACTCAACAAAGATACTCCACAATTAGCACCCCCTTGCCTGCTCTCAAAAGGACCAAGCATCTTTCAAGAAACCAGGTGAAGTTAAAGGAGAAAACACAACTTCAAAACAGTCTTGATGCGCAACCCAGAAGCAACCAGATACTCCTATCCAGGGGTAAAAATATGGATACAAACATACACATATAGCTTTTCTGAAAATTGAAAAATTAAATTGTCTTAAAATTATTATTCAAAACTATATGTAGAAAGACTGCAAGCACAGTTTGGGAGCCCTGACTCTTCCAATGCCAATCTCATCCCAAACCTCAAGTCAGAACCTCACTTCCTAAAGACCTCCCAAGAAAAGGCAAAAATTAAGAGAGTTGAAAACCTCAAATATAAAGACCAAGAAAAGCAGTGTTTGTCTACTTTGACTTCAGCTAATGCGACTTGGTGGCATGAAACATATGAACCAATGGAACTTCTACATCATTTTGACAATATTCCTCTTTATCAACTGCCTAAATTAACTTGCACCACAGAAACATGCTGTCGCAAAAGATTATAATATTTCTTTTACTCCTTATAGAAAGCCACCAAGATGGGCCCCATTAATAGTCCCATTTTACAAATTCTAAATAAGAAAAAGCTAACCCGCACAGCCTATCATCACACTGCTTATAAATGGCTGTACATGAACTAGAATTTATGCTTTTAAGTGAGCCATACTGAAGCTAAACTTTGTTCCAACAGAGAAGTTGAGCATTCCAGAAACACAAACCATTACACTTAAAAAGATATTTCAGACATAGGCATATCCTTTTGGAGGTAGTATGGTATGGGCCTAGAAGTGAATCAACAATCCGCTACTTACTAGCTAAACAAGGGTACTTTGTGGAAAAATAGAATTGAAAGATAATATTAATCTTTCCATGAACTTTCTGAAGTACCCTCTTATTACCTTGGAGCAAGTTACTTAATCTCTTTGTGCCTTGGTTTGTAACACCTGTGGAATGAAGACAATAATTCATCTCTTATGGGCTCCAGAAATAAGAAAAAATACACACATATGTGTATACATGTACACATGGATTTGTGTGTGTGTATAAAGCAAATAGAAGCCCAACAAATGTTAAGTTATATCCATGCTTTTATCTACCCCTTGAGCTTTGCTCCATTTTAATACTCAGTTATAAGAAAAATGGTGGTGATAATGATTATACTTAAGGAGCAGCTGCAGAAACTAACAGTACTTTAACTAGGTCATTAGAAAATTGAAATGTTGACAAGAAACTACCATATCAAGAACTATGAATCACAATGGATCAAACCCAAGCATTGCAAAAACTTCTATAAGCTGTGCTGGAATTTTTTTTTTTTTTTTTTTTTTTTTGTAGCTGGCCAAACCCTTGACCCTGGTGTTACAAGGTTGTGCTCTAACCAATTGAGCCACCCAGCCAGCCTGCACGGGATATGCCAATCATTCAATGTGGCACCTGGAAAGAAAACCCAACTAAGAAAATTTTATTTTTCTTTCTAAGCGTAGTTTCCTTGCATAGTTGCAAGTAGTATCCAATTATGGATTTAGACCCTTGGGGAGCCCTACTTGGAAACCTTACTCCAAAAGAAATCATGCCACCTGACCTCAGTGGCATAGCCCAAACCTGTCTGCTGTTTCCTCAGTTTGTAAATACTGCAGATGACTGAAATACATTTCTTATTTATAGGAAGTCCTTAGCACATTAACTAGAAATTATCTTTTTTACGTTTATCATCTCCACAAAAAGCCACACATGGGAAAGAGTCATGTCTTATCCAGACATGTTTTATTCTGCTCATGCATGGCCCCAAGAAACAGCAGTGCAGCAGAGCACCTGGGTGACCACAGGGATCATCCAGGACTGGGCTGAGCCACATGTTTTACCCTGGAAACAGACACAGAAAGTGTCTGTTAGCGGTGGGGAGCCAAGCTTGAAAGATCCTATAGACCACTTGGAATCATTATCAAAATAAGTAGTGAACAAAGGAAGCCAGTGTAGAAAAAAAGAGAATGAACAAAGATATGATGAAAGAGATGGAGTCACTCTGGTCCATATTCCAGTTCCAGTGTGCCCTCATGAAGCCCAGCTGCATTTTGATTCCTGTCATTCACTATACAACAGACCCCTCCCACCTTCATTCCTGCCCTTCTTGAGCTACTTTTAGTGAAATTTCACTCCTTGCATTCAAAAAAGCCTTAATAGGCCCACTGCCTGGCACACGGAAGGGATTCAATCAAACACATTAAAGAACCAGGAGTACAAACCTTATACCTGATGTTAGATGGGCATTCCCCTAATTACAGTTCCCTCAGCAGACAGGTCAATTTCCCTTAATCCACTTACAAAATAATTGTTAAGGAAAGAAATAGTATTTGACACAACATGACACTTTAATTTATCATCTAATAATGATTAAGCATACAAAGCCTTCAATGAAAGCTCAGCTCTGCAGTTCATATTGTTCTTTTAAATAATTTTGAATCCTGTGAAGAGTTCCACCTTATAGCATATTCCCTCATTCTTGTGCAAATACAATCTGTCTATCAACATATTAGCATTTCAATCACCCTTGCTTTTTTCATAATGGGAGAAGCTGTCTTCATTTATTCCTATTGAGCATCTACCACCTATGAATTATTTCTGAAGATAAGCAGTAAAATTGAATTTAAATCCAAGTAAATGAGAAACTTAAACTATTTTCAAAACTAAATGTAGGACATTGGTTCCAGTTACATACTTCCAAATATTATAAATATGCACTTCAATGATTAATTTACTTTAAGCTGCAAATTATTTTCTCTGAATAAAGTCAGTATAATAATTGGAAATGGAAAACCAATCTCATGTTTCCAGGGGTTTTTTGTTTTGTTTTGTTTTGTTTTGTTTTAAAGTATTCTGGCTCAATTTATATTCCTGGAGTAAATACATCCACCACTCAAAAAAAAAATAATTTTTTTAAGTCCCCTTTAAGCATCCCTTTAAGGCACTGACCATAAATGGTGTAATTTGCCCTGGACATCATTAAAATGTAAAGTTAATGAGGATTCAGCTGAAAACAGAAGGAATGTAACCTATTTTCAGGCAAAAGTTCTAACACAGCAATCAGAGGAAAAAGCTCTTTGATGTTTCTTTGTCTCTTCTCATTAATTTTTTTTTGTCTCAAAAAAAAAAAAAGGCTATTTAAACTAAAAAAAAAAGCACCAAAGTTTAAACATGGTAATTATAACAGAACTCCAATGAGGTCATTAGAATTTTTTTTTTTTTTTTTTTACAAGATAAACAAGAATCAGTCATATATACATGGAGATAACACCACCTACCTGGCAGAGTTGTTATAAGGTTTAGAGATATTGTTAAGTAAAATGTGTTGGCATAATAACTGATGCATGGAAGATACTCACTGATATTTTCTCCCTTTTTGTCCCTCTCTAGTTCCCAAGGGCCTAGCACAGTGCTTGTATAAAAATAATACTCAAAGAATAGCCATTATTATCATCACATATGATGTATTCTTTTTTCCTACTGAAAAATTCACTATATTAACCCTAACCTTCTCTCCAAGATTTATGCAAGACTCAGCACCTCCTGTCACTAGGCAGGTGGGGCATTATCCAAATAATCAGCATGGAGTAAACAGTCCCGTGTGACATTTTATCATGTGAAGTGCCTACACAGGTATAAATATTATATCCTCTCTGGTTTTATTGCCTCATTTTACAATTATACTACTAAAGAGCAAAATAGCATGCAGAATGTTAAGTGGCATTCTGCTGCTTGGAATTTCATCCCAAGGCTCCATTCAGAATAACAAATGTGGAAGCTATTTCATCTCTATTGTGAAGAAAGTCATCACCTTTACCTGAATATATACAAGGGTTTGGCTTTCTGCAACCCATTTTGTGCTAAGTGAAATCTTAAACCAAATGTGATTATTACCAAGAAGGTGTCAAATAAGAAATATTACAGTGCTTTCCAGAGAGATCTTACCCTATACTTTGCTGTTATTATACCAATTATATAATCCCAGTAAACAAACCCTAATCAGTAATAAGTGGATCTATCCAAGATGATCCACCCTTAAAATCAAGGAGAATTGAGAATTTCTCTTCAACCAAACAAAAATTTATAAATACAATAAACATAAATAAGTTATTTTAAATGTTCAAAAGACATCTTCAAAACAATAAATGTTTATCCAGCAATTTTAATTTTAAAGGCATTTCCACATAAACTATCTCATTTTCACTGGTTCATTTATTCCATAAATGTTCATTAAATCTTCCTAGTATTGAGCATGGTCAAATAATGGTAAAGAAAATAGGTGATTCCTACTCTCACAGAGTTCAAGACCCCATAGAGAAGCTCAGACAAACTAATAACCACACAAGTAACTTAATTACGAGCTATGATAAGTACTACAAGAGCATACAGTATAAGAACAAGTTTACCTTGAGGATCTGAAAAGGTTTCCCTGAGGATGTAATGTCTAAGGTGAGATCTGAAGGAATGGGAAAACTAGTAAAAAAAAAAAAAAAAAGGTGAGAAAGTTTTAGAATGATGATAGTTGAGATGGGAAGAAATACCTAGTTTTTAAAGATATTTAGGTAAATCAATCACATTTTTCTGATACATTGAATATGGAGGGTGAGTGGAAAGGTAGGTGACCAGGATGAAGGCAGTAGGTTTTTAGCTTGCATACTGGATTTTTTTTAAAAAAAAAAGAAGAAGAAGAAAAAGTGTTGCTCACTGGAAAGGGAACAGATCTTCCTTGGGGTTAATGGACAGATCATGAGTTAGGATTTAGACATTTTGAATTTCAGATGCCTTTGAGGAATACAAATGGTTGAGAGCTCAAAGAAAAGGTTTCATACCTCATTCATTTATTCAACAAGCAATTCCTAAGAAACAATTTCAATCAGGTCCCACGCTCCTCAGGGAAAAGGAGATAAACAGGATGCTGAGCTGCCCTTTGAAAGAAACAAGCACAATGAGAGAGGAATAGAAATATGCTGGAGTTCAAAGGAAGGAGAGACTAAGTCTGCCTGAACAATCAGGGAAGACCACATAAAGAAAATTATCTTGAAGATAAATGGCAATTCAAATGGATAAAGAGAAAAGGCACTTTAGAAAAAGCAACAGCACATGGAAATGGCAATTAGTTTGCAGTGGTGCAAGTGTGAAGTGTGTGAGTAAGAAGTAAAAGAAGAAACCATGAATACCTAATTTCCAGAAGTAAAAAGAATAAGAGAACCCTACAAAGGTATGCCAACAAATTAGATAAATGAAATGGACAAATTCCTAGAAAAGTACAAACTAACATACCAATTCAAGAAGAAATAAAAAATCCGAACAGACCTATAACAAGTTAAGAGATTGAATTACTAACTTAAAAACTTCCCACAAAAACAAAACAAAACAAAACAAAAAAACACAGATGGCTTCACTGGTGAATTCCAACAAATATTTAAAGAAGAATTAGAACTAATTTTTCATAAACTCTTTTGAAAAACAGAATAGGAAGAAAAACTTCCTAACTCATTCCCTGAGGCCAGTATTATGCTGATATCAAAAGCAAAGAAATACAACATAAGAAAACTATAGAAATTCAAAATCCTTAATAATATATTAGCAAACCAAATTTAGCAACACATAAAAAGGATTATAAACCATGACCAGGTCAGATGTACCCTAAGAATACAAGGTTGGTTTAACATCCAGAAATAGATTAATGTAATGCACCATATCAAGAAAATGAAGAACACAATCACATGATCATCTCAATAGACATAGAAAGGCATTTGATAAAGTCCAACATCTTTTCATAATAAAAAAGCATTCAACAAACTGGGAATAGAAAGGAACTTCATCAACCTGATAAAGGGCATGTACAAAAACTTACAGCTAATATCATACTTGTTCGTGAAAGACTGAATATTTCCCTTGAAGATGAGAATAAGGGTTGGCCAGTTGGCTCAGTTGGTTTGAGCATGGTGCTGTAACACCATGGTCAAAGGTTCGGATCCCCAAAATGGCCAGCTGCCAAAAAAAGATGAAAATAAGAAAAGGATATTCACTCCTGCCACTGCTATTCAACATTGTATTGGAGGTTTTAGCCAGGGCAATTAGGCAAGAAAAAGAAATAAAAGTCATCCAGAATAGAAAGGAAGAAGTAGAACTATCTCTATTTGTGGATGACAATGATCAGAAATGAAGAAAAACCTAAAAATCCACAAAAACTATTAGAACTAGTAAATTAGTTCGGCAAGGTTGCAGGATAAAAGATCGATATACAAAACTCAATTGTATTTCTATGTACTACCAATGAACAATACAAGAATAAAATTTTAAATTCTATTTACAACAAAATTAAAAAGAATGAGCTATATAGGAATAAATTTAACAAAAGAGTTGTGAAACTTGTACTCTGAAAACTACAAAAAATTATGGAAAAAACTAAAGATTACCTAAATAAATGGAAAGACATCCTATGTTCATATATTGGAAATCTATGTTCATAGATTGTTAAAATGACAATGCTCCCCAAATGGATCTACAGATTCAATTCAATCCCTGTCAAAACCCTAGCTGGCCTTTTTGGGGAAATTGACAAGCTGATCCTAAAATTTATATGGAAATGCAAGGGATCCAGAATAGCCAAACAATCTTGAAAAGTAGAACAAAACTGGAGGATTCATATTTCTCAATTTCAAAATTTACTACAAAGCTACAGTACCAAGACAGTGTAGTTATACCATAAGGATATGAATATAATAGAGTCCAGAAATAAATATTTACAATTGTCAATTGTAACTGTCAACTGATGTTCAACAAAGGAGCCAAAACAATTCAATGGAGAAAGAACAATCTTTTCAATAAATGGGGATGGGCAATTGAATATCTACATGTAAAAGAATAAAGTTTAACTCCTTCCTTATAGCATAAATAAAAACCAACTGAAAATGAACCACAGACCCAAATGTAAGAGCTAAAACTATAAAAATATTAGAAGAAAATATAGGAGTAAATCTTCCTAACTATAGAATGAGCAATAAGTTCTTAGATATAACACCAAAGCATAAGAGAAAAAAACAGATATATAGAACTTCACCAAAATTAAACTTTTGAGTTTCTGATGATGCTATCAAAAAAGGGAAAAGATAACCTACAAAATGAGAAAGTTACTTGCAAATAATATATCTGATAAGAGACTTGTATCAAGAATATATAAAGAACTCTTACAACTCAATACTAATAATTAAAAAGACCCAATCAATAAATTGTCAAAAGATCTGAACAGATATTTCTCCAAAGAAGATATACAAATGCCCAATAAGCATACGAAAAGATGCTCAACATCATCAGTAATTAAAGAAATGCAAATCAAAATCACAATGAAAGGCGCTGGCCAGTTAGCTCAGTTGGTGAGAGCACAGTGTTATAATACCAAGGTCAAGGATTTGGATCCCCAGCCAGCCTTCAAAAAAAAAAAAAATTCACAATGAGATACCACTTCACACCCAATAGTAATCGGAAGGTTATAATAAAAAAAAGCAACAACAGCAAGCAATGACAATGATGTGGAGAAATTGGAACCCTCATACATTGCTGGTGGGAATGTAAAATGGTGCAGCTGCTATGGAAAACAGGTTGGCAGCTTCTCAAAAAGCTAAAAGTAGAATTGTCATATGATCCAGCAATTCAACTCCTAGGTATCTACCCAAAGGAATTGAAAGGAAGAACATAAACAGATTGCAAACAATGAATGATATAGTCCACTGCAGCATTATTCACAATTGCCAAAAGGTAGAAACAACCCAATTGTCCATAAAGAGATGAAAAGATAAGCAATATGCAATATATACATACAATGGATTACTATTCAGCCATAAAAAGGAATGAAATTCTGATACATGCTACAACATGGATAAACCTTGAAAACATTAAGGTAAGTGAAATAAACCAGACACAGAAGGATAAATATTGTATGATCCCATTTATATGAGGAACCTCGAATAGGTAATTTCATAGAGACAGAAAGTAGATTTGAGGTTGTGGGGGAAGGGCAATGGAAAGTTATTGCTCAGTGACTAGAGTTTTTGTTCAGGGTGATGAAAAAGTTTTGGGAACAGATAGTAGTGATGGTTGCACAACAATGTAAATATAATTACTACTACTAAATTATACACTCAAAATGATTAAAGTAGTAAATTTTATTATATATATGTATATATATCCACAATTTAAACAAATTCATGTAATATACCAAAATCATTTAGTTGTATTCTTTAAATGGAAATATTGTATGTTATATAAGTTGTATCTCAATGAAGCTGTTAAGAAATAATTAAACACTAAATTGATGATTTTAACAGCAATTAGACACAGCTGAAGAGAGAACTAGTAAACTGGAAGAAAGTCTTGAAGAAGTTATTGAATGCAGCAGACAGATGGAAAACACAAAAAACATAATCAAAAATCATGAAGAACAAATAGAGAAGGTCTAACATATGTCTAATCAAAGTTCCAGAAGAAAAGGAAGAAAGTAGAAGGAGAAATAAAAATTAGAGATATAAGGAAATATCCCAATCCTCAGATTCAAACAGCTGAATCGTAATCAAGATATATGGGCCGACCCCGTGGTGCACTCGGGAGAGTGCAGCGCTCGGAGCGCAGCAGTGCTCCCGCCGTGGGTTCGGATCCTATATAAGGATGGCCAGTGCACTCACTGGCTGAGTGCGGTGCAGCCGGTCACAAAAATGACAAAAAAAAAAAAAAAGATATATAAGAAAAAACTCCACCACTAGACATGAGTCACTGTTAAACTTGAGGACAAGACAGATTATCTACATTAAAATGATAATCAGAATGTAAGGGGACTTCTCGACAGCATTAATAGAAGCCAGAAGACAGTGAAATGACATTTCTGATGCATTTAAAGAAAGTAACTATCAATTTGGGGTGGTGGGGAACTTTCCCCAAAGTTAGGGTAAAATAAGGACATTTTCAGATAAACAAAAACAGATTATCTGTCACCAACAAAAGAATATTATTCAAGCCAGAAGATTATCCCAGATGGGAAAAAGTGTGTCATGCAAGAAGACATGAAGAACAAAGAAAGTAGAAAATATATGGATAAACTAAATAAACACTGTCCATATAAAAAACAAATAATGTCTTATTGTTCAAAGTAAAATACACAACAATAAAAGCACATAAGCTGAGAGAGAAGTGATTAAAGTTAAAACAATATAAGGGCCTTATATTGTTCAGGAGGAGGGTAAAGATGCCAATTAACTTTGCTAAGTTATGTAAGCATGCTAAAATTCCTCAGAGAGATTGTATATTTGCATTAGTTAACATCACGGACTCTGAAGGTACACTACCTGGGTTCAAATCCCAACTCTACTACTTGGTAGCTGTGTGGCTTTGGGCAGACTACATAACCTCTCTATGCCACAGTTTCCCCATCTGTAAAACTGAGACAATAATAGTATCTATCTCATAGGGGTTTTGTGAGGATTAAATAATTTAATACAAGTTGAAGCATGTAAAATGATGTTTTGTGCATAGTAAGTCCTGTTAAGTCATAGCCACCATTAGGTATAGACTAACTATTAAAGGTATAGAAATAATATTTAAGTTCCAAATTATGAGAGGAAAAAATAGAATGAAAAGAAAATGCTTGAATAATCCAAAACAAAGCAAGAAGAAAGAAAAATGAGAAATAAAAAGCATTTCCAGTAAAATATACCAATAATCAAACTGGATTTTAAAAGATCCAACTATGTTACTTTCAAGAGATATATCTTCAACATAAGAATGAACAAATAAGAAAAGGATGAAAGCGTATAATTTGATGAGTTTTCATATATGTATACACCCATGAAACCATCAGCACAACCAATCACCTCCAAAAGTTCTTTACGCTCCTTGTAATCTATCCTCCCTCTCCACTCTCCATCACCCATCCCTAGGAGACCACTGATGTACTTTGTCACTACAGATTAGTTTGCACTTTCTAGGATTTTATGTAAATGAAATAGGACAGTATGTACTCTTTTCACCTGGCTTATCTCACTCAGGATAACTATGTGGAGATCCATCCATGTTGTTAAGTGTATCAAACTTTGTTCCTTTTTATTACTTATTGTTATTCTATTATATGCACAAAACTTAACTCGTGTATCCATTACTAGTCTCTTCAGACAACAAATGATGTTAAAATTAAGAAATGGCTTCTAGGTAAAGATCAAATCCAGGGTGCTCTTAGGATAAGATGACATTGTCTAAAGATGAAGCTGAGGATGTGATTTTAAAATTCTTTCTTTGTAAGATCCAAGGCAGTACCATAGAAAAACTCTCCCTCAAACAACAGGGCTTCTAAGAAGCTTAAGGGTGTGGTTCCTCAATGGTCTCATTGAAACCCAAAGTAAAAATGGGCTTATCTCAAAGACATACATGGGTATTAATATTACATAAAGGAGTAAACTCCAACAGACTCACAGGAGAACAGAGGAGTTTGTAAAAGAATGGGGGAAACACCACCAGCTCAGAATGAAAGGAATAGAGGAAATACAAAATGGAATCACCAGACACTACAGGCCAGAGCAGGCTGAGGAAACCACTGAGTTCAAACACAGGTTCTCTTTTATTTAAAAAAAGAAGGATGATTCAGAACCCAAAGACCCAGAAGGTAGGACTAAGAGTCATGGAGAATCACTCTCAGATAGGAGTATGACTGAGTCTCCATCAAGAAACTTGCAACATTTGCCCAGCTGTGTTTCAGAACTGCTATGGAGCAGCATCTCCCATGCGCTCTTATGTGCCTCCCCTGTCCCCCTTTTAGAAGATGAGTGTCTATAGTAGTTGTCTTGTGCCTACTTACAGCTTAATTATATGCTGGAGAAGGGTGGTAGGTCATGGGTTAGAGGCAGGTAACTTCACTCTTTATAAATTGAGAGGACCTATACTTGAGATGCTGTACTTAAATTATTAATATTTAGAAACTATTTTAAGAAACTATTAAAATTGAGGGGTCTGAGCTGATGACGTAAAGGGATAAAACTTTTGGAGGCTTTGGGAGAGGTCAAGTATATGCCTATTTCCATAGCAATTGGGTACAAAATTGTTTGCTCCCTGCTCCCTTTACTGAACACCCACAGCACTTTGTACCTATTGCTAATATATTTATCTTAAATATTCCTAGCTACTGGTTTACTATTTGGCTCCCTCACCAGATTTAAACTCCATAAAACAAAGCATTTTATTTTATTTATATCCATAGCATTGAGTGGTCTCTCAAATATTTGTTTGAATTTATGAATAAGTATATGAAGAAAAGCCCAGTCTGTCACAGACTCAGACCATCTAAACCTATGTTGATATTTATAATACCACATTCCCATTGCACTTATGAGATTGCCCTCGTTTAAACATTTAGGAATGCTAATCAATTAAAAACAAGAATGTTCACCTTACAGATCACAGCAGAGTATGGAATACTGGAATTCAGGACTGATTCTTAAGAACATCTTGAAAACATCACACTATAAGCCTGTATTTTGAAAGCCTGACAGAGCTCAAAAGCACTGGCTGATCAGAGTACAACTGGTTTTTGTTTTTGTTTTTAAATCTCCCAAAGATGATATTTTATTTTAAATTTTATTGTATAACCAGTGATAGGTTATCAACAGGGCAGGGTAGAGTTGACTCCCCAGCTGTTGTACAAAAGAACAGGAGGGAGGAAAAAAATATTTCATTTAAAACAATACTTTTGTAAAAAACCCTTGAATGGAAGACACTGGAATTATGCACTCTAGCTACTTTACTGTGCTAACACTCAGGAAACAAATCTTTCTGTGAGAGTTTCCAAGAGATCTCTTTTTCGACACAATAAGGGTTCAATGACAGAGTAAAGAAATGATTCAGTATCACTCCAGGGCAGCACTTGGAGACATCTTTCTATCTTGAGATACCAACTTCTCAAAAAGCCTACTGCTCCTCTCACTGGGCTGGAAAATTTCTCAGATTAAAAAGCAGCTCTTTTAGATAATTATTACAATACACTTAAATGAGCTACTTCTAAGATACTGCCATGGAAAAAAATTAAGTATATATACCATTGTCTTTAGAAAGTCACTCATATTGTCCAACCATATAATTTGCAAGAAAAGAGAAACCTCAGGTGAAACAAATATTGGGCAGCAGTAATTCAGGCAGATTGATGTATTTACAAATGAATTTTTAATTTGTTACATTATCTTATTTTGATCATGATCATTCTTAGCACTTTTCTGCTAACATCAACCTTCCTGGTCTCTCTTAACACAAATGGCAAGTAGTGAACATTCATTTCAGCCTTCAACCCACTCTCCCACCCAGGAACTTGAGACTGTTCCTTGATCTCCATCACAACCTTTGTAGAGAACTACTCCATACTACAGGACCCAGCAGTTTAATACTTTGCCTCAGATTTAAAAAATAAATAAAATTCAAACCGACTCAGAAACAAAGTAAAAAAAAAAAAAAAAAAATGAACTCATAGATCTAATAAACTTAAACAAATGGTTAACAGTCCAAATGAAGTTTGTCTCTCCTCCTCTGTCTCTTGATGAAACATATCTTTATCTTATCACCTACCTGGATAGTACTGGACATTGCCACAGCCTATTACATGCTCACTGGTAATAAATGTAGTGGATGGGAAATGAAAGATAATGAACCAATCCTTGATACACTCTAAATCTCTTTTTTACCTTGCTAGGAAAAACAAGAATAAATCCCTGGAGATACTCTAAAAGTAAATATAACCATAGTTAAAATCCCACCCTAAAAAATACAATTATAGTATACTGTTCTATGTAAATGAGACTATTTCAAAAGCCTCACAAGCAACTGATACTAATATTGTCTTACTTATCTGGACACAACAAATTCCCCAGTATGAGAAATTCTCTAAAACAGAAATATTTTTAAATGTCCCTTCATTTAGCTAGCTATCTGCTGAATAAGGTTATCTTTGGGGGAAGAATTCAAGCAACAAGGTTCCTGCCCCCAAGAATAAGAGAAAACACAGTTGTAATATAATATGCAAGGTGCCAAGAGGAAGGGCATCTAACCAAGTCTGCAAAGGGTGGTGGATGGAAGGAGGTAAAGGTACACAGGCCTTCTAGATGGATGGGACCTTGCCTGAGTCTTAAAGGACAAAGGAAATAAACCAGGAAAATAAGGAGAAAGAAGTTGGTACAGAAAGAGGAAATACCACGTGTTAAAGCATAGAAGACTAGGTGACTCACCTAGAGCACACAGTCAATGACAGGGAGTGGTGAGAAATGAGAAGAGAGAGGTCAGCCAACTCATGAAGGGCCTTGTATGCCACGCTAAGGATTTGGGCATTACCCTATAGGTGATGGAAAGGCATTACAGCATTTAAGCAGAAGAGTGGCATGATTACACCTGTTTAACACACTTATCATTCTGACAGCAGGACAGAAGATGGGTTGGAAGGGGGAAGACTCCAGCTGAGGAAACCAATTAAGTGGCAATAAATCCAAGGAAGGATAAGGAGATCCAGAATGAAGGCGAAGGTAATGAAGCCGGATGATAAGAGAGAAAAATGACAGAAAAGAGATCAAGAAAAAAGACTCCCCTTTCTCTTCCTAATTGACAATATAATCCTAAAGTCAAGGTACACGTCCATACTTGGTGAGAAGTGGCCACAGTGGTCCAGAGCAGGGAAAGGATAGTATCCACACAGGAGGGTTTGCCTGACATGGGAAGCCAAAGTCCAAGCAGTATGAAGAGGGTGTCCATGCTGTAAGGGGCAAGCTAGGATAGTGTGTCAGAACCTGACAGTGACAGATCACAGGGGAGTGATCTACTGTAGAGAGTCAAAGCCCAAGCAGGGAGAAGCAGGCATTCACATGGAACATCTGCCTGGCATGGGGTATTGGAGTCAAAGCAGTTTGAGAAGAGTGTCCATGTTAAAAGATGACCTGGTGTGAGGTGTCAGAGCACCTGAGAAGGGCAAGGGGGCCTCCATGTAGGGGCCACCTGATACAGAGTGTCTGATCCCAAGCAGGATGAGGCAGGGAACAGTATGGAAGGGGGTGGCAGCCATGCATGGGGTGTCAAAACCCAAGGTGAAGAAGACACCCAAAGAGAAGGACAAGCCTGGCATGGGTTGTCAAGGCCCAAGCTGGATATGGAGGGCATATATATAGGAGAGGCAGAGTGTAGGGAACCAGACCTCTAGTGAGGTAAGCCGAGCCAGGTAGGGGACAGTGGTGGCAACCATGATGAGAGATTATTCATGTACAAGGGGTTAATCAAATAAGCAAACACTATAAGGATAATGGGAACCAGGCTTCTCATTGCCAAAGAAAGAAGTAATAATAATTGAAAGGGAGAAAACTAGAATGAATGTTGTGGTATTGCTTGAAATTGGAAGTATTAGAGTGAATTCATGCTTTTTAATATACACAGATAGATGCTGAAATAGGTATAATTGGGTGTGTGTGCACATACACATCATATACTCTCCAGCTCTGTCCACTAAGAAGGGCTAGGAGTAGCAACACTCCAACAGCAAAAGCACACCTACCATCCAAATTTTGGCTTTTAAACAGCATTCTCAACTAAAAGGAACCAGGGCTCCTTGGAGAAATAGCAAATTTCAGGGGTAATGAAAAGAAAGGAAAAGATGAGCATAGGATTTGTGCCAGAAAGCAAAGAAGTACTCAAAGAATAAAGAGGACAAGTCAAAAGAAAAGAAGAGCTTCTTTAAGCTGGCTCCTACTGATCAAAGCTGGAACAAATAGAATAATACAATTTATTCAAATAATAATTTGAACAATTCAACAAACTTGAATAAAAAAGGAAATAATGAGTCCAGAGTCAAATAAATAAATAAACTTAAAGCTTAAATAGGAATGAAATATTTATATAATTTCAATGTACTTTCCGCCAAAACCCTTATTAATTACAAAGGGATAAATAAAGAGTAACTTTTGAATAGATCAGAAGCCTGGCAAGCACTACCTAATCAAGTGATCAGGTGATCATCAGCAGCAAAGGGACAAATCGAAATTGTGCATTATCTGATATGATAAAATGAGAAGAACACAGCATTACTTCTATGATGTTCCTGCCAAAGATGCTTAACCTAAATCTAATCATAAGGAAACATCAGACAAGCCTAAATTGAGGCCTGTCGACTTCAAATGTCAATATCGTGAAAGTCAAGGAAAGACTGAGAATTGTTTCTGACTGAGGGAGACTAAAGAGACATGAAATTAAATGTAATTTGTGATTCTGAACTGAATCCTTTTGCTTTAAAGAACATTACTGAGACAACTAGCAAAATGCTGAAAATGAGATGGTAGTACTGTATCAATGTTAATTTCCTCATCTCGATGACTGTATTTTGGTTATGTCGGAAAATCACCTCACTGACATATTTTAGAGTGAGGTCAGCAACTTATCCTCAGATGGTGCAGGGGGAAAAAGTTCTTTGCAGTGTGAAAACAACTCAGGTTTTATTGGATGTAGAGAGTCTAGGGTGACTTTCAGGTTTCTGGTATAAGCAAATGAATGGGTACTAATTCCATTCAACAAGACCCTAGAATAGAAGAAACAGTTTAGGATTGGCTTTTCAGTTTTGTTTTGCTGGGTGGCCAGTAGTGGGGGTAGAAGGCTGGGGTGAGAAGGGTGTTAAATTCAATTTGAGGTGCCTATGAGGCATCCAGAAGTAGCTGCTGACAGAGAGCTGAGGATCCAGGTCTGGCACTTAGGTGTCTGGGCCAAAGGCAAAGACTGAGAAACTGTTAGTCTATAGCTAATAATAGAAACCAAGGTGTGACTAAGATCACACTGGGAGAGTTTACACTCCACCACATTCCATAAACAATTTGAGATGATTTCCAAAAATTCATATATATAGTTTATCCCTTTTACTATATGTAAGCCAAAGGAATAAGGACAAAGGGAAAATAAAAGAAAAAGTAATGCCAGGGATAATAATAGCATAAAAGAATGTATACCAAAAAACACATACAAAAATAATAGCACATCAAAGTTATATGTAGCTCACAGAGCTAGAAGGCAAATGTGGCCCTAAGGTTCTTGAGAGCCAATCCCAGGAGAATGTATAGCAAAGAGGAGCCTCTAAACACTGCATTTGAACACCATTACCATATAGTATGTGCTCCTCTGCTAGCACTTACTAATGGTGTAAACCTGACATTTTCTTTATGAAAGAAAATAAGGGTATACTGTTTTCTGTGTGCTATTATAATACGCTTACACTTTAACATTGTATAAATAAAACAGTTCTTATGTTCTCTTAGTCATTAAAACACAAAGCCATATCCATGAATGCCTTCTCTTCATTTACAGGACCTGGAATAAATTAAGAATATTAACAACAGTAACTAGTATTTACATGGAGTTTACAGTTTGAAAAGCATTTTTATTTACTGTACGTTATTTCATTCAGCACTCACACCATCTAGTGTGACAAGCACAGCAGGTATAGACCTAATTGTACAGATTAGCAAACAGGTTCAGAGAGGTTAGATTACTTATCCAAAATTACACAGCTAATAAGTAGAAGAATCTGAATTGTAACACCAGTTTTATGACTCCACAGTTCACTCATTCAATTTATTCATTCACCTATTCAAATACATATTGAGGGGGAGGGGAGAGAGGAAGGGGGGAAAGAGGAATGGGTAAAGGGTCACGAAAATCAACTACAATGTATATTGAAAAGTTAAAATAATAATAAAATAAAATAAAATAAAATAAAATAAAAATAATTGCTAATGTTAGTGAGTTCAGTTATATTAATTTTACCACCACCATAATAAAAAGATTGGGAAAAAAAAAACCCCAAAATAAATATGTATTGAGCACCTCTCAGAAAACATTGCCCATTCTGTTTTGTTGCTGTGAAGATTAAAAGAATATAGCAATGCTTACAAAGTGTGAAGTCCATACAAATGTTAGCAATTTTCAAAGCATCAGCATTAGATTCCCCATTTTAAAGATAGTAACACTTAAATTTTGGGGAAGCCAAATGTGATATAGGGATAGAAAACATGCATGAAATTTGGTTGGGACATATTGGAAAATGCATGTCTAGGGGGAAAAGAGTGGGCCAAGATGAAGCTGGATAGGCAGGGAATAAATCATGGAATACCTCATTTGCCCTGCTCAGGAGCTTGACTTTAGCTTGGGGTGATAGGGTAGAGGACCACAGAAAGGTTTAAGAAGGAGAATGCTGTGGTCTCAGCTGTGTTTTTAAAAGATCACTCAGATGACAGCATTAAATATGGATGGAAAGGAAAAAGCATAAAGGCCAGTTAGGAGGCTATGGTAATCAGCTAGGAAAGAGAAGGTGCCTGCCTAAGCCAAGTGAGAGTGGCCACTTAACTTTATGCTCATTTGAATCAGCATCATTGTGTTGTCTTTGGTCTCTAAAGACTTTGGGGAAACTGAGGCAAGCCAATAAGCCCTTAGACAGAACAAGTTTTAAACAACTTATATAAATACACTAAGAGCAACTGAAAAACTAAAACAGAATCATCCCTGGGACTTTGTTTCCACAATGGAGTTACACAGTGTAATTACTATTTCTATTATTCTACAGGGAGCCTACTTTAATGTCAATACTTCATTGTGTCTTTTTAATCTGAATGATTCTCAGTAATTAAAGTTTTTATCAGTTACAGAATTCTCCATAGTAAGATAGAACAGCTGACTTCAGATGCTTTATGCTTTAAGCAAAAATGAACACTCATTAACAAGATTACCTGTTGTGATTAAATAAATACAAACTGTTTGCAAAGTTTATAAGTGAGTTCAACAGCATAAATGTAAAACTTACCACCTAGCACAAGCCATATTTTCTTAACTCTTCAAGCCCATGTAGGATACAGGGCAATCCCTCATTTTTCACAGCTTCCCATTTCCCAAATGCATTGCCTAATAAACACCTATACTTCACTTTCTGCTGCATTAGCTTACTTGGTTGTATCTGCTAATTCCTAAGCATGTGGAACAAAACAGCAGTACACAAAATGAAGCCCATGTCCTCTGTTTTACAGTGCTCAGCATCACACAATACAGTTTCTAATAATACACTGGGTCTTAAAAGTTGTACATATTGCGAAGTCATACATATTGTGAAGCCTATTTTGTGGAAAACGTTAATTACATTTACAAAAAGCTCTTAAATATTTAGCCAAGGCTGTTATTAATTTACGGCGCCATGAAAAATCTACAAAAGGTATCAGTGATAATACTAGAAAAGGGGAAAGAGTTTCATCTGGTCTTACGCTGCAAAATTCACGTCTAATTCCGTCAGTAAGAGTCAAACCACAGATTCTTTATTAAACTTGGAAGAGATCTTAAAGGTAGTCCAGTCCAACGCCTATTCCCCACTTCCAGGATAAAAATGCCATGTAAGACCCTTACCAATGCTTATATAGCCTATTCTGCCATCTCCTTTTAAGAAAAATTCTCCTTCAAATATCCAAGTTTCAATTTGGCAGTTAATTTCAGTCTGCAGTTAAAAGGCACTAGCTGTCAGTCAGATCTCTCACCCAGTTCCCTCCTGAAAAGAAAAACTGACAGATCACAGGAGCTTTCTTTTGTAAACCAATTCTGGAACTTTCATGCTTCTTATTTGTTAGGTTAAAGGTTAAATTGCTGACCTGTGCCCTCCTGCTTAGCGGCCTTCCCCTTTTTCTGTAAAGCTTTATTTTGGGGCTGTATTTACATGGATTAGTCCCTTTTCACGCTAAGAAGGAATCTGTTCACAGCCAAAGCCTTAGTTCTGGTTGTACAAAAAGCAGCCACAATTATTCACCACCAGACAATGACCATATTGTGGATTTACAAAAAACCCACCCCAGCCATGGAAAGATCTGTTCTTGCTGCACAAAACAATAGAAGAAAAATCTTATCAAGCATTCAAGAGAAAGCAAACAAAGCAAGCCCACTGTGAACTTGATGAAGATGTCAAGCTCCTTTAAAATATATATATATAAATCAACAAAGAAGGGTTTTCTTGTAAAGTCTTGGGAGTGAGACTTTTTCTACTCTGAGTTTCCCTTTCTGGTTAAACACAGTCAGGAGCAGCAAGACATTGACAGCCAAGACCAGCAAATGCTGCCATTCTCTAAGCACACTTACAGACACTTTTTTAAATGCACAATGCAAAGAGGCTTTCCTTTCCAAATATGCCAAGCACAAATGCCAGGCTAGCTAGTACCATACTATACAGGCTCTTTCAACAAAAGCAAAATTCTTGTCCCAACCTCTCAGGAACATAGGTTATCTCCCCAGTCCCTAACTTACTAATTCCTAATAAAAAATAAAAAATATTTTTAAAAAGGCCCAATTAGATTTCTTCATCTGACACCCATGAAGTATTATACACACCCTATTTCTTTGGGGTGGGTTTTGAATGGTTATTCCCAGTCACAGAAACAAACTTTCACCAAGAATATTTTATGTTTGTAAGGTGAGGATTTCACATCTGCTACAAAAGCTAAGTCCAGTCCTGAGTCAAGGACACAGCTGTAGAATAAGACATGAGAGCAAATACAAAGAATTTCTCCCACCGACAAGTCTTTAGGTAGATGGTTTCTATTCTCTTTGGGCTAACATGACCTAAATCCCCCATCAGCAGAAAAGTTCCTCAAGTAAAATTAAAAAAGAAAACTTAATCAGTAATAGAAGCAGGAGTTAAAAGCAACCTAAGAATCCCTAAAATGTAACTTTAAGTAATCGTACTTTAATTCATTCCATAGTAAAATACTAATACAAAAAGTTAATACTTTTTTTTTAATCTCAGAAAATGGCTCACTTTATTTTAAGGTTTCTTACAGATTTTGGACTTAGAAAAAACATATCCATCTGTAACAATTTATCTTTGGCTCAGCCCTTCTCAGCCTCTCTCTGTTCCTCTAGCTTCCTTCCCTAGCCCCCAAAAAGGCAATACCAATGATTTGGCCACAAAAGTCCACAAACGTGAGAGTAGTATTAATTTGTCTTATTTTAGGGGCTAAATTTATATGTATAATAGGAAACTGGTTGATCAAACTATAAAACTCTGATGCAGCCATTAAAAATTGGTGAAAATGTTTATGGTAAACATTAAGGTCTTACTTTTTCTCAGTCTAACTGTACACCCACTGCGAACATGTCAAATGGGAATATTCAAAACTTAAAAGTGAGATTGTCATGGAGGTGACTATATTCTCTTTTTTAAACTTCCTGTAATATTTTTGTCTTTTTAATAACATTTTTAGTGTGTTACGATACAATTCTGGCCAATGGCCCTACTTAGAGGACTGTGACAATTACAGAAAACATTTTCATGCATAGCCAAGGCACACTATCCCAGAAGTTTGCTTACTTTGAATTACGAAATTTATGATCCCCAAGAAAATTGGGATGGCACTACAAGGACCAGAACACAAAGTAGGAAGTACTTAAACTCCTCACCAACTTCTAGGAGGAATGAGATTAGGGCACTAGCTACACTCAGAGTCGATTCAAATGTAAATGCTCTGCTTCCTCTCAAACAATGATAAACTCCCTCAGAGTTAATAGTTTCTCCCTAAGAGATTCATCTCTCTTTTCAACTTAGAGGTATGTTTTGGAGAAAAGGAAGAAACACATGGTGGGGCTTAAAGCAAAACCTTTTAAATTCTTTGTCATAAAAGCTGCAGAGTAAACTACATTTCCTTTACTAATCCTTCGAACACTTGTTAAACTCGAGTGTGCTGACAACTTTGCCACTGCAATCACATTCTGGTTTCTAACAAGTTAAAAAAAAAAAAAACAACTTTGGTTGTACTAAATTGTATTACCATCTTCCTTGAACACCAAGTGAGAATTTATGCTGCCTTCACAAACTGTTGAAAGAGGCACTCCCTAGGGAGAAATAACTTTTGGCACATTGCATAGCAAAGCTAAAGTTACAAAAGGAGGCTAAAATCTCTCTGTCACCACACATATATTTTCATATTCTCTCCCCCCCACCACCGCCCCACTCCCCAACACTTAAACATGTTACATCCTCTATAGGAAGCTGACTATGGACATAAGAACTGTCTTGGAAGACCCTGACTTTAAGTTCATAGTATGGAAAACTTTTAAGTATACGAGTTTAAAAAAAAATTTTTTAAGGTAGCTTTTCCATGTCATTGGAAATATATTAACAAAACCAAATATTGCTTCACCCCCCCCCCCAAAAAAAATCATTACCAAGAGTTTCAAAGACTATGGTCCTCCAAGCTATGAAAAATAATATAGCTGTCCTTTTGTGTCAAGAGGCTGAAAGAGTGGGAAACAATGATTTGATGTGATGGGAGAAGAAAGAAAACTAACTAGGCACTATTAATTATTTTATAGTTAGTAATGTATTTAATCCTCATAGCAACCCTAAAAGATAGGCATTATCAAATTCATATTTGCAAATGAGAAAATGCAACAAAAAAGATGGATAATTTCCCCAAGGTCAGATCACTGTTAGTTGCAGAGCCAGAATTCAGACCCAAGTCCAAAGCTCTTCCCACTACACCCACTGCTTCTGCTAGAGGAAAGGGTAGGGAAACAGCTTTTAGTGACACAAATTCCCATGATGCCAGACCACCAGGCAGTTTCCCAGGGGTGGCAGAAAAAGCCTAAAATGCAAAAAGTACAGGCTGCCTCAGAGGCCTGGGGTAAATGCCTCATTGTACTCTGGGAAGTCTGATGGACACTTACTAAATGGAGAGGAAAAGACATTCCCCGCCTAGTGAGAGTAATGTGAGTGCGCCTTCCTTTAAACTTTTTCATCCTGAGCACATCTGTTCATAGAAAAGGCAGAATAACATCTTCCAGAAAAAATCACTGGAGAGAAAACTGCAACAGAACTCCTTCTACTAACATAAATGCTCTCCCTCTAGATCTACCCACAGATTTCCACTAAAAACCAGAATGCAGAAAATTAAGAAGCCATTCAATCCACCAGAAATGTGATATTTATTAACAATAAAACTGCAGAGACTAATCAAAATATCAAGTTCTGTGCATTAAGTTAGAATGGTATCAATTCATGCATTGGTCCAACAAACATGTACTGAGTGCCTACTATGTACCAGTCACTGTTCCAGGTGCTGGGGACACATCAATGAACCAAGTAGACAAAGGTCTCTGCCCTCGTGGAGCTGACATTCTTACACTGAGCATGGTCTCACAGGGGTCCCTCAAGCTGAATCAGAATCTGACTGAAAGTCATATTTTTGACAAATTAAAAAGAACAACAAATATTCCTCCTTGGCTTTGCAAATACTTTTCCTTATGCTGGAATGCTCTCCCCCAGCCCCAGCACCTATCACACAGCAGACTTGTAATAAATATTGCTGAATCGATGAAGTGTGATATTAAATTTTTAAAAAATCTTTCAAAACAAGAAGAGAAAAATGTAAGTGGTCAGCTCTAAATCTCAACTTAAATTGGATCTAGACCTGAGCTTTGATCCTGTGGCAGGCCCAGAAAAGCCCAAATAAAATCTGAGTCAACTCAATCTCCATTCAGCAAACACAAGAGAAATTAGGTCAGCTTGTTCCAGGGTCCACCCCAGGGATTAAGAACTTTTTAAAAGTCTAAACTGGACTTGCTGGGGCTGCTGGAGGCAGGAAAGAAACCTAGTGAAGCCTTCCCAAAGGCTCTGAGTCTGGAAATGCCTTATTTTTCTTTAATGATGGTTCAAACTGAGAGGTACTCTGTGCTATGTCCTGTGCTTAATTCTTTAAATATATTTTTTCTCTCATTTAATACTCACAATGCTGTGGGACATTATTATCATCATCCCTATTTTACAGTTTAGGAAACTAAAAGGAGGAGAGAGATTAAGTTACCTGCCCAAAATCACACAGGGATATGTCCTAAGTGTGAAAGAAACCAAGCTCTCAACCAGATTTTGTTAATTGTATTTATTTTAGGGGGGTGATGGGTGGGCTCTATAAACCAAAATATTTAGTAGGAAGAGGAAGAGGGAAAAAATTAAATGTTCTGTTTAGCTGATTTTCTACTTCATTGAGGACAATGATGAAAATATTTTTCATTTCACTCTCTGTAGAAAACCTTTCCCAAATACCATGAGAGGAAAATTGACAGAAGTACAACCTAACAAACTAATGGAAATTTCTTTTGATGTTCAAGAAGCCAATTCCATCATACTGAGTATCAGTGATCATTACTGCTGAGGACAGAAAACTGGGATAATTATACATTAACTATAGACCATAGTCCAGAAATAGGCTGTTTTAATAAATCCCTGATACTAGCTTATTATCTTAGCATCTGGCTCTTCTCACAAGCAGACAGCTTAAATAAAAACTCTAGTTACAGAGGATTTTGGTTACTGTGTTCTTGTTAAACTGTGAAACATAAGTGGACGAAAAAATATATAGGTTGATCATTTTAAATTATTCAAAGTATGTTTTTCTGGGAACATCTCAGAATTAATCCTACATTTTCTAGAAAAGTTGGTTAATTTAGGCAGTTTTCTTTTCATCAAGGAAGTTTTCATATCTTTCATATAATAATTACTATTATTCCAATATGTGAACCCTTTCAAAAAGGAATTTAAATAAATTCTATCAGAAAGAAGACATAACAGTTGCAGGAAGTTTTGTTTGTTTTTGCTTTAGAGTTTTTTTGTTTTTAAACTTAAGGATGATATCAAATTAAGCCACCACAAAAATGCCTAATTTGTACCAGTTCCTGTGTTAGCCATTTTCATACATATTATCTCCAATTTACAAAACAAACTGCCAAGTAGATATAAGTCCCATTTAAATAATGGGCAAATTAGAATTCAGTTTAAATAACTTTCCCAAGGTCAAACAATTAATGAGTGTCAGAAGAAATCTGAACCCAAGTCTGTCTGACTTCAGAGCCTACAGACTTGCCATTATATTGTTTGTATTATAAATTATCCACAAAGATACTTAATGGCATTGTTATAATCTAGACAGCAATTTATCTGCATCTATTTTCTCCTCAAATAAGGCTTCATGATAGCAGAAAAGTCTAATGCCTAAGAACACATTAAAAGTAAGAAAACTCTTTAAATCAAGCAACTTATTAAAGTCTCCTGCTGGGCAAAGCAAGCCCATAGTGATATCTTCAGTAAAGCTTTCTTTTTCTAATGAAAGCCTTCCAGCAGACTGCATGTTTTCATGTAACATAAAGAAGGAAATGCAAAATGTGTTGTGAAATATTACCAAAAGAAGTTCAAAAGCTAGAATACAACTTCCTAAAGGCTTTAAAAATTTTTTAGAAAGGCTTCTAAGCATTTAAAACATGAGGTCTAGTTCCTGTTTTACAGAGCTAACACTCCACTCTCCACACAGTCTACCACAGCGCTGAACCTAAAGTGAATGCTCAAAGAATAGGTGATTAAAGAATTAGATGTATGATAATAAGACCAGTCTGGTCATAGAGACTCTTGGAGAAATCAACCTCATATAGCAGTTTTCAAGAAAGCTGAAGATCTACATTTGCTTGCATTGAAACTTTATCTTAATCATTTTGATTGTAAATCTTTCCAAACTAGCTTATACATCACACTGCTTTTCTGAAAGGAATATTTTGAATATAACATTTTCCTGATGGCTGCAATAGACATCTGTTTTGGCTGCCCAGCATCCATTCTCCCTTCTTCTGGTAATAGTACTAGAGTTTTCTATGAGGAAACACCCTGCCCCATTTTCAGGCTATAAGATCCAGACGGCACTGAATAGCCCCCACCTCCCTCATCCTCCAATCAACATCTCAGTCATCCTTCCAGAGTAATGGTGAATGGTTCATAGATGGGCACATGACCCATATGGGGCCTATTACAATCAGTCCTGGACTGTGGCTCAAAATACCATAAGACACTCTTTTTCCATTTGGGTGGCTCAATTGGTAGAATAAAAGCTTGGATTTGTTAGTAGTCGTCTTTGCTATTACATAGGGAACACTTGCTCAGAAATGAACCCAATGTCTGAAAAGACAGAGAACCAAGAGATAAAGACATGGCAAATCTCTGAAAACAGGAGTAGAAGACCTAGATTCAGCAAAACTCAAAGCAGAATTATCACTGGATTTCTCAGTGCTGAGAGCCAATAAATTCCCTTTTGTGCTCAAGTCAGATTTAGTTGGGTTTCTGCCGTTTGCAATGAAAAAATCCTGACAAATACAACGATTTAATGTCATCAACATGTTCAGTAACTCTGCCAAGCAATGTAATACAGAGAAATCCTCAGGGCATACCAAAGTACTTTGGGCATAAGCTAAGGGCTTTTCCACGAGTAAAGGACTTAAGTTTTAACACATGGACTCTGAGAAATCTGCTTTGGCTAGTTACTGTTTTTCAGCTATGTTAAATTGATAATAGTGCTTAATAGCTGAGTTCCCCACAGATAGGAACTCTTGCCTTAAGCAAAAATAATAATTCACAACAACAACAGCTCCCATTTATAAAGAACTTTCCATGTCCCATGCACTGTGCAATCCCATTTAATCCTTTCAACTGCATGAAGTAGGTAGTATTGGTGCCCTCACTATACAGTTGAGAAAATAAGGCTTCAAGACTGGCATTTGGAGGGAATTTTTTAAAAAAACCTTAACAATCTTGCTGCTCACATGGATTTTAAAGTTTAGTAGATCAACGAATTCCTGGTCCACCTAAAAGGCCAAAGGCCTAATACCGTGAACCAAGAGGAACCACACTGACATGAATAAATCAAATACTGTCAGACTCCCCTATATTGTAATTTATATCTACATGGCCCCTAAACTGCACACTTCAGGAACAAGAAGAAAATCTGGAATCTGTTTCAAATAACTAACCATTAATTAAGAAAATAAAACATATGTTTCTGTTACTTCCTAACAATAGCAATTCAAAATCATTCTGTATAACCAATTTGGAGCATCAGCATAGTATACGAAAAAGCACAAGTTTCAAGCAAGGATTTTGATTTTACAATTAATCTCAGAGAAAGGCAAATTGAGAGAGACAGATAGAGGAGATTTTATTAAAGATACAAAATGTTCTGTTTCCTGAGTGGTGATTATGTACATTTTCATTTATTCTTTAAACAGTGTATAAACATATAATTTGTGTGATGGTTTTCATAAATTTCTTTAAAGAATACAGTCAGACTGGAATCCAAATCCCAACTCTGTCCTTTGGACAAGTCACTTCCATCTCTATGCTTTAATCATTCGATACTTGAGGGCCTAGTACATGCCAGGCACTCTTCTAGCTACTGAAATATACAAGAATAAGCAAGACATAATTCCTACCTCCATGGAGCCCCATTTTTCTTACCTGTGTGAGCAGTCTTCAAAAAGATCATGGAAAGATTCACATTATCTTTTAATTCCATTTTTCCACAAACTTTTTGAATTATCCTTGTATAATTGGGATAATACTTCCTACTTCATTAGGTGGTAGATAAAAATTTTATTACAATGAGCTCTCACTAGGTCCACCTCTAGTTTAAAGAAATTATTATAGCAATCTTGAGAACAAGAGATAAGGCACATTATAATTCTCAAAGCTACTTAAAATCAGTACAATGAGATGAGTGAGGTTCCATACTTCTATTCCAAACAAGATTTTTTCTAACTAGCATGTCAGGTACTTAGAGTCAGGAAAAATTACAAAAATGTTTTTAATAATCCGTGTATTTTGAGTGAGTGGCAATTTGTCCAAACTATTCTACTAAGAATCAGGGTAACTTAATACTCCATAAAATGGATTTACTTTCACTGGAAAATTCAAGAGAAGAAAAATAAAAGCTGAAGTAATAGAGCTGACTCATCAAATCCCTTGTATAGTTCATAAATATAACCACCCCTCCCGTGATTTTCTGTACAAGCCTGATTTCTCTTTCCCTACATTAACACTGATTTTTCATTTTCTTTTGCCATGTTAGCATTTAAATAATTGCCTGATTTTTCTAACCACTGCATGTGCAGGTAATATCAGCCAGTTATTTTTTTTAAAATGCCACAGGAATGAAGTTAAAATGCTGATTTACAACTTGGTGACTGTTCAACCTGGGCAAGTTAACCTCTTTGAACCTCAATTTCCTCAAAGAGAAGGCCCATCTTAGAGAGCTGTTCAAGGTTTATGAAAGTAATATTAAGAAAAGAGACTGGGACATATAAGGATTCACAAAAGTTAGCTATTTCATTACCATTCTTCAAGCGTGCTGTTATGCACTATATTATTATTGAAAAGGAATAAGATGATAAATTTAGTTAATATCTCTCAAGAATATTTCAATCTATAATAAAACCTGACTCAAGTTTTTCTTCCCATACCACTTCTAAAGAAACAGCTTAGTTTTTCAAGTCAGTTTTTTAAAAAAAATCTAACAATGTTGAGCATCAACTATGACCACAGATTCAGGCTAAGTTCCTGTAAAATGAAAGCTAAAGTTGAGAATAACCAATCTGGCTCTCAATACCTAAGTTGGCTAAAGCTCAGTTTTCTTCATGATACTGCTAATACAGAAAAGTGGATAGTTACTTAAGAGAGATTTTAAGCCAAGATTATTCTAACTTTGCTGGTTAACAGCCAGGTAGCTAAAAAACTCAGCTGCCAAAGCACCATGTTTTTACACATTCCTTTTGCAGAGTTTTTACAGTAGTTTCTCAACTTGACTGTCCCCTTCTTTTTAAAAAGTGGCCATTGTGCTAACGCATAAAAAATTCTGGGAGGGGAGTGTACACAGGAGGAAGCTGGTCTGCCCAGCAGCCCTGATGTTGCCCTGAAGAACCTGATGTTGCCACTCTCCCAGCACTCAGTGTCTGCCCAAGAAGAGTGCCCACAGCAGGCTCAAAGATGCCAGCTGTAACGAGACGCTTGTGTTTGAAATGCATTCCAGAGTTTCTGCATGGCCAGTACCATCTGATCATGGGACCTTGCAGGCTGATCTCTCTTGCAAGAGCACCCTCTTCCGAGACCTTCGGTCACACAGGCTGAATTCAGCCTTGGGAGCTTTTGCAACTTGAGATGACTGTCTTGGTTTTCTTGGATCTTCATGTAAAGGTAAACAGATACACCAATTAGAGTATCTAATTTCATAAAATGAAATGTGTCTAAAAAAAAAAGCATTAAAAAATCAAAGATCTACTCAAAACAATTCAACTTCTTTTTAAAGGATTAAAATTATGTACATAAATGACAAGCATTATACACAAAGATTTTCACTGGCATCATTTACAAAAGGAGAACCCTGGAAACAACCTAGAGGTCCAGATATAAGTAAATATATTACATAACATGATGTAATAATTCACAGCATTGAAATGATTTTACAAAGCTATATTAATAATTTTAGGAAAAGCTTAACAATTAATTGTGGGGAGCAAGAAAAATATATACGTACGGCAGGAGCTCAGAAAAACGTTTATATATATTTTATTTACACATGCACATTCACACACAGACAAAAGACTACAAGTAAATAAATATACTAAAACATTAACAGTAGTTATTACTGTGAGGACTTTTCTTAAGAATTTTTCAAAATTTTAAAAATTTTATACAAACCCAAGAGCTAATCAGAAAACAAGCTACTAAAAAATTAAAGATAAGCAGGAAAAAACATACACAAGGATAATATGCTAATGTGTATTAAGTAACTTGAGAAAAAGTTCAGTATACATATTTTGATTTACAATGAGAACATAACATACCACAGTATAAGAAAAATTGTAAGAATGAAACTCCCACAGAAATTTATAGAACAAAATGTATACTAAATCCTCCAATTAAAGACCCATAAAGTAGTTTCAGTGCTTTCTAGCCCACCTTCTCACAGCAGGGAATTAATCCCTCTAGGGGGATGCAAACAAACTTCAAAGAGAAGATTATGCCCAGACACTAGTACTGTACAGCGTAAGGTTTATATATAAGTTTGCTCAGATTCTATGGCATGGATCAGAGATGCAGATCCAAGGAACAAAGACTAATCTCAAGACAGATTCTTTGCAATCATCTAAAACAGCAAAAATAATGCATTAAATAATATCAGAAAAAGGGAAACATAGGTTTTATTAATTTTTATTACAAATAAGAAGGTTGTAGAAGCAGACAAAAGGTACCTAAAATTAAATGTTAAGTGACGGTTTATTTACTGGTAACAGCAACGAGGAAATCTTAAAAATTCCCAACTAACGTAAGCAGTACCATGAGTTCGGTTTGTGCACCCAAATTTTATTTGTACAATCTTTGGAAGATGTTCCATTCAGTGTTAGAGGTCTTAATGCAATTTCTAAGTTGAACTGACAGATCACATGTCCCTTCCATGTATGTTATGAGATCCTCTGCAGGGCACAGAACACATGAGGGACAGTTTACAACCCATGTCTTCACTAGTATAGACATCAAAAGTAATGGAAGAAGAACTGTCTTTAAAAGTTTAATAATTTCTTAGTGGCCTTTCTTACATCTGTCATCTTTTTATTGTTAGGTAAATTTTTAGGTATGATTTGAAGTACCTGATCACTTTTAAAAATACGTTTTAAGTAGTGGTATTAGCGTATCTTAGTAATTCAGCTTTATCTAGTTGCCCAATTTTTAAAAATCATGTATGAGGAATCAAATTTAGAGTTTAACTTTTCTAGATAGTAATCATCTAATATAAAACTAAAATCCTTGGTAGATTAAACACCTAAATGTGAAAGACAAGACTATAAATCTCTTAGAAGAAAATATAGAAAAATACCTTAATATCTGTAGAGTAGGAAAATATTGATAAACTGTATTATATTAAAATCAACAAGTTTTAATCAAAAACACCATAGAGTGAAAGACAAACCATAGAGTGGAAGAAGATATTCGCAATATAATTAATATCCATAATGTATAAACAATTTCTTACAAACCAATGAGGAAAAGGTAGAAAACCCAATTTAAAAAATGGGCAAGAGACTTGAACAGGCACTTTATAAAAAGATATTCTAAAGGCCAATAAGCATATGGAAAGGTGCCCAATCTCATTAGTCACCAGGAAAATGCAAATAAAAACAAGGAGACACTACTACATGACCATCAGACTGGCAAAAATCAAATCTAACTGAACAAAGGCTGATGAAACTGTAGAGCAATAAGGACTATCAAACACTGTAGGTGGGAGTGTAGACTAGCACGAACAATTTGAAAAAGTTTAGCATTATCAAGTATGTTATATATCCTATGGAAATGTGTGCTTACATGCACCAGGATTCATGCCTAAGACAGATCACAGCCACATTGCTTTTAACAGCCAAAAATTTCAAACAACTTCAAATGTTGTTGACAGTAGAATGGATAACTAAATTGTGATATAATTCTATAGTGTATTACACAGTGATGAAAATGAATGACTACAGTTACATACAACATGGAGGAATCATAAACATAATTGAGCAAAAAAGCAGCAAAACTATATACAGAGTAATTCTGTTTCTATAAAATTCAGAAACAACTTCAACTAAATTATATTTTTCAAGGAGGTATACTTATGTAGTAAAACTATGAAGAAAAACAAAGAAATGATTATCATAAAAGGCAGGATAGTTACCTCTGAACAAAAGGAGGGAGGAACTTCTGTGGTGCTGGCTAACGCCATCTCTAACACTTAAAGGGCCTAGGCAAGGGTACAAATAGAGACCCACAGACTGTATGTCCAACTATTTAGATATTTAAAAGTCATGCAACAAGCTTACAGACTATTAAATATGTTCTAGCCTCCTCTCATGACAAATATACCTTTATAAGTTCCACGCAGAAAAGTAGTGGTGCATGGAAGACTGACCCCCTTCTCCATTCTGTAGTGCAAGGGACCTGGCACACAAGCATGCAGTTATCCCAACCCACAAGTCCAAGCTCTATCCCATCCCCAACTCCCACTAACAGCTACTCCCCTTAGGCCACCCCTTAGACCTAGGGGTGTATATACCAGCAGCACTGTTCACCCTGAAGAGGATGGACCCCAGGGAAGAGACTTACACGGGCTCTAGAAAGAAGCTCAGGGCCATCTGGGCAAGGAATTCTGAGATCCTGGGTACTCAAGCATGGTCTAGGATGGAAGGGTTCAGGCTCCAAGTGGGCGTGTTCTGTAGGCTCCAAAGACTACTTGCCCCATGGAAAGGGACACTGTTAGAGGAGAGTCAAAGCAGGGCCCTCTAAAGCATAAGGGCCAGGGCAAGGGTCCCTCTTACCAGAATCATTATTTCCGTAGACCCAGGCAACATTGTATTTCTTTTTTTTTTTTGTCTTTTTCATGACCGGCGCTCGCACCGGCCATTCCTATATAGGATCCGAACCCGCGGCAGGAGCGTCGCCGCGCTCCCAGCGCCGCACTCTCCCTAGTGCGCCACGGGCTCGGCCCAACATTGTATTTCTTAACCTGAATAGTAGTAACATGGTTACTCACTTTGTTAAACTCACTTTGTTAAAATAAGTTTTATGCACTTTTCCCACAAATAATAGGATAGATATCACGTGCCTGCTGACATGATGCACTGAGAAGGACACATACCACTTTTGAGATACTTCTGCCAAAATTCCATAACCTGAATCTAATCATGAGGATACAATCAGATGGACACAAATCCAGGTACTTTCTACAAAACAATAGACTTAAATTCTTCAAAAACACCAAAAAAAGGCAAAGAAAGGCTGCAAAACTACTCCAGACTGAAGATACTAAATAGAGGTGAAAACTAAATGGACTGCATGATCCTGGATTGGATCCTGGATCGGAGAGGGAAATACTATAAAGGACATTATTGGGAGAATTGATTAAATTTAAATATGGATAACTGAAATTATATCAATGTTAAATTTTCTGACTTCAATAAATGTACTAGAATTATATAGGAAAATGTCCTTACTCTGCAACCCATTCTTAAATGTTTCAGCAAAAACTGTGTGTGTGTGTGTGTGTGTGTGTGTGTGTGTGTGTGTGTGTGTGTGTGTAGTGATGAAGCAAATGCGTCAAGTAGTAACAACTAAGGAAAGGACATGTTAACTTTTTCTTTAAAATTTTTTCAAAATAAAAAGTAAAAAAAAAAAAACTAAACTAAAGGGTTAAACAAGAAAGGAGCTCTCTATGGGGAGAAGAATTAGATGGCTGGGATGGGGGGTAGGATAAAGACTTTTCATTTTGTTCATTCTTCTATCTCATTAGCATCTTTCAGATTCTGTTCATATTAAAAAAAAATCAATTTTAAGTTTGGGGAAAAAAATCGAGAGCACTGAATGGAGGAAAATATTAGCAACTGTAGAAGTAAGAAAAATTTCTGTCCTTAAATTTCTCTGTCGGGCTGGCCCCGTGGCTCACTAGGGAGAGTGAGGCGCTGGTAGCACCGAGGCCGCAGGTTCGGATCCTATATAGGGATGGCCGGTGCACTCACTGGCTGAGCATGGTGCAGACCATACCGTGCAGAGGGTTGCGATCCCCTTACCGGTCAGAAAAAATAAAAAAACAAAAAATAAAAATTTCTCTGTCAAATCACAGCTGTCATCAAGTGGTTACTCCTGTCAAGTGGGCCCAGAGATTTCACTGCATGTACACAGCTGGTAACAGATACTTCCCTTCCTAACCCAATGGTCTCCATTCATGACAAGAGGCATAACCTAACATGGGTGCTAGGTTTTTACTTCTAGAACAACCAAAAATTTGTAATATGTTTCACATCCTTCTTTAGATAATCCAGAAGGTAGGGCACACTTATTCACATTTGCTATTAAATTCATTCATTTTAATAACTTTGATGACAATGTGCAAAGAAAGCCCTGCAGATGACACAGAAAGATGTGTACAGCATGGTCACTGCCCTCAAGAAGGCAACCAACTTAGCAGAGTGAAGAGGACTTGAAACAAAAATCCTGACTATCCCACATGTAGCTATATGGTCTTAGTAAATTATTTCACCTCTCTGAGATTCTATTTTCTCACAGCTATAATGGAGACACCACCAAACTATCATTAAGGGTTGTATTGTAAGCATTGACAACACAGATGTCAAGCACTTAGGATAACAGAACAGGCACTCAATAAAAGGTGGCTATGTTTACCATTATTACAATCTAATTAAAATAATGAAATAGAAAATATGCCCAAAGTTGTAAAGCCAATTAAGGGTATAACTACCATTGGAATCCTGATTACTCCAAGTTTCTAATCCAAGTAAATTCACTCTCCCTAAACACCAAATAATATATGCAGGTGTTTGTATGTGTGGACCAAGAGTCCCTAACATACCTTTTAGCAAAATGCATCACCAAGAAAAAGAACACTGAATTATAAGGTTATTTCTCTCATTAAGCAAGAAGGATTTTAAGTCAAGAAGTGATATACATGACCTGCACAAGATACCCTAACCTTATCTAAGACCCTGTTGTCCAGGAATACATATCCAAATTAGTCCACAAGCTAAAGCAAGAGGAGATGTTTCCTTCAACTCATTTCGAACCTTCTTTTACGAAAGGACAGAAAATTTACTAAATTAAGTCCATTTCAAGCATCTCCTTCCAGTTTAGTGGCAGAGAATTCCCTTTATATTGTTTTGTATCCTATAACCTAATTCTAAGCCTTCCTTCTTAGCAAGGTGACAATATTGCATACTAAATAACTGACTTCCAGGCATCTGTGAAAGATGTAAACCAATACCCAATTATTACAATGAATAAAGCCATACTTCAAGCCTGTTATGGCCTGTTCATTGTGTTTTTATTCTCTGTTCTTCTTAGGATGATGTGGGAACAAATAAAAGGGAAAGGCACTTAAACATACTTAAATATAAATAACAGTTTGTTTACATTATTTGTATACTGTCCCGTGTACATGGCTATCTCAAACAATAAACACACCATATCATAATCAAACATGCAAAGTACCTGAAAGAGTGCCACCTGTCCTAGGATAGGCCACTTCAACATACACTTCAAACGTGGTTTCTGGGTTTTGCCTACAAAAGAAACAGATCATGATTATAAACAAGGATTGAGGCAGCATGATGTAGAACATATGTGGGCTGTGGCATAAGGTAGATCTTTAACTAAAATCATTAGCTCCAAAACTTAATGTCCTTGAAACTTTGAACAAGTTACTCAACTTCTCCAAGCCACACCCTCTTAATCTACAAAATGAAAATATCTAACCAGAAGAATTATTGTGAAACTTAAAAGAAAATACACAAAAATTGTCCAGGCACAACATCTGGCACATAATAGACTAGCCATTAGCATGATTATATAGATGACATATCTCTGACTTCCACAGCTAGGTCTCCAAAGCCATTGGTAGAATTTCGAAACTAAGACCAAGGCAACACCAGCACAAAGAAGCCCTCTTCCCAATATTCCAGGATAAAATACTCATATGACAAAATTAACTTGCTTATTTACAGGTTTTAAAGACTGAAACAAGCGAAGCAGTATCCAATCTCGGATTATTATGAAGACAGGATGTTAATCTAAATGTATAATATTGTTCTCACACAGGCCCCTCACAGTATTGGCAATGGCAAATAAATGAATGTTCTTTATTATATTGTTACCTTTTTATGTCATAAATATTTCATAATAAGTTTTAAAACATCACAGCACTAACAGAATTTTAACAGTTGTTAATTCTGGGTGATAATATTGTGGTATATTATCTTTGTATTTTCTCTTTAATTTCAAAACTACAATAAAAAAGATGTTATTTACAAATTGAATGAAAATCACTTAGCAGAAGAAAATGTTATACTTTCAAATGTCTATAACTAAATTCTATTTTAAACCTGACAGCAAAATTCAGGTAAGAAACTTTAAGTTGCCTAATCATGTTTAAGGGTTCCTTTAAATCAAATAAATAATTTGAATTTGCCCAGTAGTCTACTTTTCAAAATAACTATCTCATTTCATCCTCATCATCTTCCTGTGAGGTAGATGTGTCAGGCATTACTCTCACCATACAGGTGAGGAACCTAAGGCCAAGAGAATCTCAGTGTGCTGTCTGTGGTCCCACAGCACAGCTTGTTAGAAACATGGCCAGGACCAGAATTCACACCTTCTGGCCCCCAAATTCTGTGTTGCTTTGATTCTAAGATGAATTTTTTTCCTCCACATTTTCACATCTCTTACAACCTACAGCATTATACAATTCTAAATGGCAGCAATATTCTTCTTTCTTATTAATATATAAAATAATGGTTCATCTTATAAATAATGGCATCTTAGATTCAATAAAATATGGTAATACTCCCTCTACTTCCTTAGGAGGAGAAAGAAAAATTTGTGTCTTGCGAATCAGGGATCTACTTGTTCCTCTTGTGAAGGATCATCATGTTTTCACTAAAGAGAAACGTAGTATTTTGCCTTAAATAAGTACTTACAGTGAGGAGTTGGCTGCTCTAAAATTCAAGGTACTTAAATATACCTCGTCAAATATAGTTATCTTAAATATCAGACACTAAATCAGTATCTTATGTAAAAAAAAAATGTAAACTAAAGTTTCAAGAGGGACTTAAAAAAATTTTTTTTTGTGATTTTTTTTCCCTGCAAGAGGGTACAAAATGACCTATAAAGTTAGCACCAAACATTTGTGGGAAACACCATATGGAAATATCCTTCATTCAAAAGATCTCAAGGGTAGAGCATTTGATAAGAGAAAGGAATGTTCTTAGATCATCTTTCACGAAATAATAGGTAGTATAATCTGAACAGCATCAAGAAGATTCCCTCCAAAACGTAAAAATTTCTTAAGGTTTTAATTAAGAAATTAATTTTCACAACTGGCTGAATTTCATCTCAGAATTTCAATCCTCTGGATGAAGATAACAGCTTTCAAAATGTGTTCTATGGGACTTTAGGACTCCAAGGAGGTTCTTCAGAGCTCCCACACATTTTTAACTCAAATTTCCATTTTAAAAATTATTTTTATAGATTTTAAAAACTGAAATAATGAGTATGAGCATGCAAAGGTGTTACATACCAAATTTTACAACACGGGAGCATCAACACGTTAACCTGTGCCACAAGGTGTTCTGTACAGACCTGCTATCTCTCTCTCTAAGTGAAGAATGTCCTGATGTTGTCTATACTCATTGTCTCTGCTGCTCCTCACTTGCTCCCCTTACCACACTTCAACCATGCTTCTGAATTCACCACACCACTGAAACAATTTGTCAAGGTCAAAGACCTCCACATGGCTAAAATGTTCTCAACTGCTCAATTCTCAGGGCTCACAGTACTCAGCCTCTCAGCAGCATTTGACACAGCTGATCAATTTGCCTTCCCCTTCTTGAAGCACTTTCTTCTCTTGCATTCGAGGACATCACTCTCTGCTGGTCTTCTCCCTATCTTACTGGCCACTCCTTCTCAAGGAAGTGCCTCTACTCTCCCTGTCTACACTCATTACTAAGATGACCTCACTCAGTCTCATGACTTTAATTGCCATGCTTATGCTGACAAGCTCCAAAGTCATGTCTCCAACCTGACTTCTTCCCTGACTCCAGATTTTCTTATCCAACTGCCTACTCACCATCCCTACTTAGAAATCTAAGATGCATTTCTAATTTGACATATTGTACTTTTCTTCCTCAAATCTACATCTCCTGAATTCTACCAGTTAATCAAAACAACAAAACTTAACATCATCCTTGACTCCTGTTTTATATGCCACAATCATTTATACATATGCCATGATCACCCAATTAGCAAATCCTGTTGATTCTACCATCAAAATTCACCCAAAATCTCAATACTTTTCAGCACTCCCAACACTACCATCCTTGACAGATCACCATCGTGTCACCTCAATTACGGCAGTACTCTGACTGGTCTCCCTGCTTTCTCCCTTTCTCCCCTCCATAGTAGCCAGTAATCCTTTTTATTCTGAAGTTCAGGTTATGTCACTCCTTCGTCAAAAAAAAAAAAAAAAAAAAAAAAAAACCTCCCCAAAGCTTCCCATATCACTTAAAAAGTCAAAGTTCTAGTTCTGGAGATGGATGGTGCTGATGGTTGCACGACAATATGAAAGTACTTAATACTACTGAACTGTACACTTAAAAATGGTTAAGATGGAAAATTTTATATTATATGTATTTTGCCACAATTTTTTTTTTTTTTAATGGGGGAGGAAAAATAAAATCCTTACAAGGGCCTACAAGGTCCTACATGATCTGGCCTCTGCCTACCCGTTTAACTTCATTACATTCCTCTCTCCCCTTGCCCAATGAACTCCAGCCACACTGGTCGTCTTTCGGCTCCTCAAGTACACCAAACTCATTCCTATCTTATGGCCCTTTATATTCATCTTTCCATGGGTGGCCCTTCCTGTCATTCAAAACTCTACTTAAACTTGGCCTCCACAGAAAGCTGTTCCTTAACACACTTTCTACACATAATTTTAATTCTCCATGTCATACCTATCACAATCTCGGTTTATTGTCAGTCTCCCTCCTCTAAATGTATGCTGCTGGAAAGCAGGGATCTCACCTATCATGTCAAGTAGTGTTTCTCTGGTACCTGAACAGTGACTGGCACATAACCAGAGTCAAACAAATACTGAGTAGAAGGAAAAAGGAAGTACAGACTAGTCTTCCTGAGGTCTAAAAGATTTCAATAAATAATAGATGTGATCATCTAGTTCTGTGATTCCCAAACTTTAGCATGTATTGTAATCAGCTGGAGGGCTAGTGAAAAGACAGACTTCTGTCCCCACCCCCAGAGTTTCTAGGTTGGGACCCAAGAGTTAGCATTTCTAACAAGTACACTGATGCTACTGGACTGGTGATCACACTTTAAGAAACACAGATTTAGTTAAATGGAATTCTTCCAAATAATTTAGTACATAAAACATCAAATAAACATAGGCTATATCTCTAATGTTCCATCATTTCAACAGTGCTTTTGCAATAAAAGATACATCTCAAAAAAAAAAAAAGGCATCTGTGGAAACAATGAAGCTTATTCCTCCTCTTCTATTGCTATCCATAGTTACTGCCTCACTCTAATGAGTAATAATAACACAGCCACCTAAGATTCTTACTCAGTTCAAATAGCTGGCAGAGTTCTATCACATGGAGCCAAAGATTATGACAGTTTCTTAAAAAAGGAAAAGCAAAAAGCTGACTAAAACACTAAGAACAAATTGATCTATAATTATAAGTTACAGTCATGCCTATCCATGATCATTTACATGTTGCCTTATGGAAGAAGCGGTGACTAATGTTGTGACAAGTTATATAACATACCAACAAATATACATAAGTTATTTTAAGGGCAGCGAAGCCAATGCAGATGGAAGTATTTTCTATTTCTCTGCAAATCAAAAAGCAAATTAAGAATTATCTCCTCTAAATGCAAAGCAATCCTTACTTAATATTTTCATTAAGCCTGTAAACAATTAAGACTACAACAATTTCCAGAGGCTCTCTGGTACTACCTTGAGACTGCTTATTACTCCATTACTCTTCAAGATGCTCAATATTTTTAACTACTTGGCTAAAGGAACTGAAAATCCTATTTCTGTCCTATTAACACTCTCTGCTAATTTGGTACCCATAATGATGCTGAGAATACCATGTTCAGAGCCAATTTTCCAATATGGACCCAAGTTTTTCCAGAACACTTCATGATATATCTTAACAGATTACCATGGAAATGTCCTGGTTCTGCCATGATACCCCATTATTAATTGCCTTATGCTCCTAAACACTCCATGATATGAAACCCTGCCCACCTGCTATGTATATTTTTTTGTCACCCACCTCCACCTCCTGCAATCTTGTACCCTAAGATCCAGCCACACAGAACTACTTGTACTTTCTAAACAAACTATGCTCCAATTCTCTGATGATAATCCCCCTACCATACCACTACCACCACTTACAGAGGGTTCCCTACATGCCATGCATGACCCTAAGCACTTCACATGTATTATCTCAGTTAATCTTCAATGACCCTACAAGCAATATTACCCCCAGTTAGAGATGAGGACACTGAAGCTCACAACGGATTAACTGCCAAAGACAAAGTGAGGAAGCAGCAGAATCATCATGGAACTAACTCCAAAGGCACTAGTCTCTTTTCTACTCTACATTACTTAGATGCTCTTCTGCAAGAAACAGTTTTTCTGGCTCTTTTCACTTGACAAACTCATCCCTCGAGACTTAACTCAGGCATTTCCTCCTCTCTGGAAAGCTTTTTCCAACCCCTCACACTCATAGCCCAAACTGGGTTAAGTGACCCTCCTTTATGTTCCCAGGGCACCTGTTTGTCCCACTGTCGAGGCTCTTACCGTATTCAATTCTGGTGCAATTATAATTACCTGGGGAGCTTTTAAAAATCCTGATACCCAGGCTACACCCCAGACCAATTAAATCAGAATCTCCAGGCACCAGGTTTGTTTTAAACACCTCAACTTATTCCAAAGTGCAGCCAAGAATCACTGGTGTAACTCTGATTAAATATCTGTCATCCCCACTAGACTGGCAGCTCCTTGAGGACACCAACTGTGCCTTCTCATAACCCTAGTCCAATGCCTGGCACAATATGTTTCATGAATTAGTTTTCCTCCAACATCTGACATGTAGCTTTCATCACCCACTAACTGCTTCTCCTTTTCTGACAAGAGATAATTTACAGAATACACACTGCTTACACCTCACTATTATTCTTTAAAGATGTTTTCTTTTGATGTCAAAGGTATCAATAAGTCACACCTGCTGACAACAGCCTCGGCTCTTAAGTATGGAAAAATGACAGACACAAACAGCTAAAATGTGTTTGAAAGAAGGGAGGTCTGCTCAGTTCTTGCTTCTGGGAGAATGAAGGCTGAGAGTAAGCTAAGAGAGCATTTCTACTCAATACCTGTCTGCTGAACACAATTCTCAGCGATTCGCTGGAAGCACCGTGCTCAGTGCTCAGGGCCATGTTTTCACAATGATTAAGTACACTCAGCTTGAAGTCATGAAACAGACAAAATCTTTGACAATATCCAGGCAGCACGAAAGCTTAGTGGTTTTTTGTTTGTTTTTAAGCATCATGGTATTGATCACTCCATTGGATCAGCTTTCAGTTAGGATCTATTCTTCCTCGATTACAACATAAGAGATTAGGAGAAAAATGGAACACTAACTCCTCACAAAATGAAGCTGTGCTGCATATGATAATCATGACACAATGCTAGGCCCTCATCCTTTTTAGTGTAATTTAGAGCTATGGACCTGAAACAAATGTATTAGGACCCCTTACTCATTTCACAGCCGTCAACCTTTAAACCAACTTCGGCACAGTTTTCTTTAGTTACAAGCTTATATACTGAGGGGGCGGAGGTATAATGTTTCAAAATTCATCCCAATTGAACTGTCTTAAAGTTGACAACATGGTCAAAAGAAACTGTATATACTTCAGAACATGTGAGCAAACATCACCTAATAAACATTGATTCCTTTAAGCTAGACAAACAAGCAAAAAGGTAGTGATAATATTTCCAACAAGTCTCCATTTGTTTCAGTGGACTCTGAAATTAAAGCCGTTTTTCCAGGCTGAAAATGCTGTATCAAAGGGTGCTTTCTAACCCATAACAAGTTAACACCTCCGTAGGAGAATGCAGTCATTGTTGAGACTTGTTAGAAAATGATTGTTAGTCGTGTAATTATACAAACAAGGCATTTCAAGACATTACCCTTAACTTTTCATTTCTAATAATGTTCTCAGGATCAAATTAATAAAGATACACAGATATTGCTATGAAAGGAATTACAAAGTTGTACCTTCCATATATCCCTATGGAAAGATTCTTAAGCTACAACGTGCAAGCAAAGAGACTGAAAGAGGTTTAGCAGCTCTTTGAGCAGACAGAGCCTGAGCACCCCTCAACAATGTACAGTACTCCACAGAGTACATGTAGGAGCAGTTCAACATGGGTATCAAAGCCAAAGAGGGTAAGGAGCATGGACCAGCATAAGGGCACCCCAGAGTGGGTTGCTGAAACCAAGCACGGATGAGGAGATTGTCCATGTGGGGTGGGGGAGGGGTTGCCCAGTATGTTGGCGAGTCAAAGTCCAAGCAGGGCTGTGGGTATGGAAGGGGGGTGGAGAACCACCCGTGTAGGCATTGTGATCCCGAGAAAGCGAGGTGAAAGAGGAGGACAGCATCCACATGGAGTGGGGGTAAAGGGGCAGTGTGCCTAATCTGAGCCCAAGGCAAGTAAGGAGGGCATGAGGAAGCCTGGTTCCTCACAGCTGAAGTTAACAGAAAACCAGTATGACTTCTACAGAGTTGGATTTAAATTGGAGATAGTAGTATGAGCTTAAGGTTTTCAATATACATAGACTGATAGAGAAATAAAAAGTAAATGTAACCTGATAGTTAATTTGCACATATTTCCTAGCTCTGTCTGCTGAGAGGTCCTGAGAGCAACAACACCCCCTTGAACACACCTAGTACCCAGACCTTGGCTTCTAAATACAATTCTCCTCTAAGAGGAACCAGGGCTTCTTAGAGAAATAGCTGATTCCAGGGCTGAGACAGAGGAAGTACATGATGAGCAGACAGAGGAAGTACATGATGAGCAGAACATCTTATTGTGCTAGAAAGCAAAGAAATGCTCAAAGAATGATGGGGACATGTCAAAACGACACAGGAGCCAGCTTGAAAGGGCTTCCACTGGTCAAATTTGGGGCAATTTGAGCATCAAAATCAATAACGATATTGACAGATTCTAACCCATTGAATAAAACAGGAAACCATGAGTCCATATTGATATAAATAAGTGAACAAACTGAAAATGTAATGAGAAATGTGGCATTTACATAATTTCAAAATACCTTCCCACAAAATACTTACTAAATAAAAGGGTCAAAAAGAGTAACTTTTCAGGGTACAAGTTGGCAAAAACTATCTTAAATCATCAAAGTGAACACCATCAGTAATGGGAAACAGCTAGAACACAATGAGAAGAGCACAGCATCACCTCTGTGCTATTTGTCGAAATGCTTAACCTGAGAAAACATCAGACAAACTCAAACAGAACGACCTTCTAAAAAATACCTGGCCTATAATCTTCAAAGTGTCAAGGTTATGAAAATCAGGGAAAGACTGAAGATCTCTTCCAGTCTGAAGGAAACTAAAGAGACATGGCAATTAAATGCAGTATGTGATTCTGAACTGAACCCTTTCACAATAAGGGATGTTATTGGGACAACTACTGAAATTTGAATGGAGTCTAAGGATCAGATATAGCAATGAATCGATGTTAATTTCCCGATTTTTATGGTTGTGTAGTGGTTGTGTAGGAGAATGCCCTTGTTCTTTACACTGTACTGCCAACTTTTCTGTAAGATTCTGGTTGTTCAAAAAAAGTCTTTTAAAAAATCATTCATTAATACTACTTTCCCCGATCTGCCTTTTACTAAGACTTCCTCCAAGGAATGACATGTGGTTCTATGGAAAGAACCCCAGACTAAATACCAGAAGGCTTGGATTCAAATCCCACATTGATCTCTTACTACAGGATCAGAACAAGCCATTTATCCTTTTAGGCGGCACCTTCCACCATGTCAAGAGATAACACCTGCCCTGCTCATCTCAAAAAGTTGTTTCAGGGATCACATGAGAGAAAAATAAGAAAGTGCTTTATAAACTAAAAGGTGTCAAACCAATACTAAAGACTATTATTTATTATAAAAAACAAAATGGCTTCATCTTACCAACGATAGGCTTTGTAAGTAATCCACACATTACTGTGAATTTCAAACACTCAAAACTATTAAAGTTTCAAATACTGTTACTAAATTCAATTCAGAGATTCAGAAAATAAGCAACTATCCAAATACAAACATTCGTCCGGGGAATAAAGAAAGAGATTATAAAAACAAGCAGTAAATTGTACAGTCAGAAAGAAAATCACATTGTACCAAAACTGAAGAAAAAAAAAGTCTCTCCTTTACAGAGGAAAAAATACTGAACAAATGCAATGTATGAAAATCAAAACAGTCCTTGGATATACAAGTTATACCCCTCAGTCAGTAATAATGTGAACATCTGTATAATACTTTATGGTTAACTTAGAACTCTTACATATGTTTCTGAAGCCAATTATCAAAACCTTGTCAGGCAGTGGGGATGGCAGTCTTTTCCCTGTTTTACAGTAAAGGAAACTGAGGCTAGGAAGTGGAAGGACTCCAACTGAATCCTGGTTTTCATTTTCCATAACCCATGGCTTTTCCACCATACCATGATGCCTATCCAAAAACTACTCAAAACTGTTTAGGTTAGCAAGTCTTAGTACTGGAGGGGCTGGGGGGACAATGAGGGTAGGACACAGACTGCTCTGAGGAGCTCATGAAAAGCTTCACTACTTTCCCAGAAAAATGCACTTACATTGAAAATTTTTACATATAATTTTCAGGGGGTTCACAAGGCTATTTATGGACATATGCAACAAGAACGCCTTGTTTCATTGATGACTTACTTTTACATTCGTTCTTATTTAATCCTCAAGCCACTCCTACCCCATTTAATGAGTGGATACTCTGCACAAGACCAAGAAGTTTCTAAACCTTGTTAACACATCCTAAATACTTAACTATGTGTCAGATACTGTTCTACGCACTCTTCATTTAATTTACCCAACAGCCCTCTGAAAGAGCTACTATTATCATCATTCCCATTTTACAGATGAGGAAACTGAAATGCAAAGACTTAAAGAAGCTTGCCCAAGGTCACATAGACTGTAAGAGATAGAGCTAGGATTAAAACCCAGGCAGTGTGGCTACAAGTCCATACCAACTTTATAGCTACAACATACACTTGTATCCACACAATTGTATGTACACTAATATACATACATTAAAATGCACCCACTTTACGTGTATAGGTCTATGAGTATTGGCAACTGCATATACCCATGTACCCTCACTCCATTAACTTTTTTTTTTTTTAATGAAACTCACTATAGGCCCAATTATTTTCTTCCTCCATACCTCCTTCAAAAACCAGTGTCTGGTTGCTGTGTTAGCACCTAAGGGCACCTGAAAAGGCCTGCAGAACAGTAGGCTCGAAGTCCTAAGCATTTCATGGACAGTCCTTTGGGTCTCACAGAGGGCTGGTCATTTGAGTTCAGAAGGATTCAGGAATTGCAGGGTAGATCTGCCTTACCAATGGCCCCCAGAAGCCTTTGAGCTCCTCTCTCCTTCATGGTCCTGAGTTCCCTTTTCTGAGAAAAACTTGCCTCTCCTCTGGCACTGCTGCATTCAGACCTTAGTGATTTCTCAGCAAAGATCCACCATACAACCCATGCTCTTAACAACTTCTCTTACACTATACTGACTCTCAAGGAACTCAAATTACCTGGAAAGCTTTTTAAAAATCAGATTCCCAGGCCCTACACCTAGAGACTGATTCATTAGGTGAGGGGAAAAGACCAAGAATCTATTTTCTGAAAACTGATTTTAATAATCTATTGATCTATGAATATTTTTTCCCTAGTGATTCTGATCTGTTGGATTTGGGGACCATTACGACACACAGTAGTTGTGAAATGTGCCAAGATGGCAGACAACCTGGAAATCACGACACTGTTTGGAAGAACTTGGAACATACACTTTAAGCAACAAAAGATAAAATGATACTAGATCAGATACCATCTTATATAGGCAATAGCAAACATCAAAAGTTTAAATAAATGTATGACAAATTTATTGGAATTCCACTTCTAGCCAAGGTAGAGTAACAGTGACCACATTTATTCTTCCATCTGAAACAACTAAAACCATCTATATCCATCTATCCACCCATCAAAAAATATTTTTCAAGATACTGGAGATCAGATGACAACACACAATGATCCCTGAGAGACAGGAAACAAATGAGCTACGCCCTGTGATTGTCCCAGTTTATCACCTTGAGAGTTTCCACACTGTGGTACAAGGAGAGGGACCCCAAGCAAAGCCCAGCGGACACCTCAAGTTGAGAAGACAGAGCTGAGAGTCCAGGGAGACCAAAGCAGTTAGTGTTTGCAGCACAGCATGCCAGAGTAGACAGAGCTGCAGAGAGAGAGAACTCCAGAGATCTGCAAGGGCCCCCTCAAGTATACAGCTAAGTACTGATTATCACATGTTTACAAGGAAATTACATGAGACTAGAGAAAGAACTACCAGAAAAGATTAAAGGTAGCAGTGCCTGGTACTCACACAGGGCTAGAAATAATGCCTGTTCCTATCAGCCAAGGTAGAAAAATTCAAGATTCATGGTGCATCAGATAGAGTACATGGTAAAGTATTACCTTAGTAATAATTAGGGGAATAATTAGGCCTAGACGAAGCACTGCTCCAGTACCACTTAACAAACCATAAAAACAAGACTCCAAAGGATCAAATTCTTTCAAAGTAACTTAGACAAACTATATGAAACAACGTTTTCAAGACTTCAGGCAACAAAGCACAGCAATCCCTTGAAAAATGGGAAACGAGAGGTGAGCCTATGATTACCTCATTAATACCTTGAGTAAGCACAGAATGTTTATAAGAGTACAAAAACACCCAGCACCAAACAAGGTAAAATACAGTGTCTGGCATTCAATAAAAACTTACCAAGCATGCAAAGAATCAGGAAAACATGACCGATAATGAGGAGAAAAATCAATTATAGCCATCCCAGAACTGACATAGATGTTAGTGATTAGCACAAAGAACATTCAAACTATTATAACTGTATTCCATGTGTTAAAGTTAGAGACTTAGAAGAATCAAAAATGACCCAAATTGAATTTCTAGAGATTAAAAACTACAACATATGAAATGAAAAATACACTGGATGGGATTAGCAGCAGGTTAAACATGGCAGAAGAAAAGATTAGTGAACTTGAAAACATAATTGAAATTATCCCAGATGAAACACAGAGGGGGGGAAATACTCAAAACAGAGTGTCTTCGACCTGTGGGATAATTTTAAGCAGCCTAATATATTGGTAATAGGAATCATCAAATAAGGAAAAGGAGGTAGAAAAAACACTTGAAAGAAATAATGGTCAAATCCTTTCTAAATCTGATGGAAACTATAAATGCATAGGTCCAAAAGCTCAACAAACCCCAAGCATGAGAAACATGAAGAAAACTAAGACACATCACAAATTGCTCAAAACCAGTGATAAAGAGAACATCTAAAAAGTAGCCGGGGTGGCGGGGGGGAGGAAAAAACCACACATGTTGCATTCATAGGAACAAAGATTAGAATGACAGCAGATTTCCTTTTCTCATTTGCCTTGTTTCTGACAACAGTTGAGCAAAATCTTTTAACTACTGAGAAAAAAAATTGACAACCTAGAATTCTATTTCCAGAGAATATTTCAAAAATGAAGGCAAAATATAGATTTTTTCAGACATTACAAATGCTGAAAGAACTCATCACCAGCAGACCTGCACTACGAAAAATGTTAAAAGAAGTCCTCCAGGCAAAAATAAAATGATGCCAGATGGAAATATGGATCTACACCAAGGAATAAAGAGCATCAGAAATGGTAACTACATGGACTAAATAAGAAAAGTCCAATGATCATCTCAATAGATGCAGATGGTTTCACGGGAGCATTCTACTAAACATTTAAAGAATTAACACCAATTCTACATATCTTCCAGAAAAGAGAGGAGGAGGAAAAACTTCCTAACTCACTTTACAAGACAATTTTACCCTGATACCAAAACTAGACACAGACAGTATGAAAAAAGGTAGCTAGATATAGATATATGCTACAGGCCAATATTCCTCACAAATATACACAAAAATCCTTCAACAATATTCACAATGACCGGGTGGGGTTTATCCCAGAGATGCAAGGCTGGCACAACATTTGAAAAATCAATGTAATCTACTATATTAATAGGTTAAAGAAAAAAATAATTACATCACTAGATTAAAAAAGCATTTGACAAAATTCAATACCCATTCATGATAAAAACTTAAGAAACTGGGAATAAAGCGGATCTTCCTCAATTTGTTTACAAAGGACATCTACAAAAAAGCTACAGTTAACATCATACTTAATGGTGAAAGACTGAATACTTTCCCTAGAGGACAGGGAATAAGGCAAGGGAGCACACCACTCCTATATAACACTCGAGAGCCTAGCCACGGCAAAGGCAAGAAAGGAAATAAAAGGCATATGGACTGAAAAGGAAAAAATAAGATTGTCTCTATTTACACACAACATGACCACCTATGTAGAAAAGACTTTGGAATTAAAATTGATATTATTTCATTCTCTTTCATCTAATCTCCTTCTAGGAATTTTTCCTTGCACTTCTTCCTTAATGGTATCCAAAGCCTAAACCACTTGGATTGCTAAGGACATATCATACCTCAAAAGCACAAGCCATAATGTGAAAAATTTATGGTTCTGATTACACCAAAATTAAGAATTTCTGTTTAACAAAAGAAAAAATTTACTTGAAATATTCTCTTCACTTATTTTTTTCTGTGACTTGGGGGAAAACATTCAGCACTCAATTTTTTAAACATCAACTCACAGAACACCAATGTTCTGTGAGAATACAGCTTGATTATTGTTATAAATTCATTCATCACTAAGGAGCAAAACATAGGAACCTCTCTCCCCTTAAAACAAACAAACAAAAGAAAAGTGGCCAATTAGCTCAGTTGCTTAGAGCGTGTTGTTCTAACACCAAGGTCAAGAGTTCAGATCCCCATACCAGCCAGTGGCAACACACACACACACACACACACACACACACACACACACACACACACACACGACCAGGCAACACACACACACACACACACACGACCAGGCAACACACACACACACACACACACACACGACCAGGCAACACACACACACACACACACACGACCAGGCAACACACACACACACACACACACGACCAGGCAACACACACACACACGACCAGGCAACACACACACACACACACGACCAGGCAACACACACACACACACACGACCAGGCAACACACACACACACACACACACGACCAGGCAACACACACACACACACGACCAGGCAACACACACAAACACACACACGACCAGGCAACACACACACACACACACACACGACCAGGCAACACACACACGCGCGCGTGCACGCGACCAGGAATGGACATCTGACAACCTAAGTCAATCAGATTCTCTCTCACCCAAGAATCCAGAACTGCCTCACAGAGCTAGTCTGTTATGTGACTGGTTCTGGAGCTCAGGTGTGTGAACTGTTTCATCAATATTACCTAAGGAACTTTTTTTTTGAAAATACAGGCTGGCCAGTTAGCTCAGCTGGTTAGAGCGCAGCCTTGTATCACCAAGGTTGAGTTTGGATTCCCACACTTGCTGGCAGCCAAAAAAAAGAAAATACAAATTTCCAGGTCCCAGAGATTCTGATTTAGAGGGTCTGGGGCAAGGCCCAGAAAAAAAATTAAGTTCCCCAGGTGATTCTGGTATATAACCAGCCAGGGCTGGAACCCACATAATTAAATAACAGTGCTTAAAACTGAAAATGGATCAATGTTAGGCCATATGCAAGAGAGCCCATTAAGAGAAGGGAAGGAGACAAGGAAAAGCTGACACAATAGTCTGTGTGGCCTTTAAGAGCCAAAAGGATGTAGAGGTGCTTAAGAGACTGACTGTGCAACCTCAGCTCCCGAGTGTTCAGGTCCAGGCTCCATGTGTTCCACTGTGGATGTCCACTCAAGTGTCTGCTATCTCCTTCATAAAAAGATTATCAAAAAACAGAAAAATACCCACCTTAGTTTTCCATAAGATTTTCAGCTATGGTAAGTACAATTACTCACCCAGGTAAATAATAAAATGACCATTTTTAATTCAGAACATCTTTACTTTTCACATAGTTTACCTTCTCTAAATTACTTAACCGCAGCTATTAAAGCCTATCACTATATGGAAAGGCAACTTAGAATACCCAATTGGTTCAAGTCCAGGCCCTCAGGTGCTCTCCAAGATGTTTTGAGCCCAACTGGAAGACCAAAAAATGACCCACAGACTCACCAAGTAACCTTCAGAGAAGAATCAACATTAAAGCCAAAAACACACACTATAAAACAGCACGAGGTGTAGTTGAAGAAGCATGAGTCCTGGAATGGTGAAAATCGTCTGTTTGCCCTGGTTCTGGCGCTAAACTGTCCATGCAGCTTTGAGCAAGAAAGGAGCAACAACCATGAGCTGGAGGTCTGAAATGCATGTGTTGACTAGCTGGAGCACGGCTTTAAAGACTTCCCTCTCTAGGACCCAGTCTCTTCATATCTAAACAGATCATTAAGAAACATCTCTCTAGTTCTGATATCCTGTGGCTCTGTCATTCTAAATCTTTTTCCCCATTTGCAAGACACTAAGTCATATTTTAGGTATTAATATGAAGGTTCATGATTTTGGCATCAAAACATTGATTTAGATCAATACAAATGCTAATTTTCCAAGCTGCCAAGTGGTAAAAGTTCTTTGTGCTGAACATCAATTCAAACAATAACTTAAGTGAAAGACATTCAGTCACTTGCTCTAGGGCAGTGGTTTTTAGTGTTTGGCAGATATGTTGCAGAGGCCTCAGTAGGCAGGAAAAAACAATGAAAGTGGCTCGCCAGATGGACCTACTTCCACTATTTTATATGTCTAAATTTCCAATAAGATTTCCTGACACAAGGTTCCATAGCTTTAGGAACAAAAGTGTTTTGGGCCGACCCTGTGGCTCACTCAGGAGAGTGCGGCGCTAGGAGCGCAGCGATGCTGGGAGCGCAGAGGCCTCGGGTTCGGATCCTATATAGGAATGGCCGGTGCGCTCACTGGCTGAGCACAGTGTGAGTGACACCACGCCAAGGGTTACGATCCCCTTACCAGTCACAAAAAAAAAAAAAAGAACAAGTGTTTCAAAGAGCATACATGCAAACAAAACAAAATAAACATATAAAATAGGTATGTTTATTATCCAGTTTACCAATAAAGAAACTAAGGTTTAGGTGTTTAGGAAGTGAGGCAGCTGGGATTAGAACCCAAGAAGTTTGGCTCCCAAGTCCACACTCCTAACCACTGTGCAACAGCTCAGCATGTCATTGCACAGTTTAAAAAATAAAGACAAAAATGTAATATAAGTCTCCAAGACTCCCAAATGACCTCAGGAGTAAAAAGATAGTCATTAGCATGATATACAAGACTGCAATTCAGCCTCAACTGCCCACCATCCCCTACCAACACCCCACCCACACACATTACAGTCACATTGAGCTTCTCATCAAGCCTCAATCATTCACATGCTTTGTAAATACACTCACCATTTATCAAGCTATTTCAGAAGGTCTGGGCACTGTGCTAAGCTTAACTTTTAATATTACACCTCAGTTTATCCACATGACAATATTGTGAGGTAGTGAGTATCTGCAGCATTTTACAAAAGTAATAATCTTGTAGAAATTAAATAGCTTGAACAAAGACAAATATCTAGTAAGCGTCAGTGTATGTCTATTCTTACTTCAAAGGGCATGTTCTTGATCACAATTTCCCTGGCCTAAAATGTGTTCTATCTCCTAATAATGTCCTATTCATCTGAAATGCATCAGACCAACATTCAGCAAGTAGTAGGCACTTAAGAGATATTTGCTGAATGAATGGCTAAGTGAATGAACAAATGCCTCCTCCTCTCTGGAGGCTGCTCTGACTCCCTTGCAAAAGCTGCTCTCTCCACATTGTCACAAGATTTGTTTCAAAGCTCTATTATAAGGTTTCCCAGGTGGTATTCTATGCTTTCTACTTGTAAGTACATATTACCCACTAGACTGGGAACCTTGCTTCACTTCATCTGTGTATTCCCAGGCCCCTAGCAAAAGGCCTGGCTTTTAACAAGCACTCAGTAAATTTGTTAACTGAATTAAATTCCCTGAAGAAGAGAAGAGATATGAGTAAGCAACTCATGATTCATATTAAAACTTCTTTTTCCTTCAGAAATAAACAACATTCAGAGATGTAATATACTCAAATGTGTACTCTATAAATATTTCTAAGTTTCAACTATCATCTGAGGCATCTAAATTTAACTCATTCAACACATATTTATGAGTAATCTAAATACACATACAGATAATGGTTCTTAAGAAGTTTACAACCTAGTCAAGGAGACAAAACACAATAAAATGTAAACAGTCAAACATGAGCTGTCATGAGGAAATAAATGACTAGGTGCCACATAACTGATAAAACAAAATGCTGTGCTTTGCAAATTGAAGATATCATTCTGGGCTAAAGCTATGGTCCCAATTATTTGTGGATAGCCTGAAATGAAGCTCTTTCCAGTCAGTAGTAAAATTAGAAAAATAGGGACAGTACAGTATGTTTTCCATATAAAGGTATTTAATCATAAAAACTGTCCTTAATCTGACATCATGTTCCTCCTGTCTTTTTGATGTAAAAATGTAATTTCTTTTAAGAAAATAATGGTGACAGGAGATAATCATTTTCATGTGGTTCCACAAAAGTTGTTTTCAGTTTTTACTGGTACAAACATTCTAAACATTTGGGAACCAGTGAGCTAGGGCATTCAAGAGAAGCATCATGGAACAGGTGGAATTTGAAGTAAACACTGCAGGACGAACAGGATTTAGCTAGGTGGAGAGGAGAGGGGATTTTAAGCAGGAAGAACATCCTGAGCAAAGTACAGAGGAATAAATGTTCACGCAGAGTCTGAAGAATAGTAACTAAATCAGCCTCACTGAAACTTGGAAAAATTCTAGCTGCAAATTCCATTTCTGGCAATATGCTAAGTACCCTTCCAGTCCTCCAATGAAAACAATAAATAATGGATTTTTCCATCTTCTCAAATAAAATTGACGAGCTTACAACAACATAAGGAAGATTCAGATGAAGAACTAAGTGAAGATAACCCAGTAGTGTAACCAAAACTTGACGGCATTTACACAGTCCAATGCAAGCTTCACTCTCCCAATCTAATGGGGCTCAAGGAATATGGACCTAACTAAGGTTCAGCCTAAGGCTGAAGGTGTAACAGACATCCCACTACCATCATTTAAACTCGGATTACAAAGGTGATCAAGAAAGAAATCCATCCACATCCACATCTCAGGACCTAAAATAAAAACCACTACTCTCAAAACTTGGCACTGAGAAAGAAAGGAAAATCTTCCTGCAAGTTCAACCATAAGCTGGTCATCAAAAGGGATTGCTGCTGAATGGTCAAAAAAAACCTCAACTCAGGAATTTAAGTTGAAGTGGTCCCAAATTAAAAGTGTATGCAGGACACTAACAAAAGAATATGGAAAAATTCACATCAACCTCAGCCTCAAGAATTAACTCACAGAAAGTTCCAAGAAATATGAGCTTGTGGGCAAAAATCAGAAAACCTTTGAGGAAACAAGAACCTCAGAAATTAAAAGGTGGCAGAATCAGAACTTCACAGACTTCTGATACTGGAATTGGAGATGATATGGAATAAAAGTTTAATAAGCTTAAAGAAATAAAAGAGATTGAAAATGAATAAAGAGTAATACTATGACACAACCAAGCAAAATTGAAAAAGAACAAAATATTTCTCAGAATAAGAATGAATAACTCAATGGATGATTTGACAGCAAAAAAGATACAATCAGACAGATAATTGGTGAACTTAAAGAAATTATACAAAATAGAGTTTAGAAAGAGAAACAGAAAACCTAAAAAAACCAAATGACACACAAGGTAGACAGAAAATATAATCTAAGACTAATCCATATTCTAGGCAAGTGGAGAATTGGGCACAATCAACAGCTGGTTTTAATTAAAGCTGGTTTTAATGCTTCTATTTACCTTTTGAGCTTCCCAACTTCTTAGTTCTTAGTCTGAAAATAGCTGAGAATTTTCCAGAACTAACCACACATTCAAGATATACACATTCACACATTCAAGAAGTCCAATGAATGTATAGCAAGATAAATAAAAAGAAATCTGGAAATTCTGGTTCCAAGTAAAATGTAGTAGGCACATTTTACTTGGAACTTTCCTGTCTCTCCACAGCTATAAAATACATCTATAAAACCAGGGCAGAAATCATGGAGTAGCTATTTGAGGAACCTAGAAAATAAACAGTAAAGATGGATCAGAATAGAAGACTAGAATTCAAAGTGCCACCAAACCAGTGGTGAGTTTACCATTTTTTCCCTCCATTATCATGGAGTATAGACTCAAGGCAGCCCAAAAACTGGAAGTGGGCATCAGCATGGATAGTGTGAGATCCAAGAGAAGTCATCTAGTTCAGGCTCAAGGAATGGGAAAGGAGCAAGGGTTTACAGGCACCTACAACATTGAGGGAAGGAACCTACCTCTCTAATCGGAGCAAGTGTGGCCTTAAGAAGATGGGGCAAACTCCTACTACTTTCTTTTCCTCTCTGTCCTCGCACTGCTTGTCCCAGACAATAGACGTGGTCATGGGAAGTGCACAGCAGAGCAAGGTAAATAAAGCCCCAGCTTTCTGGCCAGAAGAATAACAACAAAAAAAGGGAGCCCCAGGGAGATGAGCAGAGAGGGAAGCTTGGGAAAATGACCCCATAAAGTTGGTTTTGAACTCCAGGACTAACCTCTGAGCCCATCAGCAGTGTGTGAGGGTTCCACTTGCTCTACATCCTTACCAATACTTAATATTGTCGGTCTTTATTAATATTGTCAGTCTTTAATTTTAGCCATTCTATTGGGAAAGTAGGGGCTTTCACACTGTAGTTTTAATTTGCATTTTTGTAATGACACTGAGCATTTTTTCATGTGCTTATTTGCCATCTGTGTATCTTCTTTGATAAAGTGTCTATTCAAATCCTTTGCCCATTTTTCTTATTGGATTGTGTGTCTTATTAAGTTGTAAGAGTCATACAGACATATATGTATATGTTTTATATAAAGGTGGCAGTGGAAATAGAATTGGTCAAATGCAAGAGTTTTTGTAGAAGTCTATGGCTTGTCTTTTCATTTTCTTAATGGCGTCTTTTGAAGAGCAAAAGATTTTAATATTGATAAAGTCCAAATTATTATTCTTTTATAGTTTGTTCTTGTGTTCTACTTAAGAAGGTAAATTTGACAACAGCACTTTATCAATAGATTGGAGGGATAAAATGATACAGGAGGTATCAAATATTAACTTCTAGATTTCTGCCTTAGATGAATGGATAAAGGCAATACCACACCAAAACTGTCTCCTGAAAGGACATCCATAATCTACCATTAAACCAAATCATTTTTTCTGGATTTCCATTTCCACTGACCTCCCAACAGCATTCTATACTACTTACCTATGTCCCTTCTTTTCCCCTAGTTTCAAACCTTGAACCTCACTTTGCAATACTCAGTCTGAAAACAATTCTCGTAGCTTCTTCTTTCTCATCCATGCCAATAATTTCCAAATCTCTACCTTCTCTTCCTGGCAGTGGCAGCTGACATTTATTGAGGGCCTTGCTATGTGACAGGCACTAAGCCCATCTTCTACCTAGTACATATTTCTCAGCCTAGTTTACACTCAACCAAATTCACCCTAGTTGACCTCCACGCCAATTTCCCCTCATTCATCAGTTTCTATGAACGGTATTTTAACACTCCCAAACTGGAAACCTTGGTATCATCATCGCCTTTCACTTCAGATTCTCCTCTCTCCTCCATATTCAATTAATTTAATGGTTCTGCAACTATGCTACTTGAAATGCTGGAGGTTTGGAAACTGAATTAAGGTGTCAGAAATGGCCTTTTCCCAATTTGTATGAAAAAATAAGGTAATATAATTCTGTTTTCCTATCATAAATTATTCTTATACCTTCTTCACCTGCTACTCCCTGTCTATTCTGGAATGTAATATAAAATAGTATCTGATTTAGAGGAAATAAATGTAGTTTGAAGTTTAATATATAAATATTTTATAGTATTCCACAGAATACCATGACTTTTAGGTACTTCATCACCTGAACATGTTTGAGCACCACTGAACTAATAATTTGCAACTTATACTCCTGCTAAATTGTTCTTTCCTGTGCAATGTGAAACTTTTCCTATGAGGAAGTCAGACCAAGGTGGGAAAGGTCAGACCAATTTGCCTGTGAAAATATTAAGTGGGCCATCAGGACACTATAAATTTCTTCCTTCTTAATCCCAGGCTATAACTACCTACTTGTGGCACCAAAGAGAATAACCAGCTTATAGGAAGAGTAAAACAACTTTCAATGATCGGTCTAAGAATGACTGACTTTGTATTACAGTCACAGCAAGAGAAACACCCTAGACTACATTCTCCAGTTAAACCAGCACATTCTGGATTGTCATTGTCTGCTGATTATCAGTATTTACTTCACAGACAAAGCATAACATTAGCCTAGGAAAAATAACAGAAATATAAATATTTATTTCCCAAAGGGGATTGCTAAAGCCACACAATTTGGGAATTATCAGTTATTTTGAACCACGATAAACATAAACAGTGAGAGTCAAATACATGAATAGACTATTGATTATAGTAAGAATGAAACCCAATCCACACCAGACTTCTTGAGTTAAACATTCACTTAATTATTCAATATATATTAACTGAGTGCCTTCTATGTGCCACCTAATGTGTAAGTCATTCAAGGTTTAATAGTGAGCGAGACTGTTACAGTACCTGACTTCATGAAGCTCACAGACTATGAGAAAGACAATCAAAGAACAGAAACAGCCAGAGCTGATGATCAAAGTGCCTCCAAGTGCCACAAGAAGGGTAAAGGGTATGATCAGAGGCTTCTAAGTGGAGCTCTATCTGAGCTGAAAACTAAAGAATGAGTAGAAGGGGTATGTGCGTGTGTGCTTAGAGGTTGGAGGCGAGGCTGGGATCAGACCAGCATGGAGGAGAAAGCACACTCAGACACACAGATCTAGGCTCCAATCCCAGCTCCACCTGTGTGCCCTTGGGCAAACAACCTAAAGTCTCTTACTTTAGTAGCTTCATTTGTAAAAGGCAGTAATAATAATACTTACCTCACAGGATTATGGACAGGATTAAAAGCATATAATGCATGTAAAGTTATTAGCTCCCCACTTGTTAGCTCTGTGACCTTGGGCAACCAGAAACCTCTGTGTCTTTCTCATCTGTGAAGTGGGGCTCATAACAGTACCTTCTCCATAGGCTTGTTAATAAGGGTAAATGCGGGTAAACTGAAAGAGTGAAGATTTAATGAGATAACAAATGTATAGTACTTAGAAAATACAAATATCCAATAAACATTAGTTGTTATTTTTATACTAACAGGCAGAGTCAAGGTCTCAAAGGGCCATGTATAAGCCATGTATCTTTAGTTCCCACCTCTCTCATAAGCTTCAGGTCCAAATTTCAACTGCCCTGGAAAGCTCCTCACGGATGGTAACCTCACACTTAACATAACCCAAATCAAACCAATGGTCACCCAGGCTACAAACTCTAGAGTTATCCATCTGCTTGTGAAGACCTTCTAATCTTCTAACACTACTTCTTGACAATTCTCGCTGACACCTGGACTCTTAAAATAAAGATGGTATCCTGAAAAGTGAAAGAAAATATCCAAATATCAGCCTTTATTATCTCTCTCCTATTATAGCAGGTTAATTTCTCTTCCACCTTCAGCCACTTTACCCTTCAATCCTGGTTAGATTCATGGATCTCACACACACACACACACACACACACACACACACACACACACACACACACACACACACACACACACACACACACACACACACACTATTTAACAGGTAAGGGGAGATTCCTAATCACTTGAATTACTTTTAAAATTAGTTACATTGGTTATAATAATTACACACAAAAAGTATGGTGAGAACAGAGACAAGAAAATTCTAATTGAATACATTCTAGGAATTTCAGTTTCTCTTGTATGTCATTAGTTCAAAATATGAGCATATCAGGGAATGACAGAACAAAAGTCTACCTCAATAGTGCAAACAGCTGCTCATCACTAGGAATTCAACTGGGAACAATGAACATGAACCAGTTCTTCAGGTACAGCTGAAAAGATTTGATTGTCACCCGCAGGAACAAAGAAAAGTGCCCGTGGTAACCCATTCACCCACCTATGGCAAACAGCAAATCTAGACAGAGTTCTCCTTGTGCAAGGGTATATGAAAAATAAAAGTTCTGTTAAAAATATTGCAAATAGGGGAAAAGGAACATCATCTCTTGGAAGAACATATCTTTGCAAAAGATTAAGAAATATGAATCAAAAAAATGACATCTTTAAATAAAAGAGAAAACAATAGAACCTGTATAAAACAGGAACAGAAAGCTACAAGGGAGAGAAAAGAGAATAAAACAACAAATAAGAGCTTTAAAAAAAAAAAAAAAAAAAAAAAAGGCCAGATACCAAAATCTGACAAGAACATTATAAGAAAGGAAAATTACAGCCAAAATCTCTTACGAATTATAGGTGCAAACATAAAATAAACAAAATAATAATAAATCAAATACAGCGAAATCCAAAGATGGATAACATAACACGACCAAGTGGGTTTATCCCAGGAATGCAAGGTTGATTTAACATTTGAAAATAAACATAATTCCCTACATTAATGGGGGAAAAAGAAAAATCATATAATCATCTCAAGAGATGCAGAAAAAGCATTTGATAAAATTCAACATCCATTCATAACAAAAACTCTCAGTGTGGTGTTACAGAAAACCGAGTAGGAACTTGGGACTTCCATCATCCCCACTAGGCAGTAACAAGGACTCCATCACTGTAGTTTCAGTGGAGACCTGTAGAGCTCAGATTTCTACCCTCACCTGGCAGTAACAAGGTTCCATCTCCACTGGGACAGTGTCAAGGAGGCCTAGTGGAGCCTGAGGACCTTCATCACCTCCCAGTGGTGACAAGACCACTCCCCTTCACCCCATGGTATCGGTTGAGGCTATGGTAGGAGCAGTAATAAGCACTACCCACCCCCCCCCCCGCCAAGTAGGTATCAGTGGAGGCCTACTGGGGAGCCAACATTCCCACCCCCCTTAGTACAAGGGAATCCCTCACCTTGAATGTCAATGGAAGCAGAGTAGGGAACCTGGATATATAACCCCAACCTGGCAAAAACAAGGCAGAGAACCCCTAATTCCAGAGTGGTGTCGGAGGAAGCCAACTAAAAGGCAGTAGAAAAATATCTCCAAATTTCATCAGGAAATTTTGTCAACCTAAAACTCTATGACCATACAAATTGTCAATCAAACATGAGAAAGCGAACACTTTTCAGACACGCAAAAACTTTTCATATGCCCTTTCTGCAAGTCCACTGCTGTGGTCTCCTATAAGAACTTGAAAATGTGCTCCAGTAAATTAAAACAAAATGATAACACAGGGACCAGGACATAATTAAATCAACCCAGGAAAGTGGTAAAGAGACATTCCAGGACTATAACAATACGGATGATTTTACACAAATTGAAACAAGGTGGGAGGGAACCAGCAGAGGGGAAAACACGAGTCTTAATAAAACTGCAAATACGGCTTCAAGTTTGGAAAAAATTAAGGATATGATAAAAGCAAATAATGAAAGAAAAAAGATTTAGAAACTCGGGACAAAGGAGAGGAAGAGAAAGAATACTATTTTTAAAAAATCAAAATCCAGATATGGCTCTACTTTCCAGTCTCAGGCACTTTCTGCACTGTAAGCAGCAGTGCAGGTGTGGCCAAGTCCAAGAACCACTTCGCACATATCCAGTTCCAAAATGGCAATGAAGGGCTGGCCAGTTAGGTCAGTTGGGTAGAGCACAGCGTTAATATCACCACGGTCAAGGGTTCAGATCCCCATATTGGCCAGCACCAAAATGTCACAGAAATAGCATCAGTAAACCCTGATCATAAAGATATCTTTTAAGGAAGTTGAACCTAAGTTCCTAAGGATCATGCACTTTGCCTAGAAACACAGAGGGGGTGTACAGAAGACACAGGCCACTAAAACCAAGGCCATCAGGCCTTTTTCAAGTTTGAGGTCCTGAAGGGCATTAGTCTCAAGCTCGGGAGGCATGCTGGTTATGACACTGGCAGGATGCCAGGCTCTGCTGGCCAAAGGCTAGCCCCAAGGCCCAGGCTCCCAAATGTGCCCAGGCCCCCACGTAGGATGAAAAGTTTCTATCTGTCAACATGAGGATGGAAAAACATGTATGATCCCCTGGGCTGCTCTCTATACAGCTGGCATCACCTTTGCTATTTTGTACAAATAAATGCAAAACTTTTTTAAAATCCAGATATGAAGCAAAAGAAATTTAGCATAATTTTTAATTCTGGATGGATTATAAGGAAAAAAAAGCTCACACAACCCTGATGTTAAGAACATTCTCTTTTAAACGAGAAGAAAATGTTTTTCTAGCACCCTACCTGGCCTAGTGGAGTTAAATACTTATATTCAAATATTCATAGTAACATTCTATTTTTAGACTTAACCTAAGGATAAATCATGGAAGATTTCATTCTGGCCACAGATCAAAATTTAAATGACCACATAAAAGTAAAAGTATAGCTTAGGAACAGTAGAAGAAAGAGGATAATATCCTTCCCTTACAAAATGTGCAGCCAAGAGATGCTGTTGAAAGTTAAGGGAAAAATAAAGAGGTTTAAGTTAAAGAATAACCATTATAAGAATTAAAGTGATATAAATATATAAAACATTGAACAAAAAGAGAAGTACTACAAAGTTACTCATCTTTCATTTCAGGGAGTAAAAAGATACTGTCTAAAGTTAATTAACAGATAGAGATTTATCTAGGGTCACAGTTTAACCACCAGAACTAAAAATAGGATCAGTTAGTAGGGTTTGTCTCTGAAGAGTGGGACTGGGAAAAGCATCACAGGTTCTTAAGAACTATTTGATTTGTTACCATGTGTGTTTTTAACTTTGACTAAAATAATTTTTAAAGTTTGTCAAACATACTCTGCTGATGAATAAGAAGTCTGATGTTAGGGAATATGAATTAACATAATCCTTATGGGGGAAATTTGACAATATCTAGTAAAACTACATATAAACTTACCCTTTGACCCAGCAATCCTGCTATGATCTGAATATGTCCCCCAAAGTTCATGTGATAGAAACTTAATCCCCAATGCAACAGTGTTGAGAAGTGGGACATTTAAGAGATGATTAGATTATGAGGGCTCTGCCCTCATGAATGTACTAATGCCAATGTTGCCAAAGTGAGTTAGTTATCACGGAAGTGGTTTCCAGATAAAAGAATGAGTTTGGCTCCCTTCCCTTCTCTCTCTCGCATTCTGCCATGGGATGATGCAGCAAGAAGGCCCTAGCCAGCTGCTGGCACCTTGATTTTGGACTTCTGGGTCTCCAGAACTGTAAGAAATGAATCTCTATTCTTTACAAACTACCCAGTCTTAGGTATTCTGTTATAGCAGCCCAAAACAGACTAAGACAAATCCCACATCTATGAATCTAACTCAATAGTATAATGCTAAAAACCCAAAAAGGCACATACGCAAGACCATTCATTACTACACCACTTACAATAATAAAAGACTAGACACAGCCTAAATGCCTTTCAGTATGTGACTGGTTGAATAAACCATGGTCCACCCATCCAATGGAGTACTATGCTATCTTACAGAGAAATGAGAATGATCTCTTTATGATGCTAGAACTGACCTCTTTTAAGGACATATTAGACAATGAGAAAAGCCAAGGGGAGAAAAGTACACATAGAATGCTGGCACTTATCTACGGGCCTGGCAAGAGGAGGTATGAATACACCTATGTATTTGCCTGGTTTTTTCTGTTTGGTTTTTGTTTGTTTTGTGACAGCTGGCCAGTATAGTGACCTGAATCCTTGATCTTGATGTTATAATGCAGTGCTCTAACCAACTGAACTAACCAGCCAACCTGCCTTTTTTTTTTCCTTAATGGAAGGACAAATGAAAGTCTGAAAACAAACTAGTTACCTACAGAGGAGGGAAGAAATAGGGTGGTGGGGAAGGATAGAAGTTAGACTTTTATGAATATACCTGTTTTGTAGATCTGGCTTTCAAACAATATACATATTTTATGTACTTATAAAACAAAATTAAATTATTTTTAAAAAGCAATCCCAAGAAATTAAAACAAAAAATTTTAAAAACCTAACTGTATTGAGTTGGTGACACAACCACAGAGAAAATAACTATTTCTGGTGATTTTAAAATAGTAATTTGACTATACATTCCTAGTGAGATATATACCCTAGAACAAAAAGAACTGCCAAATTAAAAAAAATAATAACTGTTTTCAGTAATCATACTGTTGGTAGTAACATTGGTACTGCTGTTGAGTAGTCTGGGTATTGTGAGATAAAGCAAAAGAGTAATTATGCTGGTGTCATTGGAAATCAAGACTTTTGGTATGAGTATGGGAGATAAAAGGGTGATGAGGTTAAATAAAACTTCTACAGTGTGTAATTGGAAATATCAATATGAGCATATGATGTAGTTTACCTTTAAAATACACACATATATCTTCTAATTCTGACCCCTGGAAAAACCTAGAAATAATGGCTGACCCAGTAGGAAAAATTCCCCCCTCCCTCAAAATTCCTAAAATCCCAGTTGTAATCTCTACTACCATTTCCAACCAAAAGAAACCAGGACTCAGAGAAAAAATAGAAAACCAATCTGGAGCAGGAAACATAGAAGATGAACCTGGAACATCTTGTTATACCAAAAGGCAAGGGAGCTATTAGAAACTACTAGGATCCTGTTGAAAGGACTTCAAAAATCCACTTGAAGAAGTTCCCACTGGATAAAGATAGGATAAATATTAATGAGGATAATAACTACAGTAGATTTAAGCTATATAACAAATAGCTTCAAATACATGTGTTGTGACACTTCCCCACCCCCACCCCCCAAAATCAATTAGTCAACTTTGGAATATGCTAGGAAATTAACCCTTTGAAAAACTAATAAAGGAAATCAAGCATCTATCCTGCCTTTCCTATATGAACTGTATGTACCTCAGGGTAACCAAAACATTGATATGGGGAAATTTTTCTTCATACAAGTATTCCAGCTAATATGAAGAAGAAATGACAAACAAAATATCAACATTTTACAACCCCTAATAAATTAATGGATCAAAAAAGAGAGAAAACCAGACATAATGTGTGTCCTTATAGAAGTACCCATTACCACTTCAACTATTTTTTTTTTTTTTTTTTTTTTTTTGGTGGCTGGCCAGTACAGGGATCCGAATCCTTGTTTTTAAGCATTCTTGCCAAGAAAATAAACTTGAACTTGATCAAGTGACTTAATCTAACTATAGATTTATAGGAAATAAAGGGAACAAAAGAACACATTAAACAAACCATGAGGGTGCAATGGAAATTATATAGGACAAATAACCTACTTCAAAAAATAGATTGCAGGGGGGAAGGAAAAGATTCTTATGATATAGATGTCAACCAACTGCAACGTATGACCTTAGATGATTCTGTTTTTAAAAAAAACTGATATAACTAAAAAACTTTGAACATTGACTGTATACTTGATGATATTAAGGAATTTCTGTTATTTTAGGTGTTAATGTAATTGTTGTTATGATTTTTTAAAATACCTATCTTCTAGAGACACATATGGAAATATTTTAGAATGAGATATGACATCTGGGATTTACTTCATTATAATCCAGGACTGAATGGCAGGGGAGGGAGTTATAGTCAGTTACTTACAAATGAAACTAGGAAAGCCATAAATTAATAAGTGTTGAAACTGGGTGATGGGCATTTAGGGACTCATACTATGCTACTTTTATAGATGTTAAAAATTTTTCAAAACAAAAAAGTACAATAATAATTTCAGCACCAAGGAAAAAGATATGAAAAATTGTGTTAAAAAGACTTGACTGAACAGTAGTACCACCTAAATAAAGATAAATATAAATTATAGGTGGGAATATTTAATAAAACTGAGTAAAAATTTCTAATAGTATTTATGAGAGAGGGGACATAAAATTTTCTTAGATGTTATAATTTAATTACTTGCATTCTCATTTTCTCTCTCTTAATAGACTATAGGCTTCCTTTCTCTCCAACCAGCAAGAGGAATAGTTCTTCGCATATAACAGAACCTCAATCCTTCAAATAAATTTAGTAAAATATACTATATACCACTCTAACCTTCTCGCCAAAATGAAGCAAATACTTTGTTTAAAAAAGAAAACTGCACCACTATAAAAAGGAACACACTTGCTCCCTTTTTGACTTTTTTTTTTTTTTAACTCCAGACTGTTAAAACAACTGTGTGTTTCATCTTCTCCAAGCAATATCAACGATAGCTGTCATTTACTAAACAGTCACATCTCTGCCGAGGGCTAGGCACGAGATCTCTTAATCCTCAAAACAACCTTACAAGTGAATTTGTTAGCCTCCCTTTATAAATTTAAAAAAACAAAAAAAAATCCTGACACTCAGAAATTTAGAACTCAGAGGAGGACTGAGTGTAGTTCTGGAGACTCAAAACTCCAATGCTTACATCCCTCGAGCTCCTCTCAACGCCCTGTAGTACAAGAACTATCTGCTTGGAGTCAAACAGCATCTTCTCTAGATTGGTTTCCTTCCTTCCACTTATTCATATAGCCTAGGCTGGATCAATGCAACATCCCTGAACCCTTTCCTGTGGCTAAAGTGAGTTCAAAAGGTGTTTTGTTTTGTTTCTTTTTCTCTCTAAATCTACCCTGGACAGATTTCCTTCAGCAGCTTGGTCCAGCCCACTTTAAATCTTACTTATCTAACAAAGCACACACATTCACTACGGAATCCTTAAAATTTTCTTCCTTTTTCACTGCAGCCTAAAATGCCTTCTCCCAATTATAACCGTTCACTCTTTCTCAGAAAAGCAAACACATTATATAACCAGTCCTTATCTTACAAACACCCCATTTATAATATAACTTTGCTAATCTTGGCAAATCATCTTTGATTCTTCTCTTGCCTCTTGCATGTAATTTATCACCAAGTCTTGTCAATTCCACCTAAAATCTCTCTCAAATCCATCCCTTCTCTTTCCACTGCCAAACCTTACTTTGGCCCTTGATTTTCTGCAGTATAAACTATTACATAGTTCCATAATCCACTGGTCTCCCATTTTTTTCCTATGCATTCCTTCCTATCAATAAAAAATTGAGTATACAATTGATTATGTATATTTATAAATTATAACAATACCTTACTATAATAACCCATTAGAAAACACAGAAACAGAAATTTTGAAGGTTGATGTAAAAATAAATATAAGTTCTAATATACTCTTCTCACAGCCCATGGATCATCTTGCACAAGCCAGGCGTATCATTGCTATAAACTACTGCTGGCAGGGTAATTTACCTAAAAACCCAAACCTAATCATTTTACATTCCCAACTCAACCCTTCAAATGACATCATGTCCCAATGGCACAAGCCTACTTTTTCAACTTCATCTCCTGTAATCTTTACCCACATATCCTGTATTTCAGCTATACCTTTTACCTCCCTATGACTTTTGTATACACAGCTGCCTCTGCCTGTAATGTCCTTGCCCTTGACAGCTGCTGATTTGTACCTAACAGTATATCTAACAAAAATGCCATGAGAAACTTACAAACGACCTTTTGTAATGTCACCTATCTTTTCTACAGGAATATATATATTTTGAACATAACTCTTGTTACTTCATTGGGCTCCTTTTCGAGTCCTAAATACTTGTAAAGAATGGGGATGCATTCCAATAAAAGTAGAGGAGACCAACTTGGTTTTGTTTTCTTTTATTTTTCTTCCTTGTTTATCTTTCCATGTTCCAACAAAGCCCTTTTAACCAAAAAGGATGTTGCAAACCCAGAGAATAGTTCCCCGTTGGGCCAGGAAAAAGGCTGAACCTTTACAACTGCAACCAGAACTCCAGGCAAGAACTTGGACACACAGACTTAATAGCCCGAATGCAAACATATATTCCTAAATACTCCAGGTTGTACACTTTCCCTGTTTCAACATTCCTATCTGCCCTATAACCCCCTCCAGGTTGACCACAACTAAGAGTAGAATGATGGAGTAACACCAATATACTTTCCAGAAAAGTCATGAAAATATGAGTGGCTGACTCTGGGCACTAATAAGTGAGAGACTTTTATTCCACCACCCCAAGTCTGTTTACAGTCCCCTATGGGGATGGGAAGGGGAGCACTGTGGTGGGAAAGCAATTAGAGGGAGAAGGCCTGGAGAGGAAGTCACATTTCAACTCCTAGTCTCATCACAAAGCAGAGAGATAACCTCAATCTGCTATACAATGGACCTCAAGAAGGAGCAAGTCCATCGTGCATTTTGGTAATGGGATCCTTTAAAGAGCAATCCAAAAAAAGATTGGAGCAGAGCTATCTCAAGAAGCCCAGGCTGCTTCCCAGTACTTGCAAACAATGAGATGGGTTTATACCCACTTTCGAGTCATATAACTTTCACTATTCTTTCCTTCGGAATCACTCCTCCCTTCTCCCTACTTCCCCTTTCTTTCAGTTCAAGTCCCAACTTCTGAGAAACCTTAGACTCTGTCTACTCTGATCTTTTGTTTTCTAACACAACTCATTTGGGCCAAATCAAAACCACAGTGAGATACCACTTCACAGAGTCGTGCAGCTGCTTTGGGAAACAATTACAACAGTTCCTCAAAATGTTAAATACAATTACCATATGATCTAGCGATTCCACTCCGAGGTATATTCCCAAGGGAAATGAAAACGTGTCCACACAAAATGTTCACAGCAACATTACTCATAAGAGTGAAAAAGTAGAAACAACCCAAATACGCAACAACTGATGAATGGAAGAGTAAAATGTGGTATATCCATACGATGGAATATTATTCAGTAATAAAAAGTAATGAAACAACTTTATGCTACATGAATAAATCTTGACAGGTGAAAGCCAGACACAAAAGATTTATATATTGTATGATTCTATTTATATATAATGCTCAGAACAGGCAAATCTACAGCAACTGAAAACAGATTAGTGATTGCTTAGGGCTCAGAGTGTTTGGGGGAATGGAAGTGACTGCCAACAGGTGTGGGGTTTCTTTCTGGGGTGATAAAAATGTTCTGGAATTAGATAGTAGTGATTAACCACAGTTTTGTGAATATACTAAAAAACACTTAATTACATAATTCAAGAGAGTAAACTTTATACTATGTGAATTATAGCTTACCAAAGCAGTTTTCAGATCACCATGACCTTCAAAGCCCTGCTCAGGCACTCTCTCTGACCTCACCCCAAGCCTCTCTGCCATCAGTGTACACTCAAACCCACTAGTCTTCTGTCAGTTCCTGAAATGTCTTGGGGTTTTTTTTGCCTGGAGGGGTTTGTGTATGCTCTGCCTTCTACCTGGAATCAAGTCTTCCCCAGTCTCTTTATAAGACCAATGCCTCCTCATCCTTGGCTAAAATGTCATCTTCACAATGAGGCCTTCCCCCACCACTGTCTAAAAAAGGACAGCTGCTCCTATCATTCTCAGCATCTTGTTTCCTTTTTAGCACATCCACATAGCTTATGTGAATTTACTTTTTTTTTTTTTTTTTAAACTGTCAGGTCCACCGAACTATAAGCACAATGAGAGTAGGAATGAATCTGTATTGTTCACCATTATAATTGCCGAAGTCTAACACAATTCCTGGCATTTAAGTGTCTAATAAATGGTAATATTTTTATTTCTCTAATATGCCATGTCCTCATGCATTCTGTTCCCTCTGTTGATACTACCACTGCCACCACCATCATCACCACCACCTCTGCTCCCTCTGCCACGACCCTTACCCCTTTCACACCCTTACTCATCTCTCAGTTAAAACACTATCTCTTTGATGAGGTCTTCCTTTCTTGACACCCCCCCCCCTTCCCAGAAGACAGTCTCTCCTTCACAAAGTCACCTATTCATCACTGGCTACACCTCCATCATAGCAATGACCTTATTATATTATACTTGTTTTCTGGGGTTTTTTTTTTGTCAGTGGGGAGGTGGCCAGGAGGTCATTTTTGTTTTGCATTTATGTCTACTACTTTAGAAAGCCTTAAAGCAAAGAAAAACCTTTTCATCTTTGTGTCCTTAGTACTTAGCACACTGTTAGGTACAGTACTACCACTAATTATAATAATAATGGCCAACATTTATTAAGTGCTTAATGTGTGCTTGACATGCTTCTCAGTTCTATAGTAGGTGAATGAATAAATGAATAAATTTCTTCATCACCAATCTCAAAGAGGTCAGTCTGACGAAGACAGAAGGCAGGTATACAGGATAATGCAGAACAAACACCACCACAAAGCCAAATCAGTTGCCCTGTTCTGTCCCTATGCCTTCAAATCTTAGAATATGCTTTTTTCTGAGTCCATAAATGTCAGGTTTCTTCAGACTCACTTAGAATGTTTCCTTCGATTACTTATAACCCACTTCCTGCACTTTGTGCCTGGAAGCAATTTCTAGGATGTCACCACAAGCAATATTAAACTGCCACACAGTTTCCTGCTGTTTGTCTGCATTATCAGTTAAATTGCTTCATATTAACCACATTCCAGTCCACTGGGATCACTCAAACAGTAAATAAGATTTAAATATACATGTTGAAGATTGGCAGTTACCACTGCTCCTTTTATCCCTCCAGATAAATGTCTGCTCAGGTTTAAGGTTTAGGTTTCTAGAGTGCTACCTACAAACTGGTGACATTCCCTTTCCTTTGTCAATTAGATGTTTAGTTTGAGGCAAGACAATATTCCTTTATTAAAATGAACATGGACCAAACACTCTAGTAAAAGTAAGAAATGGTCTGCCTAGACTACTGACAATTTGGCTTAAAAACTTATAAAATATAAAAACTCTTCCTCCTCAAGGGTTCAAACAGCATCTTTAACTCTATGTACACCCAACTCAGATAACCCAGTCTTAGTTAGGATCTTAATTCAGACCCTAATGCATTTCTTAAATGTATTCCATAAATTCTTCCTAAACAACCAAGTGCCAGGCATTGAGTTTAACACAGGGAACTCAAAGACAAATAAGACAGTCCCTGTTCCTTTCCAGCTTAGTATAGGAAACACACAGGAACTAGATTTAGTACTATGACAGTAATAAACATAAGGGGCCACAGAACACAGATGAGGGGCACCTAGCCTAGGCTGGGGGGTGGGGAGGGGCAGGATGATGGGGAACTGGCATCAAGGCAGGTTTCCTGGAGAGAGTATCTGATCTTAGCCCTATAAACTCTGATTCTCTCATTTGAAAACTGTGGTTAATAAATAGCATCTACATCACTGGGCAGTTGTGAAGGTTTGATGAAATGGTTTACATTAAGCATTATATGGTGTCTGACTTAGAGACTGTGCTTAATCAGCCTTAGCTTGAAAGAAAAGTCTGATCACGCAATGAATCTCAACACCTGTGCCCAGCAACTCACATGCTTTACCACTGATCATACAACAGACACCAGCTTCACAATTACACATAGTATTGTTTTAAATCAACTTTTATTTGTTAATAATAAGACAGTGTTAAGTCCTGCTCTACATGTTAAATCTAATGCCTCGATCATTAAAACTCTCTTCTCCATTACCCGAAGCATACCTTTCTCTGGCATTTCTGGTATAAAATATACCAGATGTTCTTAGTCTTTTGAAAGAAAAGGTGTAAAAGAAAACTAACAATTACTGAGTTTTTAATATGGGTCTGGTATTCGTGTTGATACTGTGTTTATTGTTCCTGACCCTGCAACCTGGAAATAGTTGTCCCCATTTTACCCTCAAGGAAAATAAAGTTGAAAGAGGTAGTCTTGCAAAATTTCATAGTTAGCATTAAAAAAGAGCTGGAATTTGAACCTAGATCTGATTCCACATTGTCTTCTGACTGGGCCACATGCATCAGAGATAAGCAAGAGAAAACAGAGACAGCCATAGTGCTTTCCTGTTTGGAGGGGCCCCAGAGTGCTCTCTGCCCCATTCCCCTCAAAAGTGTCCTACACAATGGAGCCTGCACGTTTAGATTTCACTTCAGCTGGGTGAATACCTTGAGTTAAAGTCTGTTGTGACTTTTTGAGAGTGGCCAGTAGTGACCAAAAGCTCTGTTTTCTCGAACTAGGGCAGCACCCAAGTAGATGGTTTCCTCACCACCTGTCCATCCCCATTCTTAGCTACAGACAGAAGTTGCATAATCAACAGTCACTATAAATCACAACTACTTTTCATAACTTCTCTCTTCATATTCTCTTTTGGTTTCACAAGTAAAGCTAACAAATACCCGAGGCTAAGTTTTTATCACAGAGCAGTCTAGTTTCAAAATCAATAAGGCTATTCTTCATACTAATTTCAAGCTTAATACAATTTCATGCCTTAATAAATTCCCTTGCCCGAGTGCTTGATATTACAGTGACGGATTCCGCAAAACACACTTGAGAAAAGTATTTGTCAACCTGCTACCTTCAAGAGCAAGAGAGAGAGCTGACGGCAGTCCTCTGAACTTGTTGGACTTTCATGCTGGTTTTGACACTCACTGTCTCATGTCAGGCAAGTTCTGAACTTTTCTGTAACAAGAAGGGTAAGCATCCTCACACATACTCTGTGACTCTAAGGTAGCTTTTGGAAAGTGTTTCTAAGTGCTATTGAAATACAAGTTTACAACTCTTACTTGGAAGCAGGAGCTACACTTGGAGTGCCTCTTTAATCCCAATGCTTCACAAACTACGTCTTTTTATCTCCTAAGCCCCTAAAGCTCTTGTTTTGAGCATGATTCTAACTGTTCTTCCTCATTTCCACGAAAAAAAGAATTAACAGCACGCTCATCCAACTCTTCCATTTTCATTATCATAAGCAAACTTTTCTAGTTTAATTTAGCAGACGTCTCAGGACTGCTGCAGCACATATGACACATTTTAAAAATGGGAAGTCTAACCACTCAGAGGACTGCAAAGCTGGGCAAGGGTCACACTGCACAGGCATCACCTGGACATGAGATTCAATGTTTGAATAATTATTAGATCTCGCCCTTAAGGGCCTTTCCATTTCAAACTTCCCTACCACAATTCTCAAAATGCTGAAATAAACATATTCCACAGACTTTCCTGTAAGGTTTAAAGTGTCCTATTAAAGCTGTTTGGAAAGCCTATGCTGTCAACTTTGTTTTTAAATGACCTTAAACAATTCTATTAGTCATAGAGAAAAAGTGAACATTTGTTAGTAATTAGTGATAAAGTATCTCATGTTCCGGGGCTGAAAAAGGGAGAGGCCAGAAGAGGACCTGGTTGGGAGGGGAGATAGAGTCCAAAGCAAGACACCCAAATTGGACAGCATAGAAGTTGCACTTTCCAAAGTCAACTTCGATGTCTACAGGAGGACAACAATGTTTCAGTGGGTTCTGAAGTTAGATGTAGCAACAATTTCCCCTGAAAACTAACCCCCGACCAGGGACTCTGGGTGAATGAATGAGGGAGTTTGCCAGATTGGATTACAAAGCCTTTCCAACGACTATTCAGATCAGGTGCTAGGTTACAACAACGAGAGCGGTATCTTCCTTCATAGCCTTTGGCCCCCGCTGCGTGCAGACTTTCACAGATAAGAGGGGAAAAGGAGGAGGAGAGAGAAGGGCCTTCCTCCCCAGACCTTCCGTCCATGAGCGGCCCCTCCCTGTCAGAACCTCACACCACTTCTGTGGAGGCACCGCAGGCCTCAAGCAGCCAAACTGCAACCTCTCAGGACCTGCGAACTCTCATGGGAGCCCCAAACACACCCATTCGGGGAGCTGCTTCCGGAGATTTCTCACTCCCACCCCCCAACAGCTGCATGACCATTTTCAGGGGCTTTCTGTAAGCCCGGATAGGAGGCCACCTTGTAACCCCAGCTGCTCCCGCCCTCAGGTGAGGTGGGGACACCTGACAACCGGCCCCTTCCTCCCCGCGCGCACCCCGCCCCCGCGCCTCCCTGGATTGCCATGGCAACCGTCCCCCTCCCCGCGTGACGCCGCCACGCGGGGCGCCCCTCCGGTCCCGGCAACAAGTCCCCCGCGCGGCCTGAGGCCTGCGGCCATTGCCCGGCCTCGCCGCCCCGCGCCCGGCCCGGCTCCGCCCGGCCCGGCCGCACTCACTTGATCCTGGAGCCCATGGTCCCCGGGCCTCCTCATGGGCCCACGGGCCCCGCTCGGCGCTGCGCTGCCCGCCCGCCCGCGGCCGACCAGCCTCCCTCTGGCGCTCTCCCCGCCCCTTCCTCCCTTCCCTCAGGCTGGGGCCCGCCCGCGCGAGGCTCGCTCCCTAGCCGCCGCCGCCTCCCGGGGTTAATGTACTCGCTCCAGCCCGGCGAACGCCATGGTCGCCGGCGCGCGTGCCCGGCGCGCGCCGCCCCCTCCGCCTCTCACACCGTCGCCCCCTCCCGCCCGCGGCGCCGCCGCCGCCTCCCGCGGGGACTGCTGGGAAGTGTAGTCCGCTCGCGGGAGGCGGGGCCTCCCGAGGGGTGGGCACCATGCTTTCGCCTCTTGTCTCCCGGAGCGCGTGTTCCTGAGAGCTTTGGTCTTTGGCTTCCGGTGCAGGCTGCTATAGACCTGTATCCCGCTGTTCTTCCCAAGAAACCGCCACCTACAGTCTCCCTGAAGAGACCGTAATCCTATCATGGAGACCCGCAAGCCTTCCCAAAGAAACCTTCACGCATTCTTGCACTATGGAGTCCTCCCATCCAGTAGCCCTCGCATAAAGATAATGTTTCCCACTCAGGCCTCGATGAAAACACAAGTCTAACTCTGAAAAACCCATACCCTCAGTAAGTTCCTAACACACCGTCTTCTCTATCCATTAACTTCCCTACGTGATCCTTGATGAAGGCCTCTTCCTGTCTCCCTAGACGTTTAAGGAGACCCCCGCATACCCACTGGAGAGTCACCTGGGGGCTTCATAGGACCCGTAGGATGGCTCAGTTCGGCCCTACCCCTGAGGACATCCGTCTCCCTTTATCAGCTATTTTGGAGGCTCCAATACAGAATCCTCATAACAGTTCCTGATAGAGATTAATTCAACACAAATGAAAGTTTGAGAGCCAAGATCACCAACTTGCTGTATACCCCTGTTCCCCCTTGGGGTTCACTTTCATGAACACTCCAGTTTCATCGCCTCTAGGCCTGGAGAGATGACAAAGGAAGCAATAATGACAACTACCATTAGCTACCTTTTAATGAGTGGGTGAGTGAGTGTCCTCTCTGAAGCAGGTGCAGTATTTCTCACAATAATCCTGTGAGTTTATCCCCCAATTTTACAAAGAGGAAACTGAGGCACATTCCCAAGATCACATAAGTGGCAACTACTGAAGCCAAGATTAGCATCCAGGCTGAATAATTCCAGGCGCATGTGACATAGTCATGCTTTAGGGTGGCACCTTTGTCCACAAGTCAGAAGACACTGTAAGCTGTCTTCTGATATTAGGCTTTTGATATTACGTTTTTCTTTTCTTTCTTTCTTTCTTTCTTTCTTTCTTTCTTTCTTTTTTTTTTTTTTCCTTTTTTGCAATTTTTTGGTCTGAAATGCCATTCATTCCTTCTGCCATTTTGGCTCTTATAAGTTCATGTAGTCTCTTGCACCCTACACCTACCCATAGTCACTATGGTTAGTGGTCCTAGGTCTGCAGCCAGGATGCAGAGATAGAAAGAAGGTAAAAAGTAGAAAACACTCCTTCTTTTATAGTTAACTTCTGGACAGAGATAATGTCTGTCTTTTGCCTATGGCCTGAGCTTGTTGAAAACAAAGGGTGAACTTTTTTGAATTAAAATAAACAAACAAAAAAAAGTGAAAATGTCCTAACTGCCATTTTGAATTCAAAGTCTTTTGCACCCAAACACTAACACCAACTTATAAACACACCCAGGAGCAAATCTCTGCTAGACAGACAGGGGCTCTGTGGTGTTTATTCACCTTGTTTTCTATGAACCCTCTCCAAGGAACAGTTGTTATCAAGATCTTCCCTGGAATGAGTAGCCAGTTCAAAAGCTCTGAGCAGGAGACTATAAATAAAACAGTTATTTGGTGTAGGGCAAAGCTGGCTGCTTTTCAAAGGAGGTTGTAGCCATCCTGGCCACAAAAATGTCTGGGCGCCTGCTGGGCGGTTGTGTGTGTGTGTGTGCGTGCATGTGTGCGTGCGTGCGTGCGTGTGTGTGTGTGTGTGTGTGTGTGTGGTGTAGGGGGTGGGGGTTATGTGTCTGCCCAGGTGGCATCTGAGACAGCAGGGTGGTCTGGGGAGAGGGCACTGGACTGGAAATTAGGAGTCTGACTTGAATGCTGGCTGCGGTGCTAACTAGCAGAAAGATTTTAAGCAAATGATTAGACAACTATCTGCTTCAGTTTCCTCCTGTATAAAATGGGTGTAGAGGATGAGGAGGAGCTCACATCTTAAAACAGCGTGTAATGTAGGAGCTAAGAATGCAGGCTCTGGAATCAGACTGCCTCGGTTCAAATCTCAGCTCTCCCTCTTACTAAGTATGTGACCTTGGGCAAGTTATTCAGTCTCGCTGTGCTTTAGGTTCTTTGTAAAGTGGAAATAATGATAGTAATAGACCTATTTTACTGAGTTGACATGAGGATTAAATGAATTAATAACACTTATAAAGTACTTAAACAGTGACTAATATATAGTAAACACTCAAAAATTATCAGCAACTATCATATACAAAACACTTAGCACAGTTTGGCTTTTATAATTAATATTAATAAGCATAATAATGTATAATCCTGTGCTGGGATTTAAGTGACTCGAGTTCCCAACCCAACTCTAAGGTTTACATAGAAATCAATTAAACTGTAAATAATAGAAGACTGAAATAACAACGGCTGAAAAAAAATAGATTATTTCTCTTTTTCACGTTGGCTCTGGAGATGAACATTCCAGAGCTGGTATTACAATTCCACAATTATCAGAAACCCAGAATTCCATTTTATTGTTCTCCTATTCTCCAAATGCAACTTCCACCTCATGGTTCAGGGTGGCTGCTTGAATTCTGGCAATCTAATCTGCAACCCAGCCAGCAGGAAGAAAGAAGGACATGCCTCACCCCAAGTCCTGACCTTTAAGTGTACTTCCCAGGAGTTGCTCACACCACTTCAATGTACATCCCATTAGCCAGAACTTAGTCATGTACCCACATCCCTCTAGGACACACAGCCTTCATTCCAGATAATCATATGCACCACTGAATGGGGGAGCATGTGGCATTTCCAGGAGAGGAGATATTGTGACACAGCCAGAAGTCTCAGCCATGCTTGTCTATGTGACCTTGGCCAAGCCACTGCATTTCTCTGGGCCTCAGTTTCCCCATAACCAAAGTAAGAGAATCAGGCCAGGTGATCTCTCTCCAAAGTCCTTTTTGATTCTAAAAACTCTATAATTCAGTGGCTTATTGTTTTTACAATTCCTTTAACCCGAGGTGAATCTGACGTCATTCAAATAAAATGAGACATTTCTGCCAAGTCCATGGCATAATCAATTGTTGGAATTGAAACCTTCTGGTGAAGAGAAGGGGCTTAGGAACCTTGCCTTCTCAACTATTGTCAAAATAGGTTAACTAAGCAGATCTAGCAGATAAACGTCCAATGGTGGGTGTCAAGCCACCTGCACTGACACTTTGAAGCCCCTCGGTCGCCAGACTCGCACACACTCCTCTGGACATGTTTGGTTTTTCTGCTTAGGATTTAAGGGGCTGTGTTTATTGAGAGAAGTATGGCAACCCCAAGGAGATCTAATGAGTCCCTAATTATACGGTATAAAAGGGAAGAATAAATGGTCTGTGGGCCAGGATTCAGTGGTCTGTTGTTCCTAGTACACTAAGTTGTGATTGTATTTTTTTAATTGAGATATAGATCACCCACCATAAAATGTGCTGCTTTAACATGTATATTTCAGTGGTTTGTAGTAAAGTCGTAACATTGTGCACCCATCACCACTATCTAATTCGAGAACACTTTTATCATCCTCCCCCACAAAAACCCACACATTAGCAGTCACTCACCTCTCTCCCCTTCCCCCAGCTCCTGTCAACCATGAATCTACTTTCTGTCTCTATGTGCTTGCCTATTCTGGATATTCCGTATAAGTGGAATCATACGATATTTGACCTTTGTGTCTGGCTTCTTTCACTTAGCTTAATGTTTGCAGGGTTCATCTCACGCGGTAGAAAATGGTGGAGCAGAGAGAAAGAGACTCTCACATGCTCTTCTTTTAAAGCGTTCAGAACAAAACCCATGACCACCATTATTAATTCATTCATTAGGGCATAGTAATCAGAATCTAATCAACTCTTTAAGGCCCCACCTTTCAATTACAGTAATAGGATTTCCCACCCTCAACAGTTAAAATGGGCATTAAGCTTCAGTGACTTTGGGGGGTCATTCAATCCCCTGCAATACTTTATATTTTTCCAACTGCTCTGAGAGAGTTGTTGTCTTTGCTTTAAAAGTGAAGATGCTGATACACAATGGACTTGGCTATACATGGATTTAAAGTGATGTACTTTAAGGTCACTTCCTGTAGAAGCTAAAAGCATGGGCTCTGGAGCCATACTGCCTGGCTCTGTGTGTGACATGCAAAATTATTAACCTCTCTCACACTCAGTTTCCTCATTTATTAAATGGGGAGAATAATACCTTCTTCACGGAGTCCTTGTGAAAATTAAATGTGAAGTACATAAATTAACCTTGCATTTTGTAATGGCTCAGTGTTAACTGTTATGCATTTGTCTTAACAACTAACCAACCAATAAAATCCAAATTCTAAGAAAGGCCAATGGGAATTAGCAACTTAAGATCTTAGTTCCCATATTTAGCTATGCGTACCAGTATCACCTGTGATGCTTGCTTGTAACATGGAGTCCAGAGTACTGATCCTGGAAATCTGCTTCAGACGGGAGATCAGAGGGTCTGTGTTTTAACAAGTTCCTCAAATGAAGCAGATCCTCAGACAGGTGGAGAACCACTGATTTAAGCTTTACCCAGATGCCATTATGGACTGAATCCCCATTAGCACGTACAGGGATCAGCAGCCTGCCTACTCTGGATCCTGCAGCCACCTAAAGCACATCAGTGCATTTGCTTGGCTAAGCATTGTTAGTACTTGGAGACCCAAGTAAGATGTCACCAACCATCCATTCACCCATTTACCAAGTCCCTCCTATGGGCCAGTTCCTGTGCCTAGGACTCTTTCTTGCTCCCAGCTGAGGCTTCCTCCTGTGCATAGCCCTGCAGAGTAGCAGTCAGCAAACATCTCCAGTGGCTTACTGTGTGCTTGATGCCTCATTCTTGGTGCTGGGAATATGAATATAAGTAAGAGGGTATGTGGTTGAGACATAGTACAGAATCTGGCCTGGTGTGGCCCTTTCAGCCGCCTTGCCTACCTATGACGGTTCACGCTGGACACCCTTTAGAAGGACCTCAGTGTTCTTAAACTGGCTTACTAGTCCCCTGACTTACCCCTGGTCCTCAGATCTCTGGGCTCTCACTACTTTGCCATCCTTTCTTACACGTTCCTTTTCTACTCATCTCTAGGATTTGATACCTGCTTTGTCTTCCCAGCCCTGACCCTGACTCTGCTCAACCCATTTGGAATATTAAACCAACCTATCAGGACTTCTAGGACACCCTGCCCTGGGGCTGCTCCCATTTCCACCTGATTGGCCCCATCTTTTAGGCAAGACTCAAGCCTAAACTCCAAAGGCCCTGTTCTCTTTGTGTCTCTACTCTTTCAGAAGTGAGCTGGAGAGTTTGCGGGACTCTGTTCCATCGGATTCTTGGACTCTGCCAAAATTTCCCTTTATACTTTTCCCCCTTATCTCTGTGTGTGTGTGTGTGTGTGTGTGTGTGTGTGTGTGTGTGTGTCTGTGTCTGTGTCTGTGTGTCTCTGTGTGTGTGTGTGCGCGTGCACACTGTAAGTTATTTTCCTTATTTATTTCAACTACCCTGTCTCCTAAGCAGATACCTCACATAACCATTTTTGTGTTTTAGTTATTCCCAAACTGCCTCTTATACCAAAACAATTTATATCCAGCTCTTCCCTCTCTCTCTCTCTCTCTCTCTCTCTCTCTCTCTTTCTCTCCTCAGCTAAAAATATCTTGAGCAGCGTCCTCATTAGCTAATATGCATACATTAGTTTTTGCTTTGTGAACATAATTGGTTCATTCAAAGGAAAGGCTTCCACCTACATGAAGGAAAGAGCTGAGTTGCTCAGCAAGGACTCTTCTGAATTCAGTAAAGGCACTGCCTGTGGAGGCCCCCTCTGCTTCTGGGCTTGTGTTGCTGGCTGGATGGCAGTGTAGCAGAGTGGAAAACAAACCCCTCTTATTCACACACACCTGCCACATTTGAGCTGAGGGACTTTGAGCAAGTCCCTTCCCTTTTTCCAAGTGTCAGACTCCTCAGCTGTTAAATTGAGATAATAGATGTGCTTACTTTAAAGGATTGTGGTCAAGATTAAATGAGATAATCCATGGGGTCTAACATGTAATATGTGACCCTCAAAAGCTGGGAGCTTCCATGATACAGGCCACATATATGGAGTAAACCACTGACATTTGCAGAGAGGCAGGGTAGATAGCCTGGAGGTTAACTGTGTAAGGTTTGGAGCCAGAAAGATCATGGTTCAAACCCCAGCATGTGCCATACTCTGGTTCTGTGACAGTTTTTTTCTCTCTCTAAGCCTCAGTTTTCTTGTAGTAAAGTAGATATAATACATGTAAAGATCTCCGTAATGAATGGTGGCTACATTCACAGCAAGCCTCCCAAACCAGATCATCTCTCTAATAGCAGTCAGGGTAATTGATTTCTGCTTCTAGGGCAAAACACACACAGACACCATAGGGTGTTCATCTTGGGGCAGAGCATGTGTGCTCCGGGCAGCTAAAGCCAAACTGTCTTCCCCAACTTCTCCTGCTGGTTATGTGGCCAATGACAGCTTAATGTACTCTTTAGCCTTGAATGCCAAGGGGAAAATAACTCATGGCATTATAACATTTGAAAGTGACGGGGGATTATTCTTGAGCAATGTGGAGAGACAGCCAGAAACATAGGTGGACTTGAACCTCCCTTTTCCTGGCCCTGTCTGTATGGGAGACAGATTTAGCCATTGCAATTACCCAAATCATTCATGTTTGTAAAATACAGCCATGGCCATATCCACGTGTTTGTGTGTGTTTCCCTGAATGATCTGAGACTGACAAAACAGAGTATGTAGTCAGCTTATTATGAGAGGACTGTGAATGTCCCTAAATTATTAATTTTCCAGGGACAAGCCAGTTCCTCTTGGAATGAACGGATGAATGTGCACACTCATGTACATACACATACATGCACATATGCACACACTTTGTTGTCACGGGGAAGCTGGTCTGCCTGTACAACTTTTAGAAAGCTGTGCCATCCTGACCACACAAGTAGGGAATCCCCTCTGTGGGAAGTTCAAACTTTCCTCAGCTGCATGGTCTGAAGGAGGAGGCAGTGAGTGGCAGCCACAGAGGCTTCCATTAGACTGAGAAGGGCTAGGGAGGCAGGGATGAAAGCAAAGAGAGCAGTGTGGGACAGTGGCGAGACCATAGACTTGAAGAATCAGGCTGATCTGGGTTCAGATCCACCATCCTGACTTTGGGCAAGCTTTTCCTCATCTCAGAGCCTTGGTTTCCCCAGCTGTGACCCCCTACTTCACATGATGCTATAGTGACCAATGATAAGGCACATAAAGGCCAAGCAGGACACGAGGCACAGTGCCAAACTCAGGGGTGCTGGGTGCAAGGTGGCTCTTCTTCCTTGGGAGGAAGGCCAGGCCAGGCAGGAGGTGTGCAGAGCCCCAGCTCCCGCGCAGCACAGCGAATGTCCGCTCCAGCCCCGCAGAGCCTCGCCGAGCAGGAAGCGTGTGGAAGCGCGCAGCTCTCCATCTGGTTAACGTTCGCCTGTGTTTCCTGCTGGAGACCATCACTTTTTTCACCTCACCTGGTTTGTTTACCCAAACAAGCTGCTCATTAACAACACGAATTGCATTTTCTGCAATTCTGTTGACAGCACAAATGTCTGCCGTCAGCTTGGGAGTTTGGTGGGAATTGTCGCTGGATCCTGCCTGGCCCAGCCAGCACAGCTTCTGTGGAAAGAAGTCAAGGCCAGCTGGGGTCTGGGAGAGGGGGGCGGGGGCCTGGCTGGAGTCTGCTGACAAGTCCAGCCCAAGGTCACCAACCTCTGAGTGGAGACAGGGCTCTGGGTTCTCCTAGAAGAGATGAGGCATTTTCCAGAAAACAAAGGCAGAAAAAAGAAGATTTTCAAGTGTGTCTGGGGCGGAGGGGAGCAGGGATGGTGGCTGTGCTAGACATGACAGAGTAGATGAAACCCCAGACAGAGGTACCGACCTGGGGAAGCCCAAGCTCCAGCAGAGAGACCTGGAGGGTCTTCCCTGACAGCCCCAGCAAAGCCCACATTCAGCTGCCTTCAACACCCTCCAGCAACAAGATTAGAAAAATATCTCTCTTCTTGGTTTGGCCCCAAAAGGCTGAGCTCATCCTGTTTTGCCAAAGCTCTGCTCCCTCATATCAACTGCTCAAGAAGAAAGACAAGGTTGTCAAAGTGTGTTTATTTATTTTTAATTATTGCCCTCAGAATGCTTTCTGCCCATTTCCTCATTTAATAGGTTTCTATAAAAAGCTCTCTAATTGCATAGCAATTGGAGCTGAGGGATATGGAAGCAAAAAAGACACAGCCCTGCCCTCATGGAGTTTGCAGTTTAGTGGAGGGAATGATATTAAATAACATGACAAATAATCGCAATAATTGTAGATCATGATGAATAGAGGAGGGAGATGTACAGCACGCTAAGGAAACACATACCAGGGGGACCTGACTTTTGGCAGAGGCTGTCAACGGTGTTGGGGGGAAAAGAAATATCTTTCCTTCCCATCGCTAGGTTCATAGCTGAGGCACCTATAACAAAAGACAGATTAATAAGAAAAAAGCATACACATTTATTTAATATAAGTTTTGTGTGACATGGGAGCCTTCATAAGGAAATGGAGACCCAAGGAAACAGGTAAACATGCATTTTTATGCTTAGGTTTGAAGACGAGTGGACAGTCGTGGAGAAGTATGGTTACAGGACAAAAGGGTATGATCTAGTGGTAATCAACTGGGGGAAATTTAGCAAGGCCTGTTTGTTCAGGTTCTTGTTGACATCTCTGTGTCTTTAGAGATAAGGACGTTCCTTTCCGCAGGGTATAGCGAAGGTATCTCTTCAATGAGGGTCTTATCACCTGCTTCAGGGGAGAAGGGAGAGGGGAAGATAAGAGTGACCTTTCCACTTGTGCTGTTTTCTCAAATGCCAAGGTGCCATATTTTGGGGTAGCGTGAACTGAACCCCATAGGTGTCTTCTAGAAAATGTAAGATTTAAGCTGATACCCTATTGCAGAGATGTTATCTCATTGAAGAATGGCAAGGGGCAATGGGCCTATGTGTTTGGTTTTAGATTTCATCAAGACACCTAAGAAAAGTTTTTGGGTTACTCTTCCATTTCAGGGACAGCTTGCATGGAGCCTGGGTAGTAGATAGTACCTGCCTTATTGTTTGAGGTAAGCTCCAGGAGGCAGGAACCCAGCCAATACCATGGTGCCTGACATATAGCAGATTTTCAATATATATATATATGTACTAATTGAAAAAGAAAAGAGCAGGGGGTGGGAATAGGGGGTGGCAATCCCATGAAGGGAACAGCATATGCAGAAGTTCAATATGTGCCCACCCTTCCCCTCCTCTGTGCCTGAATGTGAACAATAAATCAATAAACAGTACTATTTAACATTGCACCTAAAAAAAAAAAAAAAATGGAAAGATTCAATACTATCTTTCAATTCTATTTTTCCATGAATTTTTTGAAGTACCCTCTCAAATATATATATTTTTTCTTTTGACATTCAAACTCACAGCTAGGAAGAACCAAATTCAGGGTTCTTCCACTCTTCCGTAATGTTAACTCACAATTTACTCATGCCCCACCCTGGTAGGCCAGGTTCTTAACACAGCTCTTATCTCAAGAATGTGCAATGCCAGCCACCACATGCCCAGAGCCCAGAGGTAGGACAGAAAACACTGGGAGCCCAAGGGCCAGAGCATCCCTCCCCTCCTTGCTGTCACCTTAAACATTCCTCATTGTGACCTTTACTTCCCCACTCTCTTAACAAATGACTGATTCAGTCTGTTTGGCCTCCTGATCCAATCCAAAGGCAAGTGGAATGAGATAATAATAACAGCAGAGATGTACTGAGAGCTTAATCTGCACCAGGCACTGTTCTAAGCGCATTACTTGTATTAATTCATTTTACCTTCGCACCTGCCCCATGAGGAAGACATTTGATCATCTTCCTTTACTGGTGAGGAAACCGAGGCACCAAGATATTAAGTGATTTGTAGATAATAGCACACATCACACCTCCCCTACCCCTGGTCCCTCCTCAGCTCCTTCTAGTGTTAGATCAGCAACTGTTGACACCTTCCTTTCACCAAGCACTGTACATACATTTTTTCATTTAATCCTTACATGGAACACCAGGTGGGAAGGTATTCTTAGTCCCATTTTACAGGGGAGAAAACTGAGGCTCAGAAAGAAAGAAGTGACATCTCATCTAAGACTTTTGGGTTAGAGAAGTTCTTGAACCCAAGTTCACTTGATTCCAAAGCCCATGTGCTCACCCCAACTTCCAAGTTAGATAAAATCCTAGTGCAAAAAAGCACAGAATCCATGAGAAAAGTCCCACCTCCTTCTTTCTAGTCCCCCATTTTGCCCATTCTTCTTTCTCCTGCAATTCTCACCCAGATAATATGTCCATGTATATTATGTCCATAGGGGTATCATCACCCTCCACATAGCTGGGAAGTGCTAAGGAAATGTGGGAGAAAGAGCATCCAGTCTAGACTTCAATCTCCTCACTAGAAAATGGAGATTAAAATCCTAAATCCTAGGATTATTTAGCAAATTAAATAAGATCACGTCTATAATGCTGGGCACATGGAGGCACTTCAGAAATCCTTCACTCTCTTCTCCCAACTCATTCTTCCTAGTCAGTCAGACCTTCTTGGTTTGTTTAAGTCTATCCGGTTCTAACGGGCATCTATTCCTGCCAAGACTCAAGGCAGGATGTCCCTTGAGTGCAAAAATGTTGCCCTCTCTTCCAGTCTCCTCTGGGCATTGTAAGGTGCTATGTACACTTATGGCCCTATACAAATAATCACTAATATCTGTAATAGACAACACAGCCTTCATTTGCCACCAAGCATGACACAGTCCAACAACGTCTCCCTAGAAAGGCAAACCTGTGGCTACACAGACATGGCAAGTCATTTTTCAAATGGGCACTTTCTTTGGAAGCTAATTTAGTCTCATTTCTAGAAGACTGCCTTCCTGAGGCCTGTAAGTACAGAAGTGCTAATAGGCTGGCATATATCCTGGGCTCAAGTGGGGGCCAATGGCCAATAAAACGGAGACCCTCAACTCCGAGAAGCACGGATTGGCTAGAGTGCATCTTGCAGGTGGGGAAACTGAGACCCAGAAATGGGAAAAGCAAAGCAACAATAATAATCATTCCTGCTACCTAGCTAGAGATGTCTTTACCCTATAGCTAGAGATGACGGTAGAGACATCTTCAGAAGTCTCCTCAAATAACAGGCAATGACCCACCAGTTGAAAAAATCTAAATTGAACCCAAATTTTCTCCACACTGGTAATGAACATTTTGCAGCCTTTTCAGAAAGCAATATGGCATATTTGTCCAAAGATTTTTTAAAAGTTCATACTCTTTGACTTATAAGTTCTCCTTTCAGAATCTACCTGACATTAAAAATCAACAATGTGGGGCTGACCCCGTGGCTCACTCCGGAGAGTGCGGCACTGGGAAGGTAGCAGCGCTCCGGCCGCCGGTTTGGATCCTATATAGGGATGGCTGGTGCACTCACTGGCTGAGCGTGGTGTGGGCGACACCCAGCCAAGGGTTGCGATCCCCTTATCGGTCACAAAAAAGGACAAAAAAAAAAAAAATCAACAATGTGGACAAAATAAATGCACAAAGATGGTCATTGCAGCATTACTTATACTTACATGTCAATTTTTTATTTAACATCTACCATGTGCCAGTCAGTGCATGGCACTGTCCTGAGGCAGATTAGTCCTCAGTATGCCCAGGGTTGTTCAGTCCCTTTCCTTCCTCAGGGAGGTAACATAGTAGAATAGGGGAAGCCTAGGAATTAGAAAGACCTGGGTTTTTTATTCATTTATTCTTTCTTTCTTTCTCTCACTCACTTTCTCATTCATCCCACAAATACTTGAAAAGCCCCTATATGTAAACATAGAATTACTGTATGACCTAGCAATTCTACTCCGAGATATACATTCCAAATAACAGAAAACAGGTATTCAAACAAATACATATACACAAATGTTCTCATTAGCACTATTCATAATAGCCAAAAGGTGGAAACATCATGTCCATCAACAGATGAGTGAATAAACAAAATGTGGTGCATATATATAAATATTATTCAGCCATAAGAAGGGATGAAGTACTGATATATGCTACAATGTGGATGAACTTCAAAAACATTATGCTAAGTGAAAGAAGTAGATATAAAAGGTCACATATTATATAATTCCATTTATATGAAATGTCCAGAATAGGTAAATCCAGGGAGAGAGAAAGCAGATTGGTAGTAATTACCAGGGGCTGGGGGGAGGGGAAATGAGAAGCAACTGCTTAATTGGTACAGGGTCCTTTTGGGATGATGAAAATGCTTTGGAACTAGATGGAAGTGGTGGTTACAACATTGTGAATGTACTAAATGTCTCTGAATGGTACACTTTCAATGAGTTTGTGTTAGGTGTATTGCATCTCGATTAAAAAAAAAATCCCCATTGTGATAGGCACTTGTTCTAAGAATGAGACAAAATCCCTGCCTTCATGGAGCCCGGGGCAGGCAGGCAATAAATAAGCAAACAACCAAAACAAAAATAAGATCAGTTCAGCTTGTGATGAAGACAGAGCAGGGTAAGGAAATAGAACAGGTGGGGTGGGAATGCGGGGTGTTCTAGGTCAGGCGTTCAGGGGAGGGCTCCCTGAAAAAGTGGCATTTAGCAAAGATCTAAATGACGTGAGGGAGTGAATGATGTGACTATCTGGTGTCGGGGGGACTTCCAGGCAGAGGGAAGAGCAGACACGAAAGTGCGGGAACAAGGATGGCTTGGCAGGTTGTAGCCAAGCGAGAGGCTGGTGGCTGTGGCAGAAGCAGGGAGCATGAGGGAGGCCCTGGAAAGGGGAGAGGTGATACCCTGCCTGAGAGGCCTTCCCTGAACTAAATCCCCATTTGTAAAAATCCCTACCTTGAAGTTCAGCTGCAAAGATGAGAAAAAGTTGCCGGCTTCACTTGCCTGTGAGAACAAGTACATTAGTACCCCAGTACCCAAAGCACGGTGGTTTTGAGTCTTCTCTTTCTTGATTCTAGAAGTCCAGACTTCCGAAGTTCCAAGCAGTTCTGGGATTCCCAGGGGGTGCTTGGATGTGTCCATATCACAGAACTGGATAGACAGGCTAGGATACAACACGACCCCACACCTGCACAGAGAGGCACTTCAAGTGGGCCGCTGGGCCTGCATCTCAAGCCACTATGCATGGACCAAGGAAGCTGCAAAGCCAGAAGCCCCCCCATCACCCTTGTGAAGTGAAGAGAACACTCTCCCTGTGTTATGCTCGGTTGGTGGGGGTGGGTCCCCACAGCAAGGCTGTTTGAGCCCTTAGTGTCACAGAATTCAGTGATGTGCTTAGGTTCTCTCAATTACAGGACATAGCCCTTTTGCTTCCTGCAGCACACAAACCTCACCAGGGCTGTGGAGCTCCAGGAGTTTCATTAGTGCCTGCATTGTGGGATCCAAAACCAGGGCTCCCCCCACAGCTCACCTCTTTGTAAAGTCTCCCTCATTATGCCAGAGAACTTGATGGTAAATTCTCTCAGGGTCCTCATCCTCACCCCTGCAGTGCAGCTTTTGCAGGGTCTCCACCTCCCTGAGTCTACCTTGTCTGGGAGTGTCCAAACCTCAATGGTGGCCGGGCTTCAGAGTGTGCTGGATAATCTGCATTTACTCCCCAGATCCACTGTCCACCCTCTGCACTCTGCTCTGAGCCCCCGGAGGCTGGGTGCTACAGACGGCATCCGCCAGCCTCCCTTACCTTGGACCTCTGATGAGTTCAGCCAATGGGAAGCACCAGCAGACAGCTGCAGGGCAGGAGAGGAGGGAGATGGGGCATTATTTCCTACTCACCGTGGTCTGACAAGAGGCCGCCTTCTTCTCTCTATGGCCACAGCTCCTACTGGTGGCACGTGCCCCCAGCTACGACTCTCATCAAATTCCAGTAACCCTCCCTCTGCTTGCCTCTCCACACCTAAGGATAGCAATGGCCTCCTGCTGCTGCTAATCCTGGGATGCTTCTCCATCCCCTAACTCTGCCCATCCTTGGAAACGGTCTCTTCATTAAACTCTCTTTGTGTCATTTTTTGAACATGTCGCCCTCTCTCTTCGCTGGACCCTGAATGACACAAAGTCTTTTCCCCAGGAGCCCCTCAGCTCCTGTGAAACCAGTGGATGTAAGCAGACAACGTCATCCACTCAAGCTCCACTTTCAGTGCAGACAAGCAGCCTTGTTGCGTGTAGAAATGAAGAGTGAGCTCCTTCCGAACCAGCTTAGAGAGGAAGAAAGGCTAGGAACAAGCACTTGGAAAGACATCTGAGGAGAGCTCCTTTCAAAGCAAGCAGAGCTCTGGAACAGTGGCAGGTTTTGTTATGACTGGTAAGAACAGGGCTGAGACCACAGCTAACATCTCTGCCTGGCTTCTTGGTCCTGTCGTTCCAACTTACACAGACATTCCGGAACAAGAGGGAGAAAGAGGAGCTAGAATAACTGTAGCTAAAATCCTGGATCTGATTGGGGGGAAAATGACAGATTCTAGCATGTTGGAAAGACCCAAGTTAAATAGTTTGATTTCTCTCAGCATCCCACAGGGAAAAAGAAGCAAAGGTGAGATGTTTATTTTCAAAGCAAGCAACATATTTCTTATGACAATATCTCCACTTAATGGCCCTGTCATGTCTAATGACTTAGGAGATAAAATACGTTTCTTTGATCTGAGCTAGTCAAGAAGAGTGACAGCTGGCAGTCTGCACAAAAATTTAGTGCCTTGTCTAATTGTGTTGACTTCTCATTACTGGAAAGTCTCACAACCGGTAGAGGGTTTTTTTAACTTTAATCAAACTGTTAACCATTTCCTGTCTCCCACCCCCAACAACCACTTGGAACTGTTACCCTTTCAAGAGGGGAGTCAACGCTGAGCATGACTTGGCTCTGGGCTACAACTCGCATCAGCAGCTCTAGGGAGCTTTGCTGACCAAGAAGAGGGTCCTCCACATCCCTGTGTGCATATCCACTTCCAATTTGGGGTGCTTATGCTCATTGGAACCTGAAAAGAGCATTCACCTGGGCTGATTTCTAGTTGATGTTTGTGATTTTCAACCAGCCAGCAGAGGTCACAGAGAATTCGTTGTATATCAGGCTCAGTACTAAAGGCTGGACCACAGAAATGCATCAGCGTTTGTCCCTGCTGAGAAGACTCACTATAGAGTATGAGGGACGAACATATACACAATTGCACTACTGTGTGATTACAGCGTCACAGTCCTGACTTGGTCATTTCCTTTGGGGATCTTAGGGATGTCACTTCCTCTCCCTGAGCCTCAGTTTCCCCAGTGGTGAAACAATTTCTTCATATGGCAGTGGTCTGCAACCTTTAGATTACATCAGAATCACTCAGAGGTCTTTGTAAAATGCAGGTTCCTGAGCCCCAGAATTTCTGATTCTGCAGATCCAGGGTGAGGCCTGAGAATTTGCATTTCTAATGAACTTCCAGGGGATGCTGATGCTGGTAGGGGGACGACACTTTGAGAAGCATTGTCGTGGGCCGATGGGAAGGATTATGTGAGCTAAGGTGTGTGAAAGGCCCAGGGTAGTGCCGGTCTGGGATTGCTCAATAAGTTCTCAGGATAAACCATAGACCTACACAGCACTGTGCAAGCCCTTGAGGCTGGGGGTCAAGAGGGAAGTCTTCTTACAGGAGGCGATTTGGCAACAGAGGCCTGAAGGAAAAAGTGACAGTGCAGCTCATTTGGGGGCGAGCCAGCCCTCTCCTCTGCTGAAGAAGACCATTTAGTATTTCCCTCTTGAGGCAGTGGCTTTCAAATTTTTCACTGTGACCTCCTGGAAGAAATATGTTTTATTGCCACCCTGAACCCCCCCACACACATATGTGTTTAACAGACACATGAAGCAGGACTTTTCCTTACTCTACATGATATACTCTAAGACTTTCTGTATTATTTGGATTTAAACATGTTGATTGCACAACTCATTGATATTAGCTAATTTAAAGAGACTGTGATAAATTACACAAAGGGTGCATCTAAGTTAGATTTGGAGGGGCATTTAAATTAGAATTGGGACTGGAGGAGAGAGGAGGCAAAAGGTTTCTTATAATAGCTAACTCTGTGGGGTGCTTACTATGGGTCAGGCTTAGTTATAAAATCAAGCTAAATTCTAGATTAATAGATTAAAACACATTTAAAATACACACACGTATTGGTGCATTTGACTCATTTAATCCTCATACCAACTCTCTGAAAAAGATAATATTGCCATCATCTTTATCCCCATTTTACAAAGGAGGTTAAGTGACCTCCCCAAGGTCAGACAGTCAGTATGTGGCAGAGCTGGGACTCCAACCAAAGAACCCCAGCACTGTGCTCTCAGTCACTATGGTGCACTGTCTGTCTGTGCTGATGGATAACGCACAGAGTAGAAATCTCTCTATGGAGAACCTAGTCATAGCCCATTGTGGGATCAACAAATGTTTAGAGATTCGATTCTCAAGTGCCAGAGTCCTGCATGTTGGCACAGATCTAAATAAATGGATTAATTTCTCCCTGGAAAACACTCAAATTAGTTAATTCACTTGCTCACACACTCAACAGATAGTCACTGGTATGTGCTGTGTGCCCAACCTTGTGCTGCAGCAGCCATATCTGGGCCCAACACCCACGGTTTGGTGGTCCAGGCAGGATCAAGGGTCCTCCATCAGTTTTGCATGCACCTGATGCAAATGATCCATCTAGATGCCTTCTTTTCCTCTGGAGAAACAGAGTACCAGGACGCTCTCTACTTCTTGTTTCTCCCTCGCTAGAGCTTGGACACATGAAATACTAGGCAAGCAGAGATGATTTATGGTGGGTATTAATAAGACCAAAGTTTTGGTGGCTGATTTGATCCACTGTGTGCACATTAAGTTAATTCTGTGGTCCTGTCTTTGACCCCCTGCTGCGGACTCCCTGCCTCTTTTAGGATGCTCTGCAATGGGCTTTGCTGCCAGGGAATGGCCAGTGTAGTCTGACCCTTCAGAGAACCCCCTCTGCCAGTGTCTAAGCCTGAGCTCAGCTTGATTCCTTCACACAGTCCCCCAGGTGCACACTCACCAGCTTGAGTCTCTTCCTCACTAAACAGATTACCTGGACTTCGGCTGCAGTTTGAGTAGATCATGCTGAGTTAGTATTCCAAAGCTGCAAAGCCAGTTCTCTACACTTGTCTTTTTCCCCACTGAGCTTCATATTCTATGTGCTGATCTGATTCAGAACGATGGATTTCTTTCTGATAATTTCTTTATGAATGATAAAGACTTGTGCTTTGAATCAGATACACCTGGGCTTGAATTCTAACTCCACCACTACAGGCGGTGCTGTGTGATCTTAGCCAGTGACTTCATCACCTGAACCTCAGTTTCCTCAACAGAAAATGGAGATGAAAAAAATGCATGTAAAGATCAGCAGAGACCAAGGAGACATGATAACTAAATGCAATGTTGCATCCAGGATTGAATCATGGGACAGAAAAAGGACGTTGGTGGAAAAACAAATGAAATACAAATAAAGTCTGTAGTTTAGTTACTAGTATCATACCAATATTAACTTTACTAAAGGTGCCTTGGTTATGCCAGGTGTTAAACTTAGAGGAAACTGGAGGAAGACTATATGGGAGCTCTCTGTGCTATCTTTGCAACTTTTCTGTAAACCCCAAATTAGTCCAAAATAAAATGTCTTTTTTTAAAAAAGAAAGAAAAACGAGGATATTTGTAAAGCTCTGAGCCTAGCTCAAGTATCTGGACCCAGTAAATTCTTGAAAAATGTGAGTCATTATTGTCATCACGATGATGATCTCATTTATTCCTCATGACAACGTTTTGTGGTAGGCTCAATCATTAGCCCTAGGTTGCAGGTTTGGAAACTAAGACAGAGAAAGGTGAAATACTAACACAGGGTCATACAGCTGGAGGCAGCAGAGCCCTAAGTCTAACCCAGCTACAATCTGGCTCTAGCACCCACGCACCTACGCCCTCTGCCTCCCACTGCACAGTGCTATCATCAGTACTGTAATTCATGATGATAAGTAATAAGGAAGAGAGGGGCAGAATGGTGTAAACAAACACAGAGCTTAGGTCTCAGAAAGGCTTGGGTCCATGAGCTACCTCTGCTGTGGACCCTGGGCAAGTTATTTAACCCCACCCCCCACCCCCAAGCCTCAGATCCTTTATCATTAACATGGAAACTAACTCTTTGGCATAAGTGAGATGGTAGTAGAACTAAAACATAGAGGAGCTCAGTTGATACTAGCTCTTATTCCAGCAATGTATTTGATCGCCTCATTTGGATGACTACCTTGCTGCAGGAGCACAGCTCAGGGGACCGAGGAGGGGTTCTTACCTTTTTGGCTCTGACCCTGCTACTTATTCATTGTGCGGCCTTAAGCAAACTGCTTCACATCTCTGACTGTCAGGTTGCTCAGTATAAACTGAAGATAAAAGTCAGAGGATTGTTGAGAGCAGTAAGGAATATATCCAAAAAAACCCTCAGTATAATACCTGGCACATAATAAGTGCTCAGTGAATGGTGGATGCTGATGGAGTTTGGATGTATTGTCCCCTCCAAAACTCATGTGGAAATTTGATCCCCAATGTGGCAGTGTTGGAAACTGATTGAGTCATGGGGCGGACCCCTCATGAATGGATTCATGCTCTCCCTGGGGAAGGAGAGGGAGTGAGTGAGTTCTTGCCCTATTAGTTCCCATGAGAGCTGATTGTTTATAGGACCCTGGAACCTTCTCTCTCTCTCTTGCTTCCTCTCGCCATGTGATCTGCTTATACCCGCCGGCTGCCTGCCACTTTTCCGCCATGAGTAGAAGCAGCCTGAGGCCTGCGCCAGATGCAGCTGTCCCAGAATTGTAAGCCAAATAAACCTCTTTTCCTTATAAATTACCCAGTCTCAGGTATTTCTGTTGTAGCAACACAAAACGGACTAAAACAGAAACCATTCAACAAATATTTCTAATTCTCCTTCTAAGCACACAGTAGGATTATACCTCTTGGCCCCTTGGCAGTTCAGAGGGGTCATGTGACATGTTCTTGCCAATCAATTGTGAGCAAAAAATGACATGTATTCCCTTCCATTCCAGAGCACTTAATTATCCCTGGGACACCATCCAAGTTCCTTTTTCCTACTGGACACAATGACTAGACACAAGATGGTAGCTGCACCCTCAGCCTGGGCCCCTTTGTGACCACAATGAACAGCATTAACCCATAATGGCCATAGAACATGAGTGAGAAGTAGACTCTTTGTGTGTGTTAAGCCACTGAAGTGACAGGTTGTTAATTATTGTAGCAAAACAGCTTATCCTGACCTGTACAACAGTTATATTTAATAATTTATTATATTTGTATTTATACCTAATAACTATTATTATTTTTACTTCCTACTATTCTAAAAAGGGAGTAAAAATGTAACACGTTTATCATCCCAACAAGCCTGTGATTTATCTCCATTTTATAAATGTGGACAGTGAGATCAAGTACACTTGTCCAGGGTCACACAGTTGGAAAGCAACTGAGTCTGGACTTGAACCTGGCTTCAAATCCTCAAATCTGCTTATTTATAGCATGGTTCCCAGCCACAGCCTGTACGATTCAAGATGAAGTCAGGTTAGAAACTTGGACCCTTGAGAGATTTCTGGGAAGGGAACTGCAGTAAAGAGAGGTGGTGACAAGGTTGAACTTTACTTTGTTCTCTTTCCATCTCTGCTTCTCACATCTTGCTTTGCTCTTTCATAATTTTAATATCTGAAACCCCACACCAACCATGTAAGTGATGTGAGTGTTTTCACAAAACATGTGCTGGGCATATGATTTTGGCTTAAGCTCTAGTGCTTTGTAATATCCATATTTTTTCAACCAGACACTTCTCTGTCCCACAGCTTCCATCAGCTGTTGTGCCTTCATTGAGAGTTTATTTTAGAGTCTTATCCAAGCTTCAGCCTCTTACTCTTTCCATGATCTCAAATAAGTTATTTACTTCTGCAAACTACATCTGTGAAGTGGGATCATAAAACCTACCTCCTGTGTCTAACAGTCTAACACAAAAGATGGGCATAGGTAAAAAGCATTTTGCAAATTCTGTGGAGCGCTGTACACATGTTAGCAATGATCTAGCACATTACTTATGTATTCAACAACAAATATTTATTGGGCACCTACCGTATACTGTGCTAGGGAGCTGGAGATAAGAAGTGGGTGAGATACAAGGCATGCCTCCAAGAAGCAGTATGTTGTTATGGTTAAGAGCACAGTCAGTGGAGTCAGAAAACTCTGGGTTCCATTTCTTATCCTGACACACATTTGTCCCCTGAGTCTTTTTTCTTCAATTGTAGAATGGTGACAATATTAGTATTTACCTCAATGCACTGTTGCAAGGTTTAAATGAGATGATGTCTAGAAAGCGCAGTGCCTGATGGGCGGTGAGCATCAAATAGGGCTATTGTGATTAATCAGTGTTGGGGGACATAGTAGGAACTCTATAAACGTTTGTTGAAAGGATAAAGATACTCAAATGAAAGGCAAAGGTCTTGGAAAGGAAAGGATGAAGATACTTGAATAAATGGCAAAGGTCCTGGCTTCCATGAGGGATCTGGCTGAGCTGACCTTGACTTGAGCTAAGGTGAGGCTCCTGGGCCTAGTCCCAGGAAAGGCTCCACAGCCTTGAGATCCTCCAACTGTAAAAGTGCCCCTCAGATGTCAGAAGCCACCAGGACATTTTGGTCCCCACCTTGGTGTGTAAGGAAACACACTTCTAGCCAGCACTCCTCACTTGGGCAAGCAAGTGTTAACATCACCAGGAAATGGGAAGTGAACATATGGAATGCCAGTATAGTGCAGAAATGTGGAGCTAAACAACTCTGTGATGTTGGAGAAGCCACCTTCCAGCTCCAATCCTCTGCTGGGCTCCCCCTTTCCTCTCTGCTTGGGTTGGGATTTACTGCAGTTTCAGTTTTAAAAAACAAGCTTCCACCCAGGGGTGAGGCATCATGTGGGTGGCCAGGGCTGGGGGTCAGGCAGATCCAGGTTTGCATCCTGGTATACCACTTTCCCTCCGAAATATCCTGGCAAGGCATGTCACCCCTCTGAGCTTGCATTCCTTGTTTGTCTAGTGGGGATGAGATCACCTTTCTCACAGGTTTGGTTGTATGATTATTAATGGCTAACATTTAGTGAGTGCTTTTTGTGTGAATTTCCTGCATCCACTCAATTAATCCTGACAATACCCCAACAGGGATTATTATCATCCCTGGTTGACAGATTGGGAAACTGAGGCTCAAAGCAGTTACATAAATTGCCCATAGCCAGTAGGGGCTGAACTGGCATCTGAACTCACGTCTGTCTGACATCAACACCCATGGTTTCTCCACTTCACCATTGGAAGACATTTGGCTTATATTTCCTCTACTTCAAATATCACTAAATCTGGGAAGACATGGGAGAAAGAAACCCAATTTTTAAAAACCAATCTGAATAATTAAATTTGGCAGCAAAAAGCTCAGTACCGGAAATACATTTCATCACTCCATTGCTGAATCTGTTTAATGTATTTTGAACCAGCTTAGCTCACTAGTTAGGAAATGGAGCAGAGTTTAAATTTTAAAACTAGCAGTGAGAACTCACATCTCTATGTTGTTCAAGGAAGTCTGCACTAAACCTTTGCTTCCCACAAGAGCAGGGATGAGGTCACCCTCATCTCAGAACTCATCTGGAGACTTTGAAAGACATGAACAGCCAGAGAGAAGGCAAGAAGGCAGAGAACTTAAAGAAAGCTTTGCGTCTCAAGCCATTTATTTCTACACCAAGCACGTTTTATCTTCAAAGCCCTTTACAAGCCATAATTAATCTTCACAACACCTTAGAGAGTTGGGTGCCCAGCATTACCCAGATTTTATAAGCCAATGTGGCCCAGAGGAGGCCTTTGGACGGTAAGCAACCTCTGGGCACCCACCTCAAGAGGGATGATCAGGCCACCCCACCTCAGCCTGGCATACCAGCCCCATATTTCCCAATCCCAAGCCAAGACCACTTGATTAATCTTCAGACTGTTTCCCGATATGAAGGAAGAAAGGTAGGAAGCGAGAGAGGCAGTAGAACTTGGGACACATGCAGAATGTAAACTGTGGCATTATTACCATTTAAATATGTTTGATATTATTGGAATTATAAATAGTTTATAAATAAAATTGTTCATTTTATTTATATAACTGTTAATAAGTCAAATTCGTATATGCATATTTAGTATCTCCAAGGCCCTTTTATATGCAGTATCTCAGGTAATCCTTTGCAACAGTCATTTCATCCAATACATATTTATTGAGCACCCACTGTGTGCCAGTTTGGGGATGGAGCATGAAGAAGGCAGATAAAGGCCTGCTCTCACTGGGTGTACAGTCTAGTGTGAGAATCCCCTACCTATAAGATTGGGTTGTTATTATTCACTAACCCCCTTTCTTTTAACAGATGACAGAACAGAGGCTTGGCTGGACTCGATCCCAGGTTCAGTTAATTGTGAAGTTTGTGTTCTAGCCAAGCACAAAGATGTTCATTGTGGCATTGTTTAAAATGACAAAGAATTGGAAGCAACCTGTATACCCATTGATAGGGAAATGCATAAATAAAACATGGAAAATGTGTGAGATGAAATATTACACCAAAGAGAATGACTTCCATCTACTTAGATAATGTCAAAGGAAAACAGTACAAAACAGAGTTAGATGTAGAACATGATATCGCTTCAATAATTTAAAAATGCACACTCAAAGCAATGCTATGTATTTGCATATATATGAATAGAGATATAGTAGATGGATTGAAAGGCCATACATTAGATACATAAAAGTGGATTCCTTGAGGGTAGGGACAGGGTTATGAATTAAGGGCAGGGGACCAAAAATGGAGAGTAGGAAGTTGTATGCTAGATGAAGACAGAGGGATGCCATAAACCAAGGACCTAGCTGATAGACTCAATTTGTGTATATGGACTCCCAGGGCCCCTCTAAAACTAATAACAGCACAAAACACACACATCCACTGCTCTTTTACAGGCTGTATTCTCTCCCTTCAATCTCAGTTTTGAAATTGCCTGTCGAACTTGAACCAGCCAGAAAATTTAAATGAAAAACAGGAACAAAAAGAGCAAAATTTGAAACCAACTTGAGAAGAGAACAGTGTCTGTTTGGGCTGCACATGGGTGCCATTGAGTGTGTGTGACAGCCGTCATGGAGCAGAGACCAGGAGCAGCAGCTGAGCTGTGAGTCCTTTCATGGCTTGGGCCTGTCCCACGGGCCAGGTCAGCCATGAGGCCACAAAAGCCGTGGGACAGCCATGGAAATCGTGGTTAGAGGTTACCCTCAGAACCTTGTTTACTGACTTCCCAAAGCAACATGCGCTTGCTTGCTTGTTGGTTTCCTGCCAGGACACGATCAATTCTTACAGATAGATTTTCTAGAAGTTGAGTTGTGCCAGGCACACCATGCCAAGGCAGCCTCATTTCCATGTGTGGTCTGGGTGGATTGCGGGAGGCTGTAGACAGAGTGATTCTGGATTTCAGCAAGGCACTTGAGGAGTATCTTATACACCTGGATCTCTCTAAAATGTGGATGGGACCTGGTCCCTCCTCTGCTAAAATAGACAGCTCCATCTTGCCTGCAGGGTAGACTGGGGCCTCTTCGGCTGTGTGTACAAGGCCCTCAGTGATCTGCTCTCTGCCAAATCTCACAGCCTCTTACTCTGGTGCTCTCCCACCGGCCATACTGACCCTTTGGAAGTTCTACATGCAGTCCTCATTTCTGTTCCTCTGAATTCTGCAAAGGCCGCTACCATCAACCACAATGCCCTTCCATGCCTCGCTGCCACAGTTAATCCGTACCCAGCTTCGAGACTCAGATGAACCGTTCACCTCCCCACAAAGCTTTCCAGGCCTTTTTCCTTCTCCTGCCCCACCAAATCTAGAAGAATGAACTGAATGAGTTATTACTGCAAAGGGCTTAGGACAGCAACTTGGGGCTAGATGTGCCTCTTGAAATTCAGAACTTTTCAGATTTCATAACAGATATAAGGTGCATATACCATATTTTATAAAAGAGTTGGAGCAGAATATGAAGTAAGACCCCATATTAAAACTCAATGTTTCTGCAGGAAAGGCACGAATAGTTACAAACTAAATAGTTTCATGCTAATTCACATAAGGTTTCACCACTGAACTTCTGAAAGAAAATGTTGATGTTGTTTTTCAGGGCATTTAGGATTTTGGAATTGTGGACCTGTATCATTATCATTATTATTATTATTTATTCCATCCTTTGTTCTACCAATGTAATAACAGCAATCCTTAAGACCAATACAAGCACTTATCACTCACTAAGTATTATGCAATGAAATTGACACAAATGATCTCATTCTAGGGCCATCCCATGGCTCATTTGGGAGAGCGTGGTGCTGACAACACCAAGTCAAGGGCTGAGATCCCCTTACTGGTCATCTGTTAAAAAAAAAAAATCTCATTCTTATGCCACCATGGGGTACAAAGCAATTCAGTAACTTGACCAAGTAAGCGGGAGAGCTGGGACTTGAATTCACAGCTGTTCTGATGCCAGAGTTCACACTTGTAGCCACCACCCTATCCTGTAACTCCTCACTGCACTTTCTACAACATGACACTTATCTCTTTTGGCTGCAATTCATTCTTTATGAACTTGTCTCTCCTACTTGGCTGTGAGCTCCTCTACTGTGGGGACTGGAGCTGATCCATCCCTGCCTGTGAATGAATGAATGGAATTGTGAAATGGTGTGTGATTGATAGGACTGTCATGGGTGGCTGCACCACATTTTTTTTTTTAAGGCTAGTCAAGTGAAGCAGTGGGAGTGGAGAAGGAACGAAGAAATCTGTAACTGGTTGTGATCAATTAGTTGTAAAAACTGCTGCATTTGGACCCACCTGGCTGCACTACATATTTATTGATGAGTGGACTGATACCACCACAAGTTCATGCATCGACATTGATTGCACGCCTGCCTGCTAAGCACTCTAGAGTCAGGCAAACAAATCAAGCCAGATTCCCTGTCCTCAAGGGGTTCACAGTCTAGGAGGAGAAATAGGATACATCTCCATGGCACTGCAACCTGAGGCTAAGGTAAGTAAGAGAATGTCTGTCTATCTAGTGCTTGGGAACTTGAGAGAAGAGAGCTGATCCTGTGGGAGATCACAGAGGGCCTCATGGATATATCCATCAGCTCTTGTGGAACACCGTCCCAAAATTTAGTGGCCTAAAATAATAATTTCTTTAGCTCGTGAGTCCATGGCCAGCTGGGCACTTCTGCTGACCTTTGCTAGGCTCGCTTATGTGTCTGCGCTCAGCTCCTGGATGGGCTGGGGGCTGGCTGGGGTACGATGGCTTTGGCAAGACAACTCAGAAGCCCTCCATGTGGTGTCTCCTCCAGCAGGATAGTCTAAGCTATTCACATGGCAGAAATGGGGGAGGAGGGGTAATTAAGATTAAGAAAGTACATAGGGCAACTTGAGACCGAAATTCTTACTTCACAGGTCAGTTGGAAGAACTAATTGAGCTGATGTAGGGAAGGTGTCAGACACAGAAGACACCCTCAGTGGGCATAACCTGACAATGAGGTTAGTTTTCTTTTTTTTTCTTTTCTTTTTTTGGAGAAATATAACAAGTTTGTGTATTGGAAGATTCAACATAAACATACCAATTTTCCCCAGATTAATCTACTGATTTAATGCAATCACAATAAAACTATAGTAGGTTAAGTTATTGTTGAACTTGGCAAATTGATTCTAAAGTTTATGTGAAACTGGAAAGGGCCAAGAAAGGTTGAGATCCCCTTTTCTTTTTTTAATCATGGTAAAATACACATAGCATAAAATTTACTATCTTAACCATATTTAAGTGTACAGTTCAGTAGTGTTAAGTACATACACATAGTTGTGTAACCAACCGTCAGAACTCTTTTCATCCTGCAAGACTGAATCTCTGTACCCTCTAAACAATAATTCCCCATTCCCGTCGCCCCCCAGCCTTTGGCAGCCACCATTCTACTTTTTGTCTTTATAAATTTGAGTACTCCAGGTACCTCGTATGAGTGGAATCGTACAGTACTTGTCTTTTTGTGACTTAGCATAATGCCCTCAAGTTTTCACCCATGTTGAGGCATGTTTTAGAATTTCCTTCCTTTTTAAGGAATAATATTCTGTTGTATGTATATAGCACATTTTGTTTATCCATTCATCCCCCAACGAACACTTGTGAATAAAGCTACTATGAACATGGCTGTACAAACATCTCTTCGAGAACCTGCTTTCAATTCTTGTGGATTATATATGCAAAAGTGAAGTTGCTGGATGATATGGTAATTCTATTACCAATTTTTGGAGGAATTCCCATGCAGTTTTTCATAGCAGCTGCACCATTTTACAGTCTTACTAGCAGGGAACAAAGGTTCCAATTTCTCTACATCCTTGCCAACGCTTGTTATTTTCTAGGGCTTTTTAAAACAGTAGCCATCCTAATGGGTGTGAGCTGGTATCTCATTGTGGTCTTAATTTGCATTTCCCTAACGACTAGGGACATTGAGCATCTTTTCATGTGCTTGTTGGCTGTTTGTATATCTTCTTTGGGAAAATGTCTGTTCAAGTTCATTGCTCATTTTTTGATCAGGTTGTTTCTTTTTTAAATAAATGTTTTGTTGTAGTATAACATACCTACAGAAAAATGCATAAATCATAAGTTCAATGAATTTTCTCAGAATGAACACACTCATGTAACCCTCACCCACATCGAGATAATCAAACATTACCAGCACACCAAGCCCCTCTCCCGCCTCCCCCAAGGCAACCCTCCCAAGGAAACTCCCCAAAGGCAACCTCCTTTCTAGCACCCTAGAATCATTTTGTTTGTCTCTGAGCTTTACATAAATGGAATCAAATAGCTAGCTTTTTTCACTCAACATTGCATTTGTCAGATTTATGCATGTTGTTGTTTTAGCAGTGATTTATTCCTTCTCATTGCTATATAATAGTCCTTTATATAAATTTATCATAATTTATTTATTCATTCTACTCTTAATAGATATTTGGATCATTTCTAGTTGGGCAAATATGAAAAAAAGTTGCTATGAACATTCTTTTCCTTTTACTGTGGTAAAATATACGTAACATAAAATGGACCATTTTAACCATTTTTAAGTGTACAGTTCAGTTGCATTAAGTACACTCACCACTATCTATCTCTAGAACTTTTTCATCATTCCAAACTGAAATGCTGTATCCAATAAACAATAATTACCCATCCTCATCTGTCCCTACCCCCTAGTAACCACTATTCTACTTTCTGATTCTACGAACCTATGAACACTCTTGTAAGCATCTTTTGGTGTATATGTGCTCACATTTCTATTGGGTAAATACCTAGAAATTGAATGGCTAAGTCAGGTGTGCATATGATCAGCTTTTGAAGATAATGCCGAACAGTTTCTGAAGTAGTTGTACTAATTTACTCTCTCACCAGCAAAATGTAAGAGTTCCACTGCTCCATGTCCTCACCAAGACTCCACATTGCCAGATTTTAACATCTTAGCCATTCAGGTGGGTGTGAAGTGCTATCTCACTGTGAGTTAATTCCATATCCATGATTTCTAATGATGTTGGTTATCTTTTCATGTTTACTGGCCATTTGGATTTCTGCTTTTGTCAAGTGCTGGTCAAGAATTTGGTCCAGATTTCTAATGGATTGCCTGTATCTTTCTTATTGATTTGTGGAGTTCTTTATATGTACTGGATATGAGTCCTTTGTTGGATAAATGCTTTGTAAATATTCTCAGGTCGTGGCTTACTTTTTTACTCTCTTCATGATGTCTTGATGAACAGAGGCTCTTAAATTTAATGAAGTTAGACTTATCAATCTTTTCATTTTTGTTTGTTTGCTTAATAGTGTTCATCTTAACAGGTGTAAGGTGTAAAACCTCACTGTGGTTTTGATTTGTATTTCCCTGATGTTTAGTATGTTAGACATCTTTTCATTGACTTGTTGGACATTCATGTATCTTCTTTGGAAAATATCTATTTAAGTTCTTTGCCTGTTTTTAATTGGATCATTTGTTTTCTGTTGTTGAGTTGTAGGAGTTTATTATATAATCTGGATACTAACTCCATATCAGATTACGGTTTGCAAATATTTTCTCTCGATCTTTTCACTCCATTGATTATTTCCTTTGCTGCACAGATGTTTTTGTTTTTAAATAGGTGAAGCACTTTATTTTTTGCTTTGTTTTTATAACAGTTTTAGGTTTACAGAGAAATTGAGCAGAAAGTGCACATGGTTCCTATACTCCCTGCCCCCCAAACGCAGTTTCTCCTGTTATTAACACGTTACATGAGTGTGGTACATTTGTTACACTTATGAACCAATATTGACCTATTATCATCAACTCAATTTTATATTAGCATTCTCTCTTTGTGTTGTACAGTTCTATGGTTTCAATCTTTTTATTTATGGTTAAAGTTTTTGTGTACTGTTTTTTGACAGCTGGCCAGTACGGGGATCTGAACCCATGACCTTGGTGTTATAACACCACACTCTAACCAACTGAGCTAACTAGTCAGCACATGTGTCCTGTTTAAGAAATCTTCGCTTACCCCATGGTCATATTTTCTTCTAGAAACTTCAGTGTTTTAACTTTTACATTTAGACTTGAATAAACTATCTTCCCTTGTGAATTTTCTGACAACCCTGAGCCCAGCTCCCCTCTCTTTCGTCCCAGATACAAAGCACAGTGACGCCCCATTGCTTTCCTCTTCATGCTCTCCAGCCGAGGAGAGGGGAAGGTCTGTCTTCCTCTCAGAACTCGGGTTGGTGGGCTAAGTGAGGGGAAGATGCTGGCTGGGCTGGCAGCCACGACAGCCGCACCTGTAGCCCACTTCTGGCTAAGAACACCTCAGTGGAGAGGCCAAGGCTGTTTTTCCTCAAAGAGACACCCCTTCCTGACTCCAACCTGGCTCATCTCAGGGTGTGGTCAGAGCTCCTTCTCAGGGATGTGCAGGACCCTGGGCAAATATCTTTTGCAGGCTCCGTGATTATACAGACAATTTGAGTCACTCAAAATCAGCAAGTCACCACCATTCTGGTGATCCAATCTCATGAGATTCTGCAAAAGAAATACCACTTTGGCCAGCAGGAATGATCCACTCACCAGGCTGCCTTCCTGGAACAGGAGTCCATCTGGCCCACATAGGCACGAGTCCTGAAGCTCCTCAGGGGAGAAATGGATCCTGGGGTCCATGCAAGTCAAGCCTGAGCTAGGGTGCTCCACCCAGATGGCACAGCCAGCCTAGCAGTCCCAGTCATTGGAGGGGGGCTTAGGAAATTTCCAAACCCTCCAAAGCACGGGGATCCACTGAGGAGCAGGATCTATGGGTGTTCTAGATACAGTCACACCAGAGTGTGATCAGGGTGTCCTGGCAGGCTTTCCGTGATCAGGCCTCACACTCCAGCTTCCTATCTTGTTTCTTTGTCCTGTTCTCCCTCCTTTGGATTCTGTGTTGCCTGAAAGTTCCGTCATCTGGCTGAGTTCTTGGTCCACTGGCTTTCTGGCTCACAACTGCGCTGGATGAAGCCGCAGCCTGGTTTCCATTTCTCCTCTGGGTGGATGCACATCTTCTCTCCCCCTCCCCGACCCTCCCCTGCCCTCCTTTGTCCTCTCCATCTCTCTTCCTCTGCCTTACTTCTCTTTTTCTTTCATTCTCCACCGCTCTCTTTCTCTTCCCTTCTTTCTCTCCTCATTTATCTCTCTGGCTTTCTCTCTCTGCCCTACCAGATGCGCACACACACGCGTGCACACGCACTCAGACACTCACACACACCCTTTGAGCCCTGCAGCCCCCAGAGCCCTCCCAGCTCAGCCCTTCTCTCGGACAGGCAGGTGGGCAGCGGGTGGACATGCAGACCATATGTGGTGCCAGGAACAAGCGGGAGCCTGGAGGACATGGTGTGGCAGCCTGGTAACCATTTGTTTTCACCTGGTCCTCACGCTGCTAACATGTTGGAGCATCTCCATGCTTTAACCCTCTTTCTGCCAGCTGCACAGTCTTGAGGGAAGAGACAGAGGGAGAAGATCATGGGACAGCCTTGGGGTTCCCTCGTTTGTTCATCCCTTCACTCAGCAGTCCGTGGCTGGGGCCTAACCTGCCCTCCGCAAGGCCTGACTGGGCTCAGGGGACACAGAGGTGAGGCAGGCTTGGTCCAGCCTGAGAAGAGATGCTTATAGTCCAAAGAGGGAGAAACACAGCAAAAACAGTTCCAATCCAGCTGATACATGCAGTGATGGAGGGAGGAAGGGGCCCTAGAGCACCAAGTAGGGCATCTAACCCAGCAAACCTTCCTATTTCACAGGAAGTAGCCAGAGCAATGTTGTGAGGGTCAACATGAAGTTCAAGTAGGAGCTTGGATTAGGATTTTGGAATTGTGGACCTGTACTATTAGTCTTTGCTGGGCAAAGAAGTGGGACAGAACATTCTAGGCAAAGGGAACAGCAGGTGGAAAGACATAGATGCTTAAGAAGGTCTGATATATCCAGGAGTCTATGTTCAAAATGGCTGTGGCAGTATGTGTGTGAGTGCACACGCACGTGTGTGTGTGTGTGTGTGTGTGTGTGTGTGTGTGCATTTGCAGTGGGGGTGGAAGATACGGTAGGAAATGAAGCTAGAGAGGAAAGCGACAGCCAGGTCACACTCAGAGCACCCTGAATGCCAGGCTAAATAGACAGGACTTTATCCCAAAGGTGATGAGGAGCTACAAAAGTCCATTAACTGGACAGTGGTAGAGTCATATTTGTGCTGTAGAAAGATCCCCATGGCTTCAGGGTAGAAGAGGAATGGGAAGGAGAGAGGTGGATGGCAGAGAGACCAGAAAGGAGTCCCTGCCTCTCCCTGGTTCCCTACCCCTCCAGGGGGAACCAGGGGCGCCCTTCCATCAGCCTCTGCCTCCACTGGTGGTGGAGGGGGCAGTGGGTTTGGTGTGCCGGGGGCCGGCTGACTATCGAGTAGCTGCATTCTCATCTCCGTGAAGACCGTCAGGGCTAGGCCAGGAGGGGCGCCTCAAGCTGGCTTTCCTGGCCCCTAACTGTAGCCTCAGCCTGCCAGTTTCCTGGGTCTGTCCTGCCCAGGGCGGAGCAATGGGGAGGTGAGAAGCAGCCCCCATCCCGGCAGGTGGGGCCCAGGAACAGTCTTGCCATCACCCATCTGGTACCCATGTGTCTGAGGGAAGCTCTGAGGCCCCAGGTGCCCTCTCTGCTCAGCTTTTGAGCTGCTGGCTGAGAGTCATCTTGGTAGGAAAACCTCGACATCTGGATTCAGACTGATAGCAGGACCTGGGCTCCCATCTGCACTCGCCCCTTTTGGCTGTGTGGGTGCCTCTGCACCTCTGTCCAATCTGCCCATCTGTAAAATGAGATTCTGGTATTTACCCTGGGGACTTGGGAGGTTCACATGAGATGATTTAAGCATAGTGCACAAAGTCAGACACTTGCGGGCACTGAGAGAATAGGGCCTCATATTCTCTGATGGCCCTCGTTGGAGTCCTTACTAGTTGTGTGACCTTGGGAAAGTTACCCTCAGTGGGACTTAGTTTCCTTACCTGTAAAATGGAAATATTACCAGTATGTATTATGGGGCATTGTGGGTGAATCCAGGTAAATGGCTTACATAGGCCCTGGTATATGGTAAACATGCAATAAATAGTATCTTCTTCAGTTTCTCACAAGAATTCTATTTCTTTCTCTGATTTGGAGCTTACCATGAAACCAGAACCCCTTGAATAGTGCATGAGAACCGCCTTAGGTCCAAGCAGCCCCCAGCCTGCATATAATACAAGTGTAATAAGAACAAGGGCTAGCAACTATTGGTTGAAAACTTGCCGTGTACCAGATCTTGAGCTTTATAGATTGGCTGGGATTCTACTATGGATAAACCAACACTTCATTTCCTGCCTCCATGGATGGCCAGACTTCAATTAATGCTGCACTCCTAACCCCCCAAAACTGATGCCAACTAGAACCAAGCTGAATTTTACCACACAGCTTTGGGCACCAGGCATTGGGCCTCAGAACACCTCCTCGGGTGTCCCCAGCCCTCTTGCACCCCCATTCTCCTGGTCCTGAGGTCTCAGCATGCTTTGACCCAAGCCCCAGTGTGTCTTGAAAAGTGCCTGAGGGTTGAGGCCAGCTGTGCCCACTTGATGGTCTCCTCTCTGCACCTCAAGGCCAGGGCTTTCTCCAGCTTTCATTTCCTGCCCTGTTCGTCAAGCTGCAGCCCTGGACACCATCTCAACCAGTTTTAACTGGTCCACAGCTTGAGCCAGATTCACTGTCTTTTCCCTTCCCACAAGGCGTTAGACGTGGACGTGTTGCCTGGCAGGATTTCACAGTCAATTCTATTGAGGCTATTTGGGGAGGGAGAGGTGGATTTTGTTCAGTGAATTGTTCAGCAGAGCTTCACACCTAGTGACAGCCATAAGTCACTTACTTCCGTGTTGGAGTAGGCCATTCATTTCTTCAGTCAAGAAGCTCTGGTACCTTCTCCCTGCCAGAGGGGGATGCCGAGGGAAACATGCTGAAATCACTGCTTATCAACGAGCAGACATGTTACTGGATTTTCTTAGGTGGATGATGTAAGCAAACTTCACTTCTCTGTGAGAAGAGCCAAGAGCAAAATTATTTCTCCTCTTCCAACAATTCCATATGATGCTTCCAGGTCTGGCAAAAGCATTCCCTCTGTTTAGAACCACCGAATAGTAGCTTTCCAAGAGAATTCTAATGTAACATTTCATTTCATCTGCAAACAACACTGTGAGGAAGAGAGTATTCTATGTCCTTTCTACAGGAGAGGAAACTGAGGCCCAGTGACCTGCCTGGAGCACCAGCTGGAGAATGGCAGAGCTAGGGTTAGACCCAGCTCTCCCCACCATTGAAGTTCACATTTGGTTCACTGCATCATACTGACCTCTAAGAACTAATGACTCCTCTGCTTCCTAATGACTGTGATTCTTTTTCTTTTGAGATTCTAGTGCCCGGTGGAAGAAAATTTATCTTCAAGAAGGCATATCCCAAACAGCCTTGATTCAGGATGGCTGGATAGCTTCAAAAATGATCAGCATCGGGCCGACCCCGTGGCGCACTCGGGAGAGTGTGGCGCTGGGAGCGCAGCAGTGCTCCCGCCGCGGATTCGGATCCTATATAAGGATGGCCGGTGCGCTCACTGGCTGAGCGCGGTATGGCCGGTCACAAAAAGACAAAAAAAAAAAAAAAAAAAAAAATGATCAGCATCAGTTTTTTCTCTCAAATCATTATTTTTTCTTTTTACCAAGGTAATGCATGTCTATTTTTAACAATTCAAACATTGTTGGAATGTTTAAAAGATGAAAGTCACAGGTATTCCGCTCCCCAGAAATAACAGCTGTTAACAATATGGGACATATTCTTTTAGTCTTTTCTCATGCAAATATTAATAACACATACATATATTATAATAATTATTGGTATTACAGAAACCAAGCTTGCCATACACCTTTTTAAAAAATTTAGCACTGTATTGAGGACATCTTTCACTGTTGATTCACATAACCTGCCTCGTTCTTTTTAATAGGTACTTGGTAACTCAAAGTATGGATGAGCCAAAATTTTTCTTGCCACTCCCCTATGGATGGATATTTGGGCTGCTGCCTTATTTCACTTACAGAAAACATTGCGAGGAGAATTTTTGACTCCTGTCCCACCACACCATGTGCTTCTCACTTGAAGTATGCAGCATAATTTCAACTAAAGATATCCATAAATGGCTGTTCAACATCTCTCTCCCCTACCAAGATCTGTGATTTCTAAAGGAATCCAAGAGCTCACATCTCTGTGTTCATGAGAATATCTCCGGGCCCATTTCCATGCCTGTCACTCAATAGATCTCAATAGATCATTTTGCATGAACAACTGAAAGAACAAATTATTAAATGGCTCTATGCATATTCACATTTGTGTCTGCAGGTGTATTCCTAAAAGAAGAAATGCTGGGTAAGAGGGTATGCATATTGGAAGCGTTTTTTACAGCCTGCAAAGTTGCCTCTGAAAAGAGTGAACCAACGTGAGGTTAATATCCCCACACTGTAAGGAAGGCACTTTTGGGTGGCAGGAGAGTACAGAGTCGTATTTCATACAGGGTGCTGGGAACCCAGTGATGAATTTTCCCCACCCTGCCCTTGAGGAGCTCTCACCTGCTACAGAGAGAAAAAAATAGAGATGAGCCTGCTTTGTTCCAGCAGGGGAGACAGCCCCTTCCCCAACCCCAGCACACGTGGGTGCTGCCTGCTCCCCACCCTGCCTCCAGCCCCTTGGCCTCCCAGCTGCTTTAACCAGTAGTTAAAGACAAAGCCTTTGAAGTCTATGTCTGCCTTGCCAGCCTTGTTGTGGCCGCCCTGTGCCTTCTCCTCAAAGGCAGAACAGGAGCACCACCCAGTCTCGCTTTTAAGACTGGTGATTATGCCACAGCAGGAGTTAGGTGCCTGGAGCCAGGAGTAAACTGAGGGAGGAAATGGCCCCTAGGTCCTCTCTGCTCCCATGCCAAGTGCTTAAAGGATGACTACATGGGGTTTCATATGTATGTATGTGCTGAAAATGGGAGTGTCCTAGATGCACAGGCATCTTGTGACCTGCTCTGCAGACATCCACCCCTAACCTCTAAAGAAGCGATGGGAGGGCAAGGGGCTTGAGTCCTACAGCTTGGTTGGCGGGCAGGAAACAGCTGAATCACTCCCTCATTGAGGCTGGATCCCTCCTGGGCAATCTGTCACATCTTACCTTTCACTCATTCATTCAACAAATATGGACTGAGCACCTGCTCTCTGTGTCAGGCACCAGTCAGGGTTCTAGCAATAGTACTAGGAACAGGCCAGGTGAGTTCTTTGTATAAAGCTCTCATGAACTTTATATTTTAGAAGGAAGAGCAAATATAAGCAAATAAATTAGTTAAACAACATCAAATAGAAAGTGCTTTGAACAGCATAAAACAGGCAGTATGATAAAGAGGTCAGTGGGGGATTCCTCCAGACTGGGTGGTCAGGGAAGGCCTCCCAAGGAGGTGGCATTTGAGCCAGGGCTAGAACGAGGAGAGGAAGCCAGCCCAGTGGTAAACTGGAAACAGAATGTTCCAGAAGGAGGCATGACAGGTACAAAGGCCCTGACACAAAAATGGACTTGGTGCATTCAATCAGCTGAAAGATGACCACAACTGGAACATCGCAGGCAGGGCCAGACCTGGCAGGGCGGGGGCTGTGAGAAAGAGTCTGGACTTTAATAAAGTGCAGCAGGAAGTAATATTCTACTTTGTGTGCAAGTTGTTGTCGAACATCCCTCCATGCATGCGTCCAGTCAGTCGGTCAGTCAGTCGGTTGGCCAGTCAGTTAGCAATTCTTTCTGAGCATAAGCACAGGGACTAGGGATACTGAGATGAATGAGACACAGTCCTTTCCCTCGCAAGGCTCACAGCCTAATGGCCAAAGGAAGTGTGGCCAGAGACACTTAAAACCCAAAGCGACAAACAGAGTGATGTTCAAGGTGCTAGGAGCCCAGAGCAGGAAAGACCTCCAAGAACACGTGATATTTGAGCAAGATCTTGAAATGCTAAGCACAGTGCTGGCACATCGAAGTGCTTAGGATATATCTGTCAAAGAAGGAAGGGACGGAGGAATAGAAGGAAGAAGGAAAGATGGGAGTTTGCTGAGTGCTGATGAGAGAAAGGGCATTTGAAGCAGAAGGAAATGTGCAGAGTTTTGGTGCCATGACACAGCATGGAGAAGGGGTAACCGAGTCTGCTGGGAGTCACAGGAGGTTCCCCAGAAATAACATGCGAGCAGAACACGTCCTACCTCCTGTTCGGGAACTCCTGCTATGTGACACACATAGTAGGTACACAGTAAATGTTGATGGGTGTGGTGGTGTTTAATGCTATTTACTAACTATTTTGGTCTCTCTGCTTTCCAGGCACATGCTAAGATTGCACTTCCCTACCACCTGTAAAGTTAGGTGTGGTCATGTGACTTGCCTTGGCCAGTGACATATGGGCAGAAGTGACATGAGTCACCTCTGAACAGAAACATTAAGAGCTAGTGAGAAATTCACCATGTCCCCTTTTTCTCTACCTCAGCAATCACAGAAGCACAGAGAAGGAGCCTCTTAGTTTGGGTCACTGAGAGTGGACAACATTGAGTGGAGGTCCCCTGCCAACCTGCAATGGGCACACAGTAGGAGCTACTGAGATTCTGGGGTGCTTGTTACTGCAGCAGAATCTGTCCTATCCTGACTTGTAGAATGAGTGAGTGAATGGAGCCCGGGAAGATTTCTGCAATAAGGCAGGGGCATGAGGCCCCTTCGGAAGTCACAGGTGTGGTCAGGCTGTCAAGGAATGAGTCATTCTGAAGTCCATTAGAAATATTTCTTGAAAGACACCACAATCACAACAATTCCTTGAACTTGTTAGGACAAGTGAACAGATATGATGTAGATGGGGGGAGGGGCGAGAGGGAGGGGGAAAGAGGAACAGGTAAAGGGACACGAAAATCAACTACATTGTATACTGAGAAGTTAAAAATTTTTTTTTCTTGAGAAAAGAATCTTGCAGCCCCGCTCTTCATCCAGCCAAAGGGAGCTAGAGAGTCCCTGCAGCACGCTGACCTCTCCCATGGGCTTTTGCTCCTCTTCTTTCCCAGGGACAGTATTTTGAGCCTCCTGTGGTCACATCTGTTGGCTTTGTTCATTCTTCTGGGCCATTCGTTTATTCCCAAACATTTCTTGTGACCTATTCTGTGCTGGACCTTGTGCTCAGGGCTGGGGAGATGGAGTTGGATGGGACTTGGCACCTGGTCTCAGGAAGCTCAGAGCCTAAGGAACAACACAGACATGTAAACAAATGCACTGCAACACAAAAGGGTGTGCACACACACTCACACACACACACACACTCACACAGAAGGTGTCCCGAGTAGGAAAGGCTGGGTTGGCTTCTCTGACCCTTGAGCTAGGTGCTGAAGAATGCACTGGGGTTCATCAGATGGAAAGGGCAGGAAGCACGTTTCGGGCAGCAGGATCAGCGTGTGCAACGGCGTAGGGATATGAAAGAAAACTGATGCTCTCAGGTGGGGCCGAGTGACAGGGGTAGGACTGGAGGGTTACACCTAAAGAACTCATGAAGGGCCTGGAGTGCCAGACTGAGGAATTTGGACTGTTTCCTAATGTCAACAGAGAGCTAGCAAAGATCTTTGTGTAGAGGAAGGACTGGATAAGAGCTGAGTTTTGGCTGTGGGAAGTACCAGCCACCAGTTTCCAGCTCTATGACTTTGGCAAGTGACATAAACTCTGTGAGCCTCAGTTTCTTTGTCTGTAAAATGGGACTGATGATTGTATATATCTCATAATGCTGTTGAGGGAAATATTCCAAGGAGATTACTTAGCAAGGTGCCTGGCAAATACAAAGGTTCAATGAATGGTAGACGTGATGATGATTATTATGATGATGATGATGAACAAAGTGTGACATCATAGGGCACAAGAGAGATGTTTAACGTGTGTACAGCACTGAAAGGGAGGGAGGGTTGCGTTTGCCTGGGTACAATGTAAACTCTTTGGACTCTTATAGCTTGTGCCCAGTATACATTGAATCTTTTCACAGGCCCTGATCTCCCTCTTCCTGGAAGTGGACTAGCTAGATGGATAGAAGGTTTGTAGCAGGGACGTCTCCTTGAGCACAGGGTCTTGGGTCTGCATCTCTCTGGCTATAAACTCCAGGACCAAGGGTAGGCAATTTGATGGGTAGCTACAAAGGTCCAGCTGCCCCTGCCTGAGATGCCAGGTCTGCACAGGTGACGGTATCTCACCATTTCAGGAGATGTCTTTAATAAGGGGTGTTGGAGATGCCAGGTTGCTCTGGAAAGTCCCAAAGGCCACTTATGGTCCCCACCCTCCCCCCAGCTTCCTCCAGCTCTCCCCAGGCACCTTTTGATCCAGTAACACCTCCATACCTTTGCCCACGTTCTTCCCTCTGCCTGCAGGACTCTCTCCACCTAAATCTGTGCCTGGGAAACCCTTCCTTTTCCTCTCGGCAAAGCTCAAGCATCACTTTGTCTGTGAAGACATCTCTGGGGCTCCCACCCGAGCCCCTCTTCTGCAGCCCTGGCCATTCTCTGCTGTTTTCTGTTGGACGCCCTTCTCCCCTATTGGACCATAAAGCCCTTGGAGGCCAAGGTGCTTATGTGCCTCAAATTTCTAGCTCAAAAAGCACAGATTTGTTAAGCAGATTCTAATCTTTGCACATATTATTTTCATCCTCAATATGGGAGGTTTGAGGGATATGGCCAGGGCACACACTTCCAGGCAGTAACAGCACCTAACGTTCACTAAGGCCCACCGTGACGCAGGTGCAGCACCGAGCACTTGACATAGAATCTCTCATCGACTCCACACACCTCATGGAAGAGGTTCTTTTATTATACCCATTTTACCCAGGAGAAAAACTGAGTCCTGGAGAACTTAAGTATCTAGCCCAAGGCTTTTCCAGCTACTTAGTGGCAAACTCCTCATTGCTAACTGAATCTGAATGTATTTTCATAGATTTATTCAGCTGATCAAAGTTTCCTTAGGGCCTGTTCTGTGCCAGGTGCTGTTTTAGGCACTGGGAAGCAGTCTTGAACACTAGGTAAGGTATGTGTGAATGTGTGAGCACGTGGGTGTGTGCAGGCATGAGTGTGTGTGTGCAGGGTGTGGTGGCGGGTGCAGGTGGTGACCAGGCTGAGGATTGGGGAAGGCTTACTGGAAGAAGCGACCCAAGGAATGAGCAGTGGTTAGGTCAGCCAAGGTGGAGGTTGGGGAGCCTGGAGGCGGGAGCAGTGGAAGGGAAGTCCCAGTGACAAGGAGCACAGTGGCTTGGAGGAGCCAGAGGAGGAGGGAGGAAAGAGGGTAGTGAGAGACAAGGCTGGAGAGACAGGCAGGGTCAGATCACAGAGGGCTTTTCCAAGAAGAGTCACCCACATAGATTTTTAATGGCTCAGTGATCCAGTGGCCTTCAGGGCAGAGAAGACAATTTCTGTAGATTTGATGCCCTGGAGATTTCCTGTGCTCACAGCCCTGCTGATTGTCCCTCCATTAGAAGACCAGAGAAGGGAGGTGCAGAGGCCGGGAAGGAGGCAGCCCCAGCTCTCTGAAAGCTCTGGAGTAGAATATCTGCTAGGTCCTGGGCCAGAGGCCAAGCGCCCTGGATTTGGACCTTGGGGACTGACATGCTGTGTGGGCCTGGGCAAGTCACTCTGTCTCTCTGAACTGAAGGTTAGTCTGTGTGAAATGAAGAGACAAATCTCTACAGAAGTGCTCTAGAGATGCTTGCTCCTTCATTTCCTCCTGGAGGAAGGAGTTGATTTTGCCCAAGGCCAGCTCAGGATGGAAGAACACATTTATTGGGCATGCTCAGATTCCTTGCAATCCCTGGCAGGCAGGTGAATGCAGGGTGGAAAATCTGTCCCAGGACTGCGTGACACCCTGTTCCACTGAAGGTACTCTACCCAGTCTTCCTAACTGGACTGTGTGGAAAGCAAAGGCAAGACTTATTCTCAGTTAGAAATCTGCTCTTATTCTGCTCGAAAAAAATTTGAAAACTGTGAGTCAGAGTCAATGAAACTTATCCAAGCAACGTAATTCATGTTTTTATGGGTTCCATAGATGTTTGAGTTAGGAAAATAAGACAGGGTAAGGAGGTGACTGGATAAAATCTGCCTTTTAAATTCAGCATTCAAGGGTTGCAAATGCAAAAGAAATCTACTCAGTTGGGTACAGGGCATGCTCTGTCTTAATAAAATAGTTTAGTACATAAGGCTCAAATACTCTGTATATGAACTACTTACAAGCAAGGTTGATAAGCAAGTGTACAGATTTGTTCAGCAAGTGGACTATGACTGAGATCTACAGGGTGAAAGATCTGATCCAAATGAGAACAGATTCTTTTATTACAGGTAGGAAAGCATAACAAAATTATCTTTGCAAAAGAAACATTAAATGATTTAACGGTCAAAAAAAAAAAAAAAGAAAAAAGAAAAGAAAAGAAAAGCTGTCCCATGGACTTGCTAAAATGAAATGGTGTCCTCCTTAAGGACGGCTCCCTGCTGGCCTTTTATGACCCTCTTTGCCAGCCTCCAGGCTGCCTTTCCACTCTGCCCAGAGGTCAAGCATGCCAAGGGCTTTGGTTTTTTTCCCATTTTTTCCCTCTGCCTCTGTACCAAGGAAAGTCTGACAAGCCTGGTGTGGCCTCTCTCCAGCTGTGTGTTCCTGGGCAAGTTAGGCATGGAGTCAAGTGGTTAAGGGCATGGATTCAAGCTACTTCCTAGCTGTAAGACTTGGGGGGAGTCTCTGTGGCTCAGTTCCTCATCTGGAAAATGGGAGAATAATTACCACTGTGATTGTTGCAAAGGACTAAGTAGATGATGAATGGAATGTGTTTAGTAAGTTGCCTGACACACAGCAAGTGTACCATAAAGATTATATAGCATGGGTTTTTTTGTTTATTTATTTTTGAATTTTTATTAGAAGTAGGAGAAATGTCAGGGCTTTCTTTTGTTTGTTTGTTTGTTTGTTTGAAGCTGGCCAGTATGGGGATCTGAACCCTTGACCTTGGTGTTATAACACCACACTCTAACCAACTGAGCTAACCAGCCAGCATAGGGGTTTTTTTATGGTGGTAAAATATACATACCATAATACTTACTGGCATGGCTACTTTTAAGTGTGTACAGCTCAGAGGCACTAAACACATCCACATTGTTGTGCAACTGTCACCACCGTCCAACTCCATCTTTTCATTTTGCCCGACTGAAACTCTGTACCCTCTAAACAAAGACCCCTCATTCCTCCCTCCTGCAGCCAATCACCATTCTATTTTCTGTCTCTATGAATCTGACTCCTCTAGGTACCTCATATAAGTGGAATCATACAATATTTGATTTGTCTGTTTGCGACTGGCTTACTTTGCTTAACACGACGTCCTCAAGGTTCATCCATGTTGTAGCCTAAGTCAGAATTTTTTTCCTTTTTAAGGCTGAGTAATATTCCATTGTATGTACGTACCACATCTTGTTTATCAATTCATCCATCAATGGACACTTGGGTTGCCTCTACCTTTTGGCTATTGTGACTACTGCTGCTATGAACATGAATGCAAAAATATCTGTTCGAGTCTCTGCTTTCAATTCTTCTGGATATTTGTCTAAGAGTGGAATTGCCAGATCTGTATGGTAATTTTATGTTTAGTTTTTATATAGCAAGTTTTAATGCCTCCATTTCTTCAGATTAAACAGGGGCACCATGGGCAGATGCAGGCTCCTTCTCCACCCCTCTGCCCTCACCCAGCACGGAGTCAATACAGGCTCTGCCCACCTTCAGGATTTGGTGCCCAGCCCAAGGCTCCTCCGAGCTATGCTGGCCTCCACTGTGCTGGGTGTAGCTGGTGTGTTCCTGGCCCTGTGCTGACCCAGGGCATCCAGCCATCCCTGGTAGGGCAGCTCCTGCCTCTGGCTCCCACTTCAAAGAGGAATTTTGGGGTCACCTTCTGTTTCATGGAGCTCCCCAGATGAAGCACTACCTCCTGCAAATACCACCATATGGGAAGGTTACCTCTGCCTGCTGCCAACCCAGGGGATCCCAGCCCCAGGGCACCATCGTCTTCCAAGCCCCGCTGGCCCCTACAGTCTGCATCCAGGCAGATCAGTGTCCTTGTTACAAGCACAGTCTCTGGGATCAGACAGACCTGAGCTTGATTTCTGGCTCTGGCAGTTGCCATCTGTGTGACATTAAGAAAGCCATTTCTCCCCTCTGAGCCTCAGTTTTCTCATCTATAAAGGAATAGTAACAGAGTCTGTTAATAGGAAATTTGAGCTAATGCATGGAAATCCCTGAACCCTCTGCCTGGCACAGAGCAAATTGTCAGTAAGTGGAGCTGTTGCGAACACGGTCATCACCTGGTCAGGCACAAGACTGAAGGAGGCGGAGCTTCCAGAGCTGAAGGTAAAGGGGAGTCGGGGTGGAGAGGTTCTTCTGAGCCAGGTCTTCAAGGCCCTATGTGAGGACACATGGGAAGAGACTCCAGGTTGGCCAAGCCATCTCTTACCCTCCCCACAGATCTAACTTCATTTAAATGTCCTTTCCTTATTATGAGTCGAAGGTGGGGAAGAGAGCACACACTTTTGGGATATCGTTGCTGTGCCTCATGGGAAAGAAAAACAAAGGCAATCATTACAGCTTAGTTTAACTCTCCTTAATTGAAAAGAAGAATGTTTATGAGAAAATTGGTCCTGCTTTTTGCCACTAAAATATTACAAAGGGGCATGCACAGAAAGCAGCAATTTGCAGGTTGCTTCCACATCTTTCTTTAAATCCCTGTATTTGAACAGGGCTTCAGTGTTCACGAGATATTTTCACATGGCATGTTGATCATCTTGACCCACTTCACAGATGGGGAAACTGAGTTTCTGAGAAGTGAAATGGGCACCATAGAGAACTGGAGCTGGAAGTAGCTCTTTCTGTTTTAGGCAGTCCTCACCGAGCACCTGAAGTGTAGCCAGTGCTGGGTACAGGGTCTGGGAGATGGTCACGATGTGAATGCACCCTCCTCCACTCTCCCACGTTCGTAGGATTTCTGCTGTCGTTGCTCTGGGAGTAGACAAATTTCCCAGAGGGGCCAGCTGCTCGGCATCGCTGACCTTCTCTACCCTCACATGCTGCCTTGTAGTGGCTCCTAGGGCTCCTAAGTCACTGTCAGCTGCAACTTGGCCTAGGGTGGGGGTGCTGCACTGTGTCCCTCAGGACTATCCCCCTCCAACCCTTGGCTTCCAGTTCCCACCACAATAAACAGGACATTTCCAAACCCCTTTCTTTCTTGCCTCTGATTGTCTGTGGTCTTCGCCACCTCCCCTACCCTCACTTTCAAAGCCTCTCCTTTGCTGCTTTATATAGGCAAAAGCTACACATGAAATTAGTGTGCAGACCAGCCCTTCAAGCTTGGTAGGCCCATATGCCCCCTCCCATATCCCTGCCCTCTCCACCCAGACCTCCCTTCTCTAGAGCTGATGTTACTGGTTTTTTTTTTTTTTTGGAAGCAGAGATAGGTATTTATATTTTCTCGTACCTCCTCTCATCTTTTAAACCATGTCCTGTCAAGATCATTTGGGATGCCTGTCACACTGAATGTGCTTGTCTGATTCTCCTATGGAACAGTAAGTTCCATGAGAGCAGATCCCCATGTGTCTCTCTGTCTTATGCACCATTGTTCTGTCAGAGCCTAGGTCGGTGCCTGGTAAAGTAGGCGCTCAAAACAAACAAAAAATCTATTATCCAACATAGTCTCTGGTTCTTCCTCCCCTTGGACAAGCCAACCTTCCACCATTTGCTGTCATCTCATATAACTTGGATGAGCAGAACAGGATCTAGTACAGAGGATCTAGGGTACCACTAGAGGTCTTGTCGCAGGAGACAAAGATCTATCAGTCAATACCCTTCTAGGGCCGGCCCGTGGCTCACTTGAGAGAGTGTGGTGCTGATAACACCAAGGCCAAGTGTTTGGATCCCTATATAGGGACGGCCGGTTGGCTCACTTCGGAGAGCGTGGTGCTGGCAACACCAAGTCGAGGGTTAAGATCCCCTTACTGGTCATCTTTAAAAAAAAAAAAAAACCCTTCTATCACAGGCAACCAACTTTCTAATCATCTCTGAATCCTTCCAACATTTTCTCTGTCGTTTTTATGAGAAGACCAGAAGAGGCTGGGCTGGTCCCACTCTGATCATTCATTATGCTCTCCTTATACACCCATCCAGCAACACATCCAATCGCTGTGGCCATAGGACAGGATTGCACTGATTGGCTTAAACAAAAAGGCAAAGAAAGAAGTGAGGCTAATCTGGCATGACTTGTGCTTAGGGAATCAGTGCGGGGCCCCGGGAATCACTACTTTCCATCCTAGGTGCTTTCCTGTTAAGCTCAGTACTGCATGCATTTGTAGAGTCTCTTGGCTCCCAGATTTTGAAAATACAAAGCACTCTCGTCCATTCCTTAGGCTCTCAGTTCTTCTCCGGTTCTCCTAGATTGCCTAGGGAATCCTGCGTACAAGTTCTCTTGGTGCTCTGGAATGGATTCCTCTCAACCAGGAGGTTTGAACTTCTGTGCCTCCTGGTGCCCTCTCACCATTGCCTCGTGTCCCCCTTCAGCAATATTCACTCTGGTCCTTTGGTCTGGTGATCACTTTCCTTGCTAGTTGTGGTAGGTTGGATGGTGACCCCCATTCCTCCCCCCCCCAAATATATGTCCATGTCTGGAATCTGTGAATGTGTCCTCATTTGGAAAAAGGGTCTTTGCAGATGTAATTAAGATAAGGATCTTGAGATGAGACCATCCTGGATTACACAGGTGGGCACTAAGTCCAATAACAAGTGTCCTTATAAGAGACAGAAGAGAAGACACAGACATGGAGGAAATGAAAGCCATGTGAGATGGAAGCAGAAACTGGAGTTATGAAACTACAAGCCAAGAATACCTGGAGCCGCCAGAACTGGAAGAGGAACTCTTAGTTAAGTTTTGTATATTCCATAACAGCTAGAGGGGAGGCTTTTGAATTTCCACAAAGAAATGATAAATGCATGAGGAAATTGATACATTAACTACCCTTATTATTATACAACTATATATGTACTGAAACTTCAGAGTGTTCCCCCAAAGCATGTGTACTTACCATGCGTCAATTAAAATAAAATGCCAAAAAAAAAAAGAAAGAAAGAAAAAAAAAATTCTCCGTTAGAGCCTTTGGAGGGAATGTGACCCTGCTGACACCTTGATTTTGGACTCCTGGCCTCCAGAACTGTGACAGAAAATTTTCTGTCATTTTAAGCCACCAAGTTTGTTGGTGATTTGTTATGGCAGCCCAAGGAAATGAATACACTGGTAGGGACCAAAGCCCTTAGGTCTGCCTGTTCTTCGTCACAATCCTTCTTAGAAGGTGATCACATCGGCCTCGCCACTGGCCTTGCTGCCGCCAAGCTCAGTCCCTGCAGTCCCTCTGCCACACCATGGCTGCCAGAGTGATGTTACTAAAACACACGACAGTGTCACGTTCCTGTTTGAAACCTATATCAGCTAGAACTCTTTCTGTTCAGAGGGACGGAAAACGCAGCTCAAACTGGCTTAAACAAAAAGGAATTTACTGGCTCATGAAACCAAAAGGCCAGGGGCTAAGGCTGGCTTCGTCTCGGCTGGATTTGGGGCTCAAACGATGTCACTGGAACTCACTTTGCTCCATCATGCTGCCTTCTGCTGTGTTGGCTTTGGTTTCAGAATCCCGGTGGTAGTACAATGGTGACAGCAGTCCCAGCCCCTACATCCTGTCAGATTAGAGACCAGCAGAAAGGATCAAAGACCTCTCCCAGCTCCTCCAGCCAAAGCCCTGGATTGGTTCCCATTGGGTGGAGTTGCCCATCCCTCAGCCAATCGCTGTGGCCATAGGATGGGATTGCACTGATTGGCTTAGGTCTGGATCACATGCTCCTTCTATAGTCCTGGGGGAATTGCCTCTGCCAGAACCCTGGACTGGGAGGCAAGAAGAGAAGAAAAAGGGTACAACACAGTCCCCAAACAAAAGTCCCACCCCAAGTACAGCAGATGCATATGGAGCAGCCAAAACAAACAAAAAATTCATCAAGTGTCCACCCAGATGCTCTTCAATGGTCCCTGCCAAAGCATATCAAGACCTAAGCCCCTGGTCTCCAGCCTCACCTCTATTTTCATTCTCTTGACATCCCCAGGCATATCTGCCATTTCTTGCCTACCTGCCTTTGGTCATGTGGTCCCTCTGTCTGGAACACTCTTTTCCTCTTCCCCTCGCCCTTACCTTTGAGTCCTCCTTTGAGACTTTTCTTGGCTGGAGCTTTTGTCTCCACTCTGGGCCCCAAAGCATCCTGAAGTGCAATCTATCATGGCCTTTAACCTGTGTGACTGAACTTGACTGCTAGTTGAGTCTGTCTCCTCTACTGAATTCTGCACTCCACCAGGGCAGGGGTTTATTTCATTTTTATTATTAAGCAAACACATAAAACCCTTTCCAAAGACCAACCATTGTTCTACAATCTTTACAAATATTAACTCATTTAATCCTCACAATAAACACGTAAAGTAGATTCTATTATTAACCCTACTTTAAAGATGGGGAAACTGAGGTACAGAGAGGTCATATCTGATTCATCCGTGTATTTCCTAGGCCCAATCCAGGGCTGAAACCATGGTAGATATTTTTTAAAAATGTGTCTTTCAGATTGTCTCTCCTGGTCTCTGTTCCCAATCTTACCAAGATAGCCATATCTCAGATTTTCCCATTTTCCAAAGACCCATCCTGGATCTTCCCAGAACTAGACGGGGGATGTTGCTGAGGCAGCCTCAGCCAGAGCAGCCCAGACTGGCATCTCTGGCTCAGCCTCTGGTGTCTAGGCCAGCGACCCAAGGGCTGGCCCAGAGGCCTGTGACATGAGGAAGGGGTGCCTCTCTGAACCCTTTAGACCCATGAAATCCTTGCAGTTGGAGGATGAGTCCAGGAGACCCCAGGTGGCCCTCTGCCTCCCCCACCTCAGTGCTCCTTATCACTGCCCGTGTGTTCCCTGAACCCAGTCCAATGATCCCATTTTGATAGTCACTTACCTGCATGGGCTGCTGAGAACCACTCTGTCCCCAGAATCCTGACCTGAAGCTGCCTGAGCTTTAACTGGCTCAAAATTAAAATGTGCATGTCTGGTCCTCGCAAGAGAGAGTGTTAATTAAGGCCACGCAGCCTCCACTTGTGTGGATCCTCCTGTTTCTCTCTCTTCTGCTTCTCCCTCCCTCCTTGGCTTGTTCCCCATCCCTCCTCCATTGCCTTGTCAGAGCTGCCTCACTTTCCTTCCCCAGAGGCTCTTTGCTCTGTCTGTCCGTCTGACCATCCATCTGCAGCCTTGCTCGGCCTCTTTTCCTTATCTCTCTTCTTGGTCTCCTTCTGCCTGCTGGTCTCTCTTTCTGCTTGTCTCTCTCTCTTTGACTCCTCTACTGTATCCCCCGGGGTGTGTCTGCCTGTTGGTGTCCCCTGGATATCTGTCTGTCTGTCTTCCAGCCTCTTTCATCCCATCCTTGGTTACCTCGGATATACAGAAATGGGCCTGGGACCCCTGCTTTCTCGTCAGAGTGAGAGAACCCCTCTGTAGCAGGCAGCTCAGGCCCCCCACCCATGACTCTCTCCCATTCACTGATCCTCCTCCCAGCTCCCCTTGCTCCTCAGGGCCCCTCTGCCCAGCCCAGGGGACAGGAACCCTCAGGGCCACATGGGCAGGGTGGCTGTCTGCTGCCCCGAGGACCAGGTCTCGGTGGTTTCCCTTAATAAGAGTGCCTTCAGTGACACATTCATTATTCCTATTTGGTCGCTTCAAGTCAAAACTGATTAGTTACACTTACCGCTGCAAAGATGTAATGATTTTATTGTTTATCTTCAATTTATTTTGATTAACATCTCCGTTCTTTTCATTGCAAGTGCAATTAGGTGCAATCTAACAGCGACTACTTTAATTTTGTTGAAATTAAGATGAATAAGTGATGGCTTATGGTGCTTTGTTTAACAAATAAATCATAGTTAAGAGGAGTGTATTAGTAATAAATGAAAAAAGACAGCTTAATTAAAATGCATGGAACCAGCCTCCTGATGTACATCCAAAATCCAAATCTGAATTCCAAAAATCAGAGGGAGCAGAGGGTGAGGAAGGCTCTCACCGCCTCTTGAAATGGTGATCAGAGGATGACAGACAGTGTTGCTTGGTTTTGAGGCTGCTGCATGGAGAAGAGCAAAGAGCACATTATCCTTGTGAGATGGTCATACTGTGTCAGCAAATGCCACCGAGAACCCAAGTAGAAACAGACAGGGAGGACATAGGAGGAGAGGCCTCATCCCCCGAGAAGGGACCAGCTGCCAAATCCACACCCTGAATGCTCCCTGGGAACCCACTGCCAGCAGGGGCAGGTGCCACCACCCCTGCATCTGGGGACAAGCCAGTTGCCCTGTTGGGGAGCCCCAATGCCACGCCCAGAACCCCAGGGTAAGTCTCTCAATGAGATCTCCTCCCCGCTGGGCTGAGAGGGACTTCCCCATCTCTTGATTTGGAAACAAAGTGCAAAAAGTCAGCCCTGGAAAGTTTCCCGTGTGAAGTTTAAAAGCGCCTCTGCTGCAGAGGCCAGCTTTGAAGCCGCTCGCTGGGGCCCCTCGGCAGGCTCCTGCGAGTCAGAGGGCCGCCTCCCTCAGATCCGCCGCGCCTACCTCCGCAGGGCTGGGAAATGGGAATTGTTTTTAAGTTGAAAAATTACTCGTGGAGCTCACTCCTTTGCCACCGCTCCTCTTTTATTCTCAGTCGGCTCCTTCCCCTGCCTTCTCCTCCTCTCTTGCTTCCTCCTTTTAGTGAAGAGGAGCAGGCAGCCCTGGGTTCAAATCCGAGTGTAGGCTCTTTCTAGCTGCGTGACCTCAGGCCAGTGACTAACTCCTCTGGACCCTAGTGCTTTATCAGAAAAAGGAGGGCCATAGTGCCCACAAGGCAGGAGTACTGTGAAGGTTGGCCAAGGTAGCTGCACAAAAGTGCCCAGCGCCCACCTGGCCCAGAGGAGCCACCAGTAAGCATGAGCTCCCTCCCTGTCTCCAGATCCCTCCCGCCTCCTGCTAACTAGATCTTCAGAGGCAGGTCTCCTCACCCCCTCCCTTGCTCACTTAACTCCTACTTATCCTTCATCCTTCCACATTTAAACTTCGCTTCTCTTTTCACCCTCTCAGTACATGTTTCTGAGTGCCCGCCTTGTGCCAGGCACTGTGCCACTCCCCGAGGATCGTACTAGGTGAGTATACTCAGGGTGGGCCTGCCCGCAAAAAGCTTCCAGTCCCATGCCTCAGGTTCCCTGTGGGACTCCTTCATGATGGTCACTGTGGTCCTATGTGTTCAAAGACATCTTTCCCATGAAACAAGTGTTTCGTGAGGGCAGGGTTAATACCCAGCAGAGAGTCTGGCACACAGTAGGTGCTCAGTGGCTACTGATTGTTCAGTTAAACAACAAATGCCAGCTGAGGATGCCTCCTGTGGGCCTGACTTTAAGAGCACAGAGAGGAACCAAGCCTGGGTGTGTGTGCTTTTGGGGAGACCATGTTCAGGTGTGGGCACAGGTGCCAAGGTAGGCAATGACACTTCAGGGTGAACAGTCCTGGGACGGAGCAGAGGAGGGGACAAGAGATGGCAACTCCCAAGTAAAACCAAATGCAAAGGGTATATCTGGGAGCTGGACCTGGCTTCTTCCTTACAGTTCAGAGAAAGGGAAATCAGGACTCATGCGGTTGAGGGTTAACAAGAGCAGTTTTCATGCATTGAGGCTCAGACTTCTCTGCAGTCTACAAGACCCTCCTCCTCCGCACCCGATCCCTGCCACCCTCCAGCCTCCTGGCTTTGCCCCCTCTGGCCACACTGGCCTTCCTACTGGCCACGCTCCCTTCCACCTCTGCAGGAACTCTCTTCCTCCACAACCCCTTTTAGCTGCCCTTCCCCACTTCCTGCCACCTGCGCCCCCCCTACCCCTCCCCGCCCCACACCTAACTTCAGCTCTCAGCTTGGATGTCATCACACCTTGAGAAAGCACTTCCTGATCTCCCAGCCTAGGTCAGTTTCCCTGGATGTTTGAGACCAAACATCCAGGGAAGTACCCTTTAATCCACCAGGGCACTTCGAAACTGTCATGAAGTAATTATTGATTGCTGCTCACAGTCTATCTCCCCAACTAGAATGCAAGTGGCATGAAGGCAGAGACCATGCCTGCCTGTGAACTGCTGTCTCCTCAGTGCCAAGCAAAGAGGCTAAATAAAAACTGGACAGAACGAATAACCTCTCTAGGCTGGGCACACCGCGGATGATCCTAACCACAGTCCTAAAGGAAGGTAGTTACCCTTCCCATTTCACAGGTGAGAAAACTGAAACTTAGAGTGGTGTGACTTGCAAGCAAGTGGTCTTGAACCCACATCTGTCTGACTCTTAAGGCACGCTCCATCGAGGATGCATCTTCGAAGTTTGAAAGCCAGTCATAATGGTGGTGGGGGATAGGATTTCTCCTGCTTGGGTCAAAGGAGAGGAGAGAGCACTGCCCCTCTGCTTGGTGTCAGAAAGGAAGGAACCAGCAGGTGGCAGGGCCTGAGATGTCAGATCCAGGTCTGGACTATGCCTAACCAAAACCTGGGGGCAAGGGGAGAGGGGAATCACAGTCATTTTTCAGGAAGGGCTTTAGGGACCCCAGAGGAAACCACTCGGTTTTCTCTGCCGTACTGGCCTGTGGTACCTGTCCTTGTGGCTGAGGACAGGGGTTTTGTGGGACACGCATGGCCCCCACTGACCCTGGTCGCCAGACAGCTGCCACAGTGGCATGTGCACTTGCGTATGCATGAACTTCAAGAGGGGGAAGCAGAGGCACCGGGCACCCCACACGCCAACACAGCCACCCCCCAAGGGCTGCTGATTAACTGCTTCGGGACCTCGTCCGAGGTCTCAGAACAGGGAAATGGCTTAAGCTGGATTCTGGGGGCCGCTGTTCGGCGGAGGGACAGAAGGGACAGAAGTCTCCTCAGCGACTGGAGAAAGGAGTGGAGAGCGAGGGGGAGAGAGAAAGAAATAAGCCAGGGAGGGAGAGAACGCGTGAGAGCGACCGAGGAGAGAGGGGTAAGGGAGTCGGCACCGCAGCGACGAGCGGGAGACGCAGTGAGGAGGGACGCGAGGGGAGAGGGGACAGAAACGCGACAGAGACGGGAGATGGAGAGAGACAGGGAGGCGGGCGGCCGACACGGACGGAGAGACGGCGCGACCGGCCCGGGGGCGGGCGCGGGACGGCGGCGGGCGGGGCGCGGAGGCCGAGGGACGCCACCTCCCCCGCCGCGCGGCCACCTCCCCCGCCGCCGCCGCCGCCGCCGCCGCCCCCGCCCCGGCCGCACGCGCCCGCAGCCTAATGACCGCGGCCCGCGCCACTCCAGGCGGCCGGCAGCCGGCAGCGCGGGGCGCGCGGCGGCGCGGGGGGCAGCTCCCCCGGCTCGGCGGGCCCTGATTGACTTGTCAGCCGAGCCCAGAAAACAGCCCCCCTGATCCGCGCGCCCCGTCCTCGGCCGCCCGGGCGCCCGACCTCCCTCCCGCGCGCCTCCCCCGGCTCCCGGGCCGGCCCCCGCAGGCTGGAGCCCCCCGCGCCCCGGCCCGGGCCCCGGCGCCCCTTCCCGGGCCCCCACTCCCCGCACCTCCTCCGGCCCGGCCCGGCCCGCCCGCAGGCCCCGGGGCTGCCGGCCGCCCCCTCGCCCCCGCTGGGCACCGTGCCCGCGCCCCCAGCCCTCGCCCTGCCGCTCCCCCGCAGCCCGGCCCCTCCACCCGCCGCCCCCCGGCCCTGGCCCCGGGCCGCCCGCCGAGCCGGCCACACCCGCCGCGGAGGACTCGGAAAGGTAAGACGGCGCCTCGGCGCGCCCCGGGGGCCTGCGGGGCTGCTCGGGGGGCGCGGGCAGGGGCCACGGCGGGCACCCGCCGAGCCGCACCGGGACCTGCCGCTGCCACCGAGCCGGGAACACTCGAGGGCACCGAGTGGGCGACTTGGAATCGTACGTGGGGGACCTGGTGGGGACTGGGGGATAGTTACCGGCCTCTCTGCCCTGGGAGGTGGGGCGGGTGTCCGCTCAGGGGTAGAGATCCGTGCGTACCTTCCCTCTTTTAAGGAATTAGCTTGCTCCCTCGCCGTCCCGTCTGAGTCTCAGGATTTATCGGCATCATCTTCTATGCCCCGTGGAGGAATCCCCTCTTTGCCTCTGTGTTTCTCAAGCAGGAGTCTCTTCTCTCACTGCGCTGCCCACTTAAGAGTATTCTCTCCCTCCCCCAGTTTAGAAGGGTTTTCTTCCTCTTTCTCACTCTCCAATTTAGAAGGAAATTCTCTCTCCCTGCAATTTACACCCATCTTCTTCTGACTCACTCTTCCATTTTGAAGGCTAGACCCATTTCTCTGCGGCCCTCTTATCCCCACTTAATCCTGCGTGTGCAGATTCCATTTGAGTATTCGACTCTGGGGTGGGCCTTGTGTTTTTCTGGTGGCGGAGCCAGTTATGGGAATTCCTCACCAAAGCAAAGTACCAGCAATCCCTGTCAGCCCCCAGCATAAGGGCAGCTGCCCATCCCTGGGCCAGGTGGATGGGACGTTTGTTTCCAGCGGGCAAGGAGGGCAGGCTTTACCCTGAAACAAAGAATTGAAGCCAACCAAGACTTGTGCCAGCCTCTTCCAAGGCTGCAGAATCCCAGCTTCTGGGTTGAGGGGGCCACATCTAACCCCCTTCCCCCACCCCTTAACTTTAAAATAGTTTAATGAACACAGAGAGAGAAATCTTTTTTTTTTTTTTTTTTTTTTTTTTTTTTTTGTGCTTGGTGAGCAGTCTACAAAGAGAAATGGAAAAGGAGGGAGAGAGCTTTAACTCTGATCCCCGCAATTAGTTCCCTGGGATGGGTGGGGGCAATCCTGGAGCCTCAGTTCTTCAGATACAAAAGCATTTAGATCGCTTTAGACCGGTTAATCCTGAGTCTGGCTCGGGTCTCTTTTGTTTCCCAACTCCATTGTGGGTTTTGTGCAGTTTCTCTCTGTTCGCGTGATTGACTAGCCAATGGATGGTAATTATCCAAATGTCCCCTCTGTCCTTTGACTGACTTCTCTGTATTATGGGCAACTGTCATGCATTCTGTCATTCCATATCATATTACACGTATTATCATATGAAGTCTCCCCCCACCTTTAAAGGAGGAATCCTCAGCCCAGATGCTGCTGCTGTTAGAAGGAAGGGCCTCGAATAATTTGTGCTGGGCATGGTTCGGAATACAGAGCAGGGGACTCCCATAATGGGAGGTTCTGCAGGTAATTTGTTCTGCTAGCTGGGGGTGGCAGTGGTCTCTGGGCCTGGGTTGTAAGGATTGTGCTGGGGGCTTGGAGAAGGCTTGTCACTTGTATTCCTCTGGCCCGACCAGCCCTTGGAGTGGTTCGGATAAATCTGGGATGCCTTATGGAGAAATTTGGAATCAGCTTTTTGACCTCAGGATCAGAAAAATCTGCAGGACTGGGTCCTTTTTGGGGTGCTAGATCTTAGTGGCACATGCTCAGGACACCAGCCCTTGGGAACCCCAAAATATACCTCTACCTGTGGCCCTTCACAGGCCAAGTCCTTTGGACTCTCACCCCAGTGTGCTGCCAAGCAGACTGGGGATGAGGGAGCCACCTGTGTCTGTTTCAAACCCCGACATGCTGATGCTAAAGCTCTGGGAAGGCACAAGGTTTTCCAATGATGCTTTTGCACAGATAAACTTAGTGCCCCTTGGTGCAATTGTGCGTGCCATCACTTAAGAGGGAGGCAGGATTTATAACAGGGAGGCTATGTAGACAGAGACTCTGGGGTCCTCTGAATCTGTGGGCAGGACCAGCCTTTCTTTTGCTAAAATGTGAAAAAAGTGTTTTATTATTGCAATGGATATGAAGTGCCGCCCAGATGTACAGCCTCACAGTTAATTACCTTGTTCTTCATCAAATATATGAGCAATAAATTCTCCAGGAAGGGAGGTGCGGTGTGGTGTGTGTGTGTGTGTGTGTGTGTGTGTGTGTGTGTGTGTGTGTGTGTGTGTGTGTGTGTGTGTGTGTGTGTGTGTGTTTGTGTAGATAAATAGGTGGATAGATAGATGAATGCAGGGGAGAGAGAAACTGGTACTATTTTAGGACCACAGAAAGAGACAGACTATTTTATGGGAAGATTGATATATTGCTGCAAGATGCTTTGAATTTTTCAATGATCACATATGCATGATCAAGCTGTGCATGTTAGGGTGCGAGGTGCACTGACGGTCAATGGCTATTGATCAGGCTGTTAAGTATTTCTGCTCAATTTTATAAATATAGATAGATCCCAGATGACTTGAAGAATTGGATAGTGAAGAAACTAGCATTCTACGTTTCTTTGGAGAAGGGGAAATGGCTGGTCAGTTATGAAAAACCCAAACCACAGTTTCCCCCCACGTCCCCCACTAAAATACCTTGGAAAATGTGAACTTCATTTGCAGGAGTGTTCAAGAATAGAGTTAAAATATTCCAAATGTTTTGTTTTGGGGTCTACCAAGAACAGTCATTTTATCTGAGCCTAGCCTTGTTCACAGGCTGGGAGTCTCTCTCTCTCTCTCTCTCACACACACACACACACACACACACACACACACACACACACAAACACACTCCATAATTTTACAATTTTGCAGCCACAATTTTGACCCAGACTGACCTGCTGCTTAAGAGATGAGCAGGGTGCCATTTCTGAGAGTGGGGTCTAAGGTCCTTAAAATTCTTCTGGTTAGGAACAGAGTGAACTAGCCACATGGCCTTTACCCAATTAACTAATTTCTCACTAACCTAAAGATCTATTTAGAAAGGTGCGGGGGGAATGGAGGATGGAGATTTAAAGATAATCTCTAATTGGTTTGGAAAAATTCAGTCAATGACACCTAGAAAATCTCTCTTTTTCTCTTTCATTCTCTCTCTCCTCCTCTCCTACTCCTTTCCTGTCTCATTCTATCATTTTGCCTTCTAGAAATTAAAAGTGGATGTTGAAAGGAAGGGGCAATGAGAAACAGTTGGGAGGGGAGGAGAGAGAGTGAACTTTTAATTTTTTTATTGTGTTGCATGGCAATCTTATTTGTAACTGTACAATCAGCTATTTTGTAACAGGATCATATTCGTGAAAATCAGCCTTCACCCAGATTGGCGAAACCTAAACATATAGGCAATTGATAGTTTTGTTTTCACATCTTAAAAAGACAGAGAGTGTAGATTTTAGATTTTTTTTTTTTAATCTGCAGAACAATCTTTTCCAGTTAAATGCCCCTTACGGGAGGAGTGCAAGCATCCCTATTGATAAATCTCCCTGGAAATGGAAACAAAATTGGCATCCTTCAAAAAAGTTGATCTACTTAGAAATGGAAGAATCAGTCCTGATTGGATGGACATGCCCTTTCACCTCATTGTGTCTGACCTATCACTTAATTAATCTCTCCCAGATGCAGAGCTGTTGACAATGCCAAAGATAAGCAGTATTTTGAACAAAGCAGGAAGCTTTTAAAAGAACAAGACACAGTGAGGTTCGAGGCTCTTAATGTGTATGCCATCAGCATTTGTTATAACAAAGTTGAAGCTCATAGCTTCCCTAGAAACTTTCTGTGTCTTTCTTTAACCATTGGTGTCTGTATACATTCATTTTCTGCCTCTCCTCTCTACCTCTGGTTCCCTTTCTTCTGCCTCTTCCTCTCTCTGGGTACAGACTAACCATGGCTAGTTTCCTGAAAATTGTCCTCTGCTTTCCAACCTTGTCTTCGGCTCTTCAGATCCTTTTCATAGTATTAGGACTATCGAGGTGGAGGCTTTGGGTGACAAAATATTGACTGCATTTGCTAGTACCTATGAAGGAGGACATTTGTGCTGGAGGCACCTTGGTGACATACAGGGAATAGTTCATTAATTAAAAGACTTGCTAATTGCTGTTTGAATTACTGTACAGAGAGAATGAAACGAGTTTGTGAAAGACGACAATTGAGGAATAAAATATTTTTTTGCTTAAAACATTTTTATAAACAGGTCCTAGAAAATGTGTTGCTTTTACTCATGCCTCTATCATCAATTCTTCAACTGAGCTTCAATTAATGATAATATATGGTCTGAGATCCTTAGCTGGGCCCAACTGATGGAAGAGCTTTGTTGAATTTGGTGCAGGTGGCACTGTTTAATAAGCACAGGAAAGAGTGAATAATGTAGTGCTTGCAAAGAGAAGTAAATGCAAAATAGATCGCTCTAATTATGGCATCCCCCAGAAATGGAGACGCAAGCTGAAATGGTCAACTGGCTGGGAAATTCCAAATGGAGTTGATTGTCCTCTGCCTTTTTTACTTTCAAGGGCTGACATGGTAGCTTAAAAGTAAATTTGGATGAGCTCATCTGATTCAACAGAAGCACAAATTCAAAACCTGAGTCTGATTACCTACCAATGTTTGCCTTAACTGTCTAGAATCCTTTACCAGATAGTAAAATTCAGTTCTAAAACAGGGCCATCTGAACATTTCTTCCTGTAGGAGATAGGCACAAGCTCATTACAACTAGCCTTCGTGTTTTATTGCAAAGTGTCAGGAGATTTTGTTTTTGTCTTTGTTTTTTGTTTTGTTTGAATTTCTGTGTGCCTGAGAAAATGAGTCTATAGGAAATCAAAGTGTGAATACTTAAGCAAACAGAATTTCCCATATACCTGCAAGGGCTCATAATGATTTTCATTCATGCAAAAATAATCGATGGGACATTAGCTTTAATTAATGGAAGAATAAAAATGGGGGGGGTGTTGCCAAGAGGCTGGGCTTCAGCTGAAGCATATGTGAGAAATGACTCGTTCCTCACCTAAAGAGACAATGCCACCTTCTCAATAGTAGTAGAGATTTGCTAATCAGACAAGTGGAAAGTTGGGGTAGGGCAAGGGAAGGGTCCAGCTGAAAGCACAGGGTGAGAGATGGTAGCCAAGTTGGGCATTTTCCCTCCCCTGCAGCCTCACTGTTCCCCTCGGAAAACTACCACATCCTACATCTCATAGGAGAGGAACCTTCTTACTTCCAAGTAAGGTACAATTTGTGCTAGGAGCCTAGGATGCTTTGTGATGGTAAAATAGTGCCAGTGGCTGGGAAGCCAAAATCAACAATCGTTAGCCTGGATTAAGGAAAGGCTGTGGCTGAATGGGTGTTCTAGACAGGGGTGATCTGTATGGCAGTGGCTCCAGCAAGAAAGTAGGGACCCTCTTCTTCTGATTGGGAACCCAGGTAGGAGTCAAGTCCAGCATCTTTAGTCAAAGCCTCCTTTTTGTGCTGTGGGAATGTTTACCAAACCCACCTCCAGTCTAGTCAGCGCTGACTGGCTGGGCACCCAGAGTCGATTAGTGTTAGTGTATGTGAAGCTCATAAAAGGTTTATGAGGAAATCTGTGCTTAGAAATGGAGTTTAGGGGTGTCCTGCTGTCAAAGAGGGATGGCAGAGATGCCTTTGAATGAAGAAAGACTGTGGTAGGAAAAATTTCCAGTCTCAAGCGCATGGAGATATATATAAGAGTTGTCAGCTAGTCAAGAGTTTGTTTGCTTCCTCCCCCACCCGTTTCCCCACTTTTTTCACACAAAATTTTCCTGATTCTCCTTTAAGCAAAACGTGGTTCCCGGTGTGAGGAAATTTATTGCAGGGTTTTGTGCTTCAACCTGAAAGGCTTACCGAGCAGCCAGGTTAGCAAAATGGCCCTTCTAGGACTGGGTATTATTCTGAGCTAGATTAAAAAGAAATTACCCTGAAGGAATGGCTGTAGTTATACCAGTTGGAAAAAATGGCATCTTTTTGCAATATTTATTTATTTTGTTGTTTTGTTGTTGTTGTTTATTGTTGATTTTGTTTATTTTGCTTCCTGGGCAACTTACTTCTTTGTGTGGGAATTAGCTGTGGGGGGATACAAGTACCTATTATGTATTTTGTTACAATTGTTCTTTAAGAATAATCTGATCTGACAGATTTATATTGTTGACAATTCGATTTAAGCAGGGCCCAGATACAAACTTTCCCCACCCTAATCAATAACGGTAAATCCTTTTGCTGAGGTGAACAATCTCTGACCTAGTATTCATATTTCTTTTACCAATTCCCTGTAATAAAATTGAACATTTTGTCACCACTTTGAGAAACACTGCCAAACACCTTAAAACACATGTCACACGCCAGCAGCCCCTCATTTCCCTCCTTGGGGAGTTTCTACATCTGGAATCATAATCACAGATAAAAACCTTGACAAAATTGCATCTGAGCACATTGCTCTCCGAAGCCCTTACTTTCTCATAACATTTAATACAATATTAATACCTGCTACCGAAAGGCAGGAGGGAGGAAAAGGGCTGCCAACCTCCACATTTCCTGATACATCATGTTCAAACCTGAAATTCACACTTCGTGTTTCATTTTAAGTTCAGTGCGTTTAACAGGGCCCTAGAGAGAGAGCCCTGGTTAGTTCCCCAACCTGCTCAGCTGACGCCCAGAGAGGCGGTTTTGGAATTGTTCAGATGGCTGCAGGGAGAAGAGGAAGAGGAACTGGGCTCCTCTCTGCCAGTGACAGGCCAAGCCACTTATCTATTGTAGTGTCGTAGACGTGGGGTTCATCTTCAACACAACTAAGTGCCCACTAATTTTTATTGTCAATAGTGGTGATCAGCAGATTTTCTGTACGGTGTGACCCAGGCAATGAGCTGATTTCATAAAGAAAGAGATAGCTATGCCTGAGCTGATTTGCTACTGACATCAAGATAAAACACTCCCCCCTCTGCTGAATGAGGCCCACAAGCCTGAGAAAGGGGGGTTCTCATCGAAGATACAGGCCTTTTCTGCCATCCCGGTGACTCAGCCTCACACCACCTTTTCTTGGAGATGCCCACAACCCCACATTCCTGTGCAGTGGCAAGGAATCACCATTCCTCTGCTATACAAACAGCAAACAGAGGTTAGATAGAAGGGGGAGGTACAGGAAGCATACCCCACTGGGGGTTTCCTCGGGGCACACATGATACCCTGGAAATGGACTTTCAAATGTTGGAGGCTTTGTTCAGTCCCTGCCATCCTCTAGCCAGAATTAGGGTGAAGACAAAAATTTAGACCTCCAGGTTTCTGGAATCTCTAACCAGCATCTCTAACAGCAGCTTCGATGTGGAGGGGGAAAAATTCACACACACACACACACACACACACACACACACACACACAAACACACACACACACACACACACACACTTCCCTGAACAAGACCCACTTTGGTCAGCAAGGAGCACAATTTACCCAACGGTGCAAGCTGGAAGGAAGGGAAATGTTACACTTTACTCAGGGAACAGAGGTGGGCAACTGGCCCTGTGACTGCAGCCAACAGCTTTAAGAACACAGTACTTTCTGCTGCAAGGCAGAGAAGAAACGTTGTTTTTGCCTCTTTCTTCTTGAAGTTATTACTCAAGAGGCTCCCCTCCCCTCCTCCCCCCAATCCCCAGCACAGTCCTCGGAATCTCAGGTTATGCGTTGGCAGTGCCCAAAGCGGGGCCCTAGGCAAGCAGGTCTGGGGCCAAGGAGGGCGGCTCCCCTGCGCGGAATCCTTCCCTGGTGGCTCCCAAATCCGGCGTTTTCTCTGCCTGCCTTTCCCTCCGGGGAGACTCGGCTGCAAAAATCTGGGCGCCCGCTCGCTTGTCAAGAAGCAAACTGTCTTCACATTCTCCAAGAGCAACATCCCTGCCTAGGAAGAGGAAGGAAGAGGCAAAATAAATAAAACCAGTTAATGTTGTAGTTAACTTGCAAATCAAGTAAATCTGTTGGTGCCGTATTTGAGAAATAAACCATCAGAGCGTCACAGCAAACACACACTTCTGAACGTCTTCATTTTGATTTAATGGTATATCAGCGTCAACTATCGCTTCTTCTGCTGGTACACACGGCCTGATGCCGCGGGAGGAGGGTGCCCATGTTTATCACCGAGTGAGATGACTAATTACACCTTGTCAATCACCGGCTATGAAGACATAAAACCAGCGCGCACAATGAGGTAGTTGCCTGCAGCGTCAATTAGTTGGCGATTCGGAGGTTATTGCGTGGCCCTGCTCTGGCCGCCTCTAATAACGGGACAGAACGCCGGGAACCGCGCACTGATCAATCACCCTCCTTCCGCGGCTCTCCCGCGCCCTCCCCCTCTCCCCCCACCCCGCCTGGCCTCACTTTCTCCGGGCGGCATGAGCTTCCTCCCTCTGCGGCCCCGGCTCGGTGGCGCCGGCAGCCCCGGGAGCCCCGGGAAGTTTGCGCGCGGCAGCTCCGCAGCCGGCAGCCGGGAGCCCCGCAGCCTTCGGGGAGCGCTGGGGCTGGTGGCCCCTTTGTTGGAGGAGGCGTGGAGGGAGCGCTTTTGTTCTGAGTTAGTCACGGTGGCCGGCTGGAGGCTGCTACCTCATTATGCGCTGGGTCTGCTTGTCTGCGAGGAAGCAGATGGTGGGGAGGTAGGCAGCGGCTAGAGTGGCCAGACCTGAATTCCGTTCACCTGTCACCTCCCACAAAAGGCAGGTTCGGTGCACTTGGGGATCCTTTTCCCCACGGGGGGGAAGGGGTTCGAGGGATCGCCTTTTCCGGCGCCTGCAATTGTTCCGCTCACCTGTCTGTGCTCGCTCCCCCCAACCCCCTGCCTTGCGCTCGGCTGCTCGCTCCGTGTAAATATCACTCACGTGTCAGGGGATGTGTGTTTACAGCCGGTTCCTCTCCTTGTTTAGTCTCCGCGGACAGGGCTCAGCAGTTGCGCGACGTCCCCCCGCCGCTGGGGGAGATTAGCCAAGTTACGGGCCTCTGAACCCGGAGACCTGGGCGTCCAGATCCCGCCCCGCGGCGGGAGCTGCTTTGGAGCCTCTTCTGGACCCGAGCGCGTCCCAGCCTGACGCAGAGGGAAAAAGAGACGAGCGCACCGTGCGGGAATCCTGACTGCCGGGGAATTGGGGGTCGGTCCAGCGATGGATGTGGGCTGCTGGTCAGAGAGGTGGCGATGGAATCGTGTGCATAAATGTATGGGGAGAGTGAACAGCCGCAGGGCGTGTTTCCACGTTCCTTGAGAAGCCTGCGGCAAGAGTTACTGAGTACCTACCCCCACTTCCCCCAGCTCCTAAGACAGCCCCCTCGAGCTCTCGAAAACGTATTGTATCCAGTTAGCCCGCGAGTGGAACTACACCAAGGACGAAAACTCCAGCATTGTTACAAATCTTTTTCTACCCCTTGGGCGACCTCCAGATGAACCCTGGTGACTCCCAGATTAGATTTTCATTCCCTACTTTCTTTCAAAGAAAGTGCCCCAGATGCATCAGTAAAACATGCCTGTGTATTCGTGTAGGAGTCCGCGTGCCTGGGCGCGGGCCGTGTGCAGGCCCCCGAGGCACACGTCTGTGTGAACACACGCGCACGCGCGTCTTTGGATTTACGGTCCTTCCCCCGCGTTGGAGCATCTGTGCACGTGCAGCGTGTACACACATACTTGTAACTTCAAGAGTTTTTGCAAATACGCAAAACTTGGCCTCATAGGAGAGCACGCAGGGGTTTAAGTAGAATTGTCTGAGCACGCAAGTAAGTGTACATAGAACGTGCAATTTACCACTTTACAGATGTATTCTTCTACCGGGTACTGGACACATATCTGATGGGCACGTGTAGACCCCAGCTCTACATTAGTGCTGGCTGTGGTTTTGCCAGCAGAGATAAATTCGTGTCCTGTTTTTGTCAACAGACAAACATGTGTATTTGCATACGTGAACATAAGAGCATGTGCTTGGGCATTACAAGCACACCTATATTTATGTGTGAAAGTTACGTATGCATGGGGAAAATATGATTTCGTGCGGCCTCAACTCTGTGTCCTGTAAAATAAACTGCAGAGATTCTGGCTTTCCCCTTACTGTGTCCTGGCAAGTAGGTCACTTCAGACTAATATCACCGGCCATGGGTGGACGGAGTCAAACCTGCCTCCAGAGCACACCCAGGAGATGGACTCTGTAACTGACTTGCTCATTCAGTTTTTTCTCTACAATCACTTTTTATTTTCTAAATCCCGTTCCACTCGACACCTGGGTATTGCCCTTGTCTCCCCAGGAGACTCTAGGTTGAGCCTGAAGTCTGGAGGCTGGAGGATAGCAGTTGAGATGTACCTGGCAGGCTAGGCTGTTGGTACTTAGAGATGTGGTGCAGCCGGGCCGCGGGGTGGACCAGCGACATCAGTGGGGCCTGTAGCATGGTGTGCCCAATGGGCCGAGGATGGGCCTGTGCTCTTGAAGAACCTCACTGATGCCGAATGTATCTTGGAGAAAGTCTTTAATAGCAGAGGGAAAAGAGGGAGTGATTAAAGAATGTGCTGAGTGCCTACTATGTTCCAGGCATTTTACATCCATGATCTCTTCCGTTCATCACATCCAAGTAGAGGGGACCTTCTAGTGTCCCAGTGAAACTGGTCAGAAGCAGGTTAAGGGAGGTTAAGTCACTGGCTTAAGGTTGTCACACTGCATGTGAATGGCAACTCTAGGATTCGAACCCTTGCCTTTCCGAGTTCCTAAAGCCGTGCTCGCCCCCACTCTTCCAGGCTGGCGAGAGACCCGGAAGAGCGCGAAGGAGCTACACGCTGGGCTGTAGATTGGGCCCTAGCTCGCTTGGAGCGAGGATATGCTGGCTGGCCCCTCTCCCCGGGAGTCACATCTCCCGCCGGCCTTCGCCTCTCGGGCTCAATCAGGTCCCCAGGAGGCCTGAGCGGCCGCCCGCAGCCCAGGGCGTGAAGCCCGGGACGAAGGCCGAGCTCGGCGGGAAAAGGCCGAAGGCTCTCGCAACTCTGCCCCAGGCCTGTCTTCCTGAGTCTCCCCAGCCGGTGCCCGTGGCCGAGGCTCCGGGCCGAGGGGAGACCGGAATGAGACCTCTTCGAGCATCCTCTGGCTGCGCTTTCTTAGGATGGAGACGGCAGGAGAAAGGGTTTAATTTCCTTCCCGAAGAAAACGCAGGAAACTGTTCGTAGCTTAAAAACTCCAAACCCCGCGCTCTCCCTCCCTCCCCCCTCCCGCCCGCCCCCTCCCTCCAGCCTCGCCCACCAGCTCCCACCATCTCGTCTCTCCTCTCCTCCTCTCGCCTTTCCCCTCCCTCACCGGTCTCCCGCCTTCCCGGAGCACGCGCTGCCAGGGCCTGGGGCGCCGGGCGGCCAATGGCGCGGCGGCAGGACGTGATGTCAGGCGCGGCTGTAGAAAAGGCGCGGAGGCTTGCGCTGGCGCGGACTGCAGAGCCGGGGCTGGGCTCGGCGCGCGCTTGGAGAGCGTTGCGCGCGGCTGGGCCCTCGGCCGGCGACTCCTCCTCCCACTCTGCTCCTCCTCCTTTTTCTCCTCCTGCGCCTCCTCCTCAAGCTCCTCCACCTCCGCCTCCTCCTCTTCCTCCTCCTCCTCCTCCTCAATTCTCCCGGTGGTTCGACTCGGCTCGCTGGCTTCGGAGAAACCCTTACTCCAGTCGCCGACTCAGCGCCCAAGAGGGTCGCCTTGGTCTGGGGGCGCACCCCAGGGACGGGAGGGGTCCAGGCAACTGGGCCGCCGCAGGCACCTCGCCGCTCCTGGGTGAACCCAGACCGCAGCCGTCGCCGCCTCGGGCAGAGTTTGCGCCCCTGCTTTGCGCCGCGGGCGCCGAAGCCTGGCGGGCGATGCCCGCGGCGTGAAAGCGCCCGCGGCGGGCGCCGACCTCTGCCCTCTCCTCGCGCCCGCCCCCTGCCCTGTGTCCTTGTGACCCTGGCTTTGGCGCCGCCGCCCAGGCGCCCCGCGATGTAGCTGCCCCCGCGCCTCGGCGGGAGGCGTCCTGGCCCGCGGGCGCCCGGGGCCCGAAGCCCGGCCTGGGGGCGCAGCCGAGCTCGGGCGGGGCCGGGGCCGCGGTGGCGATGCACCGGGCCCGTTAGCGCCGGGAGCGCCAGGCAGCTGAGGCGGGGGGCAAGCCCTCCCTCGGAGGAGCCGCGCCCCCGGCCCCGCCGGTCCCGCCGCGATGCTGTTCCACAGTCTGTCGGGCCCCGAGGTGCACGGGGTCATCGACGAGATGGACCGCAGGGCCAAGAGCGAGGCTCCCGCCATCAGCTCCGCCATCGACCGCGGCGACACGGAGACGGTAGGCGCGCGGCCGTGGGATCTGGGCTGAGAGCTGGGACGGGGCCGGGCCGGTCACAGCCTCTGCTCCACGAAGTTTGGGGAGCGTCCTTCGTGCCGCACGGGACCGGGCGCTGGGGATGCAAGGCCTGTAGCTCCCGGGTCGGGGGAAACTCGGCTGCTGGGGGAGGAAGGAAGCAAAGCTGAAACTGGAATCTCGGACCCCGGAGGTGGGGGAGAGCGTTTCTCCCAAAGTGGAAGCAAAGTCCCACGCACGGCCCGGGGAGGCTCCCTTCTCACCTCGCCTGGCGCTCTGGGTAGACCGACCCGCGCCTGGGAAGGGCGAACCAGCCGGGAGTACTGGGGCTCCAGCCGGGAGTACTGGGGCTCCAGCCGACTTGGGCCGCTCCCAGTCTCCCGGTAACCAGGGCTCCCTTTCAAGCGCGGTTTCTGGGGCCAAAGCCTTCAGGGCCAGCACTTTTCGTTAATCGTGTCCCCGGCCCCGTGGCCGCTCCGACTTGGCCAGGCCAGGGCTCAGAGTTCAGGCTCCGGCCTGTCTCTCGCGGAAGGAGACTTCATTCGGTTTCTACACCTGGCTCCGCCGGCCCAGCCCCAAATAGCCAGTTCCTCGCCTGAGACCCTCCCGGGGGACCAGACAAACACACGCTGCCCAAGCAGCGGGCCCAGAAGTGACCTTTAGAGGCCGAGGAGGCGGAGAACACAGGCGAAGCTTCTCTGCTCCGAGAGCGAGAGCGGCAGCCCCAGTGGCTTCTCGGCCTCCGAGCCCGTCTTCCCCGATTAAACCCTCGCGGCTGTCAGTTTGGTTAGGGGAGGATTTGGGTTGGGCCTGTCCTGCACTCAGAGACTTTGAGGGTGCCTCTGCACCCCACTCACCACTTCCCAAGATCCAAGAGGGCCCCAGCCGGTGTGGCAGAGGAGCCAGAAGTTACCCGCTCTGTCCTGGCCTAAACCTTCGGCCTAAGGATCCAGAGATCACTGGGGCTGGGGGCCAGAAATTCTGCTGCCTCTCCGAAGAGGAGTCTGTGTGGAGGGTGACTTTTAATGGTCCCCTTACTCTTTTTTTCGGGGCCCAGCTGGGTGGTTCCTTTAAGAAACATTTTGGGGACTTGGAGGGCTTGACTCGAGTAGCCGCGGCGGGCCCAGCCCCTATACACAGCCTGAGCATTTCTGGAGAAAGGGCAGAAGGGACAGTAAGGGGAAGAAGTAAGGCGGGAGAGCCATCTAGGCCAGAACCCGGGCCTGGGCCGGTGGCTGCGCCTGCGGGCCTGTGTTCTGAGCCGCCAGGATATGGGCCTTTTGGGGTGAGGGAAGCGCTACACCCTGGAACGCCCCCTACCCCACCCACCCCACCGGCTTCTGGGCTAGCCGGGACCACGGAGGGTGCTTCGGGTACCCGTTTCTCGCCGACGGGGGGCCTTAGGCTGACGCAGGCGCTGCCGTCTCCCGCCTCCCTCCCTTCGCAGACTATGCCGTCCATCAGCAGTGACCGCGCGGCGCTGTGCGCCGGCTGCGGGGGCAAGATCTCCGACCGCTACTACCTGCTGGCGGTGGACAAGCAGTGGCACATGCGCTGCCTCAAGTGCTGCGAGTGCAAGCTCAACCTGGAGTCGGAGCTCACCTGTTTCAGCAAGGATGGCAGCATCTACTGCAAGGAAGACTACTACAGGTAGCCCCCCACTGTTTCTCAGGACCCCCCCCCCCAATCTCAGGCACAATCTTGCCCCTCTCCTTTCCCTCCAGTCTCAGGAGAGGTTTTTCTACTCAGGACCCCTTTCTCCAAGCTAGCACGAATAGACTGACAACCTTGTAAATCAACAATTTGGGGAGCTCTTGGGAAGGTCTGCAAAGAGTAGGGACCGCAGAAGCTGCCTTCCCCTCTTAGCTTAGAGCATAAATAAACTCGGGTTGGATATTTGTACCTCGCTGCCTTTGAAGTATCTTGGGTCAACCAGAGGGGATAGAAATAGGCACCCCCAAACTCAGGCAGCCTGGGCTGGTGTGGAACAAAATTAGAGGGAGAGCCGGGGGAGTGAGTGCATTACTAGTTCTTTTGGGGAGATCAGAGAGAAAGCTGGCCAGGATTAAAGGACAGAATCACTGACAGGCTCCAGCCTCCCGGATTCTCCTCTCCAGGTTTAGGACTAAGGTCTGTTTATATTCTTTCTCTCGTGTGTGACTCTGTCTCTGTCTCTCTCTCTCTCTCTCTCTCATTCCTTGTTTCCGTTTCTTTCAAATTACAAAGGTCTGTAGGATTCCCAGGTGCTGGTTTGGAGGGCAGGGGGTAAAGGCTGAGGAAGGGGTAAAGTGGGAAGTTTCTCTTCTACTCCCAAGTAAAGGCTTTCTTCCTAGGGCTTGCTAAAACTCTGAGTAAACTAGACGCCTTAGTAGGCATGAAAATGGTTAAAGGAAACTATTCAATACCAGGCCTGGGTCAAAATCTAGTTCCCTTTACCCCCCTCCTCCATATGAAGGCCCGGTTGTCCATCTTGAGATTTTCCCCAGCAGCAGCAGCAGCGGCACCTGGAGGAGGGATATCGGGGGTACCCAACCGTGTGTCCCCACAGCCCCTCCCTCCATGGTCCCTACAGGAGGTTCTCTGTGCAGCGTTGTGCCCGCTGCCACCTGGGCATCTCGGCCTCAGAGATGGTGATGCGTGCTCGGGACTTGGTCTATCACCTCAACTGCTTCACGTGCACCACGTGTAACAAGATGCTGACTACGGGCGACCACTTCGGCATGAAGGACAGCCTGGTCTACTGCCGCTTGCACTTCGAGGCGCTGCTGCAGGGCGAGTACCCCGCGCATTTCAACCACGCCGACGTGGCGGCGGCGGCTGCTGCAGCCGCTGCGGCCAAGAGCGCGGGGCTGGGCGGAGCGGGCGCCAACCCTCTGGGTCTTCCCTACTACAATGGCGTGGGCACTGTGCAGAAGGGGCGGCCGAGGAAGCGCAAGAGCCCCGGCCCGGGCGCGGATCTGGCGGCCTACAACGCTGGTGAGTGCGAGGCGTACCGAGCGCCCCCGTCGGGTTGGGGGAAAATGCGCGACGTGGACTGCCGAGAGCTGGGGTGAATCTCAGTGTGCTGGGTGTAGAGGGGGTACCGTGCTCTCTGACCCTTAACTTCCCCAGCCCTGAGCCCCTGACGACATGGCAGGAGGGGCACTAGGATCCCTTCTGGGACCCAGCCCGTGAGCCCTCGACTGGAGCGGGAGGAGAGGGTGTATTAGTCCCTTGCTGCTCCAGGTGCAGGGCCTCGTCGCTGAGAAAATTTTTAGATGCGGCTTTTTGGTACCCGCTCCCCCCGCCCTTGCTGGGCAGAAATCGCAGGTATAGAAAAAGCAAGAGACGTCGACACCAAACAGGCTGCGGGTTGGCGCGGCGGAAGATCGAGGCAGGGCGGGGAGGGTCCCAGCAGAAGGCCTGACAGTGGCTGGGGCGCCGAGCTCGGCCTGGCTTGCGTCCTGGACCTGTGAAATGTCCCGAGAGCGGCAGGCTTGGGGGAACTCGGGCTCCGGAGCCTTTTCTGAGCAAGGGCTGTGCATACCCGTGCCCGGCCCGAGCCTCCTGCTTCGCCAGGTCTCGGTTTTCCCGGTCTCCTTCCTCCGAGTTCCCGGCGCCCGGGGATGAGACCCGAGCAAGCCTGGCCTCGCGCCGGGTTGGGGTGCGGGGCTCGCTTCGATTTTTCCGGCATGTTTGAACCCTGGGCCGTTCCGGGGAGAAACTCTGCCCCCCTCCGTCGTCCGTCCTCGCTCAGGACAGCTGCGGAGGTTCTGAGGCCCGGCAAATTGAACCGTGAACATCTGCCCAAAGTTTGCACGGCCCGAAAAGGTTTATGACTCTCCGGGCTTCCGAACTGGAGTTTATATTTCCAGTTATTTTCTTTCTTTCGTTTGCGAAGGAATCGGATTCGGACTTTTTGTCTTCTTGCTCCTTTTCCCCTTAGTCTAATGCACAAATGGGGGGAAAACCAAAACCAAAACAAACCCAGTACTGCAGAGAGGGCAGCGGTGGGAAGGAAGTCACCATTATTTTGATTTTAAAGAGTCTGAGCTGGCTAGGGGGGGGAAGTGGGGGGTAGCTAGGGGGTCCCCTGTTCGCTCCAACGAAATTCCTTGTTAGAGGATCGCGGGGCGCGTGTCTCCCTGTGCAGAGCCAGCGTCCTCAGGGTGATAAATGGTGAAGTGACGGTAGGCTGGTCCTGGCGGCCGATTAAAGATTTGTTGGAGGCACTGCCACAGATGTTGCTCTCTAGAACGTCCATATTTCATCTCTCACCACCCCCAAAATAAAGATTAAACCAGGTCCAGGCCAGGTCCACCAAAACGGAGCAGCGTCTATTTATCGAGTGGGGTCAACTTCCAGTGGGAAGCAGCATCCAGGACTCGGCTCCAGGGCACCCAGTGGGTGGGGAGCGGTATTATGTTTTCCTGGGCACGCAGGTTCCACGCCGGCTTTGGAATTGTGCAAAAAGAGGGTAGAAGATGCAGCTTCGTGCTTTTTGCTGCTCAGCCACCGCTTTTCCGGGCGGCGAGGCCGCGGGAATACGCGGCTGAAGGCTGTTTCAGGGGAGCTGGCACTTCTACGAGACCCCCCCACTCAGCCACCTCCTTTGCTCTATGGCTCCTCTCTCTTTTTTTTTCTTCCCGCTGTCTCGGTCCCCCTTTCTCTCTGACTCTGCGTGTGCGCCTGTCGCCCTCTTTCTCTGTTCTCGTGCGCGCGTCCCCGGCCCTGGCCCGGGCTCCCAGTACTGGGAGGATCGGCGTTTGGCGGGCCGGCGGTGACTCTGTGGCTTGCTTATTCAGGGCTCCGGGACAAGGTCGGGGAAGAAGACGACTCCCGGTCCTGCCGGGCCCCGCCAGGCGTCTCCAGGTCTGGCTTCTGTCCCTCTCCTCCCATCCCGGCACTGGCAGGAGAGAAACGGCCGCAGTGTGTGTGGGCCGGGGGTCAGCTGGGACTGAAGCGGGCCCCGCGGAGGTGTGTGCGGGCAGGTGTGTGCGGGCAGGTGTGTGCGCTCGCGTGCATGTTTCTGACTGGGAGGACGCGGGCTCGTTTGTCGAAGGGTCCCACATCCAGGGGCCCAGCCACACGGACCCCTTGCAAAGCCCGTCGCTCCGGGGGACAGTCCCGCCGAGGAGCGGCGGCACCTTAGCAAAGGGTGATGAGTTGGGGCAGAGTGGGGAGGGACGCCGTCGGGGCGTCCAGGCTTCGGGGAGGGGGGACCCCGGGGCCGAGGGCCGCAGGGTCGCACAGCCCTTCCGGGGCGCGGGCGGCGGCGGCGGCCGTGCTCCGGAGGCTTCTCTGGTCCGAGCGTGCTGCCCCGGCCCCGGAGGCAGAACTGAAACCTCCCCCTCCGCCGGAGCCGGGCCGGCCGCGGGCCGGGGGGCGCGGGAACGGCGGCCAGAGCCGGCCAGGGGCCCGGGGCGCGCGCTTGGCGCCGGCGCTCCACGGCCGCGGGCGTCCCGCGCGGACCGGCCGGACGCCCGGGCCTCCCCCAGCCCCGCGTTGTGTGTGTGTGTGTGTGTGTGTGTGCGTGTGTGCGTGTGTGTGTGTGTGTGCCTGGCGGCGTAATTACTGATTTGATTCCAATCCATTATTTAGACAATTGAACCTACAATCTCGTCTTTAGTAAAATGAGGCGAAGTCAGATTTGATTACAGGTTCAGTCCCAGCGACAAGAGCTCGAAACCCGATGGGTTAATAACAGATCACGAGTAAATTATTCATGATTTTACGAGCTCTTTAGCTCCATTGAATCGGCCTAATTGAGAGGAAAAAAAAAAAAAAAAGGGGAGAGAGAAAGCTCGGTCCTCCCCCTCCCTTCGGCCCCTCGCTCCTCCCCGGAGCCGACCCTGGGGAATCTCGACCCGGCCCCGGGTACTGGGGGCGGGACTGAGGGGATCCGGGGCGCCGGCCAAACCTGGGCCCCACGTCCCCCCCCGCCCCGGCGCCCTCCCTCCCCCAGCGCAGACCTCGCCCCCGCCGATGGCCGCCGCGGCCTGGCTACCTTGAGCCGGCTTCTTCCCTTCCCTTCTCTCCCCTCCTCTTCTCTCCTTTCTCCTTTTTTCCACACCCCGGCCAGCAACAGCTTCAGAAAGGGCCTCCCGATCCCAGGGACCTGGCCTGCTTGAGCCCTGGGGTTCAGCTGGGTCACCCGGACCCTCCACCACACATTCCCCCTATTTCCAGGACTCGCTTTCCCCTCCGGTTGTGTGTCTCTCCTTATTTCTTTCTGTCTTTGTAGCCGTCTCTCTCTGTTTCTCCATCACTTTCTTTTCCTCTGTTTCTCCTCTCTTTTTCCCTGACTCTGGCCATCTTCCCTCCCTACCATCTCTTTTTCCCTCTCTCCATTCTGTCTTTCTACCTCTGTCTCTTTCTCTTCTGTCTGTCCTTTCTGTCTTCTCCTCCGCACCACCTCCCCCCACCAAGGCCGTTCTCAGGGCAGGTCCCCTGGGCCCACAGTGCACTGGGTCCCCACAGAGCTCATTAACAGCAGCGAGGCCCAGGCAGGGGCTCGGCAGAGGGATGGGCCCAGAGATCCCCTGTGGGGAGGCCTGCCCCACCCCCATGGAGCTGGAGACTGGGGGAAAGATGAAGATCGCTCCCCTCAGCCAGTTCAGTACAGTTCCTGTCCATCAGATCGAGAGTCATTTTCTGATTCCCTTTAAATTGTTGGACCCCCCAATTCTTCACTGTGCATTCTCCCTGGGAATGCAGCTGACAGGGGAACCTGGGTGCCTGGGTGCAAGTGGAAAGGGGCCCTTAGGTATAGTTCCTAGCTGTCAGCTCCAAGGTTAGGGGCAAGACCAGTATTTTGCAAATTCTTTCTGCAAAGGTCTATTCCTCACCTGGGCAGGGGGAGGCAGGTCACCAGGAGAGCAAAAGTAGTGTTACCAGATAAAATGCAGGACACCCAGTTAAATTCAAAGTTTGGTTGAATGATGAATAAATTTTTAGTATAGATGTATCCTATGCGGTATTTTGAATTTTAGGTAAACAATGAATAAATTTTAGTGTAGGTATGTCTCATGCACTATTTGGGGCATATTTATACTAAAAATTATTCATTGTTTATCTGAAATTCAAATTCAACTGCACAACCTGTATTTTTTATTTGTTAAATCTGGCAACTCTATTATGGGCATGCGATAGGGCACAAGATATTTTCCCAGTTCCCCATTTTAAGGGGATTGAATTTGAACCTCACATGAGGCTTTTTCCAAAGCAAGACCAGAAGTGTGGGAAGGCTCGGGACGCGACAAGGGGATCTTGGGAATTATCCTGTGTGTCCCCATCAGCTGCCAGGTAGCTGAGCAACTTTCTGAGGCCCCAGGTTTCCACCTATACTTCCCACCCCCACTGCTATCTAGCACTGGCAGCCAGGCCCAGTGAGGTCCATTCTGGATGGGGACAGGCTCCCTAAAGAGTCATGCTTCATCCTGCCTCCCTTTGTAGTGCAAGGAAAGAGGGAGGACTCCAGTGTTGAATCTAGGCTCAGCCATGTGCAAGTGGCTTCATTTCCCTTAGAGTTAGTTTCCTCATCTCTAAAATGGGAATGGTAGTAGTGATGGTACAATGATATATGTAAAGCCATAGGTGTCTAATACATGTTAATTTTTTCCTTCCACTTCCTTCCCTTCCCAGTAGAACTGCACTTTCTATGAGACTCTTGCAGATCGCTTAACTACAATGTGCTGCATTTGTAAAACTGGGAAACAACCATCTCACAGGGCAGTGGTGAGGGTTATACTACAAAATGCAATATTCTGACCTTCGACCCAGTGCCCGAGGCCTAGGGATCATTCATTGTTTTGCGTATGGGAACTGATGAGGGTGAAATGAAAGTGAGTCTGTCAGTAAGCGACTTCTAGGTGCCAGTCCCAAACACCGTAGGGGGACACTGGAGACAGCCGCTCCTCCCTAGAGGGTGCCGTGGGAAACAGGAAGAGTGTGGGCCCAGAGACCATGTGCTGCTGTGGCTGCAGTCAAGTGATTTCCCTTTCTGAGCCTCTGTTTCAACATCTGTAAAAAGGGAGAAATATACCTGGCTTATAGTGTTGTTCTAGGGATCCAGTGAGTTCGTGCATGAAAGCCCTTTAGCCCATCATCTGGAGTCCAATAAGCCATTAACAAGTTGTAGCTGTTGCTGCTGTTGCTGTTATTATTGTTGTAATATGATGACTCGGAATGGTTTTTGGATTTTCCCAGAGCTGAGACTGAATCCTGCACTTCCCAGCTGAGTGATCCTAGGCAGGTGGCTCTCTCATCTGATCCTCAGTTTCTCCATTTACAAAATGGAGATAATACCTCCCTCTCAGCATGGTGCACAAACAAGCATGGAAACATTTGGCGCAGGTGGGGCGGGTGTAGACTTGGAATGGGAGGGACGGGGAGGGTCAGGAAGTTCACCTGCTGCTCTGCGTCCCCTCCCCAGCGTTAAGCTGCAACGAGAATGATGCAGAGCACCTGGACCGCGACCAGCCGTACCCCAGCAGCCAGAAGACGAAGCGCATGCGCACCTCCTTCAAGCACCACCAGCTTCGGACCATGAAGTCTTATTTTGCCATTAACCACAATCCCGACGCCAAGGACTTGAAGCAGCTCGCGCAAAAGACGGGCCTCACGAAGCGGGTCCTCCAGGTCAGCTCGGGCTGGGGGTGGGGGGCGGGTATGAGCAGCCGCCAGGACCTGGGGTGGAATCCCACACCGTGGGCCTTGGAAGGACCTTCAGCCCTTCGTCTGCTTTTCTTTTTGTTTCTCTTTCTCTTTCTCCATCTCTTCTGTCTCTGTCCGGATTTCAATCCTTTTTCTAACTTTACATCGTCTCTCTTTCAGTTTTCGCTTCTCAGTTTTCCTGCTTGTGTGTGTGTGTGTCTCTCTCTCTGTCCCCTGTCTCCATACTCGGTCCCTTCTTTCTTGTAAACAATTCTTAGTCACTATTTATTATTCATGTGACACTCAAATATGTTCATGTTGCAAAAGGTTCAAATACTTCAGCTAGATTCAGAGGACTTTCTTTCTCCTCGTCCCAGGGCATCCATCCAAGGCAACTGTGTGAGCTCCTGTGCCTCGCTAACTCTCTCCAGTTTATCTTCTCTCTTTCTCTCTCTCTCTTTCTTTCTTCTGGTGTCTCTCTAGATTTACTTCTGTCTCGTTTTGCTGTCTCCCAGACTCTTCCAGAAGCAAGGTTTGGTGGTAGGTGTATGTGTGTAGGCAGATCCCCTGGGTGGGCAAGGCAGGGGCTCACCTGGTCAGGACTGCCCATAAGGCATTGGGGAAGTGGCTGGGTGCCTGTGAAGCTGAGCAGAGTTTCACTGTGTGTGAGGGTGCTTTCTTGATAGAGAGGATCCATAACTTTCACCAGATTCCCATAACCCCATAGATGTTAAGAACCCTAGTCTGGGCAGGTCCCAGGCTTCTGCATGACCCAAACTGGTGCAGAGCCTTGGACCAACAATTCTCAAATCTTCAGCTCCACCTCTTACTCATCTCGTGGACCTGGGGAAGTCACTTAACTCTTCCGGGCCTCAGTTTCCTCGCATGTGAAATGGATACAGGAAATTTCGATGCCACAGGGTTACTGGAGGAGCCCTTGAGATGATGTGTCTACTGCAGTGCCTGACACTTAACTGCTGAGTGGATGGTAAACATTAACTAGAGTGATTAGCTGATATTAATTACCTAGTACGAACGATGATTCTGGTTGCTAGACCTTGCTTGCGCATTTGTACAACAAGGCAGGAGAGTATCTCCCTTTTTAGCAAGTTTAGCGAATTTATTCTTCAGGATGTGGGGTTATAGAGATGCACATCTTTAGGTAAGAAAACCAAGAGATGAAGTGACCTGACCAAAGTCTCACAACAGGAGAAGTGCTGAGATTTGAGCCTAAGCCAGTTTGACATGCTCCAGCGCCAGGGCTGGAAGGTGATATCAAGGGGGTGACGGTGACAGATACGGCGGGGTGCGCAGCCACACTAAGAAAGTTCTTGAGAGTATGTGGTGTTGGTGGTGGCAGGTTGGGGCTGCGACGCGTCATGTCCGGGCCCCCAGGCCATCTTGGCCCCTGCTGTCCAGCCCTGCTCATGGGGGCGGCAGCACCGGGCCTGGGAGGACAGAAGAGCTGACGTGACCGAGGGCCAGCCAATGGGGTGCCGATGCGCCTCTCTGGGCCCGCCCCTGCCGCTTGGGCCGTTCAGCCTGCAGCTTCTACTCCCGCTGGCCTGAGCTCGCGAGGGGGCGGCGCACTTTGCTGCGCCCCTGGCCAATTTCCTTTGGACTTCATCTTCTTGGGGTTAGGTCGGGGACTCTCCTTGGAGCCCCATCCCTTCCTCAGCCCTGGGCGAGTTTGGACTGAGGACTCAGGGCTGCGGTCTTTTTTCTGGTTAGTAGGATATGTCGTTCCCCCTCCTATCCAGATACCCTATGGAGTGTTGGGGGAGCAAGACACATGGATTTGTGAATTAATGCTGGGGAGCCGGCAGGGACATGAGCAGGGATTTGGAGTCAGGCAGAATAGGGTTCAGGAAGACCTGGGTCGGGTTAACTGGCTGTGTGTCTTGGACAAATGGGTTACCCTCTCTGAGCAATAGCTTCATTTGTAAGAAGGGCACCATTAGGGCACATACCTCTCCCAGGTATCCAGATTAAAGGAAACATAAAGAGTAAGTACCCATAGTTGAGTCTGAATGTGGAGCGAGGAGCCAGTCTCTGCTGTCCTTGATGAGCTGGTGGGAGGCTTGGTTACCCGGCTTAGGGGCAAATGACATTTCCAGCATAGTTATCTCATTCTTTCATGCGACTAAATATCTATTGGCACCAGCTCCTGGGGACACAGAGATGAATAAAACCATGGTCCTGACACTGAAGAAATTCACCCATTAGTGTAAAGAAAGACTTATGTAGTTTCCCCTAGTATGATCAGTTGGGGGGGAGTACTGTGGGAGCCCACGGGAGGGGCCAATCACCCTTTGTGTGAGGAAAGGTTCACCTGAGGGCCCTGGGTGAATGCTTGCCCTGTCCCCTCCTCCTGTAGGATACTAACCCAGGGCTGCTCACACCTGCCTGCCCCCTCCACCGTGGGGACCCAGAAAAACCAGGTTGCAGGGCCTGTTGAGGGAGAAACGCACTGAGAGTTATGGTGTGTGTCAACAAATGTTTGAGTGCCTACTGTGCATTGGGCGCTTTGATACGCCTGTGAAGTCCATTTGTTCACTGAGTCCTCACTGTCGGGCATCAGGATTCCTCCTCCCCCATTGTATGGATGAAAGCATTGAGGCCCAAATGATTCCCACTTGTCCAGAGTTACACTTTGCTGGTAAGTCACAGAGCCGGGTCTTCGAAGTCCAGGCCTGTCGTCTGATTAACGGACATTATTCTTTCTCCTCTCAACCAGTCCAGCACTGCCTGTCTCTAAGTGCGAGTATCATTTATGGTTTTTATGGCATACCCATAATACTGTTCACATCTTTTCCCAGACCTCCAGATCTCTTGCACAAATCCTTAATATTCCTTAACAGCACAACTGCTCCTGATTATGCAGCAATTTGCAAAGCATTATTTTTCTAGCCACTTGTCTACCTTACCTTAAAATTTTCCTGCCCGTTTTACAGATAAGAAGCTAAAAACCTAGTAAGATGAGATGATTTGCTCCAGGTAACAGGAGCCAGGCTTCAGGAGGGGGGGCCTTTCTCCCACATGCCCTGACTGCTGATGGGACATCTGGGGGATATGGGATGGAAGCAGTTTTGGGCAAGGCACCTGGTGGAGTGGCTTTGGAAGATAATTGGTTCTAATCCTCTGATTTACCAGGAGTAAGATTTGGGTGCTTTAATTTCTCCTCTCTAAACCTGATTCCTTATCTGTGAAATGGGGATAATAATAGTTTCTACCCTGAGGATAGATATAATGAATGAGAAGGCTTCAGCATGGTGCCTGCTAGTACACAATAGGTATCCATCAGTTTCTTATCACGTGCTCATCTTAATGGTGCCAGGTCTTGGTGCCTCCTGCAGGTTCTGCCCCCAAAGTCATGCCTACCTCATCCTCACAGCAGATGGAGGGTTGAGGTTGAGCTATGTTCTCAGAGGTAGATGATGTAGGCTGTGTGTGTGTGTGTGTGTGTGTGTGTGTGTGTGTGTGTGTGTGTGTGTGTGTGTGAATTGTTCTGTGCTATTACTGAATCTGTAATACACAAGCACCACTAACGTGGTCATCCTGGGATGAAGCATACTTATTAGAATTTGGAGTCTGCTGATGTAAGGTCCAAACTAAACCCTCCCACTTAGCTTGCTGAGTGATCCTGAGTAAGTGACTTAACTTCTCCGAGCCTCAGTGGCCTCTGCTGTAAAATGGGCATGATGATAATATTTACTTCACTGGGTGGTTTCAAGGAGTAAATGATTTGACATAAAGTATAATTTACAAAGTGTATGTTGGGGACTCCATGTATGCTAATCTCATGCACACATTTACACAGCAGGGTTCAGTCTATCAACCTCTTCTGCAGGCATTTAAAAAATTTAACTATTCATTTTGGAGATGAGGAAACTGAGGTTCAGAGAGGCTAGGACACTTGCCCCAAGTTTCACAGTTAATAAGTGATAAAGCCAGGAGTCAAGCCCAGATTGGTCTGATTCTAAAGCTCTTTCCGGTATCACACAGCATAGGAATTATGGTTTTTCCCCTGCTTGGATCTAGCTGCAGAATGCAGCTGTACAGCTGAGCAAGAAGGGAAGGAGTGGGTCATAGGTGCAATGTCTTGGTAGGAACGCAGAAACCTGTAGTAATGCTCTCATCCCATAAAAAGTGCTCAGGTTTGTCTTAAGCAGCAGCATGACAATCACAATACTCTTCATCAGTGGACAAAGTGTCTGGGAGATAAGGTGGCCTCTTAGACAGAGGTCTATTAAGACATCAAGCCTCACAAATGTGTGGAGACCATTCCTCAGCACGTAGATGCCTTTCTGAGTTGCCCCTTCCTTTCTGGGGTACGGCCAGGAAGGTAGAATATTAAGATGCCCTGGACTTGGGGAGGGTCATGATGGACTGATTGATTTGGATGAGTGAAGGGTTTTCTGGTGTGACCTTGAAAGAAAATACATTTTAACCACCAGCAGTTGAAAAACATTCTTCAGATGACTAGTTAGTTTTCATTAACCTGCGTGAGAATTCAGGAGCTGAGAACTCTAGCTTTCCTTTCTTCACTCACTCACTCGACATGTATACTAACCTTCTGCCATGTGCTGGGTGGGGCATGAGCCACTGGGGATTCAGCGGTGACCAAGACCATGAACAGGTCCCTTCTGGAACACACAGTCTAAAGGGGATGTGTGATAAGGTGTTGTATAAACAATTAAAATGATGATAAGATTAATCTTCTTTTTCTGTATGTTCAAAATATCTAATAAAAAATATTTTAAATGATTCCATGTTCAAATAAGTTTGGGAAGTGCTAAAGATTATGTCTTTTTCTTGGAGATCAGAGTATTAATACAGGCATTGGGAAATCTTGAAGAGACTCAACTTTGTCTAATCTAACATTTCCCAAATTTTATTTGGCCACAGAACTCTTATTTAACTCTTTTTAAAAAACAAAATTGAAGAAGTGCTAGGAAGGAAAAATACAGGGATGCAGTGAGAGCTTATATCACATTTATGACCTGGTGAAGGAGGTAGTCAGGGAAGGCTTCCCAGAGGAGGAGGTGAGGTTTAAACTAGGGCCAGCCACTTTATTTCTTTGAGCCTCAATTTCCCCACCTATAAAATGGTCATTGTCCTGCCTGTCATTTGCACAGGACTGTAGTGAGTGTTGAATCCAGTCATGGATGGTCTAAGCCAGATGGAGTTTCATAAATGATTTGGCCCAAATTTCTCATTTTAGAGGAGAGGAAACTGAGGCCCAGGGAGGTGGAATGACTCACCCAAGATCCCACAGCAAAGTAGTTTCAGGCCTGGGGCTAGAACCAACGGTTCCTGATTTCCAGTTAAGTGCTTATTATTTTTTTGGTTCTTTTTTTTTTTTTTTTTTTTTTTTAAAAGATGACCGGTAAGGGGATCTTAACCCTTGACTTGGTGTTGGCAGCACCACGCTCAGCCAGTGAGCGAACCGGCCATCCGTATATGGGATCCGAACCCGGGGCCTTGGTGTTATCAGCACCGCACTCTCCCGAGTGAGCCACGGGCCGGCCCATTTTTTTGGTTCTTTAAATAAGACTTTTTAAAAAGCTTATAAAATAATAGAACTACCATACAGGCTAGAAAAATAGAAAAAAAAAATTACGCATATTAGATCACAGGACCCCAGTAATTCAAGTGTATAGTTTAGAGGTTAAGTAGTGGTTAAGGTCACGGAACCAGCCTGCTGGGATTCATTTCTCAGTTCCACCTCTTTCTGGCTGTGCCTCAGTCTCCTCACCTGTCAGCTGGCCATAATGTTAGTGCCTACTTCGTAGTGTTATTATAAACACTAAATGAGTTAATGTGTAAAATTGCTTAGACAATGCCTGGCACTTAGTGAGTGGTATTCATCATTATTATTTTCTTTATGAAGTTTTTTATTTTGCTTTCTTACATAGTAGTCATCACAAACATTTCCCCTGTGGCTTTGTGGAGTGGCTGTGTCATGACTTCCACTTGCCCCATCTCATTGGACACTGGATGCACCATTAGTTTGATGTTATAAAAAATGCCATGGTGGACATCGTGGGGCATGAAACTTTCATCTTCTGACTGGTTTCCTTAGTGTCCCTGGAAGGGATTTGCTGGGGCAAAGTGGGTTTTCCACTAGTCCTCCTGGCCTTCTCATAGAAAGGATTCTGGGGAAGGAGGTTTGTGAGGCAGAACACAGCTTGTAGGGCCAGTTGGTGCCTGGGGACGGGGCAAGTAGCTATGTGGGCTTTATCCACCCAGGGCTTATTGGGGATCCACTATGCACCAGGCTGAGGCACTCCTGGCCTTAGTTGTGTCCTGATGATTCTGTGCCTGAACTTGGCCTTGTCCCAAACACACAACTACAGAACAGAGCTGGAGGCAGATGAAGAGAGAGGGCTGTCAGTTCAAGAAGATGGGTGGTGGGTGAAGCAGATCGCCTGTTGTTGCTTGTGCCTGTCCCAGAATCCCAGCCTGTCAAAACCCCAAGAGGCTATAGAGATCACGTGGTATGGTTCAATCCTCTTGTACTAGTGTGGAAACTGAGGCAGAGCCAGAGGTAAGGGACTAGCCAAATGTCACTTGGCTAGTCAGTGACAGAACCAAGACTGGAAGCTACATCCAGTACTCTTTCCACTGCACCATAGTGGTTTCTCTGTTTGTTCATTTGTTCATTCATTCACTTGCTGGCTTACTCTGGATCATGTGGTAGGGACAGCATGGACTTTTTATAGCAAGCAATCCTGGATTCCAATCTCAGTTTAGCCTCTGTGTGTCCTTTGGAAAGTGACTTTACCTCTCTGAGCCTCTCTGCTTTTTAAATCTATAAAATAGGGATAAGAGAAGTCACCTAGTTGGTTTATAATGGAGATAACCTGTGATGGTGCATCTGAGAAGGTGGCATGGTGCCTGGCACATGGTCAGAGCAACATCATGTTAGCTGTTACTGTTAACACATATGACTGATTCTTAATCTTTGCCAGTCTCCGCCATGTTCCCAATGACATGAAGATGACTTAGACAGGGTCCCTGCCCTCAACAACCTCTCACAAGGGGACTTTTTGAAATACCTGGGAGAAAATTCTGGTGAAGCCCTGCCATAAGGTGAAAAACAAGCCCAGTACAAAACCCTGGAGCAGCTGAGTTGCTGAATTTTCGTCCACCAGATTCCCAGCCCTTCAGATCCAGTAAAGCAGAGAAGCAGTTGTGGAAGATGCTGTCATTGTTTACAACCACACTGTTAGGGGCAACGCCTGAGAAATAGCAAACAGCCAGCAGCTAACCGGTTCCAGCCCTTCCCGAGGTCTTGGAGCCCCGGATGTATGAGCAACACACCACTCCCCGCTCTAGCTCCTGCTCTGAGAGCTAGACACACAGGCACTCTCTCAGGGTCACAAGCAGATGGGCCAGGACAGTGGCAAGGCGGTAGCACCAAGCCTCTGGCCTTTTCATCCTCCACCTGCATGTGACTTTGGGGAAGTCACTTCCTCTCTCTGGGGGCTTTCTCCATCAGTCACTCCCTGGGCCAGATGAACACAGCCTTGCTCCTGCAGATTTCTGCAGGCTGGGCGGGAAAGGACCTCCCTACCACAAGAAGAGCATGTTGAGGAAGGTGGTCTTAGAAGCACTGCGTTTATTTACAAGCCCCCAGAAGGAGCGATGGGCTTCCTTTGGGCAGAGAGCCACGGAAATTGTGTTTTCTTCCATGGAAGATCAGCGTGCTGGGGAGAAAGCTTTGTTTCCCCACTTCACAGCATCTCTATCTCCCTCTTTACTCCAAGAGTCTGGCGGATATGCTTTTAATTGAGCCCAAATTGTGTTGGGCCACCAGAAAGGGGGGTTTGAGGCCACAGGCCACTGCAGCAGGGGTGGTCCCGAAGGGGGCGTGGAGCCGGGAGTCGGCTCTTCCCACCCCTGCCTGAGACACTGAGAAGACATACAGATGCAGGCACATCTGGAAACACACAGCTGGACACCCCAGAATCTGTAGAATTCCTAAAGGCTTTTTGTTTTATGGGGAGGCTTCTGGCGGGTGTTTTCCTCACGCGAAGGGAAATGCAGGGGCCCTGCCTTTGGGGCTTTTTTTCTTTGGGAGGTACAACCTCTCCCCCTCCCCCTGCCCAGTGGCCTGGATTTCTGAGATCTCTCCTAGAGTACTGCATGTACCGCCGGGGGTGGCGGGCCTCTGTGCTTGTGCAGTTACGCGGGTGGGTGTTCTTGGGGGGGCGGCTGCATAGATGAGTTTCTATGTATGTCTTCATGGATGTACAGGCATGTGTGCGAAGGTATGAGTGTGGACGTGGTGGGTGTCTATGCCCAAGCGAAGACAAAATGAACCCATGTTCTCTCTCCTTGGTGTCCTTTTCACACCAAGCGCCCCACCCACCTCCCTCATAAACGGATATGGGGATGTGACAAGTTGGGAGAGGGAACCTGCATGTCACACCCTTCTTGGCCTGACTTTAACCTAGCAGCTGTCCCCCCTCTGCCCACCTCTGCCCTGAGACCCAAGACCCCTGGCCCAGGATATCGGGTAGCTTTTCCAGCTGATGGTGGGGAGCAGGATCAGTGTCTTTTTTCTTCCTCTTGATAACTCATTATTATTAACCGATACCTATGTGTTCTTTATACCATTCTAGTATTTTCCAGACTTGCTGACTGTGAAACACTTAAAATTGTACCGACAAGAACTTGTGGGATTTATTGTCTGCTTAAAGGCAACTGCCAAAAAAAAAAAAAAAAAAAGACTTTTTCAAACAACCATTATGAAAAATGATCAAGATTTGTCTGGTTAGGGCTGGTTAGTTAGCTCAGTTGGTTAGATCGTGATGTTGATAACACCAGTGTCAAGGGTTTGGATCCCTGTACCAGCCAGATGCCAAAAAAAAAATTTGTCTGGTGTGTGCATTTGGTGTGTCCCATAGAAATTCAACATGAGCCACATGTGTAATTTTAAATTTTAAATTTTCTGGAAGCCACGTTGAAGTAAAAAGAAACTGGTTAAATTAATTTTAATAAGATATTTTTAACCCAATATATCCTAAACATTATCATTTTGACATGTAATCAATATAAAAATTATTATTCAGATATGCTACCTTGTTTTATCCATATTACCAAGTCTTCAAATCTGTTGTGTGTTTTCACCTACAGACTAGCCACATCTGGGCTAGTGACATTTCACATGCTCAGTAGCATGTGACTGGTGGCTATGACACTGCAGAGTGCTGCCCAGCTCTGGAACCTCCTAACAGTAAGAGACACCCAGCCATAGCCCATTAGACAAGATGAAATTTTAATTTTATTAAGAACAAAATATTGCCAGCCTGACTTTTGGGACCCCCCCTGAGCAAAACGCAGACTAGCATCTTACCGAAACAGGAGACCTGTGAGTTAAACAGTCTGGGGGACGCTCTGCTGTTCTCGAGTCCTTGTCCACATTCCCCTAACCGGCCCCTCCCTGTTGTCCCACGCAGGTCTGGTTTCAGAATGCCAGGGCCAAGTTCAGGCGCAACCTCTTACGGCAGGAAAACACGGGCGTGGACAAGTCGGCCGACGCGGCGCTGCAGACGGGGACGCCTTCGGGGCCGGCCTCGGAGCTGTCCAACGCCTCGCTCAGCCCCTCCAGCACGCCCACGACCCTCACAGACTTGACCAGCCCCACCCTGCCAACTGTGACGTCCGTCTTAACTTCTGTGCCTGGCAACCTGGAGGGCCACGAGCCTCACAGCCCCTCACAAACGACTCTTACCAACCTTTTCTAATGACTCGTGGCCCCCCCACCCCGTCCCACAATTTCTTTAAAAAAGAAATTATCTTTAGTTGAATTCCAAGTGTATTTTAAAATAGAGGCTTTGAGCAACTAACTAACCACATTTTAGGATCTCGCCTGGAAGCAGAGGAAAGAGATAATTGTGCGTCCAGCTAACACAGCGGTGTGGACTGAGGAATTACTTGGAAGATCTATCTGCAACACAACATTTGTGTCACTGTACAGTTTTGTGGACTGAGCGAGGAAAAACAACAGATAATTTAAGTTGGCTAGAGCTTCTGTATTTTCAAAGACTGCCACGTGCCTTAGGAATACTGTTTTATCTCCATACTTTGGATGACTTGTTCATTTTTCTCTCCCTCTTTTTCTCTCTGTATATTTATGACCAGAGCAAAAATGTAAAAAACAAAAAACAACAAAAAAAAGTTTGTTACTTTGAATAGTCCTAAAAAGAAAAAAAAAGGAAAAAAAAAAAAAAGGAAAGATCAAACCCCCTCCAACGGTCGCTTTGTTGTTTTAGAATTTTAAGGTGGAAGTCTGTTCGAATATCAGAATTTGTAAAATCTAACCAGTAATAAACCCACTTATCGAAACTACTCGGTGCCATTGTTTAGTTGGGTGTGAAACTCACATGACTTGAGTTTTACTGAAGCCCAGGGTCTTCACTTATTTATCACATATTCACGGGTCCCTTCTTCTGTGCCAGGCTTTGGACTGGCTGTTGTGGTCCAGAGATAGAGATACAGTCCCTGCTGTCAAGGAATTCAGAGTGGAGACAGACCAGATAATTTTACATGGTGTGATATGTGCTCAAGTGTATATGTAAGCAAAGTACCATTCATTCCTTTTTTTCTTTCAAATATGTGATGAGCATGCCCTTCTGGATTCTTGCAACAGAGGTCAAAGGCCCTCACATCTGGGCTGGAAAGTGTGTGTTGGTTGGGCAAGGAGGGAGGCCTAAAAAACCTGCAGCTTTTCTCTATGGGGAGTGAACACTGTCACCAAAGGGCAGCTTAAGCTCCAGTTTTCCTAATGACACAAAAATTTAAAATCTCCCAAGAAGGCAAAAGCAAATATATTTGCATCCTTTACTAAAGCTTCAGGGAAGCTCAGACACCTAGAGAAGACACACTCAGGGGGGATGGAGGTTTAGAGCCAGGCAGAATGAGGTTGGAATTCCTACTGTTGATCAGTGTGAGCTGAGGGAAGACATTTCACCACTTGGGCCTCAGTTTCCTGCCCTGTAAGATGAAGATAATGATCCATGAGTGACAGTTGTAGTGAGGGGAAAGTAAGGTATGTTAAAGGGCCCAGCAGAGGGCCTGGAATACAGTAGGGGCTCAATGCATTTCTTGAATGACAGATGACATGTGAGGACTTTGCAGGTGGAGAGCAGGAATGTGTGTATCCGGGTGATAATGTGTGTATTATCGCTGAATGCACCAAGCAGGTGTGGTATCTGGCCACTGGACATCTTACCCCACTCATTTCTCACTCTGAGCCCTGCTGCAGAGCACTCTGCTACAAGCTTCCTTGGATGCCAGCAGTTACCCACCAAAATGCCCCCCAGAGGCACCCCAAGTTGAAAATCCAGAGAGAAAGTCATGGCCACCTTGGGGAGAAAACAGATAGGCAAGATTGGGCAGGGGAACTATCCAGCCCCAGCCTGGAGTCTCTGTCCCTTCCTTCCTCTGCTGTCATGGTTGGGACAGGGTGAAGGGAGAGGGTGTGGCAGGAATGGGCTGAGAGTGCTCAAAGCCTGGACTGACTGACTTTCTGAAATGTTAAAAGACAAAACAAAAACCACATACATGCACATGTACACACACACACACCCAAAACACTTGTTATTGCTATTTAATGGCAAATAGTAGAAGCCCAATAAATTTTTCATAAATTTTTGTATCAATGTATAATGTCTAGACATCTCAAATGAGCAGTTTGATTGGTTTTCCAAGAATACACTCTTGTAACTACCACCCAAATCAAGATATAGGACATTTTCAGCATCCAGAAAGCTTTCTTGGTCCCCCTCTCTGTAAACCCCTCCCAAGGTAGCTCTTATTCTGCCTTCTAGCACCATAGATTAGTTTTATCTGTTTTTGATTAATAAATTTTTGCTGAATGAATTCAGGAGACTTAGTGAGATTAGTCAACCTGCCTGGGGCCACGCGGCTTGTGGTGGGGAGGCCAAGGTTTGAACCAGGTCTGTCTGCCACCAGACCTCGGGCTCTCAGCCTCAAGCAGACACATACATCCACAGTCACACATTCCAGCAAGGGGGTTAAGAACCTCAACTCTCCTACTGTCAAATGGGGTAATGGAATCCGGATCTCATTGATGATTACGTGAGTGAATACAAGCAGAGGCCTGGCCCATGGACAGACACACAGACACACCACATCTCCAGTTGCTTCCAGGGACTCGTACACGTCCCCACAAACACACACATGCACATTCCTTAGACACTCGTGGATGGATAGACCCACAGGCTAAGGTGCTCACACTCAGCACCCACACAAAGACACACATACACAGATGCTCGCAGACAGATTTAAACAGGCCCAGATGCTCACACATGTACCCAGACAGACACCCAGACCACCCCACACAGGGAGACCCACACAGAAACCCAGACGTGCGCACATGCAAACATTTGCAGGCACCCAGACGCCCCCGCATAGCCCGTCTGTGCCCCTTGCTCAGGTCCGGACAGAGCAGAGTCTGATCCTTATCTCACCTGTCAGCACTGCCACCCAGATGGAGAGGGCCCTGGAATGATGCCCGGGGTCCCCCGCCCCTACATGGGAGAATGTTTAGGAGCCAGGCCTGCTGTTGGGCCAGGGATGGGGATGCTGTGGAGGAGACACTGTTCTCCCCAGATTCAGAGACTGAGAGAGACACACACAGACTCAGAAAGAGAGTGGCAGAGACGGGGGCGGGGGGGAGAGAGAGTGACAGAGACTGGGAGACAGAAAGGGACAGTGACAAAGATACAGAGGCAGAGAGAGACAGACGGGGCCGAGAGATAGAAAGACAGACAGTAGACACAGAGAGATGGAAAGGGAGAAAAACAGCGCACGTGAGAGAGAAGAGGCAGAGAGACAAAGAGACACAGAGATAGAGACAGATGGAGAGAGTGCCAAAGACACAGGGGAGAGACGATGCGACAGAGAAAGACCGAGACTGAGAAGGGAACTCTCAGTTAAAGGGACACCCTGGGACATACTCAGAGGCTGAGAGAGACCAAGACAGAGCCAGAGCCAGAGAAACACAATTGGTCCCTCTGAGGCTGTAAAGAGTCACAGAGGGGGAGAAAGAAGGTGAAATCCCAAGCCGGAGACAAAGCGGTGGGATGGGCAGGGAAGGCAGGTGCGTGGTGCTGAGCGGCTGAGGCAGCGCTGAGGTGCAGTCCAGCTCTGTCCACTGTGATGGGAGGGAGGGACAAGGTGCAGCCACCACGGCCACCTGCAGCTCTTGGGACCTGTCTGAACCTCCCTGTGTGCTGACTACAGAGGGGACCAAGGGGCCATCCAACCCTCTGTGAATATGGGGAGCCTCCTTGTTCTTGGAACCCTCACCCAGTCTTAGTAGTAGGCAGTCTGCAGGGCCTGGGGTCTCCACCGTGGCCCTACCCCACCTTGCCAGGTCTCCTCTTCCCCAGAGTGGGGAGGTCTAGGGCAGATGGAAGAGACCTTCCACTGTCTTGTCTGCCCTGAAAGGGTTTGGGCAAGGTACTCAGCCACTCTGAACCTCGGTATCTTAATCTGTAAAATGGGGCCAAAACTTGCAGGGATATTGTTAGGATTTAATCAGAGAACATGTACCTATTTTATTCGTGGTTTGACTAAATCCTAGGGAAGCCACAATGGAGGTGTGAGGAACTGTCTCGAGAACTTGGGAGCGACTCAAAGAAGGAGATAATATTTAGGTTGGACTCTTGAATGAAGAGAAGATGACTAGATGGAGAAAGGAGCCAGGGGAGCACTCCTGGCAGAGGGAAGGGCCTGGCAGAGGCAAGAGGAGGCACAGCAGCTTCAGGAGTGGGGAGTAGTTTAATGGTGGGGATGGCCCTGCAGAGGCGGGTGAAGTTCAGCTCATGGAGGGCCTTGAACGACAACTGGAACTCTGTCCTGGGGACCTTGGGGAGCTTCCTCTGACAGGTTGTTGGGGAGAGAGAGTCAGGCAGGGACACCACTTGCAGGACGGGGTAGTCATACAGGGGGGGTGACGAGGCCAGGGCCACCGTGGTCCAGCATGACTTCCCTGGTCTCTCCTGGGCTATAGGCCCAGCATACTGCTGAGCAGACCCCTCCCCATCCCCTTACTCGTGTGCTGCCATGGACTGTGTCTTGCTTGCAAGAATGGATGCCTCCAGACTTCATCTGCCAGCTGAGGCCCCGGGAAGGTTCACCCTGGGCTCTCTGGGCTCTAGGGACACTGGGAGTGCCAGCAGGCCCTTTGGACCTTCCTTTCTGTCTTCCCCCAACTTTGTCCCTCCCTCTCTCCTTGGCCCAGTGCTGGGCACTAGGAACTGGAGATGTGGAGATGATTTGGTTAACAGCCCCTCCCTCTGGCTTTCTGGGAGACAAATGTATCAATAGGCAGCCACTGTCCAGCAGGAGGGATGCCCGGGCCTTATGGGAGACCCAAGGACAGAGAGACTGGCTCTGCACGGAGTAAAAGTCCTACGCGGCACTCTGCAGTTTGCAGTGCCTTTTTATATTCATTATCTCATTGAATCCTTCCCACAGCTCTGTGAGGCAGGGATTATTATTCCCTTTCACAGAGAAAGAAGCCCAGGGGAAGCCACTTGCCCAGGATCATGCAGCTTGGAAGCCCCAAAGATATTTTCATGGCAATTCAATTCAATTCAGCTAGCATGAATCAATCCCTCCATCATGCCAGGCACTGTGGCCGGGGCACCTAGGCAATTCAGATCCATCCTGGGGTCTTGCAGAAGCAGACCAAGTGCCACTGGGCATTGGAGAAGTCAGGAGAGCCCAGAAGAGGCTGCTAACAGACTAGTGTTTTGGGGAACTTTTTGTGTTGGAAGATCGGGCAATTGACCTAGAAGTGTTTGAGGAGGAGGCGGGGGGGGGGGCAGTGGGGGGGTTACGGGGGAGGGCAGAAGCACATGCTCAGGGTGTGGTATTTTTCCACCAGCAAACAGCACTCATGTGGACAGGAGAGAATCGCTGCCAATTCTTTGGAGCTGGAAGCAGCCTCGTAGAGTCTCTAGCCAGAGCTACTCATCAGAACTATTCCAGCAGCTTTTCCAAAATACCCTTACTGGCTCTCCATCAGTTATCAGGGAGGAGCCCAGGCTGGTGTATCTTATAAAAAACCTTTTATTATGGAAAATTTCAAATATATACAAAGTAAACAGAAGAGTATAATGAACTCCCCTGTACTCACTGCTCAGAGTCCACAGTTAATAACATTCCCTCGTTCTTGTAACATCTAAACTTCCACCCACTCCCCATCCCTAACTCGATGAGGACAATGATGACAATGACCTGTGCATTTTTAAAAAGTCCCTCAGGGATTCTGATAGGCAGCCTGAGTTGGGGACTGCCCACCTGGCCCCCTCCTTTTAAGGATGAGCAGTGTAAGCTCGAGGAGGGGAAGGGAGTTACCTATGGGCACCCAGCCAGGAAGCAGCAAAGCTAGGGATGTCTGGCTGAAGGACACTTATTGAGTGCCAGGTGCTGCACTGGGCACTGGGGATACCAGTAAATAAGTTGGTCCCTGCCCTCATGGAACTCAGAGTCTAGTGGGGGGGACAAATGTCAAACAGCCTCAAAAAGTAACTACTTAACGATGTTTGTGATGAGGTCTATGAGGGACCATGACAGCATACACACAGGCAAGGGATAGGACAGCTTCCTGGAGAAACGAATCACTGAGAGATCAGATAAGTGAGCAGGAATTAACTTGCAAGTGGGAGGGAGGTGGGCAAGAAAGGATTAATCGTCTGTGCAAAGGCCCTGAGGCCTAGAAGGTCCAAGGCACTAAAAAGTGGCCAGTGTGGCTGGAGATTTCAGAGCAAGGGCCAGGGTGGTAGGAGATGGTGTTGGAGACATGGCCAGGGGCTTTGCAGGCAGCATGCCTGGGTCTTAATTCCAAGAGCACCAGGAAGCTGGGAATGATGAGTCAGGGCAGTAGGGGACACAGGTGGATGTTAGGAGGCTCTTAAAGTCGGCCAGGCGATGGGACACCTGAGTGGAGGCAGAGGGGATGGACTAGCTATGGGGGGAGGGAGAACTAGGATGGGGCAGGACCACAACTGGTGGATGGTGGACCCTTGACTGCAATGAGAAAAGTCATCAGGAAGAGAAGGGGGGAAGATGATCAGGGATTGGGGGTTTGGATTTGTGGAGTTTTTGATGGCTTTAAGACCTCTAAGTGCTGGCACAGTCCTGCTCAAGGGGCTCCCAGTCAGCTTGAGGCATAAAAGGGACCAGGGACACTTACCCATTGCTTCTCTTTGGGTGTCCTAGTACTCCTGAGCAAGTTCGTCCTTAAGCTGGCATTTGAGGCTTGGTTGTAAGTTGGTCCCTGCCCAGCTCTCTGGTTTAGGACCTGGGATCTGCCCATCCCTGGGCTTAAAACCAGCCGGGTGCACCAAACTCATCAATGCTTTGCATGCTGGGTGGGCTCTCTCTGCCTGGGGCTCCTACCCCTCTTCTTTCCCTGCTCAAATGCCCCATCCTCTCTGGAACCTTCCCTGCTTAGCTTTCTCCCCTTCTGACCCTGCCATACCTTCCGCCCTGCTCACCACATAGGGCTGTAATTGTCTATCCATCCCCACCCAACTCCCTCCAACAGGGCAATTCGGGGCTGGCCTGTGCCTGCCTGGTTCAGTATGGGCAGCACGGGGCTGGGCACGGGGTTCCTTACAACACAGCTTTAGTAAATGAACAGATTAATGACGAGTCTGTGTTTCCTCTACTGTAAGCTCCACAACTCAGTGTCTCAGTCTTCATATTACACGCAACACAATGCCTGGCACGTGGCAGGTCCTCAGTAAATACTTGCTAAACCCTGGAGAGAATAAATGTTAGCATGGGCAGTCACTAGGGTTGAGAGCCTAGAACTTTGGCTCTAGACACTGTCCTGCCACTCACTGCTGTTGGGTTCTGGGCAAATTACTTAACCTCTCTGAGTTTCCAGTATTTGTAATCTGTAAAATGGGGGTAATGATATCGTCTCCTTCATGTACTTTTGTGAACACTGAATGGTATAGCTCAGGCAGCCATCGCATTTAGCAGAATGCCGGGCAGAGTCCTGCTCTGCTCCTGGGAGCTGTCGCTATGTATGTATTCAGTCCAGTCTTTACCTCGTGCACCTTTATGCGTCTTTGCTCTGTGAAAAGAAGCGAGAGAGGGTCCCCGCTGCGGACTGGCCTCACTGGTTCTCAGACAGAGACTGGGGTGGGCTTCGGGGCGGTTCCGGCGGAGGGGGTGGCTTCGGGCCTGGCGGCTGGCGCGGTCGTCCTGGAGCTGTCTGGAGGAGGCCCCTGGGGACTGGGGAGGGGGCGGAAGCCGGAGCCAGGTCGGATCCGGCGGGGTGGGGAGCGGAGACATCCTGCGGGGGCGCCTGCCGCCGGGACCAGGGCAAGCTCCCAGGGGAGCCGGCAGGGGCACCGCAGGGACCGGAGGGGGACGGCAGGGGCCGGGCGGAGGCGCCCCCTGGCGGTGCACCGCGGCATTGCCCGGGGCCTCCCCCGTCCTCCTTGCCAGTCCAGGAGGGACGTCCGAGAGACCAGGGATCTACTCCGGGCTCTGGAGGCTTTCCTCAGCTTCAACATTGGGAGTGATCATTTCGAGTACCTAGCGTGTGCCAGGTACTGCGTGACGCAGTGGCTGTGACGGGGGAGTCACACGGCACAGGTTTTGGTTCACAGTAGGTGTCTAAATGTCCCCCTTTCCTTTAGGCTCCTTGCTCGGGCCTCGGGGCAGAGGTGTTGGGCTCAAGCCTGAGGGGCTTCCCAGTATGCAGGGATGAGGAGCGTGCAGTTCCAGGCACCCAGCCTGGCGCCCCGAGGGGCTCACCGTGCCCTCCAGTGTCCTCCGCGAGATTGGAGCCTGCGTGCAATGGGTGGGCGGGTGAAGTGGTGGTGGGCTGAGGTCTGTGGGTGTGTTCTGGTGTCGGCGTATCTGTGAGTGTGGTCATGTTGCTGTGGGTGTTAGTGTGGTGGTGTCTGTGTATTTGTTGAGATGTGCATGTGTGCAAGTGTCTGTGTTCAGGTGTGTGTACATGTATGTCTATGACTAGGAGTGTGTGTGATCAAGGGTGTGTTATGTATGTGTGTATGATCAGGTGTGTGTGTCTGTTTTCAGGGCAGTGTGTCTGTGCATGTCTGTGATCAGATGTGTGTCTGTATTCAGGGGTTTGTGTAAGTGTGTGTTCATACAAACATGAGTATGTATGTGTACACACGCATTCAGGGTGGTGTCTGCTCATGTGATGGAAGCTGGTGTGTATGTGTTGGGGCTGAGGGGTGATCTGGGACTGTATGAGGAGGGGGTGAAAACCTAATCACCTTTCCACCCAACAGAGGGGTGGCTGGACCCCTGTCCTGTCCCCTTACTTTAGCCTCCTCAAGACCAGTATTTTCCTTTCCTCTCCCTTCCCTAACTCCTACCTGTCCCTCAGTCCACCTCTCTATGCCTCATTTTAGAGATGAGAAAACCAGGCCTAAATCCAGGAGGGACTGGCCCAAGGACACTCGGCCAGAAAGCAGTGGAGCCAGGGTACTGGCCGGACTCCCAACTCTAGCCTGAATTCTTTCCTCTCCCAGGAGGGCACTGCACACCCTTTGCCCAGTCTGGGGCGGGGGTGGGGATGAGTTTCTGGGCTGGGCTGTGTGGGGAGCAGGACACAAAAGGCCCAGTGTCTGCCCCTGCCTCCCCCTCCTGGCCCTGCCCTGCTCCAGGAACCTGGTGGTTGTCCAGTGCCAGGCTGGGCAAAGAGGGACACGTGATGTTCATGCTCATTTGGGACCCAGTCCCAGCACTGGACCCACCTGCTCCCACCCCCATGGGCTGACTCTCCTTGGGTGTGACAAGGAAACAAAACTCTGCCCGCATTTTGGGCTCCTGGCGCCAGCTCTGGGCTGGCACCCACCCAGGCCCACAATGCTTCAGCTTGCCCTGCTCTGAGAAGGGATTGATGAGTAATTAAGATCGCGATGATATCAACACAGCATATTAATAGAACCGTAATAATGGCTACTGTATGCTGGGGCCTGACTATGTGCCGTTGCTAAGCGCTTCATGCAGGTTCTGGGGAAGCGGGTACTGTATTTGGGACTTTGGGCCCCAGTGCCAGTCAGACTGCCAGGATTATTTTCCAGCCTGGTGACCTTGGACAAGTTGCTTAAAATCTCTCTGCCTCAATTTCCCCAGCTGTAAAGTGATAGTAGATTAATTAATATATAAAAATCACTTAAAAACCCTGCTTGACATTGAATAAGTGTGCAGCAAGTATTAGCTCTAATTTTTGTGAACTCTTTGGCCCCTCGTGGGGGCCTAGGAGATAGATATCATTATTCCCACTTTGCAATTGAGGAAACCGAGGCTAAGCCATTGCCATAGGTCACAAAACAAGGGAGTGTCCAGGCTGGGTTGTGACCCCAGACTTGACACCAAAGCCTGTATCCCATTGGCATTGATGGGATAGTTTGTAGCTGATAGAATTAACCCTCTGATAGTCCAGAAAGTGCTTTCACATAAATTGACTTGTTTGCATCTCACCAGAGCCATAAGACGGATATTTAATGTTAGTATCTCCCTTGGGTAAATGGGGAAATTGAGGCCCAGAGACAGTCCCTTGCCCAAGATTATACAGCAAGTGGCAGAGCCAGGATTCGAGTCCAAGAATTTCTACTGTTTAATAGTATCATCTTATGTAATTACAGTTTTGGGCTGTACCTCTCATGTGTCAGGTTGCTTGCTAACACTGTGACCACATGATCCTTTGTAATTCTTAATATTCCCACAGTGATTTCCAATTCTGCAGTATTTATTGATCCTTGCTCTGCATACACATCTATCTCCATCCCTCCAGCCTTGAACCCTTAAGGAGACAGGACCAAGGTGTGATTTACCTCTGTGTGCCCAGGGTCAGCACCAGACCTGGCGTGGGTGCACGGGCTTGTGGGGGACACGTGGTTCCATGGGTTAGGGGGGCTACCAAGAAATGTGGATTGATGGGGACTTGTAAGGGAATGTAACTGGGGCACCTGATCCAGGATGGGAAAGTGGACAGAGGCCAGTCTGATAGGCAGATGTCTGCGCTGAGATGTAAAGGGCAGGCAAGAATAATACACTTATATCTATAGTGATGTGTTCCTGGGTGATATTTTGTGCCAGACATTATGTTAGGTGTGACTTAAGGGTTTTATACTTATCTCCTTTAATCCTCAAAATGACTCATTTAATTTTCAAAACTTTAGGCTGGTACAAGTATTAGTCCCCTTTTACAGATAAAGAGATCTGAGCATGAAGTTAGGAAGTTGGCAGAGCTGGGAGGTGAGCCCTGGTCATCGGCCTGCCTCCAGGCAAACATGGGTATGGGGTGGGGTAAGCTTCACTCTCAGCTGATTCCGTCCTTCCAGCAACTCCCTGAAAGTCTACCTGAGCTCTCCTTCAGTTTTAGAAGCAGGAAAAGAGGCTCAGTGTATAGATGAGACTTCCTCCCTCATGTCCTCTTAGCACATGCCCAGGCCCTGGTTCTGTCCTGGTTCCCATAACTCCGTCACCCCTGCTGCCCCTGAGCAGGGCCAGGCATGCAGCAGGCACTCCCGGAGTGGGGCTGATGGCAGCCTGCATGGGGCCCTCCTGGGCTCCGGGCCGGGGCGGGGGTGAGGGGCGAGAGTGGGGCCCCGGGAGGCCCGGGCTGCTGCTGGGGCCAAGGCCCACGTGCAGGGTGGCCTGGGCTTGGGGAGAGGGCTCTGGGTGGCCCCCTGAGAGCTGGCCTTCCAGCACACGGGACCCCCACAGCTCAGCCCCAGCTCCCCAGGGAGCTGTCAGGACGGAGCCTCTCCCGGGCGAGCCAGCGTCTGGGGCCCGCGGCTCCCTCGGAGCAGGCCAGGAAACGCCTGTCGGTGCATTTGTTTTTCCATCAACAACGGGCTTACGTAAACTGCTCGCCGGCTCCAGGGCTGCCAGCGCGGGGGAGGCGGCCGTATCTGATGGGGGCTCCGCCAGGGCCGGGGTTCCCTGCGTGTTCCGGCACAGGCCCCGCGGAGAGCGCCCTGGCGGTGGGTGGGGGGTGGGATCTGGCACCCCGAGCTCCTCTCCTCTCCCCCAGTCCCAAGGCGGGAAAGCTGGGTCTTTCCACCGCTAGACCTAAGCGGGGGGAGCCGGTCTCTGTCCCCGACCTCCTATTCGTAGTGCCCTGTCCTGCACGTGTCCGTCGGGAAAAAGGTCCTCTTTGCTTGTGCCTATGGAGTGAGGGAAGGGGCCTGCTGTCAGACGCTGGAGTGGCCCAGTCACCAGGGTCACCTGGCTCCTAACCCCACCTTTGTGCTCATCCAGTGATGCTCAGAGTACAATGTGCTTGGAGAAAAGGCCACCAGCCTCACCTGGGGTAGAGTCTAGGAATCAGCAATTTTAAAAACTCAAAACTTTACTTTGAAAAAATTACAAAATTACAGAAAAGGTGTAACAGTGCAATGAGCTCCCACGTACGCTTCCTAGATTCACCAGTTGTTAACCTTACGCCACTTTTCTTCTCTCTCTCCCATACACACGCACGCGCACGCACACGCACGCGCACGCACACACGCGCGCACACGCGCGCACACACACACCTGCACACACACGCACGCACACACACGCACACACGCGCACGCACGCACACACGCGCACGCACGCACGCACGCACACACACACCTCTTTGAATGGGCAGTATTATTGCCCCCATTTTACAGATGGGGAAATTAGGATTTAGAGAGCTGAAATAACTTGTCCAAGAAAGTGGTGGAGCTGGCATTTAAACTCAGATGTCAGATGAAAACTTACTGTTTTGCTTTCTGCTTTCTTTGTGGTTTTTTAAAAAATTATTTTATTTTATTTTTTTGCGGCTGGCCAGTACAGGGATGGAATCCTGGACCTTGGTGTTATCAGTACCATGCTCTAACCAATGGAGTAACTGTCCAGCCCTCTTTGTGATTTTTTTTTTTTTAGTTAAACATATTTCTCTCTCTCTCTCTCTCTCTCTCTCTCTCTCTCTCTCTCGTGATTACCATGCACGCATAGTATATATAGGCATAAAATATGAAGTTTCCCTACCCCAGCATCCTAGTTCTTTACTTAAAGGCAGTCCCTGTTACCAGTTTCTTACATATCCTTCCAGAGATACTCTATGCCTGTGAAAGCATGTCTGTAAAATAAATTTTTACACAATTGATATTGTTTTGTACACATAGTTCTGCACTTTGCTTCCCTCCCCCTGCCGCTTAACAACAAATCACAGAGATTTTGCATGTTGGAAATATAAAATGGCTCCATTCTTTTAAACCAGTGCATAGTTTTCCACTGAATGTATGTTCTATAATTGGTTCTGCTAGTCCCCCACAGATGGGAAATTAAGCTGCTTCCAATCTATTGTTATTGTAAGCAAAGCTGCAATAAATATTCACATTTACACATCGATTTGCACATGTGCAAGTATGTTTGTATGGTAAATTCCTAGAAATGGAAACACTGGGTTAAAGGGTATGTGAATTTTTAATTTACTCCAATATTGCCAAATCGCTCTTCAGGGAGGTTGTACCGATTTGCCCTCCCACTTGCACTGAATGAGAATGCCTGTTTCCCACACCCTTGCCAGCACAGCATGCTATCAAACTTTTTGATCTTTGTCAATCTGTTAGATATAAAATGATATCTCATAACTGTAATTTCATTTCTCCTACTACAAGGGAGGTTGACCATGTTTTCATGACTAAGAATCATTTACATTTCCTTTCCTAGGAACTGTTTGTTTATATCCTTTTCCTATCTTTTAATTAGGTTGTGTTTTTTTTTCTTCCTGATATGTAGGAGCTCTTAAAATAACAAGGATATCAGCCCTTTGTCAATAACATATGATACATCTACAATATATGTGTCTTTTGACTTTGTTTATATTATTTTTCATGCATAATTAAAAATAACTTTATGTGGCCAAATTTATTAATCTTTCATTGATGGATTCAGTTTTTTTTAATTCATACGATAGAAGGACTTCTTTACTGTAAGAAAGTACTCCCAGGTTTTCTTCATTCCTGAATTTGTTTTGATGTAAGATGTGAGATAGGGATTCAGCTGTTTCTCTCTGGGTGGCTATCTAGTAGTCCCAACACTATTTATTGAATAATCAACCTTTTTTGTTATTGATTAGCAATGTCACTTTTGTCATATACTAAATTCCTGTAGGCAGTTGGGTACTTTATTAGTTTCCCAGGGCTATCCTAACAAATTACCACATACTGGGTAGCTTAAAACAACAGAAACTTATTCTTTTAAAGTTCTGGAGGCTAGAAATCTGAAATCGAGTTATCAAAAAGTCCAGGCTCCCTCTGGTGACTCTGGTGGGACAAACCATTCCATGCATCTCTCCTAGAATCTGGTGGTTGCCAGCAATCTTTGGTATCCCTTAGATTGTGGCAGGCAGCTTCACTCCAATCTCTGCTTCTGTATTCACATGGCCATCTCTTCTCTAAGTTTATGTCTATGTCCAAATTTCACTCATCTTATAATGGTATCGACCATTGGATTAACACTATTATTTAACATTGTTATGAAAGTACCAACCCACACAATTAGACAAGAAAAAGAAATGAGAAGTATAAAAATCCAATATGACCCTAATCCAGTATGACTTCATCTTAGTTTAATTACATCTGCAAATATCCTATTTCCAAGTAAGGCCACATTCACAGTTCCAGGGGTTAGGACTTAAACATATCTTTTTTGGGGGGTACAATTCTATCCACCACAGGGTAGAATTTCAAATGTTCTCTTCTGTTCTATTGATTCTTCTGTCTCAAATGCACTAATACCACATTGTTTAAAATACTGTAGATTTATATTACCATGTTCTAACATCTGTCAAGATTAGTTCTTACTCATTACTTTTCTTTTTATTCAGAAGTTTCAGAATATTTTTGTTTACATTACTATATGAACTTCAGAATCAGCTTATCAGCTTGCTTATTTCTAAAAGTCCTACTGGTATTTTTATCAAAATAAACACACACACACAAACAGACACATGCAAACTAGGAGAGAACTGCCATATTTATGATGTTGAATCATCCTATCCAAAACCATTTTACACGCTCAGGTCTTCTTTTGTGCCCCTCAGCAATTTATTAAAGTTTGCTTCCAATAAATCTAGTACATTTTATTTTTGTTAAATTGACTCTAAACATTTTACCTTTTTGGCTGCTATTGTAAACAGGAACTTCTCTCTCATTACCTCTTCTAGCTGGTTGTTTATATTGATGAAGAATATTAATTTCAATATATTAATTTTACGCTCAGCCACCTATTGAGTTCTTGTATTATTTATGCTGATTTTTCAGTTTATTCTATAAATAATAATACATTTTCTACTCCTTTCTGATTTTTATACTTCCCATTTCTTTTTTTTTTTTTTTTTTTGTCTAATTGTGTGGACTGGTACTTTCAGAACAATGTTAAATAACAGTATTAAAAACAGACACACTCTCTTATTCTTTATTATAATGGGAATGCCTGTAATGTTTCCCCTCTAAGCAAGATGCTGGCTTTAGGCTTGAAATAAACATATTCTATTGTGTTTAAACGGTTTTCTATTTTATTAAGAAAAAAAGTATTTTTCCTAAACTTTCTTCTTCTCTGGCCTTGTCCGCATACAGCCCAGATTCTGCAGTACTGAATTACTCTTTATCCCCTGAATGGATCATGTTGTTTCATGCTTTCTAGCCCTTTTCCCTGCTAGTCCCTCTTCATGGAATACCCTTCTCCCTGGCTTCTCTTAGGCAAGGCCCAGAAAAATGTCATCTCCTCTGGGAAGCTTCCCAGGCCATCCTTCCCTCTGTCTTGTCTCCTCTCAGCCCTTTTCATGTTGGGCTATAGTTGTCTGTGTTCCCCTCTGCTCCCCATACCAGCCTGTGAGCATCTAGGCGTGTGTAAGGGGTGGAATGTCTGGGTCATTTCCATGTGCCTAGACTAGGGCCCAAATAAAGTAAATATATGATAAGCATTTGTGTGTGTGTGTGTGTGTGTTTTGAGTAAGTACTAGAATAAAAGCTAACATTTACAAATACTAGGTGTCAAGCCCTGTGCTAAGTACTTTCCACTTCTTGTCTCACTTAATACTTACAACAACCTGAAGAGGCTTATCTCTACTTTAAGATGAGCAAATAGAAGCTCCGAGAGGTTAAGTAAGATGTTCAAAGGCACATAGCCAGGATGTGAACCCAAGTTGGTATGGCTCCAGGGCCCAGGCTTTAGGTCTGTAGGCCATTCTGAATGCCTATAAATAACTGTATGAATGAATAAATGCTATACACCTGGATCTGAGGGTGGGGGGTTGGGGGACTGGGCTTGAACATGGTACCTGCAGAGAGGATCCCTGAGACAATTGGTCGAGTGACCCAGAGGACAGATCTAAGAGGGGAGGCAGGGGTGGGATAATGTGATGAACTACTCCGGCTTGCTCAGGATTGAGGGGTTTCCTGGAATACTGGCCTTTCAGTGCTAAAATCAAGAAAGTCCTGGCCAACCGGGATGATTTGATTACCCTAGTGGTGGAGCCATAAGTGACAGATTTCGTCTCTGTGTGAGCAAGGGCTCTCGTAGTCAGGACCAACTAGGGAGGGGAGAAGCAGCCCTGGTAGGTAGTGAGCTCCCTATCATGGGAGGTGTAAAAGCAGGAGGTGGAGACACTTTTACTTTCTTATTTCCCTCCCCACCTCTTCGGGATTCCTGGGTGATCTTAACTTGGGGTGTGAGCTCTCTGATTTGTTCTAAGCCATAGGGGACCCTGGAGAGGACAGAGACAGGCTAAAGACCCAGTTGCTGTTTGGTGGCTGAAGGCTCCTCTGAATGGCTTAGGAGGTACATAAGTGGGCAGAGGTGACATCATGTGGCTGATGGGTTTTCTGCCAAGCCCAGTAGCTCCTCCTCCCAGCAGCCCTCCTGGGGAAAGGAACCCAAGGAAGGGGAACACTGAATATGAGAAAACTGGGATTCAGAGGGGTGAATGAAGAGGTGGGTGGACGGGGGAGGCAGAACTTGAATCTCCCACCGCCATCAAGTGAGTGATGGTATCTGGGGGTAGGAGCCCCTCGGAGGCAGGAAAGCCCACCCGGTCCATCCCCCTCTCTTGGGAGTGTTCCTCCAGCCAGACCCCAGGAACTGGAGTGGACTTTAAGGCTCATGAACCCCCAGCACAAGCCCTGAACTCTCCTGGTGAAAGTCATGGCTGTGACACATGCAAGTCTCCCAGGGGAGGCCTGGGGGGCGGGAGGAAGTCCCCAGCAGGGTGTCTCAGTAGAGCCTGAAGTTTCTCCAGCTTGCAGCTGGGGATGGACCCATAGGGATAAAGGGAGAGAAATGGCTGGTGTTGGGATTGGGGAGAGCTGGAGTTTCCTTAAACACCTTTGTACTTGTTGACTCCTAACAGTGAGTATGTCCTTTTTTTGTTTTTTGGCTTATCTGTACTTTAAAAAAATTATTTTTGCATGTGGCATAACATGCATTCGGTGATGTGCATGTAAAGTACATAGTTTGATGATTTTTGACATATGTATATACACCCATGTAACCACACCCACCCAGATCAAGGTATAAGAGGGTACTTCAAAAAGTTTGTGGGAAGATTCATATTATCTTTTAATTCTATTTTCCCATGAACTTTTTGGAGTACCCTTGTAGACATATCCAGTGACCCAGGAAGTTCCCTTTTGCCTCTTCCCAGTCTATATCTGCCTCCAGAGGTAACCACATTCCTGTCTTCTATCATCTTGAGTAATTTTGCCTGTTCTTAAACTTTGCATACATGGAACAATACAGTAAACGCTCTTTTGCGCCTGACTTCTTTGGCTCAATATAATAATGGTACAATTCGTCCATGTTGTTGCATGTGCCAGTGGTTCATTCCTTTTTTATTGCTGTGTAGTACTCCATTATAAACATATACCACAATTCATTTATCCAGTCTCCTGTTGAGGGGAATTTGGGTTATTTCCAGTTTGGGGCCATTATGGACAAGGATGCTATGAACAAGTGTATCAGGTCTTTTGGTGGCCATGTGCACTCATGTCTTGAGTATATACCCAGGAGTAGAATTGCTGGGTCATAGGGTAGGTGGATATTTAGCAAAGCATGTACTACTTTATTATAAAAGAAATTTAGGAAACTCACAAATGATTTGCTATAATTTTAAAACGAGTACATAGAAAATGTTGTATGGGTAGTGAGTCCAGAGCTCTCTGGGGCCCCATTCCAGCTTCTGGAGTGTGTGGCTTGGGTTTCAGAGGGGAAGGTCAAGTACAGGCATTGGGGGTGGAGCAGCAAGGGTATGGGTGGTACCCAAACCCTCTCAGGCCTTCTCCCAGGGAAGAGAGGATAAGATCTGCCAAGATGCTACCTCCAAGGGCAGATCCAATAGCATTCCCATAAAGAGTCTGATTTGGGGCCTCTCCCCACCTGTGCAATGGGCTGGAGCATGCTGGAATCCAAGGCCTCTGAGCCTCTTGTGTCTTTGGATGTCTGATTGGGAGTTTCCTCTTTCAGCTCCTTTCCTGTGTCCCGCAGTATTATCTGTGGCAATACTGACTCTGGCAGGCTTTAAGGGTGGGGGAGGTTCCCTGAGCCCCAAAGCGTCTGCCAGGGTGAACTCTGTGACCAGGGCCCCAGAGACCTCCTCCCACCCCCATCCTGGCCCCAGCTGTGCCCCAGGCTCTCTGGGAACCGGGAGGAGAAGAGGCATGCCAGCCTCTGCTGTTTCCATGAAGTCAGAGCAGCTGCTGCCCTGAGTTTGGGAAGCTGTTGTTCTGCCAGGGGCGTACCCCAAGGGAAATGCCAGACCCAGGGCCCTGAGTGATCAAATCACCCCCCAGATGAGCTCAGGACTTGCCCCCATACCCAGCAGCTGAGCAGAAGTACCCACCAGCCTAATCAGACACTTCTCAGTCTGGCAAAAATACTCCACAGTGTGTTTAAATGACTCAGCAGCCCAGTGGCAATACTCACAGGGCCAGCTGACGTGACTCACTAAACCTTATCAGCCTACAGTAGCATTCATTCCTTTGAGGAAGAAACCCCCAAAGTAAACTAAAAACCTCAGAACCATTCTGGATTCATATCCTGGCCCTGGCCCTTCCTTTGCTGTGGTTTCCTCTGTAGGGACATCCACTCTCTCTGTGGTGTGGTGGGAGGATTCAATGCGATAGTCTGCAAAGTGCTTCTTGAGTGACTGACACATGGTGGAGCCTCAGCAATATTTGCTGAGGGCCTGCTACACACCGGATCCTCGTGTTGCAATTACCACTGCCCTTGGGGAGGCAATCTGGGAGATGGGGCTTTGGCCAGGGACAGCTTCTATGAACAAAATGTATGAACTTTGTTCATAGCTTGAAACATTAGGTGAACCTTCAGAATCCTTTCAGAGTACACTCTCTGGGCCTCCTTTGGCTGTGTTTTAGAAAGGTCCCAACTCACATCCAGATCCATTCTTCCTGCTTTTCCACCCTCCCTTTATCAACCACAGCCACTGTCAAGTTCTCTTCTGGGCACTGGGGTTCAGACACTTTGGACTTGGGCCCTGTGTAAGCAGGTGATTAGAGTGCGTTAGCCATGGCAGTTGAACTACTACTAATAAAATACATCTAGGTTTCTGTCTGCCCATTGGTCTGTTTCCACATCATGAGCAAGAAGCTGTGGGAATTGTTTGGTGGGTATGTTTGGTATGGTGTGACTTAGTATCTACATTAGTTGGAGTGGTTCTGGAAATGGGGGTATAGGGCAGGGTCAAGGAGATGGGCAGGTTCCTCCAGGATTTCTCAAATTGATGGTCAATGACAGGCTATTTACTTGCTGATTAGAAGGCCATGTGTATTTAAATGGCATAGGCAGAGAAAATAAGTGAGTTTTAAATGTGAGCTGCAAATTGGCAGTCACTAGGGCAGACTTTAATGTGGGTGTTAATTGGTGATCAAGCTGCTGATCACTGGCGACTCTAGATCACGTCTCCATGATAAATAAAAGCAGGAATGGATTTCTTTTACTATGGATAATTATCTCCCTGGTTATGTGGGAGAGGCCAGTTAGTAATAATTATAAGAACCAGCATCAATTAAACACTTTCTCTGTGCCAGGCACTGTGCTAGGCACACGCGTGCATTTTATCTCCGTGATTCCTCACCACAGCCAGGGGGTGGGTGTGAGCCTTAATTTAGGGAGGATAAGTAACTTACCCACCTAGTAACTGGCAGATCTAGGATTCAAACCCAGGCTTACCTGTCCTATGCAAAGTTCATGCTGTAAATATCTAACATACACTTGCATACTGCCTTGGGACCCTGCGAAGTCACCAAGTTCAAAGCTCTCTCTCCTTCTAGGTAGAACTAGAAAATGAAGTAATTGGGGTTGCTGGATAGGAGATCAACATACAAAATCCACAGTGTGCTTACTTACCAGCAATGACCAAGTAGAAAATGTAAATGTAACAGGAAAAAATGATATGATTTGAAAACTATAAGGGCCTAGAAATCAACTAACAAAAGATGTTTAATAACTATGGAGAAAATACAAAGTGTTGATGAGCCCACATACACACAAGAATAAATGAAGATATGTACCGTGTTCATGGAAAAGAAGATTCAATATCATAAATTAGTTTTTCCCAAATTAATTCATAAAATCAATGCAATTCCAATTAAAATCCCAATAGTTCTCATTAAACTTTTAAATTGATTCTAAAATTCACACAGAAGGGTAAAAGTGCAAGATTAGCTAAGACAAATATGAGATCAAACAAGGAAGGGGCCTTGTCCTAACAAATATCCTGATTTGTGATAAAGCTTTGATAATAAACACATCTTGGTTATTAGCACAGGGATGGGCAAATAAGCCAATGGAAACAGAAAAGAGAGTACAGAAATAGACCCAAGTTGTAGGGGACCTTGGTGCATGAACACAAGACATTATAAATCTGTGGAGGGGAAGGGTGGACTATTCAAAAATGGGGTTTAGACAAGTAGCTTTCCCTGTGGAAAAAAATAATCTTTGACTCTATCTCACACTATACACAAAAGTAAACTTTAGATGAATTAATGGTGTAAATGTGAAAAACAATCTTAAAAGCTTACAGAACAAAAGTAGGAGAATTCCCTTATGCCTTAGGATACAGAAGGAGTCCTCAATCAAGTCACGAAAGATGGAAATCATAAAGAAAAGTATTATAAAGTTTTAGCTCAACCACATTAAATACTTCCTCTGTACAATAAAAGGCACCATTTGCAAAGTTAAAATTCCTTCAATAGTCTATTGGAAGACATTTGCAGAATATATCACAGGTACAGGATTAATGTCCAAAATATATAAACAACTCCCATAAATCAATAATAATAATAAAAAAACAATAGGAAAATGGGCAGAGGATGTGAACAATTCACAACAAAAGTAAATAGGAATAGTGAATAAGCATAAGCAAAGATGCTTAACCTCACTACTTATCAAGAAATGCAAATTAAACAACAAAGAGATTCCATTTCACACCCATCAGATTGTCAAACATTGGAAGGTTTGATACTATTAAGTATCGGTGAAGATCTTGAAAAATGTGAACTCTCAGATCCTGTAGTTTGGCAATATCTACAAAAGTTGGAAATATGCATCCCATGTGACTAGCAGTTCTGCTCCTAAGAATGAACCCCGGAGAAACCCTGGCACATTGGTCAAGGAAACATCGTGGATGTTAAACTTGGAAATGACCCATGTGTCTATCAGTAGAGTAATTAAATAAATCAGTTTTATCTATTTATAAAGTAGAACAGCATACAGTAAACTAAGTGGCTTGAGTTACATATATGAACATTGGATAAATACAAAAAGTATAATCTGATTTTCTAAAAGTGTTGCGGGTTGCATGGCATCCCCCAAAAAGATTTATTGAAGTTCTAGCCCCAGGTATCTACGAATGTGGCCTTACTTGAAAACAGGGTCTTTGCAGATGTAATCAAGCGAAGACGAGGACATTAAGGTGGGCCCTAATCCAATACGACGGGTGTTCTTACAGGAAGGGGGATATTTGGACACAGACACACGCACAGAGGAGAATGTCATGTCATGACAAAGGCAGAAATTGGAGCAATGCAGCTGCAAGCCGAGGAACACCGAGGACGGACAGCCACCACCAGGGGCTGGAAGAGGCGACGAAGGACTCTACCCAGAATGTCAGAGGGAGCCTGTCCCTGCTGACACCTTGATTTCAGACTTCTGGCTCCCAGAACTGTCAGAGAATAAATGTCTGTTGTTTGAAGCCATTAAGTTTATGATATTTTATTACTGCAGCCCTAGGAAACTACTACAAAAGTTGAAAAATAAGTATGATATGACACCATTTATGTAAAAATTTAAAACACACTAACAGCAGTACTATATATTGTTCATGGATTTAAAGAAAATGGACTGGGAGGGTAATACCAAATTCTTGATGATAGTCACTTCTGCGTGAGGAAGGGAGATGAAACCCAGGAAGTGGAATAAAAGGGGCTTCAATTTTTAAATCTTCATTTGTTCTTTTATTTAAAAATGCCTAAAGCAAAAGCAACACATCAACATTTGTTAACTCACATGGGTATTTGTTACATTCTATTCTCTGTTACTGTTGAGTGTGTGTATCTGTGACCATATATGCATCTGTGTGTGTATGTGAATTTCAAATCTCTGCTCAAAGGGTGTGTGCAGATGTGTGTATTTCCTGTGTTCCGGCTTGCTCTGGTTGCCTGGCTGGCATCTTCTGCTGAATAAACCCACGTTGTGCCCCCTGGCCAGGTGGGAGCAGCCTCACTGGATCTGCACCCAGTGACCCTGGGTGACAAGTACAGCTTGCTGGTCTTTCAGAGCCTTGCTTTCTTTCTTCCTCTTCCCAGGGCAGCTCTTGAGTTTCTTGAATAACACACATACCTTCAGAGTGAGGCCATAGGTGCAGGGTCAGCAACAGAGGCAGGGGCTGCCTCCTACAGACTCTTCGGTCCTCTCTGAATGACCTTGTTCCTGGAAGCCAGGACCACGGATGGAAGAGATACAGAGTCAATGCCTCCCCAGGAAAGCAGAAATGTCTCCTTTTAGACCACGAACAAGCCATACACTAAATGAGAGGAATGGGCGAGAACAGTGGATGGACCAATGTCGTGTGTCACTGTGTCACACTCCTGCATCTGGCATGTTTTCTGTCTGAGGTCTTATATAGCATCAAAATCTTTCTCCAGCAGGTCTTGGAACCTGTCAGCACTAGCCTCAAGGGAGATGAACCACCCCTGCAGGAGATGAGCCCTCAGGGTCTTTCTGCCTTGAATGTTCTGAGATCCCAACCTCTGGATGGCAGTAAAACACCCTGGAAACTCTATCAGTTTCCTCATCTGGAATATGGGTATGCGAATCCCTCTCCTTTCTGAGATCTGCTGTTAGACTAAACGAGGTAGGAGACATGAAATGCACTCTCAAGTCCTGAGCGTGTGGGAAGGCTGTGTATGTAGAGGCTGGGACAGTATCTGCGAGGTTCCCAGTCTCCTTGCTGTGTCTCTCCCACCTTCTCCCCAGGCTGGGAGTGGCAGCCAAGAGGTCCTGGGTTCCAGCAGGCACTGTGCTGGATGCATTTCATCTCATGCTTACCCAAACCCTGCAAGGTTAACTAAATGATAAGGACAATAATAATAAACACAAACGAGTACTTATGCCTCCTGTGTGTTACCTTCTAAGAACTTTACATATGTTAACACACTTAACCCTCATAAGCACCCTTTGAGATAGCTACTGTTAGTTCCCCATTTTGTGGATGAGAAAAACTAATGCACAGAGTGCTTAAGTCACTTGCCCAAGCTCACACAGCTAGCAAGTGTCAGAACAAGGGTTTGGACCTCTGTAGTCCTGAGTGTGAGCCTTTCCTGCCTTTGATAAGGCAGATGCCGCCACTCCCATTTCACAGATGTGGAGACCGAACCTTGGAGAGGACGAGTGCCAGGTGGCCCAGGCAACCACATGAGCAGTGATGATTTTAGCCCACACTGCCTGCCTTTTCCCTTGCACCATCCCAATTTACCCTGGGTCCTTCACGTTCTAGGGAGGAATCACAGCAGGGGAGGTCCAAATTGTAGGGATCCCAGACTGAACATAGACCCACTGCCCCCAGGGAGAGGGTGAGGCTGCCACCTGGAAGGGTGGAGGCGTCTGGTGGGGCCCATGTGGGCAGCCTCTTCAGAGCTGATGAGGGGGCAGGGCCTGAGATGGCCAATGTGACTGGGCCCCTTCTTTGGTTGAACACCTCATGCCCTCTTGGACCAGGAGGTCAGGTGAGATGGGGTCATTTTGGGCTGTGTCCTAGTTGTTTATGTACAAGCCTCTCCTTAGAGCCCAAATTCCTGCAGCTCCTCCTATGGGGCTATTTCGACCATTGGGCACGGGATGGAGGCCAGGCAGGTAGGACAAGAGCTGGCTTCTGAACCACACACTCATGCACACACCCCCCAGACCCACACTCTCCCGCTGTCATGCAGACACTCTCAGTCACCACACAACCCTCTCATCCTCGCACCCACACCCTCACACGCAGTCAGGCACACACATGCGCCCACGTACCAGAGGCCACGAGTGGGGCCGGAAGATCCTGAGCCACCAGGTCTGGGTTCAACTCTAAGACTTCTCAGCTGTGTGACCTCAAACAAAACCATTTGTCTCTCTCAGCCTTACTCTCCTCATCTGTGAAATGCGCTTAATAATCCAGCAGAAACTTCTCATCTGACCTGATTGGTTCCAAATAGTTGAACAGGTAATCAAAAAGTTGGCTAAGAAAGGCAGTCATAAAAGAAATAGATTCACAAGTACCTTAAACATTTGGTCTCAAATAAAGCAATCAGCATGCGCCAGAGCAGCTGCTTTGAGTTCAAGTCTCCTGGCTGGAGTTCTGCTGTGTCTGTCTTGACTGCACCCACAGAGCATTGTTGATGATTTTCAGCTTTTTTTCTTTTTCTTTTTAAGCGGAAGGCAAGGACACTTGTGAAACAATTTGAATTTGGAATTCTACATTGTTATTATCCCCTCCCACCCCAAATCTCTCCCAAAACTAAATCAACAGATTTATTTTTAGCAATTCATCTTTATTGCATATCTCCAAGGCATTAGACTTTGTTTTTCTCAAAACATTTTCTTTTTGCAGTCAGATTTCATTATTTTCTGTTTTATTTAGCCAAATTATATAATTACAACAATAAATACAAATTGGCCAAAGCTTTTTGGGTACAAGCTCCTCTGATTCTGATAGCTCACAGCTCTGTCAGTGGGAGGAGAGCTTGGGCAAGATGGAGACTGCTCTAGAAGCCGGAGCCATCAGCATTCCTGGGCAGCATCAGTATGCTTTGGCCAGGGAATAGAGGGAAGCCATCAGTCCAGCAAGGGGGTTAAGTGCAGGACAGTTAAGATAACTTCTCCTGGACCTACGTTACGAGGCTGTGGGGAGGATCAGAAACAACTTAGGTCTCGCCCAGTGGGGGCCCTAAAGGAACTGAAGCTCTGGCTGCCACCCTGCACCCCCAGCCCCATGCACATCTCACATAGCACTTGTCACCCTGGCCTGTGAGGGTCAGTGACTGACTCCCTGCACTGTGGGCACTTCTTGAGGGCAAGGACAGGGCTCCTTCCTCTCTGTGTCCTCAGGGCTCCATGCTGGGGTTTGATGTGATGTCTGGCTCCAAAGCCCAAGCTCTTTACCAGTACACCATATGCGGCACACCCACGTGCCCGAGGAGGGAGGGGGTGAGGCACTGACCTATGCCAGGCATCCTTCTGGAGACCAGGGAAGAACCCTGCCTTTAAAACCCTGTTTCCAGTCCTCCCGTGTATGCCTTCCTGGGGGATCCTGCAGCCCAGATTGACCCAGGCAGACTTGGGCTGAGCTGATCTCACATCCAGAGCTGTGTCCCTGGCCCTGAATCAGAGGGAAGGAGGCAGGTGGGCCAAACCCTCCATCTGAACACCCCACAGTGGTCCTGGGGTTTGCGCCCTTCCTGTGACCTTCCAAGATGGCATGCCTTGAGCTCCCACTCAGTGACCCTGGGCAGGTGCCCAGCAGGAAGAGAAAGTCTGGGGCAGAGCAGAGGGTCCCATTATATTCAACAGTCCCAGCCTCCAGGGTCCCTTTGCTGGCAAACAGGGGCTGATATTGTTGGGTCTGCCCTGGCCTCCTTCCCCAGATGGATGAGGGTGTTTGCCTGTGTTGGGGTGAGGTGGGAAGTGGGAGGCAGGAAAGGGGCAGGGAGAGCTTTCACTCATTGGAGAGAGATGGTTACTTGTTTATATATATATATATATATTTTTTTTTTTTCTCTTGTTGTTAAAGTAAAATGCAGTTAAGTACATGAAAAGATGCTCAACATCATTGCCATTAGGGAAATGCAAATTAAAACCACAATGAGATATCATTTCACACCCACTAGAACAGCTGTAAGAGATAAGATGGGCAATAACCAGTGTCGGGGAGCATGTGCAGAGGCAGGGACCCTCAGACACTGCTGGTGGGATGTAAAATGGTGCAGCCACTTTGGAAAACAGTTTGGTAGTTTCTCAAAAACTTAAATATAAAACTACCATATGACCCAGCAAGTCCACTCCTAGGTATCCTCTACCCAAGAGGAGTGAAAGCAGATGTCCACACACAGACTGTCACGTGAACAGTCACAGCAGCATTATTCACAATAGCCCCAAATTGGATGCCACTTACATGCCCATCAACTGGTGAATGGATGGACTAAATGTGGCATATCCATACCATAGACTATTACTCAGCAGTTAAAGGGGCCAAACTACTGACTCACGCTACATCATGGAGGAACTTGAAAACATCATGCTAAGTAAAAGACACCAGATACAAGAGACCACATATTGCATGATTCCATTTGTATGAAATGTCCAGAAAAGGCAAAAATATGGAGACAGAAAATAGATTAGTGGTGGCCAGTGGCTGCAGGTGGTGGGAACAGAGATTAACAGTACATAGGCTTGAGGGATATTATAGGGAGATGAAAATGTTACAGAACTGATTTATCATGATGGTTGCACTGCTTGGCAAAGTTACTAAAAATCACTGGATTGTATACTTGAAATGTGTGAATTTTATGATATGTAAAATATATATCAATAAAGTTATTTAAAAAGATAAAATGCATATTCATAATTTAAAAAAAGGCAAGCATTCATATACTAACCAATTAACTAATACGCACCTACATGCCAGGTGCCACACTTATGACGTCGTTGCACTAACAGGTAGCTGTATTAAGGTAGTTAATTCCAATTCTATGGATGAGGAAACTGAGATACAGAGAGGTTCAGTGACTCGCCCAAGGCTGCTGACTTGTGGAACTGGGATCCAACTTGCTGGGTCCGCCTGGTGCCCTAGCAGTGCCACTGACCAACAGAGTGACCTTCGCAAGCCATTTAACAATGTCTGCCTCCATTTCCTCCTCAGTCAGGAGGGAATAATGATACTTAGCTCAGAGAGTCGCGAGGGTTAAACAGGACTGTGGGTTGCAGAGAGGAGAGGTGCCCCTCTCGCTCGCTCAGCTGCGAGGAGCCCTTGAGTGTCCAAGCTCAGTCAGATCTGTGGGGGAGAAATGGGGGCTGGGACAGGGGAGGAGGATCCCACTTTCCCCATCTCTGGGGCTCTGGGTCACTCTTTGTCTGTTGGGCTCAGAAGCAGCACTACCTGGGCCCAGTGCCTCTTCAGATCTATCCAGTTGCAGTCCCTTCAGCCTCTTGGGCTGATCTCTCTCCCCTAGGGTCTACAGAACACCGGATTATTGCTCCCGACTCTTCACTCTCTGTGTAATAGGATTACACAGTCACACCCTCTGCTGCATGACTTTGCAGTACCTCCCAGTAGAGCTGGCAGAGTGTTCATTTCCACTTGATTTGGGGTTTGGCTCTGTGACCTGCTTTGGCCAATGAAAAGTTAGCAGTCATAATGTGAGCAGAGCTTTAAAGGTGTTGTTTTCTTGGCCTCCTGTGTATCTGCCATCCAAGGTGAGAAGAGCTTGACCTGGGGATCAGTGCTCCCTGAATGAAAACCAGGGGGAACAGACTTGAACCTGACCTAAAGCCTGGAGCCAAACCCAACCAATCTCAGAAGAACCTAGCAGAGCCCAACATAGCCACAGTCTCGTGAGTAAAAAGTAAATACTTGTTATTTGCCGTTGAGTTTGGGGATTGTTTGTTATGCAGCTTTACTGCAGTGATTGCTGACTAAAACCACCAGGGCTCAAATCCATCCCTTTTGCTATAAGTTCCTTGCACCATAACTGTCTCTTCTCTAGGATCCTCTGCACCCAAAATAACCTCTGCTTATTCAATAACCACAAGCACAAAACTAAAATTTCCACCATTTCAACTTATGCTAAAGATGCCAGTTTAGTAGTTCCACTTCAACCAGGTTCTAATTTCTGCTTTGAGCTTAGCTGTTCTGCATAATAATAGCTATAGCTATTGTTCTCAGGACTTTCTGGTGTAAAAGCCCTTTCCCAGCCATGGTCATCAATGAGGTTCACAAACGGCCTCATGAGGCAGTTATTATCATCTCCGTCTTTTTAGGAAACTGAGGTGACTTGGTCAAGGTTCCAGGGTGGCACCTTGCAGGGTCTCTGAAAAGTGGTAGATTCTATGTCCTCTCCACTGTCATGCACGCTGTGTGTGCAATCTCTGCAAATTCCACCTACGCCCTCTTTCTGTCGCCCATTCTGGTCCTTGAGGAGGCTGTGTCTCCTCCAATCCTCTTTCTTCCTTTCTAGATGGCAGGCAACTTGAGCCTCTGCCTGCCTTGACCTTGCTCACCTCCTTGACCTTCTCAACCTGTTCTCTCTCCCTTGAATGTCCTTCTCCCCCGTCTCCATACGTCTAAATCCTACCCATTCTTTTTTTTTTATTGTGGCAAAACATCTATATAATATTTACCATTTTAACCATTTTTTTAGTATACAGTTCAGTAGTGTTTAGTACCTTCACATTGTTGTGCAACCAACCTCCGGAATTCTCATCCTGCAAAACTGAAACTCTACACCCACTGAACAAAAATTCCCCCCTCTCTTCTCCCCCCAGCTCCTGGCGACCACCATTTTACTTTCTGTCCCTGTAAATTTGACTACACTAGGTATCTCATATAAATGGAATCATATAGTATTTGTCTTTTTGTGACCAGATATTTCACTTAGCATGGTGTCCTCCAGGTTCCTCCATGGTGTAGCATGTGTCAGAATTTCCATCCTTTTTAAGGCTGAGTAATATTTCATTGCATGTATATTCCACATTTTGTTTATCCATTCATCCATCGATGGATGCTTGGGTTGCTTCTGCCTTTTGGCTGTTGGGTATACAGATATCTTTTTGAGACCCTGCTTTTAGTTCTTTTGGGGTATATGAGGGTACTTCAAAAAGTTCATGGGAAAATAGAATTAAAAGATAACAGGAATCTTTCTATGAACTTTTTGAAAGACCCTCATATACCCAGAAGTGGAATTGCTGGATCATATGGTAATTCTATTGTTAATTTCTTGAGGAAGTGCCATGCTGTTTTCCATAATGGCTACAACATTTTATATAACCTCCAACAGGGCACAAGTGTTCCCCATCCTTGCCAACACTTGTAATTTTCTGGGGGTTTTTTTCTTTCTTTCTTTTTTTTTTTTTGATAGTAGCCATCCTATTGGGTGTGAGGTGGTATCTCATTGTGGTTTTGATTTGCAATCCCCTCATAAATCTTACCCATTCTTCAAAGTCCAGTCCAGATGTTCCTCCTCCGTGTAGTTTTCCCATGTCTTCCTGCCCCCACACAATTCCTCTAAGACTGTGATCTTGATCTCTCTCTCTCTCTCTCTCTCTCCTTTTGATTCCTAGAGTCTATCATTTGCATCTCTTCAGTCTCTGGTGACTTGCATTTTCTAGTAGTCTTTCTTGACTCTGTCTGTCTCCCTCACCAGACTGTAAGCCCTGGGAGGACAGGGACCTTAACCGAGTCACCTCTGGGTCCCCAGAATCCAGCAGAAACTCTTGCACAGAGTAGGTGCAAAGGGTATGTTTAGTGACTGAATGAGTGGAGGGGTAGGTGGATGGTGGTAGGGGATGAAAGCATCAGTGAGGGAGTGGATGGAGGGCAGACGACTAGGAAGGATGGAAGATGGAAGTACGGATGACAAGAGGATGTCTGCTTCCTCTCTGCCACATCATTTTTGGACCAAAAATGCTCTCCTGTCACTTCTAGACACTGAGAGCCCTCATGATTCTACTTGCGAATCTACAGACAAGCCCTCGCAGGAGGTCTCCTACTTCTGTTGAGCCTTCAAACAGGACCATTTTTCTCTTCCAATTCACCTCCCTGCTCGATGTTGCCAAGTGAGGGGACAAGAACGCCTGCGATCTGCCATTACTCTGCTTGCCAAGCCGCACACCCTGGCAAGCACTTTTTCCGTCAACAGGAAGGGGTATCTTTCTCTTTACACCCACCCTGTGACTGTGGCCCTGCTTGGAGGGCTGCACGGGCTCAGAGGGGTGCCTTTTCCTAATTTGGATGAAGACCCCCGTTAGGTAACAGGCGGCTCCCTCTCCCCAGGCTCTGCCCTTCCGTTCTTATTTCTCTCCTTCTCTTCTCCTCCCTCCCACTCCTGACCACTTCTGCTCCCTTTTCTTCACTCCTCCCCCACCCCCCACCCCCAAAGGCTCAGTGGGAAGAGCCAGGACTTTGGATTTGGATCAACTTCAATTTTAAGCTGGCTGTATCTTTGATCAAGTCACTGCACCTCTCTAAGCCTCAGTTTCCCTATCTGTAAAATGGAGCTAACAGTTCTCAGTCATCAAAGTTGTTATGTGAATGAAATGACATAATGTGTTTAAAATGCCTCTCACCAGGGACAACAAAAATGGAAGTTATTGCTTTTATCAACAGGATTGTCATCATCAGCTTCCCTTACATTTACAAGTCAAAAGAGCTGCTGTTTATCTCATTGCAAGCTCTAAATGCGCATCTATTGGATTCTTCCTGACCTTCTCCTGGAGATCTCCTTCTTCATCTTTTAAAAAAAAAAATTAATTGAACTTTTAACCTTTGACAAGTATATTTTTATTTTAAATAAAATCCCAGGCACAGGCCCATGGTGGCATCTTGAAAAAAAAAAAAAAATAGAAGAAAGTCTTTCAGCTTCTCAATGCTTGATATCAATTCAAGCAATCGATACCTCTTGCTATGGTGAGCTCATTACGATCCGTTCTTCTGTTTCGATGAGGTACAGTCATGGCGATCAGCCCATGGGTAACTTCACCAGAGCAAGGCTTGGGTTGCAAGGCTGGTTGGTTTTCTCTGGCTCCAGTGCCCAGGACAAGGCCTGGAACAGAGGGGCTCCCACAAGGCTGTGCTGACTATGATGGGTGTGGCTACGGAGCTGCAGCACATGCCGGGGGGCATCTTACCCCTCTCCCTTTGGCCCATTTCAAGATCACCTGCAGACAGTTTCCTACAAGCTGGGGCTTCCTGCATCTCTCCCCCTGTGGGTATTTTTTGCTCCTGCTCCACCCACCTGTGGCAGCTGGAAGTGCTGGAGAGTTACTGCCCTTGTGGCAATCAACAGTGAAAGGAGGGAACCAGAGGATCAACAGCCCAGCTTCCTTGTCCCTTAGCCAGACACTCTGGAAGCTTGTCCCATGCAGACTCTTGCGGATCCTCAGTGAGACTAAGCCCCAGATGCCCACAGTGGTCACCTGCCATTAACACGCTCTTATCAGCTCTGATAGTTTCCCCATCTTACTTCTATGCTGTCTCCCCATGTTTCCTGCAAGCATCTCCCAAATAAACTATTTACACCCAAATTATTGTCTTGAGGAATCCAAATGAAGACAAATGATATACAATCTTTGTTTTTCAGCAAATGAAGAATTCAGCGTAGGAAAGTTAATTTGAGTAGTTATGAATCAACCTGTTGTTCCAGGGGACAAAAGCAGTTGTGATGTTTCATCATGGTGTATATAATCTCTCCTCACCATCTAAATGCACTAGAACTTTTCTGTATGTAAGATATCTGAACCAACCTGAGTCTAAATTATAAATTACATCTCAAGTAAATATCACAGGGTGACTTGAAACAGTCAAATAGTGTTTTCAGCAAGTGGTCATATGAGGACTTGTGTAGATGGACACGTACATGGCCGGAAGAAGTCAAATTCTACAGCCGGATCAGCCTGGCTCAAATCCCAGCTCTGCACCTACAGGCTGGAGCCTTGGACAAAGACATTACACCTCTCTATCTGTTCAGGGAGGATGTAAATAAACCCAAGCTCACCAGGCATTATCAGAGCAGATAATAGAAGTAAAAGCTCTTTGAAAGCTGCAAAGCAGAATTCCTGTATTCGTTGCAATGATTATTGAACGTCAAGGCAATAAAGGAGAGAGCGAAGAAAGTGGCTTTGGAATCAAATAGATGTGGGTTTACCACCCACTTGTTGGGGAACTGATAAGTCACTTTGCCTTCTTGAACCTCAGTTTCCCTCTCTGTAAAGTGGAGATAGTAATCTTATTCAGTGGACCTCAAACATGTGGTCTCTGGACCCCTTTACACTCTTAAAAATTATTATGGATTAATGAGTTTTTATTCATGTTGCCTATATTTATTGATATTTACTATATTAACATCAAAATAAAAAATTTTAAGTATTTATTAATTTATTGAAAAAACAATAATAAATCCATTACTGTTAACGTAAAAAGCATAATTTTTTTAAAAAGCAATATTTTCCAAAACAAAAGTTTAATAAGATGTATGGCATTATTTTACATTATTGCAAGTCTTTGTAATGCTTGGCTTAACAGAAGAAAACTAGATTCTTGTATTTGCTTTGGCATTCAGTCTGTTGTGATATGTTGCTTTGATTGAAGTATATGAAAACAATCTTGTCTCGTGCAAATACGTAGTTGGAAAAGGGAGGAGTATTTTAAAAGCTTTTGTTAGATAATTATGGGCATTATTCTTTGATACTACACCAAAACTTGACAAGTAGTAGACTTTTAAAGGTTAGTTGCAATGTGGACTCTGAATCATATCAGTGAACTTTTCATAGTGTTTCATGAAATCCACTGGTCTATCTTGCTCATTGAATGGATCTTTTACCTATGCATGATTTTGTGACATCATGCATTGCCATTTGGAAAATATTGGTTGACTGAATTATATAGATCTACTGAATATTGACACACTTCAACAACATACAATATCAACAAAATCACACTCTGGAACATCTCATCAGTCTTTAAGTAGAAAGAAGCGTTCAAACTCAGCTTACACTGGAAAGCTCAAATTTTATTGTTGGCAACAAATACCAACAGTTGTTTTCCTTAAAGTGACAGACTCACTTCTTTCATTTTTGAGAAAATGTCTGCCAAAAAACCAAGTTTAATCGACTCATATTTGTCTGTTAGCTGTTCTTTCAAGTCCAAGTGGTGGAAGAAATGGGTAGTCTAGCTACAATTCAAATAATCACACAAATGCTTTCCCTGGAGACAACCACTGTATTGACATTTGCAGCAGAAGGGCTTTATGTGAGCCTCCCATTTTTTCGCACACAATATTAACAAGATGTGTATTCCAGGGCTGAGGTTTAATAATATTAGTAACGTTTACCAATTCATCAGGAACATTTTTTTAACTGCAGTGTTAAAAGTGTGCAGTGGTGAAGAATATAGTGACTGTTAGTACAATTTGGTAACAAATTTGCCTGATTCGTTTAAACTGCTGTTGTTTGTGCACCATTGCTGCAAGTGTCAAACCCTGATGAAAAGGCAAATGACTTCAAAGAATCACCATGAAAATATCTGACTTGTGAAGCCTTCAAAAGAGTCTTAGGATGTCTGGGATCTGCAGATCCCATCTTGAAAATCGCTCACCCTATTTAGACGTTGTGATGACTTAACTGTGATAATGTATTTAAATGTCTGTTACATGATGTAGGTGGTCAACCTGAGGCGTTTCCTTTTCTTTTCCAGCTATGCCCCAATGACCTCTTCTTTAAGAAGGTTGTTAATTTCACTCGAATACTTAGAAATAACAGAACCAGCCCTCCCCTGATCCACTCTCCCACATTTGGAAGACCTGGGGAGACTCAGGAAGACCTAACTCTGAGGCTGTTTGACTCACGGGATCTATGGAGGTTTCATTAATCACACAGTGATCCACGTTGTTGGAGCTGAACAAAGTCCTAATCTGATTCTGAGAGAGACACTTTGACAAATATTTTATAAGCCTCAATCTTATAATGTATTCTTTAGTCTTTTCTTAATTCCACCCTCTTATCACCATGATACTCTACATCAAAAGAGACAGGAGAGGTTTCTATTGCTATCTTGTCCGAGGGCATTGCCTATGTTATGCTTTCAATAAGTTAAAAGTAAAATAAATAAAATATGTTTTTAATAAGTTAAAAGTAAGCATCTGAACTTTACATAACTTTACATACAAGGCTGGTTTCTATCAGAGGGCTGCCAATAGCAGCAATATTCTAAAGCAGTCGGATGGAATGACAGAGGGTAGAGGAACCACAAGGAATCATTATGCAAATCTCTGGCCATTCAAAGCTTTTGTAAACATTAGAAAAGTGCTTCCTGTCTGAGTTCACTTCCAGTTCTATTTTATTGTTAAATCTAATTATTACTAATATTTCTCAACTCCTTCCTTCCTTCTTTCTTTTTTGCAGACTTCTCTAAGAAAGTTGGATGGCATACTGGTCCTTCACATGTTGTCATGGGTATGTCTAAGATTGCTTTCCCAGCATTCAAGACAACCCATTTCAATGACAGTAGAGGAATTTTTCTGGAGGTTAAGGGGGAATCAGAAGTTATTTTAGCACCTTTAGCCACCAAGAGAGAGCAAGCCTGGTGGATGTTTTAGGCATCAGAGAGGTAGCAGGACTGAGTTTGAGAGTGGAGTTTGCACACAAAGGGTGGAGTGGCCCAAACAGAGGGTGGGGTGGCCCAGAAAGGGTGTGTGGGTAAGATCTCAAAGACACACTTGGCTGAATTTTATGAATTACTAGAAGCTGGCTTCTCAATTAGGCCTGGAACTCAATGCCACACAGATGTCATTCTTTCCTTCTGCTTCAATGGGGACAGGCTGACCTTCTGGGCCAGGGCCCTTCAGTGAGTCACTATACAGGGCATTCATTCAATAAATATTTCTTCAGAATCTTTTCTGTTTCAGCCTCTGAGTCGGATGCTGGGGATACAGACATCGCTCAGCCTCTGTTCCTGCCCTTACTCAGCCTTGATCTTGTGGGGCAGTCAGACCGTCCATTTTAACTCACTGCGGTAAGGTTTAGGACCAAGGGATGTCCAAGCTGGTGTGAGCCCCAAATTAACTACTCTGTTCCACAGAGCAGCTGATATGAGAGTGGGGTCTTGAAGGATGTGTAGGAGTTTGACAGCAGAAAAAAGTCCTTCTAGGCCAAAGCACATGCAAAAGAATATGGAGGTAGAAAAGAACGTGGCTTACCAGGGAGAATGAGAAATCACCCGCTCACTGGTTAATGGAAAGAGATGGGGGATGAACGTGGAAAGGCAGAAAGAGGCCAGATGGTGAAAAGCCTCAAATGTCATTGTGAAGAGTCTGGACAGAGTGGAGACATCAACTAGCGAGTAAGGGTCACACTCAAGTCTGGGTTTGCTGAACACTCAAGGTACCAACTTAAAAGAGTGAGCAGCCGCCTGCCCTGACCGGGAGCATCTCACATACTTTCTGCTGCAGTCGAAACCAATTCCAGGATGTGGGAAGCCCCCAGAGCAGCTGGATGGTACTCCTGGTGGTAAAGGGCAGGGGTGAGGACAGAAAAAATTAGTGCGTTTCTAGGTTGTCCAACGCAGTGCAAGTCATCTAACAAGTGTTTGTTTTGCTCCTGCTTATGCAAGACCGAGCCTGTCAGTGTGGTCAAGCCAAGGTCAAATAGCCATGCCTGCAACCTGGGTTCTAACTCAAGCTCTGCGACTGATTTTCTGCATGGACTTGGGCAAACGGCTTCTCCTTTCTGGGCCTCAGTTTCCCCACTGGTATGATGCGGGAGTTAGATTGGAAGGTTTTGATTGTGACTTCCAGCTTTCATGTTCTGTGACTCTGACTTGCTCTCTGATCTTGGGCAAGCCCCTTCCCCTTTCTAGGCCTCAGTTTCCTCATCTGTAAAATGGGAGGTAGGGATAGATTTAGCTCAAGAGCCATGGAGCCTGTCCAAGGGTCACCCAAGCCTCCCCCTCCCCCAGCCCAGGGTCCTGAGCCGTCCCCTCAGCACACTTCAGCTTCCTCTATATTTCTCATCAAGATGCAACATACTTTAAATAGCATCTGCATGACTGGCTGGTTTTTTTCTTCCCAGAGAAGCTCTCTACAAAGTGTGCCAAGTGGCAGCTGTCAGGGCCGAGGTGGCATTTCCCTCAGTGATGCTGACAGCAGCTGTCCCAGCGCAGGCTGAATGGAATGGAAATGACATCATGTTTATTCAGGAAAGACGTTCCCAGACCCAGCTCAGTGTCAGCAAGATGCTGGGATGCTCGAGGAGGGAAAACATGCTCATGACCAGTCATGGGGTCTCCGCTCCTGGAATGCATGCTGTGCCACACACCATACATCTCACACACAGACATGTCCCCCAGCCACATGCTCCCACACAGCACACACCACACCCTGCAAGCCCACACGGCTCAACACAAACAGACCTCCAGGTATACCACACCCCCTCACACACACACACAAACACAGACGACACGTGCCGCATGCTATACATGCTCCCCACACCCACACACCCCCCACAAACACATATCAGCACATGCCACAATGACAGCACACACACACCCCACATGCTCACAGGCACACAATGCCCAGAGGGACACACACAGAAGCACATGATCACTCCCATTCCATCTACAGACAGCCACGTGTCACATATATTTGGGTAGGGGCACAGTAGTTGGGATGGGAGAGAAGCTTCAGGACCTGAGGTATATAATCCCATCTTTCTTCTTCCCATCTGTTTCTTCCCTGAAATGGGTGCTGTACCATCTAGGCTTAGGGCTGTTTTAAGGTCTGAACAGTAGAGGCAATATCTTGTGCTGGGAAGATCTCAGAATTTGAAGTTAGGCAGATCCTGAATTGAATCCAGACTCCACAAATTCTAGCTATGACCCTGGGCTTGTTATTTAATTATGCTGAGGCTGTTTCCACATCATTAAAACGAGATGTTTTGGACCCCTCTTGCTGCATAACAACCAGCCCCAAACATTGTGGCTTTAAAACAAAACTGTTCATTATTTCTCAAAATATTATGGGTTGGCTAGGCAGTAATTCTGCTCCATACAGTGTAAGCTGGTGCTCTGGGAGGCATGAGAGATTCAAAATTTTCTCCTTTACAGACAGAGCTGGAAGTGGATGTGGCTGGAATCACTGCCAAGGCTATAGGACAGGGACCTTGGTTTTCTTCAACATGGACCTCTCCATGTGACTGCTTGGGCTTCCTCACAGCATGGTGGCTGGGTTCAAAGGATGAACACATCAAGAGGTGAAGGCGGAAGCTGCAGATCTCTTAAGGCTTAGCCTAGGAAATCATACAATGTCACTTCTACTGCATTCTATTACTTAAAGTAAGTCACAGGGTCAGACACATAGTAAAGATCTAGTTGATGGCAGTCATCGTTTATAGTCATTATTAATCCATTGCGAGGGCTGTAATGGAATGGAACAGGGATACTTTGAGTTTCCAGCACTGGGACTTTATGGCCACTGAGGCACTAAAGGTTGGACAAGGACCTTGGACTTCTAAGGAGGCTCCACCCCAATGAAACAGGGCTCCTTCCAAATAGATTGTCCCTCCCTCCTCTGCCCACCCCCTGCCTCAGCTCCTGAGGTTAGATTTGCTGGAGGATTCTATTGCTCACCTGAAAAGTTAGTAGGACTTTCCCGCTCTTAAAAATAGAATTAATGGCTACCATTTGTAGAGCACCTGCCATGATGAAACCCAACAATGATTCTATGAGGTAGAGCCTTATTCCTGTTCGACACATGAGGAACCAGAGGTTAACAGACAATGACCTGCCCAAGGTCACAGGCAGCTCCAGTAGAACACCTGCTTCTGACTCTGCTGCCTCCATCCTGGCACCAGCAGGTCTTAGCCTCCCTGGTTCAACACTCATTCCAAGATGGGTCACCCAGCCCCATCTCTGGCAATGGGGGATGGTGAGAGACACAGTTTTGGGCTTGGGGGTTGCTGGTGGGGGCCTGGGGCATCCTTCTCTAACCTTCTTTTGCAGGCAGCTAAGGGTGGTATAAAAATGCAGGGTCTGGAATCAGATGGTCCTGGGTTCAAATTCCAGCATTGCTACCTCCTTGGTCAAATGACTTTACCTCTCTGAACCTCAGTTTTCTCATCTGAAAAATGGGGCTAAACAGAGTGCCTACCTTGTGGGCTTGTGAGGATTCAGTAAGATAATATATGTAAGCACAGAGGTTAGCTCATGGTGGTGTGGGGTGCATAAATGAAACAAGATTAGCAAAACTTTTATAGCTGTTGAAGCTAGGGCATATGTAGTACCTGACGGTTCATGATACCACCCTATCTATTTTTGTGTATGTTTGAAATTTTCCACAATAAAAAAGAAATCTTTTTAAAGAGTTTATTCCAGTGCCTGCCACGAATGTTAGCTATTATTATAAGTGGAGCCTGTTCTTGGAATGTAGGGGTGGGTGGGTGTGGGTGAGGGTGGAGGGAGCTTTTCCAGCAGAGAACGTCGTCCTGCTCCAGCCTGGGGGCGGGTGGGAGTGGTCACTGCAATGCCAGGATTACTGTCACTTTAAGGCAGGTGCAGCCACGTGAAGATGCGGGTAACTGTTAGAAGACATCACTGACTTTCCCTCTTTATTTAATTTCCTCCTTGTGCCATCCACCTCTTTACTCCCAATAAGGTCCCTCTTGTCGCACACCTCTACCTCAGCTGGCCTGGGTCCTCGCCTCTCCATCCATCCTGTCACTGCACCACAGCAAAGCCATGATATTCTAATTTCCTTCCCTATTTTTTAATTCTCATCTGTTTTTCCTCTTTCTCAACTTCATTTTCCTCAACTTTATTGAGATATAATTCACAAATAGGCCATTGTACATATTCTTTGAAGAAATGTCTATTTAGATACCTCACCTGATTTTTAACTGGGTTATTTGTCTTTTTAAAAAATTTATTCTTTTAAAATTTTTAACTTTTGGCATCTGCCTAGATCAAACCCTGGACCTTGGTGTTGTCAGCACCACACTCTAACCATCTGAGCTAACCAGCCAGCCCTATTTGTCTTTTTATTATTGAGTTGTAAGCATTCTTTATATATTTTGGACATACATCCTTTAGCAGATATATGATTTGCAAATATTTTCTCTCATTTATTCACTCCCTCTTAAGTTGGAGTCTCTCCTTCCAGATTTCGCCCTGATCTCAGCCCTGCCTGCTAAATCCTGGAAACTTCCCTGGGAGATGCTACTTCCTGACTGTGTGAACTTGATCAAGTGACTTAACCTCTCTGAACTTCATTTCCTTCATTAGCAAAGGGTGGGCAGTGAAGCCTGCCTCACTGGGCCATAGTGAGAAACAGCCATGATGAGGACATGAAAGCCATCTTTTAAATGTAGTGGCCAACAGCCAGTACAATTAGAACTCACCTTAAATTTATTTAAAAATTGTTAAGGCATTACCACTTAGTGGAAAATAATTTACTTAATGTAAGTTGTATGATAGTAAATTACCTTATGCAAAATCACTTTATTTAATGTAAAGTCATTACTATTTAAAATCTGTAAAATGTGGTGCCCACCAGTCACTCCTATTGGAATCCAGGCATTGAGCACTCCAGTTCAAGAGGGACCAGTAGGCCCAGCGTTTGTCTCCTATCGCTCCTGACACATCACCAAAATAAAAGTGGGGAAGTTAAAAAAAGAATTAAGTCCACAGAAACAAATGTCGGGGGTGGTGGTTTCACCATCTTTCTCTTGAAACAAGAGATTTCAGCAAATGTGTGAAAGGTAGAAAACAGATGGGAGTGGGCCGACGGATGGAATGGGCCCAGCCTAGAACAGACACCAGGAGGGTCGCAGGGAAGGTGGGAGTGGAGGCCCTAGGAGAGATCCTGCCTGACAGCCAGCAGCTCTGGTGGCAAGCAGAAGAGAAGAGGGGGCAGAAGGCAGGGCATGACATGCAGGTCTGTAAATGGGACTACAGCAGTTTGTCCTCCAGCCCTGTCTTACCTTGTGTAGAAAGCAGGCAGTAGCATTTACCCCCAGGCCAAAAAGCAGAAAATGGAAATTTAGAAACTTCTCTAAAGAGAGTAAGGAAGTTGTCTGAGAAAGCTAAGACTTCTGGTATGTGTTTTGGTGACCTAGAGTGAAGGTCTCTTCATTCTGGCATTTGGGGGGCTTTACTTACAGCTGGCTCTTGGCACTCTTGCCTTAAAACAAAGCCTGCCAGTCACACGGCCCATCCTACCCCACACAGACCGCACAGTCAAAATCTTCAGTTGTTAAGAGGCCTAGTAGCAAACTAATCCTCCTTACAAAACAGTAGAGGAAACCCACCCCGGCTACCCAAACCTTTTATAAATATGAATAGATACCCAAGGAGCAGCAGCCATATGAAGAGAATTAGCACCATAAAAGAGAAGATCAACCAAACAGAAAAACTGACCTGGGAAGAAATGGAATTAATTTGGAGAACAGAAGATCAGATTAGAAAATATTATGGCTATAAAACAAGAACAGGTTTTTATGAAAAACTAACAATCAGAAGACAAGGGATAATTCTGAAGGATTAAAATTATTATTAAAAAAAAAGAAAGAAAGAAATCAGAAAGCCTGGAACATAAAGTTGAAGATGTCTTCCAGGATACAGGGCAAAATGTCCAAAAGTTACTAAATATGTATTTTTTAAAAAATGAGTTCTATATGGATCCTATCAAGCCCTAGAAAGAGTGAACAGAAAATGGAGGGGAGGAAATAGCCAAAGAAATAGCAGTAGAGAATTCCCCAGAGCCAAAGAAGGACAGTCTTTACATTAAAAGGACCCATTTGGTACCCAGCACAATAAATGAGAAAACACCCGGACCTAGACACATCTTCATGAAATAGCAGGGTGAAGAGGAAATCCTAAAAATTTTCAGAGAGAAAAAGCAGGCTCCAACAAAGGAATAGAATCCAACGAGCTCGCCACCCCATCAACAACACTGGGTTCTAAAAGATGAGGGAGAAATACTTCTAACATTCTAAAGGAAAATGACTTTCAGATTCTATACCTATCACCATCAGTCAAATGAGGGAGAAAATATTTTCATACATGCAGTGATTCACAAAATTTACTTTCCATGTATCCCCTTTTAGGAGGTTGTTTGAAGATGTATTCTAGCAAAATAAAGAAATAAACCAAGAAAGAGGAAGACATGGGACTCAGTGGGGCCGACCCAAGACTGCAGTGACAGGAAGTCCCAGAATGACAGTGAGGTTGCAGGGTTAGAAAGCAACCTGCCCCGAGGGAGTGGACGAGTGGATGGGTCAGAAAGGGAAGTTTCTAAGGAAATGGGGAATTTGATTGACTAGTGGGGTAATAGAAAATTTGAAAAAGTGAAAGATATACTAAAGCATAAGAAAAAAAAAGAAAGGCAATTAGAAACTCCAGGAAAAGCAAAAAGCGTGTAAGAAACTCCTGGTTCAAACACAAAGGAAACTAAAATGTGGCAATGCTTTGAGTGTTTTTTGAGAATCAATTTGGCCATAATGCTAGGAGGAGTCTCCTACCAGTCACCCAAAGGTCCCGACAGTGGATTTTAAAAGAAATGAAGTCCTAAGGTATTACTTGGCTCAGAAATGAATAATGTTTACATGTCATAATAACATAAATGCTGTTTATTGACTTTCAACTTTTAGAGCCAAACTATGGACAAAACATGAAGGTACTGGGTGTGCTTGAAGATCAGAACATAAATACTAGTGACCTTCACAATGTGAAAATAAGTGTAGTTGGCAAAAAGGAGGGGCAAAGGGTAGGGGTGCAAAAATCCTCACTTTCAAAGTGGGGAGTCAGGAAATTAGAAAAAAAAAACAATGGCTTACACCATTGTGAACAAGAAACAGTGGTCTTGAGTAAATTATTTACATACCACTGAAAGTTTCAAAAGTAAAAAATAGAAGATTTAAAAATAATAATTTAAGTTGCAAACATTGGGAGAAAAGAAAAGAAAAAAAGTAGACTAAGTGAGCCTAAATTCCCATCTTTTAGATTATGGGGTTTATATTGTATAAAGATGATAAACCAAGAAAGAAAGAAAAGCAAATTAACTAGAGATAGGGAGTTACCCACCATAGAGTTAGACAAACTTTTTTTAAAAAATAGCTGCTTTACTCAGGTTGGATGGGTGTGAAGTGAGGTGGGGGGAACACGTGGAAGGAAGACTGTTGCTTTTTATCACGACCTCTTCTGAACCATTTGAGTGGTTACTATGTACATATAGTGCTATGACTCAAAAGGGATTAACAGGAAAAAGGACTCCAGGTATTCCAAAAGAAACTCAGGTGGGTATCACGATTCCCTGCCTGCCATATGGCTGCCATTTAAACAATTTCCCCTTCTGTTGAAATCCCATCTTTGCCTCTTGGCAGCTCTTTGAATCGGGCATGTCACGTTTTTCAGCCTCAGTAAAAAAAGGGACAATATCCTTACCTGGCCAGGTGTGGTGCAGATGACACGATGATGTACAAACATCCCAGCGCCTTCCTTCTCCCTTCCTGGCCTTCCTGAGCCCCTCCCTCCCTCCCTCCATCCTCGGGGAATGTTTGGAACCTGAGGTGTAAGACTGGCTTTAAAAATTTGATAGAAGAGGCTTCAGTCCCTGAGAAACGTTCTTTGCAGCACAGCGGTGAACGGATGTTTTGCCTCAGCGCTGCTCCTGCCTTCCAAGGAACGGTCTGGACCAGCTGGTGTGTGCCTTTGTGTGTGTGCGTGTGTGTGCGTGTGTGTGTGTGTGTGTGTGTGTGTGTGTATCACAGCCTAGTGGTCCCTATTTAATACTTGGGAAGGGGGTGTCAGCTGGAGGCTGCCGTGCTGCGAGCTTCTTGCTGAAAACGGAGGGCAAGGGGGTGACTGCTTAATGACTAGATGTTAAATGTTCCAAACAATTTATACATTTAGAATCCTAAGTTTGCAAAACTCAGCCCGCCGCGCGGTTCTGCAGATCTTGTTTATAACACATTTGGCTAAAATTATCTCAGTGCATACTGCACCTCCTATGGCACAGGTGCTCCGGAACCTGCAGCTCTGTTTGGATTCCAGATATTCGTGCTGAAGCTATTTGTGTGCGCCGTAAATGAAACACGACACCGAGGAACTGTGGCGCTGGTGATTTTTATAAATATATGCCTAATCTTCGCAGCGGGCCCTGGGGTTCAAGTTTTATTTATGTGTGTTTTTGCCTCCCTGTGCCCCAAGGGGCTTGTTTTCCCATGTGCCTACAGGAGCTTCTGCCTGTGTGAGGAGGAGGCGCCCCCAGGATGGGGCAGAGTTTGATTCCATGTGACTATGTCCCTGTCCCGGGAGGCACCTCTTGGAGCAGGCAAAGAACCTGGGCTTCGGATTCTACCACTCACTTTTGGCAATTCTTTCCCCCGCCAGAGCCTTACCTTCTTTATCTGTGAAATAGGAACAATACTAGTTCATACCTCACAGGGTTGTTATGAGGATTATATGAAATGCTCCATAAACAGTGGCTCATTCATTCAATGGATATTTGCTGAGCACGGGGTTTTCAAACCCTGCTGTGCATGAGGATCACATGGAGAGCTTTAAACACTCCAGACATGCAGGCCCCACCCCAGATCAAGTGCATCAGAATTTCTGGGGGTGAGACCCAGGCAGCGGTAGTTTTTAAGATTCCCCAGGTGGGCTGACTGGTGAGCTCAGCTGGTTAGAGTGTGGTGCCGATAACGTTCCCCAGGTGATCCCAATGTGCAACCAAGTTTGAGAAACACCAACCTAGATAAGTGCTTCTCAGACTTTTACGTGCACACAAGACCCCCGGGATTTGTTAAAATACAGATGATGGCAGAGTAGGTGGGGGGGAGCGGGGTTGCTACGAGCTGCATTTCTAACAAGCGCCTGGGTGATGCTGATGCTGCTGGTCCCCAGACCACACTTTGCATAGGAAGGTTCCAGGCACCTGAATAGGTCTTGTGGGTACCAAGTGAGGCCATCAGAGGCAGTTGCTACCAACATAGATCTTACGAGAAGTACAGACAATCAAAGAGAAGATGACAATACTAAATGTTACAAGAGAAGCGCAGGACCCTACGGGAGCTCATAGGGAACCATCAGACCAAGCTTTGGGGGTGGGGCTTGGAGGGAATCAGGGCTGGCTTCCTGGAACAAGGTGTTAGCCAGAAGAAAAGGGAGGGATTCTGGGGAGAATGGTGCAGGCAGAGGGAATAGCATGTGCAAAGGCCTCAGGGTAGTTGGAGTTTCCAGGTGAAGCTGGTGCTGTAAGCAGGGTCAGGGTCAGGAAGCAGCTTATCAGCCCTTAAGGTTAAAAGGCTTGACCTTTATCCTGATGGAAAGAGATGGAGAAAGCAGTGAAAAGTTTAAAGGGGGGAGAGATGCATTTGGCTTTGCCTTGTAGGGTTATCAGTTGTTCCATCTGCCCTTCTTCTCATCAAGCCACTGTCAGCAAAGCACATCTGCACATAGAACTGGATTACAAGTGATCAATGAGAAGGGCAATTAAAGTTCCTACTATGTACAGAGCTCAGGCCATGTGCTCCTGGGAGACACCAAGGTCACCCTGACCCCATCCCAGTCCTCTGAAAGCTCTCAACCTGTGTGTGGTTGGGCAGAAGAGCAAGAAAGACATACAGATCTGTGGGGGGTGCAGATCTGTGCATATGAGTGGATCCTGGTAGATTCTGAGAGAGCAGAATGGGGGTTGATAGGAATAAAAGGGGCAGAGGGAGGAGTCTGCACAGACCAGAGGGTCTGAGAAGGTTTCTGAGAGGAGGAGTAGTTTTGGAGGCTGGTGAAACTTCAACTGGTCAGGGAAGAAAGGAAAGAGCAATCCAGAGAGCATGCTGAGAGGACGGTGCTGGACCAGCACAGCTGCATGAGCGGTGTGACGGCAGGGACCAGCACTGTCTTCAACCCCACCGATTCCCCAGTGCCCAGCACAGAGTCGGCACTCAATAAGTGTCTGTTGAGTGAATGTCGATGGTAGAGTGGTGTTCTGGACTGAAAGCTGTGTCCCCCCCCAATTCATATATTGAAGCCCTAATCCTCAGCATGACAATATTTAAAGATGAGACCTTTGGGAGGTGATTAGGGTTAGATGAGGTCACAAAGGTGGGGCCCTCAGGATGGGATTAGTTTCCTTATAAGAAAAGACAACAGAGTGTGCATTCTCTCTCTCCTCTCTCTCTCTCTCTCTCTCTCTCTCTATATATATATATATATATATTTTTTTTTTTTTTTTTTTTTTCCTCTCCCCACCACATGAAGACACAGTAAGGCAGCAGCTATGTGCAAGCCAGGAAGAGAGCCCTCATCGGGAACTGAATTGACTGGTGCCTTGATCTCAGACTTCCCAGCCTCCAGAACTGTGAGAAAATAAAGTTCTGGTGTTTAAGCCACACAGTCGATGGTATTTTGTTGTGGCAGTCCAAGCAGACTAATACAGGTGGAGTCTGAGGTTGAAAGGTTGGGCTGTATAGGTAGGTCAGTTCTGCTGGCAGTCAGGGCTCATTTTCAGCTGGCATCCTCTTAAGATATTATCACATTTCTGTTCAGTTTGTTCAGTTGCTGGTCCAAGTCCCTAGTGAGCCCAACACTGCCACCCCAGATACTAGGCCACCTTGGCCTTCCCCTGGAATGTCTGGACCTCTCTACTCTCCAGCAACTAAAGGGTTAACGTTCTGAACACCAGGTGACCTTTGGGACCCTACTCCAGGGACAATGACACTGATTGTCAGGGCCACACAGTTAAATACTGGGAATCTCACTCCTGGCTGCGGGTAACAGAAGCCACCTCTGGGAAGCCCAAGTCCGAATGAGGATGACTTGAAGGACCTGGCTGGCTCACCGAGGGCGAGGGTTGGGTGTGTGAGCTGACAGACCAGGTCTGAAGCCCCAGTAGTCTGCCCAGGAAATGCTGTTTCTCTCCTGTGCCCTGCTCTCTCCATGCTTCTGGTCTACTCCTCTGCCTCTCTGACAACTGGGTCTCCATGGCAGGACATGGCCAACAAGGCCTCTTGAGTTTACAAGTCCTGGGGTTCATCTGTCCAAGGAGCCTGACCTCTCATGTCAGTTCCAGGTCCAAAATTCCAGGGAAGGCCTCCGATTGATCCCGCTTGAGCACTTGCCCACCCCTGGATCGGTCAACTATGGTTCAGGGTGGGTCGTGTTGACTAACGGGGTCGCTCATGTCATAATCCTGTGAATGGAATGAGTGTGTGTTGTGTTGGGAGTAGGGGATTAAGGAAAAGTTTCCAGAGGGAGGACAGGAGTCCCAGAGATGGGAAGAGGCTGGGCAGCCAAAGAATAAGTGTCCGCTGCACTAAACCAAGGAGTGTGGGCTTTATAAACAGGCCGTGAGAAGCCCCAGAAGGTTTTGGAGCACAGGATGATCAGATTTAGGAAAGATTATTCTAGTAGCAATGAAGAGAAAGAATGCAGTTTTGCAGCTGAGAAGTGATGAGGACCCGCCTCAATGGCAGCGAAGCCAGCAGGAGAGGCAAAGGATGCAGGAAAAGCTGGGGAATGAGTGCCAGGAAGGAGCCCAGACAAGTCCCGTCTGTAGTCTTGGTGACTTGGAGCCCATTGATTATGTGGGGGTCGTTACTGTGCATGGTGATGGGAGTGAACCCTGGAGAAGGCCGACATTTTACATCTGGAGTCCCCCTGAGTCCCTTCCTGGGGTGGCCGAAGATGGGAGAGGACCTGAGATTCATTCTCATCACAAACAGTTGGGATGATTTTGCTCACCTCGCAAAGGGGTCTGGGACTGATGCTTTCACAGCTGCCTTTGCTGAGAGCTCAAGCTTCTCAGAGCCTGTGGAAGAAAGGGCTATCTTCTACAGCAGGGGCCAGCAAACTACTCCTGTCTTGTAAATATAGTTTTACGTGAACACAACCCCACCCATACATTTATGAATTGTTTTGCCTGCAAAGCCTAAAATATTTATTATCTGGCCCTTTCCAGAGAAAAGTTTGTTGACCCCTGTTGGGTATCCGTTGACCCTAGCTCCCCTCCCTTTGCCATTGCCAGCCTGCCCCAGAGCCCAGGGACTGCAAATCTCTTCTTCCACAGGGTGGAACTCCGACAGCCTTTATCTCCATTTTAAATTTAAATGTGTGAGTCCTGGTTTTCCAGGGCCCACCAGTCAGTTCCAAAGTCATTACCAGGAGGCTTGGCCCAAGTGCTCACGCAAATAGGTGCCTGGGTGTTCCCCACATCACAGCATTCCCCGGCAGCACCTGGATCCTCTGCTTTCAACCCTCTTGGAGAGTAAGTGTCAAGGAATTTGCAGGAAAGTGGCGGCTGATTATTAAGTTGCAGAATGGATGGGATAGCAGACTCTCAGAGAGGAAATGCTGACAATACAACTGTGAGGGCTGTCGAGGAAGGGACGGCAGCTGGAGAGGCGAGTGTGAGCAGCCCAGCCACCGCCAGAGCTCAGCCACTGTGGAAGGAGGGCACAATTGTGGACACGACTTGGGAGGAGCACATGAGGGTCGGAATGCAGGCGTGAAGGTTTGAGGCTGGAACAAAACAGAAGGTGCTTCAGGGGTGCGTCCAGGGAGAAAGACACAACAGAGACACACTGCTCAGTGCAGGTATGATGTAACAGAACATTCTGGTTTTCTTTCTGCCCCTCACGAAGGAGAAAGTTGTTTAGAAAGAAGAAAGAGCTAGACTTAACCGAGTGGCTACCGTACTAGGTACAAATCAGGCATGAGGTGTCTTGTTATTTTAAAGTTTCTTAGTGAAGTAAAACACACATACAGAAAAGTGCACAAATCATAAGCATACAGATCAATAACTTTTCACGAATTGAATGCACCCCTGCTGTCCCCATTCCAGTCACCATCTCCCCCAAGGGCAGCCACTACCCCAACTTCTAACACCACAGACTGGCTTGGCCTGTTTTTGAACTGATTATAAATGGAATCACAAAAGGTGATTGCTTTTGTGTCTGGCTTTTTTCACTCAGCATCATAAGGTCCACCCACGCTGATGTGTGTGGTTGTGGTATATTCACTTTTACTGCTGTGCTATGTGTGGACTGTGCAGTGTGTGTGTGTCCCCACTCAGGTGGACTTTGCAGGGTTTCCAGTTTGGGGCTGCTATGAATAGTTCTGCTATGAACATCCTAGAATTGTGGTTTGATGAACGCGTGTGTGCATTTCTGTACTGTAGACTTAGAGATGAAGTTGCCAGGTCACAGGGTAGGTATACGTTTAGCTTTAGTTGACACTGATTAGGCATAATTCTTATTCACATTTTATAAAAAAAGAGGACCAAGATTCAGAGAGGGGAAGTGACTTGCCCAAAGATATCAGATTCCAGGGACTCCGAAACCTCTGCCATTTTCTCTCACAGGATCAGCCTTTGGAGAGGTCTCTAGTGGTGGGCTATGGGGCTCTGCGCTGTTAGTCAATGTTTTTAAACAATTGAACAAACTTGTTGAAGACACACACAAAAACGACCTGTGCTGGCCCGAAGCTCAGAGGGATGGTGCAAGGGTAAGAATTGAAAAACTGTTGTGGATTTTGCTTTGATAAGAATCACTTGTCTCACTAGATAGGGTCCAGGCTGTGGCAAGACCAAGCATGTGGGATTGGGGCTGGAGGGGAGGGGAGGAGATGTCAGACCCAGCCTAGGACCCACGGGTAGAGTCAAGGGACAAAGCCCGTGTGGATGCTGGAGTATGAGCACGAGGTGGAGAAGAGGCAGGAGCAAGGGGGGGCCTGGAGCTGGGAAACCAGAAAAGGCTGCAAGTGGCAGTGACATGGGGACAGGATTCTGGGCAGTAGGTTTTCTTCCAGTTTCTGAGGGTGTCTGGCTAATGGGGGGGGGGCTTACTCTCAGGTGCTCCCCTGTCTGACCAGGCTCTGTGGAACCTTCCAGGGTGGCCTGGACACTGCCGGGTATGTGCTCCAGGGGTGGAGAATGGGCTTGTGTGGTATGTAATCTTTGAGTGTGTGCATCCAAGGGGATAAATGCACGTGAGCTGGTGTGGACAGATCAAGGGTGGCACCCACGTTCACACCTGTAGACTCTCCTCCCTTTGAGTGTGGGACCTCTGACTTACTCCTAACCAACAGCATATGCAGAGGTGATGGGAGGTCACTCCTGTGATTAGGTTACCACACAAGCACACATATGCATACATATATACATATATCTGTATGCACACGTACTCATACACACACACACAACTGTCTTGCTGGCATAAACTAGGGAAATCCTCCTTGCTGGATTGATGAAGTAGGTGGCCACGTGGCAAGGAACTGCAGGGACCTTCAGTCAGCAGCCATGAAAAAATGACTTCTGCCAATAGCCTGAGTGAGTCTGGAAGGGGATTTGTCCCCAGTAGAGCCTCTGGATGAAAAGGTATCCCAGCCAATATCTTGACTGCAGTCATATGCGACCCCAAGCAGAGAACACGGCTAAGCTATGCCCGACACCTGACCCACAGAAACCATGAGACAATAAATAGGTATTGTTTTAAGCTGCCAAGTTTGTGGTCATTAGTTATGCAGCAATAGAAAACCAATACAGCTGGGGTGTCTGTGGCTTGTGCAAGGTGTGTGGTCGCCCTAGGGGCTGTGTCAGCGGGTGTGGATTTGGGTGGCGTGGTTTTGAATGTGCTTGAGCACGTGTCCGGGCGTGTGGATGTTTGGGAAGGTGTGTGTGTGCATGTGTTGAGTGGCCAAGGGGTGTGAATGCGTGTGCCAGCATTGGTACACGTACTTGTCTGTGCGTGAACAAGGGTGTGTGTGCACACACGTGTGTGCGGTGCCCCCCCTTCTCTTTCATTACTTCCTCCCTAGGTTTGATGTTGTGGGTGAATAAAATTTAAAGAGCTCTAAATTTTTTTAAAAGAGCCCTGAAGGGAGTGGAGCTTTTGTGCGTGAGTCATTACCAGGAACACCTGTGAACTGTTGATTTTAATTGGGCCGCAGCTGTCAGGTTGTGGAGCAGGAGGGACTGGTCCCTTGGCTTGTCTGTCCCTGCCCCCACCTCCTGTCAGATCTTTGGGTAGGCAGCAGGGGCAGGAGGGGGGGATGGCCCCTTGAATCCTAGTCCTGTCCCCATCTGGCCCAGGTCCTCGGTCGCCCTAGGAGGCAGCGGGAAGGGGCTCAGTGCCACTGGGAGAGGATCTGGGTCTGTCTCTAGACCCCAGCTTTGGCTTCACGCCTCATCACAGCCTTGGGGCTCCAGCCAGCTGCCTCTGACTTCCCTGTGCCAGGCATCACCTACCCACTGGGCACTCCCACACAAGGAGGTGCAAATGTGTGCACACACACTCACGCACACGGATGCTCAGACATGCTAGCTCACACTTTAGTAAGCACAACAGCAGATGTTGATAGACACCCACCATGTGCCAGGCACTTTTCTAAGCACTCTACACACAATTTCAGTGAATTCTCACAATAACCTGTGATGTGGGTACTAATTATCCCCATTTTATCAATGAGGAAACTGAGGTATGGTGGGGTTAAGTAACTTGTCTAAGGTCTCAGTCACTAATGCACAGTCACAGCTGCACTAACCTAAACACACACTCACACACACAGACTTGTACACACCTGCATCCTCCAAAGACATCCCATGCTCATACTAACAGATACTCACACACATTTTACAAAAATGTCCAGATTCTTACCTTTCCCCAGAATCAACACTCGCATGCTCCACTAGACACTCACACGTGCACACACACATCATGACACATGTGAATAGTGCCTCAAGCACACAGGTGTATCCACCACCCACGTGTAAGCAGACACCTGGCTCATTCACCCTCAAACACAACACACCACATCCCCCTTTGAACAACCTCACAGTACACACTCAGCCACTCGCACTAACCACAAACATGGTAATGTGTGTGCCCACATTCAATAGCCATCAGACAGCCCCTCGTAGGCTCAGCCCACATCTAAAAACAGACAGTGCATCCCCCCCACAGATCTGCACCCTCCACACAGATGGCACCCCCCGCAGATCTATCTATACCCCCCACAGATCTATACCCACGTGTAACCGCACACCCCCACAAACCTGCACACCACTCACATATCTACACACCCACAGATCTGTATGCCCCGATCTGCACACCCTACAGATCTGCATTTCCCCCACAGATCCACATACTTCTCCCCACAAGTCTACATGTCCCCCTCCCTCAAGGCCTGCCCCCTTCCCCCCACAGATCTATATACCCTACATCTGCCCCCTCCCCCCACAGATCTACATCACCCCCAGATCTGCCCCCTCCCCCCACAGGTCTACACCCGCCGCCCAATCTGCACCTCGCCCACGCAGTCCCTGAGGGCACGGGGTTTGCTGCTTCGTGTTTGCTTCTCTGTGGCCCCACAGTGTGCAGCTCACAGATGCCCACAGGGGAGTGGGCCGAGTAAGCTTCTGCCAATCTCATACCTGCTGGCCTGCAGGGGCTGGATGGGGAGGTGCCCCTCAGGGCCCTGGGAGATGGCTGAACCCTGCCTACCATCCACACCAATCCAATCCATTTGTCTATGTTCATGCTGCTGTCACATACAGGAGGCAGGGCATGGCACAGGACCCTGGCACGTGCAGGCACTGGCTGAAATGCCCACCCTTTCTCTCCCACTCAGGAAATCACAGCAGAAAGCAAGTGAATAGGAATGATGTCAGCACAGAGATGACCCTAAATCCTCCAGCACATGTCTTATTATTAGTGCTGCTCGTGGGCCTCATAGCAGGATCTGCCAGGACCCTGGGGTCACTCTTAATCTTAATATCTAAACAGAATGACCACCCCTATCCCATGAACAGCAGGATCTAGCCTCCCTCCTGCCTCTGTCCCCACATTAGCCCTGCCCCTCAAGGCCACCTGGTCACTTTCCTTTGCTCTATTTGGGGAAGCCCATGTTACAGCCTGTTTCCTTGATGTCTCCATGTCTTCCTGCCCAGCTCTCTCCCAGGCCACTGCTCTCCAGGCTGCTGGGTGCAGCATGGCACCCCAGAACTGCCATCCCCCTGCCTTCATCCCCCAAAGAATGACTCACCCAAGGGTGTTGAGTGTAACAGACTTACATGGTTGAGGAAACAGCAAGGAACTCCCACCTCGAGGAGGAAGCAACTTTGCATGGAAGTCAGGCATGGTCCATCCCGGACGGCGTCAGACCCCACACCGTGGAGAACGTATCTCACCTCTGTGCACCCTCCTCAGTTGCAGTGGGTCTCCCTCTAGACTCTTCTCTTCTTCCAGAGCTCTCATTCTCAGTGCCCATGGGCAACTCTGAACTCCCATGTGTGCAGAGCCATTTGACTCCTCCCTGTCTGAATTCCTCCCCCAGGTCCTGTCCAGAGGCCTTGCCTGACCAAACAGGCCCACCAGGGTGTTTTCCTTGATAAAGGAGTAGTGTTCCCCCAAGAAGGGCTCCTGCACCCTCCCAGGCCAGCTGGCTCATAGCTACTGCCATCTTTCATAAAAGCAGTTTCTCCTCTCCTTAACATCTGTACAAGTGACTTGCCCCACACCATGTAGTGATTCCATGTAGTTCAGCTAAGTCACCTGCCTGGGGCCACCCGTGAGTTGGAGGAGAAACAGGTGTGAACCCACACCCCTACCCACAGGAGGGGCAAGCAAGTCTGTACTCAGTGGGAGGAAAATCAATGCTGAAAAATATATCACAAATGATGCCATAGAAAAGGGCTCACCTCTCCCTCTCCACGGGTGATCAGCTCCATTCATTCATTCAACAAATGCTCAGACTCCTCTGTACCAAGAGAGAAGGGGACAGAGAAGAATCAGAAGCAGGGAGCTAGTGGGTGAGCAACAGGCAGCCAAACACATTGCAGTGAAAGCCGTGCAGGGAGGGAGGGGGAAAGGGGCCGGTGGACGCCCTGAGAGTCAGGAGCCCGGAGGGCTTCCAGGAGGAGGAGTTCAGACTGAACCAGGCCGACTGTGCACCGGGAGGATTGTGCAGAGTGCCTGGCGCCTGCCCTACAGCCCCGTCTTCCTCTTGGGCTCAAGAAGTCGCATTAGAGGGCAAGTGAGAGGAAAACTCACAATCTTCAGGACACATGTCTCAGGGCCTTGTGCAAGTTGCAGACCGATGTATCCAAAGGTAGAGGGGACCGTTCCCCCATTTGTCCAACAGCATCTCAGATTCCCGCAGCCAATGTCGAGTTCAAACCCCTCCCCCAAACCTGCCTGTCCTCCAGGCCTCCTATTTCTGTGAACCGTGTTGTGGGGCCATGCCCAGCACCGCCCTCCACGTGGGGAAGCTTAGTGGTCTTAACTCCCGGCCCCTCTCCTTCCCTTCGCTCATTCTGCCCTGGAGGAGGTAGACTGACTTTCTGATTGATAAATTCAGGAAGAATAAACTGGGCTCAGAGCTTCCGTTCTATGCCTGGGCACAAGCTGCCCAGTCAGGCAAGGGTCGAACAGCTGTGCCCGTAAGAGAGTCCAGAGTCTCCCGTGGGCACTGAGAAGGAAATCTCTTCTGCCCCTTTATGCAGTTGGAATTTCCTGGGCAGGATCTCCAGGTCAGCACTTCCCTGGGGACAGGTGTGCCTCGATCTGGGGAGACTGGGAGAGGCCCATTTGGCTCTCACCTGGGGCTAGACCCTATGCCCGTCCTTAATCAAGAATGAAGGTGACTTTGGCTTTCAACAGTGTTGGTCTTATTTCTAAAATTGATCAGGACCCAGGTGGGATTCTTTATTGGGCTTTATCAAGGACTCCACTGAAAGGTGCCCTCATCCACCTTCCCCTTGGATAAAAGCTCACCTTGCCTCTTTCCTCTCCTCCATGTCCCAGAATCAACCAATGCCTGTCCATTCGACCCCATCAGTCCCCTCAGCTCTGGCCACTCCGCTTGTCACCATGTTCCCTCCCTTGTCTAGGCCACAGTCACGGCCTCCTCACTGGCCTCCCTGCCTCCTGCCCCTTGTCCTCTCCTCTACTGGCCAGGTGACAGGGCTCAGGAGTCTGCCTCCTTCCAGCCACCTTCTATTTACAGGGAAATATTCCTCATGTCTCCTCTCCCCCCCACTATTTTTTCACACTTTCTCTCTGGACAAAGAATCTATTTTTATTTTATTTCATGGAGTTTGTCTTTTGAAATAATTAACTACCTTCTTGCAACAATTTTTCTTCACCCAGGAAAGCAAAATCACATAACACATTGGAATATTTTTTAACACCCACTTTAAATTATGCAGTTGCTGTATTGTGATAAACATGTAGATCAGGGGATTTGGGGTAATGTGTTCCAGGTCTGGAGCTGGACTGCCCCCCTCCTGGGGTGGGGTAGAGCTTGGCCAACCTACCTGAGTGGCCCAAAGCGAGAGCTGTCCTAGGCTTTTCCTTCCTCTGCAAATCCACAACCCAGAGCACAGCTCACTCGGCCAGCCCATGCCCCCTTCTCTGTCCAGATGCATTGTGCACCATGCTTCATGCCCACCACACCTGCCAGTGCAGCCTGCAAGGCCGACTGTGACGCCGCCCTGCCTACCTCACCTGCCGCAGCTCTCTGCCTGGCTAGTCCCCTTCCATTCCTCAAACAAGGACAAGCTTGTTTCTGCCTTCAAGTCCTTGCTGTTCCCTTAGACTGGGACATTCTTGCCCAAGGTCAATCCCTCATTTCCTCTAAATTTCTGCTTAACACCTTGATCTTCAGCTTCCAGCCTCTGGCATTGCAAAGAAATAAATCTCCACTGTTTAAGCCACCCAGTCTTTGGTACTCTGTTTGAAAGGCCCTATCTCCAAATACAGTCACATTCTGAGACACTGGGGATTAGGGCTCCAACATATGCCTTTGCAGGGGACACGATTCAGCCCATGACACCTGGCCCTGCCAACTCAGCTCCCCCTTATCCCCTTCCCTGATTCCCCACCCCTCAGGCTGCACTGGCCACCATTTTTGGTGCTCTGACAGCCCCTTGCGCTGCCCACCTGCCCCACTGGTCAAGCTGGGTTGGAATAATTGTTTTTTATGTCTCCGCCTGCCCTCATTAGACTGTGAGATCCTTGAGTTCAGCCGACAGACCCACTTGGGGGCCTGGGTCTCTCTGGGTGCCCAGCACCAGGCCTGGCACACAGTAGGTGTTTAGGACATGTCTGAGGAGAGGCGGGAGAACTAGAAGGAGGCAGGAAGTAACAGGTTGTTGAGGAATTTCTTCCTGTTGCTAAAAGCTCTCTGCTTCTTACTGTCTCCCAAAACAACACCCTCGGGTGGATGAAATGACAAACTGCTGAGAGGATGACATCTTTCCTGCTCCCACGGCCAAGCGTGAGAGTTCCTGCTGGCTTTTTCTGGGAGCAACTCACTGTGTTCTGAGACACTGAAGGGGCTGCTGAGACCCCTTGGTTTCCATTCTGGCTGCCTTGGCTAGCTGGCTGGGGAGCCCGGCCTGCAGCTCACTTCGCCACCATGAGCTTCTGTTTCTCTCTGATAAACGGGCACCACACCCCCAGCCCTGTTATGGGAACCAGATGAACAATGGATGGCTAAGTGCTCTGAAAACACTCTGCTCTGTTCTGATGAGGGGGTGCACAATGTTATGTTATCACAGAAATCATTTCCCTTGAGTACAGTATATATGCTGTTAAATAATAGAACTTTCCTGATTTGGAATAATGGGTGGGGGGGTGCTGTTTGTGAATAGTGACAAGTCTGAATTATGGGACATTGCAAAATTTTTATTACTTTCAAATTAATGTGAATTAATGACTAACGCTGTATTTTCAAGACACGGTTCCTTAGGAGAATTGCTTTAATGAACAGATAAGAATCACTGGCAATTAAGCATTCATTGTAAACAAAGGGGTTCAATCTGAGCAGTTTTAAAAGTAGTAGAGAACTTTTTCTTACTAAAAGTGAATCATCCTTCCAGCACTGTTGGTGTGCTTGGCCAACCTTTCATAATCCTCTGCCTAAATCAGATTATGAAAAATTCCGAGCAAGCAGGATTTTGAATCACTGAAGCATGGTTATTCCTAAACGACAGGCTGGGGATGATGCTCAGAGCAGCAGGTGCCCCCAGTCAGCCACCCCGTGAATTTCCCAGGACCCCCCAAGCCTGCAGATGGCTGGAGAGCCGGCCTCATGTTCAGCAGCTACACCCCCACCACACACATAGCACAACCTCACACACATGCACCATTTCTCATTTGCACATGTTCTCACATATCCAGTTACACCTGCATTTCCAGAATAGTCACAATCACATGGCACACCTATTCCCACACTCACAGTTTTATATACACACAGTCTTACACACATACATGCACGTGTGAACGATGTAACAAGGACAACCACAACAGCTGAACATTCCACGAAGGATCCCAACCCAAGATAAGAGATAAAGGGTCCCAGAGGACTGAGCTCAGAACCCACAGGGTGTGCTCTAGCTATGCCTTCCCTCCATGGGTGAGACCACACTGTTGGGCTCCAAATGCAGGTGTTGACTCTGCACCCAAAGAGGATACAGTAGCTTGAAGTCTGACTCTCTACTCTCCAACCTGGCAGAGAGAAGGTAGAGCATCCCTAGAAAAGGACAACAGAAACAAAAACCAGGAAACTGAGAACAACAATAATGGCTACTAGGTGATGAGTACCTGCCACGTGCATCTGTGCTAAGACCTTTAGTGCATTTTCTCCTCTGCTCCTTGCAATAATCTCCTGATGAAGGGGATGCCATCACCACCATTTTACAGTTGAAAAAACAGGTAGAAGAGATTAAGTGACTTACTGAAAGTGCCACAGCTAGTAAGTGCTAAGCCAGGATTCAAACCAGGTTTGCCTATTTCTCTTAAGTATCTGTCCTCTTAACCAAACTCTGCGTAAGATTCAGAATATATTCAAACCAAACCATAACTTATGAGAACAAGGATGGGGGGCAGGTGTTATACTGAATAGGGGGAGAAAGAGCAGGAAACTGGTGTCCTGGGAGTGGGAGGGAAGGAAGCCAGGCCTCATGGGAGAGCCCCCAACATTTAGGTGTCTGCAGCTGACTTTATAGGAAGTGGTTGGTGTCTCCCTTTTGAGAGACTCAGGTGCCTGAAATAATAATAGATACCACTTTATGGAGCATTTATTGAGATGTTGCTAAACACTTTAGGAGCAACCTCCCTTTTGGGTCTCCTGATAACCCAATGGAGGAGATGTAATTATTAACCTCACTTTATAGATGAGAAACCTGAGGCTCAGAGAAGTTGCCAAAGCCATAGAGCTAGTGAGTGACAGCTAGTGAGCTGGGATTCAAACCTAGGTCTGATGGCTCTTTCTCTATGTGTTTACCTGACTCATTCTGCTGGAAGAGTTGCTGAGAACCATCACAGCTTTAACCACATGCCTGTCTGGAGTAATGGGTAGGAACTGAGAGATCTGGGAACCCTGGTGCTTTTTCTACCCCTTCCTTCTACAGATTATCAGAAATGGAAAGGAAAGGGAGAAGAGTGGGCAAGGATTTTTCATGTGCTGTTGAAAATATTTAGATTTCTGGGCAGTGGATTCTGAGACTGGAGTGATGGGAAAGCTTGGTAAACAATCAGTGATCAATAAACATACTGTGTTTTGTTCTTGTTTTTATGATAACTCTGCTTATTAAGCTAGTGCTCTTGGACCCAAGACAAAGGGCACTCAATGGAATACACAGGAGGAAAAAGAAACAGGTCTACCCACCATGAGGATGATAGCCTTCATTCTACAACTTACTTTGAACCCAGTGATAAATGTCTAGGAGAACATTGTGGAAGCACTGTGCACCTCCACTTGATCCCCGAGACCTCTGAGAATGTCACAGAGGGCTATGAACTTGGGGGCACCAGGGAGAATGGGAGATTGTAAACTTTAATCAGCACCGCGGACAGCAGCCAAGCAGGCAGGGGTTGGGAGCTGTCCTGGGTGCTGGTGCTAATCGCTGGGCTGGGAGACACCGGCATTTATATGTGTATACGTGTGTCTCCGTGTCTCTCTGCACAAGTTATACATGTCAGGCACATTCCAATGCTGTACATATATCATCTCATTTAATGTGACCAACGGGCATGCAATGTAGGCACTGTTGAAGATCAGTGATGGAGAGCATCGTATCCAAGTGCACACAGAGATAGAACTAGAATTTGAATCTAAAACTATCTGTCTAGTGATTTAGTCCTTCTTCCATGCTGTTTCCACATATTCCCAAAGACCTCCCACTCCCTATACTCACCAGGTTGGGGAGTCCATCCTGGATCTCTCCAGGACAATCATCAAACACAGGTGATATTGGGCCAAGTCCAGTGAGGGGCTGATTTGTAGACCTCTGTTAGCACTGGGAGCAGGGCACTGTCGAATGGAATGTCCTATTCTCTCCCCGCCACATGCTTGCCCTCCAGCCACAGCCAAGGCTTTGATCAGGGAAGACAGTGGCAGCCCTAAGTGATAAAGGGGAGGAGGGGTCGTGCAGTCTTCCTGAGATGCAGCCAGAGATCGCCACCCACAGATTCTGGTTCCCCTTCCTAAAGCCCTTTCAGAGCAGCACAGGTTAGGGGACATCGGCAGTCTCATCTCCCCTCCCCCAGTGGGAGCTGCCCAATTGATGTCTAGTACCACCTGCCCCCTGAGCCCTACTGCCAAGCCCACCACCTGCTGCAGGCAGGATAAAGCTGAAGAGTTTGGCTGAGGCTTGACTTAGAAGATCTTTGAATTCTGAACTAAGGAATTTAGATTCTTTCCCACAGAAAATATAGAGCCATCTAAAAATCACCACCCATTTTTAGATCTTTACTAAGAGCCAGGCACAGTACTTAGCCATTTCCACACATTTTCTCATTTAGTCTTTATTACAACCTTGTAATAAACTACCTTGAGGTATTTACAATCATCTCATTCTGAAATGTGATGAAACTGAAGCCCAGAAAGAGGCTGGGAATTGTTCAGGGCCGCAGAGCTGGCAACAGGGCAGAACCAGGGTAAAAACCTTGATCTGCATAATTCCTAATCCTGCCCTCACTCTCTCATGACCAGGGGCCAATTGACCCTCTGGGGACCAAGGACATAGGACTCAGGTGAAGGCCTGAACTGGAGGCTGGGCAGAGAGAACCAGCAGGGAGCTCTCTCTGTCTCATCAGGGATGGAGTCGCCACTGTTGCAGCCATAAACCTGCCTCATAGGGAAATTATCTGAGACCCATAAAAGTTAATGGCATTTTCTAGGATTCTTAGATCTATTTGGAGCTGTCTACAGGGACACGGGGGCTCGGGACTCTCAGGGATGGGGCTGGAGCTGGGAGTGCATGAAGCAAAGCAAAGGCGTCCCTTAGAGGTCAGAGGAACAGAGATTCGCTCCCATGCAGGGGAATTCAGCCTCGCCGTCTTCGAGCCTCTCTCTCCCAGGACACACAGTCTCTCTTGTTCTCTCCTGACTCTCTCAGATCCCGGCACAGTCCTACATAGCTGCTTTCTCCAGCAACTCCCAGAGGGACTCTTCTCCTCATGGGTGGCCCTGGACAGATCATGCCCTTGCTTTAAACAGTCATCTCTGCAAGGCTTGATATCCTCACTTGTAAAATGGGGATAGTAACATGCACCCAGCCGTGTCACTGGCCTGGCTCCTGAGGGTGAGACATGGCCAGTGAGTCTGACTGGGCAAGCCCTGGGCTGCCTGTTGTCTCCAGAACAGTGAGCCAGTGATCTGGGTCTGAGATGGCTTCCCTGGCTGTGCCCCATGGTCTGGTGGCCATGAAAGGGTGGCTTGAATTTAGTGGCTGCTCTGGCAGCTGCCCTAGGCCTTTGTGGTTCTGAGCCCACCCCTGTCCCCCAAGAAGGCCTAGTCTCACAGGGCACAGCACCCCCTAACCAAGGGTTTTGATCACTCCGCAATCCTCTTTGTTCCCTTCCAGTTACCATGAATCAATTGCAAGTCCCCGAAGATGTTATTTTCTCTTGCTTCTGGGACTTTGCACATGCTGCCCTCTGGTTACAGCTCTCTTCTGCTTTGATTTGCCTGGCTAATTCCTGTTCAACCTTCAGGTGAAGGGCTCAGCTGAGACACCTCTTCCTTCCAGAAGCCTTCCTGACCCCTGGCTGGGTGGGTAGGTGTGGCTGCTCTGTTGTCCCCGTGCACTGGGGTGCGGGGTGTCTTAGGGGGATGAATGAAAGCTGAGGCAAGAGAGGGGGGTCACCGTCTCCATAACCCACACCTGTGGCTGGAGAGGGAGCTGGGAGCAGAAGGAGGTGTGGCCCAAGGCTGAGAAGCAACACTGTGGTGGCCACCTGGAGGTTTCCTGAGCTCAACTTCTTCTGGGAGGGCCCAGGTGTGGTGCTTTGTGATGCTAGCCCCAAGGGTGGCTCTGCTTACCTGCTGGGTGGGAGTGGGAAGCAGCAACCTGTCCCTGGAGGATCTGAGCCACCAGCTGGCAGAGCTCAACACAGCACTGCCCAACCCCCAAGCTCTTACCTTCCAAGAGGGGGAAGGGCCATTGTGGTGGGGGCGGGGGGTGGGAAGAAAAGTCTGTGCCAGGTCACAGAGCTAAGCCTAGTACTTGGCTCTGTGCACACCCATATCAGTAAATCCGGAGTGTGTAACTGTGTGTGGCCGGCACTGATACATGTGTCTGTGAGTCTGCTGGTATCAGACTATTTGTTTATGTGATGTGTGTCTTTGTGTCTCTGTGCACAAGTTGTGCCATTGGAGGGAGGGTGGTTCATGAGCATGTTTGTGTCTGTATGTGTGCATCAATGTGTCACTACATGTGATCTGTGTGTAAAGTCACACACATGTGATGTATGCAATTGTGTGTTAGCAAATAGTCTGATGATTACATACTCTGGCCTTGGACTTTCACCCACTGGGGTTCAAATCCCAGTTCAGCCACTTTCTAGCTCTGTGACCTTGGGCAAGTCACTTCACCACTCAGCCTCATTTTTCTCATCTGTAAAATGGGGATGGTAATTATAACATCCATCCTAATTGATTTTTGCATAGCGTTTATATAAAGCAATGTGTGTAAAGTACTTCGCACAATGCCTGGTTCATAGGAAACAGCTAATAAATATTGGCAATTATGTGTTTTGTGTGTGTTTGAGGTATGTGGTTGTCTATGTGTTTATGTGTGTATGTAAGTATGGTCTGAGGTCAAGTGTACAGCCTTGCGTGTTTATGTATAAGCATGTGTGTATCTTTATTACAGCTTTCTTTATTTTTAGTTTTTAACTTTCCATAATCCCCTGGACACTCAGGTGCCAGAGAACCCACTACAAATGAAGTGTAAGCTCCTGACACTCTTTAAAACCCCTTTCTCTGACCCCTGGCCTTTGAAAAGAGACAATTATTCTCTCAAACAATCAAATTTTGAGTTATCTAGAACATGGACACGTGCATACAGAGCCCCCATACTCAGGTAGCATGTATTTGGTGCATATGTGAACACACATGTTAGCATCTATGATTGTCCATGGCTCCCCAATGTATCCCAGCCAGCCCTCAACCCAGGAGCCAACACAAGGTGGGAAACAATGAGTACTTCTTGACTGAGTGACTTCATCTTGACTTTGGAAGGAGGTGGAAGTCTCTGCAAGACAAAAGAATCCTGAGCATGACAGCTAGAGAGGGGCAGGCCCTGAATACTCCCTCTAACACAGAGGCCAGAGACAAAGGGGTCTATTGCTACTGCATGTACCTTACAGCAAAGAGCACAGATTTAGAGTCAGAAAGATGGGGGTGGGGTGGAGAAGTCCAGCACCTCCTCCTCTGCTGGTCTGTCAGACACAGGAGGACTGCACTTGGCTGCATTTTCTTTAAGTCCTTTGCCTGGGCCTGACCCCACCCCCAATGCTGCAGAGAGAAGAGATTCAGAGCTAGTCCTACCCTCAGGAGCTCCAGATTCCAAATAGGCCATCCCAGTGGGAGTGACATAGCCCAGAGAATTGTCGTGTATGATGGGGGAGGGGGTTCGGTTAAGGTAGAGTTTGGCCAGCTGAGGGGCCGGCCAGCTGTGCTACTCAAAAGTCAGGCCAAGGAGACAGATAACAAAACTGAGACTAAGAGCTTAGCAAACTGACAAAGTAATTTTGGTTGTTCAATCTAATAATTTTAAAAATATGGGGCTTGCATTTGTACACCAATGTTCATTGCAGTATTAGTCACAATAGCCAAAAGGTGGAAACAGCCCAAATGTCCATTGATAGGTGAATGAATAAACAAAATGTGATATATACATACCATGGAATATTATTCAGCTGGTAAAAAGAACAAAATCCTGTCACATGCTACAACATGGATGAACCTTGAAAACATTATGCTAAGTGGCTAAGAAGCCAGTCACAAAAGAACAAATACTGTATGATTCCATTTATGTGTAGAACCTAGAACAGTCTTATTCATAGAGATGGAAAGTAGTAATAGTGGTAATCAGGGGCGAGGAGAAAGAAATGGAGGTTAGGGTTTAATGGGGACAGAGTTTCAGTTTGGGAAGATGACAAAGTTCTGCAGGTGGATATTGGTGGTGGCTGCACAACAATGTGAATGTACTTAATGTTACTGACTTGTGCACTTAAAAAGGCTTAAAATGGTAAAATTTATGTTTGTATATCTTACCACAATTTTTAAAATGGGGCTTATATTTGTATTTTTTTAAAAGTCAGTTTTATTAGGGTGTAATTTACATACAGTAAAATTCACCCTTTGGGGTATATAGTTCTATGAATTTCGGCAACCACATAGGTCATGTAATCCCCAGCTCAATCCAGGTGCAGAACATTTCCATCACCTCCAAATGTCCCCTTATGCTCCCTTACCGTCAGCGTCCCCGTCTCTCCAGATCAACCCCTGGCGACCACTGATCTGTTTTCTGTCCCTATAGTTTTGTTTCCTCCAAAATGTCAAATAAATGGAATCACACAGAAGGTAGCCTTTTGAGTCTGGCTTCTTTCACCTGATGTAATGCACTTGACGGTCACCCATGTTGTGTGTATGGGCAGTTCTTTCCTTTCTACCGCTGAGTCATGCTCCCCTGCATGGACGTACCTCAGTTAGTTTGTCCATTTGCCATTAGAGGGCATTTGAGTTGTTTCCAGGTTTTGGCAACTATAAATAAAACTATTGAAAATATTCACAGAAGGTTTTTGTGTGGATATATTTTCATTTCTCTTGGTTACATATGTAGTAGTATGATTGCTGGGTCATATGGTGAGTGAATGTTTAACTTTATGAGAAACTGCTAAGCTGTTTTCCAAGGTAGTTATACCTCGTTTTGCTTTTTAATTTTGTTTTTTTCTAGTAGCTCATGTTCACTGTATTTTACAAAAAGATCAATCCACAATGAATTGGATGGTCATTGGGGTGGGTGGGTGGTGAGGGACCTGGTCCTAGGCCACAGTTAATTTGAGAAGTTCTAGTTTGGGATGAGTCAGCAGATGTAACACTGTGGAAAAGGCTTCTCAGGAAAGATAGCAGCACATGCAAAGGCCCAGGGGCACCTAGAGGGTTGGGAGCATGGAACGGGGAAGGTGACTGGTGAGCCGTGAGGTTAGGAATATAGTCAGGGACCAGATGGTGCAAGATGTTGGGGGCTGAGTTGGGACTTTATCTGGAGGGGTGTATGGGGGGCCATTGAAAGGTCTTAAGCAGGAGAACAAAATAATGTTATTAACATTTCAGAATGGTCCCCCTGGCTGGGAGTGGCAACTCCTTAGAGACTGGGAGCTCCTGCAGGCATCCAGGTCAGAGAAGGAGACATGGACTAGGACATTGACAGCAGTAGGCTAGAAGGTAAAATGCATAGGATTTGGGGGTGTACTAGGTGTGGGTGGGGATTAAGGCTTTGAATGGAGTGAGGGGGACCCCGCTGCCGTGGCCTGGACCAGGTGCTCGTTTAGGGGCGTCAGTGAGATGGGGAGAAAGCCCATGGAGGTAGAAGTCAGGCAGGGAGTGAAGACCTCCCAGCTCTGTGGCTGCAGGGTCTGCCTCCAGGAATACCTCCCCCACCCAATCTGGGCCCGATTCAGCTGTCACTCAGGCAGGCTGGGCCTCTGAAAGGCCCCCAAAGAACTGGTGATTTGTGCAGGACTGGCTGGCCCATTGTCCGGCTGGGATTCGGTCTTTGCCAAGAGCAACAAAGAGCTCAGCAAAGAGCTGGATTTGGGCTTGGTGTTGGGGGTGGGGAAGGAGGTGGGGGGAGGAGGGAGGCAGAGGGGAGGGGCTCAGCTCAGGCCCAGGTCCAGCAGAGCGGGTTGCTTTCAGCCATTCTCTTAAGCATGTGTGGGCCTATGGGCATTTGCACGTATGTGCACATAGCTCTAATTCATGTGCAGGTGCATAGTGCATGTGTGAATGTGTATGCACGGTGCACCTCTCCATGTGCCTGCCTCTAGGTCACTGTGTGCAATTAGGGGCATCTCCACATGTGCATGAGCATTAGATATTCTCTGCTCCTCCAGATCCACTCTCCACCCTGTTCTGTGCCCCAAGGAAGCTGACCTTATGGGGCACCAGACTCCTTGCCTGCTGGCTTCTAGTGGGGTTTGGCCATTTGGAGGCCCCACAAAGAGATGGGGTGGGGGATAGGTTGGCTCCTTCCCCATCAGACTGTGGACGGCAGTGGCTGAGGTCTGGTCCTCTCCAACCGCCCCGGTTCCCACTGGGCAGTCCTCTCCAAAGCTACAGCTGTCACCAGCTCCTGCAACGCTCACTCCCCTTGAACCCTCAGGCCTAGTTGGTCATGGCTCCTTCTGCTATTGCCAGCCTCCATGCACCTCCCTACTGTTTGTTAGTTTCCCTTAACCCCTCCCTCACCTTTGTAAATGGTCCCTTGATAACACTTTTCTCACCCTCTTTGGGTGTGCTGTTTCCTGCTGGGGTCCCAAATGAGCATGTGCATGGTGCGTACTGCATCTATTGAGTGGACCTGCATGCATATCTGTGTGTATTTGTGCTTTGTCCCTGTGGGCATACTTGTGCACATGTGAACATTTGTGAATATGTGGATATGGGTGTGTGCATGTGTGCATCTTTTAGTGCATTTCTACATGTTCATGGGCGTGCATTTCAGCTGTGTTTGGTGTATCTGTGTGTGCATGTTTTGGGTGGTGAAGCATGCAGCGATAAGTGTATGCTGCCAAAACTGGAGCAGGGACAGTGGCCTGCTAGTTGCAGGCACAGGCAGCTCCTTCTACAGCCTCCCAGGCAGTCAAGTATAACAGATTTGCTTCTCCCAGGCTCCCTCTTGGGACCTCTTAAGAAGCTTGTCCTCTCCAAAGGGAACTGCTCTCTGGAGTTCAGCTTGTTTTGTTCAAAAATCATCACTGGGGGGCCCTCGCTGCCTTCATCATCCCTGTGCCAGGATGGGGGGGAAGTGACCTCCTTTGCCTCTAGTTTCAGGACCTCAAATCACTTGCAGCATCAGCCAATGTTCAGAGGGCAACACCCACTCTTACTGAAAGGGTTAATATCCTTACTCCATAAAGGGCTTATGCAAGAAAGACATGAAAGTCAGAATTTATAAGGAAAATGATCAACAGATCCAACTGTATACAAATAAAAGATTTCTGTGCAGTAAAAAGAATCAAACAAATGTAAAAAACCAGCAAATTGACTGGAAATTAAGTATCTATAATTTATATTGTGGACAAAGAGTAATATCTATTATATGCAAAGAGTTCCTGCAAACAAATAAGAAAATAACAGCAACCTAGTAGTAAAATGGGCTAGATATATGGTCAAGTATTTCAAAAGAAAATGGCCAGCAAATAGATGAAGAAAGCTTAAACTCACCAGTAACAATGAAAATTAAAATGTGTGAGAAAACAACTTTTTGCCCAACAGACTTACTCAACTAAAAAAAAAAAAAAACTCAGTGAGTTGGAGGAAATATAAATTGATGTCACCTGGAGGGGCAATTTAGTAATATCTATCAAAATTAAAAGTATGCATATTCTATGCCCCAGCAATTCCACGTGTAAAAATTTATCTTACAAAATTACTACACATGGATGCAAAGATATATCTGTAAGATTATTGGTGAAAGCATTATCAGTAATGCAAAAATACTTAGAAAGAACTTAAATGTCGTTCAGAGGAAATGTGGTTAAGTAAATTGTGGTATACGCATACTCTGCAATACTGTAGCACTATTAGAAAGAATGAAGTAGATCTGACATAGAATCCATAATATGTTTTTTAAATATAAAAAGCAGGGAGAGTGCAGCGCTGGGAGCGCGGCGACGCTCCTGCCGCGGGTTCGGATCCTATGTAGGAATGGCCGGTGCACTCACTGGCTGAGTGCCGGTCACGAAAAAAACAAAAACAAACAAACAAACAAAAAAATAAAATTAAATAAATATAAAAAGCAAAATTAAGAACAATATGTATTAGATGATCCCACTTGTGTTTCTGGAAAAACTCTGTGTAAATGCGCTTAATACTTTGAAAATTATTAACGTGCTTTTCTTTTTTTTTTATTTCTGAGTATATGATCTTTGCAATCAATAATGGGTCAGAGAACATTCACCTGCCTTGGGAGAATTAGGAATATTATAGAAGAAATAAAAAGAGAAAGGCAAATTCAGCTTCTGACATTCAAAAATTGGATTTTGCAGCCAGACTATAGTCAACTTCCTATAGTTTTTATTTACCAATTAAATACTTAGCCGTGTGGCTAGCATTGGAAGGAAGGATGTGACATTGGGAAAAGCCTGTCCCGAAGGTGGACAGGGGAGAGAAAGGCAGGAAAGGTGGGACACAGTGAGACATGAGGGCCCCAGTTTCCATCTTTGGGGGCCTGGTTTGGAGGAGGTGCATCAGTTAAGAGCTATTGTCACTAACAACAGAGCAGCAATGGCCTCCAAAAGAGGCCTCAAAAAGAGATCACCCACTGATGCCACCACAAAACCTGGGCTGTTGGTCACCTTCTTGGGTCGTCCCTGCTGGAACACAATTCTCCATGGAGCTTGCTACAGAATGAATTGTGTCCCTCCAAATTCATATACTGGAGTCCTAACCTCCAATGTGACTGTATTTGCAGGTAGGGCTTTTAGGAGGTCATTAAGGTTAAATGAGGTTATAAGGATGGGGCCCTAATCCAACAAGATTGGTGGCTTATAAGAAGATCTCTCTCTCTCTCCCTCTCTCTTTCTCTCTGTTTCACTATCACAATCACTCTCTCTCTCTCCCCATGTGAGGACACAGTGAGAAGGCATCCATCTACAAGCCAGGAAAAGAGCCCTCACCAGGAACTGAACCGGCTAGTACCTTGATCTTGGATTTATAGCCTCCAGAATTGTGAAATAAATCTCTGTTGTTTACACCACCCAGTCTACGGCACTTTATTATGGCAGCTTGAACAGACAAAGACGGAGCTCTCACATTTTGGCATGTCTTGTGAGCAAGGTATGGCTGCCCTTTGTTCTAGACTATTGATGATATTTGTGTAACAAACAGCCTTGGAAGACAGACATAGTCTCTCCCTCCAGAGCCAAGGGCAGGCATGATTACCACCCATTAGAGAAGATTTGGGTTCCCTAAGCTCAGGGTTCCTCTCCTGTAACACATCCCACTGTGCATGCAGGTGATTTCTAGGCCTCTTCATATTGACCTGTGGGAATTTTGGCTTGGGAGCCAATGAAAAAATGCTGATAGTGTGGCTATTGCTATTGCGCTGAGTCATAACGTGCCCTTTGTTTCTGACCCAGGAGTCTCATGTCTTCTACCGGCATCCAAGAAGCTGTGGCAGGCTAACTAGTTAGCTTGCAAGTAGGGTAAAATCTCACACCCTACACAGTTTTTGATGGTCACTTCTTACATTGAATCTGGGCTGACCCTTGTTACCAATAGAATATGGCAGAAGTGATGTTATGTGACTTCAAGACTAAGTCATAAAGACAACATAGCTTCTGTCTGGCTCTTTTGGGATGGCCACTCTTGGATCCCAGCCACCATGCTGTGAAGAAGCTCAAGTTGTCCTGTGGAGAGGCCCATATAAGAGGAACTGACAGCCCACACCAGCCTGCTAGAAATGTAATGAGACAGCTTAGAAGTGGACACTCCAGCCCCAGTCCAACCTTCAGATCATAGCAGCCCTGCCAACATCTTACTGAAATCTCAGGAGTTACTCAGTCAGAGCTGCCCAGCCAAGCTACCACCAGATTCCTTACTCAGAGGAATCACAAGATATTAAATGATTGTTGTTGTCTTAAGCCTTCACATTTTGGGTTGATTTCTTATGCAGTATAGATCATGAATACATGGGACACAGGTCACGTCCCTTTAGTGGCAGTGATATCCAGCAGAGGGAAACTCTGAGCTTTCCTGAGCTCAGCTGAGGTGAGGGCCAGCAGACCTGCTATAGGGCCATGTGGCAGGAGAGGGTGACCTTGGGACAGACAGAGGCTGGGCATAGACCCTTGTGTATGGGCTGGATTGAAGATCGACTAGGCTTTGAGCATAGTCTGGAAATTACAGCAGCCTCAGACTTTAGTCTGAAAGCCTGTAGGGCATACAGCAACCAGGGGACAGAGACATGGTCCCAGAGGCCAGAGAAGGCAGATGGTGGCCCTGAGCCTAAGACCCCAACTCTTCCTCTCCCACCACAAGGTCACCTGAGCCACACTTCCCCCAAACATCCAGGTATAAGCATTGGGAAAGAAGCAGGTCAAGAAATCTATTGGGAGAGAACAGGAACTACAAGCAGGAACAGTTTGAATGACTGTGTTGGATGCACTTTGAACCACACAGGACAAAGAGTTCATTTTTTTCTGCTGACCCATGGTTATAGGGCTCAAGAGGACAAAACAAAGAAATGTTTCTCTGCATGTCCAAGTTGTAATGTGAATTAACATTTGTGACCCCATGAGATACACACACACACACAAAAATAGAAAATGTCTGAAGGGATCCATGATCAATTGAAAACTGTAATTACTCCTCAGGAGATTTTTTTTTTACTCTATTGATTTTATTATTAATTAATTAATTTATTTTTATGCTGAAAACATTGAGCTGGAGAGAGAGAGACCGAGAATCACATAAGTGTACGAAAATTATCCTTGGGTAGGTAGATCTGGGTTTGAATCCTGACTCCACCACTTAGAAATTGTGTGTTGAAGGGCAATTAAAAAACCCCTCTGAGCCCCAATTACCCCATCTATAAAATGGGGGATGCCAAGAGCAGCTTATTCCTAGGATTGTGGTAAATATTTAGTGAGCTGATCCACGTAACGCATTCAGCACAGCACCTGACGCGGAGTCAATGTTAACTCCTGTGTATAACATATTCTATCAAGAGCATGCATGGCTTTCGTTTAATTATTTTGAGAAGTTAAAAATTCAGAAAAATCAAAAGAAGAGTATAATTATCATACGTAATTTTACCAAATATTTGTTAATGTGGCAAATAACCTTCCTGTCATATTCACTCCAATTCTTTTTTCAAAGGACACAAGCAATACATGCATATGTTCTCCCTTTGAAAAAGGGACCCAAACACTGCAGATCAAGCTGAGGTCCCCTTAACCCCTCCCAAGTCCCTCTGCCGCCCACTTTCCCCTAGACAAGCCTCAGCAGGAGTGCGGTGTGTTTGCTTCTGGTCCTGTGTCTCCCCAGCTGTGGCTCCCGCTGCTGGGTGGTGGGTCGCGGGTGGCCATGTCCTGTGAACCCGGATGGTGCAGGTACAGAGAGACACCCAGAGAGAAAGGCAGAGGGTGGTGAGGCCAGAGAACCCGTAAGGAGCAGGGCTCCATGAGGTGCCCAAGAGAAGGGGCAGGGAGCAGGGGCGCTGGAAGCAGTACCTGGCTCCTGAGGGTCCATGGGGGCTGATACGGTTTCCTGACATTTGGTTAGGCGCCGTCACCTGCACATAGTCCCAGGGCCATTGTGGTGTCACCTGCACAGTTAGCCGCACCTCCTAGCATCACCAATACAGTCACACAGAGTGCCACCTGCACCATCATCCCCATTGCCCCATGTCAAACCAACATAGTCTCACTACAAATAGCACTCACTCATAGTGTCACCTGCACAGCCACACAGTCACTCATGACCTTACCTGTTCATACCCAGTTCCACGCATGGTGTCACATGCATGGTCATGCCATTTCCACAGTGTCATCTATACTGTCATTTATAGTGTCACCTGCATTCAGCCACTCAGTGTCCCTGGGCTCAGTCACTCACAACCCCAAGTCACCTGCCGACGACCAGCCACATGTAGTCATCTGCTGTCCTATACTCCATCAGCTGCACCGTGTGATATGACACCACACACAGTGTCACCCGACACATGCACACCCCTCCCCCCGCAGAGCCCTGCCCACAGGCCTCACTGCACACTGTGTGCCTGACAGTCCAGCCTGGGGCCAGCGTCGTCCTGCTCAGAGGCCCGTGGCTGGGCTGCCACTGCCAGCAGGACCACCCTTCAGGGGCGACTCTGGCTGCATCTCAGCGAGCCAAGGAGGCCGGGGCACGCTGCCACAGGAAGCAGAGCAAATGCAAAGACAAAGCTTTGTTCTTTGTGGGCAGGTCATTGCTGAGGAGCTGGAGCCCCTCTGCCAGCCCCTCCCCTTCCACAAAGGAACAAAACCGCAGCTATTTTTAGATTCGTGTTAAACTCTCCCTCAGACCCTGGGGTGGGGAGTCCCGGGAGGGAGGCATCTGTGAGGGCTCTAATGAGGCGCAGCCTTGCAGGCCGGCTCTCCAGGCAGCTGGCCCTCGTCTCTGCCGGGGGAGGAGCGAGCCCCGGAGGCTCCTGAGACAAAGAGACGCCCAAGACAATGAGAACAATGCAAGGGACCCGGGATGCCTGCTGCCCGGGGAGCATCCCCCACTCTTTGGAAGGAGGTCCCCTGGGCTTCGGTCAAGGGCGTCACAACACCCCCCACATTGTTTCACCCACCAGGCACCTCACTGGCTCCAGTTCCCAGAGGAGGTGGGTGACTCACCTGGAACCTCATGGGCGCTTTCTAGTACACAAATGGGCAATGGGCAGCTTTGGAATCATCCAGCTCTAAGTCAGAATCCCAGCTCTGCTCCTTACAGTGGTGTGGCCTCAGGCCTGTTTCCTCACCTGTAGGATGGAGGGGATAATTCTCGCCTCCCACAGTTGTTGTGAGGAGTCCAGGAGATGAGAACTGGGCACATAGTAGGTCCTCTGCCAGCCCAACAGCCCTGGATCATGTGAGCTCCTCACCGAACAAGAGCCTTGTCCTATTCAACACTGGATCCAAGAGCCCAACACACTGCCTGGCACATAGTAGGTGCTCAATCAATATTTGTTCAAGAGGTAATGAGGCTTCTTACCAGCCTTCAGCCCTACAGGGTTGCCCCAACTTGAGCCACCTTCTTCCCAAGCTCTGTCCCTGATGTCCCCGCTAAGGCCAAGCCACTAGTCAGCAGGGGAGAAGCAGCCTCACCAGACTGGGAGCCCTGTGCCGCAATGACAGAGCCTGACCACCAGGGGGCGCAGTCTCTCAAGGTTTCCACACCAGCCCGCGTCCTTCCCCCCCGACTCAGGGACCTGGAGGGCTGGACAGGGTACCGACCACTTTGCAGGGATCCATAGGGCCATTCTCCTAAAGCTCTGTGGAGGAGCAGCCTTACAACCAAGTCCGTCATCCCTCAATTCTTAGAAAGAAACGTCTTCAGGTCTGACCCCTGTGATTTTAACCCACTTTCCAGTGTCCTGTCCTTACAGACCATGGTGACCCATTGCTGTCCAATGCTTGCCTGACCAGACTTCAAGATTCCCGTACTGTTACCCCACTCCTCCCCCAGCCAGAGAAGCCCAGGCCATCAGAGCCAGAGGGGTCTCCAGTTGACCTGTATCCCACCCGTTTTACAGACGGGAAAGCTGAGGTCCACAGAACAATCACCTTCTCAAGGATTCTCAGTGCGGAGGAAGCCGGCCCACACCAAAACCTTGCTCCTCTTTTTCAACTTGGGCCGTCTCACTCATGAACCGTTTACTGTTGTTCTTGGGGAAGGGGAAATGGGGAAGGAAGAAAATCTCTGAGGCCTTATTCCATCCTAGGTCCTTGGCATTACTCCTTCTCAGCTCTACTTCATGGAATCCTCTACCAAGTGCTTGAGGAAGAACTTATTATCTCCACTTGTGGATGAGGAAAGTGATGCCTGGTGAGGTTGCCCCCAATTTCACAGCTAACAAATGGCAGGATCAGTATTTGTCCCTGGGACTGTCTGATTTCCCAACCCATGTTCTTTCTGGTGTATTAAGTCGAACCATATAAAATTGCTGTTCCTATAGGTCAAAATTTTTCAAGTATCTGGTATGCTCAAACTCAATACTGTGCCAAGGAGATCCCCTCATCCTGAGAGTAAAAACCACTTATTGGAATATTCCAGTGGCAGCAAGGGACGGGGGACAGATTTCTTGAGGTACAAAACAGCTTGAGGGGACTACTGTTGCTGAAGAGATCACCCCACCCCACTGCCACAACCCCAAAGCCCAGACCTGGACCTTGGAGTGGCCGGATTGCTCTAGAGGCTGAAGTTCAAGGACTTCTGACCACAGAGGGGTCATGCACCTTGGGATTCAGGGTGCAGGGTTTTGGGTGGGGTTATGGCTTCTCCAGCTATGTCCGGGAGGCCCCTTAGAAGACAGATAAACCCACATGGCATAAATTTAGAATGTCATAGAATGCCACAGAACATCGTGGCTAGAATGCCATAGAATGCTGTTGAATGTCAAGGAATGTCGTAAAATGCTCTAGAATGTCACAGGGTATCGTGAATTCTTGTAAATGTCAAAAGATGTCACAGAATTCTGTAGATTAGTGTAAATATCATCCAGTGTCAAGGACCAGCTTCCAGTGTCATCATAGGATGCTATAGATGGCTGGAAATGTCATGGAATGACTTCAAACGTCATCCTGGACCATGGTAGGCTGTTGCCAAATGTCAGCCTTATGGAATGGCATGGAAACTTGGGGCCAGCTGGAAAGGACTTTGGAGATCATCTAGGTTCACCCGCTCATTTTGCAGGTGGGAAAAGTGAGGCCTAGACTGGGGAAGGGCCTTGTCTAATGAAGCTCATGCAGACAGTTGTTGACGGATGCAGATTTGAAATCTAGGTTTCTGGACTCCCAGCCCAAAGCAGCATCTCTTGGCTTGAGGCTCTTGGGAACTAATTAACCCTGTGATGGAAACAATGGTCCCCAGTGGGTATTAAGCAAACCCCCCAGTTCTGGCTGGTACTAGCCCTATGTCAGGATGGGGAACTAATTCCACACATGGGGCTTTCTGGTCTGGAAAGCAAAATAATGAGTTATTTGCACTGAAATCAACAACATTCCTGCTCTGCAGCAGACAGAGGGTGGGTATGCTGAGGGAGCCCTTGGAGGCCACTCCCTGGGCCCCATGCCAGAAAAAGTGCCCCCTGGCTTTCCCAGGAGACACTCCTTGCACAGCCAAAGACTCAGAGGTGCCCAATCTTGTCGACAACCCTTGGAAGAGGCCCAGAGGCCTAGGAGGCTGAGTGTGAGCCTGAGAGGTGGGGGACCAAGAGAGAGCCCTAGAAGGGGGACATCTGATGTCACATTGGGTCTTTCCAGCCAGATGTCAGGCAGGCAGAAGAATATCACTTTGGCTGAACTGCTTGCAGCCAGTGGGGTGGAAATCAGAGGTAATAGTCCCAGGAACCTTTTGGCTGTCTTGGCAGGTGGATGGGGGAGGGGTCACAGAGGCCAGAGCAAGAAGGCAAGATGAAAGTGTCTCCAGCAGGTGATCTTTCCTGGCCTGGGCATCTAACAGGAGGCTCCACCATGGTAAGACATACTCTGCTTCTCTCCTTTTGTCCCCAAGCCCCAAGTCTCTCCCTTCTCCTCTGTCTCTCTGTCTCTCTGTCTCTCTGTCTCTCTCTCCTTCCCTCATGAGAAGATCCTAGGACTAGTTCCTCTCCCTCCAGCCTCCCGGGAGGCCCCTTGGTTCCTGTGACCCTCCCTACAAGTCCTCTGGTCCACACAAATGAATGGAGCCCCGAAGCTCTCTGCCCCAAAGGGGGAAATAGAGAGAATTTCAGGGATCTGTCCACAGCCTCACAGATGCAGAATCCCCTTCCCCAGGCTGCTGGTCTACTGACCTTTCTGGTGCAGAGCCCAGAGCCAGCCCAGGGGGTTCCCAGCCCGAGGGGAGTGTTGGCAGAAGCACTGAGCCAGCTTGCCAGGGAAGGTCCCTCTGGCAGGCCCCAGGGATGATCCTGGCCGACCAGAGCCACCATCCCAGCTGAACTGGGGAACTTAGCCCCTCAGGAGCTAGCTGGCAGGGGCTCAGGGCATCAGGAGCCTACCCTCTCAGCAAAGCCATCCCTTCTTTTCAAGAGTTTGCTCCCTGCAGCTGTAAAAATAACAAGGTCCCAGCAGAGGCTGGTGGCAGAGCTGAGTTCAGGAAGGGGCACAAAGAAAGAATGTGCAGGCGGGAGGGGAGTGCAGGGGCTCTGGCAGGGTCAGGCCATGGTACGGGGATGGGGGTGCTGGGGGGAAGTGGCCACAGAAGGCCAAGCAGTGCAGTTGAGCCCCTTTTCTTACCTGCACTAATGAAGTATTCCTATCAGGGCACGCACATGTGTGTCGCTGGAGACTATGTGTGGACACATGTGTCCAGGTGCGTGTGCTGTGTATGTGTATGTACCTACAGGTGTCTGCAGGTCATTCTGCATGTTGGGGTATATACAGGTGACACAGGATTGCTGCTAGACCTGAGGATAAATATGGTAATGACATGCAAATCGTGTATCAGGAATAAGAGGGTAATAGAAGGAAGTGTTGGGTGCTAATGTACCAGGTCCCCTGTGGACATGTTGGGCACAGTATTTAGTCATGTGCTGATGTCATGTACATTCTCTGCCCCACCCTCCATCCGCCATTTGCCAGACTCGTCCCCAGATCTCGAGCTGTGATGAACTGGAATGGTGGGTATAGAGAGGCGGGAGCTGAGAGAGGGGAGAAAGAGGAGGGGGCAAGAAGTGAGAGGCCAGGACGATCTGCACAAAGAAAAACTGGGAAGAAAGAGAGAAAAATAGCTACTGAAGGGGAACCTGGGCGCTCAGTGTGTGCAGGGCAGTGGGCAGGGGCAAGTGTGAGAGACTGGGGAGCAGAGAGGAGCGGGGGAGCAGTGCTGCTGTGAGTTCTAACCTCCATTCCTTTTAAGGTTCTCCTTAAGATTCGGGCTGAGACTGGAATTCTTTTAAAATTGCTACCCAGTGGCTGCAGTTTGTTTCTTTGTGTGTGACTCGGTGCTGAGACTGGACCATTTAGGGCCTCCGCCTATAGTCTACTCAGCTGTGTCCAGGGGAGATGGTTCATGCTGGGGTGGGAAGGCAGTTTTGAGAGAAGGGGGTCACTGTGAGCTAGGTGGTTACCTTCAAAAGGTGTCTTCCAGTGAGGGATGCCCCTGACCCTTCCTCCCTGGACATGTGATTCTCTGCCCGCCCCCCAACACCGCCCCTGGGAGGTGGGCTACTTGCAACTTCCAACCTCACTTTGGACGTGGCTCATTTGCAGTTGGTCTCTGTCTCAAAGAGCTTGTGTTCTAACAGGGAGACAGAAACTACCAGTCCTTGTGCCCCAGTAAGAGTGGTAACAAAGGCATGACAAAGCAGGAGTGGAGGGGAAAGTCTTGGCCACGCTAACTGGGCAGAGAAGGGGACCACGACGTGGTGAGCTTCAACTTGAGTCTTAAGGAGCTGGGGATTGCCTGGAGGACATGGTGGAGGATTGTGTTCCAGGGGGTGGGAACAGCCTCTGCAGAGGCAGGGGTGCAAGGAAGCTGGCCTGGGGGGAGAAGGCACGTGAGTGAAGCGTAGGATGCGAGAGGGAGACCCCAGAGCAGGAGGCCAGAGGGGAGGTCGGCCATCAGAGGCCATGTCAGGAAGGCCTTGAACACTGGGGTCAAGAGAGAGGATTTTATCTTGAGAGCAATGAGGAGCCTTGGAGAGATGCAGAAGGTGTTCATCAGGGAATAGTTAAAGGATCAGGATGGCATTATAGAAAGCCTGGTGGGAGGATGAGAGAGGCAGGAAGGGCAGTCAGGGGTGAAATCGTCGCTGGCATTTATTGAGTGCTGTCTTGTGCCAAGCACCGTGGAAGCACTCTCTGTGCTTGTCTTCCTCTTACCTTCTCCACAACCCTGGGCAAGATCAGCAGCCCCATTGTACAGGTGAAGAAACTGAGACTCAAGAGACGAGGTGAATTTCCTAAGGTCACACGGCCTGCAAGTGGCTCCTCTGACTCCAGAGTCCTCGTCCTCAGTCTCCAAGCCCAGGGTGAAGCACGTGGGCCCTGGATCCAGGCTGCCTGGTCTAAAGCCTGTCTCCACCCCTAATGGCATTATGACATTGGGTGACTGATGGAAGAGCTCTGGGCCCCAGTGTCCTCATCTGGAAAATGGGGTTCAGAACAGCATTCACCTGAGGGGGTGTTGTGAGAATTAGGTCAGTTGCCGGGATGCAGTGAGCACTCACTGTGTGGGTGTCCTCAGGGAGCACGTGTCACAGCATCCCGGAGCAGGCCGCTTCTGTGACAGGTTCTGCTGAGCGCTGAGGCCAGAGCAGGGAAAGCAGCTTGGGATGGAGACCAGGAGAGATGTAGGGGGTGGGATTCTGGGGGGAAGGGACGGAGGGAAGGGTCAAGGGTATGTCCCGGCTCTGGCTGGAGGACCTGGGAGTGGCAGTGCCGGTCACTCAGTCAAGGCCCCAGAGGATGAGCATGTTCAGGGACAATGAGCTTGGCCTGGGGGTGAGGAGGCTCTGGCGCCTGTGGGCCACCCCCACTCCCCACCTGCCCTGCAGCCTGGGAGGAGACCTGCTTGCTCTGATCCTCACTCAGACAAAGGCCTCCTCTGATCAGAGTCCCCAGGAGAGCTCGGTGTCCCTGGCAGAGTCTAGGGTCAGACCCAGCTTCTCTAAGCACAGCCAGATCAATCCAGCCTCAGCGATCCCCCGGGCTCCTGCTGGATTTCTGGCAGCAATCCATGCTTAGTGGGCTTCAGAACCACGCCAAGGCCAGGTGCATTAGAGGACAGGGGTCTTTTCTATGTATGAGGCCCCTGAATCAACATTAATACTACTACCAGAACAGTAAGATCTTTTTAAAAAGTGGGGTTTTCTCATACTATGTAATTTTGGGAGGATTTGGGATGACAAAACCTTTTCAGTATTTTAGGACAGAATGTGTATATTGTGAAACAGACTGGATGTACACAGGCTCCTTTCTTCTGAGCACTCTAAGTACCATTGAAAATTACAAAAAAAAAAGGCAAAATGGATCTATGGGTGGAGTCCCTGTGGGTAGGGAGTGTAATTTAGGGATTAAAGACCCAGTTAAAGGCAAGTTGCTTTCATCTCTCAGAGCCTCAGTTTCTTCATCCTCCAAATGGGCACAGAAATATCTACTTCCCACTGTAGATACGAAGAGTAAAGAAGCTGGTGCCGGATGGTGGGGCCCAAAGGCAGAGCTCGATGAGCGCGGCAGCTGTGAAGTGCTGGGATGGAGAGTGCTGCAGAGCCACCCGGGGAGCTGTGGTGGGGACAGGAGGGTGGGGTAGTGGGAGCTCGGGCTGGTGACATGGCATTGGCATGATGATTGTGTGTCCTTTATTTGTTTCTTCCCCTTAAAATCGGCTTTAAATAAATTAAAGAGGGCTGTCTGGTTAGCTCAGTTTGGTAGAGCGTGGTGCCGATAAATAAATAAAAGTAACATTTATTTAAATGATTCACTAGTAACAAAAAGACTTACTGTATAAGATTCAGATAGTATGGATCAGTGAAAGAAAACAAAAGTTATAAAAAGCCCATCCACACAAATTAACTACTAACATCTTGGTGTATTTTCCTCCATTATTATATTTTTTACATTATCTATCTGTCCATCCATCCATCCATCCATCTGTCCATCCACCTGTCCATCCATCTGTCCATCCATCCATCCATCCATCCATCCATCCATCCATCCATCCATCCATCCATCTACATACAAAAATGGCATCATAATATACTTAATGATTTTCAATCTGCCTTTTCCATATGATACATGTAAACATTTTCCATGTTATTTAACATCCTTCTGTAACTTCTTTCCGTTTCTAAGGAAAGATGACAGCTTCTTTTAGAAAATCTTTTTATTAGAAAATAAAACAGAGAGACAGAAACCCCACAGACAAATGCATAGCTGAACAAATTACAATAAACAAACGCCCTTGTAACCATCACCCAGCTCAGGAGAGAGAACTTTGCCAGCCTCTCAATGCCTTCCTGTGACCTGCCCTGTCACAACTATTTCCTCCCCACCCACCCCAGGGAGCCTCTAGCCTGACCTGTCAATTGCTTCTTTGCAATTCTTTGTAGTTTTATCACCTAAAAGTCTTGGCCATTAAAAAAAGTAATAACAATAATTCATAATAAAAACTCAAACGGAAAAAAAATTAGATTTGTCTTTTGAGTTCTTTTAATCTGCAGGTTCCCTTTCCATCCCATTCTTTTCCTTAAAATCAGTCTGTTGAAGCCTGCTAGCTGTTTGACCTGTAGAGTTTCCCACAGTCTGGATTTCGCTCAGTGCAGGTCAATACATCCTCTGTCTTCTGTAATTCCTGCAAACTGGCTTCATTTTTAACGGTTATGGCATGATTTGTAACCAATGCCTTTTGATTGCCCAGCTTCCTTTTTCCAGTCGCTATAATAAACACTACTAAGATGAAAGTCCTTGTATACATACTTTTCTGTGCTTGTGGACATCTAGTTCTTATGGGGCATGCCACTGTCCCCTCTCCCAATGCCCCTAGGCTGGGAATGCTGTGCTCTCCCCTTCAGGTCAGCCTGCCCAGCCCTCGAGAGCTGTATCAGCTGTCACACTGCTGCCCAGGACACTCCGTGTCCTCGCACTCCGTGTCCCACACCCCAATCTGAGTCTGACACACTGCCACCTGGAGACCCCTTCCCATGTGGTCCAGCTTCCATCCTTTCCTTCCCCACAGCCCATATTTCTGAGGCCCCAGGCTGTTTGGGCACAAGCCTACCCCAAAATACAACATGTGTATTGTTCTTAGTGTGTGTTTGGGGTATTTGCATATTGAAAAAATGCAACATAGCCAGTGCTATTTGTGGCACACACCATATCCGCTTGGCCCACCTCTAATTTCGGTTGCAGCTATGGTGGACACTTAGGGATTTTCCAAGGCAGCTGGAAAGTCCAGGGGAGTCAACAGTTCCGTTGTCAACTTTCAGCCAATGGGGGATTGGGGGTAACCAGTGAACAAATGCCTTTCTTTGTCTGCTGTCCTTTAGACACAATTCTCAGGTGTATTCTGTACAGGTCCTTGAGAGTCCCCAGCAAGGCTGGCTGTCATTTGCCTGGTCCAGTAACACATCCTTCCCTGATCTTTCCTCCTCCCCTGTCTCATCTTCTCCCTTGCTCCAGTGTCCTGGTATGACCTCACTACTAGCTCCCAGTCCCCAAGTCCTTGTCTCAGGCTCTGTTTTTGTTCAAACCCAAACTAAGACATGGAGGGTAGTATTTTTCAAAGTCACAGCCTGGTGACCAGGTTAACCAGAATTCTCCAAAAGTAGGCAGCTGGAGGAACTGCACCAAAGGGGCTGAGACTTGCTGTGATGACTATGTGTAGTCATGACAATCTCCTGTTCTCTGGAAACAGGCTGCAAATTAGATGCCCATCTCCTGCCTGCCTGAACAGGGGATTTGAACTTGGAAAAGAGGACTTGCCATTTATCTGAGAACATAGCAGTGCTTTTACTTTACCTACTCTCAGGTAAACCCTGGAACTGGAGGAAAGACACCAAGGAAAGCTGCCTGTGAGTCCACCTGGAGTAAGTGGCCAGAGGAGCATCGTCTTACAGCATGAGGCTCAGTGAAGTTGGTCTTTCTCAAATGATTTTTATATTTACTTTCTTCGTTTCGTTTTTGAACTAGTTTTTTTTTTAAGTTTCTTTAATAGAAAAGATTTGTTATCTTTAAACCTAAAAGAGCTTATTTGATCAATAAAACACTTTAGAAAGTCAATGGGAAAATAGACTAAAAGCCTGAAAAAAATAAATTACAGTACAATAAAGACAAATGATCAATAAAAAAATGAAAGGACATTTATCCTTTCTAGTAAGCAAAAAAAAAAAAAAAAAAGGCAAGGTAAAATGACAAAATATCATCTTTTTCTTATCAAACCGGCAAAGATTTTAGAATGTTAGTGCCCAGCATAGTATGAAAGACTATGATTTATTCCCTCAGACACATTATTTCTTTCTTCTGTTTTAACAGTTTCAGGTGGCACATAGATACTCAGATAATGACTATATTTCCCAGTCTCCTTTGCAGTGGGTGTGGCCATATGACTAAACTCTCACCGATTGGATGTGCCAGAATTTTCATTTGTGCTAGTTGAGGTCTCAGCAGGAAAGAGATGGCACCTTCAAATTGGGTAAATTGAGGAGAGCTAAATAAAGGGGCAATTTACAAAGGTATGGGTAGTATGTGATAAGGAATTCCCGGTCTTTGTTCCTGATTCCCAGGAGGTAACTTTCAAATCTTTGAATTTCCTGAGCAAGAGGAATATTTTCTGTTATTTGTGGACCACACCTGATGGCTTATATGAACTAGGACTCATGGCCCCTAGGTAGTTTATGCTAATGAGGTGACTCCAGTTAGAGGCTGACCATGCCAAAAAGTCCAGTCATGTGATTAGAGTGTTGGGCTTTGAGTTACATGATATCAGCCCTACCTCTGGGGACAAATGGGGGGGGCGGTGTAAAGATTGAGTTCAACTGTGTGGCCAATGATTTAATCAATCATGCCTACATAATGAAACCCCAGTAAAAACTCTGGACACTGCAGTTTAGGAGAGCTTCCATGGTTGTCAATACTATGCATATCATCACACATTGCTGTGCTGGGAGGGTAACAGGTCCCTGAGGACGATGGAAGTTTAGTATTTGGGACCTTCTCAGACCTTGCCCTATGCATCTCTTCCTTTGGCTGGTTCTGATTGGTATTTTCTTGCTAATCATACGTATAGTGCTATCCTGAGTTCTATGAGTTGTTATAGAATTTTTGAACCTGAGAGCGTAGTAAGAATCCCCAGGTTTGCAGCCAGCTGGTCAGAAGTGAGGGTGGATTGGGGAACCCCAAGTTGGTGTCTGAAGTGAGGGCAGTTTTGTGGAGGACTGTGTTCTTAACCTGTGAAATTTAGCCAAACTCTGAGTAGTTGTTGTCAGAAGTCATTGTGAGCAGGGTTTGGGAAAAGTTAAAAGAGATGATGCAATACCCCCAGGCTAGCATCAATTGGGAGCTATCATCCTCCATATGCCTTAGAGGCAGGGGAAGGAGGCAGATACAAACCCAGGGAGAAATTACATGGAGTGCACCATCCAACAGGAGCTGTGGCCTTCAATAAAGGAACCCAGGTGACCCCAGCAAGGACAGAGCTAGATAACTAGCTGTTCTGATTTCTTTCCTACATCCTCTGCTCTCTTACTGATGTCTCCCATTGGCTGAACTAAACTGGAAGCCAGAGGGCAAGGAAATCTCTAGAGGTCATCTCCCAAGGCACACAGAGAGCAGAGAGTGCATCTGGAGGGGCTGATACCCAGCTCACCTTCCCACAACAAGATTGTTTGCTATCCACTGCCTTTTCTTTTCTCTTGCAAAATGAAATCAAATGAGGACCCAGAGGAACATTGATCATAGAGCTGGAGACAATCCCACAGGGGATGGCAGAAGAAGATGTAAGAATGTTTTCAAAGAGGACTGCCTCCTCAGCCTGATGCTTCCTACCTTTAGATTATTATGTGAAAAAGAACTAAATGTTCATCTTGTTGGAGTAACTGTATTTTTAAAAAATCTCTTTGCTACGATTTTGCCTGTATCCTCACTGATCTCGTTGGTATAGGAGTGATCATCCAAGGTCTGTACTACATTACTGGAGAGAGGATAAACGGGTGCAATATTTCTTAAAGGCAATTTGACAAGATGTATCAGGAGCTTAAAAAGTTTAGGTCCTTTAACTATGATTCTATTTTTTTGAAATTTATTTTAAGAAAATAGGCAAATATTTACACAAGTGTATTCAAATATATACCATTGCTGTGATTTTCATAAAAAATAAAAAATAGAAGCAACCTAAAAATAAACAACAATAAGAGAATGATTAATAGATTATAGCCCATCTGTGCACAATGCTGTATGATGCAATCAGTACCAATGATTTTTATATAGAATTTTTAACAACATGAGATAATGCTAACAATAAGTAAAAAATCAGGATGTAAAAGTATCATTTCAACTATGTCTATATCCAAGGAAAAAAAGACTGAAAGAAATATGATAAAATGGTAACAGTGAATGTCTCTGGATAGGGGAAATACTTTTCCCCTTATTTCTACTTTTGATTGCTTCCCAGTGTTTCCACAATGACTATATTTTATTGTTATTATTTTATTATTATTATTTTGGTGGCTGGCTGGTATGGGAATCCAATATATTGTATTTTTAAAATAAGATAAAATGTTCTGTTAAAAAGTATCCATGAAGAAATAAGTATCCATGAACCAGCAAAAGTCCATCCAGTAGAATCTAATCAATGTCTATGTGTCTTAGTCTGTTCAAACCACTATAACAGAGTACCATAGAGTGGGTGGCTTATATACAATAGAAATGTATTTCTCACAGTTCTGGAGGCTGGGAAGTCCAAGATCAAGGCACTAACATATTTGGTGTCTGGTGAGGGCCCACTTCCTCATTCATGGATGGCATCTTCTTGCTGTTTCCTCACATGGTGAAAGAGGCAAGGGGACTATCAGGGTCTCTTTTATAAGGGCACTAATCCCATTCATGAGCGCTGTGCCCTCATGACATAAACACCTCCCAAAGGCCCTACCTCCTAATACCATTACATTGGGGCTTAGGGTTTCAACATATGGATTGGGGGGTGGGGACACAAACATTCAGTCTATTTCTCACTTGCCTTTCTCAGAGCCTGAATTTGGTTCTGATTTCCTATCCCTGAGACCTGCCCCGTCTCCATTCTGTTCTAGGTGTGCTTTAGGTTGATAACCTTAGATTTTCCTCCCAACTTCACTCATGATTTGCAGAATGCTCAAATGTTCACCCTCAGTTCTCTTATACTGACTCCCACAGTTATCTGGGTCCTGGTCTTGTTAAAGCCTACCTTATAACAAATCCTAACACCCTCCTTTCAGAATTATTTATTTCTAAAACTGTCTGTTCCTCATCCCTTAGAAGAGTCTGGGTTCTGTTTATTTACGAAGTGCATCTCTAGCAACTATGGGAAATTTGTTCTGTGTAAACAATGTAGCAAGGTGGGAAGTGGCAGGATCCAGGGACCCGCAGGGAAATGCAGACAAGTTTTCAGCACCAAGGAGAGCTCCGAGGGAGCTACACTCAAGGATGATCTGCTGACAAGAGCCTTTTAATCTGGGAAGCAATACCCTTGTAGGTCACATGCACAGGGAGAAATTGCATATGCCTAGGTGTCAAATGATTTCATTTTTAATGCTAAGTATAACTGACTGGTAGTAGCTACCCAAAGGGCTCTACTAGGGAGAACTGTGAAACCTTGTATAGGTTCAACAGGAAATTGTTCCAAGCTTGATTAATGATGTCTGCCATAGGTAGAAAATTAGTGAGCAATGAGATGTTTGCCATGCACTTGCCAATTCTAGTCCAACCCTTAGGGTGTCTTGATTCTCAGCTGGATATAGCAAACCTATCCCTTCAGGAATCCTGATTCTTTCTATTTGAGGTGTCATCTGGCATATACTTGTATCTTGCTGGACTCTTGAACCTGTGCTTCATTTACTGATGATCTGCAGTAGATGACCAAGTGTCTGCCTCATTTTTTTTTGTTGTTCAATACTCTGGCTCCCTGAACCCTGATACAGCAAGTTGACACCTCGGACTCCTGCTTTGGCTTTGATATTGTCCTTTCCCAGGTGTCTGACATTGTCTCTGACCATCTACCTTCTAAGAGTGGTCCTTCGTCAATCTAGATGGACTTCCCTACACCAATCACTAAAGATGTGATATCCCTTCATGGACCTTTGTTTGTATTAATCAAGAGATCAGGCCCTAGGAATATCAATTCCATCCCAGATCAGGACTAAGCACATAGGAACCTTTGGAGTCTTTGATTTGATCTTCTCCCTTCTGCCTGCTTTACTTTTCCATTTGTCTTTCCAGTCCTGACCATAATTAGTCCTAGCTTCCTCCTGCCTCCTCTTTTCTAATGTTCCTCAATACCAAGGATCTCTAATTTAGGAAGGATACATTCATAACCACTGATCACCGTCTTATCTGTCGCCTACCTGGATCCCAGGAAGGATGCTCAGACCACAGACACAGATGTAGACCTCTGTGCCTGGCACCACAAGACAATGACCTCCTGGGTCCAGGTACCATTTCTGGTTCCCTCTGGGCACCTATGCTCAGGACTTTCCCAGCAGCCATGAAAAACCCCTCCTCATTCCCAGTCCCTGAGAGACCCCTAGGGAGTGAAAGGGTTAAAGAGCAGGGTTGTTCTTGCTAGAGAAGGTGGTAGTAGAGCATGCGAGATGGGTCTCGAGGATCTCCAGCCCATCTTGGGACTATTGCCCCTTCATATATGATCAGTGACTCTGACATCATCTTGGCTTCGCCATTATAGTAGGCAGGATGTGTTGTTGGTCGGAATGGAGACACTTGGGCCCTGTTGGAATCTGGGTACAACATTTGATCAGCAGGATCTTAGAGTGTCCGAGGCTTGTACTGCCATTCCTAGGCTCAGCTTCCACCATCTCTCGCTTTTTCTTTTCTTTTTTCTGTATCTCTCTCAGAACTCTGGGCATCATGTCTTCCCCCCCCCCTTTTTTTCTTACTCCTCTCTCTGTTCCTTTCTGCTCTTCTTCTTTCTTGAAAATAAGTTTTAATGAATCTTGTTCTTATTTTAAAGCGATCTGTTTATTTAGAAAATTTAGAAAATGCAACAAAATATAAATAACTGATAATCCCATCATCCAGGGGCATCCGCGATTACCACCTTGCAATGTTCTTCCAGTCTGTCTTCTTCTTTTGACAGGATGATTTTAAATTTGTTTAGTATACACAAAAATAAATGAACTCATCCCGGTTGTCAAACATTTAAACAACAGAAATACAGAGAGCAAAATCCAAGTGTCCTCTTCTACTCCTCCAACTTCAACTCCTTCTCAGAGGTAACCACTGTAATCTTCTGGGTGTATATACTCTGGGTATTAAAGTCTTACATGCTTATGTATTAGTTAATTCTATGTATGTGTTTAGTCACTAGTAAGAGAGACTGAAAATCAATAGTGATATAGACAAAACAGAAGTTTATCATTCTCTCGTGTAAAAGCAGTGTAAAGATAGGTGGCATGGCAGCTCCATGGTTATCAGGGACCCAGGCTCCTCTGACCTTTCTGCTCTGCCACCCTAAGTGTTGGCTTCTATCACCGCATGGCCCAGGATGGCTGCTGGAGTTCCAGTCGTCATGTCCTTATTCAAGACAGGAAGAAGGAAAGATGGAATGGCAAAAAGAGAGAGCCTCAGCTGTCTCTCTTCTAATGAGCCTTACCAGAAGACTGTCCTAATAATTTCTGTTTATATATTATTGGGTAGAATCTAGTCACACGGCCACCCCTAGCTACAAGGGAGGCTGAAATCTGTGGTTGTTTAGCTAGTTTCGTTCTGCTTCTATTACTAAAGAAGAAAAGAGGAAAGATACTAAGTAACTAGCCTTTTCTCTCACAATGTATATTTTATGTTTTTTAAATAAATGTGATCATTTATAGATTTGCAACTTGATTTTTTCACATTTAACACACCTTGAAGATTTTTCCAATGTCAGAATACGCAGTTCTCTCTCAGTCTTTTAAACCGACATCTAGCATTTCGTGACAAGGATATATTATGATGTATTTAACCACCCCTCCATTGATGGGACTTTAAGTGCATGCAGGTTGTGCAGTGTGTGATTCTGCAGAATAGATTCCGGAGAAAAAAATTGCTCAGTCACCGCGTGCACATTTAAATTTGGGGTAGATAATGCCAAATTGCCATCTAAAAATGATTTATAAATTCATAAATATGCCAACCATACATGAAAGGACCTGTTTTTTTTTCATATTCTCTCCATTACTGGATATCGTTATTTTATAGTCTTATCAATATAGAGGTAAAATGACATTGAATATTATTTTAATTTCTAATTTCTATAATTATTGAAAATTTGGGCAAATTTTATGTTTATTTGTAATTTGTATTTCTTTTATTCTTTTTAAAATTTACCATTCTTTTTTGTTTGTTTGTTTGCCCATTTTTTAGTGGGTTGTTTCTAACAGACTTGTAGTCATTTTTTATATATACTTTATATATATATATATATTTCTTTTTTTATACGTATTCTGTTTTGGTGGCTGGCAGTGTGCGGATCCAAACCCTTGAGCTTGGTGTTACAAGGCTGCGGTTTAACCAGCTGAGCTAACCTGCCAGCACCTGAGTATTACCCTTTTACCTGTTATATAGGTTACAGATATTTCTCCCATTCTATTGGTTTTCTTTTTATTTTATTTATGTTATATTTCATCACACAGAAGTTGTGCCATATCTGTCTATCTTTTTATTTTAGGCTTATTGTTTTTTTAATGGAGGTTTTCCTGCCATGAGATTATGAAAATATTCTTCTACTTTTTCCTCTAAAAATTTTATAATCGTTTTTAAAAGTTCATGTGTTTCATGGGTCCATTTATACCTTTCATCATCAATAGCACAATGTTTTAATAACTGTAACTTTGTATTTTGATAGTTTATAGTGAAAGTCTCCGTGGTGGTTCTCTGTTTAAAATTTCTTGACTATTCTTACGTGTCCTCCTCCAAAAAACTTTCTAATCAGCTTATCAAATTCCATTAGAATTTTAATGGTGATTGCATTGAATTGATAAGTCAATTTGGAAAAATTAATTTTTTTTTTACAATATAGTCTTCCCCCTCGGGAACGTAGTGAGTCTATCTTAATGTCTTCCTTTATTTGCTTCAATAAAATTGTACACTTTTCTTCTATAGGCCTTACACATTTCTTGTTAAGTTTATTCCTGAGCATTGGATACTTTGTGATACTGTTGTGAGTAGAATTTTCCCTGTGAAATTTTTTAACTGGTTGGTAATGATGGCTAGGAAAGCTCTCAGTTTTTGTTTGTTGGTCTTAAATATTAAACCTCTTTCCTGAATTCTCTCATTAGTTTCCTCTTGGATTATCTGCTCTTTTTGTCTTCAAAGAGTGACAGTTGATCTTCCCCTTTCAGTATTAATATCCAATTATCAATCTACCTTGTATTTTATGCTTTTCAAAATAAGTCTCAGGCGTCGGTATACAGAAGCTCTTCAGCTTGCCTATCCTGAGCTAGTAGTTTTCAATACTTGTTAATGGTTCTTTTTTTTTCTTTTGAAAAAATGAAACAGACAACATATAATGAAATGTACAGATCTTACACGAAAACTCAGTGAATTTTGAGCAATGCACTACTTGTGAAACCCACATGACCAGCTAAGAAAGTTCTCTGATGCCCCTTTCCAGTCAGTCCTCTGCTTCCACCCCCCACCTCAGTGGACAGTTCTGACTCTTCCCCACCATGGATTAGTTTTCTTGTTCTAAAATTTTATATGAGATGCACTCTTTTGCATAATGGCTTCTTTCACTCAAAACACACAAAATAATGTTTTTAAAATTTACTTGTGTTGTTGTCTTAAAAGTTTGTTCTTTTTGTTTATTCGCTGTCTGAATAAATCATAATTTATTCTTTCTCCCATTGACGGACGCCTAGGTAGCTTCCAGTTTTTAGCTATTAAGAATAAGTCTTCTGTGAACATTCTTGTATACTTATTTTTGTGGATTTTTTTTTTCTTTCTCAATAAACTCCCAGGAGTGAAACTGCTGGGTCATAAGACAAGTGTATGTTAAGTTTTATAAGAAACTGCCAGAATGTTTTCCAAAGTGATTTTTAAGTCTTTATTTTTTCAGAGCAGTTTTAGGTTCACAGCAAAATTGAGAGAAAGGGACAGAGATTTCCCATAAACTCCCTGTCCCCACACATGCACAGCTCCCCCACTATCAGCATCCCCTACCAGAGTGGTACATTTGGTACAGTTGATGAACCTACATTGACACACATCATTGTCACTCCAAGTCCATAGTTTACTTTGGGGTTCATTCTTGGTGCTATACATTCTATTGGAGTATTAGACTGTTGCTAACAAAATACCTGAAACTGGGTGATTTATAAAGGAAAATGAAATTTATTGCTTACAGTTTCTGAGGCTGAGAAGTCCAAAGTCCATCTGGTGGTGGTGACAGTGACCCAGGGGTCTCACATTGCAAGGTGGTGGAAGCAGAGAGAACAGAGAGAGCCAGAGAAAGACAGACTCTCTTTTAAAGCCCTCAGAACCACACCTATGACCACCATTTTTAATCCATTCACTACTGCACAGTCCTACAATCTAATCAGTCCTTCAAGGCCCCACCTTTCAATTACCATAGTAGGATTTCCCACCTTCTTAATGGTCATGGTGGGGACTAAGTTTCTAGTACATAAAATTGGGGGAAGCAATTCAAGCTTCAGTGAGTTTTGGGGGGACATAATTCAATCCACTACGATGGGTTTGGACAAATGCATAATGACATGTAAACATCATTATAGGTTTATACAGACTATTTTCACTGCCCTAAAGATCCTCCGTGCCCCACCTCTTCAGCCCTCCCCACCCCCAATCCCAGGCAACCACTGCTCTTTTTATTATCTCCATAGTTCCAAAGTGATTTTCACATTTTACATCACCACCACCAATATATGAGAATTTCGGTTGCTCTGCATGTTTTGCTCTAGAGGTTTTATAGTTTTAACTTTCATATTTAGGTTTTGGATCCATCTCAAATTAATTTTTGTTAATCTTATCTCAAGATTAATTTTTTCATATGGATAGCCACTTGTCTCAGTTCATTTGTTAAAAAAATTTACCTTTTCTCATTGGATTACTTAGGTGCTCTTGTTTGAAATTAAGTGTTTGAGCTCTCTATTTTTTTCCACTGGTAAATTGTTGATCCTTACAGCGGAACCACACGATCTTAATTACTTCAAGTCAGGTAGGAAAGCCCTCCAACTTTGATCATTATCTTCTGGTCTGCTTTGCATATTCTAAGTCATTTGCATTTACAAATGACTTTAGAATCAACTGATTTATTCCTACCAAATAATTCTAGAGGGATTATGAGTGAGATTAAGTTGAATCTATAGATCAGTTGGGGGAGAATTGATATTTTAATACTTTCATGTCTTTCAATTCATGAACATCTTATATAATTCCATTTATTTTGGTCTTTAATTTCTCTCAGAAATGTATTATAGTTTTTAGTATAGAGATCTCGCATGATTTTTGTTAAATTTATTCCTATGTATTATATGTATTTTAATCCTCTTGCAATTCAACTTCTTTTTTAAATTTTATTTTCCAATTGTTTGCTATCAATATAAAAATACCTAATTAATTTTTGTGTACTATCCTTGTGTCCTGTGACTTTACTAAATTCATGTATTAGTTCTGGTGGTTGTTTTGTACCTTCCTTGAGATTTTCTGCATAAACGATTATGTCATGCCATCTGCAAATGGAGAAGATTTTACTTCTTTTATGATCTTTATGCCTTTTATTTCTTTTATTGCCTTATCATAATGGCTAGGACATTCAGGACCCTGTTGATTCAAATTGGGTAAGTGTGCTATAACAAATATACCATAGATTGGGTGGTTCAGACAACAAATATTTATTTCACATGGTTCTGGAGGTTGAGAAACCCAAGATCAGGTGCCAGCAGATCCAGTGTCAGGCAAGGGACCACTTCCTGGTTTGCACGTGACCGTCTTCTTGTTATATCCTAACATGGAAGAGAGAGGAAGCACACTCTCTTGTGTTTCATCTTATAAGGGCACTGATTTCATTCATGATGGCTCTACCCTCATGACCTAATTACCTCCAAAAAGCCTTCTAAATAGCACCACATGCATGCATGACTCAGGGTCATCCAGAGATTTGGGCAGAGTTTACACACAGAATTTGGTGCTACTCCTGTCTGGCTCTCTTCTTTCTGGTAGTTCCCCCCTCAATTTCCATCTGCTGTAGAAAATCTGTCTTTTGAGTCTTAAGTGAGTTAGACAGGATTTTCTATCCAAGTTTTAGTAACTCCACATTGTGCAGACTAGGCTTTGCTTTCATGTGAAGAGCTGTTGAAATGAGAAAATTGCCCAGTGCCTTTCCCTTCTTTCAGAGGTTGATTCCTCTCCAGTTTCTGCCTGTTTTGGTTGCTCTCCAGCACTTTCAGACAGTTGTTTATTATATTTTGTCAAGAGTCTAGAGTTGCCACCCGGGAGAGGATTGGTTTGATAGGAACTCAAACTCCTCAGCCGTTGGCAAAAGTGGTACCTATTTTTCCTGCTTTTTCATTCTCTTAGTTTTCAATCAAAGCTTGTCTTTTGTGAGCCTGGTTTTTATTGATTGCCAGGCATCGTGTATGAAAAAATTACAGAGACAATTTGGGGCTCTGGTTCATGTTATCTTTCTCTAGAGAGGATGTCCTTTTGCAGGCAGATAAGTTAGAGGCAGCTCATTTTATTCCAGTCAGGGAGGGGTTGAGATGATTCAAAGTTGGGCTTCATCCTTGTGAGTGTTAATCTATTTCCAGGATTCATTTAAAGGAAGCTGGGAACGTTTGCCTGGTTCCCCATCTTTCACAGGTCCTAGACTCCTTTTGTCTCCTAGCCTTTGACACTTCTGAAAGTTCTGCTCAGCTTCTTGGTCTCTGAGCTGTTACTTCAATTTTTAAATTATTAGCAAGTTTCTTGAGTGGAAATATATTTCCAGATCGTGGGCTCACCTAGCTTATATTTCCTTCCTCTCGAGATCTTGCCCCCAAATTTCCACTATCTTGGCAGCTCTCCAAGGCCTTCAAACAGAATTTTTTTTTAATAGGGAAGGAAAAGAAAAAGTTTATTCAGTCATTATACAAATAAGAATAAGTACCCATGATGTACCAGATACTGTACTAGATATGGAGAATACATCCAGGAACAAGGCAGATGGGGTTTCTGCCTTCATGCAGCTTATAGGCTAGATGGGAAGTGGACAATTAAACAAGTAATTATGGCAGAGGGTGATAAGAGTAATGAGCAACAGCAGGGATGTCCAACATATTCCACTGGATGAGAAAAGGCCTGGAAGAAATCAAACAGATTTTTTCTTTAATCCAGATTTTCTGGTTGTTTTTTCTCAGTGCAAGGGCTGATGCAAAATGAGCTATTCAGACTTTGTTGGATGTGAAATGCTACCACTAATTCCTAAATATTACTATTTTCTAAACAGTGTCAGTTTTTTAAAGAGCTCTGAACCAAGAGTTAATTTTGATATTGTTAATTTCTATCTCACTGAACTCATAAAAAGCAGGCTATATAATTTATGTGTTATATAATTTACTCTGAGGAATAACACATGGTCACTATTTTATGTTTCATGGAGATTTGAAAAGAATATCTATTTTCTGTTTGATGAGTAGAAAATTATATGTCTGTCATCTATCTAATAAACTAAGTTTGTTTATTATGCTGTTCAACTCCATGTATCCTTATTTACTTTAACTTTACTTATTTTAAATTTATTTTCTGTTTTGATCTGTCACTTTCTGAGAGAAGTGGTTATTAAAATATACCATCATCTTTGTGGATTTATAGTATTTGCTTTATATATTTTAAGCCATGCTGTTAGCTACATAAAAGTTCAGTTGTTTTATCAGTCTGATGGTTTGTCTATTTTCTCATTTAATATATGTTTTACCTTAAATTAATTTTTCTACATTTGTACAGATACTTCTCTCTAATTGCTATTATTTATGAGGTAGACAGTCTGCAAATATGATTGCCAACAATTCCTCCCAGCCCTGTAAACACATCCTCCTGCAGAGAGTTGGAGTCCAATTCCCTTGACCCTAAATCCCGACTGGCCCTTGGACTTGGTTTGGCTGAAAGAATGTGGCAGAAGTGATACTGTGCCGATTGCTTGCTTAGTCCTTAAGGAGGTCCAGCCACTTCCATTTTTATGCTCTGGCAAGTCTGCTACCATGAAGTACACATATTCACACAAAACTACTGAATGATGAAACACCATGTGGAAAGAGAGAGTGCTCGTACTGGAGCACTGTGGTGTCACATGAGAGTAAAGCTTTCTTGGGCCTTCCAACCCAGCCACCTACTGAATGCAACCAAGTGAGTGTCACCAGATGATACCGCATGGACCAGAAGGGCTGCCCAGCCCTGCCCTGACAGAATTCTTGACTCACAGAACAGTGAGAAAGAATAAATCACTTCTGTTTTGTGCTACTAAAGTCTTGGAGTTATTTGGTACTCAGCAATAAAGAGCCAAAATAATTTGTTTGGTGTATATTCTTTCTTTTCAATCTTTAGATCGTATTTTTATTAGGTTGTATGTTTTGTCATTATTGAGTTTGGGGAGTTCCTTCTATATTTGAGATACAAATCATTATCAGGTATGTGATTTGAAAATATTTTCTCCCAGTCTGTGATTTGTCTTCTCATTCTTTCAATAGTGTCTTAAAAAGAGCAGGAGTTCTTAATTTTAGTGAAATTCAATTTATCATTATTTTCTCTTATGGATCATGATTTTGGTGTAATGTCTGAGAAAACTTTGCTCAACCCAAGGTAACAAAAATTTTTGTATATGTTTTCTTCTAGAAGTTTGATAGTACAGTATTAGGTTTTACACTTAGGTCTGTGATCCATTTTGAGTACAATTTTGTAAGGTAAGGATTGAGGTTCATTTTTTGCACATAGATATACAATTGTTTCAGCACTATTTGTTGAAAAGATTATTCTTTCTCTGTTTAATTGCCTTTGCGCATTTGTCGAAAATCAATTGACCATATATAGGTGTGTCTATTTCAGAACTCTATTCTATTCCATTGATTTTTATGTCTATCATTTCTCTAATACCAACTGCCTTGACTACTGGATCTTTATAATAAAAAATCTTGAAACCAGATAATGTGAGTTCTTCAACTTTACTCTTTTTTTTTCTTTCAAAATTATTTTGGATATTCACGTTCCCTTGTCTTTCCATTTAAATTTTTCAATCAGCTCATCCTGCTGAGATTTTGATTAGATTTATGTTGCATCTATTGATCAGTTTAAGGAGAATTGACAGCTATATTGAATTTTGCAGTTATAAAAACGTGGTATACCTCTCCATTTATGTAAGTTTTCCTTGATTTCTTTCATCAGCATTTTGTAGTTTTCAGAATACAAATCTTGCACATATTTTGTTATAAATCTAAAAGATTTATAACAAAGCATCTTACGTTCATTGGCACTACTGTAATTGGTACCATTTTATTTCAATTTATAATTGTTCATTGATAGTATATAGAAAAAAAATTGATTTTATGTTTTTACATTGTATCTCAAATACATGATAACTTCACTCACCTTAATTCTGGTATCTTTTGTTAGATTCTTTGGGATTTTTTTCATAGACAATTATGCCCTCTCTGAACAGAGAAAGTTCTATTTCTCACTTTCTAATCTTTATGTCTTTTATTTCATTTTCTTGCCTTATTGTATTGTCTAGCCCCTCCAGTACAACATTGTATAGGAGTGGCGATAGTGGAAATCCTTGCCTTGTTCCCCATCTTAGGAGGAAAGCTTCCAGTCTTTCATCATTAAATACAATGTTCCTTGTGAGATCTTTGTTGATGCCCTCCATCAGGTTGAGAAGATTCTCTTCTATTGCTAGTTTGCTGAAAGATTTTATCATAAATTGATGCTGAATTTTATTTCAAAAAATTTTTGCATATAATGTGATTATCAAGCTTTTCCTTCTTTTTTAAATTAGTGAATTGCATTGATTGTTTTATAAATGTTAAACTGATCTCGCCACAAAGTCACAATCCTATTTATATATCACTGGATTTGATTTGCTAGTATTTCATTGAAGATTTTTACAGCTATGTTCATGAGGGATATCGGTTTATAGTTTTCTTTTAATTTTCTTTGTCTGGTTTAACATAGTAATGCTGCCTTCATAAAATAAGTTGGGAAGTGTTCCCTATTATATACTATGGAAAATTTTGTGTAGAATTCTTAAACATTTGGTACAATTCTCCAATGAAGCCATCTGGGCCTGAAGTTATCTTTGTTGTAAGTTTTAAAACTATGAGTTCAATTTCCTTAACAGACTAGTCAGGTTATCTGTTTCTTCTTGAGTGAGATTTGACAGTTGGTATCTTTCAAGGAATTTTTCCGTTTCATCTAAATGATTGAATTCATGGACATATGATGGTTTGTAAAATTCTCTTATTTTTTTAATGTCTGTAGCATCTGAAATTCTGATGTTTCATATCTGATGTTTGTAACTTGCATCTTCTCCCCCCCTTTTTTTCCTGTCCAATTCGGCTTGAGATTTATGAATTCTAATAATCTTTTCAAGGAACAGCTTATTGTTTCATTTGGTCACTTTTCTATTCTCAGTTTCATGGATTTCTTTATCATTTCCTTCCTTCTGCTTGATTTGTGTTTAATTTGATCCCCTTTTTCTAGTTTATTAAGTTTGAGGCTTAGGTAATTGATTTGAAACTTTCTTCTTTTCTAATATAAGCATCTGATGCTATAAATTCCCTTTAATTTCTGCTTTATCCACATCTAACAAATTTTGGTATATTTTATTTTCATTTTCATTTTATTTTGTTATATTTTCATTTTTATTCAATTCAAATATTTTTCTAATTTTCCTTGTGATTTCCTCTTTGACTCAAGAGTCATTTCTAAATGTAAGGTTTCGTTTCTAACCATTTGGGGGATTTTCCAGTTACCTTTATGTTACTGATCTCTTCTTTCTTTTTAAAAAATTTTATCTATATTTTGCAGCCTGTTATTAATTTCTATGTTAATTCTATTATGATCTAATAGCATACTTTGTATGAACTCAAGTATTTTAAATTTGTTACAGTTTGGATTTTGGCCTAGAATATGGTCTATCTTGATGAATGTTCCATGTGCACTTGAAAAGAATATATATTCTATTGCTAGGTAGAGAATTCTCCAAAATTCAATTAGATAGTTTGTTGATATCTTGTCTATAATCTTTCTGATTTTTTTGTCTACTTGTTATTTTCATTACTGAGAGAAAAATGTTGAAATCTCCAACTGTAATTGTGGACTTGTCTATTTCTCCTTTAAATTATATCAAACTTTGCTTCATGTATTTTTGAACCTCTGTTGTTACATGTTATTATGTCTTCATTGAGAACTGACTCCTTTATCATTATATAATGTCCTCTTTCATCCATGGTAATATTCTTGTTCTGAAGTCTGTTTTGTCTGATATTAATACAGTCACTCTTTTTTTTTTTTTTGATTAGTGTTTGAATGGTATATCTTTTCTCACTCTTTTACTTTTACCCTGTCCGCGCTTTTATATTTAAACTATTTTCTTGTAGACAGAATATAGTTGGGTCTGCTATTTTTTAAATCTGATCTGACAATCTTCATCTTTATTTGGTATATTTAGACTGTTTGCTTAATGAAATCAACAAAATGGTCAAATTAAAATGTCTTGTTTTGCTGTTTTTTATTTGCCCCATCTGTTCTTTGTTTCTTTTTTTCACCCTTCTTTTGGATTGAATTTTTTTTATGATTTCATTTTGACATCACTATTGACTTATCATTTATACCTCCTTAAAAATAATTTTGGTGGTTACCCTAAGGTTTATAATATACATATCTAATTGATATCAGTCTACTTTCAAATGATATTATGCTGCTTCATGTGTAGTATAAGGATCATACAACAATTTACTTCTGATTCCTCTCTCCCATTCTTTGTGCTATTGTGCATTTTACTTTTACATATGCTGTAATCCACAATACATTGAAGTTCATATTTACTTTAATTTAGTCTATTTCCATTGCTCTTTATTTCTTAGTGTAGATCCAAGCTGTTGTCTGGTATCTTATTCCTTCTGCCTAAAAATTTTCTTTTGTGTGGGTCTACTGATAATAAATTTTCTCAGTTTTTGTTTGCCTAAAAACATTTTAATTTCTCCTGAATTTCTGAAAGATATTCTCACTTGGTAGATAACTGTAGGTTGACAGGTATCTTTTTTTAATACTTTAATGGAATTACTTTAAGTGCTTCTGACTTGTGTAGTTTCTGCTGAAAAGTCTGTTGGAATTCCCATCTTCGTACCTCTGTATAATGTCACTTTTATCTCTGGCTGCCTATAAAACCAAGATTTTCCCTTTATCTTTAATTTTCAGCAGTTTGAATATGATGTAACTTTTTTTCTTAAAAACAAAAATTATCCTCACTGGTTTTCTCTGAACTTCTTGGATCTGTGGTTTGTTGTTTGTTTTCTTTCTTTAATTTTGGGCAATTCTCAGCCATTATCTCTTCAAATATTTCTTCTGACCAGTTTCTTCTCTTGCTTCTACTTCTAGGATTCCAGTTACACGTGTATTAGACCAGTTGATACTGTACCACAATGGCAGGTCTTAGGTTAGTCCTTTTACCATTTCCTGGAGCATTCAAGAATCTTATAGTAGTTTAACTCCATTTATCCCTTTGTGATCTTTGTGGTGTTATCATCATATATCTTACTTACGTATATATTAGAAGCCACACATTTGTATCATTGTTATTCTAAATAGTTTTCAAATATTTGTCCTTATATTTATCTACTTTCTTCATTCTTTACTGCCGTCCCATGTGTCCATTGGGCTCATTTTCCTGATCTGAGGAAGACTTCTTTAGTCTGAAAAGCTTCTGGCAATGACATTTTTCAACCTTTGATTATTTAAAATGTTGTTATTTCACCTTCAGTTCTAAAGGGCATTTCAGTTGTATATAACATCTAAGTTGACAGATTTTTTTCCCCTACACTTTAAAGATCTTATTACATTGTCTTCCGGCTTCCACGATTTCCATTGAAAAGTCAGCAGTACGTCTTACTGTTATTCTTTAAAGAAGTGGTAAAGTGTCCTTTTCCTCTCTGTGTCTCTTTCCCCTTTTAAGATGATCTCTATCTTTTGATTTCAATAATTTGTCTTTAAAGCCCTTAGATGTCGTTATCCTTGTTTTTATCTTCTGGGTTTGCTAACTTCCTGTAGTTTTTGGTGACTCCCCTTCCAATTTTTTGAAAAATTCTTAGCCATTATGTCTTCACATATTTTTTCTACCTCAATTTTTTCTTCTCTCTTCTGTCACTACAATTACACAATTATAATAGGTAGAAGAGACAAAGGCACTGTCTTTTCACTGTATCCCATAAGTCTTTGTCTCCTTTCTGTACTTTCTATTCTTTTGTCTTTCTCCATGCTTCTGACCTATTTCAATTTTTTGTGACCTATTTTCCACGTCATTAATTACCTTTTCAGCTGCATCTAAACTGCTATTAAGCCCATTTAATGAGTTTTAAATGGAATTTTCCTATTTTTGTTTTAGAATATTCACTCAGTTGTTTATAAATTTCAAATATCTGGTGACCTCCTTCATCTTTTCATTTATTTTGTCCATCTTTTCCACAATTTTATTTAACACATTAATCGTAATTATTTTAAAGTCCTTGTCTGGTAACTCCAATATCTTCTTTATCTGTAGGTTTGCTTCTATTATTTATCTATTTTTCTATTGCTTATTGGTCAAATTTCCTTGTCTCTATACATGTTCAACAATTTTAAACATATGCCACACATTGTATATAAAAGAATCATAGAGGCTCCAGGTGAAAGTTTCCCCATTCCTCCGTTATGCAGATAGGATGCGGAAGCAGATTGCTTCAATACAATCAGAGCTTAAGCTGGGTCAGCGCAGAGTCGCACTTTTAGTCTCAGACTCCCTCTGATTCATTCCTGTTTTTTGGGTATGGCTCTCCTGGGCTTTTGGTTGAGAAACTGGAAGATCTTTATCTCCTCAGCCCTAAATGACTGTGAAAGATTCTATTCTTCCCTTTGGAGTTTTGAGCTTAGTTCTTTATCCTCTAGATGAGGATAAAGATGAGGGGAGCATTGGTGTTTGTGGCAGTCCCCTCCCCACCCCCCACTGGGACTAAGCACAGTGAAACCACAGGAGATTTCACTCCACCTCCTAGAAGTTTCTGGCTCAAGTACTCTGCCTCCTACACAGCCCCAGAACTCAAAAAATGTTCTGAGGGGAACACTGGCCATGCATTGGGAAATCCTTTAATTTCCACACATCCCATTGGCACAAGACCACCAAAAGCTTTGCTGGCTTCTCTCCTTCAGCAGAGCCTTTCAACCTGAATTTAGCAAGATCCTCAGTCCCAGCCTAGAACTGGAATGCTCCCAAGGAGGAAAACAGGAGTGATCATCAGCTCAACTAGGAAGTGTTCTTCCCTCTCCAGATTTTAATTCATCTTGTACTCATTACCATAGCTCTGTGATGTCTTTAATAATATGATTTTGCATTTATCTCTTTTTTACCTAGTTAGTGTGGTGAGAGGACTGGCCTCCCATAGCCAGCTATATCCTACCCAGAAACTAAAATCTCCTCCCTTAAATGTTTAACACATATTTAAAGTTGCACTTTCCTATGTATGTCTAGCATTCCTCAGTATCTATATCCTTTCCTTGAACACATTAACACAACTTTCACTTCCCACCTCCGCTCCTGAATACACCCCACATTGAGATCATCTGAGGTGTTAGTTCCTGTGCTGTTGCTGACATCACTGCTGCTGCTGCTGTTATAAGATGCATTAAAAATTAGATTTAACTACAAAGTTTTCTTTTTTTTCTTTTTTTATATCACTGTTTCCTGTACTCCATGTCTTTTTTTTTTTTTTTTTTTTTTTTGGTCCCATATTCATTTTCTTTTTCTCAAGTACATTCTTCAGTAGGCCCTTTAGAGTCCGTGAGTAACAAATTGGTTCACAGAGTCTTCCAAAACATCTTCATTTTCTTCTCACTCTCGAACGATAGTTGGGTTAGGTTAGGTATATGATCTTAGGATCAAAATAATTTTCTCCAAAAATTCGAAGTTCTGTTTTCCATTGTCTCATAATGTTGCCAAAGAGAAGTCATTTGCCAGTCTGATTCTTATTTCTCTGAGAATAAGCAGCCTACCCACCCAACCCCCTCGTTTTTAAGACTTTTTTCTCTGATATTTCACCACTGTGTGTCCAGGGGTAAATCGCCACCCGACCACCACTTCCATTAATTTTGCTGAGCACTAGACGGATCCTCTCAACCTGAAGACTCTTGTATTTCTTCAGTTCTGGGAAATATTCTCCTAATGATTGATTGATTGTTTTCTCCATCTTCTCCTTATCTCCATCTTCTTCTACCACGTGCTAAATGTTGAACCTTCTGTATCTAGTCTCTATGTCATTGAACTGTTTTATCTTTTCATTCTTTATCTCTCATTTTGCACTATAATCTCAGAGAATTCCTCAGCTTATTTTTGACTCACTAATTCATTCTTTCAAAGACAGTTTTGAAATATTTCAACAATACAGAAAAATATAAAGAATGAAGAATAAACACCCAACTTTGTCAGATCTTAACATTTTCCCGTATCTTCTTCCTATCTGTATTTCAGAGAAACAAAACACCGCCAGTGCAGCTGAAGCTCTGTGTTTTTCTCCCCATTCCTATCCAGGGGTAACAACTATGTTGAATTTGGTCTTTGTGATTTTTAAATTAACTTTTTATTAAGGTATTATTTGTATACAACAGAATTCACTTATGTTGAGTGTACATATGACAAATTTTGGTAATTGTATGAAATCGTGTAATCACCGTCCCAGTCAAGGTATAAAACAATTCCATCACCCCAAAAAGTTTCCTTGTGCCTCTTTGCAGTTGACCCCCCGTTCCTGGCCTGGCCCTAGACAACAATTGCTTTCTGTCACTGCAGTTTTGCCTTTTCTAGCATTTCCTATAAATGGAATCATGCACTACATATTCTTTCATGTTTGATTTCTTTCACGTAGCATAATATTTTTGAGATTCAGCCATGTTTTTGCATGCATTATTAATGTTTTGTTACTTTTTATTGCAGGGTAGTATTCCCAAGTATGAATATACAACAATTCATTTATCCACTCACCAGTTGATGAACACTTGGGCTGCTTCCAGTTTGGGGCTATTCTGAACAATACATCTATGAACATTTGTGTACCAATCTTTTTGTGAACATACATTTTAATTTCTCTTGGGTAAATACCTTGAAGTGGAATTGCTGTGTTATAGGGTACATGTATGATTAACTTTGTAAGATGATACCACACTGTTTCCCAAAGTGGCTGTGCCATTTTGCATTCCCACCGGCAATCTATGAGAGTTCCAGTTGCTCCGTATCCCTGCCAACACTTATTGCAGCCAGTCTTTTAACTAGTGTGTAGTGGCGCCTCATTATTACTTTAATGTTATTTCTCTAATGACTAGTGAGCTGAGCATCTTTTCACGTGATTATCTTCACTTGTGAAATATCTATTCAAATCTTTTGCTCATCTTTATTAGGTTGTTGCCTTATTACCACGTTGTAAAAATTCTTTATGTTTTGGGTGCATACTCCCCATATGTGTTTTCTAAAATAAATGTTATTGAAGTATATAGTGCATCAAAAAAGGTAATACAATTGATTTCATGTTTTTAACTTTATGTAATAGATATTATACAAGGCTATCATTCTGCAGTTGCTTTTTTTCCCACTAGGCATTATATTTTTGAAATTTATCCCTGTGGATACATGTAGCTCTAGGTAATTCATTTTATACTAGGTAATTCATTTTACATGTTGTGTAGGATTCTATAATGGGATCAAAACATAATTTATTTATCCATTCTCTATTGGATTATAGATCGTTTCTAATTTTTTGCAATTACAAACAGTTCTGCAGTGAACACTCTTCATATTTCCTCACACATGTAAGAATTTCTCTTAGAAAACACTTAGAAGAGGCATAGACGCTGCATATCCTTACATTTACTCCAATTTTCTCTTTAGCTATATTCATTCTACTATTCAGCCAATGTACTGAGTCTTAGATTTGAACAATTATTTTAAATTTCGAAGATCTCTTAGTGATTCATTTTAGTAACAGTCTGTTCTCAATTTATGGATATGATATCTTCTCCAGTCTCCTTAAGGACAGTAATTACACTACTTTAAAGTTTCTTTTGTTTGTGTTTGCTCTCTTAAGTCTATTTTTGGGGGTCTTAGGTCTTCTGTTTAAGTCTCATGCCCCTCTTCCATAGTGTTGATTTTCCTCAAATACTTGGGTATTCTTGGTTTTCTGCTCACCTTGCTTTGAGCATCTTTATCTGCCTGTCTCTGAAGGATGGACTTGACCACAAGGGCTTGTCTCTGATGGTCACTGTGAAGGAGCATCACTAGTGGTGGGTGATGGGAAGTGGGCTTCTTCCCATCTCCTGGTGTCCACTACATACCCCAGGGCATATCCCTGACTATTGGACCCACCCAAATGTTCCCACTCACTGCTCTGGCTGTGGGCAAAACCCCTGCTGTTCAGCAGCTCAGCGTGAGCAATGTATTTGTGGGGGGTGGGGACAGGAAGCAGGGAGGGGCCGGCCAGCCTGGCTGCTCTGCACACCCCCGAGTGGCTCACTCTCAGGATGGCCCCGGCTGCTCCCGTGGGTCTGGGCATCCCGCGGTCCTGTCGACTCTGAGCCTGAAGCTCCCCTGCAGCCTGCCCCCCTTGCACGGTGGATCTCTCCCCACGTGTTTGGATCCATAGACTCCTCTGTCAATCCAAGCCTGTCCACTTTCCTTCTTTCGGGAATCCCACCGAGTTTCTGGTCCATTGAGAGCACTCTTTCTTTCTACGACTGTTGCAGATAGTACACATTTATATGAGTACATTTATTTTTTCCTGTTCTAACTGGAGATTTAGAGAGGTAGGACTGTACCCAGTCTGTCACTTTTTTTTTTTTTTTTTGGTGGCTGGCCGGTATGGAGATCTGAACCTGTGACCTCGGTGTCATAACACCACACTCTAGCCAACTGAGCTAACCCCCCCAGCCCTACCGTCTGCCATTTTTATCCAATCTTCTGTGCTTATCTTCTTTAAATTCTGTCTTCTCTCAGTCTTCCTCGGATCTCTCTGACCTTGGGTCTCTATGTCTCTCAGTTTCTCTCTGGCTGTGTCTGTGTGTCTCTCTCTGTTTCTGTCTCTGGCTGTGGTTCTGTTTCTATGACTCTCTCCGGCTCCATCTCAGTTCCGATGATCTCTGTTCCTCTCCCTGTCTTCCTGGTTCTCCAAGCCCCTCTGCCTCATCAACCCCCTAATCTCGGTGGCTGCTCCCCATCAGCACAAGTCTCTGGTCCCCACGGCTGGCTGGCTCTGGAGCAGTTTGTGGGTGGGGGAGCCCCAGATTGCTGCAACGTGGAACAAGGATTTCCAACACATGCTCCCCCTGGCAGCCTGCCACCACAGCTCACTGCCTGCCAACATCACACTTCAACTTAAAGAGGGAAAACTGCCAGACCAATGTTTTAGCTACAGCCCTGTGTCAGGGTTGCATGGGGAATCTCGCAGCAGCCCCTGCCAGGAGCTAGAGCTGCGAGGGGCTTAGGGAAGGGGCTCTGGGCTGCTGGGGGGTGGTGGGGGTCCTGGCTGCCACCTTCCCTGGCCTCCCTAGTTCTGGGCAGCCAGAAGTTTGCTTGGAATCCACTCTGGGCTCTAGGCAGGGACAAGTTCCTCTGGACTCTCCCCGGGATGGGGCTCTTCCCTTCCTGCCCACTCCTGGGTGGGTAGGTCACCAGGGTCCTGCTTTCTCTCCTCATTGTCTCTTCCCGCCACATGCCACCCTCAGTGTGGCTGCCACCTCCATCTACGGGCATGGTAGCCCTATGGAGCTGAGAGACTTTAAGCTCAGGGCATGGTCTGGAACTCAGGAAAAGTCAGTGGGATAACTCTGCCCAGAGACAATGTCAGAGACCAGTGTGGAAGCAGTCATCCTCACCAATGAAGAAATGCCCACCTACAGAAGCACTCGTTCTAGCAAGTGCAGGGATCGCTGTTTCTGTGAGTGCAGAACTGTCCATCTGTACTTGTGTAGAGTGCCCTTCCCTGCCCTATAGACTCACCAGCTCTTTCACGATAATCATACCCATTCCTGTCCCTGTGGACGCACCCAGCCCAATCACTGCGGATGCTTCATTCCCGTCGGGTAGGAGCAGCCACACCTGTGAGCTCTATTCCTGTCAACATAGCAGTGCCCTCTTGCTGACTCCCACTGGGACACAATCACAATGTCCCTTCTTCCAGGCAGCCTTCCCATACCTCCAGGGAGGCATGCTCATCTCTATATAGCTACAGTTTAGAAACACCTGGCAGGGCCTGTGCACTGTTTATAATTCCTCCCAGTGTGGATGTGCCCAGCCCAGAGCCGGGCAGCCCCTCCTTCTAGGAGTACAGAGGCTCCCAGAGCAGCAAATATAAAAACATTCATGCGTGTAAGCATAGAAGCAGCCGTTCAAACTAGTGTAAAAACACCTGCCCTTGAGAATGCAGAGGCTCCCAATCCTACCAGAGTAGAAGCGCTCATAAATTTGGAAGCACCTACTGGTGGGAGCTCAGAAGCTCGCAGCTCTGCCAATATGGATGCACCCATCTGTCAGGAGAGCGCAAAGTCCCCTTGAGACACCTGGTTGACCCAGAAGGAGCTTGTATCAGTGAGGGCGGGCAGAAGTGGGAAGTGGGGGTGGGGGGGAGCCACCTGATCACACCCCCAGCCTGGCAGAAGTGCCGGCTGCCAATATAAACAGATAAGCACTAATAATCACTCTTTCTTAAAAGCCCCACTTGCCTGTCCCATTTTCCTGAGGACGCCACCTGCACAGCTGCTCCTAATCAAGGACCATTTAATTCGTTCCCAGATCATTGTCTGCACTAATTGTCTTAAACAAACCGAAGTTCATTTCACCTTACTCCCCAAGGGCCTGGAGGGCTTCTAATTACCTGTAGGTGGTTCTCCATGCAGCCCAGCTTCATTAAAGATCACAATATGTTCCTCTAATAGGTTTCCCATTAAAATCCAATGGGTTCCCATCAAAATGAGTTATGTCCCAGAAAAAAAAATCCACTGAAATATATTTTAATTAAAGTGGATTAAATATTGCATATGTCTGTTTCTGCCAACAGGTTGCACTGGAGACTGATGCTATCAGAAAATGGAGGGGAAAGGTGGGGAACAGAGGGGAGGGGACAAGAAGTCTCAGTTGTGGGTGAAGAGGGAATTAGACGGTGGCTCTGCTGCTCCTGGCGGGGCGACTCTGGGCAAGCCACCTCATCTCCCTGAGCTTCCGTTTCCTCATCCCCAAATGGCAATAACAATCCCTAGCTTGCAATTTATTTTTGCTGATATTAGAAACTATATATGCACACCCAAGTGTACATTTATATATGTATGCTTCCTGCATACAAAGTAATCAAGAGATGTCAATAAATAAATATTGTATTAGTCAGATGTGCTGTGTAACAAACGACCCAAATCTCAATGCTTACAACATCCAACCTTTATTTCTTACAAGCACTGCAAGTTAGCTCTGCCCCCATGTGTCTTCTCGTTCCAGAACCCAGACTGAAGGCTCAGGCCCTCTCTGGGACATGTCATTCTCATGGCAGAGGGCAGAAGTGCAAGAAAGCAAGCTGCACCTGCAACTGCATTCAAAGCTTGTGCTACACGTGCCAGATCATGTCACTCATTCTCCAGTGGGCACAGTAACCGTACTGCCACACCTGGAAATGGTACAGAGGACGATACTGCCGCCTACCAGGAGGCAGGGCAAGGGTGTGGCTGGATATTCCTCCTACAGGGAAGGGAATGAATAATTGCCAGCAATAAAATAATATACCACAATCCTATCACCAGGTATTATAGCAGGGTTTCCCAAGCTTGCCTGATGATAAGGATCTTGGGGTGGGGGGAACATGGAGCCGGGAGATGAAAATAAAGAGACCGGGGGCTGGCCGGTTAGCTCAGTTGGTTAGAGCATGGTGTTATAACAGCAAAGTCAGGGGTCCGGTTCCCCATGCCAGCCAGCCATCAAAAGAAAAAAAAAAAAAAAAAAAAAGACTGAGTCTCTCAGAGCTACTAAGTCAGATTCTCCAGGGGAGGGTCCTAGAAATCTGTATTTTTTTAACAAGTGCCTCAAGTTGTCTTTATCATGAGGAACATTTGAGAAGCACCGTTTCATAGCCGATAAGAGCATGGGCTATGAAACAGATCTGAGATTGCAAATTATCTCCACCACGTACTAGCTGTGTAATCATGGGACAGTTTCTTAATCTCTCAGAGTCAGTTTCTTCATTTGGAAGATAAGGCAATGCATGCAAATCCCCTGGCACAGTGGCTGGTCCGGGGCAAGACTTCAATAAACTTCAGGCTTCCTGTTTTTCTTTTCTTTTTTTTAAGACTTTTTAAAGGGCAGTTTTAGATTCACAGCAAATTTGAGAGGACAGGACAGAGATTTCCCATCTAGCCCCTGCCCCCGCACACGCAAGCCTCCCCCATTGTCAGCACCCCCCACCAGAGTGGTACATTTGGTACAGTTGATGAACCTGCATTGACACGTCATTATCTCCCAAAGTCCATAGTTTACATTAGGGTTCACTCTTGGTGTTTGTGTTCTATGACTTTAGAAAAGCGTATAATGACTTGTTTTCATCATTAGAGGATTATACAGAGTATTTTCATTGCCCTAAAATCCTCCACGCTCCACCTATTCATCCCCCCCCCAAACTGTGGCTCTTCCTATTTTTAAAATAACAATAATAAAGATAGTAATGAATGTGACGTGCCCAGCTCAATGCATTGCAATAAATGGTAAACTCTAAGAACAATAGCATTAAATTACGATAATGATAATAATAATAATATTATATACACAAATAAATATATAATAATAATACACATGTAAGGATTAAATGGGGAAGCACTATCTACAACAAACACACATGTGTTTACATTCTGAACGCGTAATAATCTTTGAACCCGGCTACACATGAGAATCATCTATAGAACCTTAAAAATTCCCAGTGCCTTGGCCACCCCTGGAGATTCTGATTTAACTGGTCTGGGGTGTGGTCCATGCTGGTTGAGCTCTCCAGGTATCTCTACTATGCGGCCAAACCTGAAAACCACTGCCCTAGAGACTTGCTACTCAAAGTGTGGTCTGCAGACCAGAAGCTTCAACAGCACCTGGGAACTTGTTGGAAATGTGGAATCCCAGGTCCCACCCTGCACCTGAGGAATCAGAATTTGAAGTGAAGACCCCTTGGTGATTGTGTGCACATTAAAATCTGAGAAACACTTGTCAGGGACCTTGTCAGTCCACCCCCACTCTCAACCCCTGCCCAGTGGTCGCATCCATCAACTTCTCAGCAATGCTCAACGCTGGTGAGCAATTTTTCAGTCTCAGAAAACACTTTCCTCTCTTGGCTTCCAAGACACCATATATTTCAATTTGCATAATTTGCCCTGCAAATTATGTAGCTGGTCCTGACCTCTGCTCCCACCAAGACTCCCTAGGTGGGAAGCTCCCCAAAGGAGTAAAGAAGCTTGGAGTCAAAAAATGGCAAAACATCCCCACACTGAGCTTCCCCCACCCCAACTTGTTCCTCTCCCGGGTTTCCCCCTCTTGACAAATGACGCCATCATCACCCTGTTTTTCAACCTGACAATCTTGCCAGCATCCTTGATCACTCTGTTCGATTCCACATTAATCCATCAAAATCCGAAATATGTTTTGACACTGTCCCTCTTCTCTCCAGCTCAAGTCCCCACCCCCCCACCCCCCGTCTCTTGCTGGGACATTTGTAACTGGTCTCCCTGCCTCCCCTTTTTGCCTCTAGAGCAGCCAGAATGTCTTGGTGGGGGGTGGAGGGGATCAGATCACCGCATCCTCTCCTTGCACCCCACCTTCCAGCCAGACGGAATGATCTTCAGCCCCTTCACCTCTGGGGTCTTTGCACAGGCCATTGCTCTGCTGCGGACGCTCTCCTTCCCCCGTCTGCACACTGCATCCTCCCCAAGGCTGACTTCCGAGCTTCCTGCAGCCCTCCACTCACAGGCTCTTCCCCTGGGCAGCCTTCCCTGAGGCCCCTCCCCAAGGGGTTAGACGTTCCTTCTCTGAGCTCCCAGGACCCTGTGCATCCCCATCCAGTGCTTTTCACTCACAACCCACTGCAACCCTCTTTGCACGCCCATGTCCTCTTCCAGACTCTCATTTCCCTGAGGCGAAGGCCAGTGTCTGCCTTTTTCGTGTGTATCCCTGGTGCCTAGCACTGCACCTGGCACATGGCCAGAGTTCACTATTTGCTGAGTGGATGAATGAATGAATGAATGAATGAATGCCCCCCCCCAAAAAAAACTTTGCTGCTCTTCTAGCCCTGCTCTCAGACCAGAGTTCTGAGAAATGGGCTTTCATCTTACTTCCCAGGCTGGGGCCCCACTAGGTGGTCACCTGCCTCATGTCCCACAAGCACTGTCCCACAAGCAGCCGAGAGATTGCTGTCTCTTTTGGTCCCTTTGAATGGAGCTGCCCGCCCATGCCAAGTCCCTCTAGTGATGGTTTGAGGCTGTTGCTCGACCCTGCGAGTTTCTCCAGGCCGCCCACTGACACAACCATTTTTTTCCAGCTACTGCTCATCTCATCGCCGCTGGTGGGTAGGCTGGAGCCAGCTCTCTTCCCAATTCTGCCTTCAGTGACATTCTGTCGGTAGCTTGAAATCAGCCAGGTGGGAATATTTACACCATGGACACTGGCAAATGCTATGAATTTGGGCTTTGTTGTTGCTGCTGCTGTCGCTGAGAGAGCTGGTTTACCAGCACGGCCCTGGACTCCACCTTGACTGCGGTTTCAACGCTTGCTCATGCTTCCTGGGTTTTAACATCCAGGCTCTAGACCCAGCTTGACCAGGTTTCTCTCCTTCAGTAGAATCCAGTTATATGGGCCCCAGTTCCACGCACCCAGACAGCGGGTAAGGGACAAGACGGTGACCCTGGCCCTGGGCCTGGTCTCCCAGCAGAGGGAACAACGATAGCCCCCTCCGCCCACCTAGCTCAGAAGCAGTCCTTGAGATAGGCACTTCTGGGCTCTGCCCCCACTCAGGGCACCTCTGCAGCCCTAAAGCCAAGCTGCACCTCAGGTGGGAATGGCTCACCCGGGGAGCCCATCTTTCTCGTGCCCTAGTAAATGCCCGGCAGGCAGCCTTAGCGCTCCATGCTCAGCCACGCATCCCACCACCAGTCTTCCCTGTCCTGCTGGGTCTCTCAGTCCCGCTGCTCTGGGACCCTGAGACCTCGCTCTCTCTCTTTAAAATATGACCATTGGCTTATTGATTATTAGTTATATTAATAATATCAGAAATAATACTCAATTATTAATACTATGTTTATATTTAGTCACACTAATTATTAATGATAATAATTAATACTTAATTTAAATGAATTAATTCTTAATAAGTAATTGTTACTTATTGGTTATTTTTATTATCATACCACTTCAGTTACAAAAGCAAAGTATCTTCGTCTACACACATAGGTAGGTAATGGGTGCTCTGAGACTCGACACTCATAATTTTAAAATTCGACTGTCCTTTTTAAGAGGTCAACAGTTCTCAGATTCATCCTGGGAAAGGGACAGCTGCTCCTTGGTTTTGGTGATACGCACCCTGATTTTGCTCACACAAAGCTCCCGGGCTCTGGAATGAAGAACCTGGACAAAGAGAAACGACCTGGACCCTCAGAATGTGACAAAGGGTGTCACCCCATGGGCAGTTTCATCACAGGAGGAGGTTAGTGTCTGTCCTGCGGGCAGACCTAAAGCTGGAGGCTTGAAGGATTGCTCTTGGTGTCACCCCACTCCTCACTGCCCAGCCTCAGGTATGCATTCATTCATTCATTCATTCATTCCTTTGTTAGTTCCACAGACCCTGTCCTGGGTACAGGAGATTCAGGGTGAACAAGACAGTCAAGGCCCCTGTCCTCATGGAGATTATAGTCTGATGGTAGAGATGGACAAAAATCAAGTCAACAAACAGAAATAATTACAGCATATGATAAGGTCTTAAGGGAAATAAACAGGGCACCAGTATACAGAATAAAGAGGACCCCCACTAGACTGGAGGAGGGATTAGAGATGCCTCACTGACTTGGGCCTGAAGGGTGAGAAGGAGCCGGTCTGAGGAAAAGCAGAAGGAAGAGCTGCGCAGGCAGTGGGCACAGTATGTGCAAAGGGCCTGAGGCAGCGGAAGGCGGTCGGTGAGTCTGGAGAGCGGGGAAGGCGGGTCTGGAGAGGCACCGGTCAGGCTGGAAGAGCCTGTGGGCGACAGTGAGGACGTGGATTTTGTTCTTAACCACGTGACACTGAGCTTCCCGACTGTCTGTGCGGACGCAGCAAGGAGCAGCATTGAGCAGAGGCACTTTGCTGAACAAGCAGGCGAGATGGGCCCCTCTGGAGGAGCCGAGGCTGGGGCGGATGGCAGAGAGGATGCTGTAGCCAGGGCCAGGACAGGGGCGAGGCCTGGGCTGGGGCGGTGGCCATGGGGGCCGCGAAGGGGCAGAGTGGAGAGACAGTGAGGGCAGAATCAGTGGGACTTGCTAAAGGAGGGGACAGGGGACATGGGGAGATGGAGGGGTCCAGGGTGACTCTAAGGTTTCTGGAGGGGCTGCCCTCGTGAACCCCAAGTTCTAGACCAAGGAATTCAGGAGGAGCCTTAGACACCTTCATATGGCATAGGACAACGCTGCTTTAACATGAGGTCACATTTCCCGAGTGTTTGCTATGTGCTAAGCACTTTATCCACGCCATGCCCCTTCATCCCACGACAGCTCGGCCTGGCAGGTACAGTGATCTTCTCCATTTCACAGAGGAGCAGCTGGGGCAGGGAGCAGTTACACCGTTGCCTCCAGCAAGGGCAGAGCTGAGACTCAACCCCAGACGGTCTGACCCTGGAGGCCACACTCTGGCCACGCGTACCCTATGTTACGTCTCTTTGAAACCCGCTCTCAGCCCTGCAAGCCCACATGCAAGGTACTGCTGACAGCCTGGGCCTTTCTGTCCAGGCCTCTGCCCCATCTTTGATTGAGTTATAGCAGAAGGACACCTTGAGACAAGGCTGTGAGGGTGGCCAGTGACTGGGGAGAAGACCCCAGAAAGCAGCGGGTGGAGGCTGGAGGAGGAAGCGGGAGAAGAGGAAGCTGGCCCGGGTGTGTGGGTGAGCAGGCTGGTGAGCCAAGGGGCAGCTGGGCCCAATCCCCCTGGGAGTTCAGGGAGACTGTGTAGAACACACCAGAACTGTCACTCTGCAGGGTGAGGGAACTGGGGATTTGTCCTCCAAGTGCCATCCTTGATTGGTTGGAGACTGCTCCCCAGCCGCTCCCTGGCACTGCCCGTCTGCCCCATGCCAGGGCTGGGCACAGCTCTGCAGCTGGGGAAAGGCTCAGGCAGAGTTGCAGGGGCAGCAAGAAGCACACAGGGTACAGTGAGTGCTTGGGACGTGCCCAGCTCCAGCGTCCTCAGCCACAGCCCCACCTGCAGACGCACCGAGGGGCCTCAAGCCGGCCACTGCTGGCTGTGCAGTCACGGACCTGCCTGTGATCTGGTGGGTGCCGGGGAGGCTGGGCAGCCTCTCTCCCTCCCTCCACTCTGTAGGCACCATACATAAAGCTGGGCATCCACCTCAGCTTTCCCATGTGGTATTTCCATTGCCCACTTAACTGGGTCCCTGACTCCCCTCAGCCTTCAGGTGGCCTCAGACTGCAAGTGGCCTTGTCTATTCACCCCCGTGTCCATTTACCCACATGGAGAATCAGGGTCTCTGTGGCCCTGGCAGGAGAGTGGGAGGGAGCACTCCGGGGTCCGGCTCCTGCACCCGGGATGACGCTGAGGACCCCGCGGCCGCGTGCCTCTGGCCTGCCATCTCAGGTTGGGCAGGGGGTGCAGTTCATTGTGAGTAAGAGAGATCTGTAACCAGCTCGAGCAAAGAAGGATCTGTTGGCAGGAAGGTCCCAGGGATCCACGGCAGCAGCTCAGGAAGGCAGGGACAGGGACCGGGAAAGTTGTCGGGAGACCAGAGGTGGCTTCTTAGGCTCCTTGTGACCATTTGTCTCTCTTTTCCTCTGACTCCTTCCTTCTTTCCTTCCTTCCTCTCTTCCAGCTCTCTCTCCACTCTCTGCATCTGTCTCTCTAGCTCTGTCTCTCACAAACACCTCCCTGTCTCTGTCAGTCTGTCTTTCTCTTCTGTTCACTGTCACTGTCTCACTCTCTGTCTCTGTCTCTGTCTCACTCTCTCCCCTGCATGGCTGTCTCTGTTTTGTCTCTCCCTGTCTCCTGTCTCTCTCCCATAAGCCCATTCAACCTCCCTGTGATCGAGTCTTCTCTGCCAACCTATGAACACGTGGCCATATACAGCCCGCCCAACCCAGCTTCACGTCTCGTTCCAAATAACTAGGCATGAAGGCAGCCCAGCATCTTTGAATGTCAACGGCAGAGTCACAGGAGAGAGAAGCTGATCGGCTCATCTCGAATCAGCATCCACTCCAGGTCCAACCAGCTGTCACTGGGGGAGCAGAGAGGTGTGGTACAGCTATGGCCCCTGAGGATCCACCTGGGGGAGAGGCAGGTCAGTGGCTGGCCAGGAGCCCAAAAGATGCCCACCACCCCTGCCTGCCCAGTCAGATCCTCTCAGGGGTCAGTTCTGACCCAAATCAAGCTTCGGCCCCCCGGCCCTTTGGCCACGGTCATCTGGACTATGGGTTGGTCCCCACTCCCTTCATCTCTGCACATGTTAGTTACTTCCCTGCTCTGAGCCTTGGCTTCCTCCTCTGTGAAATGACAAAAACAGTCCCTCCCAGCAGGGTGGTCATGAGGTCCCACATGAGATCACATGGGCAGACGGCCCAAGGCCCTGCCGGTCACCAGTGACCATGACACATCTGGGCTCCCTGAAGTCCTAAAGTTCCCCTGCTCCTCACCACCTACCCCTCTCCTCTCTTCTTCTCCTGCCACCACCATCTTCCCCACTGCCAGTGACGCTGTGGTTGTGCCCAGTGAGATCCACCCCCACTACCTACACAGCCCTGATTTGGGGAAGACAACTGGGGTGCCTGGGCTTAGCTGTCGAAACCCCCTACTCTGACCATCCACCTGGTCCACTGAGCCTCTGTGGTCAGCCCAGCCAAGATTTGTGGACCAGCCATTGTCCTGCACCCCCCAGCCCAGAGTCAGTGGGGGGACAGCAGGCAGCAAAGGGACGGAAACACCAGAGTCTACAGGTTATCAGACACCCCAGACGTTTTCTGGAATGCTCCACACGCTGCAGACAGGAACAGCTATTGATGTGACGTTTCTTGTTATTTTCCCATCTGTTGAGTGAGTTTTCCCCATTGTCTACTCTCTTCTGATGGGGGACTGGGCAGTGGGGATTTGGAGACACAGCAGAGGTGGATGCTGAACTTGGGAACCTCGGCCCATTCCAGGCCTCACCAGCCTATGGGTGCAAAAAGATCACATGAAGATGCGCAAACATCGCCCCAGCCCCAGCCCCACCTCCTCACCCCAGGACCCTAGTCCACCACAACCCCCCACCTTCCACCCCACGAGATAGTTCTGGTTGTCCCCACGTGGAGACTTCTGTGGGCTCACAAATCCGACCGGGCTACGTTTGCCTCTGCTGGCCTCTGCCTCTCTGGTTGAGCCATGGCCTCTGCGGGCCCCACCAGGCACCTTGGCTGGCCTTTGAGCCTATGCTCCATGCACGCCCTTCCTTGGCCTCAGCCCAGCTGCAGACCCTTTGCTGATGGCTCCAGCCCTTGGGCCCCAGGCAGTTCCTGGGTCTGTGACAAAATTGTTTGTGCTCAGATGGGAGGTTCCTCCGTGGAGGTGCTTAAGCCCCAAAGTGATGCAGTTGATGAAGCTGCTCTTTAAGTTCAAAAACCCCACACCTGCTTTCTGCCTTGGGTGGGGCACACACTCACCAGGAGGGTGGAGTTGGCGGTCTGCAGGTTCCAGCCACCATCTCAAATCTGGAACTCTCCTTTTGGCTCTGGTCCTGTTGTTTACTCCAGAATCCATTGTTTTCTCGGGTAAATTCTCCCTAGAAGCCCGGCAGCCACCCTCCCCACTATAGCCCCACTCCTCACACTCACAATCCGGCTTCCATTGGTCGTCCTAGCTGCAAGGTGCAGAAACCCCAACCCGACTGGAGGAATTTCCTGCCTCACAGATGAGAAACCTGAAGGTAGACAGGGCTGTTCCTGGGTCAGTTATGTCCATGGCTCTGTGTGAGGCTGGAGGGTTGGTCAGCAAGTATCTGCTGGCCTCTGCCCACCCCCAGGGTGCCTCTCTATCCTGACCCGCTCTGCTGGGCTTGACCATGGCATGCTCATCAGCCATTGGAATGTGAGCCAAGGTCTTAAATTGTGCTCAAACGACTTGGTTTGGGCTCTTGCACTCCTGTGATCTGCCCTGAGAGGAGCTCTCCCCTCATCTTCCCCGTGGGCCCCAGGAGAAATACATGTGGAATGGACCAGAACCCAACCCGCAGCCAGAAGCAGCCCAGCCCGGGTCAGCAAAACCATGTCGACCTGCTGACCTATGGCCTGTGAGCATGAGAAGTGCCTGTTGTCCATCACCGAGTTTGGGGGAGGCTTGTTTCGTAGCGTTATTGTAGCAATAGCTGAGTAGGACAGGTGCTCTTGGCAGGTTCACTTTGTCCTCAGGCCTGTCCCCAAAGATCACAGATGGCTGTTGCAGGAGTCACGTCTTCACACAGCCACATAGAAGGGGACAGCTTTCCATCATGTATCTTTCTGTTTTCAGCCAAAGGGGACACCTTTCCCTCTCCCCCATGGACATCTCCTCCTGTCTAATGGGCAGAGACATGTCACTGGCAAGAGGGATGGAATCGTAGAGATTAGTTCACATTAGTGAATATTTCCTCATTCCTTGTGGCGGGGAAGGGGGTCTGTCAATCACAGGGGCACTCAGTAGTCAACCAAAACTTGAATTCCATCAGCGAGGATAGAAGTGGAGCTTGGCAGCTGAGTGGGAGCCCACAGGGTCAGCCACAGACTCCTGCTGCCCCAGGAAACCGGCCATCAAAGGGAATATTGGTTAATGTCAAGTGCATAAATGTGAAAACAGTACCATGATTCTTGTTTTCTGTAATTTCAGGAGGTCCTCTCTGCATTTGTATCCCTAAGGCAGTGGTGGACTGCCAGATTTTTGCAGTAGGACCATTTTGAAAGACAAAACATAAAACAAAGAGAAATACCCTGGTTCATAGGGGATATGAGTGTGGGCAGGGAGAGAATAGGAGGTAGTGGGGGGTCTCCAAGCCCAATTTGCTCTGCCTCCCTCTTCCCTCCCTCCCACTCAGGACACCTGAGACATTGTCAAAAAACCCAGAATTATTGTATAGAGAAAACAGAACTCACATTTACTGAGATCTGCTGTGTTCTGTGCAATTGGGCATACATTTGCTCCCTTAATCTGACAATATCCTTTATGCCCATTTTAAAGAGAAATAAAGTAATTGCCTAATGTCAAACAATAAGCAGTGGAGCCAGGATTAGAAACCAGGTGTCTGCCTCCAAGACTCGTGTTTGGTCTCAGACACACAGCAGCAACCCTGACCCCAGCCGAGGGCTGGCTTCAGGACGATGCCCAGGTTGGGCATTTTGGAAAGAGCACCTATGCTGAAGTCACGTGGTAATTTTTGGAGACGCCTTGGTTTGAGTCCAGCTGTGATTTTAACTTGCTGTGTGGCCTTGGACAAGTCTCTTGATCTCTCTTGATCTCAGTTTCCTCATCTGCAAAATGAGATGTTGGCTCCTCACAGCTGTGACATTCTAGGACCTAAATTTAGCCCACCCCAGCCAGACTGGATTGATTCCTGCTTGGTGGATCGTCCCCATGGAGGAGACGGGAACAGTATTAAAAGGTCTACAGGGAGGAAGTGAAACTGGAGGCCTCCGCACCTCCCCCCGCGCCCACACACTGCCACCATCTGACCTGATTGAAACCCGGCTGCAGGGGCTCCACCAGTGACTCAGCCATTGCCCTATCTGATCATCAAGTCAATTCCTAGAAGTTGAAAGTCACTTCTCTTCTGCAGCCATCGCCATCACCTCCCACCACGAGGCAAGTTCTAACACTGTCCTTTGACCACAGAGTCAGGAGGAAGGCAGTGACAGCAAAAGGGGCTTTCAGGGGAAAGTCTGGGTTGAAGTCTGGAGGCCAGGCAATGCTGGGTGGGATGAGGGGGCAGAAGACTGTCCTTGTCATGGGTAGAAATGTGCTGTGTGAAGTGGGTGGGGGACAAGACCTCAGCTCCACCACTTACCACCTGGGTGACCTTGGGCATGTTACCTAATCTCTCTGCCTCAGTTGTGTATAAAACAAACAGAAAAGCCCTCCTTCCGATTTCACTTCTCAGAGATAACCCTCTAATGGTTCAGAGTGTGTCCTTCCAGATTCTTATTTTGGCAGATACAAACCCAGGAGAGATAGGTGGAGATAAAGAGAGAAACAGAGCTAGAGAGTGGATAGATTGGAGCAGAACTGATAATTCTAGACACAACGATGGGATCCTACTGTAGTGGAGGGTGGTTTATAACAGGGTTAAGAGTATAGGCTCTGCTCTGAAGAACTCAGCTTTGACGCATTTTCGAGATACAAGGGTACTTCTTAAAGTTCATGGAAAGATTTGTGTTATCTTTCAATTCTGTTTTTCCAGGAGCTTTTTGAAGTACCCTTTGCATAAGCTCAACAAGAGCAGGAGCTTTGCCTCTCTTGCTGTATCCCCAGCAGCTGGAGTCGTGCCTGGCACATAGGCACCTGGACAGAGCAGTGGCAAGAGGCAGAGAAGCTGTGGGCCTGGCTGCTGCCCCACGGCCACAGGCAAGTCAGCTGATAAGTGACAACATGCAGAAGCTGTAACAGCGCCATGCACGTGCCTTCCAGGTGTGAAATGCATGTGTCTGCTGCTTGCTTCCATCTTCTAAATCTTTCTCAAAATGTCTTGTGACCCACACAACCTCAGACCTATGCAGGGAAGGGAATTTCAGAAATGCAGTTAGAGCTTAGTTAAGTTGTCATGGTATAAAGCCACCCCATTTCAAATGATCGAGATCCCCTCAGATGATAATGTGACAGAGCAGGAGAGCCGACATAAGCCAGGGTTAAGACAGTGGGTGTATACTGCAGTCTGCCTGCCCCAGCTGAGTATGAACCGCTTCTGACCCTCCTTTCTGATGGGGACGGAAAACAACATATCCTACAGGTCAATAGCCACATACTAAGTGCCAGAGGCTGTGACAAGCTGTTCTATTAAGACACCACATCTGGCATGGCAGCTGTGAGTGGTCTTACCCCTTAGTTAAGTTTGTGGTAATTCCCCATCATCTGCCATGATCCCCTGGGGTTTTACAAGGGCTCTCTCGGTGAACTAAATGGGGCTATGAGAGGAACCACCACTCCTGCGTCTTTGAGTCTTTGGGGCTGGCTCTAATCTCTGCTGCTCCTTCTAATGTGTGGCATCACTTCTGATTTACTCTCTTGGCTGGGATGGGCCCAGTCCATTCTAACATAGTCACCTCTCTGAGCTTTTCGATTCCTTCCTCAAAACTCTGCCCTGGCACTTTTATCATCTCTGTCCCATTTACTGTAGGGTGACTTCCTGTCCAAGCCTCAGGAAGCCGTCCCAACAGCATATTAGGATGGGCCCAGCGCTCCTGAGTCAATGCAAATGCCCCATATGCAGCCCCATGTTCTCTCTGCTCCAATGTAGGACCCTCAACATTCCCTCCTGGGGCTGTTCTGATTCCTGCCAGTCCACCTTAGCCAGCTCCTGCAGTATCCATCTCCTCCTACTAAAGTAGACCGTGCTAAGACCTGACCCTAGTTAGTGGTCTGAATAGTACTTAGGAGAAATGGAGGATGTCGTGGCGGAATCCACCTTTGCATTGTCTCCCACCAAGAAGAGGCTACTCTCCTCTGGCAAATGGAGGGACCACTTCTACCAGTCCAGATTTCACGGGAATCCAAGGTTCAGTTTTATCAGGCATATCCACACAAACGTTCCCAGGGTCCCAGTCCTCCCCTCTCAGCACAGCATAGGAGTCTTTCTGGGGCTGTGAATTTAGCCACCTGGGTACTGCCGCTGCCCTTTCCATCAGGTCTCGGGTCTCATTTGCAGCACAGTCTGCCCCCCGGCTCTAGGAGGGCCTGTTTAAGCACTGCCCGGCAGCCTTCTACCTTTCACACCAGGCCATAAGTTGATAGTTGGCTGACCTGAGCCTGTCAATTTCTTTCTTTAGGGCTTAAGAGTAGTTAACTTCAGCCAAACAACTCTGCCATCCTTAGGGTCACCACTGTCCCCCTCTCTCTCAAGTGCTAGAGACACTAGATAAACTATTGCATTTCCTTCTACCTCCAAATCTTTCCAATCCAATCAGGTGAGTCTGAGCAAGAGTGAAACTACAGCATACAGGGGTTACCACCAGCAATGTGGTTCTTACTGCCATGTGGCCTGTGAGTGATTCCGTTCCAGAATCCCACCTTGAGAATCTACTTCCTAGGATCATTTGCAATCCCAACTGTCTTTGGTTAGGTTCCGCAAGAAGTAGATCCTGAGACAAGGATTGAGTGTAAGCAGTTAGTTTATTTTAAAGCTGATCCCAGGAAATAGCAACAGGAAGATGGGGAAGCAACACAAAGAAGGAAAAGCAGTAAAATATATATTAATAAGCAGGTTCCCACTGTGGGCAGCTGAGGCTCAGTCTCATTAGGGAACAGAAAGAGTAGGACATATACTAGAGCTGTCCCACCCAAGGGGCAAGGAAGCTGGGGTATTTACTCTCCCCCTCGTGTGCACCCTTGGCTGAGTGCTACTCCTGGGGTGTTAATAACTCCGTGCTTCTGGCCTCTGCAATATGGTGAAGAGGGAGCACTCAGGCAGGAAATCACAGGTGCTTATGCAGGATACCATCAGCATGTCCTGGAAACGTGAGTGCCCAGGGGATCTGAGTGGGGCGCCAAGCATGGCAACAGGTCTTTTGAAAGTACAAGATATACATGTGCTGAAATTATCAAAGAACACAAATAGCCAAGTTTCTGAGAGCTTACAATGTTTAAGAACTTAACATATTATTAAGTGATTTTATCTTATAACAGCCCTATTAGGATCCCCATTCTATAGATAAGGAAACTAAACCACTTGCCCAGCATCCCACACCTAGTAAATCACTGTGTGCAGTGAGTTCATCGAGGACAGGAACCGTGTCTTTGGTCTTGGTATTCAGAGCACCCAGCACTCAGTGGGAATTTATTGAATAAATGAGGGAATGATTTAGGAAAAGCCAAGAACTGAAAGTCTCTTCCTCTGCCATCAATAACTATGTGACCTTGGATGCGTGTCCTACCTGGCTTGGCCTCAGTCCCCGGTCTGGAACCCCCCCACACCCACACTGGCCTCTCACCTTTCCTCATGCAAGAACCACCATTACCGTAATTCTCAGATTCCCACAGAGAGCGCCCATCCATTCGCCCCGACTCCTTCTCGCTCGCCATGACCCCCTCCGGCTTTGTCCCTCTCTCTGGTTCGCTCAACCCTCACTTCATCATACCCCCCTGGAGTACGAGTCTCCTAAGGCTGACCTAACAAATTTTCACAAATTGGGTAGCTTAAAAAGAAAGAAATCTATCTCCATCGCAGCATGACCTTTTTCTCTTCTGTGTCTTCCTCTTCTGTCTCTTATAAGGACACTGGTCATTGGATTTAGGGTTACCCGGGTAATCCAGGAAGATCTCATCTCAAGATCTTTAACTTAATTACATCTGCAAAGATCTTTTTCCCTAATAAAGTTATATCCACAGGTTCTGGGCATTAGGACATGGACATATCTTGGGGGAAACACCCTTCAACCTGCCACCTCTGGTGACTCCCCAAGCCTGGAAGCCTGAGCCATCTCAGACAAGCGAGTGTTGCTGGAGAAAGTCACCTGACCACGCTGCCATGTTTCACTCTAAATTCATGACCAAAGACCTCAGATGTGCACTTCGCGCTGCCCCACAGAGCCCTCTGGGTCTCTCTTCTCTGGGGTGACCATTCCCTGTCTTCTTGCTTTTCAAACTCACCACCCCTCACTCTCCCTAGACAACCTCGCTCCAAACATCACTGACAGAACAGACGCCGAGACGCAATCGCCCTCATCCCTGTGACTCGGCCACATCTGCCTTCACCTTTGCTTCCTCTGACACCCAGAGGCCACAGGCCGTCTCCTGTCAGCGGCCGGTCTCACACCAGGGGCTCTGGACCCCAGCGCTTCTCACCTTGTTGAGGGCTTGAATCCTTCTGTCACCTCCTCTCTCCCTCATTCTCAGCACCTCGCTCTTCCCCTATGGCATCTCATCATCTCTTGCCTTGGGGCTCTGTTTTGAGACACATCACTTGACTCTTGGTTTGGGCCTAATTTCAGCCCATTCAGAGTGGTTTGAGCTGGATTAGGACAAATGCAATCAGCCGGTACAGCTCGAAATGGTTTGAATCAGCTGCATGAGTTTACATAGCACTGACAGATTCCGCTGACACAGCATGGCCCAAACCAGGCCAGCCCAGGGAGTGGGGGACAGGTACAGTTGGGGAACCCCCGCCGACAGGGTGTAGCTCGAGTCAGTCCAAGCCTACCTGCTGGTCCCCTCCAGTCTGCTCTGGTCATAGTGAGCTTTTCTGGATGTCTTGGGGGCCCCATACATTTTTGCTTGGAAAAAATACGAAGTGTTTGGAAAGCACTAGGGGAATGATTGCTAAGACGTCTTCCAGCCCTGCTCTCTGGGGTTTTAAATGCTAAAGAAAAGGCCACTGTTGACCTCCATCCATTTTTTTCTAATTATTAAATTCTTTAGAGCTTTAATCTAGAATTTTTTAGAAACATTACCTTTTACAGTACTGTTAGGTTTACAGGAAAAGGAGCAGAAAGTTCAGAGAATTTCCACATACACCCCCACCATTTCCTCTATTATTAACATCTTACATACTGTGGTACATTTGTTACAACTGATGAGCCAATGTTGATATATTATTATTAACTAAACTCCATACTTTACATAAGGGTTCACTGTACGGTACATTCTATGCACAGCACAAATGTGTAATATGCAATGACCACTGTATGCAAGTATAATGCATAGTGACATGTAGCCACCGTTAGAGTGTCATGCAAAATAGATGCGCTGCCCTAAAAATCCCCTGTGCTCCACCTGTTATTCGTCTCTCTCTCCTTCTGCCCCAGCCCCAACCTCTGGCCACCACTGGTCTTTTTCACTGTCTATAGTTTTGCCTTTTCCAGAATGTCATGCAGTTGGAATCATGCAGTATGTGGTTTCTTTCACTTAGGAATATGCATTTAAGATTCTTCCATGTCTTTTCATGGTTTAATAGACCATTTCCTCCTTTTTATTGTGGTAAAATATACATACCATAAAATTTTCCATTTTAACCATTTTAAGGGTACAGTTCAGTGGCATTAAGTACATTCGCATTGTCATACGATCGATCGTCACCACCCTCCACCTCCCAAACTGAAATTCCATAGCCATTACACCACAACTCTCCGTTCCTATAGCTCATGTCCTTTTATCTCTGAACAACATTCCACCGTCTGGAGGCACCACAGTTCACTTATCCAGTCGCCTATCGAAGGACATCGTGGTTGCTTCCACATTGTGCCAGTTATGATTACATCTGTTACAAACGTTCATGTACAACTTTTTGTGTGGACATAAGTCTCCAAGCCACTTGGATAAACACCAGGGAGCATGACTGCTGGACCTCTGTCTGACTTGATTTCATCCACACTATTGAGCAGCTGGAGAGGGGCAAGAGCCAGGCCCTGCCCTCCGTGTATGTTATCTTTTCTAGTTGCCGCAATAACCCTGAAAACCATGCTGTTATCCCCAAATTGCAGATGAGCAAACTGAGGCTCAAGGAAGTGGAAAACTTGCCTGTGGTCCCTTATCTATGAACTGGCAGAGCCAGGATGTCCAGCCAGGCTTTCAGGCTTGCAGAAACGTGCATGACTGAGAGTTGGGAGCAAAGACTATTTCTAGTTTTCTTTCTCGTTCAGTTTTGCTTTGCTCCTTTTCTCCTTTCGACAAAACAAATTTGTTTTCCAATCTGATTGTTTTCAAAAGAATGTCCTTTCATTCCCAGTGTCTCTCTGTTTAATGGGAATAACCATCTGACTCAGAAGTCAATGGCCTGCTTTGGGAGGCCTCTCCCCAGTGCACTCTTGTGAATCCCCTTCCTCACCCAGCTACATCTCTGGATTCAATTTGGAAACAATTCCTCATTGTGGGAAAAACAAACATCTTCAAGTGGTTGAATCTCTTTCTGTTACAGGACACTTCTCCCCTGGCTGTCCCATGACTGTGGAGTCCCTGGGGAGACCAGGAGGGGGTCAGGCATGTAGGGAAACGTTACAGGCAGCAACCTCCATGGGAGGTTTACTGTGGTCCGTGGTGGATGTGACCAATAGAGCTGAAGCACATGGGGTCACGTCACCTTGGATCCAAAGGAAAACACACCATAAAAAGGACTGAGCCCACCCATGCCAGCAACTGAGCTTCCAGACCCATCAGTACCCCTCAAATCACCTCCCCTTCCTTCCCCACCCCTGCCCGTTCCCTCCATCCCCAAGCCCCCTTAAGTACCAATAATGGAAGTGCTTACTAGGCCCCGCAACAATTCACCCTTATCTTTTATTTATAGCTGACAAAGCTCCAAGCAGGAAAAATATAATCACACTTTAAATAATGGAAGTTGTAGGTATTAGAACTACACGGGCAGTTACCAGAGTTGCAGCGATGTCTCCCTGCAGACCTGACGGGGCGCATGCCGACTGCATTTTTAATTTTTAAAACATATTTCTTCTCAAATTATTCTGCTTTACCGAGGAGCCACATTTATGGGGGTGATAAATTACTGTAATAAAGTGCCTCTTCCTCAAATATATAGGACAAAACCACGCTGCGCACAGCCCAGCACAGGCGTCCCCGAGAGAGTAGCGACAAGTCCCACTGCCTCGCTCCTCACTTTAATTATTCGGCCGATGTGTCCTACATTTTTAATACAGTCACAAGTTTTCTTTAAGCAAAGAATTCGAACCAGCCACGAATTTGTATTTGTGCATGCCACTACCCATGAGGGCATATGGATGCGAGCACCTGTGTGAGTGTGCCCTTGGGCTTGTGTGAGTGCAAACCCCTGTGATGTGCATGTGTGCATCTGTGAATATGCGTGCATGTTGACACGGTTCACATGTACAAGCATGTGTGCGGCAGCTTGTGGATGCGCAGATATGTGCCCGAGTGTGTGGGGCATCCTGGTATGTGCACACTTACGTGAATACATATGCAGGGGCTAGACACACGTCTTTGTGTAGAAGGTACACGTGGCGTGCATGGATTTGCGCATGTCAGAACACACTGGTGTGGAACTGTGTGTTCAGGCATGTTTTCCTATGCTGATCTGCCTTCTCTTCCCAGACCCTTGTGTGTGTTTCAATCCTTTCTTCTGCATCGAACCGCCTTCCCTCCTTCCTTGAACAGTGAATGAAGCACAGAGGTTAAACCATCGGCTCTGAGGTCAGACAGCCTGGGCTCAAATCTCAGCTCTGCCTCTTATTAGCTATAAGACCTTGGGGGAGCCTCTTGGTGCCTCAGTTTCCCCATCTGTAAAATGAGATTCATATGAAGAGTGTTTACTCCTCAGGGCTGCTGAAAAGATTAATACGTGGTTTTAATACATGGAAAGCACCTCACGTGTAGTGAGTACAAGTGTCAACTATTGTTCTTCCTTCCTTCCTTCCTTCCTGTTGGATATGCCACATGCTGCTGGAACCTTCGTTGGAAAGTCACATGCAGGAGAGAGCCAAGGGTGGGGATGAGGAAGCGGCTTAGCTCAGCACACACCTTCCTCCGGCCCCTGCTCCCCTGGCACAGCTCTGCAGTGCCCTCGGGGCCATGGCCAGCTCCATGGTGTGTGGCCCTCGAGGGCCAGGCTGTGCCCACTTCGTCTGTGTTCCCCTGGCCCCAGCACAGGGTCTGGCAGAGAGGGACGAAGTCATGAACAGATGGGTGGGAGGGGAGACAGGGTATGATGGGTGAGGGTGGCTAATCTGGGAGGTGATGATATCAGGCAATAGAAGCAAGAGTGGGCAAAGTGTGACAAGGAAGAGAGAAAGCCAGTAAGGGGTGTGCAAATGAGCAGGCTCCTTGGTGGGCACCTGGGGCTCGATCCTACCAGGGACCCGCTAGTGGCTGTGTGGGACATGCCTGAAGTGGTCCCACCCAGTGATGCCAAGCTGGTGTGTTTCTACACCATCTACCATCCCTCATCAGGTGAGGGCTTCCCCTGGGGACGTTTCCAGCCCTGGCATTTCTGGGCTGCTCTGCGTGAAGTTGAGCAAGCTCCTGTGACACCAGAAAAAGCCCAGGCAGGGACGTGGAGGTGTGGGGGCTGGGGGTGGGAAGATGCCCTCCGCAGTGGAGACAGTCTACTGTAGGGCAGGGGACTCGGAGGGGGACAGAGGAGATATGGATAGTGCATCACCAGCGTCCGCTCTAGGTAATTGCTGGATGTACGGACTCAACAATGCATGTGAGGGTGGCAGACACATGGACACGTGTTCTACTCCTGGCCCCACCCCCCCTCACTTCACAGACTCCCAGCTCCTCTCCTTTCCCCACAAATGCCTCCCCACACCTTGCTGACTCTGCATGTGCTGTTCCCTCTGCCTGGAATGCCTTTCCATTACCATCCTGGAAGATTCCTCTAGAAATCCATTAGCACTCAGCTCAAGTTCCATCTTGTGCACAAGCTTTCCAACCAAAAGGAACCCCTTCCTCCCCATTGCTCCCTGGGGACTTACTGGCAGCCATCTAGCATTATAATAATGTGGGTGCTGATGTCTCTGTCCCCCACCAGTCCTGAGCTCTTCAAGATCAAAGACCATGTGTGTGTCACAGCCACTTCCCTTGTGCCCAACACAGAGGCTGGCAGGGATTTCGTACCTCAGTTTCCTCATCTGGGACATGGGGTGACAATAGCACCTGCCTCATCATATTGTTGTGAAGGTCCAATGAGTTAATATGCTTAAATAGCTGTCCTTGGAACCAGGTCAGACCTTGACAAGTGCTGGCCATTATTATTATCAACATGGTCCAGATGGACTCAGAAGACCTAGGTGCAAGGGGGGCCAGCTGCTGTGGAAGGCCTACAACTGTCCCACCCCACCCCATTTTACAGATGGGGACACTGAGGCTTGGGAAGGGTCACAAGCTAGACGGGGCAGAGCTGGGACTTGCATCCAGGTGTGTTTGGCCACAGAGCCTGTGTTCTCTCCCGCACGGTGCTGCCGCTGGCTCTCTCTGTCTCTCTGCCTCTCTGTCTCTCTGTCTCTTCCCTCCCTCCAGTATTCTCCCCACCTAGGTGCAGCTACTAGAGACTGTCAAGCATAGTGGGAGAAACATGGGCATTGATTTTTTTGACAAATCTGGGTTGAAATCCTAGCCTGACACTGGCCATCTCTGTGACCGTATTGGGCCTGTGGCATCCACCTCAGTTTCCCCACTGTCTCCTGAGGACTCTGGGGGCACTGTTCAAAGGCAGATTTGACATGCTGAAAAAGCTTAAGCTTTCAGGCTCCTCACTTGCACAGGCCCTTTCTAAATAAAGATTCACTTTCATAAGTAAATTTGTATTTGTGATTCTTTTTTCTTAAAGATAGACCCCCAAACTATAAAGTTCAGTTTCCCCAAACTGACCTGCCTCAAGATGCTCTCTCAGATCCTCTCAGCCAAGACACTTTGGAAGAACAGAGGATGATGAAAAGTGTCTACCCCACCCTCACCCTCAGAGGTCAGTGCCTGCCCAGTGTCAGGTCCCACAGTGCAGATGGGGACACAGAGGCTTGGAAAGGTGAAGGATTCATAGAGATCATACAGTAACTTAGTGCCAACCAGGCTTGAACCCACGTCTCCTGGCTCCAAGACCAAGGCTCCTTGTTCTCCTGCCAGGAAGGGGGTGCAAAGGGCCGGCCTGGGGGCGGGACCTGCTCCTCACCCGTGAGTGCTCTGGGCTGTGGCTCAGAGAATGACTTGGTGCCTCTTACAGGGGCTGGGGCAGGGGCAGCTGTGGGTGGGGGTGTCCAGGGATCGCTACTAAAATAAGTTCCTCTGAAACGCCTCTGTGGTCTGTGCAGGGGAAGGAAGTGGGGGCCCGGAAACAGGAGGGGGCAGAGGGGTGAGAGGCTGAAACTGCTGCCAGCATCTTGGAGACCGAGCTGGGGCACCCCCCACCCACCCAGACACAACACGGCCTCAGCCAGGCCACAGCCAGGAGGGCCTGGGGAGCTCAGGCCCAGTGCTGATATGGCCTCTCTGAGGCTAGAGCATTCTTCCAGGCTGCTCCATCTCCCCCCAGCACCGGCCTTGTCTGTGTCGTTCCCTTTGCCTGTACTGCCCTTTGCTACTTTCTCCTTTAAGATCCAGCACCACGTCACCTCTTCTGGGAAGCCTTCCTTGACCATCCGCTAGACAGACAGACAGACACACACACACACACGCACACACAATAAAGCACCCACATACTCTTGTCATAAATAGCAGTATTCATTGTGGCAGCTGGCGTTTTTCGTGTGTACAGCATGCCAGGGACTGCTCTCACTGAATTTTTACAAAAACACAATGCCATGGCTCTATCAATAGCTTCATTTTACAGATGAGTAAACCAAGGCTCAGAGAAGATTAGCAACTTCCCGGAGGTTGCATGGTCAGAAAATGGCTGAGTCAGGAATGTGATCCTGGTCTGACTCCCCATCTGCATCATTTAACCAGGCATTGTCCTCTTCCACTAGGACATGAATGGTGCCCCCAGAGTTGTGCAGCACACCTGCAGGAGGCGGCGCCATGACACTAGCGGAGCTGAACTTTCAGCCTTACCTTTGGCTGCACCCCTGGAGTAGCCGGGAGCTACAGAGTGCTCTAAGGAGGGCAGGGAGGCCAGGTTGTAATGAGAAAGCATTTCTGTGCAAACATTTCTGGTAAACTGTGTGAAGATAGTTCAGAAGTATCTCCAAGGCTTTTATACCATCCTGGGTTTTCTTTTTTCCTTTTAAGTAAATAGTCAATTTTCAATCTAATTTTGCATTTTATTTCTAAAGGAGGAGCTACCCACATTTATAAGCTTCAGGCTCCACAAACCCTAGATCTGCCCTGTGGATGCCCCACTGCACCGCCTGCCTCTGCCCAGCCCTCTTGAAGCCCCACTCTCACTGTGCTTGTGGTTTCTGCTTACGGATCTGTCCCCCAGCCCCACCCACCACCCCTGTAGACTGTGAGCTCCTCACAGGCGAAGAGTAGGCCCTGATTTCTTGGTACACTAGGGACTGCTTGGTACATCAGAGGCCAGGACAGATGTGTTAGAGAGAATGAGTGAATGAATTAATTAATCAATTAATGAAATGGGTCCCTTCAATGCCATCGGTAAGTATGACAGGTACAACCCCAGCTTAAAAATTCTAGGTCCACCCCCCGTGTGCCAACCCTGCCTAGGAGCAGGGGGGACTGACCATTTGGACGAGGATCAGCTCACACCAGTGTCTGGCAAGGAGGCCCAGAGCCCCAGATGCCACCCTGCCCTGTGCAGGCCCATGCCACCCCTTATGGCCTTTGAAGCCTCCCCAGCAGGAGACTTCCTTTCTGCAGCTGCAGAGGGTCAAGAGCCTCCGCCAGGGAAGAAGGAAGCGAAAGTGCCACTGGGAGTGAGTCATTGGAGGGTCCCCTGGGAGGGACCAGGGCCACGTGTGGCACGACCAGGAAAGGCTGGGCAGGGAGAGGCGCCAGAGTGAGTACCCTTCCCAGCACCCTCCAGGAAGACCTGCAGTCACCCCCGGCCCCTCCCTGACACTGTGGTCTTCAGCTTGGGGAGGACAATGCCTGGGAGACACCTCCTCTGTCCTGTGTCTCTGAAGGGCTGTTGAGGAGCTAGAAATTAAACAGTGTGCAGCAGAGGGGCAGACGCAGCTGGATGGGGAGGGCACGGAGGCCAACCGCGTGCCATGGAGGCAGGGCTCTGATGTGGTGACAGCCGCCCGGCAGCACCGATGGCCAACAGCAGGCGAGGCAGTACCACGCAGGGGTCAGGGTGTGGGCTCTGGATCCGAACCTCCTCACTAGCTGCAGGATCCCAGGCAAGTGGCTTCCCCTCTCCATGTCCTCCCCTTCCGCTTCTGTAAAGTGAGACCATGGTACTAAACCCACAGGATCAGCATGACATGACTCAATACATTAACATATGTAAAGTGCACGGAAGAGTGCCTGGTCCGAGGAACCCTGCAGTGAGGGATGATGACTTTTGTATCAGGCGGGATCTGGGCAGGACAACGGAAACGCTCCAGGTTTCCAACAGAGGGGATTTAATGCAGGGGCTTGTCGGCAGACAGAAATGAGAACAAAACAGGGACCGGTGCAGCCACCCGGAGACGGGCCTTTTCAGTCATATTCTACATCCTGCCGATGCCGTCTTCACCTCTCAGCCTCAACATCCTCACGTGTAAAACGGGAATAAAAAGAACATATTTTGTTTTTAAGGATTAAATAAGACGACATATGTGAAGTGTCTGGTAGAGCTGGCTCAGAGGAAAACTCAACAATAATCCTGGAAGATGCTTATACAGCTCAGTTCTCACAACAGTTCTGTGAAGCAGGTACTGCTGTCACTATTTCTCCCATTTTACAGATGAGGAGACTGAGGCACAGAGAGATCAAGTCACACAACTAGCAAGTGGCAGAGCAGATTTGAACCAAGGTGCTGGGCTCCAAAGTCCTGCCTGAACCATCCACTACGCTCCCGCATTTTACCATCAACCGCTGTCTCCCCAGCTGGCCTCACCCTGGTTCAATGCCTCTCTAATCAGCATCTGCTCCAACTGTAACACTTGACACCAGGCTTGTCACCTCTCCCCAGGCTGGGTCTTTGCTGTCACATCCACCTTGAGCCCTTGCTCTGCCACTTTCCAGCTGTGGGGGTTGGAGCAGCCAATTCCCATCCTAAAGCCTGGGTTTCTTCACCTGCAGCATCGGGAGGGAGCCATGTTCTGAGTTGGTTGGGCTGTGCTGGGGACAAAGCCACAGTCGTGGAGCACATGGCACTGGAGGTGTGTGTGTGTGTGTTAGGTCCATTCAACTCTTATCAAAAGTTAATCATATCCACTGAGTCTAGGGGATGCTGTCAACTCTTCCTTTGCATTTCCCGGCAAGTTCCCAGCCCCTGCAGTGTGCATCCTGGGCAGGTGTGTGGGCCACTGCCTGATTGCCCATCTCCTGCAAACTGCTTTTCCCAGGCTCCTTTGCCAACTGGCTTCTGGTTAGTTTGGGCCAGTGAGAAGCCCTGGTGGGAGATTGGAGGGTGAGAGGAGGGGAGAAGCCAGGGCATTTCTGCCTCTCTCTCTCTGCTTACTGAGGGCGCGAGGGTGTCTTTCTTCCAGAACTGGCCACTCTCTTCCATGTCTTCAGCTGGCTCCAGCTCCCCCAGGTGGCTTCTTCCATGGTTGGAGCTGCCTGCAGGCACTATCACCACCTCTGGCGTTTGTCTCTCTGGCCCTAGGGCGGTGGCAGCTTCTGACATTGCTGAGTGGTACTGCTTGGCTTTTCAGCTCTTTCCTCTTCCATGTAACCAATTCCCTAAATTCAATTTCCTCTGTTTGAAATACCTAGAGTAGCATCTGTTTTCACAACTGGCCCTGACTCTTAAGGTAGGCATCTAGGACTTTCCTTTTGCCCTAGAATCTCCTCCCTCTCTCCAGCCCCAGAGTCTATCCTGGAGGGTGAGAGTCAGGCCCTCAAGGTCATGGGACTGACCAGAGGAGGCTCGAGCTCCTAGCTCTTTGCAGTACACCTGTTCCAAGACAAGCAAAGTTTGCTCCTGCTAACCCTGGCCCTTGTGGTGTAGAATGAGTGTCATTATGCTACTAGGCTACCTCTTTACTTTGCGTTCCTGAGGACACGTTGTACAAAGGGTGGGAGGAGCTGTTGAGAGCAAGGGGAGGAGAAAGCAATGAAAGGGGCAAAGAGCTGGGCACAGAGCAGGCATCTAACAAGGGCATCTTTTCCGCCCCCTTCAGCACCTTCCGTGAGACTCAGGTCAAAGGCTTGAATTTTAAAACCAGCCCTCAGGGAAACAAAGGCTTTTTCCATGCCAGGACAGATTCCCCAGGGTCCTGCTCCTTAAGAAGCAGAGGATTCAGGGACAAACTCCTTTCAGTGAGCAGGCGGGTGGTCCTGCCTCCCACCCCGTGGGAGACTCATTTCGGGAGCTGCTCGCAGAGGTCCTCCCCCTTTGGCCTCCCCATCCCCTTCTGCCTTTCCAGAGCCCTGGGCAGAGGTTATGCCTGCCTGCCTCTACATGACAGCAGGGGCTGGCCAGATGGGTGGCTCTGGCAGGTCCCTCAGGCCCTTCCTGGGTCTGCCCCATCCCAGGGTCCCTGGCTTCATCTGTCACTTCAAAGCCTCCCACTCCTCACCCAAGGACCAAGGTAAATTCTGGTCTTTCTGGCCTCTTGATTTCCCCATATTTACACATCCTTTTGGGTGCTGTACCCAAGCCACCACAAAGGTAGGAAGAGCCTGAGAACTCATCCAGTCCAACCTCACCCCCTGTGGTATAGGTGGAGAAACTGAGGCTCAGAATAGAGACTTGCTGGAAGCATGAGAGTCATTGATAGGTTGACAGGAAGCCTGTGAAGCATGTGATGAGCTGGGCCAAGGCCCCAGGGACACATGTCCTACACCAGCACTTGCATGAGCACCCATAGGTTACATGCACTTCCCTGTGCTAGAGAGGACACACATGTCTATAAGTCACCATGCCTCCAGAGACCACAGGCTCAGCAGCTGGGGCTTACACATGCGTAGACATGCACGTACATGTGTACCTCGGGTGGTAGACCTGCCCACCCAGCACTGTGTACCAATGTGTGGGTTTACACCCACAGGCACTCATCAGTACACCCTCAGAGCCACATGCCTTTATGTGCCCCATAGAATCACACCCATGTGCACAATCTTATGTGTGTGTACTCTGCTACGTGACTCATAGCATGCATGCACATAAACAGCTACCACACACACACACCACACACACACAAACATTAGTTCACCAAGGTGCCCTCCCACACAAGGACACACGTCACACCCCTGCAGACCTGCCTTTACCCTCATGCACCCACACGGCACAGAGCAGCATCCAGACAAGCATCTGGTGTCCCTCCCATGTGGGTGACCACAACTACATGCACAGCCTCCCACCTGTGCCCTCCCACACAACTCACATGTGCCTCCAGTCCCCCTGTGGATACACACAGAGCGTCCCCCCCCCCCACCAACCTCCCCCACATCCTCTGCAGCCATGTGCTCTTACCCCTTCTTGCTGGGACCCTCCTCCAGGAACCTGGAGCTACCTGGCTGTCCTTGGGACTAAGACAGCACCCTGCCCCCCTCTTAGCCCTGTCCCCTAAACTGGGTGGCCTGGGTCCCAGGGGAAGGGAGAGGGTTGCCCGGAGCTCAAAGTCCTGAAGCCAAAGTCTTGTTTGCAGGCACTGGCCGGAAGTTGCACAACCTGCCCCAGCCAGCCGGGTTTATTGTCTCCGGCTTCCCCTTGGCAGCAGGCCCAGGCCCGGCCAGAGACCCGTTTCTCTGGGAGAGGGTGGGGAAAGTGGCTCCTCCCTCCCCTGCCTTGGAAACTTGTGGCCAAGGAGGACTCCACCAGTCCCCAGCTATGTGTGCTACGTGCCCAAGATTGAGATATGCAGGACTTAGACCCCAACTGCTCCTTTCCAGGAGACTGAAGACCAGCGAAGGCAGGGAGCTTGCCCACGGTCACCCAGCAAGCTGGAGGCTCAGCAGCACTGGCACCAGGCTCAGTTTTCTTTCTAAATCCTTTATCAAAAGAAAGATCCACAGAATCCTGACAGCTCTGCAGATGAGCAGACCTAACTGGGTGCAGAAGGGGGGACCCCAGAGTCAGTGAGTAGGGACCCCCTCCCTACCCCACGCCCACCAGGGCTGAGTCAGTTCGTCAGAGGATCACCTTGCCATATCACCAACTTACTAAATTGAGCTTACCATATCTATTCCAATCTAAAACCATTTTTTTTAAATTTGTAAAATTCCCAACAATGCTCACGAGATGAGTTGGCAAGACCTTCAGGGAGTCTTCAGATCCTTCCCCACTCTTGGGACCTGAAGCCCAGACTGAGCCAAGGCTGACTCTCCCTGGGGTCTTTATTCTGGTTCCCTCCAGTGGCAGCATCAGGGAGGTAGGGTAGAGACAAATGGAACGTTCCTGAAAATCCCACAAATCTTCTAAAGCTACTAAAACCCATGCCATGCCTGCTGCTCTTTCCTTCTCTCCTTCTCTGCCTCCCTCCGTCTCCCTCTTCTTTCCTGCCTTCCTTTCTCAGGTCATTAGGCAAGCCCAGGTAGTGCAGTACGGTGGTCCTTGCAAGGTTGGGGTTAAAATGACATGGAGTGGCAGCCCGGTGGGGTCAGAGATGGGTACACACAGGGGACAGAGCGAATGAACCATCTATCGTGGGTAGAAGGAGCATGTGATGTCTAGATGTATACATATATACATACTTCATATACATGTATATGATGTGTGCGTGTGTATTGCTCAGCTCTGTTCACCAGGAAGTTCTGGGAACAGCAACACTCCAGTAGCGATGAGCACACCTAGTGCCAAGATGCTGTTTTCTAAATACCATTCAGAGGGATGGCTGATGCCTGGCCTGGAGCAGAGGACGTATAGATGAACCTGGAACACCTGTTGAGTCAGAAAGCAAAAACGTGCTCAGAGAATAATGGGGACATGTCAAAAGGACACAGGAGCCAGCTGAGAGGGGCTTCTTCTGGCCAAATCTGGTGTAATTTGGGCATCCAAATAAATAATGATAGCAATGGATTGTAATCCATTGAATAAAATAGGAACCCATGAATCCATACTGTTGTAAACAAACAAACGAATACACAAAGGGACAGAAGAGAAACCTTTTCCTTACAGTAGAATGCCTAAATAAATAAATAAAGAAGAAGAAAGAAGAAAAATCACCTATGACAAGTATTATCATGATTATTATTTCAGGTAAGAAATATCCGTGAATGCTAAAGCCAAGGGTGTAAATGGGATGAGATATTGACGCAGTGCTGAAGTATCTCCACACAAGCACTTACCACCGACAAAAGAACAGAAGTAACCTGACGAGGGAGAAACCTGATTGTGATCAGTTGCTCGGAGCTGCCAGCACCGTGTTAATAAATCAACGGCACATGCCACCTGATGGGACACAATGAGAGGGGTCATGTGCGGCCTAATGGGACACAATGAGAAAGGCACCCCGTCATTTCTTTCACAACCCTGCCCAAGACGCACATACGGGCATGATCGTGACTGCACCCTTCTCTTCCAAAACATCAAGTATGGAACTCGAGGCAAGACAGAGCAATTGTTCTAGACTGAAGGAAACGAGAGGGACATACCGCGTTCGGCTAGGTTGAGTCCCTTTCTCTAAATGACATCTGGGACAACTGGTGAAACTTGAATGGGGTGTCTGGATGAAGGGCATAAGGAGTTCTTTGAACTGTTCTTGCATATTTTCTATAACCTGAAATATTTTAAATGAAAGTTATTTTTTCCTCCTGTGTTGCACAACTTTATAAAGTGTCAAAGCAGGCTCCTGGATGGATGTCTCCAATAAAAAGAGGGGACAGAACCCACCTTCTGGTGGAGAATTTGGGGTAAATTCAGGTGGGCACCTGGAAGTCAAGCTAGTAAAAAACAGAAAAACTAACAATTCCAGGGAAAACAGAAAGTTGAACAAGAAAATGAACACAATCTACTCTATATGGCTGGGCTATCAACAATGTCTACATCATCACAAAATAAACTCCAAATATTTATCTAGCCAAAAATTATAGCCTTATAATCATGTAAGATGGTACCAGGAAGAAACAGGGGGTGGGGTTGTATGGGAAGGAAATTCAAATTTTCCAAAGTAGGGAGATGGTAGATTATATCTGACACTGAAAATCAAGAAATAACAGTACAAGCATGTTATTTAGATGCTAAAGGTAAATTAAAAAGTAACTTCTGTTTCTTGTTAAAAAGTGGTTGCTTCTGATGGCCGGGCATTGGGGGCAAAGACAGATTAGACAGGAGATGGCTTTTTTTCATCAAAAGTCATGCAGAACAAAGTGCATGTAAAACTTTAATGCAAGTAAAATTAAAATATAAAAATATAATTAAAAGAAATACATTTTGAGCTAAGCAGCAAATTTGGACAATTTGTTGAGTTGACTATTTAATAAAATCTGCAAAAGAATCCCCCAAGTGCTAAAGTACTGATAAAACAGAAATTATTTTTTCTAAGACTTTTTAAAAAATCAGTCTAACATGAAAAATTCCCATGTGATATGGTGAAAGACATGTTTATAGGATATTATTTAAGAAGAATAAATGTTTTATGACCCTTAGCTTTGGACAAATTGACTAGTCCTTGAAACTCTGCTAGGAAGGGAATATATCCATTAGAAAAATGTTCATTGAACGTAATCAAAAAGGATATTTTTTAAACAAGTTTTTGGAGAATCAGGCAACTTGGTAATATATGGCAGTGGTCCTTCAATGAGCTTTTGGAGAACTACCTTTTGCCACATTGGCCTTTGCAGGTTTGGCAGCTTTGCCTGAACCCAATGGCGGCCCTTCCCCAGGACCCAGGCCCTGGCCTGGGCAGTGCAGGCCAGTTCCCCTAGACCCACCCCAATCCCGCTGGCAGCCTCCCTGCAGGAGAGGAGTCACACTCCTTCCAACAGCCCTTTGTGGTGTAAATTCATACCCCATTTTACAGATGAGAACATGGAGGTGTCAAGAAATGAATTGACTTGCCCAAAGTCTCACAGTCAAAAAGTGACCAAACTGGACCTGGCACACAGGTTGACAAACCCCAAGGCCAGGGTTCTCTCTTTGCTCCTTCACCGTTTCCATCCCCCACCGGCTGGTGCCAGACCTAATTAGAGCCTTCCTGGCCCCTGAGATGGGATGGGAGGCGAGTGTGTCATTAGAGTATGAGATTCTGGAAGCTCCCGCCAGGTGTCATTATGTCTAATTACGTGAGTTCAGGGTTCTGTGTGGGTGGGTAGAGCCAGAGGATCTCCACGGTAAGGTGGCCAGAGAATTTCTGCAGCCACATAGTGGGACAGAGGCTGCTGAAGGGCCTCACAACATGTTCCCTGCATCTGCTGTAGAAAGCCAAGCTCCAGGCCCTTCCCTGGGGCTGCAGAGGAGGCTTTGTGGGAAGTGCTCTGTGTCCATGCCTCTCTGGATGTTCTTGACCAGACTCCCACCTGGGCAGGGAATGGAGTGGAAGGAGATGGCTACAGGAGGAGCACAATTTCCCTCATCCCATCCCCAGACAGGCAGACAGACAGACACAGGCACACACCCAGCACAGAAACGTGGGTCTGAACCTCTGAGTAAAGATCTGCTTACACCTTCATTGGCTTCATTGTGCATTCACTTTGGGGAAGAGCAGGTGAGAAGGAACATGGAACAGTGAGAACACGCAGTCCCTGTCCTCCCTGGGCAGAATGGGCCATGGAGGGGCCAGCCCGTGGCTCACTTGGGAGAGTGTGGTGCTGACAACACCAACTCAAGGGTTAAGATCCTCTTATCAGTCATCTTTATAAAAAAAAAAAGAATGGGCCATGGAAACAAACTTTTGCATGTGCTCATTTAATAAACAGGTATTGAGTTATGTACTGACAACTTAGATAAATGGTCACATTCCTTGAAAGACACAAATTACCATAGCTCACTGAAGAAGAAATATATAATGCAAATAGTCCTGTAGGTGAGTGAAAGAATATGAATTTACAGTTAAAAACTTTCCCGTGAAAAAATTTCTAGGCACAGAAGGCTTCACCAGTAAATTTTACTTGTTAAATTTATTTGAGGAAAAAAAAATTAATTCTACACAGACTCTTCCAGAACATGGAAGGGGAGGGCACAACTCTTAACTATTTCTATGAGCTCAAAATTACCCTAATACTAAAGCATGACAATGGCATTTTTTTTTTTTTTTTTGTCGTTTTTTCGGCACTCAGCCAGTGAGTGCACCGGTCAGTCTTATATAGGATCCGAACCCGCGGCGGGAGCGTCGCCGCACTCCCAGCACAGCACTCTACCGAGTGCGCCACGGGCTCGGCCCGACAATGGCATTTTAAGAAAAGGAAACTATAGACCTATATCCCTCATGAATATAAATAGAAAAATCTTTAACAAAATATTAGCAAATCAGGGCAGACCCCGTGGTGCACTCGAGAGAGTGCGGCGCTGGGAGCACAGCAGCGCTCCTGCTGCGGGTTCGGATCCTATATAGGCATGGCCGGTGCGCTCGCAGTGCGGCCGGTCACAAAAAAGACAAAATATATATATATATATTAGCAAATCAAATTTAGCAACATATAAAAAGAATAATACATCAAGGTCAAATGGAGTTTATCTCAGGAATGCAAAGGTTGGTCCCACCTTCGAAAATCAATCAAGGCAGGGCCAGCCTGTGGCTCACTTGGGAGAGTGCGGTGCTGATAACACCAAGGCCACAGGTTCGGATCCCTATATAGGGATGGCCAGTTAGCTCACTTAGGAGAGAGCATGGTGCTGACAACACCAAGTCAAGGGTGAAGATCCCCTTACCGGTCACCTTTAAAAAAAAAAATCAATCAAGGTAACTCACCATGTCAACAGCTTTAAAGGAAAAGCCATATGATTATCTTAATATATACAGAAAAAGCATTTGATGAAATTCGAAAGCCATCCATGATTTAAAAAAAAAACAAATTTTCAGCAAACTAGGAATAGGAAGGAACTTCCACAATCTGATAAAGAACATCTACAATAAGACCTACAGCTAACACCATACTTAATGGTGAAAGCTGAATACGTTTCCCCTAAGATTGGGAACAATGTAAGGATCTCCACTCTTGCCATTGCTACCCAGCACTGTACAGGATATCCTAGCCAGTACAATAAACCAAACAAGCAAATAATAAATAAATAAATGGCAGACAGATTTGAAAGGAGTAAGTAAAACTGTATTTGTAGAGAACATGGTCATCTATGTAGAAAAATCCCCCAAATCTAAAAAGCTAACAGATGTAATGAGTGAGTTTAGTAAGATTGCAGAATACAAGGCAAACATGCAGTCAATTGTATTTCTATACAGTAGTAATAAAAAATTTTGAAATTCAAATGAAAACTCAATATCATTTATAATAGCATCAAAAATAAAAATTAAGGGATAAATCCAATAAAATATGATTTTCATCCGGAAAACTGAAAATCATTGCCAAGAGAAATTAAAGAATACCTAAATAAGTGGAGAGATATACCATGTTCATGGATGAGAAGATTCAATACTTTAAAACATATTAGCAATTCTGAAGAATTACATCAATTCTTCAATTGATTTATAGTCAACATAAGTCCAATCAAAATCCCAGCTGGCTTTTTTTTTTTTTTTTTTGTAGATATTGACAAGCAGATCCCAAATTACATATGGAAACTCAAAGAACCTAGAATAGCCAAAACAATTCTGAAAAAGAAAGATGAAGCTGGAGGAGTCACAGTACCTTATTTTAAGACTTACTGTAAAGCTATGATAAGCAAGACAGTGTGGGGGTGGCATAAGATTGGACCTGTGATCCATGGAACAGAATAGAGAGTCCAGAAATAGACCAATACACATTTGGTCAGTTGATTTTTGACAAAGGAATGAAAGTAATTCAATGGAGGAAGAATAGTCTTTTCAACAAATGGCATAGAAAAAATTGGACATCCATATCTGAAAAAAAAAAAATAACCCTCAACCCTTACCTCTCACGACATATAAAATTTAACTCAAAATTGATCATAAGCTGAAATGTAAAATATAAAAACTTCTAAGATATAATATAGAAAAATATTCTTGTGAATTTGGTAGATAAAGATTTCCTAGATAGAATACAAACAGCATAAACCATAAAAGACAAAAATTGCTAAATTGGATTTTATCAAATGAAAAACTTCTGCCTTATGAAAGTCACCATTAAGTAAATGAAAAGATAAGTCAAAGATTAGGAGAAAATGTCTGATAAATAACTAATATCCAGAATTTGAAGACAACTTACAACTCAATAAGGAGACAAACTACCCAATAATAAAAATGGGCAATAACTTTGAAGAGACACTTCAAAGATGAAATATCATGGCAAATCAGTGAAGAAAATGTTAAAAATCATTATTCATTAGGTAAATGAGAACTATTGCCACAATGAGCTAGCACTACACACCTACAGAATTGCTAAAATTTTGAATATTAAGTTAAATACCAAGTCCTGGCGTGGATTTACAGACACTAAAACATACATTGCTGGAAGGGATGCAAAATTGTACAGCCATGTTGGAAAATAGTTTGGCAGTTTTTTATTTAGTTAATCAGTGAACCTTGAAAACATTACGCTAAGTGAAAGAAGCCAGTCACAAAAGACCACGTATTATCTGATTCCATTTATATGAAATTTCCAGAATAGGCAAATTCGGAGAGACAGAAAATAAATTAGTGGTTGCTTGGGGCTGAATGAGGGAGGGATGGTTTCCCTTTTTGTCCTAAAATTGACTGTGATGATGGTTGTGCATGCCCGTGACTATACCAAAAAAACCCATCGAGTTGTATACTTTAAATGGGTGAATTGTATGGCGTGTGAATTATATCTCAATAAAGCTGTTTTTGGAAAAATTGAGCCCAGTGATTCTTCTCCACCCTCTCACTTTCCATTTCCTATCTCCATATTTCTTGGGTGTTCCCAAGCAATTCCTGTTCCCAGTTTCCTGTCTCTGCCTTTTTTTTAAAACCAAATATTCCTATTCTGCATCAGCCCACAATCTGAACTACCAAAGAAAGGATTCTCCTGGGGAGTGGGGGGCACAAGAGAAGTTGAAAGGTAAACACTATTCTCTTTATCCACGGGGCAGGCTGTGGACCCCAGGACCAGGATCAGGTAGGGTGGGGTGAGTGAGGCAGCCAGGCCACAGAATGTGCAGAGGTCTCACCCCCAGGGATGTGCAGGTGCAGCTTGGTTCCTGGGAGTAAATGCTTCCTTCCTTTTTTTTTTTTTTTGGTGGTAAAATACACATAACAGAATTTACCAATTAAACCATTTTATTTTATTTTATAATTTTTAAAAACATTTACTTGTACATATTCATGGGGAATGGTGTGTTGTTTCAGTACATGCATTAAACCATTTTGCAGTGTACAATTCAGTGGTTTTTAGTACATTCACAATGTGGAACCATCACAACTATCTAGTTCCAAAGCTTCTCATCACCCATAGAGGAAACCCAGGGCCTGTCAGCAGTCACTCCACATTTCCCTCTCCCCCAGCCCTAGCAACCACTGATCTGCTTTTTTTCTTTATAGGTTTGTCTGTTCTGGACATTTTACATAAATGAAATCATACAATATGTGGTCTTTTGTGACTGGCTTTTTTCACTCAGCGTAGTGTATTTAAGGTCCATCTGTGTTGCAGCATGTGTCAGTAATTCATTCCTTTTTATGGCCAAATAATATTCCTGTATATGGATATACCACATTTTGTTTATCCATTCATCTGTTGATGGCCATTTTCATTGTTTCTACCTTTTGGCTACTGTGAATAATACCACTAGGAACACCGTGTACAAGTTTTTGTTTGAACACCTGTTTTCAATTCTTTCGGGTGTCGAGTGGGCAAAAGTGGACTTGCTGGGTCAGACGGTAATTCCATATTTGATCTATTAAGGAGCCGTCTTCTCACATTTTGCACCGTGGGCTTCTTGCTTGCCTTGTCCTAGTCCAGCCCTGCTACATGCTCACCCATTTATAACTTTTGTCCCCACATCACCATCGTGCCCGTCCTCGTTAGCAGCTTTGAGGCAGAGAGGTTGACATGGGCAACAATTCTTAGTCACATCCAGGGGCCTGGCAGCATGTCCCGTGAAGCTGATGCACAAGCAGAATGGTGGCCACTGGAGCTGGAGAAGTCAGCAGAGGCCACAAGAGCCTCAGATGTCATTCTCAGGAGCTGGGACTTCACGCTGTTGGTGGCAGGGAGCCCAGACAAGAGAAACATCAGGGGGACCTTTTTCTGAGCTCAGGAAAGGTTACAAACTCTGCCTTAAGATTTGAGAGAGCACAGGGACCCTGGGAAAGCTTGCTCTAGTCCCGTTCCGTCCTAACTCTGTGCAGGAGTCTAGGCAAGCCACTTCCGCCCCATGGGCCTCAGTTTCTCAGACTGGAGAGTGAGAATAATAAGTTTCTCCTGTGGGTCGTAGGTGGGAGCTGGCTTCGTGATCTGTGAAGCTCAGGATAGAAGCTTCTACTTGCAATGCCTGCTCAGGCAGCTCCTGGAACTTGGCAGGACTTTGCATAGACTGTACCTTAGTTGGTCTATGGAGGCATCTGGGAAGTTATGCGGAGTCTGAAATTCTGTAAGAGGAAATGCACTTATTACACACACGGGGGAGCTGACTAAAGGAATTCAGCAGTGAATCCTCAGGCGTGGCTTTTGTGCTCAATAAATTGGAATTTTCATATACTGCATTTGCAGCTCAGCCAAGTTCTGAAAAGTGTGAGTCCAAACCATATGGAGGTGGAGGTGGCAGGACTCAGGTTTCTATGGTTTTCAGGGCACAGGGACTTTCTCCTAGGCCATAAACTCATCTAAAAGAAGCCCAGGGCCTCCCCCATGGGTTTGGAGGGAGAAGGTTCCAGAAAGCAGAGGAAAGGGGAGACTGTGCTTTCCCCACCCACCTTTTGAAGGTCAAAGCAGATCATGCTAAGGCAAGAAGACGTGGTGATCTTACCTGGGGAATTTGGAGGTTACCCACACTGGTAGGGAAGAGGAGGAGGGACTTTCTCCGGAGGGACAGGGATAGTCTAGACTCTGATTCAGTCCCCATTTGTGGAGGAAACATCAACCCTGTGCCAGGCACTTGGTACTTATTATCCCATTTAATTTTCCCAACAATCCCTTCCTTTACAGATGAAGTCAGAAAGGGCCAAAAGGTAATGTGGCCTGCCAAGGTCATAGGCCAAGTTAAGGACTGGAGCCAGGATTTGAACCCAGACATAGCTCAAGGCTTGGGGCTGGCTCACCCAAAAGTCCCCTTGAGAGCAACCAAGAGTCAAGCATGGGAGTGGTGTCTGGGTCAGAGAGAACATTCTCAGTGGTCAGGGCTAGTGTGACCCTGTGGGAGGGACATTTGTGTCTTCTCTTTTTGGTCTGTTGAAATTCCCCCATCTTTTGCAGAACTGCTTCCTAGTATTCTTATCTGGAACTTACACCAAGGGCAGCCAAAGGCCAGGCCTGACTTGGAGGCCTGAGAAGGGGGGCTCAGAGCAAAGGGTCACCATCTTGCATGGCCCTCCTGCCCTGGGCCTCTGTAAGTGGATGGAGTAAATCTGTGTTCATTACCCCAACCCCCACCCCCTTCCCCTCCTCCTCCCTGTCACCGTCCTGAGCAGGGGTCTGGCAGGGCTGGAGAGTCCCCTGAGCTAAGAGTGCCTGGGCCTAGATACAGCTGCCTGGAATTCAAAGAGACTGCCTGGGAAGAGCAGGGACTTTAGATTGAGATCTGGGTTCAAATCTCAGTTCCATCATTTCTTGCTGTGTGGCCTTGGCCGATTCCCCTCACCTCCCTGCTCCTTGGTTTCTCCATCTATAAAGTGGGACCAATACTCCTCAGATGGAGGGGGCACTGATGTTCTCATATCACATAGCACATGACAACAGGAGAGCCCATGGGTAGGACTTCCCATCAAGGAATGGGAGCGACTTTGACCTTTCCCAGCATTCCCCCAGCTTCTAGAAGCCCCCTTCCAAGGAGTGGAACCTGTGCCCAAAGTGCCAGTGCTCTTGCCTGGGCACTCCTTGGCCCTGGGGAGATACCACGATGGACTAGCTGGGTCCCTGCCTTTCGGCAGCTCACAGTCTAGAGAGCAGGCAGAGCTGAACTGGGCAGCAGAAGGACATGGGGTGGGGATCAGCAGAGGGGTGCACAAGTGACCCAGCAGCAGGAAGGATGACCCTGCCTGTGGTCAGGGAGGACTTCACAGGGAAGAGGCTGGAGGGGAGAGTCTGAATATTTAACAACCTGTTTGTCACAGTCACTGACCAATCAGGAAGGACATTGGCTGTAAACAATCCATAGGACCCATCAGTGTCTACCAGCTGATGGTTAATGCTCTGGGATGGGGTATTTGATTTGGGTCCTGACGGGTGGATAAGAGTTCTCCGGACAGGTGGGAAGAAAGGGCACTCCAGGCAGAGGGAACAGCAGGTGCTAAAGCCTGATGACCAGAGAGAGCACGGCATTCCTGGAACGCAAAGGCTGGAGCGTAGGATGCATGGAGGTGGAGGGAAGCAGAGGAAAACAGAGTCTTAAGTGTCCCTAAGTTTGGGTGACGTGGTTAGGACATCTCTGATGGGGCATTCCTTTCTGGTAACCCACATGAACGGGCACTGCAGTGGGAGTTTCCAGGGTCTGGACACTACTGCTATCGCAGGCCCACAGCATCTCCTTGGGTCAGAGCTGTTACTAGGGGTCTGGGTCCGGGCTGCATTCTCCTGGGAGGAGAGCTGGCAAGGGCAGGAAGAAAGCCTCAGTTGAGGGGCGCCAGAAAACTGAGGGAAACTGAGGCAGATATTCAGATATATGAGTGGGACCAATACAGTGGGTGACCTGGGCTCCCCTGGCTTTGAGTCCCGGCCCTAGATTGACACTGAGGCTTCCTGTCTGCTCGGGAAAAACTCAGGGATGTTTTGAGAACTCAGTGCCTGGTCCTAGCACAAGCTCTGCGCACATGCACTGTGTGACCTAGAGTAAGGCACAAGACCTCTCTGGGTGTCAGGGTCTCCACATGCATGAGGGAGCTTGTCAATTTCTCCCTGGGAAATGAAGGGTGTGCCAGGCTCTCCTGCCAGCCACCCTGACCTGGCAAGGTGAGAAAGGTGAGAGCTTCGGACTCATGCAGAGCTCGGTGTGAATCCCAGCGCTGGGAGAGACGGGATGTTTGGCTCTGAGCAAGTGCTGAGATCTGGGCCTCCATCTCCCCATCTACAGAGTGGGAAGCGATGGGCGAGGGCGCTGTTGTATGGAATGAAGGAGAAACTCCGGGGGACTGGGGACAAGACAGTAAAGTGGTGGTAGAGAGCCTTGCTCCCCCTCACCTGCCGGGGGTGTCTTCGGCCTGCTGCTCAGTGGCAGGACTTTCACTGGAGCAGGCGGTCAGTGGTGAGCAGGGAGGGGGACCATATCATTTATTGTCCTCCCAGGACGCTTTGAGCATGAAAGGGGGCACTATTAGTAATAAACAGCCGTAAACCTGCACTGTCCTGAGGAAGTGGGAATTTACGACCCCCGTGGTGATGACTGGGGATTCAGAAATCAGGATGGAGAGACAGGTGGGGACACGGTTGAGGAGGGGCCTGAGCAGGGGCCAGGAGGAGCAGAGTTTGGAGAGGGGGCGTGGCGTCTCGGCTGCCCTTCCTAGCTTTCCTGTGGGGTGTACTGATCAGTCCCCTCGCCACTGTCCCAAAACCCTTCAGGAAAGAGCTGCTTTGCTGGCAGCAGTTTGGGAGTGGGGTTTGGGTTGGACACGTGTTTGTTATCCCACAGCTTTGCTTGCTGGTTGGTTGCTTCACTTTTTCCTCTTGGATGTGACTTCCTGCTGAGCCCAAGTCTTCCTGGGTGCAGGAGGGCAGGGTATAGTCGGTTGTGCTGGTAAAGAGGCTTCTCCAGTGACGGGAAGGCAGTAGCTGCTCAGTAAATGCCATCCCCTTCCATCTGCATCCACAAGCGTCCTTGCACTGGGACCCTGGTCCATGGTCGTTTCAGACCCCTAAACTCCCTGTCTCCTTCCTACTCTCCAACTGCCTGAGCCCTCCCGACACCGCCCCCCAGCGCTGCTGCTGCTGCTGCTGGATCGCTTTCCCTCCCGCTTCCTCCCTCTCCCTCTCCAGTGGGGGCTGGGCTGGGACGCAGCTGGCGGGGGCGGGGGGCTCTCCCCCAGACCGTGTCTCTGCACAGCGCTCTCCACAGTCACACGCACTCGGGGCCTGCATTCCTCCATCCTTAATGCCTCCTCTGGGAACACAGGCTTCCAGAAACCCGAGACGACCAAGCAACCGGTGCAGGCCAGAGAGAGGTGGGCCCAGACGGGGTCGGGGGCTCGGGGCTCGGCTTCTGCTCGGCTGAAAACGGAAACCGAAGGCCTCCCCTCCTCTTCCAGCTGCTCTGGGCTATTAGGCCTGGGAGCAGGAGCACTAGCTTTTGCTAAAGCCACTTAGGGAGATGGGGCTGGAAAAGGAGAGAAGTCATGATACTTTGTAAAGGTGGAGGGATTTTTGCCAGGTCTACCAGGTGCAAAGGTTTTCACACTGGGGACCCATTCACTGCCCCCTTTAGGCTTTCGGAACAACAGGGCAGACTAGTATTAGGACCAAAAACAACCAGAGAGGTGAAGCCACTAGCTCAAGGTCACACGGCCTCCAAGTACATTTAGTTGGAATTAGCCCCCTCCCCACACCTCTCCCTGGTTAACGTGTGAAATTCTTCCCTTTGGGGATTTATTCATTCCATTCATGTGAGCTCCCATCCCTACCTCACCACACTTTGGAATCTTAAAATCATGGCTCATTTGGCCTGAAAGGATCATTAGAAATTAATTTGTCCAATTCTTTTTCCTATCCATGGGGAAACTGAGGCCCAGAAAGGGGAGATGACTTGTTTGTGACACACCCAGACCTCCTAAGACTCAGGACGCTTCAGCAGAAGAGTCTTATCAGGCAGACTTGGGTTTGAGTTCTGACCCTGCCTTTGACTTTCTGGGAGAGTAGACATTACTTTGCTGAGCCTCAGTTTCCCCATCTATTAAATGGGGATCACAAGACCGTCACTGCAGGGTTGTTAAAAAGATTAAAGGAGGGCCTAGGTTAGGGATCAGCAGCATGGATCCTGGCACACAGTAGGTACTCAGGACAGGCTGGCTGCCTTCCTTCTTCCCTAGCAAAGGAAAATTGAATCTTAAAGCTCTGAGACCAGGGTCACTCCCTTGTAGGACCTGAGAGGGAACTAGATAGGACCAGGGGTGTGCTAGAGTTGATTCTCATTGGCTGACAAGAGCAGGTTGTTAAGTGAGAGCTGCTTGTTAAGTATTTGGGAATTGTAAGGCGCCTTGAATCAGCCTTGATGGGAGTATTTTACACCATGGAAATTGGCAAACGCTACGAATAAGGGATTTTTTTTTTTTTTTAAATAAAGACCCATAGTACAGGATTTGTCAATAGTAGGAAGTGACTCATGGTATCATTATGCTTATTTTACAGATGAGACTCTGGGGCTGGCTGTGCCAGCTAAATGCATCTGCATATCTGTTACGAAGGGCAGCTTCACTGTGTCCCAGCTGTGTGACCTTATACAAGTCACTTTACCCTCTGAGCCTTTTTTTTTTCCCAGAAGGGGAAACTGAGACAAATACCCAGCGATATGGGCATCTGTAAAGGGAGATAAAATTGGCACCCACCTCATAAGCTTGCTGGATAATTAAATGAGATGACGTGTGGAAAATGTGAAGTGCTGGGTTCTTAGCTCCATAAACAGTTGGTATTAGCATTATTTTCAGCCACATGCTGGCTTGGTGTCTTCCCATACCCAATCATAACCTGATGAGAAAGATGCTATCACCTACAATTTCCTGATGGAGGAACGGAGGCTCTGAGAGGTGAGGTGACTTGCTCAAGGTCATGGTCCCAGTAGGTGGCAGAGCCAGGCTTTGAACCCTGATCTGATTGGCTCTAAGGCCGGGTTTCTGCCAAGGCCCCTTGGCCCCAGCCCAGTGTGGGAGGCTGGTCGCAGCGCACGGGTTGTGGTGTTTGGCAACGGGCTTCAGGCGGAGCGCGTGGGGTCAAGCGGCTGCCTGTCCCAGGGGTCTGCCTGAGCACTCAGCTCAGCGCCCGAAGCCTGCAGTGTTCAGCCAAGCAGCGCTCACACGTGTCTCCCTCTTCAGGGGCTCCGGAGCCCCCAGACTCACCGCCTCCCCTCCAGTGTGCCTCTGTATCCACACACCCTGCTTCAGGGGAATCACCCCCAAACAGGGACAGCCACCCCAGCCCAGGCATCTCAGAATATCATCTGAATAGGGAGGATGGGTTTTCTTTCCTGCTGAGGGGCTGCCACTCGCTGCTTCCACTTCTGGAACAGAGGGCTGGTGTGGGGCTGGGGGCGGGGAGTGGCGGTGCCCAGACCCTGCAAGCCCCTTCTCAAATAAACCTAATCAAACCTTTCCTCATTCCCCACCCCAGCCCTATTTCTCCCCATCCCCATCCCCATCCTTCCAGTCTCCGTCTGGTTCTTCCTCCCTACTCTACCCCCAAGACAAGCCTGGCATGTCCTGATGCCTGGAAAAATTACAGCCTTTCCCAGCAAGCCAGGGGCAGGGCTGAGAACCCCACACCAGATGCCCATCCCTCCCTTTGGAGCATTGCCTCATGTTTGGGACTTGGGGTTGATGGGTGGATGATGTCATCGGCCCTAAATCCAAGGGGCCCCTTGCCTCCATTGGCTCAGAGAGCAGCCAGCCTGCTGGGCGTGCAGGGGAGGCCTTAGGCCCAGAGGAGGAGACTCGCCTTAGCCACACACTTCAGGAGTGTCAGGAAGGATGTGGGCCCCTCACTTGCCTCCCAAAGCCAAGGGGTTGCCCGGATGCCTGGGGAGACATATGGGCAGAGTGGGACCTGGCTGGCTGGGTTCATTTATTCCCCCCTCCCTTATGCTAAGGACCTCCCTCAGGACCGTCCTGGGCACACAGGGACTTCCACTCACACCACGAATCTGGAGTCCTTACTGTGCCAGGCTCTGGGCAGGTGCAGGAAGACAAAGTGGACCCATCACCACCCCTGGCCCCCAGGGGAGGAGAGAGACAAAGCCATAGTCTCATTCAACTCAATCTCAGGAGAGAGCAGATGTCCAGAAAGCAAAGCAGGGCCACAGTCACAGTGTTTTGTGAACTTATGAAACTCCTTCAGAGGCCAAGATAGCATCCCCACAGTTCCCATGACCATGTCTGTCACCTCTCAGCAGCCACAAACCCACCTCTTTTACTGAGGAACGCGATGGTTGTGAATGCTTCTATGGGGGACTGACATAGAGCCAACCCCTTTGTTATTTTGGTATTAATGCTCTCTGAGTCTCAGTTTCCTCATCTGTAAAATGGGCGGCGATCACTACCTCGGAGCATAGTTGAGAAGATCCTTTAAGGGAACATGCATGAAAGGTGCAGTTCTTGGTGCTCACTACGGATCAGGAGGATTTGAATCTGTCACCTGAAAGAGCAAGTACTGGAGGTGATAGAAGGAAGTTCAGGGAGCTGCAGGGATGCGGGAACATCAAGGGTACATTTCCGCCTCTTATTAGCTGCACGGCCTTGAGCAAGTCCCATCCGTAAAGTGAGGGTTGGAATGATAATCCCCAAAGGCCCTCCCTGCCTTAATTTAAGAGGGTTGACTTTTGTTGTTTCAACATTCCAGGAGCCTCCTGGGTGTGGGGTCTACCATGTCAAGCAAAGACTGAGTTGGCAGCAGTCGCTGCCAAAGGTGGGAGGAGATAACTGTTTCGCAGGCCCTATCATAGGATCAGCAAAGCATGAAAGGCTTACACAATGCTTCCCTCTGGGCGGGAAGAGTTACTGACACCCTGCACTTAATGTCTCATTCCTCAAGCCTCCCCCAACTCTTCCAGCCCTGGAGCACAGTTTAACTCTTCACTAAGCACTTTCAGGAATATAATCTCCTGTGGCCACCTCAATCCTGCAAAAGAGGGTGACTGCCCCCATTTTACAGAGGAGGAAACTGAGGCCCAGAATGGGGATGTGGATTGCCAGAACTTGCACTGCAAAGAAGAGGCAGGCTGAGTTTTCAAGTATCAGAAGAACCCATGTATGAGCTCTTTCAATAACCGTACAGATACCTGCAGCTGAGAAAAAATAGCCCCAAAGCCAAACCTCACAAATGAGGGACCATGGAGAGACTGCTCTTTTTTGCTCCTCAAATGTTTTCTGTTTTTCTTGCCCCCAACCAGATCACATGTCCTTGAGTGCAGGGTCCATGGCTGAAACTTCTATCTCCCACAATGCTTGGAACAGAGCACAGAGCATGTGCTTGCTTAATGTGGATTAAATGCAAATATTTTGGAATACTACACAGTATTAAGTATTAAGGAAGTAGCTTCTTATGGAGTTGGTAGGAAATGATCTTTGAGAAGTGAAGAAAAAATAAAGTGTATAATAGTACAGATCACATGCTATCATATGTGCAAAAAATAAGAAAAGAGAAAATATATGTGTACACACATACATATGTCCATATATGCATGCATACATACACACCAACACAGAACACACTGTCTGGAAACAGTGTGTTTGGCAACATTGGTTCCCTCTAGGGATCAGAACCAGGTGGCAGGGAAGCAGGGATGGAAAGGACACTTTTCATCATGTGCCCTTCTGTACCTTCTGTATTTTGAACTGTAGGGAAGTATTATCTATTCAAAAATAAGCCTTTAAAAAGTTAAAATAGCTAAAAATGGGTTTGCTATTTTAAAAAGTGAGCCACATGATGTTGCAGGGGTCAGGGTGAGGGGATGCTTCCTGCATCCCAATCCTTATCAAAATTCCCCAGGTGCACTGGGCAACAGGAAATCCTAGAAGGTCAAGGTTGGCAGGGCTGTCGGGAACAGTCCCAGGTTCACACACGGAGCGATGGCTGAACTGGTGGGGGTTGGAGTGGGGAGGGGGGTCCTGACTCCTTCCCCAGCCTGTGAGGTTTGCTGCTCCTAAAAATGTGACTTGGCTGAGTAAACTCTCGTGGAGGTTCTTGGCTGAACACGCAGACATCAGGACGCGGAGAAGGACCCAGCAGACAAGAGGTCCCTGTAGTACTTGGCATAATGTAAAAAATGAATCTTCGAATGTGGTGGCCTTTGCAAACAACCAGGGTGACCCCAAAGTTGATCGCCCAAATCAAGACACTTTCAGAGTGAAAAGGGGTGCTGTTTGTAATCATGTCTGGACAGCGAAAGCAAGCGAGACCTCCTGGGAAAACTGGGACTCTCTCCCCACCAAAATACCATCAACAGGAAGCCGGAGAGAGACATTTTGGACAAAGGGCCTTCAAAGGAACATGGTCAATTCTTCACAACCCACCCACCCCCACCCATTCCCCTAAATATACCGACAACTATATAGGTTTCGGGTAAACCTAGATTCAAATGCTGGTTGTGTTCAAAGCACCTTACTTCTCAGAGCCTCAGTTTCTTCATCTGTAAAACATAAGTCATGAACCCTAGCTGGAGGTTTGCTGGGAAGGTTAAGCATCTCACACGGAGCTGGGTGCAGAAAAGGTGCCCTGCAAGCAATGGTTTCTCTTCCCCTAATGCAGAGAAATAATGAAACGACACAGGCCTAATCCTGAAACTCTCAGGGGTGAGCAGAGAGAGCCTTTCTCCCAGACCAGATTCACATGTGCCACTGTGGGAGGGAGAGTGTCAGGCACTGCGCACGGGGAGACATTGACTCTAATTCTGGGAGTCATTTTGTGAAGCACCTCTTCGTGGTGACTCATTTTGGGACTCACAAAAAACTCCTTTGAGTTAAAAACAAAAGTCGAGTGAGGTTCAGGTTGCATTGGACCTTTCCCCTCCACCCCTGCCCTGGCCAGGGTAGTGGGTGGTACTGAAGGGAATTCGAGGGTCTCTGGGCAGATCGAAGCTGATTTTGTCCCACAGCTTGTTCCCTGAGGCTAGGACCGTCTATGCAGGGCCTGGGCCAGAGGGAAAGAAGTAGGGGGTGAGGACGAAGGCCAGGAAAATGGGGTGGGGAAGACTTCTCCCACCCCACCCCTCAATTCCTGCTGCTGTGCCTCCTGACTCTGGGAGCCAAGATCAAATGCTCCATTCCCTCCCATTTCTGAATTATAGTCCATAGGGGAGGAGGGGGGAGGGGAAGGGAAGTGAGCAGGGCTTCTTCATTCCCCTGTACTCAGCCACGGATACCAGATTACCTGCAGCCAGACCCATCTCTGCTGATTACCACTGGCTGTGTGATCTGGGACATGTTGCTTGACCTCTCTGAACCTAGTTTCCTAACTGGAAAATGAGGAATTGCAAGTACCTGTTACAGGGGCTCTGTGAAACTGGGGAGGGGCTTTGTAAACAGTATAGTCTTATGCAGATATGGGGGAGAGGGACAGTCCTTCTCCTCCCAGTGGTCTGGTGCTATTCCTTAAGTTTCCTTCCAAGGGGAGTTTTGAGTTCTTGCTCTGTAGCGTACCAGGATGATTCTCGAAGCATCGGGCCTGCCCAATACACGGTAGGCCTCTAGTTGCTTCCTGCACTCCCTCATACAGGCCTCTGCTCAAATGACACTGCATCAGTGAGCCCTCCTTCTAGCACCTTCTATGAAAAAAAAGCACCCCTGGGCCCTCCTACCCTTTCCCTGATTCATTTTCTCTGCTGAACTTATTATCCTCAAATGTCAGATATCTGCAGTGTCTTCCTCCCACCCCGCCCCCTAGGTTGAAACTCCAAGACAGCCAGGGCTGTATTTTGTTTGCTGCTGTTACCCAGTGCAGGGAATTGTGCCTGGCCCGCAGAAGGTGCTCACAGAGGTGCTGGGTGAGTGAATGAAGGAACTGTTCACTGTGTAAACATAGCCAACATCACCGATTCGCTGCTAACACCGCAAACGCTGTCTTGGAACTTCTACTACTTTCTGTTATTGTTAGCAATGTGTATTTCTTATATTTAACTTTTCAACCTATCTGACATTTATTGTGGTGTATATCATGAAAGGAAAGTTGTAAACGGATCCTCAACTAAACCACTAAACAATTTGCAGAATGATCTCCATTTCCTCCCTGTTGATTTGTGATCTCTGCATTTTCATCCACAAGGGCTGGAACTAGGCTGTCTCCCCTGGGCCAGCTGCTGCCCTGTCAGCCTCGTTCCATGCCAGCAGCCCAGAGCTAACGGTTCATGAGGCAGGGCTGCCTACCGATTATGCACGCAGACACTAGAATTAAACAATCTGCAGTCCACCTTCCAGCTCCACCATTTACCACCTGGGTGTGTTTGGGCAAGACGATTTGCTTTTCTAAACTTCATTTCTAAGCCTCATCAACCCCATCTGTAAAATGGGCAGGAGCATAACATAATGCCTCCTTCACAGTGCAGCTGTGGGATGGAAAAGCACAAGGGAGGCAGAATGTGCAGCAGCGCATCTGGCACACACAGTGGTGTCATTACAGATCACACAGTTGAATCACCTTCTCTCACTGGGCAAACAAAGGCCCAGTGGGCATCCACCCTGTGCCCAGCACAGTGCTATGACCAAGCTGGGCAGCTAGCAGGCAAGCAGGGTCCCTGGTTCCAGCCGTCCTGGGGGACACAGCCCAGTTTTGAATGTGGAGGAGAAGCAGCAAGTGTGGAAACAGGAACTGTCCCAGCCAGGAGCGTCCCCTCTTGGGAGGCGAGGGGGGGGCGAGGAGTCCCCTTAGGAAGTGAAGCAGGGAACCGAGCTGCTGCCTTCCGCCTGATGGAAGCTCTGGCTTGTAAGAGGGGGTGTAGAGCATTCGTTTGTGGAGCCTACTACTACATCCACAAACTTCTGCACATTGACTCTTGCTGGTCTGCAGTCCACGGGAAGTGGGGAACTCCAGATGAAAAGCTGCTGGCGCTTTGAGGGCAGGGACTAGTGCCTTCACCATATGGTGACACTCTTGGGGCCTACCTCAGTGCCTGCATTCAGCTGGCGCACAATAAGTGCTTGTGGATGGGCCAAATTCAGTACCACCAGGGCTGAGATGGGAGCAACGTTAGGTGATGGGGAACTCAAGGATGCACGGGAGGCTTCCACGGGTTGGCTGACTGCAGACCCTCACCCTAAGTGTCCAGCCCCGGAGAAGAGGGGGAGATGCTGGCCCTGACTCGCTACGTGAGCCCGAACCTCAGTCTCCCCACCTTTGAAATGGGGAGGGGGGTCCTCGGCTGCGTGGATCACTCGCCGTCCCATGGGCTTGGCGGAGTCCAAGGGTCGAGGCGTGGGGAGGGCGCCCCCGGAGCCTGCGTGGCGGCAGCGCGCACGAGCGCAGGGGGCGGCGCGGCCCCGCGGCGGGGAGGGGCGGGAGCGCGCGCGCGGGACCGCGTAGGAGGCGGCGGCGGAACCCAGCGGGCGAGCGTGCGGCCAAGGCGCCGCCAACTCGTGTGGGACCCTCCGCTCCGGCCGCCCGCCCGCCGTGTCGCGCGCCGGTCCTGCCGCCCGCCGGTGAGTGGTCTGGGGTCGGGGCCCGGCCGGATCGCGGCCCCGCGCGGGTCGGGGAAGGGGCGGGGGCCGGGCCGCGGAACCGTCACCCCACCCCGGGCCGAGCGTGGGCGCATGCACGCGCGCGCGCGCCCGTCTCCGCGGGGCAGAGTGGAGGGTGTGCGCGCGTGAGGCCGCGCGGGTCCGGGGTGTCCGCGGCGCTGGGCCGGGCGCGGCCCTGGGGTGTGTGTGTCCGCTGGAGTGCGTGCGTGTGCACAGCGGAGTGTCCGGTGGTGTGTCCGCTGTGCACGAGTGCGGGGACGTGGGCCTGGCTGCCACCTACACAGTCACGGAGTGTTTGCTACGGGCCGAGGAGTGTGCCAAGCGCCTGACCGCGTCTGTGTGGGTCTCGGGGAGTGTGTGTGCGCACGTGTATGAGTGTTCGCAAGTGATCTGTGTGCACGTTTGAGCCTGTGAAGGCAAAAGTGTGCAGATGTGGATGTGAGTGTGTAATTTGTGCACAGGAGTTTATTACCCAGGCTGAGGGCCCCTTTGCGCCCACCTGACCTATGCGCATGATTTATGCCCGCCCCTGGCTCCGCAGCCAGGGAGCCCATGGAGAGAAGCAGGCCTGGGCCCGAGATGGGTGCTGGGCCTGATTTGGTGACCAAACGGCCAGAGGACAGACCCACAGAGCCTGACTGGGTCTGGCAGAGGAGGAGGTCTTGGACTAGGCCTTGGCAGGGTCACTGGCGGGACCCTCCATGGACACACAGGCCGGGCGGGGGGCTGTGGTGGCCCCCTCGCACCACACCGGGGGGACTTGGGTTCAATTTTCCTAAATACCTTTCTGGGTTCCCTGGCTTTGTTCTTGGTTCTCTCCAGCCGGGCCTGGGGGCACTAACGCTGGTGAGATGAGGGGTCCCGACACACTTTTTGGTGTTTCTGGAGGCCTCTCTCTGCCTGCCCTGCTAAGAAGATAGATATTCATCTGATTGATTTGTGCAGAGCCCAGGAGCCTGAGCTCCACATGTGATCCTCCAAGACAGTAACAAATTGGTCACAGCAGGTTTGGGACACTGTCTTCTGAGTCTGTCCTTGCAGTTTTGACTGACAGTATTTTTGTGCACTTTATAAATGTTGAAAATCTTTGTAGTCGAAAGTGTTAATTGCTTTAAGACAAACTGGAAACTCTGGAGCTCCCTAGTTCCTCTGAATTTTAAAAATTCAGCTTGCCTTTCTAAGGGAAAAATGTCATCTTAGGAGTTTGGTATATGTGCGGGTGAACCTTAGAGGCACGTTTAAAAATCGTGTCACTAATAGAAGAATTTCATTGAAAGGGACGCAGAGCCGGCTGGAAGCGCCTGCTCCCAACACTGTGAACCTACCCGAGTGAACTTTGGACGTCTTCTTTTAGCAAACAAAACCTGGAAGGAAACAAAAAAGACCCCCATTCTTTACTTTTTTGTCCCGAAAAATGAAGAAAAAAAATACCTTCTGGGTTTGCTGGAAATGCTGCCTCCCCTACTCCCTTCAAGGCCAGGCCCTCCCTGAACCCCCCACCCCTAAATAAAATACGCCTGTGGGGAGCCATGGATGAGTCACTCCCTGGCAGGGAGCCCCACGGGCAAACATTTGGGAAGGTTCTTGCCTAACTTCCCAGAAGAAAAGGCCTAGGATTTAAAATGGTCCCTGTGGTTTGTCAGCCTCTGCCGCCCCGTCTGCTTCGGAAATAACTAAAAAGTCGTTTCTAGCTCCGCAAAGTAAAGTCTCAGACTTAAGCAGTGGTCCAGGTTGGTCTGGATTAGAGACGTTCAGGTTTCCAGAAATGGAGCTCCTGGCTTTACCAGGTGGCGTTTCTGATGGGTTCGAGCATGAGAGGAGGAGGGAAAGGGGGAGGAAACTCCCATTTATGGAGTGCCTACTGTGTGCCAGGAACTGTTCTGGGGTCCTTAATTCTCCCAGTAGTCTTCTGCTGCAGAAAATGGCTTTTGGTTTTAGGTACATGGAAACTGAGGCACAGAGAGGTCAAGCCCCTGTCCTGGAACAGCTGAGAGGAGGTGGAGTCTGAATCCTGAGTCACCTGCCTAACTCAGCCCTTCCTTTTTTCATTGCACCCAGGATGGGACATTTGACTTCCTAAGGTGCACAGACTGGGCGCTGAGTACTTTAACACGCGTCTGCTCATTTCGTTCTCACTGAGAGATAGGGGATATTATCACCATTTTACAGGTGAGGAAACTGAGGCTCAGAGAGATGAAATGAGCTGCATAATTCCATCGAAATAGCCCTGTGACTAATGGTCACCATTTATTGAGGATATACCATGTACCAGGCATGGTACTAAAAGCTTTAGTGCCTTATTTCATTCAATCCACTGACCAACACTATGAGATAGGCACTGTCATGATGCCCATGTTACAGATGAGTAAACTGGGACACAGGGAAATTGAATAACCTGCCAAAGATGTTAATATGTTAACACGTGCCAAACGTGTTAATATGCAGTAGACCCTGGGAATGAACCCAGTCTTGTCTGAGCAGAGCCCATTGTCTTCTCGCTGAACTTGGAAAGTAGCAGTCGCTGTGGACTGTGCCTGGCCTGGTGCTGTGGTCTTAGAGCGAGGAAGATGAAGAGGCGGGAGTGTAAGTGACGTGGGCAGAGTCGTAAACTAGCAAATGGCAAAGTCAGGGTTCGAACCTACATCTGATTCCAGAGTTGAAGTTCTTAACCTTAAACCGCATCTGGCTGCCTTTGTCGTGCGTTTCTCCTGTTGCACACTGCAAAGCCGAGTGAGGTAAGGCACGCCTGGTTCCTGCGGGGCCAGGCTGCCCATGCTGGGCTCCAGCCTCCTGGGAGGGCTCTTCCCCAGGGCACTGCTGGTCTCCCTCTAGTGCGGATGACCAACGCCCAGGGCTAGAGCTACCCGAGAGAAAGGGCCACAGTTCACATGTTTTCTTTCCTTTCCAAGTGCCAAGGATCAGTTTCATAAGGGAAGTGTCAAAACAATTGTCAAAAAGAGAAGACTATTTCCTTCCTCTTCTCGGGTTAGACCAAGCAAGAGGGTGGAGAGTGGAGGCCCCCTGGTGAGTCATCCAAGATTAAATACAAGTTGGCACCTCCAGGCTTGCGTGGGGACGAAGCTGGGACACTGCTGGCAGGAAGAGCCAAGTGTTCTGACCCCTGAGGAGGGAGAGTTACCTTCACAGGGCCTGGCTGTTCGTTCTGAATATCTGACCACATGATCCTTTCTACACAGGCTTCTGTCACTTGTCACTTCAGTCCCATGCCTGTCTCTTTTCCTCCTTTATTTCTATTTCTCTCATGGTTTCTACTACACTGTACTTGAAAGCAATGTTGCATTTGAGGACCTGTGTGGTTTGGGCAGGGTTGTGCCCCCTGCAAATGTCCTTTGGTGTTGAAAGGAAAAGGTATTTCTCTCCCTTCCAAATGTGTTCCGCAAATTGATGAACATTTGCAAATTGCTTTGAGATGCGTTAATTTAAGGTGTGAAATAATAGATCTAGTATGAAGGCTCAGCCACATTTCTGGCATTGATAGATTTTTCTCCCGTCTGGCCTGTGATTTGGGGAGGTAAAAATAGTCCTTGTTTCCACATTTTTATCCCTTTTTTTTTTTTGCTGACATCATCCTTAGGAAGCAGTGAGCACATGTCTTAGAGCTTTCCTTGGCCATTACCTTGGAACTCAGAGATCTGGGGAGCAAGGGTGCTCTTGGAGTAAGGGGTTGGGCTGGGGTGGTCTGGGTACCCCCCGGGTGTCTGTGAAATTGCTTGAAATGAGCAGGCATTGGATGGCCAGGCTTGGCTGCAGACCAGAATCGGACTGTTGAGGGCTTCAGTGGCTTTTTGGTATTTGGCTGTCTTCTCATTTCCACCTCTTGGGTAATGGCAAGATAGCTTTTTGCGAAAATGTTAGCTTAAAAAGAAAAAATCAGGCCAGCAACTTAACCCATCCCGTCTGAGTTGGGTGACATACACACAGTCCCTTCCTTTGGCCAAAGCTGAATTAAACCAATGGCCTTCTCAGATTCGACTTCTAGACAGAGGAGTGACGTTGGGGCAAATCAGTTGGTGGTGTAATTTCCTGTGACGTTAACTTTGGGAACTTGAACTTGGAGTGTGGTCTAGCATTTGGACATCTGTCCCTCTAACAGGACTCACTTGTGTGGAAACCAGACCCCCATACACAGCCTGCATCGTTGTCTCCAATTCTGGATTTTTCCACAGACAACTTCTGGGGTGGTCTGGTGGCAAAGGCACCGGTCTTCTAGCCAGGCCTTCTTGGCTTCCACCAGGCAGGGCAGGATCACAGTGCCCCATGAGATGTGACTGTCCGCCGCCGCTGTAGCTGGCTCTGCAGCTGGACGAGCAAGGGGCGATGGGAATTGAAGGGTGGGGTGGCTGGGATCCGAGACACATTTAGTTCCAAAGGCCTTGATCCGCACGGAGCCTTTCTTTCCCTTAGCCATCTGCGTGATGGTGACCTCATAGAAAAGAAAAAAGGGGCTTTATGTAAGAATTCCACAGAGTGTGAAGGAATTCGGGCAGGGGAAGGAGGAGGGAAGTTGCCGCTGGGAGCCTGCAAGCGCCTGCATTCCCCCCCCCCCCCCCCGAATTGTTTAACCCTTGCATTTCAGAATTAGGCCAGGGTGGGCGGTGGGGGGTAATGCTTAACCTGGCGGACACAGATCCCTATAAGGAGAACTTCCCTATGTCCCCAAGTTGTAGTCACGGCTACTGGGATTAGTCCCTCCGACGTGTTCTTACTGCAGGTGACAGCAGAGTTGGAATTCATCCACCACGAGTTCCCCGATGCCTGTTCTCTCTTGTTCTTTGTCCTCCAAATCTTTGAAACGGGATTTTGGGGCAGAGACTTGCAAAGGGACAGAACTGCTTTACAAATGACCTTCAACTTGATCATTCCAAGCTGCCAGAGGAATTCAATGGGCCCACAGCCGGGGAAGAGTGTCGCTCCAGAGCTGTGGGGTTCAGGATTCTAGACTAAGTAAACTGGGGTTTATTTACTGCGGACCTTCGGGGGTGGAGGGACTCCTGCCGTCCACCCCAGTTGCCCACGTTACAGAGCGGAAGCCGAGGCCCACAGAGGGAAGGTGCTACCCACAGCTGCATCAAGAACTTGAGCTTCGGCACCAAATAGAGTGAGTTCGAGTCCCAGGCCTGTCACTTATGAATAAGTCGTTTGCCCCTCTGAGCCTCGGTTTCCTCATCTGGAAAACAGGGACGTTCTTATGACCTCACAAGGTCTGGAGGAAGAGCTAAATGAAATAATGCACAGAACATACTCAGCACACAGGCTGCACCTCGTAAGTGCTCGATGCTCATTCTCCAAGAGACACAGAAAGTATTTCATTGCCAAGGACCTGCCCAGGGTCACACAGCCAGGAAGGTCAGCTCTTTTCCAGGAGCATTACAAGGCTCAAAGGGGGTCCGGGGACCCTCCAGGTGCTACTGAAACACTTTCATATGATCATGACCCGCCAAAATAGAGGGGAAGGAGACAGCGGTGGTTTGAAGAGAGGCAGGACTTAAATGCAGGGTGGCCCTGTGGCATCTCAGGAAAATGTTTGGAAATCGGTATTTGCTTTCTTCCCCACCCACCCGCCACAAGGCGAGGACAGTGAGCCTTCTGAGTATTTGGTGTGGAGTTGGAGAGGCTCTGGAGGCCCCGCGAGCTCTGTCAGCCTCGGTGTGTTATGAAACAGGGCAGATGTTTTGTTAATTATTTACACAGCGTCGCCCCAGCAGAGGTCTGTGTTGACAGAAGCGGCTGCTGTCACAGGCCCTGGCCATGGGGCACAAGTGTGCCAGCGGCCCTCTCTCCCACGGAGTCCTCCCAGAGGGTCCCACGGCGAGGCCCGCGGGTGTCCGTGCATGTTCTGTACACCCTCCTACGCCATTTGGGATTCCCTCAGGCTGGCTCCAGTTCCCTGAGGGAGAGGAGACATTCCTGTCCACCGGGACTGGCTGTCCCTCCTGAGGCGGCTTCTGTGGGAATTTGCCTGGCTCCTCATATCTGAGGCCCTCCATGGTTGGTGTGGTGATGAGAGGGCATCCCAGGCGCTGGAGATCCACTCCCCAGCAGAGTCACCTCACTCGAGGGCCTCACGTGGGCCCAGCCTTCACTCATTCATCTGGAAAATGGGCACCGGGCACCAGGTCCTTGGTTCTCAGGCACCATGGAGGGTGATTTGCCTTACACATTCAACTTTAGCATTAGAATTCTGAAAAGAAAGGGACCTGGGATCAGAGCTTTCCCTGAAGGGCCACTAAGGATGAGGGACATGAGCTCCAGGAAGTGGGGAGAGGAGCAAACCTACCTTGCCTTCTTGGTACCTGTTTTACATAAGGAGGTTTTTCCTAGGAGTCATTTCGAGAAAACGTTCTTGTTTGGAATAATCCAGAATAGATAACTCCATAGAGACCGCTTGGAGACCGGTGGTTACCAGGGCCTGGGGGGTAGGGAGAGTAGGGAGCAGCTGCTTATGGGTATGGGCTTCCTTTTGGGGTGATGAAAACGTTTTGGAACTAGATGAAGGTGGTGGTTGCACAACCTTGTCAACAGACTCAATGCGACTGCATTGTTCCCTTTAAAGTGGCTAATTTTAAGTTATATGAAAAAATGATTTTAAATAGAAAAGATTCTGATGCTTTAAAAGAAGAGCAAAGCACGAAAGCCTCTCATTTTACAGATGGGGACACTGAGGCCCAGACCAGCCTAAGGGCTCACCTGCAGTCCGGCTGTTCTGTGGCTAAAGTCAGATCGCTGTCCCAACTTCTGGGCCAAGGTTGTGGTCGTGATACCTGGGCCTGGGCTATGGGTGAAAAGTTTGGTGCAGAAACACAGACGATCCCCTGTCATGGGGGTCGAGTGGACCCTATTGTGTCAACCAGAGAGGCCCATGCTGGTCAGTATATGGCACATCCATTCAGTCATTTATTCAAGAAAAAAGTCCTGAAGTTCCGGGTCAGGCATTGTGCTGGGAGCTAGCACAGAGTCCCTCTGACGGCCCTGCCCCTTGGCCTCTCACCACCTGGTGGGTACAGAAGTTGTGTCATGACCCCATCATAAGTGCTTGTGCACATCTGCAGGAGGTGTCTTTTGGAACCCACTTTTGGGGAAATGGAAGAGCTTTCAACAGTGAGGGGCATCAGAGCCCACCCAGGGGAAACGTGTGCTTTGCCAGAGGCCAAAGAGGGCTGGGGTGAAGTGCGGGCAGACCACAGGGTGAGTGAGTGGGTGGGTGGGGCTGGGGCCGAGGTCCCGGGCTGCAGGCAGACCCCAGACGTTGAGGAGCCAGGAACTTCCTCCTGCCACCTTGGCCTTTGGTGGCTCCTCCGTGCCAGGCATCACTGTATGTCTTGTTCTAGTACAATAACCTTTTTATACGACTGACCTCGCCTCTTCCTCCCTGCAATGATGTGGGTGCTGTTATGCCCATTTTATAGATGAGGAAACAGAGGCACAGAGAGTCCAGGACATGTGGCACTAGATGACCGTTAGCTGAGTGCTGTGAAGAAACCTGCAGCATGGGGTCCTGTCTGAACAGCCGGAGGACAGGGGCTGTCCTCCTGAAGTGCCCCTGTGGGTTGTGAGCTGGTGGCCAGGCCCAGCCTGGGCGAGGGCCTCCCAGGCAGCTGGAAGGAGCAGCGTGCAAGGGACTGTGCTAGGGACATGGAGCATTTATCTTGTCATCATGCTATCTGCCTCCCAGGCTGGAATGTGAGCTCTACAAGGGTAGGACTCACACAGTGCCTGGCACACAGTAGGAGTTCAATTCATATGCGTTGAATGAAGGGAAGGTGTTAAGTGGGCGAGTGGCAGGACCCTTGGAGGATGTTTGTACAGGGTGAATGAATCTGTGAGCAAGTTTGCTAAGCAAGGGCCCCTCCTCACACCTCCCAGCAGGCAGCGAAGGGCTGAGTTGTGCCTGACTGACACTCCCCTGTGGAGAAGAGGTTTCTTAGAGAAAGGGCTGGTCCTCTAATTATTTCAGGTAGGAGAGACCTCAGCCCAGAAGGGCTGTACCTGCCAGAGCTATGGGATGCGGGTCTCCTTCCTGTGCCCCTTCTCTGCAGAGGCGACTTCTAAATGTCTGTCCAGGAGGACTTTGGGTTGGAGTGGGTGGGCGCCATGTCTTAAAGCTGCATTTTCTATCAAGCACGCTGACTTTGTTTAGGGGGCCTATCTTTTGGGGGCTGCTTTGGGAAGTGGAAGTGCCTAAACAAGACACCTCTGAGCTCAGACATTTCTGTCTGGCAAGTGAGTGGGGCCCCAGACTCTACCCAAGCTCAGAAAGCAGGGATCCAGCCTTGAAAGTGGAAAGATTCCCCAGCTGCTGTGGCCTTGGTGGGCCACAAGGGTGGGTGCCCAGATGACAAGACCACTGGGCACCCCACGGCAGGCAGACAGAGAGCAGGGGAGAGGGAGCCCACCCCATGGATTTGGTGGGCCCAGCCAAGTCCTGCAGGATTCAGTTACACCAGGACCTCAGAACCCCAAGTGTGGATTCTGTGTGCCTGACTCAGCGTGTGTGCATTTCCTTTGTTCGTCTCCCCCAGGAATTTTAGTGCTTTTTGTGTTTGTTTTAAATGCCAGCCTCCTTGGCTAGCCCAAGAGGAAATGAGGACTGGATTTTTGTCTGTGCAGGGGCTGGGACAAGGGTGGGAGCCACTTGCTCTGGGAGCCAGCCTGGTGGTGACAGCATGGCATTTGGAAAATATTCTTGGGTTTCTTTACTGGGTGATGGGCACGGTGGGTGTCGTGCTGCTCCTAAGCTAGGCACTGGAGTCACCAAAATGAACAAGACTCAGGCCCAGGTTTCACAGTACCCTCCGGCAAGGGGCAGCTGAGCACCTCTCTGGGCCAGGAATCAGACGAGGCCCCTGCCCCATCTTCCTGGGGAAACATGCAAAGAAAATACTTACACTCCAAGCTAGCGACTTCCATTTGCACATAGTTTTATGGTATCCCGGGTCTTCAGACCTTGATCATCTGTGGGGTAGGCACAAAATGACCCCAGTTTCCAAACTCCCAGAAGGGCAGTGATCTGTGAAGGTATTTTAGTGCCATTTGGGGACAGGAGAGGCAGTTTGGGAGATGATGCCCTTTGGGTGCTGGTGTGCGAGAAGTCCCTGGATGCTGGAATGGCTTATGGGGCTACATCTTTGAACTGCACAGTGCTTAAAATTTCAGGACATATGGTTGACAATTGTGCTAATGTTGACAATTGAGATATTTAATTGCCCAGAAAAAACTCTTTTCCTACACTAATGGAGAGCCTTTATTTTCAGGAGGAGGGTCTTGCACAGTGTAATTCATACCAGCAGATAGGGAGTCGTTATCCCTCATTAGTTTATTAGCTAATTAACTGACTTATCACACGTGTTTTCCTTCAGTTACCCTTTATCCCTGATGTTCTCTGGGTCCCACTCTGGGCCTGGCCTGGTGCTGGGCACTGTGGGTAGAATGAACCAAGGGAACAGATATTACTGAACCCCAATTGGGTGCCAGTACATCGGGTGGTGCTGTGGACCACAGGTGAATTCATTCATTTCCCAGTGGACGTTTATTGAACACCTGTTATGTGCAGACCCGTGGAGATGCAGAAATGAAAACGACACAGCCCCTAGTGGTTTAGATTCTCGCTGCATTTTGATGAGGTCTTTTGGTCCTGGGCCTCTGCTTGCTGTGATAAACCCCGTCAGCCACCTTTCACAGGCCACGTGATGACATCCCCAGAATGAACCAGGAACAATCCAGATGCCCCAGGAGCTGATGTGAGAACAAGGCATCCCCTTCACACGTTGCGTCTCAGTTCAGCATCTTGCCACTACCCAGCATTTCGAGACAGAATGTGAGATCTCGTGGTTGGCTAAATACATAAATATTTTATGTCTCGATATTCTGAAAGCGAAGCCCAAGTGCGCAGAAATGCAGCATATCAGTGCTATAGATCATATGTTATAATAATCTGATGACATGTTGTTTAAATATTTATGGACTGATGCGACATGACAATGAGGGGAGAGAGGAGTCTGGGAGCAGAGTCATGGCAGATGCTAGAAAGGAGGGAGCAGATTCTCGTGATCCTGGGAAGCGTCATGTGATGCTTGAGTTTCTGATTTTGTGTTTTGGGGTTTTGTGATAACAGCAATGGCCCATATTTACTGAGCACTTGCTGTGTGCCTTACTCTTCACTGACATCATTTCACTGGATCATCACAGCTCCCCTGAGAGGATGGTACTCTTATGAACACAAGTTACAGATGGGAAACTGAGGCCCAGGGAAAGTCAGTGATCTACCCCAGGCCCCACAGTTAGTGAGTGTCCCAGGATCAAACCAAGGTGGTCCTGAGTCTGCAATCTAAGCTTGTAATCACTGTGCTATTCTGCTCTATTGGTGATGGGTCACATGAGAAAAGTCAGCTTGGATGACCCCTTGCTTGGTATTAACCAGACTTTCCAAATCACAGGAAAGGAAGGCGATGTCTGTAAAATGTCAGGTAGGAATAGAAACCACAAGGAATGAATATCTAACCCAGGAGAGGCTGATCTCGATGGTGTGTGATGTGGGGTGGGAGGGACAGGGGAAGAGCCACCGTAGCCCGGTGCCTAGCACATAGTATGTGCTCAGGACATGTCACAACCCTCCTCCTCTTTTTGTTATTGGTTTTGCAGTTGTTAAGGGAGTTTGCTACAGTTGTTAAGGGAATTTGCTACAGTTGTTAGGGGAGTTTGACCCCATATAAGTATCCTGTGCCCCCAAGCCTTTGCCTGGCCTAGCCCCTCCCTCAATGCCCTAGGAGGGACCAGTGACAGCCCATTAGTGTCCGACAGCCCAGTGGGTTAAGTCAGGGAGTCCCCACTTTGCAGGTAAGGGCTCCTGCTCATCTCCCAGAGCCGAGTCCAGCACCCCTGCCTTGAGAGCCACTCTGGATGTGCCAGCCAGAGCGGCTGTGCCTTCCCTGCCCTCCCCAGTGCCTCCATCCAACTTGCCAGTGAGCGCTCCTTCCCCCGGGTCTGCAACCATCAGTCCTGCCTGTTTCATTACCACTCTGTATCCTGGGAGCTCCTCGAGGGCAGAAGCCACAAAAGGTTGATTGTTACCTCCTCAGCACCTGAAACAGGGCCTGGCACGTGAGACTGCCAGGAATGACCAACCATACGAGTTCAACAAACAAGACCTGCAGGGTTGGGGGGCAGATGTCTGAGAAGCCTCTTGGACAGTGACGATCTCAGCCCCAGTGGTGTCTTCCACCTCTGCAGAGGTCTAGGGATGTCCCTGAGGTCCCCCAGAGCAGGGGCGGGGAGACACGTATCAGAGGGCCATATAAATGGAAGGCAGGGCCGGCTACATAATTTGTGGGGCCCGGTGCGAAAAGAAAACACAGGTCCCTTTGTGCAAAAAGCAGGAAAAAAGCTTTTTCCTTTCCTTTGCAGTCTCTCTACCTGTCGTGATGTTTTATATTTGCTATTTAAGGTTATGTTCCCTTGGGCACAGGGACACTCTTGGGGCAAGTGCAGACCCTCACAGGTGCCTGAGGCCCCTCCCCTTGATTCTGGGTGTGGGTGTACCTGACCCTAACCACACACCTGTAGCGGGGCCCCTGCCATGGGGAACAAGTGGCAGAACGCTCCTCCAGAGCTGGCAGGATCACGTGTGAGCTGAGGCTCCAAGCCACTTACTCTATTGTTCTACCAGACTTGACCTAAAACAAATTTAGAGATAGTGTGAATTTCAAGACAGCAAACACAGACCATGAAACCCCAAGTTTGGGACTCCCTGGTAAGTGCAGGGCTTGGGTGTCACTTGTAGATGAAGCCGGGCCTGATGGGAAGGCTGTGGCCTCCTCCCATCCCCCCCCCACATTTCAAACTGAACATTGTCCCTTTATCAGGTCATTATGTGGAGTTGGGGCCAGATCTTATTGGAAGGGAAGGTTCTGCTATTAAACTCTGTCTGCAGACTGTATCAGTCCACCAGCGGGTCTTCCTCCTCATCCTGGGCCTCTCACGACAAGGACATATCGTGGATGTGGCCCTCCATGATTTAATCCCTCACATCATTGCCAGATATTATTGCATTGATAAGTCCATTCCCTCTGATTTCCTGCCCTTGAGTGACAAGGGTCAGAAATCAAATGACGAGGTTTCTGACTTGCTCAGAAATAGCGCCAAGCAGGTGGTGCCCCAGAGATCAGAGAGGGTGGGGGGGCTCAGATTCCAGCAGCCACCCATGCTGTTCCCAGCCCTGAAATCGATGGCCCTGGCAGCCCCTGAGAGGTCTGGGAGAGGGAACTAAGGCTTACTTAGAACCTCCTGTGCACCGTAGGCCTAGCCAAGTGCTTTATACGTGTTGCCTTTGTTAATCCTCGTGACAGCTTTGAGCTGATCCCATTTTTCAAATGAGGATCACTGAGGCTTAGAGAAAGAAACCACTGGTCCAAAGCCATAGCTATGCAGTTTGGAAACTGAGGCTTAAACCCAGGCCTGGCTGACCCCAAAGCCAGTGCTCTTTGCACAATCCCAGGCACGGCTGTGTGGCTGAGTTCCCTGCCCGGCTGGGCCTCCCGCCCCCACTGTCTGCTGCATGTGAGTGGGAGAGGGACGGGAGCCAGACCTCAGTGCTGCCTGTCGGCTCCTGCCTCTCAGCAATCACCCTCGTTCTTGGCCGGGAGCAGATCCCAGGGCTGCGGCTCCAGCTTTCCTCCTGCAGGACCCAGCCAGCTCTGTGGCCGATCTTATGCCCAAAGAGAGAGGAGCAGGCGGCGGGGTTGGACAAACTTGGACTTGAGTCACACCTCTACCTTTTGCTTATACCGGGTGTCTCCTGGGCTTGTCACCTCCCACTCGGGGCCTCCATTTTCTCATTTGTAAAGTGAGGGGTAATAGCAGTTCCTAACTCTGGGGGAGTTTTCACAGTCCGATGAGGTGAACGTGTACAGCTCTCAGTTCGACACCAGGCACAGAACAGGCTTTCGGCAATCAGCGACTGTTACTGTATTGCTAATAAATGACACTGTGTGGGGTGAGCGCTGGGGTTTGGTGGCATCTGTGACGCTTGGGGGCACCTCTCCACACTGGGACACATTGGAGGTCACTCAGCCCAGAGCTGCCCTCCCCCAGGAATTCATCCCTTCTTTCTATTGCTGGGTCACTCATTATCCAACAGATACAGTAATGAGCAAACGGGACAAAGTCCCTAACCTCATGGAGCTGGCATCCTGGGTCATAAACAAGGATGAATACAGGGTTGGGGACAGATCAGCAAAGAAAGCAGCGTCTGTTTGGGCAGTGGCGTGGGGCAGTGCGGTGTCCCACGGCTGCCTCATGGAATGGAGCTTCTTTAGTCTCTTACCTCCCTCCAAGGAGTCACTGGGGATTTAACATCCTGCCTTTTGTCTAAGGTCCCAGCTCTCCCAAGGGACTTGTCAGGCTTCACTTTGCCTCAAGGGGTCTTCAAGAAATTGGTTTTCCCAATTGGAATGAGGGAATTTTTCTCAGGCTCTTCCAAGAATCACATCTGCCCATCTAATGGCTGCTGGCCACGTATCATCGCCCTGACTCCTCTTGGTGACCTCGTGAGGCAAGTCCCATTAGGTCCATTTTACAGATGAGGAAAGGGAGGCTGAGCAAGGTTGAGTTGTTGGCCTAAGGGTGCACAGTAGGTCTGTAGCTGAGTCAGGATTTGAATCCAGACCTGCAGACCCCAGAGCACACCCTCTGCTCTGGTATGAATGGTTATTTTTATTATTCCAGGCAGAAAAAAGCTACAGGTTCCCCCAAAGCAGCAGATGCTCAGTGAACACCTACTATGTGTTGGGGCAGCGTTGGGTGCTGTTCTGCAGGAAGGTGTGGCAGAGAAGAATAGAGACAGACTGTTGGTGCTCAAATTGGCCTGGAAAGTGACCATTTCCACATGAGACAGAATTGCATTTACCACTTGCTCTAAGGCCAGGAGGTGGGTGGGTTAACTTCAGGTAAGGGATGTCGAAGCCAAGGCCCAGAGAGGCTCCATGGCTTGCGGCGGTCACACAGCCGTGGGTGACCTGATTCCACGTCTCCTTGCTCTGTCTGCCACCCACCACTGCTGTCTCTGTGCCAGCTTCAGCCTGCACCCTCATTTTACATCTGCACAAACTGAGGCCTCAAGAACAATTCAGCAGCTTGATCCTGAACCTGGCGAGGAGGCCTTCGTGTGATTGTGGAAATGGATGCCCATTCCACAGTGACATTGCCTTCAAATTGCCTCTGATTATCAGGGCAGGAGAAGACGAAGGAGGTGATCGTGGGTGATCAGGGCGTGCGTGTCTGTGACTGCGGAGGGCGCCTGTGTCAGAGCCTCCTGGGACTGACAGTGAAGACGATAGGATTTTATGACATCTGAAACACACAAGCCCTTTTAAAAGAAAATGTTTCCAATGCTGTCCCATCCGCTGTTGGCAAACAGTCCTTAAACGGCAAAGAAACAGCTGTGTTCTGTATTCACGAAATGGTGAGCTGGCATTTAGGCCCATTTATTTAGAGCGGGAGTCGAGGGGGCTGAAGACCAGCTCTGAGCGGCAGCTCGCTGCCTTGCTGCAGCAGGGGACCATAGTCTTCAGGGTTTTCTTCCCATTTACAGGTTTTTTTGTCGTTGTATATTTGTAAAATGAGGCTTCTGCTGGCAAAAGCAGGTTTTAGCGAGTGCAGCGGTTCTTTCAAGACCTAATAAGGCCCCAAAGGAGGGTGACTACCAGCAACTCTTTCCCTCCCCCCCGAGAACCCCCCCGTTCCGTCTTGTCTCATACGCTTTGGGCACAGGGTACCATTTGTCTTGCTTCCCATTAATGGAATTACTGCCATCACTTCTGCAGGATGAGATGGGCCCTTTGGAACTGCCGTGGGGATGGAGGCAGGATTGGCCGCCAAGCAGTTTTGTTTCGAGGGGAGGGGAAAGGACAAGAGCGAGAAAACTCTTACAAATGATGATTCCTTGGGTGTTAAAGATGCTGGGCCGTGGAGGGACGGGGTGGCAGGGCTGGTCTGATCCCGCTTCCTGCTCACATCCTTGTGGATATGATGGCTGGCACCTGACAAATGTGAGCAGGGCTTGTCACCTGAGCACTGCAGCCATTGAGTTCAGAGGAAGGGGACGAGGGGACCCAACATTTATGGGGCACTCACATATGCCCAGCACCATGCTGGTCGCTTTGGGTACGTCTTGGGGAGTAGTTATCTTTGTCCCCATTTTCGATTTAATCATCAGAGGTCCACACAGCCCAGAAACTTGCTTCGGGCTACACAGCTCGTAAGCAGTAGCTCTGGGGTTTGAACTCCATCTGTCCATTTTCCTGGAGAACCAGCAGTGCCCCTCCTTTAGGCTCCATGGAGCAGTAGAGCGAGGACTCGAAGTCCAGATGTCTGTCACCAGCTGCCCCTGCTTCATTCCCCGATTCCACCTGAAGTGAGCCAACGTCCAGGGGCCTTTGCTGTTACACAGGAATGCTGACCTAGGGCAATGCCCAACATCAGGTATTCCATCTGGGTCTCTGATGGTATTTCAGGGGTCTGGGACCCTAAGAATGAAGGAGGGAAGTGGGCAGCTGATTGCCTTTACCCATCCTGCCTGCCATCCTGCACGCCCATTTGCAGCAGGGATGGCAATAATTGTCATCTCCAGTGCCAGCACTGACAGATTGATAGTGGCTGCCTGAGATGCCATGTTCAGAAGGCTTGAGAGACTGTGGGATTGATTAGCCAGGTCTGCTGTGTGCACAAGAATGAGGAGAGGGGGCATGAAAAGGTGACCTAAATTAATACATTTCTTAACCTGAGCTCTCACCCCAGGGACATGACTCGTTAATCGTGAGCCTCCAGGAGGGCCCTGCACACGCAGAGACTGCACACATCCGGAAGGAAGGTCTGACGCGGGCTCCGCAGTTCCTGAAAGAGCCATCAGTCGGAATTCTTTTACTGTGACTTTTTTTAAACACATACTTTTAAACTTTGAGGAATGAGATTAGGTGCCCACGTATTCAAACCAGGGCTTTCCCGCCATGTCACTAATTTGCTGGTGTCTTTGAATGAATAACTTGTCTGAGCCTGAGTTTCCCCATCTTTGAAATGCAGGTCATTCTTCACTCACAGGGCTGTGGTGAGGGGTGACCGAGTTGACGATGGCTGTGGAGCCCAGAACCCATGAGTAACTGGGTTGGCATTCAGAAATATCAGCTCCAGTTGCCCCCACCCCCACATGCGGCTGGCACCTGCCCAGCACCTGCCCAGCCCTGTCCTCTGCTGTGCTGAGCTCTACGCCCTCTGGGCCTGTAATGCTTTTCTTCTCAAACCTCACTGCCTCTGGGGGTCTCCTCTAACTTCAGGACACTGCTTAGGGACCCCTGCTCTGAGACCCCATGGCCCCCTGTGCTTCTCTTCCTAGCATGACCCCCCACCCCATGAGGCCCACTGACGGGTCAGTCTCTTGGACTGGGAACCTCTCCAGGGCTGGGACAGGCCCACTTTCCTCCATGGTCCCAACGCCCAGCGCGGGTCCTGGCCTGATGAAGGCCTCGGTGACAGTAATGAGGGGGAAGGAGCAACACACCCCCATTTGTTCCTCAGACCTTTGTTCCGCAGGGCAGCTGAGAGGCAGAGGCTTTGACGCTGTGTCCAAAGCCCAGGCCTCTTTTGGAGGCAAATAGGTCAGCTGGACAGATGGAACCTGCTCGTGTGGCAGAAAAAGTGTGACTCACACCCTTTGTGCCTGCTACAGGTGATTCTTTAAAGGACAGATCATTGGGTTTGATCCTGTGGGTGAAGGGCATTTGGAAGGGTTTTGACCAGGGGGGTGGCCCCTGAAACCCAGGTGTGGCCTGCAGGGGCTGGGGGTGGGGGGAGGGCACTGCAGACCTCAGGATGGATGTGGGGGAGTGGGAGCTGGCCTGGAGGTGGGGGGAGGCAGCCTGGAGCAGGGTGGGGCCCATGTTGGCAGTCTGGGCTCTTACCTGGAGACCCCTGAAGTTGGGGCTGCAGCTTAGAAAGAATGTTCTAGCCCTGTGGCTTGAAGTGCTCCAGGTTGCAGGAATGATTTCCCGATGGGCGGCTGGGGTGGGGTGCAGCCCAGTCTCAGTGTCCTCATCAGTCGGGGAGGGATAGTGTGCTCTTTACCCTTTGACTCCACTCTGTCCCTGGATTTGCAGTGGGGGTGGGGTGAGGCTGAGGCCCACAGAAGCCATAGGGTTCGCCTGAGAAAGAGAAGAAAAAACAGGAAAAATCATGAAGCCATAATGAATTCCTGCAACACATCGAAGGGGCTGTTGAATCCCCACAATTTAGCATGAGCAGAGGGCTGCCTGTGTATCACTGGAGTGTGATCAGAGGGAAAAGTGCCCACCCAGGGCCCCTGCACAAATGCCAATTCTTTTCTCTTAACAGTATGTTATCATTAATATTTAGGTATTTGCTATCTTTTTTAAACAACAACTCTTCTTCTTTCTGCTATTATTACTTTTTCATCAGAGCACCACCCGTCAGGGGTTTACATGTGCTATCATGAGCTAGTCCTCACCTTTAAACGGCTTCATTTTATAAACGAGCCCATGGCTCAGAGAGGTAAAGCAACTTACCCAAGATCACACAGCAAGGATTTGAATCCAGACCTATCTCCCCTGGAAGTATGTGAGCTGATAGCTTCAAGGATCAGTAGGAGTTAGCCAGGGGGAGAGGCCAGTCCAGGTGGAGCCCAAGGACACTGCATGAGCAGGGACCTGGAGATGCAAAACAGCAGTGACAGGAAACTGTAAAGGCTCTGTGGAGCTGACGCAGCAGATGACAGATTTCACTTGGAGTTAGGGTTAGACAGGTAAGAAGGCCTTAGGTGCTAAGCTCAGGAGTGATACTTTATCTGGAAGTCTTAAAGGTTGAAAAGGGGAGAAAGACATAGTCAAATAGGAGTTTTAGGACCATGTTTCTGGTGACCTGTGCAGAAAAACTTTGGGGAGGGTCACGGCGAGAGAATGGGGGGCTGGTGGGGAGGCCCTGGTGTCGATGCCACCGTGGATGTTCCCAGAGCCTCTCAGCTCTCTGAGGTTGCAGTTCCACCCGAGAAGAACCTTTGGCTCCCCCCGGCCCCCCGCTGTTGCCCTTTCCTGCTGGGTGTCGGGGTGGGAGGCCCCGCACCTCGGCACCCTCAGCCCCTCTCACAGCTTTCCTGTGAAAAACAAGGCCGACGCCTATCAACTTGCTGGGGACAATGTGAGAATAAATGATAAAATATGTAAAGCTCACAGCACTGCTTTGGGAAGAGAAAAAAAAGTGCCATGAATGTGTTATTTTCCCTAAATCCGGATTTCTGCGTGTCATTTTTTTCTTCCCCGTTAGAGAAGCTGTTTTGATTCCCGGGGATGAGAGAAGCTGGAGTTAATGGGAACGGATTAGGCCCAGCCCTGGCTGGTTCGAGTCGTCTGCCCCGGAATGCCTTAATTTCCCCTGATTTCCTGGCTGTCTCATTAATCTGCAGGAGCCCTGGCTCTATCCTGCTTCCTGGGAAGCAGACTGCGTTGTCACTGTGAATTCCTATTCTCCCTTATTTCTTTGGCCTGGAGAGGTCAGGGGTGAAGCTGTGTGAAGGCGCACCTATGAGTTTTAAAATACATCTGGGGCACATTGTGTGTGTCGGGGGGTGGGGGGGCCTGGGCCATGCAGAGAGGGATGCTCACAGAGTCACGTTTGGTGTGGGGCAGTGTGGCATGGTGGATGACACCTCGAAGATGAGTTGGCTATTCCCAGGATCTTTCTGCGTGTCATGTTCCACGGAGGTGAGGTAGCTCAGGAAGGTGAGCCCAGGCTAGCCCACAAGGCCCTGCTCACACCCTCACAGAGCCAGGTGACACTAAGGGGATTCTTAAGGAGTCTGGGTTCTGCCCACGAACCAGGGGCTCAGCCACACTGCTCCCACCCTGGCCTACCATGGGACCTAGCACCTGCTTGGGGTGCAGCCAGAATATTTTTGGGTTAAATGGATGAATGAAGGTGAAGAGACTAATGGGTCAGATACTGGCTGGATGACTTCCTATATCTGGGGTCTTACCATCATCACCAAACCCATTTGACAGCTGGGAAGACTGAGATTCAGAGAGGCTGAGAATCGTGGCTAAGACACCCAGCAAAGAAGCCTCAGGGCTGGTCTTCACACCCCATCTGACTCCCTCTTCCCCTTTAGAGTGCTGGTCCTTCCACTCCACATTTTCCTCCAGACGCTCAGGAGGGCTGGCCCTGGTATGCCCCAGGCCAGTGTCCAGGCTCCCCCGCTCCTCTCCTGGGGGCTGATCCTCTCATCCTGAGCATCCCCTCCCCTTAGTACTGGGGAGGGACTGCAGAGATGGGTGCGGGTGGGAGGGACTAAGAGCCACGGGGCCTCCTGTATGCCAGGTACTGCCTGGGCACTTTGCCCACACGATCTCATTTTAGGTAGGTCTTCTTCCTGTTTTTCTGCTCACAAAAGTGAGGCTCAGAGAGGTAACAAAACTTTGGCAAGATTTCCCAGTAGGTGGAGAGCCCCGGATTGAAATTCTGGCCTAGCCCCCTGGAGGACACTCACAGGCTGGAACAATGCCGATGGTGGGAGAGTGAGTGGCTGTGACCTGTTTTTGTGGGCTAGCCTGGGGCTTGATGCTTTGGAAGCCTTGACCCTTTTGGTGGGCCAGCTTGGGGCATGATGTCAGAGACATAGATAGCTTTCCTGCCAAGAAAGAGTGGCGAGTCTTCTGGGGTCAGGCGGGGCAGAGGATTTCCTCTTGGACCCCTGGTAAACGTGGGGTGAGATCAGGCCACAAACTAGCACAGTCTCTGTGCAGCCTATCTGGGGTCAGCTGGGGTATCTCTTCCTGACCAGCTTTGAGCTTGGAATTCCAGGTGCGCCTGTCTGTGTCCCCACAGGTTCACATTGCCTGAAGAAACTTCCAGTCCACACTTGTGGCTTTACATCGGCTTAGAAAAAGTGTGTCCTGTGACTGCTCAAGGAATCTGGGCATTTAGCCCAGAAAAGAGTGTGTTTCCTGGCTTCCTGAGAATGGGGGCCCACCCTGCCCCCGGCCTGGGCATGCAGAATGTGCGGGAGGGGGAGACGGACTCTGGCCCTGGAAGGCGACGGCGTCAGACCTTATCGTCTGAGTGGGGCTCACTGCCCTGGGCCAGACAGTCTGTCAGCCTGAGCATGGCGGGTGAGCATGTCCCCAGCAGCGTGGCATCCTCTGAGATGCGAGCAGCACTGTGGAGTAGCTTGGTGGAGAAGGGACTCTCCTCACGGTCACATGAATGTTACCCCCACTTGCTCTCCCGTTACCGTGGGGCAGATGTTCTCCAAGCACAGGGTGACTGGCGTCTATTGGGTCATCAGGCTGCCGGGGCCACATGTTTCAAAAGCTCCTCCCGGAGCTCCAGGCATCTGGCCTTTCAATCGGTGGTTTATGAGGTGACTTTGAAGAGAGCTGGAGTCATGGGCCCGTGATGTCTGCACATTGTGTGAAATTTCACCATTTGCTTTTCTTTTCATGAGAAGGGTCGGTGCTTCTTGCTTCCTCTCTTGCTCTTTGTTTTTATTTTCTTTTCCCCTTCCCTAGGGGGCTGCCTCATGGACCGGCCTGGGGTGCCTCCCCCCTCGGGCTGGGAGGTGGCTCTGTCCTCACAGGGGGTTCACTGCAATTACCCACAGGTGCACCGGAATAAACTGGTCAAACCTGAGAGGAAACCTCCTTCTCTGTACTCATAGGAGAGTGGAGGAGGCCAGCCTTGCTTCTCCTCAGCCAGGATTAAGAAAAGTCACCAAGCACGGTGGCTTGAGTTTGCTGATTCCCAAATACTAGAGCCAGGCCAGGCCTGGGCCGCGTAAAATTCCCACAGACCGTGGGGAGATGAGAAAACAAGAACACGCAAGCACAGGCCTGGCATTCGCGACTTTCTTGTGCTGGATGTCCTTTCTTTTAGGAAGGATGGAAATAATAGATGGAAATTTTATTTTAAGTGCCAGAAAATGTTGGCAACCTTACGTCCATCTTCAACATTTGGGGGAAGCTTCCAGAGTTGGTCCCAGGCCTGGGAACCGCTGATTTGTCTCCTCTGCACACCAGAAGCAGAGGTGGAGGCCGAGGGAGGCTTCGATGCCTCCAGAACGTGGCTCCGGGTGAAGCCGGGCTGGCCCCGGCGTGGGGATGGGCGGATTCGTTTGCTAGCTCTGTTGTAACGAATCGCCACCCACTGAATGGCTTAAAACAACAGAAATCCGTTCTGTCCCGGTTCTGTCCTCCAGATGCGTGAGATCAGCTGTCGGCAGGGTGGGTTTCTTCTGGAGGCTGTGAGGGAGAATCTGTTCCATGCTGCTTCCTAGCTGGCGGCTGCCAGCGATCCTTGGTGTTCCTTGGCTTGTAGACACATCACTCCCGTCTCTGCCTCTGTTGTCACATGGCGTTCCTCCTCGTGTGTGTCTGTGTCCAAATTTCCCTCTTCTTGTGAAGGCACCAGTCATTGAATGAGGGCCCACCCTAGTCGCATATGACCTCGATTTGATCCCGTCTGCAATGACACCACTTCCAAATAAAGCCACATTCCCAGGTTCCAGGTACACAAGAGTTTTGTGGGGACACTGTAGCCCAGTGCAGAGGGCATAAGGGATGGGGAGGACAGGCCGGCAGATCCAGGGAGGCTGCTGACATGTCTGTGCAGGAGACAGACGCACGGCAGGAACCGAGGGCCGTTGGCACAGCCAGGGCCTGGCTGAGGCCGCAGGGGCAGGTCATGTCACCCCCACTGAGTAGACACAGGGGACAGCCAGGGTTGCCCAGACTGCAGAGTCCATTCTTTGCATTCTAAATTCATTTATATGCTTTAATACAGGCACCAGAGACAAGTAGACAGTGGGTCGGTCTTCAGCACGCAGGCCATCAGCGTTTAGTCCTTTGGTGCATCAGCCAGGACAACAGAGGGCCAAGAGCCCCTCTGCACTCTGCACAAGCTGCCCGCCCTGGCCTTGCTCCTTAATGACAGGGCCCGCCATTCCTGGCTGCTTTGTGAATGAGTGGCAGGTGGCCTGTGGGGCAGGAAGGAGGGAATCCAGGCTTCTTCGGGCCTCAGGGACCCTTCTCTATTTTGGCGAGGGCTCTGTGGGTGGGTGTTTCTGGGTTAGTGTCCCAGCCCACTCCTCCCAACTGAGTGCTCTTAGCAGGGGAGTCCCAGAGCCTCTCTGAGCCTCTCTTGTCCCCTCCCGTGAAGTAGGAGTCACGATTCCAGCCCTGCCCATCTCAGAAGGACTAGGGACGACGAGGTGAGTTAGAGGTTGTAACAACCTTTTGCGAATCCTTCCCAGGCCTAGCACGGGTCTTGGCACACAGTAGGTGCTGGATAAATACTCGCTGAATGAGAGAGAGGAGCTTGGGGCCCAGAGCAGCTCCCGAGATACAGCCTCAGCATGGCCTCTTGAGAAGGAGATTGTGCAGACATTCCCGCCCCCCCGTCTGGCGGACACATAGTAAGTGAGATGACGGGACAGGGGCGAGGAGGTCAGGGTGTGCGTGTAAGATGCTCTCAGGCTGCATCTCCGGCTTTGACTCATCACATGACTGGTTGAACAAAATTATACCTAAGCTTGGGAGCGTGGGAGGCAGGGCGCTGTGCACAAGAGCACTGGAAGGGGAGTCTGCAGAGCCGAGTTCCAGCCCTGGCTCTGCACCACTTACTAGCTGTGTGCGGTGGTCCCGGCATCTTGTCAATCCTATTTCCTGGGCCTCCCTCCCCTCTGCAGACCTGAGGTCACCACTGTCGTTCAGACCTCTATCTCACAGTTCACCGTGGGCTTGTCTAACCCCTGGGCCTTTTTACGTGCTGTGCCCTACACCTAGAGTGCTCTCGCCACCTCCTCCTCTGCTCAGAGCTGCTTCCTGTTGAGGAAACATCCTTATGTCCCCAGGTAGACTGCACATACCTGTCCCTGTGTATCCACACCGTGGTGCACAAAGCAGCAGTCACACTGGGTTGTAGCTCTTGGTTTATGAGACTCCTACCTCTGAATGAAGAGCCACATCGAGGACAGATTGGTCCCCCTTGCCCGGCACAAGGTAGGTGCCCAGTACATGTTGGTTGATTGAGGGAGCAAATAATTAAATGTCCTGGACACATTACTTCTCTTCTCTGTGCCTCAGTTTCTTCATCTTTAAAATACGAGGGTATTGCAAAAAGCTCATGGAAAGATTTGTATTACCTCTCAATTCTGTTTCTCCATGAATGCATTCCTTGAGGGCCTTTCTGAGGTGTCTGGTGAGACCCGAGACCTTAAATGAGTGGACTCAGGGTCTTTATTGCGCCCGGGAACAGAATGGGAGTCGGCAGTTTGTTTAATGATTATCTGACGTTAACGCAGCAATATGAATGAAGCTGGGGGATTTGCTGGGGGTGTTGGGCACAAAATTCCCAGTTAGTGGATTCCAGTGTGTTCGCAAAGGCAGGATGGAGGCAGTCTCTGCAGAGTTACTCTAACTGCAGTTGGGACCTGCTCACGTGGTGGTTAGGGCCCTGCCCTTCCCCACCCACCCCCTGAGGGAATTCTTCCAGTGCCTGCGAAGGGAAGAATGTGTGTGTCCAGGGCGCCCGAGACCAGAGACTGGACGTGCACCACCCCGTAGAACTTTCTCTGCACTTCCATGTCTGGTGAGAGCTTCTCTTAATGATGCATATGCCAGGTTCTGCTGGGACTCATCCCAACTTCCTTTGCTGCAGACCAGCACTGGATTTCAAACCCCCACTTCTGCTGTCTCCCAGCTGTGCAAATTTGCACCTGTCTGAGCCTCAGTTTCCCCATCTGCCTTCCCTTGGTTAGATGGAGATAGCAACACCCACCTCGTGGGGTGAGCCGGTGGACCCCAATACATGGTGCAGTGTGTGGTGTGCAGTGGGGGTGCGTGACTTCGTGGCTATTCTTAGCATGAGTATTTCTTACTCTAGAGATTAGAGTAAAACCAAGATCAGCAGTCTAAGCCGAAAAATGTCTGTTGTCTGAAGAATTTTGTTTTGGAAGACAAGCCCAGGTTTTGGGTCAGAACCGTGTTCCCTCAGGAATTACACAGTTGAGCATCCAGGCATATTTTAAAAGCTTGGTGACCACCCAAGCCTTTGAGCCTTCCACGTGGAAGCTCCGAGGTCAAGCTTTTCGGGAATCCCTTGCACAGCTGGGCTGCTGGTCGCGCTGGCAGCATCGTTTCCACAGAGCGGGCTCTGTCTGGCTCTGAATAGATGTTTTTTTTCTCTTTCTTGGATGCCTGAATGGCAGTCTCCCTCCTGCAGTCCCAGAGGCTGACCTGAGTGCAAAACTCCAAAATGGATATCGGAGTGGGGTCATCCGTTCCTGCTCGGACTCACTGCTCTCAGCAAGCCTCAGAGAGGTGGGTCGATGGCTGCCATGACCCGGAGAGCCTCCCGAGGGTCTCCCGGGCTGCAGTTTATAAAGGCTGCTTAGTGAACTGAAGAAATCCGAGTTCACGGAAAAGGCAATAGACTGGAGCAGCAGCCGAGATTGGGAAGGATGGTTCAATATCTCCAAAAACAGGCCTGCTGGCTCTGTGGCATCCAAGCCACAGATGCAAAGTCCATTAGAACAGGAAGGATGCTAGAGATCAGCTGTGCTTGCTGCAGGCTGGAGAGCCACACCTCCCTGTGGTCAGGACCGTGGATTCTGGAGCCACAGTACCAGGGTACCTCTCCAGGGCACTGTGCCATTACGCCTGTTTTCCTTTTCTCTTAACTAGAGATGATAACGTACCTGCCTCACAGGGCTGTTGGGAGGGTTAAGTAGGTTAGCATCACTTAAGTGCATAGAACAAAGCTTGGTGCATAGTCAATAAATAAGGGTATACTGAGGCCTAGAGAGGGCCCAGCAAGTCACTGGGGCAGCCAGGACTGAAACGCATGATTCCTAGTCCCGAGGACATTTCCCTCCGCCCCCTCTTCCCCCTCAGTCAGACTTTTTTCAGCCCCACTGTTTGCAAAGGAAATCGCGTGACCCTTCAGCACACAAGAATTCAGACTGCACAGAATTTCTGAAACCTCTTTGGGCTGGCTGGGGGCCTTGATGCAATTCTATTCAGCTGTTAGTTCTTTTCTCCCCTTCTCTTTCTTTCAAAGCGCTATAGGGTCTCTCCTTTCTTGTCCCATCCAATAGAAAAGTTAACCTCTTGGCAAAGAAGTTTGAAGACTTGAGTCCCTGCTGTGTGTCCCTGAGCCAGCCCCCCTCCCCAGGCTCAGTTTGCCTATCTGTGGAATGAGGAGGTGTCCACCTGCCAGTCTGTGATTGCTGCGGGGACAAGCCAGCCAAGAGGTGCCACCCCAAACGTAGGGCCCTGTCGATGGCCAGGTTGAGTGCTGAATAAACAAAAGACAGTGACGTGTCTTTCTAAGAAGTGAGGTGAAACCCACCAGAAATGCCACCTGCTTCCGCCTGCCTCCTGGTTTCAAAGGTTATTTGAGTCGTCAGAGTCACCTGCACTTCTCTCACTCTCCTGTTTCATTGAAATGCTCCTCAGCCACTGCAGGCTGAGGCTGGGCGGCTGGTGGTGTCGCGTTCGTAGGCCTCCAGGGCGTCAGCAGTGAGGGCCTTGGTAACATCCTGATTTCTGCTGGGCACCCCAGCCACGAGCTCTGGGCTGCCAGCCCAGGGTGTGAATCCCAGCTCTCAGGCTGTTGACACTGGGGGAGGGAGCCCCCTCTCTGCACATCAGTTTCCTCATATGTGAAATGGGTGGCTGAGCCCTGCCCAGCCGAGTGAGATGGTGAACCCTGAGCAGGTGCACAAGAGCCCTGCCCTACCTCATCTCCCTCTTACTTCCTGCCAAGAGGCCCTGGCTCACCGGGGATCCAGCTGGGGCACAGCAGATGTTGATGTACCCATGTCCTCCCTGACTATGGGGGATCGGGAGACTCTTGGCCAAGCCAGGAAGCCTGGAGAGGAGACAGACCCTTGGTCATCATGGTCAACAGCATTTAGACTGCAGCCCTCCCAGCCTCTTGCTGGGGAGCCTGAGGCCCAGAAGGGGAAAGACCCAGAGCAAGGAGTCCATGGAGCTAAGACTAGAACCTGGAGTCCTTCATGCCCGGGTCTTCTTGTCCTCTAGGTGTGGGCTCACTTTCAGGCCAGCCTGGCACCATCAGGAGCCTGCCTGGCTGGGCCTGGAACTGGAGGTGGGCAGACCCGGGGCTGAGTCCCACCTTGCTACCCCCTGGCAGGGGCGTCAGGCAAGTCAAACCCACCTCAGAGCCCCCATTTCCTCATCTCAAAACTGGGCATCAGTCCCGCTCTGCCCACCTTTGTCATGAGGCTCCATAAGATGATGTGGGCCGAAGTCCCTCTGCAGACCATCAAGAACTGCCCAGATTCAAAGAACTTGTCATCTGTCACCTCCTGGGGCCTTTCTGTATCCCTGTCAGACAGTGTCTGTTGTAGAGTAGGTGCTGACTAAATCAATGATAATAGTTATCATTTATTAAGCACCTACTACATACCAAGTATCGCCTGGGGAACTTAACGTAAGGTGCTCTAATCTTCACAACCACCCAGGAGTTTAGATGTGTCGCCATTTTCCAGATAACTTACCTCAGGTCACACAGGACGTGGAAGAGAAAGCCGGGATTCACACCTGACTCTCAACCCCATGTGTCCTTCTGAGTGTTCTTGGTGGCCTGCTAGGTCACCCCGTCTCTAGGGTATGCTTGTAAATGTTTAACAAAGAGTTCCAGGGTCAGGGGGATTTGTACAAACCCTGGATTTGTAGCATTTGCCAATTTCCATGGTGTAAATATTCCTACCATGGCTGATTTCAAGCAACCAATGTGATATCAGCTGTCTCACAAAATCCCTGGAAATTTGGCAAGCAGCCCCCACGAGCCAGTGGTAGCCAGCTTAGCACACCCTCCCCTTTGCCCACACAGGCCCAAGGAGTGCCACAGAGTGTCCCTCGGGCTGGAACAGCAGGCCGGAGGCTTGGGTGGGGGAAAACCTGTGCTTCTAGACCCCCCAGCTGTCCCCAACCAGAGGCCCCAGAGCTCCTGGGGTCTTGGTGTCATACAAAGATGTGGGTGGAGGAATGAGATCAAGGAAGGATCTGCACCACTGCGACTGGAATGTCCAGGCCCGCCAGCCCCACCGTGTGTGATATTCCTGCCAGGCCTGGAGCAGAGCCCTGTAAACGCTGAGATATAATGGACAATAAAAGTCACCGGAAAATAGTGACTCTCCTAGGACCGCTGTCATCCCTGCCACATGCTGCCTGCTGGAACCATGAGCCCTGTGATCATGAGACACGATCGTCATGTAAATATATAGGGTCTCTCGCCAGCCGCGGCTGAGATTTATTTTATTGAGACAGTGGGGGGAAGGGAGCCGGCTCAGGTTCACCGTCCTGGTAACTTTGTAAAATGCTTTGCCATCACTTCCTGGCTTCTACGGGCATGAAGCAGGAGCCAGTATGGCCTCTCCCATTCTCTTGAAAGAGTGGATCCCCTAGAAGCTCTGGACACGTCCTGCCACGTCCACAGGCTCAAGAGCCTGGTTGTCCATGAGACTGGGGTCCCCTGGAGAGTGGGGATTGGCCTTATTGTGAACAGCTGGTTTGCAGAGTGGGTTGCCAGAAATATATGTTGCAGGGATATTGCTGTTGAATGAGCACTGGTTGTTTATGATAATGATAACCACAGTAGCAGCAGTGGCCACCTTTATTGAGCTCTTGTGTGTACCTGGGCCCTGACAGTCCTGGGCTGGTATTTTACTTGCATGTGCTCACTTGGTCCTCACAGCAGCCCCACAAGGTGAGCCCTGCCATGGCCTCCTGTTTACAAAGGAGGGAACTGCAAGGCGATGACCATGGCCCTGGCCCAAGCTTGTGTGGCTGGACAGAGGCAGCCCAGGATTGGAACTCGGGGCTCTCAGGCTCCGGAACCTGTGCTGGGCTGCCTCTCCACCTCCTCACTGCCTGGCCCACTATCCCCAGATCATGTATGCTGCCTCCCCGAAGCCCCCTTGATTGCCCCAGTTGCAATCAACGGCCCCTTCTGTGATTCTGCAACACAGTTAAGCACTTTGTCTGGTCCCCGCCATGCCCAATTGCTCCTTCACTGAATGTAGGAACCTCTGAACCCTGCAGAGGATGTCCAGGCCCAGACCTACATCCCATCCAAGCTCTGCCTCTGTGCAGCTGAGACTCCTTCAGCAATTCACATGACCTTTCTGAGCCTCCGTTTCCTCACCTGTCAAATGGACACGCTATCTGCCTTGCAGGGTTGCTTTATGAACACAAAAGCTGTCAATATCCTAGGACTCAGGGGTGCTCTGTGCATGACCCTCCACTCCCATATACATACCACCTCCATGGTTGTGTGTATAGAAGCCCTGAAGGCATCTGAACCATGCCCCCACATAGCTATGGCTCACTGTGAATGGGCAGGACAGTGTGCAGGGGGCTGGAGGGCTCAAAAAGTGTTAAAAGGCCAGAAAAGAAATTCCCTTAGCCATTCCAGACCCAGAAGATCTGGTTTTCCTTCCAGAAGTGAGCACATGTTTAGATACAGGATCCCCAAGTTCAGTTTCAGGGTACCTCAGTGAGTCACAAATCCTCCATCTGCACAAGAAGGGCCCTCCTAGGCTATAGAGCCTGATCCACCTGTGTTGTAGGTAGGGAAACTGAGGCCCAGAGACAGATTGTGACTTTTTCAAGACCGTGCAGCCCTGTAAGAGTCCAGGCCATGTCAGTCCTAGGCCACCTGCCCACATGCCACGACTCACAGCAAAAGTCACCAGTGGGGAGTTAATAATGGCCACATGCTTCCCAGGCCCAACTCTGGGGCCAGTGAGGATCCTGGTCAAGAGAGAGACATGGGAAGGTATAGGGCTCACCATGATGTGGCCTCAGAAGCCCTGATTATGTGCCAGCCCCATAACACCATGGGGGTGACAGGACTGGATGGAGAACACACTGTGGCCCAGACACACCAAGCCGTACTCAGCCGCATGGAGAGTGTGCTGCATGCTCTGGTGACTCTCAGGAAGCCCGGCCCAACTTGAACCTTCAAAGGTGAATCAAGGCTGGTGACACCCACCTAGCAGGGTTGTGAAGGACATGGGTCTGTGGCCACCTCCTCCTTGAGGAGTGTCACACACACCAGGGCCTGGGCTGGGAGTCCAGCCCTGAGGACCTGTGGACAGCTGGCCTGGGCCTAGCCACAGCCACTGAGAGGCTGGCACCTGGCATATGCCCGACAGCTGGGCCCAGCCGGCGGGGAAGGTGTGCTGGCGGGTGGCCGAGCCCTGGTACCAGGATCTTGCTCGGCACATCCTCTGGGGCCTCAGTTGCCATATGCCTGTGTCAGTCCCAGCAGTGGGGGAGCTGCAGATGGGGAACGGGGGGTGCTTTGCCCAGTGTAGAGGTCACTCTTGTTCTGAAGGAAGACGCAGGTGCTGGCCGCGGAAGACGCGCTGAGCTCTACTCAGGGCCCGAGGCTGGGGTTGGCCTGCGGAGCCTTCCCTGACTTCCTCCCACAGACACAGAGGTCTGTCCAGTCTCCATGCCTTTAATCCCACTGTGTCCTCTGCCGGGAACCCCCTTCCCTTCTGGTCCAAATCCTGCCCCTCCTTCTAGGCCACCTCAGACTTCCCTCACAAGGAGCTGTTCGTGACCTGGCCTAGCCAGAAGCTGGAGCCATCAGACCTCTTCTGGGAACACTTTCTGGCTTGTGGATTCTGTCCCAGGGCTCTCTCTTGGGGATCCTGTGAGAGCAGGGCTATCGTCTGAGTCGTGTGGGGTCCCAAGTCATCAGCACTGGCCTTGCATGGCGAAGGCAGCTGGAAGGACATGCAGGGAAGGGAGGGCAAGAACACCCTGAGTCCTCAGTTCTGGAGGGGGCAGGGACCGAATAAGGATGTAATAACAATCAAACAGCAAGCCATTGACTAGGCGTCTGCTATGTGCCAGGCCCTGTGCTAAGTACCTTTGACTCACGTGATGTCATATAACTCTATTAATGTCAAGGAATACTATTCTGGTCCCTGTTTTGCTCATGGGAACACGGGGGCACGTGCAGCTGGGATGTTGCAGAGTCAGGACTGGAACCCAGGACTGCTGCCTGCCAGGGCTCTCATCTCTCATGAGTAACAAACATTTTTGGCCCAGCGTACAAAGGAGAGAGTAGAAAAGGTTGGGCTTCTAAAGAGACAGCAAGACCTTTTATGCTTCTTAGCGTTTGCTTGGGCCCCAGTGGGGATGGGTGGGGATGGAGAGACCCACGTCCTTCCTGGAGCCCAGGCTGCTTTATCCTGGTGTCTGCTGTCTTGGTGCCTGGTTATGGTTAGGGTGGGGAGAGGTTGGTGCAGCCTGGAGGGCAGATCCCTTTGTCTGTGCAGTGGGGGGTGTGAAGTTGGGTGATGAGGTTGGTCTCGTGCCCTCCTGCCTCAGTTTCCCTAGGGCAAAGTGTGGGAGCAGGACTGGGTGATCCCAGAGTGTACCCCGATTGCATTCCAGGCCTCTGTAGGTTCCAAGTCTGTCCAGCGGCTGCTGCCATCAGATTCCAGTCCCTGGCGAGCAGTGGGCTCCGTGGCGGCTGTGACAAGTTCCATTCACCATTAAGGTGGCAGCCGGAGCTATTTTTGGAGCAGCGTGTGGTGGGGGAGTTTCCTTTTGGTGGTGTCTGGGGACTGGAGTCTTGGGAAGGGGAAGTCCCATACAGAGCCCCATTTGGAGACTGTGGGCCCCTCTTCCTTCACCCGCCCTGCACAGAGAGGCCACCCTGATCCCCAGAGGCCCCTGCCGGAGCAGACCTTCTTGGAGCTTCTCAGGAGCCACTTTGAAAGGTACCCGCTTTTGCCTGCCTCCTGCTGTGGGGAGCTGCTTGCACTTTCCTCTTGCCTGAAGGTGGCAGCTTTGCCCTCGGGGGTGTGCCCGACACATTACTGGGGCCAGGCCCGAGAGACCTTAGGCCTGGGCTCCAGGGACCCCGACCTGGCTGCACCTCTGCCACCCGCTGCTTGCTCAACCTCCTGCCCGGTGGGGGCTGCCAGGGAGCCCAGCGCCTGGCAGGACCTTTGCCACCACCCTGGGATAGGGGCGGTTGCCGACAGCAGGTTTCACGTTGAGTAATCCCCAGGCTTCACCAGAGCTCCTGAAATTGCGGGGGAAGCAGAAAAAGCGACTCTTCTTCTCCCCGGGTGGGTTTTGGTTGCCCCTTTCTGCAGGAAGGAGAGAAAATTAGAGGAGGCCAGGGGCTCCAGAACTTGACCGGCATGGAGGCCGCTGGTGGGATCGTGGATGCTCTCCTGGGGCCCAGGGCAAGCCTGTTGCAAACACTGAAGCCCTTCAGCCCCCTCGGGGCCACTCTCCTGGGTTTCCTCCTTCCACTGTTGGTTAGCAGGGCAGTATCTGCAGCCTGAGATAGGAGATGGGAGTATGAGAATTTCTTCTCTGAAGTCCATCCTTTCCCTTAAACCCCAGCTTCCCCTAGGGGCTCGGGGAGGAGCTGGCAGAAGGTGCTGGGCTTTTCTCTCTTAGGCTATGGTCAGCAGCTGTTTACCCAGCCCTCCTTCTGCTGCCTGCTGGGGCCATGGATGTGAGTGGATTGGTCTCTGCCCTGGAAGAAATTTCCATGTTGAGGGAGAAGAAGACTATTGATTAGGCAGAGACAGCATGGGGGACCAGAGCTAAGGAACCAGGAGTGACTGACCAGGGGAGCTCTGGAAGGCTGCCTGGAGGAGGTGCCCTGCTTGGGCATCAAAGGAAGAGCGAGGTTGGCCAGGAGGCAGTTCACTCCAGGGAGGGGGAGCAGAGCCTGACACAGCCTTGAGGAAAGAGCAAGCTTATTTCCTGGGAGGGCAGGGGTCACTGGGGTGGCGGGCCTGCTAGGGGGTCTGAGGCTCCTAGCAGAGCGAGATCTCAGCTTCCCCTGGCTCCCACGGTGGTCTCCAAGTTTCGCCCCAGGGAAATGATATCAAAACCCAGACTTTGGAGAGAGTCAGGTCTGGGTTCAAATACAGGCTGTCTCCTTTACTGGCTGCACGAGCTTGACAAATCACTTCACTTCTCTGCGCCTCAGTTTCCTCATCTGTAAAATGGGTGGGGGGGTTTGCAGATGTCACTGCTGAGATCTGCGTGCAGCATGCTGACAGAGGAAGTGCTCAGCGATCTCAGCTTCATCTTTAGGGGGCGAGACCAGGCCCAGCCTCGACCAGGTAGGTCCCAGAGCCAAGGGCCTTCCCGGACAGAAACCAAATGCCTCCTTGCTCCTTTAACTGAGAGAAGATGTTTCCAGAGCCTATGTTTTTTTTCCTTCCAGAATTGGGTTTTATTACTTGAGAAGGAGGAAGTGAAAGGTGATCAGGAGCCTCCTTAGTTTGAAAAAAGGCCCCGGGAAACCTTGCAGCGTGTGGTGCGGTTCGTTTTGAATCTCCTGGGGAATTTTGTCCGATCTACGACCACAGGGATTCCGAGCCCTAGGCAGAGGTTTCTGGGGTTTCAGGAGGTGGGAGGAGCCCTTCCACCTACTGGTTAGGCATTTATCCAGCCAACTCCTGCTGGGTGCCCGCTCTGTGCCAGGCCCTGGGAGAGGCACTGTAGGTTTCAAGATGCCGCTGAGATCAATCAATCACTCTGAGAGGCTGGCAGAGGAGGCAGTCCATGACAAAGGAAGCAGTTTGTGTCCTGAACAGCCCAACTTTAGGGAGAAACCCTTGTGGACGCCGTCAGATGGGGAACAGGACCTGGGGCACCTCCTGATCGCCCACTGAGTCCACAGAGGCCTCCTAGACGCCCTGGAAGGTCAGGCTGTGCCTCCTCTTTATGGATGAGGACATGGAGGTTCAGGAAGGGGATGGGACTTTCCCAAGATCCCACTGTGGCTGTGGCAGCGCCTTTGGCTGGGTGGGCCTGGTGTCACCCCCAACCAGCTGGCCTCAAGGTTCTGCAGGCCCACCCTGGGGGAGGCCCCACTGCCCTGAGGAAGGGGGGCAGTTAGGAGCCCTTCTGCATGGCCTGCACCCTCCTTCCAGGGAGTGGCTTGTGGTCCTGAGGCTTTGCAGCATACAGAAAAGCCAGGCTTCCGCTGGTCCTGGAGCCACAGAATCTGAGCAGTGTGTGTGGCTTGAGTGGGGGTGGGGGGAAGCGTGAGGGGACACAGGACCAGCGGAAACCAGACACCATCTGTGGCTCATCCCCTCCAGCTCGACAGGCCCCCATGACTCTGGCCTGAGATCTGGCTGCTTCCTGTCAAGTGATGAATGGGTAACGTCTGCTTGTCCCAAGACCAGACGAGAAGGGGGGCTGTGATGGGAGAGGCGCACAGCAGCCAGAGCCGCACTTGGGGCCAGAATTCATTCATTCACTCAGTCGCTCTTCCATGTGCTCTTCCAACGCAGTGTGGACCAAGGCAGACTTGGTTTCAAGTTCTGTCTGTCTCTTGCTGTGTGACCTTGGACCTGTCACTTAACCTGTCTGAACTTTCATTTCCTCCTCTGCACCGTGTGGATTACAGCAGTCCCACGTGGGGTGTGTGAGGTTGCACGAGGTATATGCAGCACTTGGCACACACCTGGCATGTATGTGATGCACGCTGTGTTGGTGGTGGGCTGTTATCGTCACCACCAGCCAGTCTGCATGCACGGGGCATTCCTTGCTGCCCCTGGCCTTGTGCTGGCTGGGACACAGTGGAGTTTCTTTCTCTAGTTGCTCAGTCTTGCTGGTCTGAGAAGCAGTTTCAAATGGCAGCTCTCTGAAAAGTAAGTCCGTATGGACTTACTTTGGCAATTCATGTTTCTCCTCAGATCCTCAGTTTCCTCATCTGCAAAATGGGGGTGATAGCACCTCTCAGGTTTTCTGGGAGATGTCAAATCACCCATGGCTGTTGGCTGATGCTGAAGCATGTCTGTCCTTGACCCCATTGATGGCCAGGCACAGTAAGCTCTCATCTCTCCTTGCTGGGCCTTGGATCTCCATCTCTGTAGGGGGTTTGTTGAGCAGTGCCAGCTTGTGGAACCTCCCCAGGCTGGCTGAAGGCCCCAGGCAGTGGGCATCCATCCTAGGTCTCTGCTGCCAGGAGCCAGCTGGACGAGCAGAAATAGCCCCTGTGCTGGCTCTGGTATTGGGTTATTCACTTGGGGAGGAAAGAAACCGCGTGTGTATGATTGTGAAGTCGGGGATGGCTTCCTGCTTTAGGGAAAACAACCTGAGAAGCTGTTTGCCTGCTGGAGGGACAGAGAAGGGGCCTTTCTCACCGGCGAGGAATGCAGTGTTTAGCCGAGGCTGACCTCCAAGGTTGTCCATGTGGCTCTCCTGGGGCTTGGCAGCACCTGTCAGCCTGGGAGCCACATTGGTCTGCGCCATGTCCACCCCCTGCCTCAGTGGACAGAACGAGAATGTGCCTGGGTTCATATCCTCATGGGTGTCAGATGAGCCCTGATCATGCACGTGCACATGCACACACAGGTGCAAAGAGCTGCAGGCCAGACACACAGTTACCACCCTAGGGTTTGGAGCAAGGTGAGGTGGAAACAAATACGTGCACCGTGTAGTCTACGAATGCACCTTCAGAAGACCCCAGCACACATGGACCCTTGCATGCCTAGGCCCCCAAACCTGCTCCAAGCAGGGTCCTTGGTCAGAGCCTTCCGGGTGCCTGGGATCATCTTTCACTGGCAGGGCCACCATGAGCCACCAGCCTCCCCGAGGTGGGGCATTTGGCAGGAGGCAAAGGAGAGACTTCCCCCAGATGAGGTTTCTAGAAATTGGGAGGCAAGGCCAGGTGGCAGTTTTGGTCAGAAAGGCCCCTTGGAACCTCATAGTCCAGCCCAATGCAGCAGCCAAGCCCTTCCAGGGAGTACCCAGATTAAACCCCAGCTGCTGTGTCTCTCTATGGTCCCACCCACGTTAGAGCCCTGTCCAAGGCTGGGCAGGGAGGAGCGTGTCACAGGGCTTTGCAAAGGTGGCCACAGTTCACATAAGTGATGAAGAAGATGTTTGCTCTGGCACAATCCCAGCCATGCAGGGTGGTCCAAAGAGCAGTAAGCTGGGGTCCAACAGCCCCAGCTCTGTCGCTTACCAGCTGTGTGACCCTGGGCAAGTCCCTGCCCCCCTCTGAGCTTCAGTCCATTTGTCTTGTGAAGGCAATCACTCCTCCACTGTGCAGTGAGGGTTAGTGCAGACAACGCTGACAGCAGCCAGCACCTCAGATGTGGCCCTTCCTATGTGCCAGGCTCAGTTCTAGGGAGTTTACATCTATGAACACATTTCATCCTCTCAGTGACCCAAAGAGGCAGATCTTACTATTAGCCCCATTCTCCAGATAAGGAGACTGAGTCACTGCGTGGTTAGATGGAACTGGGTCAGGATTTGAACCCAGGCAGTCTGGCTCCTGAGTTGGTCTCCTTAACTCCTGGGCTCTTCGTGATCCAGTCCCTGACTACCTGGTAGACTCACAATATGTGGCAGCTTATTGTTGCTGTTCACTCCAAAGCTGGGAACCAGGCTGGGAAGCTGCGTTGTGCATTCACAGTGCTTTGGAAATGCAGGGCCCTTGCTTGCTGCAGAAGAAAGGCGCTCTTTGAGGTGGTGTTCCTTGCGGCCTGCGGCTCCGGGCCTTGCATTCCGTGGATTTTTGGCCCCTGACTTGGGCTTGGCAGCCACTGCCTCATTGTTCTGCACTTGGCAGGAGCTGCGGGATCCTGGGGATAGGCAGCTCCCCGTGTTACCCGGAGGTGCCTGCATGCAGGGACCAAGTGTCTTTACCCTGCTCCCCATGTCTCGTCCCTCCAAATCCCCCTTGCCTTAGTCTTTCTGCATCTGCACACCCTGAGAAGCAGTTTCTGGCAGGAATTTCCAGGGTAAGGGGCTTGAGTTTCTGCTGAGGTATGGACCAACAATGCAAATTTCCTAAAATCCAACATCCCCGGAGAGCCCCAAGAGGCAGCGTATTTCTTGAAACGAGGAGGCATTTTGGAATCAGTGAAATCTAGGTTTGAATCCCCCCTCCACAGCTTATTAGCCAAATGGCGTTGAGCCTCCCCTCTCTGAGTCTTAGTTTCCCCATCTGTAAAACAGGTCTACCAACAGCCCCGAGGGTGAATGTGAAAGACCTGGCCTGCTGAAAGTGCTCAGAGAACCTTCACTTTCTAGACTTTTCCTCCCTTCCTTCCCTACTTCCTTCCCTCCCTCCCTAACTCCTTCCTCTTTGTAGTGACTCTCTAGCACCTGGTGGGCAGGGATTTGCAGAGTCCTCCTCAGCTGCTGCTTTCCTGCAGCAAAGGCCCCTCCTCCTCCCTGGGGAACGTGGTGCAGCGGGTTTCATTAGGTTCTGGACAGAACAGCTCTTAGTAATATACCAAGGCCCCAGGGGTCTGGCAGAAACGGTGGTGTGGACAGTAGTGCTTCATCAGCTGCATGCAGTCTGCAGGGCAGGGTCTGTGGGGGCTGCTGCCTGTGGGGCTCCTGTGAAGGAAGTGGTCTCTGGGATCGCCCCTGTGCATCAGCACAGGCCCCATTCTTGAATGGAGAGGGGACTTGTTCTGCTGGGATCCAGCAGAAAGGAAGATGATGTATTGCTGTGTAAGAACCTGTGAGGGGTGCAGTGAGCATCGTGGAATTGGACCATGTGACCTGGGCAAATCTCTTAATCTCCTTGTGCCTCAGTTTCTTCATCTGTAAAATGGGACAATAACAGTTCCTGTCTTGTGGGTTTGTTGTTAAAATGAGATCGGCTGATAGAGGTGAAGCATATAAAGCAGGGCCCAGCATAATAGGGGCACAGCACTTGTTAGCTATTATCGTCGTTGTTATTACTGTTATTATTGATGGCCTGGCATCCCCTTGCAAGGCTTCCTGAGCTCCTGAGAGTGTGCAGATGCTGCCTCTGGGCACAGCTGTTGGAGGGGCTATCCTGCCTGGTGTGGAAGACCAGAATGACATTTGCAAACATCTGCTAGGCTCCTGCCCCATGGGATTTGCCCAAGGTCACAGCTGGTGAGTGACAGGGTCAAGATTCAAACCCAGGTCTGCTGGCCCCAAAGCTCATGGGTCTGGAGCTGGATGAGGTGGGATGAGGGAAGGGGAATCCAGAGACAGACACTGCTGTGGCTTCCAGTCTGTGGGGAGCCCAGGGAAGGTGGGCAGCCGTGCAGGTGGGCAGGTGAGCAGGTGCATGAGCGGGCCTCTGTGGAGTGGCCTGTGGGCCGAGTCCGGTGCCTTCTAAGATGAAGATGGAACTTTTCCGCTGAAGACAGTTCTCCAACTTTTCCCCTGAGGTATCCCTAAGGGCAGAAGATGGTGAACATGTCACCCGGAGGGGTTTGGGGGTGCAGCCCGAAGCAGCTGCAGAGCCTGCAGGAGTCTTGGGTTTTATCTTCAAATTCATGCGCATTTTATATTCTGCTCCCTCTTATATTCCCCCCTGAGTAACAGCGATGCCTGCAGAAACTGCTCCGTGTTTATCTGTTCATCCTGGGGCTTTTCGTAAAGGGTCCTGGGGGTGTGCACTCCAGTGTGGAAGCTCAGCCCAGATGGCAGGAGACGCTGGGGGCACCCTGGCCCCACCTGCATCGCAGGGCTTGGCAGAGAGAGCACCTGGTACTGGGCGACACAGTGGTGCAGGAGGGACGTGAGGCTGCACCGAGATGCAGGGGTATGGGGAGGGGGAGAGGCGTGCCCCTAATGCCCCTCCACGTGACACTGAACCAAGACAGTGCCCCATGTACACAGACAGCAAGAGATCTACCTGTTTGTCTATACTCATTAGGAACCACATTAGGTGACCTGTCTGTGGGTCAAAGCTGACTGAGTTTCAGCAGTTTTATAGGCAGGAGACTGCATGGGCTGCGCTTGGCAGGACCCTCAGCCAGTGAGAGCCCCCTGCGACCCTGTGTTGGGTGCATTCTACAGTCTGTACCATCTGCTCCCTCATGGGAGCACTGTGGCCTCACTTCCTGTCCTCTGCTCTGTGTACCCGAGAGCAATTTTTCCCCAAAACAGCAGGTGAAAATGTGTGTGAGGGGCAAGGAGGGGCTGCCCGAGGACACAAGAGGAACTGTGCTGGTCACCAGTGCATAGGTTCTAGGGAGCCTCGGGTGCCTTCAGCTGGGGAGCCCGAGGGTCAATCCGGGTGGGCGATTTAAGGGTTGGCATCATAGACATCCTGGAGCCTGGGAGGTCCAGCCACAGGTAGCTGGAGGAAGGAAGAGTGATTTGCAGCCTGAGACGCAGCGACCAGATCTCCAGGGCACTGGCTGTAACAACTCCGATTGGCGTCAACTCCTTTCCCACTTTCCAGAACACCCCTGTGTCGATGGGTCCTGGGTCTACCTAGAGATGAACGCGGCAGGGCACCAACCCTGCAGGCTGGGTAGACTCAGTTTGGGATTCGGCTGGTGGGGATGGCTGGTGTGCAGCTGACCGGGGGAAAGCTGGCAGAGCTGTTGCTCTGACCCGAGGCAGCGGGCTGTCTTTCATGCCTGCCCTGCTTAGTTATTGAACAAGGGCCACCCCCAGGGGCCACCCATTCCTAGGGATTTCTGGCTCTCCAGGGGCTGCGACAAAGCTGCTCCAGTAGCCTGGGCCAGTCCTCAAGGGGGTTTCATCTAGGACATGGTCAAGCGAGAGGTGCCCTGGGGACATCCAGGGTGGGCCTGGTAAAAGTGGCAGCAGCCAGGATTGGGAGCCTCACCATGTGCTTGCACCACGCCAGGTGCCTTCCGTGGTGGGAGCCCAGGTGCGCCCTGGCACACAGAAGGTGCTGCAGAAATGCTTCTGCAGTGAATGAAGGTCTTCCCTCCTCTGAGGAGGGCTTTTCCCCTGGCATTAGGGAGGATCTTGGGGGCTAGATACAGGCTCTTCCCTCGGGCTGTACAGCTTCTTCTATGTGCATAAGCCTCAGACCCTGCCCCAGAGGCACTTAGCAGATGGCAGAGGCCAGAGACTGTCTCTGACATGAGGAGAAGTGATGCTGGGGGTGATACTCAGATGGCCTTTAGCTTAGGACTGGGCACATAGTGGGTGCTTTATCAGGGACAGCTGTTGCGGTTGCTATAGCTCCTGGTGACTAGCATCCTTGATTCTCCCAGGGGAGCCCAAGCAGAGGTTGGGGAGGCTGCTCCTTTGTGCAGAGGGCTCTGCCCCTGCCCAGAGATTTGTGCAGGACAGTGAGCAGGCCCATGAGCCCTGGTCTTCCCCGTGTCTCAGTGGCTGGCGCACCAGGGCCCAGCAAGGACAGGGACATGGGGCCCTTCCTGCAGCTCCTGCTCACAGACTGACTCAGGTCTCTCTCTTCTGACCACCCAGGCTGCCAACCTGGGTTTATGTGGGGTTGATGATGGGGGACAGGGGGACAGAACTGTGGAAAGAACAAGGCTCTGGACTTCAGCAAATGTGGATGAATCTGGTGCATCCCTTGCTGGCCTGGGGACCACGGACAGACTTTTCCCTGCCGGGAGCCTTGGTGTCCTCTTTCCAGTGGGGATAATCCTAGCAACCTAGGACAGTGCAATGGAGGGAAAGTGTGTCACGTGGGGTGTCAAGTCCTAGCCCTGCCCTCAGTGACCATGGGCAAGTTACTTAACTGCTCTGTACCTTGGCTTGTGCATCTGTAAAATGGGCAAGTGAAAACACCTGCTCTTTCTGGTGGCCATTGTGAGGAGAAAGTGAACAGGCCCTGTTTTCTGTTGCAGCCTGTGCCCTTGTGAGGCTGGCATGCAGGATGGCAGGACAGCCCAGCCACATGCCCCATGGAGGGAGCCCGAACAATCTCTGCCATACACCAGGGCCCACGCACTCTCCTGATCTCCAGGTAAGCCCTTTTCCTTTGTCTGCAGTGCACTGAAGAGTCTTTGAGGAACACACATTTCTGAGGCTCCTTTGTCTGAGCTCCCAGCCATTGGAGGAAGCCCCTCAGCATACCCAGACAGAACCTCTTCTTGAATGCTTCCAATGACAGGGAGCTCACTCCCTAATCTAGTGAGCCCTTCATTTAATTCAGCTGCACGCAGACTCCTCCTCTGTGCCATACTCTGGGCTGAGACTCCAGGCCCTGGTCCTGCCCCTGGGGGGTTTCCTTGTGAATGGATTGGCTTTATCTCAGAGAGATCAGCACTGGCTAGAAGGATACAGAAGGGCTGTGGAGGCCCCGAGGAAAGCGAAGGACTCAGGGGACTGGGTAGGGGCGTGCTGGGGGTCAGAAGCTCTTCCTTACGCTGAGCCAATGTCTGCCTCCCTTTCTGGTCTTACCTGTGTTCAGGCCCACTTCGGTCTCTTTATCTAGAACCAGCAGGGCTTTGGGGAATGCTGGTTTCCTACATACCTTGGAGAGCCAGGCAGCCTTCTGGAGCTTTTCTAAAGGTGGCTTCTGGGTTTCTGAGCTGCCTCAACACACCCCAAGCTTTGCCCATGCTGTTCCGTGGGTCTGGAATGCCCTCCCAACTCCTCATCCAAATCTCAGTCCAAATGCTGCTGCTTCTAGGGAGACTTCCTTCCTGTTCCTTTGAGCTGCCTCTGCACCTGTGTGCACACACCTGGGTCCTGGCCATGATCATATCTCATGGAGGGATGGGTTCCTGGGTCTACCTCCCTTTCTAGACAGAGAATTCCTTTGGAGTGGGGTTTTGCCCGTGGCACTATCGTGGGCCAGGCCCAGAGGAGTCCCTCAATGCCGCTGAGTTCATGAAGTGCAGATACGCGTGCAGTGCACCCACTCAGGACATGGCTGTGTGTGGGACAGACCCAGGACTGCTCTCAGGGACCACACAGCCTTATGGGAGAGAAAGACAAACCCAGCAGAAGAAACTCAGGGGCTCATGGAGCCCCAGCCAAGCACCAGATCTGAGCTGGGGAACGAGAGGCTTCCTCAAGGAAGTGGCATGCGAAGTCCCGGCGCGGACAGAGCGCTTGTCTGGGCAGGCTGGCTGAGGCCAGGTCCTGTAGAGTCCTGTGGGCAGCCTGGAATGATGGAAAGTATTTGTCCAGGGTTGGTTTTTTGTCCCAAGGTTGTGAGATGTAAATCAAGGGACACTCAGAGACAACCACCTTCCTAAACCATGGAAAGCTTGTCACAGCTTCGATCTGCCTAGTTGTGTTGGAGAACTTCAGGTTGGCTGATATTTGACCTTATGGACAGGGTTGCCATGTACAGTTGTGCAGGTTATATACTGCATAAAGGTGCCTGGCCAAGGAGGCGGGTGGGTCCGAAATCCTCCTGTGCTTGCACTGTCACTAAGCCATGCTTCCTGGTGCAGGGTTGCACCAGCCCTTGGGAAGGGGCGCCACCACAGATTCACATGGAGGCGACATAGGAACTAGTGGACACTATGTACGTGTGTGTGCGCATGGGTGTGGGCGTGTATGTGTATACAAACAAGCGTGTTGGGGGTCCATGGGCATCTGTACTATCCGTAGTCTTCCATTTCTGTTACTGGCTGGTACACAGGGGCCCATTTCCTAGGTAGAATTGGGGAGGCAGATCCCAGAAAGCTGGGAAGACCTAGGACACTGTGGGTCCAGAGTCCACAAGGACATCTCGCTGATGGCTGGGGGCAGCGAGGCCTCTTCGGATAATGTAGCAATTTGTCATATTAAGTCATTCACTAACAATTGAATCCCCCTTGATTAATCTCCCAGAATTAGCCAGTTGCGTTTCGAGCAATTAGGGTTAATTACAGCCTCATTTGGCAGAGGAGAGAGTCCCGTAATTATTTCACAATCAAGGCAAGGAGGTGGAGGGCTGCCGTGGCCGCAGCGTCCACAGCGTCCCATTGCACATGTTGGAGTGGGTAATGACATAGTTAAGTGTAATTAGATACGATTATTCAGCGCTGGGCTGTTCAGGGCAGTGACTGTCAAGTGAAGATGCCCCCAGTGCCACCAGCATCTAGCCAGGCTTGCAGCATCGGGGCACACAGCAGAGCTGGCTCTGTGCAGCTCCAGGTCAGGTGGGAATGGAGACAGTCAGGTACTTTCTCCTCGGCTCAGGAAGCCTGGTGTTTAAACCCCATCTGGGGAGACATCACAGCCCGAATCTTGCCTGTTTCAGGTCAGCGGCATTTTCTTTTATGGCAGGAAGTGTGGCTGTTTCCCTGAAACCGTCCGTAGAGGAAGGTGCCAGGTTCCACAGGCTGAGGTTCTGTTCACAACTCCAGTCCTCACCAGCTGGGTGATGTTGGGTAAATGACCTCTCTGAGCCTCAGTTTCCTCATCTGTAAAATAGGGTGATAATAGCACCTCCCTCATGAGGCAGCTGTGAAGACTGAGATATATTTTAAACATCTAACATGGCACCTAATGTTGTGGATGTCGAGGAGATGGTATGTCATGGATCTTATTCTTATATTTTAAAAATCATTTTAGTTTTCACAGCTAAAGACCCCAGAGCTGGATAATATCCCCAGTGTAGGAAGAACATAAACTATAGACACTCCAGCCATGGTTTTTGTTAACCTTCTACACCCATCGCTAGTGGTTTGTTCATTTCAGGAAGCTTTCTAGCTCTGAGAGCCGTCAACATACGAAAATATATTTGCCGAACCCAGCAGAATCCTGTATGAGATTCATATACACTTAGGAAAGCTGAACACACTTGCTTTTATTGAGGTTTCTAACGTATGAATGAATGGAGTTGAGAAAAGGAGCTTAAAATGCCCCAGGCTTTATGATTTTACCAATTTGCTACAGAGTATTTTCATCGGGAATGAAATACAAGGCTCAGCTGACCCACTAGGAACCACATGAATTTCCAAGAAGGGGAAAGGAGTCCTTGCCTGAGAAAGCCCTGGCTAATGTGTCTTCCATCTGGAGAGTCTTTGCAGACCTGCGTGGGATGTGCCAAGTTCAGTTATATTTGGGCACTATTCCGAGAGAAGAGCATTGCATAGTGTTGCAGGGCACGGGGCAGCTATTGCTTAGGTAGGCATCGCACAGGCCAAAATCTTTAAGAAAATCTTCCCGAAGAAATGATGGTAGGTGGATAATGTTTAATGACCAAATATTAATGGCCATTAATACTCAAGTAGTGTTTGCTAAGTGTTGTAAATTCAGCAAGTGTTTGTTTCCTTTCTGCTCTGGGCCTACCAGGTTCCTGGTGCCTACTCTTGGGGGGCTCACAGTCTGCTGGGGAGGCCTCATGTAAATAAAGACAGTGTGGGAAGGTGGACGCCCCCACGGAGGGATAGACAGATGCTGAGGGAGCCTGGAGAATGGGGCAGCTAGTTCTGCCAGTGGATGATGAGGCGTTTGGGACAGGACAGGGACAGGAGGTGATTGCAGGAAGAGAAAAGAGCCCAGTGCAGGCCCCAGACCTGAAGGTGCTGGCCAGCCTGATTAGATGAGGTGTTTAGATACCGGTAGTAGAAGATGGCTGGTGTTCCTGAAGGTCTTGAGTCTGCGCTCTGTCCTTTGAAATTGAATCTATAGCCAATGGGGAGCCCATTACTGGTTTTAAGTTGACAAGGGAGTACTTGGGTTTGGGTTTTAGAAAGATCAGCGGTGGCTGGGGCCCAAGGCTCAAGAAAGGTGAAAATAGGAGGTGAGGAGGCCATTGCCTCACCAGGTGAGATGACACCTCCGCCTTAAATGCAGCTGCAGCCGTGGGGGCTGGACACAGGGAGGGAGAATTCCTTGTGGCCCCACTGCACGTCTTTGTGCTGCTGGCTCTTTGAGAGGGAAGATGGGCTTTCAGTCTTAAATTAGCCAGATTGTGAGGAGCTAAGCAGGGTTGGCCTCATAAGGAGTCTGGCCATGTGGACTCTGTAAATCATGCCCTTTTGTGCCACACAGATTTAAAACATATCGCTGTATACACATATCTGGATCCATGAAGTTCCCTATACACGGTGTCAGATGTCTTTAAAGGTGAAATTCGTTTAGAGGAATTGTCATTCCGATGAAGTGTGCTTTTTAAAATCATAGAAACGGTTGCCTTAAAATTAATGATGCATTGCAAATATCAGGGAAAAAAGACCCATCCAGTGTAAAGATGATTAAAATTCAGGTCAGAAGTCTGACTTAGTCAGGCTAAATTTTTTAATGAGATTTCAGAAAATTAATTGGGCGAATGCATTTTTATTCTTTTAGAATGTAATTTTATGCTCCTGTTTGAAAAAAAAAGGGGGGAATTTGTCGATGGCTGAGGCTTATTGTGGTTCAAACATTTTAAACCCAAATTAACACAGGATGGGGGGTGTTTGTGGCCTAACTTAATCTGACTTGGAGGAGGGAGCCAGGGCTTCTCAGAGCTTTCTGGGGTAGGAATGTCCCACAGTGGTCCGAGACCCTTCCCGGTCTCCCGGTTGTGCCCCTCCTTGGCCTGAGAAAGCTGGTAGCTTTTCTTGGGAGGGTGGGGTTGGGGACAGAGGTGACTCGGGGACCTCAGCCATCTCCTTGGCTCCTGCTGCCTAAGGTCAAGGCTCCCAGAGACTTCTCCATCCTTGTCCTCTCTCAGGTCTAGTCTGTCTACCCTGACAGCTCAGGCCTCCTCCCCCAGCCCCTCGACCCCCTCCCCTCCACCTTTGGGGGAGAACTAAGGGGCTCCACACCCTGGGGAAGGGTCCTGAGGAGTCAGTATTGGCCTCCCGAGGTGTTTTCCCCACAAGCAGCCCTAGAACGGAGGCCGAGGGCAGCAGTAGTCCAGCACCGTCCTGCGGCAAAGAGTCCTGGGTGGCCCATGCCAGGAGCGATGGAGTCACAAGGAGGTGGCCCTTCCCCACAGGTGCCTCATCGCAGTCCCCCAGGTTACTGCCAACCCCCTGGTCAGCAGACCCTCGGTGGAGTGGGATGGCTGTGGCCATTAAACAACAGCAGAGGACTCCCTGAGCACGTTCCCTGGGCCAGGCCTCCAGGCCCCGTTGTCATCTCAATGGACTGGGCCAGAGCCGCGGTTGCCCCTCTGCCGACCTGTGCCCCAAGGGGTGTGTTCATTTTCCCCAGGAGCCAGCCCGGGGTCGGTCAGAGCAGGGCACGGGAAGCAGCAGATGGCCAGTTTTCTGAGCAGCCATCAGGGTGGTAGGTCATTAGTTAAGTTACTATTGGGGCCAGCATCGTGAGAGCTGCCCTGATTCTGACTTCGCACTGGCCCAGAAGTTAGAGCCCCAGAACCCTCAACCCTCACCCCCAGTGTCATCTCCCAGAATCCTCAGAGAAATCCTGAGGCCAGTACTGTTTCTACCTACAGATGACCGGCCCAGGGTTACTCAGCTGCAGGGACACAAGGCTGACCCAGGAGGGGAGAAAGGCCCTGGGGCTGGTGACAGAGAGAGGTCTGGCCTTTTGGGGTGAGAACTCAGTTCACTCTTTCTTCCTGCTCAAAGCCCCTGAGTTAAGTCAGGGTCAGGACTCTGCTGGCTCAGGCAGCTGCACCCAGGAGCCCAGAGTCCTGAGGTGCCCCACACCTGAGCAGAGACTGCCCTGGCACAAGGCCCATCCTAACACCCTGAGGGCAGTCATGGCTCCAGAGCCTGCTGGACTGTGCCCCCAGCCTGTGGTGCTGCTGCCTGCGTAAGATGCCCCCACCACAGGAGCGCGTTCTTCTAATTAGGTCACATGGGTTGTGGCAGGAAATGCAAATCTGGGTCATCCATATGCAGATGTGTAGCTGGAGTCACCACAGAGGCTGGGGTGTCACCCACCTCCACCAGGAGCTTTGGGGCCGCTGTGGAGCTGGGCAGCATGGCCTCCTGGGCTGGGCAGACAGTGTTGGGGACTCGCACTGACTTCCCACTCATCACAGTGAGAAGAAGCCGGTGTTCCCAGAGCAAGGACCCTCAGAGGTCACTTCCCCCAAGCCCTTCACTCCACCAAAGGAAACTGAGGCCCAAGAGGGGAGGGACCCCACCACATGTCACCCTGCAGCACAGCTGGCTCTATATCAGACAGGGAGCTTAGGTCCCAGCTCTATCGCTAGCTGTGTGACCGTGCCTTGGTTTCCTTATTTATAAAATGGGATTAATAACCCTTGCTTTACAAGGTTAGGAGATTTAAGTTACAAAATCTGTCTAAGCAGCTGACATAGTAATGGACAGATAGAAGGTGCCTAATACACAACAGCTTGTGGTAATTTTTATGAGTACATGTGATTCTGTCTTGCTGAGAAACTGCTTTGGCTTTTTCTGAATGTGTCTGATTTTGACTGCACCCCAGAGGTGACAGTGGCTGGGTCACAGAGTCCCGTTGTGCATTAGGCTGTTTTGAGCACATTCTTTGTGTCATTTGACAAACATGCTCCCAGCACCTCCTCTGGGCAGGTCAGAGCCTCAGCACAGGGAGCACAGAAGGGGACTGAGACAGGGCCCCCTTTTGGAGAGGCCCATGGTCGGCGGGGACAAGGGGGACCGGGCAGGGCTCGGTGGCTGAAAGAAGCACGGCTGGAGCAGGCAGTGGCAAGCCTGGCTGGCTATGGAGTCTTGAAGGAAACAGTAGAGGAGGATCTGAATTGGGAGGTCACCCTGCACAGAGCAAAGGGTTTAGCGCTGTCGTCCCCAGTCCTGGGGTTATATCCCAGTTCTGCCATCACCTGCTGCAGGATCTGGAGCAGGTCACTGCTTCCCCTCTGAGCCTCAGTTTCCTGAAATATGGATAGCAATAATGCCCGCTCACAGGATCACCTGAGGACCCAGGAAGATGGCACGTGGGAAGTGTCTGCAGCGTGCCTGGCAGGCAGCGTGCCCTCAATAATGCCTGTTCCTCTCAGGTGGGCGCTCAGTAAGGGACTTGAGCATCTGCGTATTTGGTATCCGCGGGGGTTCTGGAACTGATCCCCTGCGGGCACCGAGTGCCAACTATATGTAGGTAGGTTAACTGCTGTTACTAAGGCATTTACCCGACAGACATCGGCTCAGAATCATCATTTCCCTCCTCCCCCCGTCCTCCTGATCAGTCCCCAGGCAGAAGGGTCTTCAAACCACCCACCATGGGAGATAATTATGCCTCAAGACTTCAAAGTCAAGGTTGGCCCAGCTTTTATCTTGCTGAGGGAAGGAGGCAGCGTGGTTGTGGCCATGAGGCTTGGACTTTCATCTCTTGCTCCCGGCAGGAGGGTGTCCATTGAGCGCCTCCTTGGCATGGAGCTGGGATGCGGCAGCTTAGTGGAAAGTGGGGTGCCTGCCCTGCTCCCGCCTGTCAGTGACAATGACAATGGCCTCTGAGTACCACTGTGAGCACTCTGGGTGAGAAACGATCTATGTGGCTGTCTCACAGATCCGATCTCACAGTGACCCTGCACTTCCATCATCTCCGTTTACTCAGCCACCAGCCAGCGAGCTGCTGAAGCAGGGCTGGGACCCAGGCCACCTGGCCTAGAGTGATGCTCAGAGCCCTGCACTTGGCTGCTATTCACACAGAGGTTCCAAAGGCTCCGTCCAGGGCTGATTGGTCTAAATGTTTGCATTCCAGGTGAGGGAGAGTTCCAGAACAAAGCCCAGTGCCTGGGTCTTCTGCCATCTTGAAGGTTTCTGGCCCAAATCTAGAAGAGGCATTTTCACTTTAGAAAGTTCAGCTGCTTATTCTTGCTTCAGTGAAGCTGTGTTTCTAGCCCCACCCCCAGCCCCCAAACTGAATGCCACAGATATTTCTGCACACTGACTACGTGCTTGGTGTCCAGCATCGACTGAGACCCAGTCCCTGCCCAGCTGGGGAGACAATCCCCAGTGTTGGTGAGCCCCGGCCCCAGAGTGGCGTGTACATGGGGGCTGCAGCAGGAGGGAGGGCGGGGTCCTACCCAAAAGCAGCAGAGGAGGCTGCATAGAGCCATGTGACCCGGGCAGGGCCGGCCCCTCAGGGCCTCAGTTTCCTCATTCTTCAAATGGAGATATAATAGGGCCCATCTTGCCAGGCAGAGGTGTTGTGCAATTTCTCCCCCTCCATCTCCCCCTCCCAGGCCCCTGCATTGATGCCCCCTCCTCCCCTTTTCCTGAGAGTTCATGCCATGGGGCACCTGCTGCCCCCTCCACCCCTGGCAGGCCCTACAGCTTCCCCATAGGCTTCAATGCTGGCCCCTGCAGGGTCATTGTGAGGTCTCTGATTTCTTCATGTCACCGTAAAGGGGCAGTTTATCCAAAGAACGAGCTCAGAATATAAGGCTGCAAATTCTAAGCTCGGTTTTGGCTACCGCAGGAGGGGATCTTGCAGGGTGAGGGGTTGGGGCATTACATGCAGTGTCCCATGGGGCTGGTGAGGTCTGAACTGCAGTCCCACCCAGCAGGGCCTCCCTGAGCTGTGTGACATTGTGAGCCACTGTACATCCCCTGTTCAGACATCACTGCACATACACTGCTTGCCGGGCCTGGCCCGGGCATAAAGGATTTAGGAGTGAACAAGGCACGAGGCCCCTGGCCCCGCAGAGCCAGCCTTCCAGGACAGGAACCAGAGCCGAGCAAACAAACAAGTAGTCATGTCATGGGGGATGGTGACAAGGGTGTTCTTTCCCCCAAGAACAGCCTCAGTCTCTCACCTACAGTGGAGTCTCTGTGGCAGCAGACAGGACCGGGTGTAGAAAGCCCCCAGGGGCACATGGGAGGCTCTGAGAGTGGGGTTGGTAAGTGAAGTCCCCCCTACACCTCAGAGGGACACTGTTGGGGGTACTGGGACTCTAGGGGTCCCCTGCCACCAAGGCCTGGCCCTCCACTCCAGCCTGGCTGATCACCCGTGCCCTCTGTCCCTCCCCTCCAGAGGCTCCCCAACACCCTGTCTTTTCGCTGCTCACTGGCGGACTTCCAGATCGAGAAGAAGATAGGCCGAGGACAGTTCAGTGAGGTGTACAAGGCCACCTGTCTGCTGGACAGGAAGACGGTGGCTCTGAAGAAGGTGCAGGTGAGCCGATGACCCTGCAGGGTCAAAGCTGTGTCACAGGAGCTGGTTCTGCATCCGGGCCCGCCCCTGCCCTGCCTGTGTAATGAGGGAAATGAACATCCAACTTGTCGGGCTGTGGGAGAATCGGGTAGACCCATGTTTATGAAAGCTCATTGTGAACGATGAAAGAAAAGAAGAATGAGCATGCATTGAGCACCTGCTGTATACTAGGTCATGCTAGGAACTCATGGAAACTTGACAACAGCCCTGTGGGTGGGGATTATTGTCCCTTTTTTCAGATGAGGAAAGCAGTGCAGACACTAATAATAGTCACCAGAGCCAGAGAGTGAGTCGAGATTCAGACCTGACTCACACTGGAGCCTGCACTTGCTCCACGGTTCTGGGCTCAGAGTGTCCTTCCCGCCTCTGTGTCCCTCCTAAATGGAGGAAGGGGGTCAAGCGGCAAAGTCAGGCCAGTAGGCACGTCAGCAAGAGCTGCTGCGCCCACCTGAACGCTGCTTTGTTGGAGGACATGGCTTTAGATCCTCCAGCGAAGCTTCTGGAATCCCTTGATTGCTCATTTGTCCTTAAAGACCGGGATTCCCAGCCTGGGCAGTGGAGGCCCAGGAGAGAGAAGGCAGCTCAGAGGAACCTGGGGTGGGGGCAGCAGGAAGAAGACCCGCTAGATTGTTTCCTTGTTGATCTGTGAACCTCTCCCCAAAAGGCCCATTTTCTGCTCCTCATCTTCTAAGGAAGACTCACCTGGGTTCTCTGTGTCTGGGTTCTTTTGTGCCATGATGGGTTTTGTGGTGGGGCAGCTACAAAACCTTCTGTCTATGCCTCTAAGTCAGAAGGTGCCAGGAGGACTCACACTGATGTGCAGTAAAGGGGTTGGGGGTATGGGAGGTGCGGCGCTGGCTGCTGTACCCAAATCTTCTTATGCGATTCCCATGACAACCCTGGGAGGTCGGGCTGTTGGCCCCATTTACAGAGGTGAAAACTGAGGCTCTGAGAGTGCATCCTGGGCTGCCACTTACCAGCGTGGCCTCAGCAAGTCTCTGGACTTCTCTGGGCCTCAGTCTCCTCCTCTGTGAGTTGGGTACAGTAACTCCTACTTCACGGAGGGTCATGAGGATTCGGTGGGAAGTGGTTAACACAATGCCTGGCTCGTGATAGGCGCTCAGCAAGCAGGAACCGTTGCCTGCAGGGGTCCCTCGGTGAGCAGGTCAGAGAGCCAGGACTTGAATCCCGGTCCTTGTGGCTCCCGTGGGGGCGCTGGGTGCTGGTTTTAACCGCTTTATTTCTCTTTTCCTCACACCCAAGATCTTTGAGATGATGGACGCCAAGGCGAGGCAAGACTGCGTCAAAGAGATCGGCCTCCTGAAGGTGAGTGTCCTCGGCTGAGCAGAGCAGGAGCCCTTGCTTCCTTGGGTGGCCCCAGGCCCCCAGCTGGGCCACATCATGTCTGTCATAGCCCACGGGTGTCAGGGACCCATAGCCACTGCTAAGTTCAGAAACGATGCCTTTCTGGGGACAGCGACTCTTCCAGCCCTCCCAGTCCTGGACCTGCACCAATCCTGCTGTGGATGGTAGTGACTGGCATGGAAGTCCTTCTGCCCAGGGCCCTCACGCCCGTGCCATGCAGTGGCCTCTGGACCCGGCGCAGCTGAGGGAGGAGCCGGGTGTGGTCATCGGATCAGAGTGCAGCTCGTCTGTCTCTGTGCCCCTCTTTTTCTCTCTCTCACCCTCTTTCCCTCTTTCCTCTTTGCCTTTTATTCTTCTACTTTGTACAGAGCACACACATTGGAATAGTCAACCACACGTGTGTTTTTTTCTTCTCTCCCTTCCTCTTGCTCCCATCAGGAGATGCCATGGCTTGGATGGCCCAGCAATGCCCACTTGGGCTACTGGGGAGGATTAACAGTCAAGTGTGGGGCCCAGGTTTCCCGAGTGCTGGAGGGACCCCTGTGCTGTCACCTATTGGGCTCTTCCCCAGGCCTCCCACAAGGAAAAGGCAGGATGCACAAGTGGAGATGGATCCCCTGAGGGCAGCCCTTGTGCCTGCCCCTCTGTGAGCAGAAGTCCTTGGTTCTGCCCAAGCTGGGCTAATTGGACAGGGTCACACCGAGTGACAGATGTGCCGGGGCCCGTCCAGGGAGCGTGCATGGGGCAGTGAGTAGGTGTCTGTCATTGTCCCCTCTTGCTGCTGGCTTCTGGGTTGGTCTCCCCAGACCAAGAGACAACAGAACTTTCTGGACTAGACTTTGGCCCTGGGCTGGGGCTGCTTTCTCCTGGGGATTCCTCTCTACACCAGGCTTAGGATTCTGCCCGGGATCTCAGAGGTGACAGAGGAGGCTGGGAGAGAAGAAAAGGTTTGAACTTTGGAGGCCCAGGAGCCTGGGTTCGAATCCTGATGTCATGTTTATTTATGAGCTGTGTGACCTTAAGCAAATGACAACCTCCCTGAGCCTCAGTTTGCCCATTTACTCGATGACAAGAGTACCTGGCTCATAGTGTATGGGAGGATTAAGAGGACTGAATAAAATAACACTGGAAAAGGGCGGGGCGCAGTAGAGCACACAGTAGGTGCCCACTCAGCATCCTCCTCCCTTCCCATGAAACACACAGGGAGTTTGCTCAGCAGCTTTTGGCAAAGTGGGGCTGCTGGTAGCAGTGACACCTGCTGAAGCCACAGCCTCCCTGTGTTCTCAGCCTGGGCCCTGCCCTCAGGGCTCACAAGCTCATGGGGAACAGGTGGGCAGCAGATAGTGATCTGGGGTGATGCAGGCCAGCTGAGGGGCCAGGGAGCTCAGGGGACACCCGCTTCCTGGGCAGGCCCCCTATGGCCTGGGCACCATCCCGGAGTCTGGAAGGCTGAGATGAACCGCTTCAGGGAACTGTGACAATGTAGATTACAGGAGGTGCAGGGGATGCACAGTGGAGATGTTGGCAGGACCAGATCCAGCTCAGGACAGTGGACTTGAATGTGGCAACAGAAGGGGAGCGACTGAGGTGGCCGAGAGCCGAGGGGAAGGTGACCTAGTGTGAGTTTTGTGATCCTGGGGACTCTGACCGATCACCGGGCTCGGGTGACCTTCTCCTTGGGTGGAGGAATTCTACATGCATGCTTATTGAGAACAGCCTGTTCTGGGTCCCTGGTAGCAGAAATGTGCAACCGCAGCCCCTGCCTTGAAGCGGTCCAAGCCTGGCATGAACCCGCTTGGCTAGCAAGGGGATTCTGTCTCTTCCCCCGGGTGCGGTGCAGTCGAGTGCCATTGAGCACAGACTTCAGAGGTGGCACATCCCTGCTCACTGGCTGTGTGGCCACGGGCCAGATGTGGACTGCCCAGGACCTCAGTGTCCTCATCTGTAAAAGGGGTGCGCTGACAGCAGTGCTGTTCAGAGGTGCCGCAGGGGTCGGTGCGGAAACGCACCTGAACTGCAGAGCAGCGGCTGGCAGGTGGTACGCACTCAGTCCCCAGCAGCCCTTATCATCATGGTTATCACCTCTCCCCGCCAACACCAGCCCCTTTCCAGAACGCCAATCCAGCTCCCCAGGCAGCCTGTGGGAAGTCAACAGGATGTTGCAGAGGCACGAGGTGCTTCCTACAAAACAAAAGGAAACACGGTTCTCAGAGGGGCCACCAGGAGACATCATTCATATTGCTCATGCCAAGACCCAAAACCCAAAACTTCCCAGTGCACAGGCTGCTGAGGCCAAGCATGGGCCAAGAAGGCGGGCCCTGTTGGAATGCAATGTGTACTGGTACATTCAGCACAACTTTTGAGCACCTCTGATGCTAGCCACGGAGATGCGGCCCAGCAGGGAAGACAGGTCACAGACACTTCTACCCCTGATGTTCCTCTCTCAGGACAGGACAACTCTTGGGTGCTTCCTGCCCTGTTCTGCACACTTCTGGTTTCCAAGAACATTCATGAGGACATTCCAGAGCACATGGCTGAGCCCTGCCCAGGCCGGGGCTGGGCCCAAGTGGGTTGGTGGCATTTGCCTTCCTCTCCCTGACTAGAGTATGAGCCCTGGAAGGCACAATCTGTCCGAGTGCTCATTAGGCACCCTGGGCTCAGCACGGGGCCTGGCACTTAGCAGGTGCACACAGTAGCCTGAGAGGGGGTGCAGGGGAGACAGGCCCCACTCTTGGTGGCAGACTGCAGCACTGGAGTGGATTTAAGATACAAGTGCCTAGCACACAGTGACACTCACACGACAGTTGGGGCAGTTAGAAGAGGTTGGGGGGGATGGACAGGAGAATGCACAGGTGCAGGCTGTGGACATGGAGGAGAAGGGATTGTGACCTGGAGAACAGCGAAGGCTTCCTTCCTACAGGAGAGGAACGTGAGCTAGCCTCAAGGTGTAGGGGGCAGGGACAGAGGGGGTCTGAGGTGGAGGGCACAGGCTGAGCAAGCGTGACATGCTGCCTCCTGAAGTCCAGCTGTCCTGTGTGAATTACCCTCATTTGTCACTGACCAAGGTGCTTCCACATAGGGACCCTGCTGCTAAGATGGGTGAAAGGGTTCCCCACTCCAGTAACCCTTGGGAACCAGGAAAAGGGATGATGGATCGAATGTGCCACCCCTGCGTCACGAGCTGTGCAGGTGCCCAGTTCCTCAGGTGTGTCTGGATACTTACTGAGCCACTGTGCTGGGCAACCCAACAGGACTGCCCTCAGCTGAGGGGATGGACCAGAGCAGGCGCACCTGCCTCAGGGCCAAGGGTTGGTCTAGAGCAGGGGTCTGAGGACTTGGACAGGCAGTGGGCACCAGGACAGAGTGGGGTCAGTCTTTCGGGGGACGTGGTCGGAGCTGGGGCCAATGGCTGAGGTCGCCTCCAGCTCCTGGGGGCCTAATTGAGGGGTGCCCACCCATCGGGCTGGCGTGGAGAATGAATGAACGGGAGATGGCTTGGCTCCGTAGTGTCTGCCCAGGTTCCCCCTCATTCTAGAATCCAAGGACAGGCACAGGTCAGCATGTAGCATTCTCCCAGCAATTTCCAGGCCTTTTAGAAAATGTGCTCTAAATGGGTCTCTGATTGTCCGCTGATGTATGGATTGAGCCGACCACACTATGGCAGGATATTTGAGTCTCCTCTGCTTTCCCCAGATCCAGGGCTCATTTTGTGTAGACAGTTTTGTTATAAGTGGTTGCCAGAGGCTCTTTTTAGTCAGGCAGGGCCTGACTTCCAGCCGTTTGGCTCTGTCCTGTCCTGGCTCCATCCCCCCCGGGCTCCACACGCCACCTCAGCAAACACAGGTCATCCTGGGGAGGCCAGCGGCAGGGTCTCAGCACTGGTCAGGCAGGGCGGCTGTCATGCCATGCATGTTTTTCAAGATTTCACAAGGGATGGGTCAGAAATTGAGACAGAGTGGGAAGGGAGGAGAGGAATCCTCCTGGCCAGCCACGCGCTGAGCACAGGGACAGAGCTGTGGGGCCAGTCCTGCCCTCAAGGGTCCTGGAGGTGAGGAGGAGGGGCACTTCCACACACATCTCTTGAGGCTAACTCAGCTGTGTGCAGGTGCATGAGCCCATCTGATCTTCACTACTACTCTTCAAACATGATGCCCATTATACAGATGAGGAAACTGAGACCCAGGGATGCAAAGTGGCTTTTCCAATGTCACCCAGGTCTGTTTGACTCCCAAGTGTGGGCCTTTCCCCTGGGCACCCACCTCTCCAGCAAATGCCAGAGCCCCCATGAACGGGGTGCCAGCATGTGGGGCGCTGGGGTGCACCACCTTTCACAGGGACCACCTCCCTCTCTTTCTTCTCCGCCAGCAACTGAACCACCCGAACATCATCAAGTATTTGGACTCGTTTATCGAGGACAACGAGCTGAACATTGTGCTGGAGCTGGCCGATGCAGGTGACCTGTCGCAGATGATCAAGGTGAGGGTGCTGGTGGGAGGGCAGGGCCTGGGGCTGCCCGGACACAGGCAGCCATGGTCAGCCTGAGTCCCTCACTGCTCTGGCCCCAGCTGAACACAGTCGCTCAGGGACCACTCACCCCTCCTTGCCGAAGCCCACAGGTCTTAGCAGTGGCCTGGCGGTTGCCCTCAGGTAGCTGCCATTGCTGGGGTGCCTTTTTCTTCCCATCGGCCTCAGGGAAGCTCACTTCAAGAGAGAGCAGAGGTGATGCCCACCCAGGTTGGCAGCTGGGAGAGCCGGCCCTGGACAGAAAGGGCCCCTCTGGCCACTCCCACCTCCCCAGCCTGTCCACGGGCACATGGGCCACTTCTCCTGTCTTATGGAAGGAGCAGGGGCAGCTCCCCCTGTGAGGTCAGTCTCCAGCTCTTGGGAAAAGGTCTTGTAGGTCTGACTTGCCCCATTTTACAGAAGGGGAAAACTGAACCCAAAGAAGTGAAGAGACTTGTTTGAGCAAGTGGTGGGACAGACCCGTGCCTGTGGCCCAAGTCTCTGTTTTCCTGGCCTGGGACCCATCAGTGGACGTCATCTCCAAGACGATCTCCCCAGCTGTAGAAGGGGAAGATCTTTGTTTCTATGTAATGGCCGATGCCTGGGGTCTTTGAGAGGTTGAGCAACTGGCGAGGCATGCAAGCAGGCTCAGTACCAGGTCTGACTCCTGCTCTGCATCTTCCCCCCGCACCACCCACCGCAGCACCCCTCTTGTCCCACTGCCAGGGCCCAGGACCAAGACAACCGTACATCTGGTGTCAGGGACCATTGTGGCTCCACTGGTGGAGCCCCTACTGTCAGCACCTACGACCATGCCAAGTGTGCACCACTCCCTGAGTCCACGCCATCCTCAGGTGGCAGCTCAGAGAGGTTTAGTCTCCCGCCCAAAGCAGCACAGCCTCGAAGTGGAGGAGCCCAGGTCTGCCTGACCCCAGGCCCAAGCCCTTGGCCCCTGCTGCTGCTCCTGCCCCAAGGCCCTCACTCCCCTGCTGGCCTGGATGGACCGGCGTCTCTAGCTTCTGCTCCCTCCCTGGACCTGGTCTGTCTGCTCCTGAGTGAGACTGGGCCCTGCTCGAGCCCTCACCCGAATCCTCTGTCTTTCCCACCACTTGCCACTTGCTCTTCTGAAATTTGGCTCTGAGGAATACGGGCGTCATTGGGAAGTGGCATTACTTGAGCTGTTATCGCCTGCTTTTATATTTTCGTTGACATATTAATGCATTTGCAGGGATGTTAATCTCCGCACAGATCCCTGGTCGGGACAGATGTGCTATATCATGTCTTGGCTCTTCCTCCCCCACCCCTCTGTCTCTCCTTCCTGTGTTGTTCTCTTGCTGAACACACATGCCTCGTGCACCCACTGGGTGCCAAGATCTGGGGTGCTGCCGGCCTGGGCACTGCCCTCAGGGAGCCCCAGTCCTAATGGGAAGGCAGACACAGGAACGAGCAGTTAAGTTCAGGACGTGCGGGAGTCAGGGAAGGCGTCCTGGAGGAGATGACACCTCAGCTGAGCCCTGAGGGGGGACAGGCAGTCTAGAGGCAGGAGCAGCTTGCGCGGGAGCCCAGAGGGCTGGGAAGCACCTTGGTCCAGGAGAGCACGGGGTGAGGGGAGGAGAGCAGGGAGCAGAGGCCGTCTGCACCCTGAGGTCAGAGAAGCTTCCGAACACTGATGGTGGGGAGCAAACGTGCTCAGCTTTGTGTTCTAGAAGAAAGACGGATGCTGGATGCCGATAGGAGAGACAGGCAAGGGTGGCGACAGAGGTGGAGCAGGGGAGGGGCCAGAGATGGAGGACAGGCCCCTCCTTGTCGCCCCACTGGAATGCAGCCCTTAGTGGGGACACCGCACCCTCTCAGCCCCACGGACCCCAGACACCTTCATGGCTCTCAGTCCGTGGAGTGGGGCTGGAGTCTCAATCCTCAGAGAAGGATGTGACTGGGCAAATCCCTCCCTTTCCTGAGCCTCAGTTTCCACCTCTGACCCAGGAACGTATAGGAGAGAGCACTGTGGGGCTGCAGGCCCAGGTGCAAGCTCCTTCAGGCAGGAGGGACGAGGAGGCCCGTGGGTCACCAGCACCCGTGTCCGTGCCTGGTCTGGAACGGGGTGACCGTCCCCATTCAGCCTCCCTTTCACTTGCACCCTTCCCTGGCTTTCTCAGGGCCAGCGCTGGCTCAGGTTCAAATCAGTCATGAACTCAGTGGGACTGAGAGCTGGGACGTGTGTAGACTGGGTTTCTGGGTCAGCCTCGGATCCCTCCCTGTGCCCCACCTGCCCCTGTTCGCTCTGCCCCGGCTTAGGGGCCCTCACCTGCAGAGCCTGGCTTGGTGCCACCCCAACAGGAGAGTCAGGGCAATGGACAGACCCACCCGAGTCAGACACACCTGCTGGGTGACCTGGGGCAGGTCCCTGTGCCTCAGTTTCCTCATCTGTAACATACCCAGCACAGTGCCTGGTGCTTGGTAGGAACTTAGTTTCCCTGGACTTTCCCACTGTCCAGCTACCTCTGAGTTTCAAAGGGAATGGGGGCCTTACCAGGGCCCCTGCCTGGAGTCACACCACGGTCGCCACACTGGGCTGGCCTTAGAGTGGCCAGCAGGGCCTGTGTCCCAGGAGCCTGCAGCCTCAGGGGATAAGCAGCGCCACCACGGCCATGGTGCTGTATTATTTATGAGGGACAGTGAAGCCAGGAGCTGCTGCCATCCCGGAACCCACCAGAGACTCTGCGCCTTCCCGCTAAATGTCAGACAGTGCTTATAGGACGTGACATTTAGAAAATCACCACTCGCAACCTCGTGCATCCCTGCTTAAATGCTGTAATGAGGATTAACTAACATCACAGCATAAACAGCATCCCAGCCTGGCCCACCACCGAGGCCTGGAGTGGGGGTCTGTGCTGGGAGCCTGGGATGGCTCACCTGAGAGCTCTCTCTTGGAATGGAGCGTCAGAAGAGCCAGGGGCTTCCAACTGTGACCATCTCCCCTGTTGGAGGTTCCCAGATCTGGATCCCAGCTGGGTGACCTTGGGCACGTTCGTGAACCTCTCGGAGCTGGTGCCTCACATCGGTGGATACTGGTGTCATTAAAAGTGGGTTGAGAGCTTGGGCTTTCTGGGCAGAAGGCCTGGAGGTGAGCTGTGACTCTCCCCCTCACTAGCGACTGAGTGGCCCTCTCTGTAAGATGGGCACAGTCCTCCCTGCTTAGGGCCCAGCACAGTGGCCAAGCAGGGCAGGCCCTCAGCAGATGTTAGCTCCTGTCCTTTCTTCTGCCCACGCCCCTTTCTCAGGCCAGTTGTCCTGGGTCAGTTCCCGTCTTCCTTACACCAGAGCAGCTGCCCTGGCGAATGGGCCCTCGGGGTGCGTCACTTCTGGCTGCTTTGGGGAGAGATGGCTGCTCTGAAGCTAGAAGCCACTGAATAAAAATCCTACTACTTAGGTAGCTGGTGTATGAGTCATACCCCACCCACCCCCAGCTGTGGCACCCAGGAGACAGCCCTCACCCAGGTTGATCTGAACCGTGGCTCCTGGCTTACTCCTTCCAGGACTTTCTGTCAGTTAACAGCTCATTTAGTGTAGCCTGGGGGGTTAGAGGGGGTTGTTTTGTTGGGGTTGTTTTTGTTTTTTTCTGGAACATTAAATATGTTTTTCCAGGCAATGAAGTAGATTCAAGCCTGTTGAAACTGGGGGGTCCTAGGGCCAGCCCGTGGCTCACTTGGGAGAGTGTGGTGCTGACAACACCAAGTCAAGCGTTAAGATCCCCTTACCAGTCATCTTTAAAAAAAAGAAAGAAAGAAAGAAAGAAACTGGGGGGTCCACTTGAGATTGTCGAGTCCACTTCCTCAAGGTTCTCGCTATTTGGTAACAATCACGTTGCACTGAGATGTGCCAGCTCCAGGGAAGTGGTGGCAGCTGTGATTTAACCCCCAAATGTGTTGTGGGTGGTGCCGTCCTGAGCCAGGCCAGGGCTGGGGACAGGGAGAGACCACACGCAGTGCACTCCTGCAAGGAGCTCCCTGTTGGGGGTGTGTCCAGGAGATGCCAGGAGCACGTGAGGGAGAGCAGCTTCAGCATCTGCAGTCCAGGATCCATCCAAGCAGACTGTCCAGGACACCCAGCTGGGCCAGGCCTGCCCTGCCCTCACGGGGCTCGCCACACAGGGTCGGGGGACAGGGTGACCACGGAGCACGATGTGGGCTGAAGGGGAGGTGTGAACGCAGCACTCTGGCTTCCATGTTTACTATTTGTTTAGCAGCCTAACCACCCACCCCATGCCAGGCGCCAGCTGCCCGCTGTAGGCAGGACAGGAACAGCACCCTGCATTCACCCTCCTTGAAGCCCGCTCACCTGGGCCTGTCCATCTGTCTGTCTCCCCCACTGCAGTACTTTAAGAAGCAGAAGCGGCTCATCCCCGAGAGGACGGTGTGGAAGTACTTCGTGCAGCTGTGCAGCGCCGTGGAGCACATGCACTCACGCCGGGTGATGCACCGAGGTACGTGCCACCCCGCCAGGACCTGGGGGCAGGGACCTGTGGGAAGCCACGTGCCCTGGGCCCAGGGAGAAGCTTCTCTTTGGCTCCTCCAGGCTCCTCAGGGAGCCCCCTTGGGGAACTTGGACCACTTTGTATTCTCCAGGCAGTTGGGCTTCCAGCAACGCCACACACACGTGCCCTGTGTCAGGGACCTCCCATGGTGGAGGCACCCGGTGCTAGATAGTTACGTGAGCCCCAGGGAATGGGGGCCATGCTCAGCCCACTGTCCCCAGTCCCTAACACCAGCCCGGAGCCAGCACAGACAGCCCAAACATGGCCAGTTCCCCAGGAAGAGAACTTTCATATGGGCTTTGACATCTTAGTAGGAGTTGGCTGGACAAAAAGGTGAGACACTGACAAAGGATTGTCTTCAAAAGTTGACATCATCCCGAGTTGTGAGGAAGGGGTGCTGGGTGCCAGGCAGGGTGCTGGGGACCTGAGTCCGGTTACCTCACTGATTCCTCCCTTCATTCTCTCGACCTGTATTTATTGGTGTCTCCTGTATGCGAGGCAGTGCCCTAGTCACTGGGGTACAGCACAGGTGACCTCACAGAGTGCTTCGTCCGTTTGTCACACAGTTTGTACTGAGCACCTACTGTGTGCTAGGCACTATTCTAGGCACGGGGGATACAGATGTAAAAAAGAAAAAGACAAAAGCACAAAAGTCCCTGCCCTCCTGGACCTCACAGCTGCCCTGTGAAGTAGGTGAAGTTAGACCCATTTTACAGATGAAGAAACTGAGGCTCAGAGAGAGAGGTCCATTTCCCAGTCCCGTAGCCAGCGCTGAGCAGCCAGGCAGGGCGTCACTCTGAGGGGACAGGACGCGTCGCCTGAAAGGCCCTCCCTCCCCACCTCCTTCCCCTGCAGATATCAAGCCTGCCAACGTGTTCATCACAGCCACGGGCGTCGTGAAGCTTGGTGACCTCGGTCTGGGCCGCTTCTTCAGCTCTGAGACCACCGCAGCCCACTCTCTAGGTAAGGGGGATCCTGTTGACCGTGTAGCAAGATGCAAACATTCCCCACATGCCTTTGGTTAGTGCAAGAAAACACCTTTCTTGAGTGCTAGAAGTTACTCGTCTATTCAGAATAGGGACTCCGAGAGGAGGAAACTGAGGCTGGAGGAGCCCGGCTGGGGCCTCCCGGCCCTACTGTTGCCATATGGTTCTCCATCCTCAATGCACCACACTCAGTCTATCCCCTGGGGGTGGACATTTGAGCTGTTTCCAGTTTTTGGCTTCTGAATGGGCAGTTTTGAAGCTGTGGGGGCCAGGCCCTCACCCGGGAGGAGGCGACCTTGTAGCTGGACTGTGGGGGGTGAACAGATGCTGGTGGGACAGGGAGGGGGAGGGGACAGCGCTCCAGGAAAGGGAATAGGGTGAGGCTGCGTGGGTGGCTCGTGGCTGGGTCCTGGGAGGGCTGCAGGAGGAGGGGTAAGAAAGGCGGGCAGGGCCTTGAATGCTGAGCCGGGTGGGCTGGACACTGTCCTGGGAGCTCAGGCCGCACTGAAGGGCAGGTCTAGGGAAGAGACTTGGTCAGATCTGTGTTTCGGGTCATGTGAAGCAATGGTGAGCTTCAGAATCCTATGCTGGGGTGTAACTGAATGGAAACTTGCAATGATGAACGAGGGAGTTTTTCATTTGATATGAACATAAGAACCAACAAGGCACCCCAGTGGAAGATGGAAATAGGGTCTCCTGTGCATTACAACAGGGCGCATCAGGGTTTCACCATGGCTGCCCTGTAGAACGTTCTGCAGAGGCCCAGGGGGTGGATGGGGCCTCCTGCTTTCCCCAGAGCCAGCTCCGGCTCTTTGAGGAGCGTTGGCAGAGGAAGGTGCTCCCGAGGCTCACCTCCTGTGTGCAGCCCCAGACCTGGGCAGACACACCCCGTGTGGACAGGAGGGAGTCGCCCCACGTGCACCAGCTACCTCCCTTGGAAACCGCTCTGTTCTCCCTCATTCCCACTCCACTCACAGCTCAAGCCAGGGTGTGTCCCGTCCCCCAGCCCTGAGTGACTGCGGCAATCTGTGTGTGCAAACAGCATCTTCTGCTGACAGCAGAGGTACTTTCTGGAAGATACACTCTCCTACGGAGACTGTCACTGTTCGTACAGGTCCCGATGGCTTAGAGACTCAGCATATAGCCTGCAATTGGGAGAAATGTAATATCTCTGGAGATCAGCAGCTCTGAGCTGTGTATAGGAGAGAGCGTGTGTGGGTGGGAGGTGTGTAGGGAGGGGGGTGTTTGTTTTGAAACTCTCATCCCCACCCGACCCTTGGGGACAGCTGGCCAGGCCTCAGGAGCACTTCCTATAGCTCCAGAGGAAAGGATGTGAACTTTTAGAAGGAGAGAAAAGAACTGTGATTACTAGAAATGAAAAGCGGGAGGGGACGAGGGTTAACGAGAAATTGGTTAAGGGACACAAAGAATGATTCCGTATTGCAGTGATGAATAAGCTCGCTATCCTGATCTGACCATCACACATTGTACACAACTATTGAACGTCAACTTTGCACCCCACGTATACGTATAATAAATTATCTTTTAAAAAAAATAAACAGAAAAAAACATAAAATAAAATACCTCAATGGCAAAAACAAAAAGTTTTTTAAAAAAAGGATGTGCAAGGACCTGCCACCCAGGGCACATGTGGGACTCCATTCCTGCCTCTAACAGCCTTGAGAGGCCACAGGATCCTTGTTTGCTGCAGACGAGGAATCGAAAATCCAGGGAGCTTGAGTGATTTCCTCCCAGGCCACATGGCAGCAGAGCCAGGACCCAGACGCAGGCCCCTCCTGCCAGAGCCCAGGCACCTTCCAGAAGGCCAGGGCTGGGGGTCTCGGAGGATAGCAGTGGAACCTCCCTCTGGAAACCCTGGCTGCCCACTTTGTTGCTGGAAGGAAACCTTGTCTTTACTGGTCCCCTCAGACACTTCTTATGTGAAAAAGTGTTTCCGTCGGTTTTGGACCGTTTACCTAGCTGGTTTAAGAGCTGCAAAAAGGCCAAAAAATCCAAAGAGAACTTGGATCCAAAGAATCCAAGAGGGGAATTGAAACCGCTGCCTCCTGTCCCCTGTCAGTCAGGCCTGGGCCTTCCTCGGTCCACTGCGGGAAGGACTGCAGCACTCCGTCACAGCGGGTTAGGATCGCATCATTAGGAACGGGCACAGATAGCGTCTCGTCCGACAGTGTGATTTTATCGACTTGGACTGGTGCACTTATTATATTAATGAGAAGGAATTGGAACTTGAGGAAAAGGCCGTCCTCGTAAGCTGGGCTCTTCCTGAGGCCTCGGAGCAGCTGACCGGGCCGTGTGATGGGTAGAAGGAGCCCTCCTGGGATCTGTCCCTGCTCTGGGCCATGTGCCCAGCATCCAGGAGATGCCCATTGAGCTGAGCCTTGCCCGGGGGCTCTGCAAGGCCCTGTTTGCAGGACATGCTCCCAGAACCAAGGGCCTGCCTCTGCACCCACAGGTGACAGCGCAGAGCCAAGATACAAGTGACAGCACAGAGCCAAGACCCTTCCACAGCGAGATTCTACGTACACATCAGGCCAGGCAGGGGATTGAGCTAATTACCAGAGCATCGTGACTCAGGAAGGACATGGGGCAGAGGCCCCTTCACACTCTGTGCGTGGGTATGAATTCTGCATCCACCGCATCTAATGTGCACCTACTATGTGGGAATGCTGTGGCAGTAGCCACGTTGCCCCGGTAACCACCTCGTCTCCTAAGGCTGCTGACCCGAAATCTGGGCTTATGCAAATCTGATATTCTCCTGCCTCCCCTTCTCTTGGTCCCCTCCCTGTATCTGTATTTGCTAACACAAGGCTGGCATGAAAGGGCATTAGTCAGTGCCATGGTTGTGCTGACAGGTGCGGTACCCAGCAGTGGCAGAGCGACTGCCTCGGTGTCAGGAATAGGAGCCGTAATTAGAGCGCGGAACAGAATGAGCGTCAGACGAATTACCAGGCAGCAGATCATATTTGTCAGGAAGGATTGCATACATAAAAATTAAGTGACAGTACACGCCGGCGTAATGAAAGAAAAATGAAAGATTTGCCTATACACAGCTCACAAGCTACAAGCAAGTGTCTCGCTCCGAGCAATGGCACAGCTGCAAGACAAATTGTGGGGCCAGGAGAGCGGGCCCTGCTCTCTCGGTGGTGGTGACAGGGCAGCCTTGGGCTGGCATTAGGGGTGGGAAGAGAGGCTGCCCACACCCATGGCTGTGCAGGGCCCACGCCACTTCTCGGGGTTGGAGGAGCAGCTGTGGTTCGGGGCGACACCATCAGCTACAAGCAGCCCAAGCATGCCAGACCCCAGTGCTTGGCCTGGCTACAGGGCACAAGTGCTTTCCTTCTCCTGACCTGAGCCGACTGCCCTGGCCCTGGGCTGTGTGCAGGGGACATGCGATTATGCAGCCTTCCCTGCTTTCAAGGGGCCCCAGACTGGCTGAAGGGCAGACACGGTCAGTACCAAGTCGCATGGTGAGGGGACAGGTGGAACCGCCTCCTGAGGGCCCACTGCATGCAGGCAGGTGCTGGCCTGTGTGATTCTAAACTCTACCTTGAGGAGCCCAGGGCCACTGGGATTGGGGCCACCTCAGCCCCTCCGAGAGCTGTCCTTTACTTCAGTGTTCTGTAGCCACTGGACTCACTGAAAAGGTGCGTTAACAAAGAAAACGAGGCTACAAAAAATGTTTGAAAAACATTTTGCTTTTTAAAGAATCATCACAATAAGGCTTGTTATCTCCGTTTTACAGAAAAAGAAACTGAGGCTCAGAGAGGTGAGACCACATCCCTGTGGTCACCTGGCTGGCAGGTACTGGAGCCCTGTGAGGAGTCAGCCCAGGACCGAATACACCAGCCCAGGGCAGGGAAGAATTGAGCTGGGCTTGTGGGTGCCCAGAGAAGGGGTCGAGAGAGGGTCCCTAGAAAGATCTCCTGGTGCAGGGGACATCCACGGCTCCAAGTGCCCATGACACAGGGGAGAGCCCATCCAATCTCGCCAGCGGCAAATGTCAGCGAGGAACCTGGGGGCTTGTCATGGGCCCCTGGGGGAGGGTGGAGCCTCCTCTCCTTCCTGTGTACCAGCTGTGTTGTGCTGTCTGCACCCAGGCCCGGCACTGGTGGCCTCATGGGATGTTTGCCAAGCGGATGGGTCATCCTCACAGCCAGGCAGCCCTGGGGATGCGCATTACCGCAGGCACAGGATTGTGCGGATGAGTCCCAGGCCTCCTCCTGTCTCAGCCCTGTCCCACACACCATCCCAGCAGCAGGATGTCTGGGAACAATCCTGCCAGTCCCTTTGGCCCAGAAAACCCGCTTTGGCGGATAGATCGCAAACCTGAGTTTGGACCGAGGCTCTGAGCTCCGACACCTGGGTGGGAGGTCATGGGAGGTCACATGTGGTGACTCGTCTGCCACATTCCCGGCCTTTTCAGGGGCACAAACTGTTAGAAAGAGATGAGCTGATGCCAGAGAGGGTGGGAAGGTGTTAAGGGGACAGCAATGGAGGAGTCGATCAGAGCCTAGGATGCAGCTCATTCATTTGTTCATTCATTCATTCAACAAGGATTTGAGCCAGGCCCTGGGCTGCTCCCTGGGAGGACCTGGCCCCTGTGCTTGTGAAACTTTCAGCCTGGGGAGAAAATCCATTTAGTCTTCATCATGAACCAAGCACTGTCTAATAGTCACGTCCCATTTTCCAGAGGGAAACCAAGGCTCTGAAGGGTAGAGGGGAGGACCCTCTGTTTTACTGATGGGGAAACTGAGGCTGCAAAAGAATTGCCATTCTCAGCTAGCGAGCTATATCCAAAGTGGGTCAAACCCAGCCAGGTCCAGCTCCGCACGCCCCTGCCTGTCCCTTGGAGGATTCAGCACCAACATACAGACGTCCAGCCCGAAGTCCCGACTGGTGGATGGATGCCGGCAACCAGACCACGTTTCTCCAGTCGTTTTCAAAACCACCATCTGGGGAAGGGGGCAGCTGGCAGACACCAGCCTCTCCTTCATGTGAAATCTGCCTTCTTCGTATCAAATGAACATGTCTCAAACTCCGCGAGCATTTCAAAATGCAGCAAAGTTTGTTTTGACAGGAGTGGCGCGTGGCGGGGAAGCGGGGCCTCTTTAATCAGCCTCCTTTGAGGTCCTGCAGTCTCCTCTGATATCTGCCAGGTTTGAAATCGAGGAGTTGTAGGTAAAGACTCCGGGAAGGTCAGGGTTTGTTGGGCTCCTTATTCAGAAGCTCAGCTCCATCCCCCTCTGTGAGGACTGAGACCAAGGCTGTGCAGGGCTCTCCCTCTGCGTCTGAGCATCACTGTCACTGTCATGGGGTGGGTGGGGAGAGAAGGTCCCTGCTGTGCTGCCCACAGAGGGCCCCCTGGGCAGGGCCCCTGTCTGAGGAGGCACCTCCTCCTGCCAGCTTCTCCCACCCTTCCCCAGAGTCACTGCTCCCCTGGGGCCTGGGGACCCCTCCTCCAGTGGCCTGCTGCAAGCTTGGGATTTCTTTGAAGTCTCTTGTTTTATCTTTAAAACTCATGCAAGTTATGCATTGTGCTCCGTGATGTGATGTTTGAGTGTTTGTTGTCAGTATAAAAACCAGGCTTTACATGACTTATTCCCAGATGAAGCTGGCATCACAGAAAGAGGGGCAGTGTCTACCCCTGCAGCTTCATGCACTGCTGCACAAGTCTTGGACACTCCCCCACCCAGGCAGGCAGAATACCCCAACTTTAAGATGCACAGACCAAGGGGGAGCAGCCCCTCCTTGGGGTCTGGGGACTGGAGAATCTGCCAGGAGACGGGGATATGAGGGCCCAGTGCCTGGCACAGGATGGGCCAAATCTCCCTCAGTTGACGCTTCATGAATTTATTTTTTTGTTCCACAGATGTTTACTGAGCATCTGAAAGAATGAACAGGTGGGTGGTGAGGCTTTGCAGCAGCTCCTCTCAGACTGTAACATGCATCAGAAGCCCCCGGAGCTTGTGAGCGATGCAGGTGTCCCACTTCCACCCCTGGAGATTCTGATCCCACAGGTCTGGGGTTGGGCTGCAGACCTAGATTTTTAACAAGCCCCTCTAGGTGGGTCAGCTGTGGCCACTGATCAGTCTAGACTTTCTTTGATATGTGTGGTCAGCTGGCTCCTTCTGGAGACTTCCTGGGGTAGGCAACTCACTACCTCCTGATGGGCTCACTCCTGCCAGGTCCCAGCACAGCATCAGGGCTCAGTTCAGATTGGATGGAGGTGGATGGATGGATGGATGGGTGAACAGGGGGTGGATAGATGGTTGGATGGGCAGATGCTAGATGGACAGACTGATGGATGGAAGAATGGGTGATGGACGAAAGTGTGGACGATGGATGGATGGGTGGGCAGACAATAGGTGAACAATTGTGGATGGACAGATGGACAGACGGATGTGTGATGGGTGCATGGTGTATACAGCACTGGCATCTTAAAGGAGGGTTCCAAATTACATTTAGGTGTTTGCCTTTTTTTCCTTAACACCAGTGGAAACTGGGGAAAAAGCGGAAAGAGCAGCGAGGGGGCAGAGGCTTGGGGTGGAGAGTGGAGGGCACGGGGTGGCAGTGCCTCCAACCTTCTCTCCCTGCAAGCCCCAGGCTTTTGCCCCAAGCTGGGCTGAGGCAGGGACCTGGAGCACGGTGTCGGCCTGCCTCAGAGCCTGGCAGAGGGAGAAAGTGGTGACAGGACAGAGGGACAAATCAAATGTTCAGGCCTATTGAGCAGCTGGTTCCCCTGGCCGGGGGAGGGAGTTTAAGCTGGACCTTCAAGGATCCCAGCGGGTGGGAAGGGGGACAGCATGTGCAAAGGCACAGAGGCGGATGGAAGAGCAGGCTGGGGTTGGGCTGGGGTGGCAGGTGTGCGGGGACGTGGGCTGGGGGCCAGGGGCTCAAAGACCTCACTGTCAGGCCTGACCAAGGCAGTCCCGGGCCAAAGCCCTGGCCACTCTGCGGGTCATCTCTCCACCCAGAGTCCCTCATGTGGAGACTCAGGCAGATCTCAAGTGAGCAGAGGACAGACTGAGGGTGGGAATTGCTGTCGCGGCCAGCCAGGAGGGGGCTTGGCCAGGGCTCTTAGGAGTGTAGCACAGTCAGACACTACTGTCCCTCACTGGGGACGGGACCTCTGACCTCCTTCTCTCCTCTGCCATCCCTGTGTGGACCCCATCGGCCCATGTCCTCGTCCAGCCTGCAGGCACGTCCATCCATAGCGCCCGGGTGCCGGGCTCCACTCACACTTGTCCTGAGGTTCCCACTGTTGACCGAGAACTGTTTAGATTTCACCCTGAGGTTTGGCCATGATGAGTCATCCGCTTCACGCTTGGCTGTTCATTTCCTTTTGCTCCCTCATGACCAAAATATACAAGGTGTTGCTACTAGAAGTCGCAATTTGCTTCCGCAGCAGAATCCCACAGAGATTCGTGTGTTGACTGACAGCTCTTTCTTCCGTAGAGCAATTAGCCCCCTGATTTCAGCCATAAAATACACATATAGGAGGACACATTTCTCAAAACCATGTCTTTGGGTGACGGCTACTGTCCTTGTTTAGGGATTATGGCCATGAAAGGATGCTTGGTGTCCTGATAAAGCAATCATCACGTTTTGGACTCGAGCTCCTAAAGATCGTCCCTCTCAGGCCGCCAACAGTTAAGCAGTGCATTCAGCAGCAGGACAGAAGTGTCACACTGACACACACTGGTAGTGTGTGGATGCCTCGGTGACTCAGTGGGTGGACACTTGCAAGGCACCTGTGGTGGCTGTCCTGTGCGGGGCACTGGGACACCTCGGCAGGCAAGGTCGTGCCTCCAGGAGCTCACAGCCCAGAGCAGTGGTTTCCAACACCGTTCACGGCCTCTCTCCGTTGGGCAAGGCAGACTTGTTCATCCATCTCCAATGAGATGAGAAAAATGAGAATATAATAAAGGGCTCAAAATGAAACTCTTTCACTGTAAAGGACTGTCCTTGATCTTGAGATTATGGGCTTTCTACTTTTTCTAGAGTTAAACTGTCTTTTCATTTAGAAATAATAGTGACACTAAATGGTAGTTGGGAGTTTTGTGTTTTTTAAATGCCCTTCCTTGGCAAAATGAAAAGCTGCCCAGCCTGTGTTTGCTCCCAAACATCTTTTGCCCATGAACTTCTGAAGCCCGAGCCCATTGCTTTCTGAGTGCAGCTCCCTGAATAAATAGCCTGTTCTCCTCCCGGGGTTCTGGGTGTTTCTGTGGTGCAGGGTCCCTCCTTCCTCGTGTCATGGGGCACATCACAAGCTCAGCCTCTGCCACGCTGGCTTCAGCTCCCCACACAGACTCTGGTTAGAACAGCAGCCTCCAGCACATGGCATGGCGTCTCCAGGCCAGTGAAAATGTTCTCCATGTAGCAACCTTAAAAATCTGGTTGTGTAGCCTCCAGAACCATCATTCTCTAAATGGGCAGATATCAGAATCTCAGTTGACAAATCCAGGTTCCTGGGCCCCCCCCGGGTCTGCCAATTCAGTCCGTCTGCTATAGCTCACATGCCCCTGTGACAGGGAGATCACTGTCTGTTGGGAAATCTTCCCATCTTTGCACACTTCCAGCTCTTCAAAGTGTGCCCCTCTACCCAGAGACAGCCCCGCAGGGACTGGAAGGTCAGGACACACCCCTGCAGTTTCCTCAGTGTTGGCCTTTCCCGGAAGAAGAGGGACCCTATGGAGAGTCCCCGCAGTCCCTGGTTTTCCTCGTGGCAGCAGAGCCCTGTCCTCACCAATCAAAAGCTTCCTTCATTTTCACTTTTTAATTGAGGTGTAATATACACATGAGGGTTAAAAGGTTCATGGAAAGATTCGTATTATCTTTTCATTCTATTTTTCCACAAGCTTTTGGAAGTATCCCTTGAGCCCTTTCCTGGTCACGACTCCCATAGAGTAGCATTTACTGTTATTGAACTTCATAGAAATAGGATCAAGCAGTGTCGCTGTTTTGTGCCCGACTTCTGTCACTCAGCATTCTGTGAGATCGATCCATTTTGTTGCGTGTACCCGAGTTTTGTTCTTTTTCATTCCTGCATAGTATTCCATTGTCTCGATAGACCACAGCTTATCAATGTGTCCAGTCTCCTGTTGATGGACACGTGACTCCAGTTTTTGGCTCTTAACAGATAAAGCCACTGTGCACATTCTTCATCATGTCTTTTGACAGACAGAAGCACTCATTTCTCTTGAGTATAGATCTAGGAGTAGGACTGCTGGGTTATAGCGCTGGCAGCATTTAGCTTGAGTAGATTCTGCCAAACAGTTTTCCAAGGTGGTTGTACCATGTCCCGTCCCTGTCAGCGCCGTGTGAGAGCTCTGGTGGCTCTGCACATCGCCTACTTTGTTTTTTTCACTGTGGCTTTTTATCTTCAGCCACTCAGGTGGGTGTGTAGTCGCACCTCGCTGTGCTTTTCATTCACACTTCCCCGGTGAGTATTGGGGACAATAATATCATTTCTTGTGCTTTTTGGTCATTTAGATATTCTCTTTTGTGAAGTGCCCCTTTAAGGCTTGCTCATTTGAAGAAGGGGCTTGTTTTACTTATCAATTTATAGAAGTTTTAAAATACATTCTGTATGTGAGTCCACTGTCAGACAGACGTGTTGGGACGATTTTCTTCCAGTCTGTGCCTTGCCTTCGCAGATCTGAATGGTGTCTTTTGATGAACTGAAGTTCCTCATTTTAAAGAAGTTCCTAATTGTAATGCGGTATTTACCCATCATGTCTTTTATGGCTGGTGCCTTTTCTATCCTGTTTAAGAAATGTCGGCCGGCCGACGCCAAGTGTTGTTGATCAGGGCTGCCCACACTTTCTCCATCTGATCAGTGGGGACGTCTCCTCATGGGACTGTTGGGAACATGGGTGAGATGACACTTAGGAAATGCTTGGTCCGTGTTAACGTGACTTTGCTTTTCACTGCTGAAAGCCTAATCCGGACTCTTCCGGGATTCAAACAATCACCTTAAAGGACATTGTCAGTTGCTTCCCATCCCCCTGGGCAATGGCAGAAACACTGAGCTCCAGCTGCTTACCCCAGACTGATTCTTAGGTCTGTGTGGGTCCTGGGGATCTGCTGGAGTTCCTGGTGCCTCGGGTGCTTTCAATGCCTGCTAGTGTGGGAAGCTCCCATCTGGTACGACCCTCTCATTTGACAGAGAAGAGGACAGGCCCAGAGAGGGAGAGGGGGCAGCTCAGGGCCTGAGGCCCCATGTGCCCTCCCTTTCACCATCCCCCTCCCGTGTTCCTGCCCCTGCCCCTGCACAGGGCGTAAGCAGCTGCCCCTTGCTGTGTTTCAGTTGGGACGCCGTACTACATGTCACCAGAGAGGATCCACGAAAACGGCTACAACTTCAAGTCCGACATCTGGTCCCTGGGCTGTTTGCTGTACGAGGTGAGCCTCTGGGCCGCAGCTCGGCGGTCTTTGGTGGGACGTACGCAGGGGGCGCCCAGTCTGGGCAGTGCTCACCTTACCAGCTCAGGGTGGGGACCCAGGGATGCATCATGTCCACCCATGGCTTTGGTATAGTCAGGGACCTGTCCTTCACCCCCTCAGCCCACCATCTGCCTGGTTTGCAAGGCTGGGCTGGTGGAGGTTGTTAGAGGGGTGGACAGCAGCGGGCTGCTCAGATCTGGGAAGGGAGACAGACTGGAAGCAGACAGAGGGAGCACAGGCCTGGGATCTGGCTGCTCAGGTGACTTGCTTGCCCCAGATCCCCAGCTGCCCCCTGGTTTCCCTGGTAACCACATTAGCAGGCAAATGATTTTGTTCATTGTTTATTATTCATGGATGGATCAGGCCCCATGCAGGGTGCTGGGGACAGGAGAGGACTCCGACCTGGCTCGTGCCTCTGGGTCGCCCCCCACTGAGGCATGTCCACCTTTCAGGCCCAGCAACGTGGGTCTCACTATTGCAGATCTGGCGGCTGGCCTAGACCAAGGGACGGGGACATTCCTGAGTCCCGATGAGCCCAGTCATGAAACAACATGAATAAATGGAAGCCCCTACCCTTTTGGCCAGTACATTGGGGCCTGGGTAACTGGGGGTCTGGAGAGCAGGAGCCACTCTTGGCCATGAAGCTGTTGCAACCTCCAACAGGAGGGAGGCCCGAGCCCTCTGGCATCTCCAGGTTGGCAGCCATACCCCCCACCACCCTGCCCTGGACCACCCAGTGCTTGGCAGCTCCTAGAGTCCATCCGTCTTGCTGGGTCCCATCTCCCAGATGTGAAATGGGAATGGTAATACCTGTCCTGCATTGTCATAGTCCTGATAAAGGCAACAATAGAGAGGAAGGAGCTTTGGAATCCCCAGGGCTGTGAGACACCAAGCCCAGCTTTGTTTTAGAATCAGAACCTTGATTACTTCTCTGCGTTCCCAGCACTGACGTAGGATCTGGCTTGGAGCTGAGAAGCTGGCAGAATGTCATTATTAAAGTGATGTGGCCAGTGACAGTCTGCATCAGTGACACTCAGGACAGTGTGACCAGGGCCACCACGAGTGTTTTGTTGGCCTCTGCAGAGTCTAGTTACTTTGCTTCCTTGGGAGTGTGCCTCTGTTAACCGACCTCACAGCTCTTGTATATAATAAGCTCGAGGGATGTGCTGACCGCTGCATGCGGTGGAGGGACTGCAGCAGTTCTCGTGGTCAGGGTCTTTTGCCAGTGAGATTTCCCCTCCCTGCATCACAGATTGAGACTATAAGATCCAAACTCTGATCCTTTGCAAGATTTAAACCTCACAGCATCTCTCTTTTTAAGCCAGGGGCCTGCTGTTAATGAGAACAGATAGTTCATTTTACAGGACTGGCTGGAGATGTGGCCCCTGTGGCACTGGTGCTTGGGACCCCTTCCCCTGGAAGTCAGCGACCCACAGTGTCATCTCAAAGGCTGTGGGGAGTCAGGCCGTGACAGGCAGAGACGGCGAGGGCTGTGTTCTGGGACTCCACAGGGCGGTGGCTGCAGCGGAGGCCAGGTGGGGCCCGCCGAATGGCCACCGTGGCTGGGGGAGGGCACGGTCCCTGGCTCCCGCTCTGGAGGGGACCGTGTTGTGTCTTTCCTCCATCCCTGTTGCTCTACAGCCCTGCTTCTGGGTGGTGTCACAGCCTGCCTTGTAGCGAGGAGGGAATGAGCCCTTGCAGGTGAGGTGCCTGGCCCAGCGCTTGCTGCCTGCCCCCGGCCGTGAGGTTCCTGCAGCTGCCACGTTTCCCTTTTTGCTTTGGCCAGTGGGAAGCCAAAGGGCAGCTCAGCTTCAGTCCCTGTGGAGGACTCTGCTTCATCCTCCTGTCCTCATGTATATGAAAATGGAGGCCAGATGGTTTTTTCCTTTTCCTTTTCCATTCTGTGTGTGGTGTTTGTGTAAGCCTCCTCCTGCCCTCTGTGAACCACAGGGGTCCCCAAAGGTAAACAAACACAGGCCAGACAGGCCTGAGCACAGCCGTGTGCCTCACCCCGGGGCTGGGGCCAGGAGGCCAGCAGCTGGCTCCCTCTGCTCGTGCCAAGCCTTCTGCCCGAGCACCAGCCCTGCAGTCACCAGCCCGGTCCCATCCCACGCCAGGCCCGCAGCAGTGTCCTCGTTGGATTCCCAGCCAGGCAGGTCTCCTCTGTGTCCTCGTCTTGGGCACCTAAGTGCATGTTTAACAAGGCAGCAGTGGCTCCCAGCATCAAGGCTGGCTCAGCCAAGTCGATTTATTTGTTGGTAGCGGGTGGGGCTGTGTGGCCCGTAGCCAGGGAAGTCAATGAGATCAATCAGTCAAGGCCCGCACGGACTGCATGTTCTCAGGGACAGCAGGCGCTGATCTAAACCTCATGGCCCCAGGCTCCCCCAAACAAGAGGGCTTGCGTGGCTGACACAGCCACCCGCGGCCAGACCCTCGGGGGTGATAGGCTGGGGGCTTCCCCCACTCCCAGGCCCAGGACGGGGAGGGGAAGCGGATGTTTTCCCAGCACACAGGGACAGAGCCACATCTGAGCCCAGGGTTGTGTAATTGGAAGGAGACATCCTGCAGTCACGACAGGAGCCTCCTGCTGGACAGCCTTCCCGGGGTGCCAGCCTCAAGTGCTGGGACAAAGGCGCCCATCCACCCACTCCTGACCACGTCTGAGGATTTGGTGCAGCCCCAGTGGAGCACACGCCCCAGTCAGGACAGCTGGGGCCTGAGGTGACGGCACACAGCCAGGGAAAACCTGCCCTGTCCCCGAGCCCCAGCATGGCTTTGGCAGTCTCAAAAGCCCCCTGTATGTTTCCTGTGGCTACTGTAGCAGATGACCACAAAGTTGATGGCTCCAAACAACTTAAGTTTATTCTCTTATAGTTCTGGAGGCCAGAAGTCCAAAGTCAGTCTTGCTTGGCTGAAATCAAGGTGTTAGATGGGCAGGGTCCTTCTGAAGGTTCTAGGGGCCAATCTGTTTCCTTGCCATTTCCGTGGAAAATGGAAAGGCCACTTATGTTCCATGGCCCCTTCTTGGTATCACCCCAGCCTTTTGCCTCCATCAACACATCTCCTCTTCTACAGTCAGTCTCCGTCTGCCTCCCTCTTGTAAGGACCCTTGTGATTACCTTGGACCCGCCTGGATAATCAAGGATAATCTTCCTATCTCAGAATCCTATATTTGATCACATCTGCAAAATCCCATTTGCTGTATAAGGTGACACTCACAGGTTCCAATGATAGGGTTGTGGACATCTTTGGGGGCCATTAATGAGCCCAGGACACCCCTGTGCACCCTGGGCATCCCAATACCACCAGGACCTCCTGAGGTCACCTGAGCATACGGACCTTGACCCATGGCTGGTGATGAGCCCCCACAAAGCACTAGACCTGGCTCGCACCACCAGGGGTGGGTGCCAGGTGGAGAGACGTGCCAAACGGCTCAACACTGCTGCCCTGGACACAGCCAGCGAGCTGCCTGGCTCTGCAGAGTTTATTTCTTTACACGGGAGCTCAGTTCTGAGCACGCAGGAGGAATCAGCTTGCTTGGCGCCAGCCCCAGGACCTCGAGGGGCCTCGAGGGGTGCATCGAGGATTGAGACACCTCAAGAAGGTGGGCTCGGGGAAAGATAGCTGTGCCTCGTGCTGCCCGGAATGCTGCTTTGGAACGCTGCTTGAGCAGCGGATGGCCGGGTGCCCCTCCCTGTTGGTGAGCGGGGCTGCAGCCTGCTTGGCAGCTCGCCTCTGGGTCACCCTCAGTCCAGGACATGTTCAGGAGATGCTGGGCAACGAGATGGGTGTCTGAGGCCCTGACAGGCGGGAGTCAGATGCAATCGCTGTTCTCACTGGAGTCAGATCCCCCTTCTCCCTCTGACATCTTGGATCACATACCAGTTTTTCTGAGTCCTCCCAGCGGGGGCAAGTGCCCACCCGCTCCCTTTTCCTTGGCTATGTGTCATCCCAATAACAACAGAGAGAAAAAGTTTTGCATTTGAGGAGCAGCGCTGAGAGCCATGGCCTTGGCAGTTCTAACGAGGCAACCAATATCAGCCCCAAACAGCACTTTCTCTTCTGCTTCGACCAGTCAGAGGCGGGGTGGTCGCCGGCACGAGGAGATCTCGCCATCTGGGGTAATCGTTCTAATCCCAGCAGCCCAGAGGTCCCTTCACAGCCTGATGCCCTGATCTGGGTGGAAGGGCCGTGGCCGGCAGCTGGAGGGGGACAGCGCGGACACTGCCTCTGCTGGAATCTGCAGCTGTGGATGGAGACATGTCAGCGGGGAAGGCGACAGGGGTCCTCTGGGATAGCCCACTGCTGACCCTGTTCAGAAAGCTTTGAAACGATGCGGGGAAGGTGCTGGGAAGAATGGAGAAATGACTTGAAGGGGATGGCAGATATGGGGGCTCACTGCTCCCCAATTTTCTGGAGCCCTTTTGGAGTCCCAAGCAGCAAGGTTTGTAAAAATCAGATCAGTCTCCTAGGTCAGACACATGAAAAACCAGGGCCGGCGTTAGCAGTACCAACATGTAAGTGTCCTTTCTGCTTTGTACAGAAACAGTTTCCAGGAAAATCCATGTTAATCCCACAGCCATGACTCGTAGGACACCCAGATCACCCAGAGTGACCGCCCTGGAGTCTCAGCTGCTCTCTGCTGTGGCAACAGATGTCCTTTGAAACTACTCTATTAACCCTTGGCACCTGAGGTTGTCATTTGAATTACTGGAAATGTGTCACCCAAGTGATGCCATTTTGCAGACTAGATGGGAAAGCCTCTCCCAGGAAGGTCGGTGGGCCCTGGGGTGGGCAGGGCCCCTACAGACTCATCAGTCCCCTGCCAAGTGCCAGGACTTCTCTCTGCAGCCTTCCTGCAGGGGTGGGTTTCATGGTCCAGACAGTTCCCACCCCTCCTCAGAGGGGCCCAAGCCTATGGGGTCAGCAGGAGAAGTGATGCTGCCCCTAAATGCACAACTGACGGCACCTGGCATGGCCTAGGCACCTGGGCCAGCAGGTGCTGCCAATTGACAGACTCCTAGACCCGGGTCTGAGGAACCCAGAATCTCCAGGCCACACTCTGTCACCTCCCCAAAGCCATCTGCAAACCCAGGGACACTGCCTGGGCTCAGAAGGAGGCAGACCGGGCTTTTGAGGTCATCAGAGGATGGGGTGCAGACCAGGACATCAAAGCTGACTGGCACCTAAAAGCCCTGCTACCATGGGTCCCCCTGCCTTGACAAAGGGCTCCCTGGCCCACCCTCAGGGCATGAGGATGAGAGAGGATTCCTCAGCTATCCCAATGCCCCCTCACAGCCAGAACCCAGGAGCCCCTGCCAGGGAGCAGAGCAGAGTGGCCCCCAACAGCCTGGCTCCTCAGAAGGGCACTGGGACCAAATGGACAGGCAGGCACAATTACCCGATGGCACTTCGTTAGCAGGAGGCATGGGGCCGTCACTTGGCAGTAGTAGGCGACAGTGAGCGGGAGTGACAAGAAGCACTTGAATCCCATTAGGGAATAATCAGCAGATGGGGCCGGTGGGCTGCCACGCTGCCACCTCATGGAGCCACTGCATGGCCCCCGAGCACCCTCTCTGAAGATGCCCCCATCAGTGCTCTGAATGGTGAAGTGGGGAGTTCAGGAGCCCTCCAGAAGGGGGAGGCCTGGTAGTTCCTCAACTGGGTGAACAGTTGCTCCCCAGTGCCTGGCAGCCTGCCTGCCTTCAAGGTGGAGCCTGTGCCTAGGCCTTTCCCCATTTTACAGATGACGAAACAAGGCCAGACACGCAGCAAGCAGGTGAAAGCTAGGCTCCAGGCAGAGCTATGGCGGGGGGCACAGCCAGGCGCTGCCCTCCCCACCGGAGCTTCCCTGAAGCAGAGGGTCCCGGGCCCCTGCATCCAGGGCCAGGAGGCAGCCTCCCTCCCGCCTGCTCTCTCTGGTGGGCGTTGGCTTCCACAGACAGCAGACTGTAATGGGCTGGCGAGAAAAGCTACAATGAAAGCCAAAAATGAAATGCCTGTCCTCTCCCCTGCTACCCCGGATATGTTAGTCCTTAGGTAAGTAAAGTTCCCTGAATGTATTACCTAAAGAGACATCCTCCCACGGTGGCTTTGGAATTGCTTCTTCAATAAATAAGGTGGTGCATGCTCGAGAACCTGCCGGGCCAGGCTCACATCCTGGCCTGCGCAGCCTGTCTCCCCATCTGCTGCACGCTCACAACCAAGTCCAGTCTTTGTGTGCCCTCGCTGTTCAGCTGCCCCATTCTCATTGCCTTTGGTTTTGTCCTGAAACTCATGTCCCTATTTAATTCATTTATGTAACAAGGCTCCTGTGACATCCACTCCTTTCCGTTGAATCCCAGCTTCCTCAGGGTTTCAGGGGAGAATTCCTGCTGGACAATCACTGCAGTGAGGACCAGAAGACACCCCCAATCTGGAGTGGCCCCTCTTGCCCCTGGGGTCCTTCTGGGCTCAGGGCTGAAAATTCGTCTTTGTTGTTCCCCTCCCCTTGTAGATGGCCGCTCTCCAGAGCCCCTTCTACGGGGATAAAATGAATCTGTTCTCCCTCTGCCAGAAGATCGAGCAGTGTGACTACCCGCCTCTCCCTGAGGAGCATTACTCAGAGAAGGTGAGTTTGCTGAAGCCAGAGGCAGGCCAGGGAGCCTTGGGCGGCCAGTTCCAAAGCAGCACGGCTATGGGGTTGAGCTTGACACTTAACAGGGTGGAGAAGGGAAGTTATCTGGAAAAGTGACTGGGTGGGAGTGGTGAGGAGGGAACATAGATGAATTTTACTAAAGAAGGGGTTCCACTGACACCCGGCGTGGGGCTCAAAGGCAGGAACCAGCAGGAGCTGGCACGCTTCTGCCCATCTGGCTCCCAGCTTGCTGCTTGCTGCTGCGGGTCCCAAGCATGGGCTCCATGTGGTGCCATACGCTGGGATTCGGAGGCGGGAAGGGGCAGGGCCCCAGTTCCCCCAATACCACCAGTGGCTGCTATTCCCCTCCCGAGACACAAAACCACAGCAAGCAGACTGTTTGGTCTCCTTATAACAGACCCAAGTGACACCTTGGGTTTTTATTTTCAACATCTTATACTGGGTTCAGGGGCTCCAGACACAGACTCTTGACAGGCCTGACATCGGGCCACACCTGTGTGTGAGAGAAGATAGGGCTAGTGTCATCTCCTTCACGGGTACTGTGTGGGACTGAAATGCCAGGTTTGACAGCACAGCACTGGTTAAAGGTGTAGACAGACACAGATTTACACACACCCTTCACTGTTCTTGGGCAAGTCACCTAACTTCCCTGAGTCTCAGTTTCTTCATCTGTAAAAAGGGGATAATACTAGAATCTTCGTACAGATCAGCATAAGAATTAGGGTCATAATGCAGGTCACATGCTCAGTCTAGCACCAGGCTGACATTTACCACCATCATCAAAAGTAGCCACTGGATAGAGCAGCAGGCCTGGCCCAGAGTAAATGCTCACTAAACGCCAGCTATTACCATTGCTTCTGCTGAAGGCCGATTAGTAGATGTGAATCTGAGCCTTCGCCGACAGCCCTGTGGGACCACAGGCCCATTGCCTTGCGATAACAACAGACTTACTGTGTTAAATCCCCCCCCCACCCCATTTTACCAATAAGGAAGCTGAGACACAAATGGAACTTGCCCAGGGTGAGGTGACAGAGCTTGTAAGTAGGGAGGCAGGATCTGAACGCAGATGAAAAGTCAGAGCCTGCACCTAGGCACTGAGCCATTCTGTTTCTTGACAGGCGATCTTCAGCAGCTTATCATCCAGTTGGGGTGAGACTTTGGAAGGGGCATCCTTGTTCCCCAGGGGCCGGGGTAGGCCAAGCTGCACAGACCAGGTCTCCACGGTGCTCTGACCATCCTTGGCAGCCTCTGTGCTGAATGCCACGCTTGCTGGCCTGGCAGACTCCTGGGGCAGGGGAGTGAGGGCCTGGGGCGCTGTGGCACCTTTCCCCTCCCGGCTTGCATGCCAGTGGCTTGCAGAGTTCCTACCTGCAGCTTCAGAGTAAGTACTCGTGCTCTCCAGTGGAAGATGGCAGGAAAGGAAAAACTAGCTGCATGTCTCCAAAGTTAACGGTTGCGTTTGCTTTTTCTTTTCTCATCTTGTGTTTAAATTTGGACTTCTGAACTGTTCAGAAGTAAGAAGCTTGGAGCCATGCAACTTGCAGTAAATCCAACTTCTCTGCACTTGTTACCTGTCCTCACAGGAGCTGAAAAGAACACCCTACCCCCCACCCCCATCCCCACCCCAAGCCCTCAGCCCCCTTCTGTCCTGTCAGCCATTCCATCTTCACTAGCTCCTACTTCCAAGCACCTGGCTCTCACCAGTTCTGTGCAGCATTTCTAGGCCTGGGGAGCAAGAGGCACCCCTTAGCACACCCCAGTTTTGAGGTTATATTGAAATGAAAATAAGATCCTTTATTATTCATGTTTTGTTTTTCTTGATTTCTGAACATTTCAAATATGAACTTATTGCTAACTGTGTGGTCTACTCATAAGTGAGTTCATGTCACAAAGACTTCACCTTAATCTGGTTTCCTTGGGTATTTGAACCTATCAGAGGCCAACCACAGCTACCTACCCCTGAATATTGTAAGGTTCATAAAAGTACTGTCTCGTCCATAGGTGACTTCTGACTCCAGGAATGTCCAAGCAGGCTGCAAGCCACTGTCATATGTACAGGGGCTTCCCAGTGTTTACAAAGCAGTGGAATCCTTAAAAGGCATGCACAGAGGTTGGAGGGGATGCCCTAGGGCTTATCCAGAGGAACCCCTTGTGTGCAGGGAGCCCAGGCCCTCTCAGCACAGGGTGTGTGTGCGGCGTAGCCCCTGGGCCTCTCCAGACTCCCTAAGTGTGGCCACTAAGTCCACTTTAGCCTCCTCTTGTTCAGGACCTCCCCTCTCCCTGCTGCTGACCACAACCCCGCAGGATGGGCCAGCTCCTCCAGCAGCAGGTATTTCAATGAAAAAGTGCAGTGAGCCTAGTGATGCAAGTTAACATGTAGGCTTTTTAAGGTCATTATTTTAATTACCATTAAAATAATTGGCACTCTGGCTATCAGAAGAACGGGAGGTGATCAGAGGCACAAGTTGCCCCTCCCCCACCTCGAGCAGGAGCAGCCTTCAGTGTCTGTATAATTAAAAGCTCCATCTTTCATGAGCACAATAAAGAGGCCAGGGGGTGGGCAGACTGCAGCCCTGCTGCATGTTAATGCATTTATTATGATCAATAAGCCCTTTCCTTGAGTTTTGTCCTCTGGTTTAGGCATCTGTGACTGACAGCAGACACACGCACCTGCGCACACAGAAATAGATTTGCCCAGTGGTATGAACAGTGACAGTTCAAAATTATTTGGAAGTAACCACTCTAGAGTCTCAGAGTGGGACTCTGGGGCCAGACAGGCCTAGCAGTGCTCCTGGCTATCCCTTGGGAGCCGTGCAGCTGCCATTTAGCCCCGCTAAGCATCCTTCACCTCTGATGGGGACATTAGTACCGTCTTCCAGTTGCAATGTGATGACGTCTAATGCATTAACATAGATAAGGCTGCTTTCTTAAAAGTAACACATGCCATTCTCTCCCCTGCAGTTAAGAGAACTGGTCAGTATGTGCATCTACCCTGACCCTAACCAGAGACCTGACATCGGATACGTGCACCAGGTAGCCAAACAGATGCACGTCTGGACGTCAAGCACCTGAACGTGGCTGCACCACACCTTATCAGCAGTCAGCACCACTTTGCCTTACCTGAGTCTTCTCTCCAAGTGGCCACCTGGTAGCCTAGAACAGCTAAGATAAGAGGGTTCCTCAGACTCCCCAAAGGGGCTGGGCTTCACAGCAGATGCTGACTGCAGAGCAGCTGGTGGGAGGGGCGCTGGTCACATGTTACTGATGGTCATATTCAAAGTCCTTTCTTTATACTGTGTGGACAGTCTCAGCTGGCTTAACAAGGGTATGTGGTTCAGTGAGCCACTGAAATCCCACCTTGTATCTGGAATGTAATGTGAATCTTTAGGGTAATTCCTTCAGTGACCTGTCAAGGCTTATACTAACAGGAGACTTGCAGAACTGTGTGATTTGTGTAGTAAGCCTTTGAAAAAGGTTAGTAGCAAGTTCAGTTTAGTTCTTACTATCTTTTCAATCAAGCTGTGTGCTTAATTTACTCTGTTGTAATGGGATAAAGTGGAAATAAGTTTAAGTAGGGTGGAGATTTTGTTAATATTTGTATCTATGTTTTATAACTTGATGGATGACAATGAGGTGAACCCAGCACATGGCGTAGACATCACCAGGCAAATGGTATTGGAAAGCCAGGAGTGTTCTCCTTACAGTCTACTCCAGCCATCTTCTCCTGAACACCTGCCAAGGACCAGGCACTCATCTCCTCCTTGAATGCTGACGGTTCATTTCGTGATCAGTGTTAAGCATTTTCCTCCATGGTTTTTTAGCCTTTCTGAGCCTTAGTTTCCTCATCTGTAAAATGGGACTAGTAGTATCTACCTTCAGGGTTGCTGACAGAATTTGAAATAAAATATGCAAGATAGCTAGCACATTGTAGATGATCCAAAAGTGGTAGCCACTCATCTCTTCACAAAACTTAAGTCCGTGGACCATGTAAGTCAAGAATTAAAGTACAGCTGTATCATATGTAGGAAACCCAAAATGTGTTCATTTTATTTCTTGTTCCCAAATAGGATTAACTGTGAAGACTAATTTATAAATGTGAACTTAAGGAAAACTCAAGCTCTGAAGGAAATAGCTTGAATTGTTTTTATATACTCAAGTTAACCCTCAAATGATCTAAGCTGTCATCACTGACTTGGTGACAGTGCAGCCCTCCAGATAAGAGCACCACTGGCACCTTGGTCAGGTGCTTCCTGACACTTACCTGGCTGCCTGTGGCAACCTCGCTGGCCAGGCTTCCCTGGGGATAGAACACCTGGTGCAGGCCACTGCTGTTTGCACAAGTGAACTCTGTTCTACTGTAACACTGTCGGGCTCGAGAGATTCTCTCCAGATCAGCCTTTGCTCTGTATTTGTTCTCCATGTTTGAAATAAAACAGGGTAAGAGGAGTTCCTTCTGTGAAAGGGTATGATTCATGGATGATTTTAAAACAGCTTCAGTTTTTGCTCTTAAACCAGTAGATCCTAAATGTAGAACACCGTCAGCAGCAAAATTTTTTAAGGAGACTTTAAAAACATAACTTCCCAGGCTCCAGACATTCTGAGTAATCCTGGGATTTTTTTAAGGTCCGTAAATAATTTTAGATAATCATCAGCCAAGTTGCTGCCCTCAATAATTTCATTGTTCTCCCTAGCCCACTCCCAGATGTTTTAACAAGGGAAGCTGGCCTGAGAGTGGGTTTACCCTGGAATGTTCTTTACAGGGGAGAATCAAGTCCCTGTCTCCTTCCTAGCACTTACCACAGAAAGTTTTTCTGACTCCAGACAAATTTTTTACAAGTACTCTGCTTATGGCTCTCAGAGCCCCAACTGTGTCACTGTGTTTCCCCCGGCATGATCAGCCTCAGCACAAAGATGAACTTGGTCTCTGCATGCCAGCGGCTTTCCGCAGCATGAGAACCATCTGCCTAACAGGACCCTGTGTCAGTGTACAATCTCAACCACTCACCAGGCCTGAGTGTTTGTGAAATGATCATGTCCTAATTATTACAAAACAGTAAACCCCAAAACGTTCATCTGATTTACACGAAACTGGCCAAAGTACAGTTCACCCAGTTTCTTGTAGCTATGACAAAGCCAACTACCCACCTGCCCACTTTTTCTTGAGACTTACAACTGAGCTGGGTTTGTAAACTTGAACTTGGAGTTTCATGTTTGACATTTTTTTCCTGTTTGGCTGCTTGGGTAGAAGGCTGTGCTGCATTCATCACCCTTTTTAAAAAAAAAAAAACGGGCCACCCTAAACAAAGAGAAAGTCTATTAGCACAAGAAGTGGGTATAAATGTTCATCCGAAGCATCGAAATAACCCTATCTGACTTCTGGCAATAGTTGAGGCCACGTCTGTTTTCAGAGGGTCACAGTGCTCTTACGCTCACCTGAAACCCACACTGGTACTCACGGAGGGATTAACATCCTGAAAGTTAGGCCAGGGTGGTCCTTAGTGGCCCCCAAACAAAACACACCACAGTTCCCAGACCTCAGCCACCCAAGTTGTTTTTCATTTGTTTATTGAGTTTGATTCAACAAACCAAATGAATGTCTTACAGGGGCCTCCAATGCCCCACCCCTCTAGAGCAATAACCAGCCACCCACGGATGCCACTCAGGAGGTGTCCATCGTTTGGACTGTTTCTTCCAGCACCTCAATTTCCAAGGTAGTGACTTTTTCTGTGAGGACCGCAGTGGTCCCCTTCTCACACCTGTACCGGCCAAACCTAGTGAGAGAAAAACAAAAGCACAGAGTTAGGAAGTCCCTCAAGGTGGCAAACAGAGGGCTGGAGAGTGGCAAGTGCTCAGGAGAGGCAGCCGGTAGGCTGGACTAGAATGCTGGCTCTCCTGATTCCAGTGCTGTGACCCAGGGGGACTCAACTTCCCCAAGGCTCACTTTCCTCAGCTCTCAGGTACTGCAAAACAGGGACACCTGGTAGGTATATAATACACATTAAATGAGATAATATAGAGAGCACCTGGCACTTATGGGTACTCAAATTTCCTTCCACCATCTCACCATCCCCAGTACATGTTGGAAAACACTTGGTCATTTGACTTCAAGCTCTGACCTCCCTAAAGCACCTTCTAGTAACCAGTAGGAAGTAAATCCTTTCATTAAACTGTGCTTGTCCTTCTCTCATGCAGCAACAAGGATGACTTAACTATTGTCTCACACACTTAAAAAACATCTGGATGTATATAAGCAGTATAAAAATGATTCCCAGTCAGACTCTTGGCTAGTCACTTTAGACTGCACTCTCTAGACTCAAGAAAGGAGAGTTAAATGTCCCTTTCAGGAACACAGTGAATCACCATCAGGACATACCCAATACTTTCTTCCTTGGAGTGAATCTGAGAGAGGTTTCTCTGAGCACAAAGAGGTCTATGATATACATACTGTTAATTCTCACACTGGGGCCAGGAATTACGGCACCATCAAATGGCTGCACAAACCCAGCTGTTCCTCTGGTCTGTCCCTAGCTGGGCCAGTATTTCTATCAGCCTGGCATGGACTAACAGAAGGCTACTGGCTGTGCCATGACCACGTGTTCCTGGAAAACCCATCCTCTCAAATGGGCACTTGGCCCCAAAGAGGGAAAAGGAAGCAGAAAAAGGAGGACAACATACAGAGTTCTATGTCAAATTCAGGAGCTTGGACAACACAGAACAGCTTGCCTTAATGTTGCAAAGCCTTCTCATCTCCAAGACACTCTAAATGTATCCAAGCAGCAGCACCTTTGGAAAGTGTGCCCCTCCCCCTCCCTTGTTGGTTTGAAGATGTCTCTCATTGCCCCCAGGATGGATCCCAGGTGGCAGCATGCAATCCTGAAGCCAGAGTCCCATCTGTGCCTGATTCATCTGAACTGCACCTTGATGTCTCTGAGAGGCTTGGACACATGAAGCCTCTCACCACCCTAGGTGACAGTGCCTGGCTTCAGCAGCAAACAGGGAGGGCTCCTACCTTAAGCAGCAGACTACAAACAGGACTGAGAGCAGAGCAGGCCACACGGAATTACAAGGCAAGGCCTACACTGGTGCTGGGCACAGGATGCCTGCCCAGGCCCCTGGTTCTGCCCCCACCCTGACTGTCCACTCTGGGAAAGGGGTCCCTAACCAGGAAGTGCCCCCCTCATCAGTCACAGGCAGAGAAGATGACAGTGAGAGATTCCAGAGTGTGCAGACACTATTGCTGCAGTGCCCCCTGCCCCACGGCATTAGGTGGGAGCAGCTCCATCTGAAGGACAGGTCACTGCAGACCTACCACGTGCCCAGCACCTTCTACACCACCTCACTGAGCCACACAGCTAGCTGACAAGGTCCTTTTGTTTGCATGTGTTTAGTCTCCTTTACAGATGAGTAGCCTCTATCCCATGGAGTAAGACATGCCACTGCCGTGCTTCCTTCTGGAGAAGGACTCCTGCACTGAGCATGGCTCCTTGTGCAACCACAAATCCTCCTTCCAATGGCTCAATCATGGTTTTCAGAATCCTCACCCAGGATACTGTTCAGTCTGGACAGAGCATAACCATCCCCCTCCCCATCACCTCTTCATCATGGACTTGTTCAAGTCACACAGCATCTTGCGAGTTAACCAGGGAAGCAGGCCATGCAGGGAACTTGGCTCCCATCCTCAGGGAGCTTGACAAGGCCTGCTTCCCCAACACAGCTCTGGGCCTGAATGGTTGCTTCCCTTCCTGCTCAAAGCCCAAGGGACTTCATGGGCACATCAGAGATCTCCTAGTCCAACTCCATCATCTCAGAGACTGACTTACCGAAAGTCACCAAGCCATCCACTGACACTCCCCAGCCCTGCGCCAGAACTCTCTGCTGCTAAACGGCCCTACCCCACCAAGAACACACTGAGCTTCCACAGTGCTGCATGCAGACCACAATGAACATCTGCTGGTCTTGAACATTCTATTCTTTCCTTGTGACTCACTCCTGATGTAGAGTTGAGTACAGGTAGAGGGTTAAAGCAAGCATTCCAAAAGGCAACACTGGCTATCCTCCAGCCTAGCTGTGGGGCTAAATGGGAGGTGGCAGAGACTATAAATATTGCTGTCATCTGCTCGGATGAATGCAGCTGGAGGCAGAGCCCAGGGAACCACATCTGGAGTTGCCAGGGCTCTCAAAGGAGGTCAGGAGCCACAGGGTGGCCATGCAGGTGGACAACCAGGAGGAACTGCAAGTGAGTGGCTCACCTGTACACATCCCTACCACCAGGTTTGAAACCTTCCAGTTTTGTTCAGCAAACCAACTAGAACCTTATCCTCCTGCTCTGAGCCTGGGCTGCATCACCAAGGCTAGGTGCCATGACCCCTTCTAGTGTAGCAACACCAGTTAGCTCCCAAGGCTCACTTCTGGAGGCTGTCAAAACTGCTTTGTAACTCTGTGGAGTCTGGGACCACTATAAGGAAAAGCTATGGGCTGGCTGCCCTGAAAAATGTACCTTCTCACGGATGCATTTCATACAGAATTCAGTCGATTCTTTTAAGAAACTTGAGAAAGGTCAGCAGATGATTCAAACCTCTCCTCTGCCACTCCAGCCCAGGGCTCTTTCCTGGGCCCAACTTTGCCTCTCCCATCAACATTTTACAAATTAAATTACTTTTCTACACCTAACAGCAGCCCACTGTCATAAAGCAAACAATGATTCAAAGTTTTGTTTGTAAGGCTAATTTAGGAACACTGGATTTACTTAATGTGGGTAAGAATCAAGAAAACCCTGTCCAGATGTCATGGAGATATCAAAGGTGGCCACGAAGCCAGATGACATGGAAGAATTTTATCTCCTTCACTCACCTGGTCCCCTTCTTGTTGGGCACTGAGTACGGGCGGAGAAAATCCAACTTGCTCTTGCTGATGACACAGAGATCAATGTTACTTCCAGACCCCAAGTCATTGAAGATGCCAGCTGCAATGGCTTCGCTCACCAGCTTCTTGGCTTCCTCTTCCTGAGAAAGAGAATGGCAGCAATAATTTCCACAGCTGAACCAAGGGCCTGCTCAGAAGTCCACAAAATGCTTCCACAAGCAGTGTGCAAAATCATCTGGGAGGTAGCCACTGTTTTCCAATGCCCATGTTACAGATGCACAAAAGATCCAAAGTACCTCACTCACTTGCCCAAAGCTCCTCAGCTGGTAAGTGGGGGACCTAGGCTTTTCAAATCCTTTATGCATGCACCACCTCTTCACCACAAAACTGGGAACTATGGGCTGACAGAGAGCATTTATCATCTAAAACAGTGATTAGAAAACTTTTCTTGTAAAGGGCCAGGCAGTATGTTATTTAGGCTTTGTGGGCATACGGTTTCGTCACAACTACTCAATTCTGTCATGGTGGCACAAAACAGCCACAGACAGTACACAAACAAATGGGTACAACTGTGTTCCAATAAAATTTTGTTAACAATAACAGGTGGTGGGCTAGATCTGGCCCAGGGACTGTAGTTTACTAATCCCTGACCAAAAATGTCCAAAAATGTCTGAAATCTACTTCCTGGAAACATAATGGAAAAAGTAAATATCGTGGAGGAAAAAAAACTAACACCAAAACACAACAGTAGTTCTGGGAAAATGGTGACAGAGTCAAGGTTGGGACCTCCTGCCCAAGAAAATCTATTTCTTGCTACTAATGAGCCAACACGTTCACCAAAGTGATTCATTACTTTAAAAAGGAAGTCTAAGTCTCCAACAGTTAGTGGTGAACAGGTGGTTTAATTCCTTTGTTATCCAGTAAGGCCTATCATGTGCCAGGTCCTATGCTAGAGCAAGGGCTGCAGAGATGGATGAGGCCTCAAAGTCCCTGTCCTCTCGGGGCTTAGAGTCCAGTGGGGGGGGGGGGGGGCATCAGACCCAAGTAACTACAATGCAGTGTGATAAGGGCTAAAGGATAACTGAAAAGTAGGTGTGGGAACACTAGCGGAATCAGTAAAGCTTCAAGGAGGGCTAAAAGACAGGCTGTGCAAGAGGCACTCAGAAGACAGCAGTGAAACAGCAGATAGTAGGGCAGGACCTGGGGAACACCAAGTTCAAGCTCCTTATGTCACAAGGACAAAAATGAATCAACCAACCTTCCAAAGAAGAGAATCTAACTTTTTTTTCCCCTAAAGATGACTAGTTAGGGGATCTTAACCCTTGATTGGTGTTGTCAGCACCACGCTCTCCCAAGTGAGCTAACCGGCTATCCCTATGTAGGGATCCGAACCCATGGCCTTGGTGTTATCGGCACCACACTCTCCCGAGTGAGCCACGGGCTGGCCCCGGGAATCTAACCTCTGCTGCAGCACCTTCCCAATCCACCAGGGCATGACAGTCCATAAACATGCAAGCTGAACTAAAGAGCTCATCCAGGTAACACCCTTTGAGAAACACAGACTCTCCGCCCAAAATCCAGCCTGAGATACTCAAAGAGCACATTCACTAACTTCAAGTTGTGAGAAGATGGAGCCCCCTCAGGGCTCCTGCTCCTCCGCCTGCCCCAAGCCAGATTGGGATTCCAGGGACATGAGCGCCCTCTACAGACTCAGAGAAGTATGGAGGAAACTCTGCTGGAAGTGGGATCCTCAGCAAACCAGCAGCAGATAGGGTGTTATTTTGATCTTTATCCCCCAGGTTTTTTCACTTCCTGGGTGACACCTCTGTGGGGCCAATGAAGCCAGTTCTTCTCTTGTACATATACTGTCCCATAAGAAATCATTCAAACAGTATCTTTTAATCAGGAATTTTCTCCCAGGATTCTCAACAGTCTATGAGGCCAAAATCTTACCACCAGTGAAGGTGGTAGCCTAGAAAGCATCTTAGATAAGGAGATGACTGCTGCTGATGCTACCATACAGACAGCAAAAACTGACCACTATTTTAACAAATGCAATCACTGCGATATCATTCCAACTTGTTTTACATATTAAATGACCTTAGGTTTATGTGTGCGCACGTCCACACCCTGGGAGCACCTTGCTCAATCCCCATATCGCTGGCCCATATCGCTTCGCCCCCTTTCTTCTCTGCCATTTAACTATTTCCTTTGCTTTGTTTTTTCTCATCACTGCTGCTGGTGTTTTGAGCAAGCCAACAGTACCTAGTGGATATCACAAATCCTGCTGACAGCACTTAGGACTACAGATTTAAACTTCCCAAAGGATTTTATTTTGGGGGATGGGGGAAGATTTAGAGGAAACTGAAATATACAAATGGTATTAGACTTGCATCTCTAAGGCCAATCAATTTGGGCACACACCTGACAGTACTATAATATTACAAGTGATTCTCCCTCTATTTTGCAAACATTCTGTGAGTAGATAACAGATAAAACTTAAAATGTGAAAATTTTGAAATGTATTATGTAGTTAGATTTACCCATACAATTATCATGTGTGCTGTTAAGTGTAAATAAATGCTTTTTAAAAATTAGGAATATATATATATCTTTTAAATTCCTTTCCTCCTGCCAATTCTAGAGAGGATCATTCCTTAAGTCAGAAAGTCTCACAAGTCCCTGACTTTGTCCCCAGTCCCACGCTCCTCTCATATACACAGCACTGAAGACATGAAATGGAATAACCTTACTTTTACTGAATACCTACTATAAATGTGCCAAGTACAGAGTTAGGCACTTTGACAATCACTGTCATGTTTATCCCTGCCCCCAACCTTCTTTTGAAGTTGGTATTGTCAGAAACTATGGCTGAGAGGGAATGACTATCCCAAGGTCATACAGATGTTAAATAGTAAAACAGATTAATTGGGCTTCAGAGCAAGAGGGCCACCCACAGCACACACCAGCTTACAAGTAACCTTCCTCGGGCTGGGGGCTCCTCAGCTAGCCCCCGTTTTGGGGCTATGTCACTCACTCCCCATCACAGAAGAGCCTCAGAACCTGGGTAAGTTTAAGAGAAGGACAATGGTTGCCAATTTCTCTTTGGACCAACTAGCAGCTCCTCTGATGGTCATTTCCATTGTGTTTCCCAACATGCTCAGAGATTACCACCTAAAGGGCCTCTTCACTCTCAACCAAGTTGGAGTAACATTTCTACAATGTCATGTCAGAGACCAATATTAAGATCTAAAGTCTTATTTCACATATTCCCCCCACTACCCAAAACCCTCAAAACATAAAGAGGATGAAAATTATCAAGGTTCTATTTATTATCTTCTCACTATTTCATAGTTAATGTCTTCAACAAATATTTATAAACACCTACTATGTTCCAGGAACTGCTTCATATGTTGAATATTGTCTTTGACTACAGTATTTCCATACAGAGAATTCTAGACACATATGCAAATATGCTACTGGGCATATTCATACTGTGTTTGCTTTATAGTAGAATTTCGCAATTAAACAACTTTTGTCTTTAACATGTGCTACCAAATATTTAAGAAAACTATCAAGAAAAACCACAAACTAAAGGCAAGAGGTGGGGAAAACACCACATTTTTATCTGTCTCCGGCCCACAATAAAAGCAGAAAGCATTGTTTCTTCCTTTTGGATTCATTCTTCATAGGGAAATTGCAGCTCCTTTTTCTGGATCTTTTTCTGGATCATGCAGAGTGACCTGAGTCCTGAGCAGCATCTGCCTGGGGACAGCTGCTACAAAGGGGCTCTGACTAGGGCCCTGCAGAGCCTGTGACCCCAGCTGGTCAGGCCCAGGTGCAATGCTCTCCCCTAGCCAGCTGCTCATGGATTTATGCCGCTAGTCACAAGGGAACTTGGATTCAGTGTATAGACAGACCAGCAGGGCTCATCCCAGCTACTAGAAAAATGGCCCTCCAGGCCAATGGCAGCTTCATTTTATTTTGAGATACTCAGCTAAAAGACCACCATGACCCTGGTGATTTAATGACAGTTGGGAGACCCAGGTTCAAGGTCATCTGGCAGACGTGGAAGCAGACAGACTGGGTTTGAATCCATACTTTTCTACTTACTGCTGTGCAACCCTGGGCAAGTCATTTTACCTCTCTGAGTTCATGCTCCTGCTCTGTAATGCAATAATAAATCCTACTTCACACTATTGCCAAAATTGGAAATAAAAGAGAGAAAGCACCCACTATAGCATATGGCACATAGCTGTTGCTTAATAAACAGTAACTTATTTAATAAAGCAAGCCAGAGGGCTCCTGAAAACACAATTTATCTCTAAGCAGCAACTGCCTGTACCAAACCCCAGTTCAAGAGAAAGAGATCCAAACAAACTTGCTGACAAATCTTCACACGGTGCCATGGAGAAGTTCCTGTAATAATTAATCCAAGCAAAAAGCACACTCCCTAAAAGTTCAGAGAATATAAAAGGAACACTTCCTGCTTTATGGCTACAAAGACCAAACTAACTGGGAATATCAGTCCCCCGGGCCACCCCTGCTTCTTAAATGAGATTACAATAAGAGTGATGTACTGTACTACAAGTCAGCTGTGACAAGCAGCACTTTATAGAGCTATCTGTTTGTCTCCATCACTGCATCGCACAATGTGTCCCTGGACTCCAATGTGCAGCTCCATTTACCGCTACATGACAAATGGGCAGCACTTGTAAAAGGCACAAAGAGGTCCACGTCGGCCATGTAATGGTCACCACAGCTGTACCCGAGTGCTTGAGGGGACAAAACAGACCCCCAAGTTCATTAAACTGACCAGTAATGGATCTTTCAAAAAGTGCCTTAGGAATCGTACAGAAAAGGCTAAAATAAATAACTCAGCATGGAAGGCTAATCTGAAATGGTGTTTGATAAATTATTTATAACACAGACGATTGTCTGCATTTAATATTGGAGCTACTAGTAGCATCTTTAAAAGATGATTTATGTGTTATAATGCTATTAAACTTTATATTGGCCCACTGCTAGCTATAAAGTCTGCTGAGATTTAGAGAATGAGTTTTAAACTGTCACTGCAACATCATAGGAGATGGAGACTGTATTAAATCTTTACTTTAAACCTGTTATCTAGAGAGTTGCATTTTGTAGACACTCACAAACTGATAGATTACCTTGGCATCCGCTATGATCCAGGTCCAAAATAGCACTGCAAAGAAACTTTTCCACATTATTCTTGTCTACAGCAACAATCGAATTTCTCTTCTTAAGTGATTATCAGATTGGGAATGTCACTGGAGTGAAATGTAGGCGTGCCAGCCAATGGGCACCCTGGACAGCTCAGCATCAGATTAATAATCTTTAAATAAACCCTCTACATTTGACTGTTTAGTTATCCATACAGAACAGTGCTTTACCTACACTGGGGGCAGGCACAATGTTAAATATACACTTGACTGAAAACCTAACATCCTATTTTAGATACAGCTTTGGAATGTGAAAATACATATATATGGCAAGTCATTTGAAATAATTTGTAACTAAAATTTTTTTAAGTATTTAAAAAGAGGGCCAGCCTGTGGCTCATTCGGGAGAGTGTGGTGCTGATAACACCAAGCCACGGGTTCGGATCCCTATATAGGGATGCCCAGTTAGCTCACCTGGGAAAGCATGGTGCTAACACCACCAAGTCAAGGATTAAGATCCATCCCCTTACCGGTCATCTTTTTAAAAAAAAAAAAAAAAAAAGAATTTAGAAAGAAATAATATTGGTTATTTGCTACCAAATAGATTCTGTTTTTGTAGCTGAGGAGCTGACTGACACAAGGGGGTGGAAAACAGGGCTCCCCCGGCTCCACTGTTTTTCAGGGCAACACAGATCTGTCCCTTTGCCATCTGTCCCACCTCCACGCCAGGAGTCAGGGGCAGTGGCTCTGCTACCCATGCTCAGGGGGAATAAGAAGTGGACAGCATCAGAGCTAGGCTCGCACACAACTTTCATCAACTGTCCTATTTGCTACTGAATCTGTATTTAGTCCCCAACAGTTTGCTCTGTTACTGACAACTACTGATTTAACTCGGTAAGAACTGAAGTGTTGGGAGGGTTGGGGAAATGGTGGCCAAAAGATACAACATTTCAATTAGGAGGGCTGGCTGGTTAGCTTGGTTGGTCAGAATGCAGCCTGATAACAATGAGGTCATGGGTTCAGGTCCCCGCACAGGCCAGGTACCAGAGTTTCAGTTAGGAGGAACAAGTTCAATGGAGCCACTGTACAACATGGTGACTATAGGTAATGACATGTGTCATACTCTTGAAGACTGCAAAGAGAGTAGATTTTCAGTGTTCTCACCACAGAGAAGAAGTAAGTGAGGGAATGCATATGTTAATTAACTCAATTTAGCCATTCTACAATGTATGCATATTTCAAAACATTATGTTGTATATGATATATACAATATTTGTCAATCAAAAAAATATTTATTTTTAAAAATAATTTAAGCAATTCAAATTCATCTTGAAAAATCTGTGTTATCTTCTATCACCCTGATTTGAAACAGCAAAAAATTCTACTGCTCTGATGATGTGCAGCAGAGCAGACAAAAGTCTGGCTGTGATGAGTTTGGACTCTAAAAAGAGAGGACCAAAATTCCACACCTCAGGGGTGCATCTCACGCCTTCTCCATCTTGGTATTCCAGCAACCAGCACGATGTTTGGCATATACATCAACAAATGAAAAAGTGAAACATTAACTTAAAATGCATGCATGGCTTTGCCAAACTCAAGGACAAAATTATGAGACACATCAATACCAAATGAGGTAATTCCAAAATGGCACCAGTCTCAACTGGGGACCCTTCAAAGACACACTCTGGAGAGGAAGAGGTTTGAACACAGTGTTTTGTAGTGGGCTGTTGACACGCTGAGGTTCTGACAAAGCCATTGATGCGGCCTGAAGGAGTCATTAATGGCTGACGGTTGAATAAAATTTAAAGAGCTCAAAAAAGTGTTTAAAACAGTCCCCCAAAAGCAGTATGCTTCCTGCACTGTGTGACAGACCTGATGTATCCCATGTGTAGTCACGTATTTTACAGTGAAAAAAGTTAATTTTTTTCAGACTGGGCTGTGTGACAAAACCAAAGGTGTCCAGGTTTGGGGTTTGGCTCGAGCTGCTTAGGTAAACATGCCCTGCATGTATGACACCTGGGGACTGTGGCACATCATCAAGACTCAGCTGGTGCTGAGTGGGCCACAGAGCAGACAGTGACTGGGTCTTGATCTAGGTGGTATGGCCACTTCTTTCCTCAACAGCTTTTTTTGGTACCAGGATCTGGGTGATGCAAATAATGAAGGAAAAACTTGCTGTGGATGCAGGAATGATTCTAGGGAGTTTAAGCAGCGATGGGAAAGGGTGTCCATGTTCAAGGAATTGCCAACCAGGTCACTGCCAACTGGGCCCATCCATCCCAGATCACTGTATGATGCAAAAGCCTGATTACAACTTGTTACCAGGAAAGGAGATGTCAGAGGCTGCACAGCCACAGTGGGCCAAAAGAGGCCAGCACAGAACGAGGAAAGCCCTGGAGAGCTGGGGCACTCATGAACACAGCACTTAACTCTCTTTCAGCACAGGGTGCCCCTCAGAAGCACGGGAATAAGGCCTCTGTCCAAGGGCTGTGGGGAAGGATAAAAGGATAGAAATGTCCCTGACACACATATTTTCCAAACAGAATTATAAGCAAGTTCTAGGATGGAAGAAAAAAGGCAAGGGTATGAAGGAGCGACCACTGGGCACCCATCACATCCGCATATCTGAGCCAAACACTTATGTCAATAATCTGCATCTTTCCTTATCTGTACAGATGAGTAAACTGAGACTCTCAGAAAGGCTGGTTGGTGCACCCAAAGGTACACAGCTGTGTATAGGTGAGAGTGTCAGGGATTCGTGCCAAGTTAGTATCACCAAGGCCTATGTCGTGTCCCTATCCCACCATTAGGAAAATCAGTGGCGTGCAAGTGGTTTTGCTACAGTCTGTGACAGTGAAAGTAAGGAAAAATACCTAAGCTTCCAGAAGGAAAAGGACCAAAAGAGATGAGAACATATTGCTTTCCACAAGGAGAAGAAATCAGTGTTCACAGCATATGTGTATACAAATATATATTTCCAAGGCTGTGTTGAATCAAATGTAATCAGAGGAAAAAAAAAAAGGACTAGGTTTAAAGAAAGAGTGAGAAATATGCTCTACAATTCTCAAAATGAAAACCAGACTGCCTCGGATACTAATAAGATCTTAATAATTTCTCTCTGTCCATAAAAACAATTTGGCCCCTGGTAACTCTGGGAATAAATTCCTAGAGACACTGAAAGGGCTATCGCCTGAAGACAGGGGGAAAGATAAAGTGAATCTGTTCCATGGGTCACAACAAAGATAAAAAAGAAGCCAGCGCTAGGGATTTCTCAGGACAAGGAGAGTAAGTGATGAGAGAAATTCAGCCCTTGCCAGAAGCAGAGATGGAAAGCAGGGTCTGAGAGCAGTTGCAGAGATGTGTTCTCACCAGGCCTACCCACCTCCAAAGCCCAGTACAGGGCGCCTGTGGGAAGGCTACTGTGGGGACAGTGTGGGGACTGCATGATCCTGCTTCTAAGGTCTCACGAGGATCTGGAAGGACAAAACATCCTCGTTTTAGGAAGTTTAAAGATGGTCACAAATGAAGCAAATTTCAAGTGATGCAAAACCCCTGAGAGAAATGTCCAGGTCAGCTTAGTTCAGCAAGCATGTGCTAATGCCCTGATACACATATGCTCTGCAGACACTGTGCTGGATGCCAAGGATGAAGCCTGAACACAGACCCTGCCTGTGAGGAATGTACAGCCCCAAAGGGATATGAGTAGATAAATCTCACGACCTTGAGGTAAGAGCTGTCAGGAGACAAACCTGACAAAGGAACAACAGGTGGACACGTAGGCTGCATGGGGTGCAGGTGATGAAGACTGGGCTTAATCTGGAAACATAAGTGACAGGTAGCTAAAGCAAAGGGTAGACATGATAGCAGGAAAAGAGCCATGAGAATGGGAAGAAGAAAAGTGTGGGCCAGGTAGGTAGTTCGGTGTGGCTGAATACCAGCGAGCCTCACATAGAGCCGCCCTTCATGCCAAGCAGCAGGAAGACATGAAGACTTTAAGCTGCGGGATGATGTAGTTAGAGCTGTGTTTTTACAAAATGCAACCGGAAGCAGAGGGAGAGGCAATGCCAAAGGCAGGAGACAGGAGAGGAGGTGATGATAAGATTCCTGATGAGAGGTGGAGGTGGAGGCACGGTGGCAGGGGCAGGGAGGAGGAGGGAGGAAGCAGCAAGCAGGCGAGTGCGGGGAGGGACATCTCCCAGTCTCCCTGCAGCACCATCGCCATCAGGGGCACTGACCACTCCTCTGAACAAATATAGCCTCCACGCACAGGTCTGATGTAACTTCTTGGCAGCTGTTTTTCTGGTGGGTTGACAGAAAGAAAATGATTAACTTGATAATATCTTCTAGTCACTGGTACACTTCTGTGGTAGACACCCTAAAACCAAAGGTAGAGCCAGTGCAAGTCTACTGAGGTTATTCCGGGAGGAAAAAAAATACCTAGGCTGGAACTAACTTGTAAATGCCATTTCCTCAGTGGCAGGGGCTCTCAAATACACCTGTCTGGCGCCTGCAGTGTGGCAGAATGAGCACCAGGAATCAGTTAACTGCAGGAGCAGGAGCTGAAAGAATGCAGACAGAAGCTCTAAGGGAGAATGCTGGACATTAGAGGGGCTGGCCACAGGCAAGGTGAAGTTTGAGGAAGTAGAAGTGGGCAGGCCCAGGTCAAGCAGAAAGCAGATATTTGGGGGTTGGAGGGAAGAGAATGCCCAAGCAATCATGAGGAGCTACTAATTCAGATTCTTCTCCAGGAGGCCCCTGGTTGATCATCTTTTCCTGGTCCCCCAGGCACATGCGGCCTTCAGATAAACTATCAGTTACTTAAGGGGGGGCAGGGGTGGCAGCTACCAAAGCACATAAGGAAACTTCTGGGATCTGGAGCTGATGAATATAGTAACTACATTGATTGTGGTCGGTGGGGAGAGGGGGGAAAGGAGGCAATTCTATGCAAAGACAAAGAATTTAAGAGAATAAAGATCCACGTATGAATCCAGTCTTGCTATTTACTAGCTGTATGAGCTGGTGGTAAAGTCATTCAACATTTTTAAGTCCCAATCTCATCAGCATCCAGGGTAGTCATGAAGATTAAACTGCTAACAGTGCATGGTATGCAGGAAATCCATGATGGACGCTAACCTGATGTGATTCTACTACCCTTTTCTCTAACATTCACAAGCACAATTATCATCAAGGCAATAAGCCTAACTCTTTCAGAACTACTAATGTGAAAGGTAACTGATATTAACTCAGTACTCTGTTTTTTCAGCTGCCAGTTCAAAGCAAATCAATTGTGAAAGTAGCCATTATTCTGCAAATGAAATTCAATTTCATGCCATAAAACCTTCATTCATGTGTGCATCTTCCATAAAGAATTTACTGACATATCAGTAAGAAGTATACAAAGTAGCACATTCTCACTTATTCTATTTTGCTAGAAATTAAATTCTAAAAGGAGGCAGAAAGACAACTTATATCTACTGTGTGCGGGCTCTGTGCCAAGTACATTATTCCATGTGTTCTTCAAAACAACCCTTCAAGGTGGTGCTACCCCTACCGACACTTTACAAACCCAGGAAACCAAGACCAACAGGAGGGGAAATGACTAACCCACAGGCACACAGCCAACAACAGGAAGATCTAAGATTCAATACAGTTGCATCTGCCTCCAAAGTCCATGTTTTTGTTTGTTTTTTTTATCCAAGAAAACAGAAACTCCAAATAACTAGTCTCCAAAAATACTAGTGATGCTTATCTAGTCCTTAGATGTAACTGATAAATCACTCATGGGTTTATCTTTTTAAAAAACTTGACCTCTAAATTTACTTCACAGTTGCAAATATATTGCTTAAATAACACTACTTTAACACTCCATCATTAATCTGGCTTGTTACGTTTGGTAAAATTAAGAACATCCTGATGAATTTCTCTAATACAGAATATACACTCATCAATCCCACAACAGAAGCTTATCATATTCACTGCATCAGTACTACGTTCAACTGTTTACATTTTCCTAAAGTACACGTATAAAACCTCTCAGTAAACGAATGAGTTAAATTATGTTTTGACTACCCTGTATGTCAATAAAAATGATATCATTTAACTTAATTTTCTCATCAGGCCATTTGATAATTGTAGATCTTAACTAAAACTAAAAATGATCAAGAAAAAGCAAGTGCACTTTAATTTTCTTTAAAAGTTTCAGGGCAAGTGAGAGTCAGAGGAAGAGAGCAAACTTCTGTCAAGCCTGACCAGCAATCTACAAACATGGTCCTCCTAACATCCCTTGAAGTACCGACGTCAGCCCATTTAGTGCGAGTGAGTTTTATATTTTATAAACTGGGGCTACAGGGGTCACACAAGAGGCAAAAATCAATCTTTAAACCCAGACCTCTTCAAAGCCCATGCACACACAGCCAGTCGTGCACATTTCCACTTCTCTCTCACTCCAATTCATTTATCCGGGTTAAAAACCAATGTGTTTGTCAAGGAATCAGAGCTAATGAGTCTCCTTAACTCTCAATATTCTCTTATCACTGCAGTTTCAATTTTAGAGAAACTATATTGCAACATCACGACAGAGGGACAACAACTATGTGTAACTGCATTCTACAGACACAGTGCTCATGGCAAATATTTTCAAAACTCTGTACAGCTATATGGAATTTTAAAATATGTATTTAGCACAACTTCGTATTATTTTTTTGTTTCTGCACAATTTCAGGGTTAGGGGAGAGTAGTATAAATTACCTCATGGAAAGCCACAGTAACATTATCTGTTAAGGTTAAAACTTTAACTACCTTCCTGAGGTATGCTGCTGGGGTCTCATTACAGCAGGTAATCTCACATTCCGCCATGCACAACACACTAAGTACCAGCATCTCCCAATTACACTGCAACGTAAATCTCAAAGGACATTTGAAAAGTCTACACAGCTCCTGCACCCACTGCCGAAGCACAACCACCTCTAATGGAACGTGGCAGCTTTCTAAACTAAATATTCACACGCAGGGAGAGGGATGCTAAGCTCCAGCCTTATCTCACACGGAAAACCAGATGCTAATTAAAAGGCCACACTGACTCAGGAACTGACCACCCAGGCACTGCCTGGAGTTTTGTTTTCCTATTTCCAAATGTGTCCGGCTGTCCAAATGTCTACGATTACACAAGTGAAAACCAAAGCAGAAGCCCACTTGCCTTTGTGCATGATGCTCCTCACCTGAAATGGTCTCCTCTCCCTTCAGTCTCCCTGTCCCCCACCCTTCCTCAAACCCCAAGACACAAAAAGCAAGGAGTCACGTGCTTTTTTGAGGTGGGTACAGTACCCCAGACAGATTCCATCAATTCCTCTTCTGCATTACCTCTACTGCCCCCTTGCATGTACCATTCTCGTACATTCCACACTTTTAGCAGCTTGTGGGCCTATCCACCCCACTAAGTTGTAAATGTCACTAAGAAAGGGACCATGTCTCATAACCAGGCACAGAGCCTGATCAACAAAACTCAAGTGAATGGAACGCAAGACCATCCTTCACATCTCTGAAGGACCACCACCTATCAATAGCTTACAAGGGCCCTAATGGAGACTCCAGTGGCAATACAGGTGTAGATATCAAGAAACTTCTGACCATCGTCCTTCTGCCTTTGCCAATTTTGACATGCCTTAGGAGTTTTTGAGAAGAGCAACTTTTTTTTTTTAAGCCTTTGCAATAGCAGAAGGTATCCAGGGTGTATTTGTTCTTGCCCAATCATTTGGCTATTTTTGCTTTGGCAAGCAAAACTACTACACTTGATATAGGCTTTCATGCAAAATAAATAAATAACTGTCATAATAGTAGTAATGGCTTTGAAATATCTCATCTAAGCCAATTCTACTTTCATCCCTCTTAAGAATTGCCAATCCTTTCAAATATTGGCAGTTCCATTTATTCAGATCTTCTGATACATAAAATTTGAGGTTTTCCCCCTTGAGTTGATACTGATATATATGGAAACTGTGAAGCCTTTTTTTTTTTGGCTAGAAACAAAACTTCTCTGCCTGTGCAAAATATAGGGGCATTTTAAAATTACCATATGTTTTAGATCAGAGGGCAAAAACAGTGCAGTGGCAATTTAAAACTTTCCAGCCCATGAAAGCTGGCAATTAACTTGGTAAAATATAGTTCAAGCCCTCAAGTCCCCATACACTTGTAGGTAGTAGTCCCACTTAACACTTAGATGCCTTGTGTTAGTAAGCTTACTATTTTTTATTTTATGTTAATTTACATTTATAATGTAAACCTACACAGGTACTAAATTCAAATATTTAGCTCAAAATGTTATTTTAAACTTAATTTTTCCACAGAGCTCTTTCATTTTTTTTAAAAAACGAAGAAACTCCCATAAAATTCTTCCTCACACTTCAGTGTACACTAGTGAATGTGTAATGTTCAGCTGCTGTGCACCCACACACCCACCACCTCCCCCTCTCTGATACTGCACACCACACAAGTATAATAAACCATGTTAATATTTCATACCACTGTGAAATATGCTGGAGTATCAATTCAACATCTGCTGTCTTTAGGGTCCAGGAGTCCCGCAGAGACACTTTCAATTTGTAATTGAGTTCTATGCTGAATTAATCAGCAGTTTATCTTTTTTACTAAAATAATGTCTTCACCACTAACCCAGATTTACATTAACAATTTATGCCAAATTACCTGCCAAGGCAAAACTTATAAGATTCTAAGCTACAATCCAATAACACTCAGTCCTATATTTCATTTCTTGTATTTCTTTAGCCTATATACAAGAAAAGTGGAAATCCATTGTTTAAGAGCTTACAAACCTCTAAACCACAGATGACCTCTTAGATTTGTAACACAGAGCCTCACTTTTGACAGTGAAATTGATGTGACTTCTCCCCTCTTTCCGTGAAAGCCACCGGTCAATAAATGTTTATAAAATAGATTTCTAGAATGGAAGAAAATCAGTGAATAATAAAAGAACTTCTTTTATTTCTTTTCCCAAGGAGCTAAGACATTCCAAACCTTGGCTTGGCTCAAGTAACTGAAAAAGACAACCTAGATAACGGGAGCATTTTTAGAGCTTTCAATTAATGTACGTAAGACCCAAGTTAGCAAAGGCAATTCAAGTCAAATAAGACAGAGGTAAAGAAGTCCATTTTCTCTTTGATATCACAATGCAGAATATTTTATTAATAATATCTTCCTTTTAATTCCACCTGTACAGTTGAAAGTCTCCAAACATTTATTCTATTCAACGCTATCACTGAATCTAGTTCTTGCCTCTCTCTGATTAAACAGTCTCTGGCCACAAAGAAGTTACATTTTTGCCTGCTGGATTTTTTGCCACAGGTGCAGCAAGAAACATACTTCATAAAATATTTCTCCTATATGGTATATTTTCCCCTACATTTCACAGTTATAGGAAAAATGTAAAGCAAAAACATTTCAAATGGAGTTCCTGCTCCAAAGAAATGCATCATAAATAATTACCTACCTACTGCATAGTAAAATAGTCCTTTCTTTTCAATCTACCTTGCCAATAGCTGTATAAGGAATTTCCACCACCATACAGAATGGCCAATTTCAATACTGTCCCTGGGTTACAGCACCAAGTGTAATGCCTTGCAATCAGTTGGTACCCAGTAAGTTCTGCTGATTGATTACATATTGGTTATATAAAAATATGAAAGTCAGTGTTTACACAGCAGACTAGAAGACATGAAAAAATTTTGGCACAGAGTATCAACAAAGTGAATAACTATGCCAATATACCATTAGTAGATATCCTTTCATTATTCCTCAAAAAATGGGAAATAGAGACCTTCAAAATTTACTCAGGGTCACCTTCCTAAGATGTGCTAACTCTTAAATTCCAAAGGTCTGGCCCCAAGAGGAATCCATTTCCAGCTCATGGAGCTTTTGGTAAACGTTTCCTTCTCTGTCTCCTCCCATCTAACCCCCTTTTATTTCCTGAGACTAAATGGGAAGAATAAGATACATTTTCTAAAATTTCCTTCACCCCTTCTCTCAAATATCCTACTTTCAACTTCAACTTAAAGGCACAATACAACAGCAAGGGTGGAAATGATAACCAGCCACCACCATTAACTGGGGCTCTGGAGATACAGAGAAAGACATGGACTTGCCAGTTGAATGGATATTTAAGTGGCCATTTCTACGTCAAGGAAAATTAACGAATCTCAGTAGAATCAAATGGAGAGAAGCAATTAATTCTGAAATTCCAAGCTCTGTATAGTAGGAGGCAAAGTCTTGCTCTTCAATCATCAGGTGAAAGACCAAAGGAAACTTCCATTTACTCTATAAGATCCCACAAAATGCAAACGTGAGCAAGAAGACCCAAGAGAGTAACTTTAACTCAAGAAGTCCCTCTCTGCCTCTCCAAAGTCGGCCACCAGTGGGTTCCAATTCAGGCGAACAACTCACTTTTTAAAACGGGGACAACTCAAAATACTTGATGCTAGTAGGAAGCTTTCACCATCAAGTGTTCCTTATCACCATTTATTCTAAAGGTTTAATGGATAATTCTCCAAATCACCCACCAAACCATAAATGCCAACTTCAATCTGTTCATTTATAAAATTAACTAGTTAACACCATTGGAAATTACTATGAAGAATAATTCCATACAGGACCTAAAACCTAATGTTTTACATTAAGTAAGACCTGAGAGAAAATTATTGGAGAAAATTAATACATCTTTTGATCCAACAATAAAGACACAATTTACTAATCTAATGCTTCAGGGTTTAAGGAAAACCAATAAGCAGGAATTATGACCAAAAGCAAATGACAGAAACAGCCTCAGGGAGAACCTCTAAAAAGGACCTTTCAATATTTAAACAAATGCACAATCAACCCAATTACTGCCCAAATCCAGTACACAAAGAAGAATGTCAAACATTTCAATTGTTCTATCTAAACATTTCCACAGTTGCACTAATTCTTAATAAAGGAGTCCATCAAAACCAAAATGAGATACCAATTCACACCCACCAGGATAACTATAATCAAAAGAACAAACGATAAGCACTGGCAAGGAAGTACAGAAACCAGAACCTTTACACCCACACTGCTAGTGGCACAGACACTTTGGAAAAGTCTGGCAGCTCCACGGAAGGTTAAACATAGAGTTATCACATGACCCGCAATCCTGTTCCCCGGTATACACCAAAGAGAAATCACAACATATGTCTACACAAAAACCTGGACACCAATGTTCATAGCAGCATTACAAATAGACCCAAAAAGTGAAAACAATAAAATGCCCATCAACTAATGAATGGATAAATAAAACGTGGTATGACCACACAACGGATCACTACTCAACCATAAAAAGGAATGAGGTACTGATAAATGCTATGAAGTAATAATGCTATGAATACATGAAGTATTATGAAAATCTGGTAAGTAAAAAAAGCCAGTTGCAAAAGATCACATACTGTATAATTACATTTATATGAGATGTCCGGAATAGGCACATCTACCGAGACAGAAAGTAGATCAGTTGTTGCCTAGGGCTGGGAGGGCTGGGGGAAATAGGGAGTGACTGCTAACAGGTATGGGGTTTGTTTTGTAGGCAATGAAAATGTCCTAAAATTGATTTTGATGATAACTCTACAACTTTGTAAATATACTAAAAAACACTAAATTGTACACTTATAACAGGTGAATTGTATGAATGTGAATTATATCAATGAAGCTGTTATTAAATAATAATAATAAGGCGTCCAGCATTTTCAGACTAGAGGACCTAAAAAAAAAAGTCAAAACACCTAGTGACATATCACAAGTTAATCAATAAACTCACATTCTAATAGTAATTTTTTAAAAGCTAGAGATAACAATAAACAAAAACGTCAGCACAAATCCTTAAAAGCATTTAATAAGAAAGAATTTTGGCTCTAACTACATATACATTTTTTCCCAGACATACAGGACACCTAAACAGATGTAACAACCAGACAAACATAACCGTAAAATCTAAAATAGACAAGTGAGTGAAGTTCAGCTCATTAAGCTGACGCCTATTAAAGTGTTACAAGAAAAACAATCTTAAGCATCATCAACACTGATAGAAAAATCATTGTTTAAAATAGTTACTGAAGGTCAGCTTTTTTTTTTCTTTTAATTTTGCATTTACTTAAAACTCTGTGTTTGATGCCAACAGGGTTCAAGTTGCACAGGAAGGTGCTTCGGCTAAACAGATAGTCTTCCTTGATCTCCATTGTCTGCTGTGTGGGTTCCGCCAGCAAACCTCCCAGCGAGTGGTCACCTTCCTATGGAGTCATTAAACCTCTGAATGTCAGCTGGTGGGATTATCCAGCAGCTTCCACACCTGAGCCCCGTGGCAGGGACAGAGGCATTTGGATCAAGATCACTAATGAATACAGAATTCATATGCCGCTTGTCAGGGCTCCTGCACTCAGAGTCGCACAGATGCAATCTAAATAAGACAGAGGACAGAACAATTGTTGACGAAGATTAAAAAGTTCTGGCAGTTGGGAGAAAAAGAGTACCTCATTATTCAAATATTATATATAGTCTTGCTTTCTGTTGTTGTTGTTCAAGTTAGTCATGATTTGCCTCAAATGGACAAATGCCATTCACGAATATTTAAAGATTTCTTGGTCTCATTATTAAATTTGAGGGCTATGCCATCTATACATAAGCTACATAGAGAAAACAGCTCTCTTGTAAATAATATTTGAAAACTTTGTGGGGAAAAACAATCACAAGATACTTGGGGTGAAGGATAGTTAAAAGATGGAAAAAAAATGTAGAATTCAAAGAGAACCAAAAAAGGATCTTCCACAGATAGCCAAATGACTCATTTATATTTACCAATATCTCTGTATCTCTGACTTCCTTCCACCTTTCTGCTCCTGAGTTCCTTCCAATCGCTGAGCTCACCAGAGGTTTACACACCTCCTCTGACATTTGTTTGGCTTTCTGCCGTCTTTACATGACCTCATCAGAGAAAAGGAACAGCCCAGCCCAAGCAGCCCACACTTCTGCTTACCTGGAATAAGATGTCTTCCTCACTCTGTTGTCAAAGAATTACAGGCTTAACAAAGGGGCAGAATAGCATGGTGGTTGATTATACTGGAGGGCTCTAGAGTCAGACTGATCAGGGTTTGAATCCTGACCCCATCACTAACTAGCTGTGTGACCTCAGGCAAGTTATTTGACCTCCCTACACCCCAACTTTCTTCTCTACAAAATGGGGATAACAAAGTGCCAACCTCAGAGGACTGTTGAAAAGCAAAGGAGATAATGCAAAAAAAGCTGTTAGAACACAGCATGGCATAACATAAGCACTCAACAAGCATCAACTGTGACACTTATTGCGTTTTCAATACCTTCCCCCACAATAAAAAGCCAAATCCTTTCATGGCCTGTGTTATGTGTTAAACAGGCTTCATCTACTAGCGTCAGGGCCACTACATAGGTCTGTCTCCAATATTAAAGCTTTCAGATGGGAAGGAAAGATCCTATCTATATTATGCTATAAATTGAAGCTCCAGTGGCGCAATCGGTTAGCACGCGGTACTTATATATTATGCTATAAATCACCAAACTTGATGCCTGTACAAATAATCACGTTAGTCATTGCTATGTGATGTTTGTATACTACTATTGAAAAACTAAAAAATAAAATCAGTTGCCATATTTTAGAGCCAATTTTGTATGACCACCACATTAGGTGTTTTACAGACCACATCTAATCTTCACAGCACCCTGCAGGTAGGTCTCTGGATCCCTACCTTGCCCAGAGTCATGCTGTGAGAACAGGAAAAACAGACTCATAGCCCAATCCTCCAGCTCTTAAGCCCTGTGCCCCTTTCCATCTGACTATATTGAATTCATGCACTGTTTTCCTTTGGGATCATTCTATGTGCCAAACTGAACAGATTTTTTTTAAATCAAAACAATGCAGATTTCTCACACTATTGTCCATCTGCAAAGCACAAATGAATCTGCAACTTCGATATCTTTCTACTACTGGGCTTTAAAAAACACACAGACACACAGTTACTTCTAAGATTTGCTGTCAGAACACCATGTAGGTATCAACTCTTTCATTATTTAAAGTGGATCTATAGCTGCCCACAATGACAGATTAATTCTGTTTCCTCGGTGGCTAGGTGTCTGGCATCACGTTTGTGAGGTAACCACAAGCCTTTAGGGCGATAGCTGCTCACATCTTTAGCAATCTATAAGGGCTTCTCTAGAGGCCAGCACTTTCCAAGTGATGAAATATGACTCCATAAATCAGACGGCTGAAGTGGCACTTGTATACGTCATCATCTATCTTCGTAGCTTCTCTCTAAAGGGTATAGGGTAAGAGCTCATCCCTCGGTTTGCAACCAGAGAAAGGACCATCACAGTTGGCACTGACTAAGCATGTGCTACTTAAAACTGAAGACACACTAAGACTAGGGGAAAAAAAGATCCTGCTGGTGTTAGCACGCCTCAGGCAGTGGTAGAAGCTTCAGCAACTCATCTTCAAAAGGCAAAGAGCCAGAGCTCTAGAAACCTGCAAAAATTGGCTAAGCCTGCAGTCTTCATTTCTTTAAGTTGAGCATCTTCAAAGTCTAGAATTCTAACTGTAGGGCACAGCAGCTGCCACTGCAGATCTGATCCTCTCAGCTTTTGGCAGCTCTCAACTTGAGATTCTAGCAAAAGAATTTTTCAAGTTGCTATTACTGCCTGTCATGGATTTATAAATATTGTGCACTATCTGCTGTGGCATGGCTCTCATGGGACGCCAGAGCATGCCAAATGCGTAACAGAATGAAAAACAGTTTCTATTCTTCAAATAAATGCTAATTTTTTTAACTGTGCTCACACGATGTGTTTGGTGACCAACTTCAATAGTACAGAATATGTATCAGAGATGGGGGGGGGGGAGCTGATTGTCTTTTCCAGCAGCATTCAGCTGCTACTTTCATTAAGCGTGTTTAATTAGATTCCAGATGCTAATTTGCAAGTCGATACCAGAGGGTGCAGGACAGTTTGCCTTTGAATCATTTCCCTGTGATGTGAGGGTCCTGCCGCACACCACCACCCTTCAGCGGCCCTCGCACGATCTTCTGACAATTAGTGCAAAGAGGGGACAGTATTGATCTTGACAGACTAAATATTAATCTTCTACCCATTTTAATGAATTGTAATCTTCAGGAGTTTAAATTTCTCACTGGGCCAAATGAAAACATTCCTCCATCTTACAAAGAAACTGAATGGAAGGAAAACTAACCAAAGTTATCTGATTCATTTCCTTAATTCCCTTCTCACCCTAAAATAAAATTTGTATTTTATTTTAGTAATTTTGGCAATTTTCAAGATACATATCCCCACCAAACTAACACCATATTTCCAGGTACTATGGTCAAATTCCTTATACTTAACTGGAAAATGAATTGAAAAGGCCATAGTGTGGTTATCACTAATTTCCTGATCCAGTTAGCTTGTGGGTAACAATCACAAGCAGGGGCTTCTTAAACAAGCCTTAACAATAAAGAAAAAAAATCTGGGGGAAAGGCTCTGTGCAATTCACCATCACCAAAAAATCCTCTCATACATAACTGACCCCTTGTCATTAGGTCAAGTCACACATTTCAAAAGCCACTATTCTGCTAATACACTGGTACAATGCATAAGCACCTTTGCTGATAAAAACAAAGCATGAGATTTATCACCAGTAGCTAATACAATTTTTTATGCCTTCATTTCTATTGCAGCTGAGTACAACGAACAGTAAAAGTGAAGTCATCAAACTATTCTAAAGGAGGGTTAATCTGAGAATTACTAAGTAAAGTTGGTTTTGACACCTTTTTATCCACCCATTCAACAAGCACTGGCTAAATACCTACTATGTACCAGTTAACCATGCTAGGTGTAAGGAAACAAATGAATAAGCACAGTTCCTGCCACAGAAGAACTTCCAGGCTAACAGAAAGAAAAAAACAGGAAAACAAAAATTACAAGACCACTCAAGGAAGCATCTGGGCCACAAATGGGTGAGAAGTTTTAAAGATTTTTAATGTTCCTGAAACTTACACAGTCTGGCAGTTTCTCTGCAACTCTAAACCAAGGGCTTTTACTTGAGGTAACAAAAATAAATAAATAAATAGATAGATAGATAAATAGATAAATAGATAAAATAAATAAATAAATAAATAAATAACTCTTTAGGCTTCCTTCCACTTATTATTTGTTTCAACAAAAAAGCCAAGAGTTTGTTTCATGAGTCTGGCCTAAAAATTACCATTTGCAAGATAACTCGAAATAGCAGAAGTCCATCTTAGGCATTTATGGATCCTGGCTGGGTTTACTGTTCTGCTTTTTGGACTGTAATTTCCAATGAGCATTGCTCTTTGCTCCACCTTCATTCTGCATGGGTACTTAATGGGGTGTTTGTTTTGTTGACACTGCCCCAATACTATACATTTTTTGAGACGTGTACTAGTCATCTTCCTCTGTTACCTCAAAAAGACATTCAGCACTTTCCAGATGGAAAGGAGAGAAAGTCCCCTCTATTTTCTGGGTGGTTTTTGATGACTCAGATTCTGCTTTAGCTCAGGGTTATCCTATCTCAACTCAACAAACATGCACTGAACTTCAGCAGCTGAAGAACAGAGATGATTTCTTGGCCCCTGCTCCAATGAGGAGCTCCCTCTCTCACTGGCGAGTGGTGGGGAATGCCCCTAAAAAGAGGCATGAAACAGCAGGACAGGTGTGTATGATGGAGCACAGGGACACAAATAAATGGAGAGGCGAATGGGGCAAACACCAGCAAAAGGAGTCAACAGCAAGCAAGTACACACTATAGTCAAAGAACAGTGAGCAGACAAGATTGGCTGGAGTGGACCTGTGTTCCCCCAAGTTTAATATTCATCACCCTGGATTTACACATGACGGTGATACATGAACACATAGTTCTATTAACAGTAGGCACCCATTTTCACATGACTTAAAGAAAAATATAACCAACACATTAAACCCAGGATTTCATAAACTGTATTTTAAAAATAAATTTAAATTAAGAAGATGAACGGAAGTGGTTGTGGGAAAGAGGGGGACAGGAACCTGACTGGACAGCGGCACTGTGAGGTAAAGGAAATGCTCCATATCTTGATTTGAGTGATGGTTTCAAATGCCAAAACCCATCAAACTGTATGCACCCTTAAGATACGTGCATTTTATTATATGTAAATTATACTTCAGTTTATAAATAACTGACTTAATTTTTAGAAATTTTCAAGAAAAATAACAGTACAGGTAGCACCTGGATATAACAGAAATCTTAAATGTACTGTGCAATTGACAAGTTCAAGAAAAGATACTAGCTTAGCCCTGTCCAATAAACTTTCCAGTAACTATACTCTGAAGAGTAAAAATGAATGAAATTAATTTTGTTAATATTTTTATTTAACAAATATACTTAAAATAGTACCATTTCAACATGTAATAATATAAAAATTATTAGTGAGATTTTTAAAAAATTCTTTTGTACTCATATTTTGAAATCTGGTTTGTGTTTTCTACTTACAGACACTCTCAATTGACTAGCCACACTTCAAACATTTGACAGCCACATGTGGCTCGTGGCTACCATATTGGACAGTGCAGCTAGAGACAATGAGAAAACATTGAAGGTTTTGAAGCGGGGAGGGACTTCCATTCCATAAATACTATAGTTCAGGCCCACCACTATCCAAGACACTATACAAGGTTTGTAGATCAAAAAAAAAAAAAAAAAAAAAAAAACAACAACAAAAAAAACTCCTTAGGCTTCCTTCCACTTATTATTTGTTTCAACAAAAAAGCCAAGAGTTTGTTTCATGAGTCTGGCCTAAAAATTACCATTTGCCAAATGATTCATATGTAGGATAGCCTAAAACTTCCCCCTGGCATGCAGTTCTCTGAGTGTGCAACAGTTACCGTCCCAGCCATCCATGCAAGAGGGGGTAGGCAGCAGCGCTGCTCTCCTGGGTTTCTGTTTGAGACATCTCCAGAATCCTACACCATACTAAAAGGAACTAAGCAGACTTAATCACCCCACCCTGCAGTCTCTAATGAGGTAAGAAAAAAAAGTTATGGAGAGCTTCTGGCCACAGAAAGACACAAAGTTTCTCTGGAAAGAAGAAAAAAAATGTTTGGAAATTTTAAACCAAAACATCTTTGTTTCCATGAGTTCTAAGCAAATACAGAGTCAAAAATGACACTGTAGCCAAATTCTCTTTCACAACGAAAAAGTCACTAACAGTGTCCTCTCAACTTTGCTAGGCAGACTCAGCCTTCCCTGATACTGCCTCATTTAATATTCACCAAAAGAAAGCGGTGTAGCCAGCACATGAGATACTTGATCTTCACAATTTTTTTTTTTTTTTTTTAGTGTCTATTAACATCTTCTTAGATTTTTTAAGTATTGTCTACTGACAGTTGTTATACTATATCATTTGCCCTCTGATGCCTTATTTTTTTGTGGCTGGCCAGTACAGGAATCTGAACCCGTGACCTAGGAGTTGCAAAGCTGCTCTCTAACCCACTAAGGTAACCAACCAGCCCTGCCTCCTGTTTACTTTAACTCAGTTAACCTCTGGAGAAGCAGGTACTTAATAAAGTGACTTTCACTGATTGTCAGTGTGCATCAAGTTTCAACAACTGAAGTGAATAAAAACCAGTTAGCTGAAATTGTAAATTTAAAGAATCTGAAATGGAATTCAGTCAACCTGTTTCAAGGTCTCACAGCTAATGCAGAACATGAAGTGCTCTGATTTACAAGTATAACTGAGCTAAGAAACACATTCTTCAGGTTGATAATATCAGAAGTCTTATTGAAGGAAGGCTGACATTTCCCTTTACTTCCCAAAATCACATATTAAATTCTTAGCCTTTGAATCATTTCAAATCCAAACACTAATGTAAAATTACTTTAGCAGAGTATTAAGTCACTTTTAATATACCTCATACTTTCAACTTTTTCTGCAATTCTCATTTTTCTTTAATATATGGAGGTCCCAATCAATTGGAAATAGACAAAGCTTTCAAGAAAATTTGAAAAGATTAATGTGGTCTAAAGAAGGGCTTGACATTGCTGAGGTGATTTCTAAACAAAAACCAGAGTCCATCTTCCTAAACCTTTGTTAGCGCTAATGGATTTGTAGAGCCTTAGAAACTCCTCTCCTTTAGTGAGAAGACAGGGGAGTTTTTTCTTTTCTTTTCTTTTTAAGTGACCTGGTATATCTTCTGTTTTTCCTCTTTGTATTTAAGAGCCCCAAACAGAAAATAATGCTGATATGGGAATAAATTTTCACATTGAGAAATGAGACCAGAATCCTAATCTCATTTATAGTTTATACTTGGACCTAGTTTATACTTGGACCTGTTTACTATCCTTAATTGGAGCAAGACACTATCGTTTTGAGCATAAAACACCTACTCAAATTTTATATATGTTTTAATTCCTGCAGATGCCCAAGAAAGGGAAGAAATCTAGCCCAGTGACCATGTCACTAACTTGTGCTATTCTCCCGTACCAAGGGCAGAGTGGTTACCAGCAGAAAACCGTCCTGATGATTAGTATCCGTGACCCTATGTTCTCTGGCTTTCACAGCACTTGGCCAAAACCTAAAGGATAGGGAGAATTTCAGAGCTCCAATGACACTTGGTGCTCCAATGACAAGAAGATGGCAAAGGAACAAAATATTTTTAAAATGCAGTCTTCTCCAAAGACAATTAGACATAAAGCATTGTCAAAAAGTAATTCCCAGAGATATCCTTTGGTACGTAAGCAAAACAATACCACAAAGTCAGAAACAGCAGAAATCTGTGTATTGAGAAATAGGGTAAATAATTCATAAACTGCCTACTAATTCTTAAAAAGTGGAGACTCCCCATCAAAAAATTAACCACCACCAAAAAACCAAGAGCAGGCGATGAAGGCTGCCTTCAGGACTTACATACCTACATTGCTGGTTTAGCACAGTGGAGGAATAATGTGGCACCGTGAGTGTCCAAGCATACTGAACACTCCTTTGAAAGTGACAATGGAAGATCTATAAAATTGTTCATGGAGATTTGAGAGGATGGGGGTTGCTTTATGGGGGGGCACATCTGTCATTAAAGCAGACTTAGGTAGAATGTCATTCAGAAGACACCACCTCCCCCACCACCAAAGAAAAGATAGTAAAAGAGTCTCATAAATATATTTGAGACACGAGATCTATTATACTCTATGAAGACTCCACCACACACATGACCCCGTCCCCATCTTCTGCCACATGCAGAACAATCAATATGGATTTTTAAAACTGCCCCCCATTTTCAGGTCGGGTCTGTATGACATGCAAAGACATACACAGTTTCTCTATTCTTAGTGAGAGAACAGAAAAACCTGTCATTTTGAGATATCGTGACACAGAAAGCTTAGTGCACAGGAAAACATTCCACACTACAGCAGCATTTACAGCCAAGAAGATTCCTAGACAGCCCAGAGCAAAAGCTGAACAACGCTGGCTCCCCAAACCCAAGGGAGGGCACGGCAGGGCCACTACAAAAGGAAGCTTCCCAAGTAAACCGGTCTCCTCAGCAAATAGACTATCTGTGCCAAAGAGCATTCCTATTGATGACAGAGCCGCACAAGCTTTGGAGGGATCCTCTATCAATTTGCAAATATTCAACATAAAACTGGAAAAATATCTGAAGAATAAAACTGCTGGGACTTACATACCTCCATATCTGGCCTAAACTTATCTTCAAACACAGCCATTGCTGCCAAGGAGCCAGAACCTGTAAGAAAAAGATGCACTTTTAGTGTATTTTACCAACTCCCAGCTTCTCCATCTCGAGTTTACCTCGGGGCAGCAAAAATAGCAAAACACGCCTGGTGTCACATTCAAGTACAGTGTAAATATTAATCCTATAGGGCCACATAAACAAGGTAAAAACAGTGCTCTTCAAAAGCCTGCAGTCACACTTACCACTATCTCAGGTAAATCTGCAATTGGCCCTAGTTCTGCTACGGATGGGTATAATTGTAAATTATTCACAATAAAATGCTAAAGCATGAAAATAAGGTTTTGGACAACTCGTATTTTGTCAAAAAAATGAATGCCACATAATTTCATATATCCTATGCTGTGAGTCTTGTGCTCTATATTGTGCTTTGGCAGACTGCTGGGTATAGCACTAAATACCAAGCCAGTTAGAAAGAATAGATTGTTTTAATGAGCTGGCCCTGGTAAAGTCACCTTGACACGCAGGGAAGAAACTACTACACCAGCAATGGTAATAGGACTGCAAGCTGCAGCCACCAGGTTATTCCAGCTACAACTGTAAAACACTTTATTATGTGGCATTTATTTGGAGCTATTATTTTTAGTTTGTACTTTGAAGAGTAACAGCTGAGTAGACAAAATGACAGACAAAGAAACAAAAATTTATTATCACAATAGCAAATGGCTGAAAGGTTATGCTGCATAGATATTAACAGATAGCAAATTTATCCCTACGAAAGTAGGATGTAAAGGCATTACAAATAAGTATGGCTCCCGTTGAATGTTACAGAAGGCAGCTCAGCATTATTTGAATTTTAAACTTGCTTTGTTCAGAAACCAGAGAATCTTTAGAAAATCATCATCTTGTCTTTACAGGGTCCTGGCAATATTTCAGGATACTCTACTTTTGGAGAGAGGATAGAGTTGCCCACAATTTTTTACTCCAATTAGAAGATTTTTTTGGCATTTATTACTTTTTAACTTGTTTTGCATAACACTATCTATTTAGCTGGGTCACAGGGAAAACCATATTTTCTATTTAAAATGATTTGTGTACATCGCTTGACCACCTCAATGGTTTAGCAAAGGAAAAAGGCAGCGATTAAACAGTTTCAAATGAGGTGTCCTGCTGATTTTATCAAGTCTGCTGAATGTATAATGAAAAAGGAGAAGCTGACAGCAATGCTGCATTGAGAAAATACAGACTACCTTATCTGAACCATTTAAGGAGGACCAATTATAGATCAAATTTAAAGGGTAGAAACAGCAGATTTACAGACACAAATCAATGAACATGGTAATCCCGATGAATATGACAGATACTCCTGTTACTGAACATTGCCGCGGTTGAGGATCATTACCTTCACAGTACCGGATACATCACATCTAAAGCAGTAGGAAGCGTCAAGTGTAGACCAGCATTACAAGCAATGACTATTCATTTAGGCTTTGGGAGCAAAAGGCAAACTTGTTTCCCCCTCTCTCAATGTTTTTGTTTCTTTAAAAAAAAAAAAAAAAAACCTAAAGTGGTAATCTAAAGGGATATTAAAAGCCCTTTGGAAAGGAGAGAGAAATTAAACAGATGAAAAAAACAGACATATATGCAAGAACAAATTTACCAAAACAAACCTCTGAATTTCAAAGTAAACACTGTCCTTGAAAATGTGGTAACCGGGTCAAATTCCACCAACACTTTATGAATCACCTATTTACTCTGAGATTCAGGGGACAAGGGTGTAACCTAAGTGTCTATTTTTAAGGCACAGGTGAGAACCAGTCTCAGACTAACTAGTAAAAACGAGCTGGTTTTGTGTGGGAAAACAAAGGACAGCTGTCATGAAGAAACAAGAAAATTGCAAATGAGGAAATCTCAGAAAAAAATATTTCTAGATACAAAATACTTCTGCAGAACATCCAACAGCAGGCTTGCCTTTTCCAACATGGTCCAGAAATATCTCTGAGAAGAGCCCAAGGGTAAACAGACCAGAGGCACAAAATAAAAATTAAAAAAGGACAGAGAAGGGCAGGCATTTACCTATGAGCTAACAACTTTGTGGAAAACTGTAATGAATTATTGTTAAAAGAGAAAACCAAGCTTACCTTAAAGGCATTTTTCTTTAAAAATTACTAGCTGTTTTTTCTCCTTTCCTTGGTAGTTTCACAGTAGTTTTTACTCTATTCTTTTTCCTAGGCACATATATTTCCTTCTGCTCAACTGCATTCAATATTTTAAGAAATGAAAAATATTTCTCTCCCAATATAATAATTCTTCCTTTATCGAAAACATTTTTTTCCTGCTTACAAACAACACTACAGACAAAGTTTCTGTAGAAATTACATACTAGACTCTTAGAACAACAAGGGTCTCTCCAGTGGGGGAGCCTCTCCACATTACCAGAGATTGGTGATTTTTTTTTTTTTTTTTTGAGAGGTGGAAGGTGTAAGACAGGTAAACACAGAAAGGACACAGGGGCTATTACTACACTGTATTTCTGGCTTCTCCTTTTTACACCTTGACCCCTAAGACACACACATACGAAGCTGAGAAATTTTCTGGAAAGCAGGAGTTTCTTAAACTGCCTGATTCTACTTTCTCTGAAATCAAAGATAAGCAGGCCCCAAGATGAACTTGAAAAATAGGGAAATTCAACATTTAAAATAATTTCTAGTTTGGATCGTTGCACCAGTTAGCCACAAATAATAAGAAAATAAAAATTAAAAATAAAAATAATTTCTAAATCACGTTGCAAATTTGCTCCTGCTCACAGCTTTTTAGGAAAGGAAGCCTTTGGCGCCCCCTTTTCAGAAACACACAGAAGTGCTAGGAGATGAAGTACAATTAACTTTGTCTACAGGTTTCCAGGTAACTCAATGTGTGTCTGCTATGTAGAAAAGTGGGATGAGAATTTCAATATGACTGCAGTTGCTCAAAGTGGCAAGAGAACAAGATGTGAGTTCTCACATAATTTCAAGGCAATGCAGTGGGGGACATGAGGGGAAAAAAAAGATGGTAAACTCAGAGACTACTATTCTTTAATAATTTTATTCGTTTCCTAAATAGTGGTCCAAAGCCCAAAACTATATACAATAAATCATCAGACAGATGCCATACTATAGTACAGCTGCCTACAAAACATTCAAATATGGTATCCCACTTTCTCAATAAGCCATTAATAATGCCCTGAGACATTCCATTATTTCAACATCTACCTAACCTGGCCTGTCTTTATACACAAAACCAAGGCAAAATCTTTTGAAGGATCATTTACCCTGATTTTCTATTCCCAAAACAGGAACAGCTTGGACATCAGAACTGTCTGGTATCCTGTTAAGGAATAAATGTACAGAAAAGCCAGGAGACAGTGTGCCCAGCACAGGGACCTCTGCTTTACACAGCAAGCGTGTCAGGTGAAGGAAATGGGTGTCAGAGGATATACTTTCCACAGATGCAGGCTGTGCTCTATGGGCAAGGGCATCAGGCCTGCCCTCAAAGAACTTACACTCTGGTAGGGAGGAGAAGACAGCCCAGGGGAGAGCAACACGGGCACCTTGCTGAGCACCCATCATGTGCCACACATCATATTTTACTGTCATTTAGTCATCCTCATAGCAACCCATTAAAATGATAAGGCTTCTTGTCTAGGTTTACAGGACTAACAAGCACAGGGGCAGGATTCTTGTCTCAGCTGTGACCCTAAGTGGATCTCTCATACAGAAAGTTCTGTATCCAACAACACAGTTCAGAAAAGACATGCACCACCTTCCGTACCAGGTCTCTGCCTCCCTCGGTCCCCTCCTCCTCTCAGCACACACACATGGTACAACACCACACTGACAATAATTTCCTAAATGCTCATGCCATTTCAAGCCTATCTCACCTTGGCATGTGGCAGTCCCTTTGCCCCCTTGACAGTCCAAGGAACTCCTAGTCACCCTTCACACCCCAGCTGAGAGATCACTTCTCCCCAGAAGCCTTCCTTGATCACCTCTACACCCCCAGGAAAGGTTACCACTCTCATCTCTGCAACGTGTCCATCCTTTTATCTCTGCCTCCCCATACCTAGCAGTCTCTGGCACACAGCAAGCATTAAACAGATACTTCTTGAATTAAGCTGCACTGAATTGTGAATATAACTGTCCAAATGAAGGAGCCAGGCAAACTCTGAGCTGACCCTGAAGGAGTGATGATAGCAGTAAATGCCCTGATAAAATGTAAAAGAACATTTATTGCCTAATTTACCACACCAGGCTGAATATAAGACAAATTCAAATATAAAGCAAGTTCAATTTTCAAAAAAGAAAAGAAGGCTTTAAAACCACAAAATCATGTCCTATTATATGTCCTAGTCTGGTCCAAACCACTGTGATGTCATAGGAGTGACTGCCCTTCCTGGATTTCTGCATTCTACTACCAAAGCTGCCTCATCAGTAGTTTCCACGTAGCTGCTTCTTAGCAACCTCCACCAAGTCTGCCTTTTTCAGCTCACCCACAGTTACTGAGTGTCGCTTCCAGAACAAAGCTCTTTAATACCAAAAAACAAGGTGCAATTCAGTGACCAGCATTTAGAGAGATAACTATGTGGAAGACACTGTGATGATTACCTAGTCACTTTCTGACTTACCTCCTGCATCCACTGTCCTGCCCCAAGCTCACCCACCCCCTACCCTGCTCAACCACTCCCAACGCCCAACCCACTCAGGAGCAGGGCTATAGAGCAATAGGGCTTGGGGAAGGACACACAACTTGGCCCCCTACACCAGCAGGGGCCAGGAACTATGCACTCCCCCAGCCACGGCAGCCACTCAGATGGGCACTGCCTCGCCTCGGCTGCCCCAGCTTGGGGCTCATTAAAAGAACTCCTCCTGTACCCGCTGCCCTGTGGAGTTCCAGAAAGAGAACACGGCCGCTCCTCGTCTCGCCTGGCAGGGCCTGACTCCCCACAGCCTTCAAGACAACGCTGTAGGTTGCCTGTGTCTACTGACCTCCAGGAGAAGATTTTCCCAAGCACCAGTGCCACAGGGGCCACACCTCCAGCCAATCTTGTAAAATAAACTATCTGTTCTCATTAATAGCAGGCCCCCGACTCAAAAAAAAAAAAAAAAAAAAAAAAGACGAACTTCTGTAAGTAATATAGAATATAAGACCTAAAATTCAGAAAAATATGTGCAACATACAGAATATTAATAACTAAAGAGTTCACAGATAAATAATACCAATACTCCAACAGAGAAAAAAACAGAGCAGTTTACAAAGAAAAAGGGCAGAGGCCTATCATATTTCGCAACACTGTTCAAGTTCACGAGCAATCAAAGAAATAGGAATTACAATACAATAACTATCTTTTGCCTTTTAATTATAAAAGATTATAAATAATAGGCAGTGCTGACAAAGGCGCAGTGAAATGGGCACTCTAACACACTGAGAAGCAAAAATGGACAGAACTTTTCTAATGGGCAATTTAGAAACATCAACTGGAAATCATAAAACTATACATACCCACCAAACCAGCAATTCTACTGCTAGGGGGTTATACTAAAGAAATAAATGGACAAGTCCTCAAGTCATGTATATAAAAAGACCATTGTTGAGCTTAGCCAAAAAAAAAAAAAAAAAAAGGCATGGAGGTAAATGGTAAATGTAAAGGTCCAACAATCAAGAGATGGGAAAACAATAAAATACTATATAGTCATTAAACGACAAAATAGAAGTATATTTTTTTGGCAATAAAAAGACGTCCATGATATCATATTCAGGGGAAGAAAAACATGTTCCAAAGCAATATTAACAGATATGCTTATGTAATATATATTATATAAATCTGGAAGAACATAAATCAAAATATTATGCTTATTTCTGGGTAGTGCTATTTTCTTTTTGTTTATTTTTTGTTTTCTTCAAAGAGCATGCATTACTTGCAATTTTTTAAGGTATAAAAACTTGGAGAAAATCCAACATTGTGAAAGGATGAAAAAAACAAGCAAAAGACCAAGACCTTGCTGGCTGTCACAGTCTTTCTGTACAAAATCAGCAGCAGGCAGCTTATTCCTTAAATTTGTACACAGGGGCCTGAAGGTCAATCCACGCGTGAGTCAACAATCCCAATGAAAGACAACAATCAATCATCCCAAATAAACAAACACACCAGGTCTCTCTTTACCACAGTACTTAGGAGGGCTTCCTTAAGACTGCTTTAGCAGTAAAATCATCTTAATAATAAAGTCCTTTGAGCGTATCAGAGTCAAAGCAGACTCCATTTACTCAGAAGTGTACTCTGCAGCAAAGTACTGAACAGGACACAGCAAACACAGCTGCCACAGACATACACGGTATTTAAGAAATTTCAAAGCACAGTCACATGGGTTTTGTTTGCTCTTCAGACATGGCAGGTAGTAGTGGTCCCATTTTACAAAAGGGGAAACTGAAGCTCAGAGATAAGGAACTTGTCCAGATCACATAGCCAGTGATTAGCAAATCTGGGATTTTGAAGCCAGATCTTTCTGAAGTTGAAGTGTGCAATGTTCTTTCCATTCCACCATGTTGCCTCTTAAATAGCAAAGCCAAATGCTTGAAATCAAGGTTATTAGCAAGTAAGCCTAGAAGAAGCAGCCATCTTTTTGTAGCTCCCCATCTCAAAAAAGCATGCTTTCTCATTTGCCTTTTCTTCAGATTTCAGCAGAACGATTACCACACATCTGGATATAGTTAATTTGTGTTGTTTTGCTTAGAAATTCAAACAAGGCTGAAATTTTAGTTAAATATTTTAAATGATTAAACGCATGACATTCACTGCTTAGCAATGCCACTCATCAAGTATCTGTTCTAAAAGCATTTATTTTAAAATAGACTCATTGAAAAAAAAAAAGTGAAATTAATCTCTATTTTCTAAAACCTCTGAAGGTGTTTTCGATTTGAACCTAACTTTTTCTGAGGAAACAATCCAACTCAGAACAAAATCTGAAACGTATTAAGAAAATGTCACGATCTAGATATTGCTTTTACTTGGTTCTATAAATATGACTTGGGGATAGTGGTTTTTAAAAAAAAACATTTTTTTAATATATCAGAGTTCACTAAAATACTAAATCAAACATAGCAATTCTATAATCTATGTTATTAGGTATGCTAAAGAAACAATAAAAGACTGAAAGAATTTTCTAAAACCTACTGCTCTAAGTCAAACTCTCGGAAGGACCTGAAAACCAGCAGGTGGAAATCTGCTTTTTCTATTAAGATCTTTGCTCACAAACTCTCAGACTGGGGAAGGGGAAAGTATTTACTGAGGGTCTTTTAGATCCTAGACCCTAACTCAAGTGTTGGGGGCATGTCCCCATTTTACAAGTAAGGAAACTGAGGCTCAACTAGTTTCAAATAATTTGCCCAAGGCAATACAGTCAATAAAAAGTAGAGCCAAGATTTAAATTTAGGTCCTATGGTTCTTAAGCCCATGCACCTTCCAGAAAGACAACTTTCCATTCTTCCTTCAAAGAAATCATTCCCAGGAGCCCACTAGGCGGCAGGCTCTGGGAACAAAGATGGGCAGGAGGTAGCACAGCTCCGGTGCTGCCCAGCTGCTTTCCCTGGACACATCACTCCGAGCTCTGCAAGGATGTCAAGCTGCTCTAGGAGGCACCCTCACATCAAGCACAATGAGAATGTTGCCTCTAAAACTGTGCAGTGCAATAGCCCTACCGTCTTAGTGTCCCTTCCCTGCACAAAAGGGATGATGACAGTATGCGTCTTTCCCCAAAAGTGACCGTAAGGGTTGAATGAGACACCACACGTAAACCACAATGCCAGGGACATAGTACACGCTCAATAAAAGGTAGCCATTGTAATTACTCTAAGACAAGATCCCCTCCACCAGCAGCTATTTTATATAGTCATTCTCAACAAGTCCCAGGGTTGGCAGCTTTAAAGGAAACAGAAGTCTTCAAATTTTCTTCTCTCAAAGTCATGAAGTTTTGAGAGGCAGCAGGAAAGGGATTTCTACTGCTTTTCCACAAATTAATTTAACCAGATAGTCTTAGGAAAAAAGCTGCTCCTTCTGCTAAAGAGCGGTCCATTTTAAGCACCCAAGGACCTGCATGCCACTGTGGCCTGCCAAGGTGTAAGATGTATGCAGCGATAAGTCACACACAGAACCTTCTAATCCATCAGTGTCAGCCCTCCCTGACAGAGTGCTTACTCATACTTGCTCATTGTTAGTCAGCTGGCCACTCATCCTGGGTAAAATTTGGTGCTTTCCACAAACCCATGAATTGGGATCATTTTTCACTCCGTTCTTGCCTACAAGGCCTCATCTCCTGGTACTGGTGCTTGCTCTGGAGGCCAACAAAGCCAATGCGTGCAGAACTGATTTATGAATATAAAACAATGTTGGTGCCAGGGGACTGTGTTCAGCCACTAGAGAGCAGTGGAACACCTCTCATTGCTCAGTAAAACTGAGACAGAGACTTTAAATGGTTTAATTGTATGCATGCATTTCATTATAAGTCTTGGCCAAAAGCTTCCAGGCGAGGCAAGCCAAGCAATCAGACAATCTTGCATCGCTTGCTGAAATCCAGATTTGTCCTTTGTCAGCATAAACAGTTTAATTTGATGTTTTCACTCCTGAGTAAGCACTGAGTATTACATTTAAACCCCTTGTGAGGGGGAAGAATGCTTCCTTTTCATCAGCAAATGTACCTCAATGTCAAAGTCTACCTTTTACTCCCAGTGAATTTTTTAAAATTATTCCATTTAATATGCTTAGAAATATATTTTTAAAACACCCAGCATTCTCACTCAGAAACTAATTTCTCAAAAAATGTAGTGCCTTTTCTAAATGTGATGTAATGCAGTCAGAAAGGAGATAAATTTTACTCTAAGTAAACAATTTAAAACACCACTTGAAGAGAACAGGGATTTTTCTTATAATTGTGATTACAACCTCTTTTTGACTTGACAGGTTATAAACACTTATTCTTAAGAAAAGATTAACAATCGGGGCACCCAGGCCTAAAATGTGAAAGGTTTTATTTTTATTATTAATGCATTTTAATGAAATGCCACAAGGTATGGAGAGAGAAAACTGTTCTTAAAACATAGGCATCACCTAACCCTATGTTTATGGGATAAGATGGAGAATAAAAATTACTTTAAAATACACCCATCTTAATCAGCCTCCCACATGGCCAAGCCCTGCCAGGGAACAGAAGCTCTCACTCAGCACTGCTGAGCGCACGGCACACACTTCATCCTCGTGCTACAGAAGCTCAAGGCAGTGCCAGCTGACAGGTCTCTCAAAGGCATCCTTCACTGGTCCACATTTCAAAAGAACTTCACAAATGGCAGGTTATTCCACTTTGCAGGCCTTTTCCAAGTTTTCATGTCCCTCAGAGCCCTCAAGGACAAAAGGACTATAGATTTCAATAATCTATAAACCACACCTAGTTTTTTCATAAGTAAAGGGTTACCTTGTCCGTACAGCTAGCATGCAAACAATAAGAAAAAAATCCTAATTACTGAAAAAAAAATGTACAGTTATACATATTCTCTCATTTAATTCATCTGTGGACTAGACAGTATTATCTCCATTTTATAAATGGAAAAAAGCTAAATTCAGAGAGGTCAAGGAAAGAACCTACTGCAAGTCATACAGCTAGTAATGGAAGAGTAAGAATGTGAACCCAGATCTGGTTGATAGCAAATCCCTAGTTGTATTAACACACAGTGAAAAGTCTTCCTGCATAAAGCATAAAATGACTGTCCACTTAGTCTGACTGATAAGGAAGTAAAAGACCATCAAGCACTAGGTTATGAGGGTATAAAGGCACATCTCTTTAGAAGGGCCAATCCTGGTCCGATTCTGAAACAAGAGCAGGTAAAGATGAATTAGTTAACCTCAATCTCTCTAAAGCAGGGATTAAAGTAAAGAACTTAAAACTGAGCATTTCATTTAACTGTTCTGAAAAGTACTACTGGCAAAGGCTTTTACTTGGTTGTAGACTAAGGACTGAATGCAAATCAGAAAAGACTTCCTGGTAAAATGTCACAGCAGAAAAAAAGGAGGAATAACATCCTATACATTAATTCAATACCACACCATTTTACCTACAAGAGACGTTTAATATTTTTTTTACACAGAACCAAGAACAAAGTCCACTCTAATTAGAATGGATTAAGAACTGGCAAAGGCTGACTATATTACATTCCCTCTAACAATATGGTGAATTTTAGAAGTAAATATTTTCTCATTTTCTAACATAATGGCACCATCTATTGGCTTAGTACCATCTTTGCAGCAACCAGGAAGCAAGATGCATAATTCAACTTTCATGGGCTTTTGGTTCACAGTTGTTTTATTCCTGGCTTTCCATAACGGGATATATTTTAAGATATAAAATCCATGCATTGCACATTTTAAATCTTCTAAAATGCATCTTACTTATATTAATCAAAGCAGGAAAAAGTGCCAGAGAAATCTTAGTACACAGAATTGCACACAGAGAACGTGTTGGCACTAAAATTATGAAAACACCATGCACCAAACATCTACCATGTGCTACATACAAAAATTCTTATGTATGGTATCTCACTTCAACCTCACACATTTCCCATGGGACAGTTCTTCTAGCCACCTTTTTATAGAAGAAATCAACGCTCACAGTCAAACAGCTAATAAATGTTGGACTTAAGTTTGAACACAATTGTACTCCAAATACCAGCTCTTTTCACTAGGCAACACTGCCTCAAAAACTAACACCAAGAGCAACACATACACATAAAAAGTGCATATGGTTTACAGAGCATGTTCACAAACAACGTAACATTTCAGCATCCCAATAACCCTGTGACCTTCTCAAGTCAAAAAAAAAAGTTTCACCTTAGAAATAAGGGATATGAGGTTCAGAGAAGTTAGGTAACTAGGCTCTGGTCAAGCAGAGCCAGAACCAAAGCCAGGGCTACCACTTCTTTTTCTAGGATCCTAAGTTATACCTCAGGTGGTTGCAGAAAAGCTCACTTTGGGTGGTCACTGGCTGTATGAACAAAGCTCCCACCAGAATGGGGTTTCTTGGACCAGCACAGTTCCTCCCTTGCACAGCACCTGGCCCACAGACAGCAGGGGTGTGGACGAAATCCAGTACAATGGAGACACACACTCCTGAAGCTCCTGTACACAGTCAATCACACGGCTAACCCTAGTGCAGGAAAAAGAATTTCAGCAACACCACAGCATTGAAGTCCATATATACATATGTCCTCTGAGAAGTCCTTTATGAAGGCCTATGAACTAAATTACAGCTGCTGCTAAATTCACGCCTGATTTAAGAGTTGAAAAGGAACATGGAAGAAACATTTGCCACCTTGAGGCACACTCATTTGACCCAGTGCAGGATAACTTTCAAAATCAAGTCACGTGGAGATACCAAAATGTCTACACAGAGGCTGCACTTCAGTATAAAAATACAGAGAAAATGGCAGGTCTGAAGTCTCTATCAATGTTTCTTTGTTCCAACTTAATTCTAAGATTCTTCTGCCCACAACGTAAGACATCTGGTACATTAACTCCTCTGTCCTGCATCTTTTTAACTGTTCCGGGGCCCTGGAAACTGGGACTTAGCAGGTGCATTCCAGTAATTAGAAAACTGTATAACCAGTTTACCTAGAGATAGAGTTTTACCTCGAAGGCCCTGACAGGGACCCTAAGTCTTCTCTAATGGTGCATACCAATGTTTATTCCTTAAGTTAGTATTCCTAAATTGTCCAAGGGCCTCATTTCTAGGAATGTCATGCTTGAAATTTTATTCATGTTAATTCTCTATGTGGATAAGCTGACAAAAATAAAAATTTTATATACCTTGCCAATGCTGCTACAAGGAACACTGCCAAACTAATAGCAAAAGATGGTCCCCAAGCTTCTTCTGACACTACTTCAGTTTGCCTAATAAAGAAAAGCTGGCAAGTTCAAAGAATAAGTTAATTAATCTGAGAATTAAAAGAACCCACATTGTCTATAAAAAAACATGACTAAAACTCTTTCCTTTTCTTAACAAAGAAAAGTCAAAGAATATTGCCCGGCTTCCAATAATCACACTAATCAACCACCAGCAGTCTCTTCCAAATTATTCTCTTAAAAAAGAAATAAGTAAATAAAACCTAAGGGGTTCTTCCCCCCCCCCCCCCCCCCCGAGAATGGACCAAACCACATTTGGCCTGGCCTACAGGACACATACCACTCACAGTAATGATGCAGCCAAGGGAGAAAAGTCAGAGACTGGGGTTCCCATCCCAACTCATGCACTTCTTTGCCATGTGACCTTGGCAAGTAAGCTCTGTGAGCTTCAGCTTCCTCATTTGTAAGACAGGAATAATAGTACCCACCTCACAGTGTTGCAAAGATTAAATCAGTAAAACACTGCACAACAGCTGCTGGTACTACAGCCAGATGAACATTGCTATCATTATGCCATCAAAGGTTTTAGGATATAAACTGTCCAAAGGCCACACCACAAGAAGTTCGATACATTCACCTCCCAAGTAAACCCTCAGGAAGGCCAGTCCTCAGAGCCGAGGCTGCTGGACTCAGTGCTCAATGCAGATCGAGCTTTACCATCACGTTAAAGATAAGCAAGACAAGTCAGGTGTCTTCTATTCAATGTAAATTAAGAGCAGCCTTCAGTCACCTGGCTAGTCGCCAATATAAGTCCATGGGTAGACAAAATTTAGACACCCTTGTCTTATAGTAATCTGTAGCTTCCTGTTCTCACTGTCAAATCACTCAGGGAAAAAAAATTAATTACAAACATTTGCTTTTATTTCTCATAATAAAAAACTAATAACTAAACAAGAGAATTCAGACAAAATATTCATTTTCTCACTTAAGTAACATTTATGGAAAGCCCCAATCCCACAGTCAAGGTTAATGTTCCATGAGAGCATTTCATTTAGGAGGACCTTCTATTTTATCTGTAGTTTGAGGTCTGGTTTGCAGCTCACCCGAAATAAATAATATGAATTAAAACAAAATCCACCGAATTTCAGCAACGCTGGGGTTCTCTCTCAATATCCAGCTCCCCACCCCCTCAAAGGGAAGGAATGGGAAGGGAGAAGAGGAGAAAAAAAGAAAAGAAAAAAACAAAACAACAACAAAAATGCAAGCCAGATTTGGAAATAAGGCGGCCCTGCACAGCTACTACCACAAGGGACAATGGCTAAAAGAAACTAAAAGAGCCACAAAGACAAAGCTCAGGGCAGTACAAAACTGTACGTATTTTAGATTCTCCATAAAGGGTTCCTCTTCATAATGGACTTGGATTGGAAAGAAACAAAAAATAAAAATCATGTTGTCTTGAGGTGGCAGGAATTGTGAATAATTTATTTTTTTTAATTTCTTTTGATACAATAAAGCTATTTTGGTAAATACTGTTTTAACATGCAGGGTAGAATGTCTACAGACAGAACAGATGAAAATAAGACAAACAAATAAATGCCCTTTGGGAATTTGTGTAAATATCTTTAGTATTTGGAAGCAAGACTTAATAGCTTAATGAAATAACATCTGTAAGATGATAAAATCACAGCAGCTGTGCCGTACTGGGGCGTGCTTGAGATGGTAGAGTTCAAATCCCAGCTTTGCCACTTACAGGCTGAGAGATAACAGGTAATCGCTAAATCTAAGTTTCAGTTTTCTCATCAATAAAATAGCAATACTAGCATCCCTTGCATAGAATTTTAACTGAAAATAATGTGACAGCACCTGGCAGACTCTCTGGCACAAAGACACTCCATAAATGTGGTTTAAACTTAAAATAATAGTAATCCTTAACAAAGGAAGAAAAAAAGGACTTGTCACATATATACAGTGCTTTGTGCCATTCTCTAACAGCTAACTTGGGGCCACCAAAATGGAACACAATGAAAACCAACTCTATTTCAATGGTATTACAAACAGTTCACAAACAATGAGCAGCAGCTAGGGCTTCTCACACTAAGTTTCAGACATCCTTTGGCACAAACAAGTTAGAAAATCAAAAAATAAGTTCACCATCAAATATTTATTGAATCACACACAATTGTGAGATTGAGAAAGTAAGACACAGATTCTATACTCAGAGATCTCAAAATTTTGCAGGGGCAGAAGGGATAAGGGCTAGGGAAAGAAGTTCAGTCAAGGCTGGAGTCCTGGAATCAGATTTCATACCCAGAGGGACTTGCTAACACAGCCGGGGGCAGCCGGGAGGGAATGACTTCTGGCATGACTTGGGCAATGAGGAGGACAACTCCAGGCAGAAAAGGCATCTCTGAAAGAAGTCAGTGTGGCAGCAAGGGTTGTAAAAGTCTGTTCAGGGGAGGGCAAGGGGCCTCTGCCACAGAGGCCCAGGGTACAAGTGGAGGAGGAATGGGAAATGAGCCGAGCTCATTGGAAAAAGGGCCTAGAGATCAACTGGCAAGGGAGGTAGCGCCAGGTGGAGGAGTTACTACGGCACTACAGCCAAGAGCCAGCTGGCACTGAGGGAGACAGGGGAGAACTGACAATAGAGACTCAAGAGCTGGCCTAAGGGTTGGCTGTGTTCTGAGTGCTCTCTGTAATGACACTGGTCATCCCTACTGCCCCTGGACCAGCACACACCCTTAACATCTTAACATTTCTGGCCAGATACAATCTCCCTACTTGCCCCCAGACTCCCACATGTCAATGCTCCCTGCAGCTGTCAGACAGCTCTTTCTAACAAGCAAATTAATCCTATCATTCCCTGGCTTGAAAACACTAGCTAGGAACCTCCAAGACAAAATCAAAACAGCTCAGCCTGCATCATCAGGCCCCTCTCTGGCCTTGCTTTCCAACCTCACTTTCCAGCCCTGCCTCTGCTCTACCCTCTGCCACATCCATTCACTCTGAAGACCCTTCACATTTTTGCTTCTGCTGCGCCCCCTGCATGGAACCCTCCCCCCCACCTCCACCCACTGCTCCTGCCTCACCCCTCCAGCAAATTCTGGCCTTCCCATCCCTTGACCACACCAATCACTTGTGCACCACAGGACCTGCAGAGTCTATTCCTCGGGGATAGGGGGTGGGTGGCTTATTGCTACTCATCAGTCAGGTCTCAGCTTTACTTCTTCCCAGTTTTCACCTACCAGATGGGCAAAAATACCCAGTACTGGTGAGGTTGTGAGAGAAAGGCATCCTCCTATTCTCTGGTGGGAGCACAAATTAGGGCCATATTTTTGGAAGGCAATTTGGCAATAGCTCTCAAAACGTAAAATGCACTGTCTAGCTGGCTACCTGTCACTTTTTTGGGCTGCCCAGCAGCTGTACTTCCTCCCTATGTCTGGGGAACTCCACCACCCTAGGAGTGGGAGGCTGAGCTTCACCAATCAGAAGCACCCACCATTCCCCATAAAGAACTCTCTGGCAGTGAAAGGAATGGCAGGGAGACTCAGTTCCAAGGTGGCCAGGGTCCAACACCAGCTGTACCAACAGAGCAGACTGAGTTTCCAGTACTCACCTGCAATGTCCCATTGTGAAGCATGATTTTTAACACTGTTCTTGGCCCCAAACCCAGTTCTCACCCTCCCAGCTATGTTGTGAGCCACCCTGCTATCCGTTTAAAAAAGTCATTCTTTTCCTTAAATCATCCAGTGATTCTACTGCTTGCAGCAGAGAATTCTGACCAATATATGCATATACCCTAATCCAGAAATTATAAAACTAGACAGAGGCACATTTGTTGTAAAATTCTGAAAAACAAAATATCCATCATGGTACAGCTATGCATCACTTAACAACAGGAACCCATTCAGAGAAATGCATTAGACGATTTCATCATTGTGCGAACATGACAGAGTGCACTTACACAAACCTAGATGGTATGGCCCACTACACACCCAGGCTATACAGTATAGCCATTATAATCTTACAGGACCACCTTCTGTCATATATGCAGTCTGTCGTTCACCAAAAGTTGTTATACAGCACATGATTAATGCAATTCTATAAGCTGTTATTACAGAAATGATATAGATTTATATATGCTTATACAAAAATCTCCAAAACAAGTTAGTAGTAAGCGAAGAATACTATGGATAGCATGTCCTCAGCATTGGACAGATCATCTAGGCAACAAATTAACAGAGTAACCATTATTCTTTCAGAAGGAGAGAAGAAATCTAGGGTCATTAGAGGGGGGAAGGGAATGGGGGAAGGCAAGAGATTGGACAAGGGGCAGAAAGAATAATTACGATTTGTAATGATATATATGCTAGTAATATTGATTTGATCAAAATATCTCAATGTTCGACTCCAAAAATATGTATAATCGATTTTGATTCAATAAATAAAATTAAATTTAAAATAAATAAATTAAATTAAATTTAAGTTTAAAAAAAATAAAGGCATTAGATATATAGACAGATAAATGACAGAGAAAGAGATATATGAAGGTGTATCATAAAATATTTTCTGGGAAATAACAAAATTCTTAACCATGGTTACTTTGGAGGAGGAATATGAAATACAGAATAGACATTTTTCACGTGGCACTCTGTCCCACTTGAATGTTCTATCACATTCATAAATTACTTTCATTAGAAAATGCGGGTTTTGGGGCCGGCCCGTGGCTCACTCGGGAGAGTGCGGTGCTGATAACACCAAGGCCCCGGGTTCGGATCCCATATATGGATGGCCGGTTCGCTCACTGGCTGAGCGTGGTGCTGACAACACCAAGTCAAGGGTTAAGATCCCCTTACCGGTCATCTTTAAAAAAAAAAAAAGAAGAAGAAAATGCGGGTTTTTTTCATTAGAAAATATTTTAATGTCGCTCAGAAAGGACTTCCCAAAGACCCATCATCCACATGCTTCTTCCTATTCTTTCCTCTTATTACTGTCCTTTTCCTCTAGGGCACGTATCACAATGTGTTCTTTTAGATCACTTCGTATTTACCTGTTTAATGCCTGTTTCTCCCACAAGACTGTAAGTTCTGAGGCAGGACCTGTGCTGACCACTGTATTCCCAGTGCCTAACACCAGTGATGCTAAATAATGAATGAAAGGATCTTACTCACCTTTTAAGTCTCAGCTCAAGTAAAGTGAAGCTTTTCCTGAGTTCCCCAGGTTAGAAAAGACCCTTGCTCCCTTGGCCCCCTATTGCCCTTGTCAGTGTATACATCTGTCTCCTCCATTAGATTGTGAGCATCTTGAGAGCAAAGACCTTCACATTCATCTCTATCTTTTACAGGCACTCAATAAGTGGTTGATGAATGAATGAATGAACAAACAAAACCTCAGAGTAATTCACTCTTGCATAAAATCAGATGTTGCTGATGTCTCATTCTTCTTAAACCGGTCTTTCAGAATAGCAAAAACAGAAGTGGTTTCTAAACAGTGTCCTATAAACTCAAAGTGGTGAACTCATCACCCTGAACTCAAACTTAACTTTTAGAGACAAGAGACCACTGCTGGCCAGGACAAGGCACAAAGCAGGGTTGCAAAAGTGAAATGAGCAGACACAAATCTGCTTGACTTTTTCTAAGTCAGCTTTATGCTGATAAGACAAATTACTACAGTTCAAAAGCAAGAGAAATCAATTTAATTTTCCCATTTTAAAAACAAAACTGCTTTGTATCAATGTTAAATCTCCTGAATTTGACAATTTTATCAAGGTGATATGAGAACATCTTAAAGGATTTAGTGGTAGGGGGTTACGATGTCTATTTACTCTCAAATGGTTATACACACACACACACACACACAAAAAACAATAATAGTAATAATAATAATAATGTGTACATGTGAGATAGAGTTAATGTGGTAATGTTAACAATCAACAAATCTGAAAAATAGGTATATGACTGTTCACTGTACATTATTCTTACTTTCCTGCAAGTTTGAAATTTTTTAAGTTAAAAAAGAAGAAATGAAACAAAACTACTTAATAGAAAAAGTTATGCCGCCTTTACCACCATTTAAGGGTATCAGATGGGGAGAAATAAAAACATACTTTGATGGAGATAACAAACACATTTGAATAAAGCAACTCAGAACAATTCTAAAATGACTGTAAGTATCTTCATTTTAAAATAATTACAAAGATTCATCCATATGGTATCTGGGGGTAAATCATTCTCCCCAACAAACAGGGAACATCTGCTGTATAAAAATAGGTAACACAATGGCATAGCAAAGTCTCAAACTGGCAATTTCCAAACTATTCAAGGCAGCAGTTTTCCTAGCTGCAGAACCAAGATACCAAGACAGAAAACATAAGAGGTAAACGACAGCTGGAAAAACACCAGCTACACATGACCTGCTCAAATTTCCAGATCTATATATCTGACCCAGAAATTTAATGTAAATGTTAGAACTTGAAAATCCCAATTCTTCTAAATATAATTTTATCACTTTTTTCCCACCAGTCATTAAAAAAATGCTCCTTATCTAGCAGTTTGAGCTAAAATACAAACGTAAAAAGCTGGGCTGAAGAGAGTAACTACTACTGAGATTGCCTTAATGAAACGTATTATTACATATTATTATTTTTAGGCTTGCTCATCCAAGAGTTGTATGTTTCTTGATTTATTTAAATCTTTTGTGTTCCCAGTACTTTATTTTCATTTTCTTCTTATACTTGACCTCTGGAGAATAAAAAGCCTTAAAGTCTTTCAAAAAAGAAAAAGAGTAACTACTATTTACAGGCCAGGCACTGGAGCAGATGCTTTATATACATTATTTCCAATCATTACAACAACCTGGTGTGGTAGGTATTGTTGACACCATTTCACAAGTGAGGAAATCAAGATTCAGATAGGAATCAAATGCCCATGATCCTTCGAAGATTAAGTAGGAAAGAAGGACATTGGTCACTCTAGATTTAAAAAAAACAAAACAAAAAAACTCTATGCATGCACCAGGCCTCTAAGGGGAGGCCTCCATTCTAGCTTTCCATCTTCCTGTAAGGGTCTTTCACTTAAATCTCACTTTCTTTATGAAACCTACCCTGACCTTTCTATTTAACACTGTGATCTGCCTTCCACCCCTTCCTCTGCTCACCACTCCCAGGTCGTCTCACTGTGCATGAATTTTTTTTAACTTTTTGTTTTGAGATTATTGGAAATTCACACACAGATGTAAAATATGGAGTTTCCATACACCATTGACCCAGTTTTCCCCAATGGTAATATCTTATATAACTATAGTATAATATCACCTACATTGCTTGTTTCTCCTAGTATCACTTTCTAATTTTTTTTTTTTCTTTTACAGTTTTTTTTATTGTCTGTCTACTCCCACTAAAATATAAACTCCTTGAGGGCAGAAATCTTTACCTAAATTTTGTTCACTGCTATATCCCAAGCACCTAGAACAGGGTCTAATCTGTAGTAGGAACTCAATAAATATTTGGTGAATGAATCAAGGCACTGTATTGCACAGCCTCTTCTAACAGGAAATAGACCAACTCCAAAAGAGACCATCTTGGTAAATAAAAGGATTCTGAAACATCAGGGAAACACTATACTCACCCATGGTGACATAAGGCAACTTATCAGTTGATCCATGAGGATAGATGCTGTAGAGGTGAGGTCCAGTAACATCTACTCCCCCTAAAACAAGGGCTGCACCAATGTAACCTTGATACCTGGTGATCAGAATATGCACAAGAAAAAAAAACATGAGTACACAGCATCACTGTAACTTAACCAAAAGCTGCATGAGAAGTCAGACAATAAAAAGCTTTTCTTATACTGTTTCATTAAGGAGTTATTGGTTATTGTTTTGATGGGAACAAAAGGGGGAAGGGAACTAACATTAGATGAACATCTACTATCAGCCAATATAAACTGTAAATTGTGCGAGGCACTCCATACCTCATTTCAGCTCAGCCTCACAGCCCCTATAAAAGAGGACACTATCAGTCCCATTTTAGAGAAAGGAAAACCAACCCAAAGACATTAAGTACTCACCCAGTGTCTCAGAGCCAAGTTCGGCTTACTCCAAAGGTTATCAGCACCCTTCCCATTACACCTCTCTGTGATCAGCAAATAAGCTACCTTCAAAGTTAAGGATAAGGATTGGCTAAACTCAAGCTATTTAGCTGTTCCAATTATCATCCTCACCTCAGCATCAACGGGAAAATGGCGCATGTCAAAACACCTTTTCCTTTGAATAAACCCACATGCAAAAAAAATTTGTTTTTGGTAGCTGGGTGCTACAGGGATACAAACCCTTGACCTTGGTGTTATCGGCACAACACTCTAACCAAATGATGCAAAATTATAATCATGGATATAAGCTCATATTGAGTAAAAGAGAAAAATAATTCTTCATTTAGGGAAGTGAATAATGAAATAACTCCATGACAGCCTATAAAAACCACTGCTACCGCCCACAGCATAAAGCCATACCTCTTCAGGAACACTGACAGGGAATATATTTCCACCCCACCCACCTCCATTTAATTGCATATGTATTTGTTCCTTTGGACCCTTTACCTGGTTGGTTTTCCATTTCTAAAGATTCCTTTCCCTGTATTTGGTTTAGTTTTTTACCATCAGAATTGCTATGCCAGATAAACATGCTGGATGTAAAGTTCTCCATTGTGAGCCTTTAGTTCTTTGGGAAGAAAAATGAAACCGACACACGCTGAATTTGCTGAATAAGCTAATTATTAAAACTAATACAAATAAATTAACACATGAACCAAAGTCAGTTTGAGACTGAGACATAGCTACACATCAGGAAGTGCTCTAGGTAAACAGAACAGTCAAGTCCAATATTTACCCTGTCCCTTCATTACCAAAATGTTATTTCACAAAGAATCTCCCACTTACAGGTAAAAAATTCAAGAACAGGAAAATTTTTAGAAGGAGCCTAAAGAGGGAGCAGAGGCCCAGAGAGGGGAAGAAACTGCTCCACAGCCACATGAGCTAGCAGCAGGGTCAAGACTAGAGCTCAGGGCTCCAGAATAGCCAGTTCCACCACCCCACCAGTCCAGTGCCTCTTCTACCATACCAAACGCCTATAAAACAGGGTGTTTAAATAAAGTCAATAATAATCACCTAGTTCTCTTCCAAGCTAAAATATAATCTGTTTGACGCCTTTAAAAGAATCTAAAATGTTTTGGCAGGTTACTGAAATCCTTAAAACTGATCCAGAAATTCTACTTTCAGGACTCTATTCTAAGGATATACAGTTGTCCCTTGGTATTCACAAGGGATTGGCTGCAAGACCCGTCAGATACCAAAATCCAAAGATGCTCAAGTCCCTTATACAAAATGGTGTAGCATTTGCGTATAACCTATGCACATCCTCCCATATACTTTAAATCATCTCTAGATTACTTATAGTACCTTATATAATGTAAATGTTATTTATTTTGCATTGTATTTTGTCTATTGTTGTGTTATTCTTTTGCTGTATTTTTTTTTTTTTAGAATATTTTTGATCCACCATTGGTTGAATCTGTGGATGTGGAACCCACAGATATGGAGGGCTGACTATAACCAGACAAATACAAGGGTACTTCAAACAATCTGGAAAAATAGAATTAAAAAATAATACAAATAATCTTCCCATGATCTTTTTGAGGTACCCTCATATACAGAAATGAATACACAAGGATGTTTACTACAGCACTGTTTATGATGCTAAAAAACTGAAAACAGCCAGAGGGCGAAATGGCTGGAAAAACTGATACAGCTATACAACTGAACACTATACAATTATTAGAAAACCATGCTACATTTTCTTACACACTATTGATGGTAGTACAATTTAGTACAACCTTTCTTAAGGACAGTTTTTGCAATATGTATCAAAATATTAAATGTGCAAACAGTGGCTAAGAAAGGTGAGCTGAACCATCCAAAGTCACAATTGTCAGTGCTGTGGATGGGACCTGACCCAAAGTTCTAAAATCAAATCCTGCACTTTCTTTTCCTTATACTACTGTGATTCATTTTACATAACTTATCAAAAATGTCAGAGGACATAAAGGACTATAAGTGCCCTGGTTTAAATTTTTAAATATTCCTCTCAAAACCATTTGATAAAATTAAACTTTTACAAAATATGTTAAACTAAAAATGAAAAAACACTGAAAAAAGGAGAACTTCAAATTCCTAAGACATTCTAAAGAGATTAACATAAACATTTGCTAGATTATTTTGCTAAATGCTTTAAACAACATTGCAAAGAATCTTGAAATATTTGCAGCACTTTTACAAGTTTAAAAGTTGTTTTTATGCAATGTACCACACAAGCCACCAGAGGGAGCTTTGCATTTAAAATTAAAATCCACTAATGTCTTCAAAAATCTCATCAATAGGTGTGTTTTAACAAATTCTACTCACACTGTACTGGAAGAATTTATTTGGTTGCCAATAATTCTCCTGGAATAGAATGATGACTATGGACATGAATAAATGGAAACCACTGACATAAGGGCTCAGAACAGGAATTAGGCAGATAGGCTTCCTGCCCATATGACTGACTCTAAGTCTTGGTCTTCTTATCTGTCAAAAGAGATCTATACTACTGGCCTTACCGAAGGGCTGCACTACACCTCATATACACTACTGGGAAACCAGGGGCCATGGTGGACACATACATGAGAACCTGCAAATTCTCAAGAAGCCAAGGGCCATGCAGGAAACAATGAAGTGAGCAAGGCAGAGACTGTGACAGATGAAGCACACACCCCCACTTCCAAAGCGACGTCTACCACTCGGTCCCAGAAGATTACGATCACATGTTATCCCACCCTCTTTTTAAATTATTTTCAAAAGAAGCCAAAAATCCAGACTTTTCATTCAAGTTTCCCAATATATAAGCATTGGTCGCTTTTTTAAAAAAAACACCATGTGACCCAAATAAAATTCTCTACAGGCCAATGACCTATGAGCCATCAGTTTACAATCTTTGCTTTCTATTCACACACCCCCTTAATTCTCACAACAAGCCCCAGGGGCAGTTATCATGATATCCATTCTACATATAAGAAAATACGAAAGAATTGTTAAAGGTAAGGCAGGTCCCAAAAGGAGAAGCCAGTATTCCAACCCAAGACTAAATGCTCAGGCTATTTCCACTATAATTCACTGTCTTCCTTATAAGGAGCAAATGAGAAAATGGACTCAAAATTTGAAAATTGTGGAGATCTATACAAACATAAAGTAATGATGCAATTGTAAAAGGAGAAAGAGAAACTAAACTACTAATATGAATTATTGATGGGAGTCAGCAGTGAGTGAAGGTTGGACAAGTTACTACACCTCTCTAAGCCATGATTTGTTCACTTATAAATAGGAGATGGTAATAGCCCCTGTATCAGTTAAAGAGATAAAATGTGATCATGCATAAAGCACTTTAGCACAGTCTCTAGAATAGAGTAAGAAACAGAAAAAGGTTGGTCAATATTCATATTATTATACCCACTTGTAGCCAACTACAAATATCAGTTTTCATTTCATTGCTATTTTGCCCCTAAAAGAGGGAGAAAAAAAACCCAACCATTTATGTTGGTTTGTTTATTGATGGGGGGGTTGTCATGTTCCACATAACAAGACCTAAGGTTCTTCCCGCTCTAATTTTCTTACTATGAGCAAAAAAGTTCCTCTCCAATAATATCCCTACGCTTCAGAAAATGATTCAATTGGTCACATGTGATTTATTCATGATAAAAATTAGATCCTATAAATTCAAATGTACGGTCAAAAGCCTTATGAAATTAAAATGACTTTTTAATAACAACTGATTTCTGGAATAAAATGTGTATTTCTGAATGCTTTTTCCCTAGCTTCCAGGCTTCCCTTGTCTGAAGATATAAGATATGAGGAAAAGATGCTTCAGAAATCCCCATCCTGGAACCTTACCTGAAAAGCATCTGCTTCAGCATCCGATTGGCCGTCACAACTCTGGGAAGGCGGCCAGTGGAGAGAGAGTGAAGCTCCAAGTTGGAAGAAATGAGCTGGGTTGTCATGTCTGTGTCTGCAGCTGTCCCAGCACCACAACAACTGAAAAATACAGTCAGAAATTTAGCTGCAATTCAATTACCAGAGGGATCAATTAAAAGTAGAACTTCTTGGATAACTTCCACACAGGTCAGGTACACAGAGAGATGTTTTGAGTATATATGCACTATAACTGCTCTGACTAACCAATCTTAAATAAACATAAAATTGAGAATATGCATCTAATTATGTGCAAATATATTCTCTGTGGCCCAGCAGAACATCTGACATCACTGGTTTCTGTGCCCCTAACAGAATATGCATTTTACAAATCCTACAGCTATATCCAAGTTGTATAAAAGAGCAAGGTGTGTTAAAAGTCTGGCAATTATACATTTACCAAGTATTTACTACCAGATTCCAATCACTACAATAAGCACTGGGAATAAATAAAATATAACACGGGTCTGATCCTTGATTTCAAAGTTGAGTGGAGGAGACACAGGTAGACAAAAATTATAATACACCATATAATACAAGGGTGCTTCAAAAAGTTCCTGAAAAAAAGTGAATTAAAAGATAATACAAATCTTTCCACAAATTTTCTGATGCACTCACACAATATAGTAACATAGATACAAAATGCTATAAGAAACTGGAGGAGACAGCAATTAATTCTGATCGTTAAGAAAAGGTTTCATATGAACTGGATGTGGAAGAACAAAAACTGTACAAGCAGAGAAGAGGAAAAGGCATTTCTAAGCAGAGAGACTGGCATAAGCAAAGGTGAAACAGCTTGGAGATGAGGGAAACAGGAAAATAGGGATAGGAGGGAAATAAGGAAAGTCCAAGTATAGCTGAAGCATGGGGTGATGGCAGCTAAAAAAGAGGTTAAAAGGAAAGCTTTTAGGAAGATTATGCAAGGCCTTAAATATCATGCTACAGATTTTCAATTTCATCCTGAAAGTAGTATGGAAACGTGAAAAGTCTCTTGAAAAGTTTTAGAGGAAAGGGATGTAATCAGCTCTGAATTTTACAAAATCCAATACAACAGAAGAGTGAATAGGATGGAAAAGAGACAAGAGGCAGAGAGGTCAACTAAACGATAGCTGCAATAGTCCACCTGAGAAACAAGAACCTGAACTAAGGCCTTAGCAGAGGGAAGGATAAGAGGGAAGGGATTCAAAAGGCACATAGAAGGCAGAACTGGATAACAACTGAATTGGAGACTGAAACAGAGTGGAGTTTAGATGACTTGCTTAGGTGACAGGTGGACAGAAATGCTATTTAAGGGAGACAGAAAATACAGGTTGAACAACATGTTTTAGTAAGGAGCATAGTAAATTCAATTTTAGCCCTGACATATTTGAAACATAAAAGCTATTCAAACTAATCAATACTTACTAAATATTAGGAGATATGAAGTGTATTTTTGAACAGTTCTTGTCAGCAACAACCATCCCTTCTGTTGCTCTTGTATCTGCTCCAAGAACTATGCCATCCTATTAAAAATATATATATATACATATTTTAAACGCTTTTCGTAAATAAACTACAGCTCTCTGTTATAGTCTAGAGAAAACAATGTTGGCCATACTCTACTCCCCCAATCCCATACCCCGAGCCAAAACTCCTACCAAAAATACTGTGCTACACTTTCAGAATTGAAGAAAAGACTTCTTACTAAATGCTACTGGATGAATCCTGAGTAGGTTGTAAGGATTATTCCCATTTTCAAATGGAGCTCCACAGATTGAGTGAATTCCTTACAAATCACAGAGCTAATCTGCAGATAATCCGGATTAAGATGCAGAAATCCTTCAATTTCTTTTTAAAACAAGTCACTCTTCATTTTTAATAACAGTAATTGTCATCTCTTTAGACCCTTACAGCAATTTAAAGCAGGAATTATTTCCTCCATTTGATGGATGGGGAGAGTATGACTACAGGAAGGAAAGTGAGCTTCCCCAAGGGGGAAGCAGCAAAGTTAAATGAGTAGACAAACCTGTGTGACCCTAAATCTACGCCCATAACATCCCCTGCTTCCTAAAGCAGTAACTCAAGAAAAATCACATTGACCCCCTGTCAAAAACTCTGCAGAGTTTGGAAAGAATATAAACCATTGATAAGCACACAAAACCTCCTGACAAAAGCAGTCTCTCCTAAAAACCCGCTGACCTACTCTACAGCATTTGCCCTTTCAGACCGAGCCAGGAGAGATAAAGGAGGCCAAGTGGACTCGTTCCTCTTAGCAATTTAATCACTGCTGCTGTTACTCTGTCCCAGTTTACCTTATAGACCACCCCCGCAATGGTCGTGCCAGTTTTCCGAGCCTTCGGAAGTTTGTACCCCTTCTTTGCAAAATCGGCTTCCAAGACGGCATTCCTGAGAACAAATGAAAGAATAAAGTGCTGAAGGGCAAGGCCACATAGCGCCACACTGTCACGACGAGTGCCTAACAGGGAACTCAGGAAAACTACTATTTGCCTTCACGCCCAATCTGTTCGCTGGATTCTTGCACCATCAGGACTGCTGCCCCGTTTTTCAGCGAAGAGCGCCTCAGAGAGGGGCCGCGATTCGCCTGAGGAGACGGAAACGGACGGTGTACGGGTGCGCTGGGGAGGTGGGAGGGTAGACCCGGCCTCGGGAGAAACCCAACCTCGGGCCGATTCCCCTGAGTCACACGAGCCGCAGGTCGCAGGCCCCGCCGTGCACCCTTCGCTCGGACTTCCCGGACCACGCCGCGGCCCAGCTGCCCCCCGGCACTACACTCCCACTCCCGCCCCGAACCCGAACCCGCGCAAGGCCGCACCTGCGGCAGTTATCAAACGAGAAACCTCCAACGGGTGGCTTGCACACCGACACGGCCGCCATCTTCCCCAGAAAGTGCTTCCGGGCCGGGGGCGGGAACAAACAAAAAGAGCCGGGCACTTCCGGCGCCGCTGGCGACTCGGGCTGAAGGGGCGGGGCAAACCCCAGGCTAGAGCGATCGATCTTAGAGTTTCGGGTTCCTAGAGAGTCCGGAGAACTCTAGAGTTTATCTCCCCAAGTGGCGTGGAGGAGAAACTGACTCCTGGAGTGGGGAAAGGACTTGTCCAAGGTGGAAGCACCAGCGACCAGGTCTCCTGCCGCTTAGACACGACCTGTTTCTACTGTGAATTCGGCTCCGCGGTGCAGTCACCCAAGTCCCAGGCATAGCCCCACCACCCAAGGACAGACACACCGAAGTCCCAGGCATATAGCCCCACCACCTCCTTGCATTGAGCAAGTCCGTCAAACTCTGAATGTTTCTTCTGCTATCAAATGGAGATAACTCCCACCTCAAAAGGCAGCTAAGAAATTACCAATAAGCACATGAAAAGATGCTCAGCATGATTAGTCATTAGGGAAATGCAGATGAAAACCACAATGAGATACCACTTCACAGCCACTGGGATGACTATAATCCAAAAGACAGAACATAAGTGCTGTTGGTGAGAATGTGGAGAAATTGGAACCCTCATACGTGGCTGGTGGGAATATAAAATAGTGCAGCTGCTCCAGAAAACAATCTGGCAGTTCTCCCCAAAAGCATTACGCTCTCAGACACATACCCAAGAGAATTGAAAACATATGCTCACAAGAACCTGTACACAAATGTGCACAGTAACATTATTCGTAATAGTCAAATACTGGAAACAACCCAAATGTCCATCAACTGATGAACAGATAAATGAAATGTGGTATATCCATAGAGTGGAATATCATTTGGCCATAAAAAGGAAGGAAGCATGGAGACATGCTACAACAGGAATGAACCTTGAAAGCATTGTGCTAAGGGAGAGAAGCCAGGCACAAAAAGGCACATATCGTATAAGTCAATAAATATGAAGTGTCATTAATAGGCAGATCCATAGAAACTCAAAGCAGATTAGAGATCGTTAGGGGATACGAGGTAGAAGGGGAGTGGTAATGGTCACACAACGTTATGAATATACTAAAAACCACTGAATTGCACACTTGAAAATGGTTAAAATGGTGAATTTTATGTTATGTGAATTTAATCTCAATCTTAAAAAGGCTACTATGAGTATTGAACATTGTACATGAAAAATATCTCTATCCTGCACATAGAAACCTCTCATAAATTACTACCCTTAGTTAATACATTCATTTCGTCCTGTCAACAACCTCAAGCTATATAATTCAACTCATTTTACTTATGGAATTTAAGTCTCATTGAGGTGGAATAACTTGCTCAAATCTACATAGCAAATAAATGACAGTATCAGTGACTGTGGAATGAATTAATTTATTCACTCAGCAAATATTTATTGAGACCAGACATGCTTCTAGGTACAAATGAACGAATGAGTGAATGGCATCCCAAGTACCTGGAACCAGTGTCTGTCACAACTTTGTGTTCAATAAATATTTGTCAAAGGTTGCATTCCCTTTCATTACTTCCCTGGGTCTTTTGTGTGAAATGAGGAAAATAAATTCATATTTTGAAGTCTTAGCCCCCAGTAGCTCAGTAAGTGACCTTATTTGGAGATAAAATCCTTACAGAAGTAATCAAGTTAAAATGAGGTCATTAGGGTGGGTCCTAATCCAACATGACTGGTGTCCTTATAAGAAGGGGAAAGTTGGAGACAGACATGCACATGGGGAAAAGATGAAGGAAGAGATTGGGGTGATGCTTCTAGAAGACAAGAGACACCAAAGATTGCCATAAAACTACCAGAAACTAGGGGAGTTTCAAGGAGAGAGCCCTGGGACAGATTCTCTCTCACGGCCCCCAGAAGGAAGTAACTCTGCTGACACCTTGATTTGGGACTTGTAGCCTCTAGAACTGGGAGACAACAAATGTCTGTTGTTTAAGTCACCCAATTTGTGGTATTTGGTTATAGCAGCCTAGCAAACTCACATGCCTCATGAGTTCACAGTGCAGAGGAAATCCCCAGAAAGACTCCCAGCCCAGGGGACTCAGGGCCAGGCAGAGGGGAGCACGGGGTGGGGGCAGGGCGCTGCAGAACCCTGCTGGCTCAAAGGAGTGTCAGCCCATCCAGGTGAGGAGGCAAGAGGGACAGACACATGAGCAAAGGCTTAGCGAAAAAACCCTGGACATCGTTTTCAGGAAACGGTGTGAGTCTTCTGCGGCCGCAGTGGATGGAAGCGGAGCAGCCTGCAGCCTCCAAAGGGTGGTGGCAGGACACCTGTGTCCTGCTTTGGATCTGAGTGGGAGTTGGAGGAGCCAGGGAAGGATGTAGAAATTATCTGTGACCCTGGTTTGTCCACAGGCCATTCCTTGGGTTTCTTCAGCATGATTTTCACACCCAGACTGAGATGAGGAGGTGGCATTACCTCCTCTTACTGGCCTCTGGAGGTGGCCCAGCAGAGGTGGCCAAAGCCCAGCAGAGGGCGACCGAGAGCCTCTGGGAGGCCTGAGCCCGGACCCTGAGTGGCTGAGCCCAAGGCCTGGCAAACCTGAGTCAGCCCTGGGCAGGGTCGGGCCCCAGTCTCAATACTTCCAGCTGTGTGGAGGGCAGCCCTAGGTCCCCAGCATTCAGCCTCCCTGTCCAACATAACTGCTGCCCCCTGGGACTGCAGCCCAGCCCAGAATGCCCTCCCTTGGGCCTGGACACAGTCCCACTTAATCCCTGGCACTGCTAACAAACCTGACGGGCCAGTGAAGCCATTACTTCTGCTCTGGATTTGGCTGTGTGATCTCAGGGGAGCCATGAGGCTCTCTGTACCTCAGTTTCCACAGTAAAAACAGACAGTCCCTGAGAGCACTCAACACCCTGGGCTGGATACTAACTGCTCCATATACAGGGTGTCGTGATCATCCGAGGCACCAAGAATGTGCCAGACACTGGGAAAACATAATCAAGAGACAGATACAGTGCCTGCCCTCAGGGTGCTGGCAGTCCCTGAGGACCAGGCATCGTTGCCCCAATTTACAGATGAGGAAACCGAGGCCCAGAGGGGTGAAGTCACTGGCTCATGGCCACACAGCTGATAAACAGCAGAATCAAAGTTTAAACCACACCCCTCCTAGCCTCAGACCAGACACAGCCCCACTCGCCCCACACCCAGTAATTATGGCCCAACTGGAACCCAAGCTCCTGTGTGCCCCGGGGCTTTGCCAGAGCAAAGTCAAGGTTTCCACCTACAGGACTCTCCTCCCAGCTCTGCTAGTTACCAGCTGTGTGACCTTAGGTGTACGGCTTGTGAGAGATTCACTTCTCTGAATCTCAGTTCCTTGTGTGATCAAATGAGAGCATGCATCATAACCTGTAAAGCACTCCATTCATCCATCACTCATCCATCCATCTTTTCATTCATTCAGTATTTATTTAGCCCCTCTTTGGTGCCATGCTTTGTGCCAGCTTCATGTTAGGTCACAGCTTTGAGGGGCACTGATCCGGGGACACTGTGCTAAGTGCTCTAAGTGGTCTGGGGACACATGTCAGAGCGCAGCCAGGGAAAGGGCTCCTAAGTCTGCCTGAGGCAACAGGTGGGCACCCAGAGGACAGGAGTTAGCACTGAGACCAGGACACAAGAGGGTGTATCTCACACAGAGAGCCCAGCTATGCATGGTCCCAGCATCGGCCTGAATTTTCCAAGGGCTCAGCAAGCAGCACACCCCATCCCACCCAAACTGCAGGCTGCCCAGGAACACAGCATGGGACAGGCCCTAGAAGGCCCACACCTGTCCTCTGTCAGGATACACACATCTGAGGGTGCCTCCACAAGGAGACTTGGCCATCTTCCCATTGCAGGAAAAGCAGCCCACGATGCCTGTGGTTGCTATGGCAACTGGACCCTTGTTTTTTCTTCTTCATAAATAAGCTATAAATAGTCAGGGCAGACATGGGCACCTTCCTTTGCATGAATTAGAGCAGCTGCTCCGGGCTCCAGAGCCCCTGGCACAGCACCCAGGTGCCGAGCCTCACTGCACAGGCCACAGAAACACAGCTCTAATCAGAGGGGCACAGTGGGGCATACAGCAGTGTGTGGATTCCCTTCACCTGCTTCTGGCTCTCCTGGGGAACTTAGAAGATTCTGGGGCCCACCTGAGACGCACGGAATCCCAGTCGCCATGAGCAGCAGGGCCTAGGATGGGCGGACCTGTAGTTTGCCAGCACCAGCTGACAGTGAGCAGGAGTGGGCATACCTCCCTTCCTCCTACTTGGGACCAGTGCAAGTCTCAGTGAAATCAGGAGAACGTCCCTCACTTCCACGGCACCTTAGAACCTATAAATCCTTTTCCCACTTGGCTTCATCGTCATGGTTAACATCTACTTACTGAAACCTTTCTATACGCCAGGTGCCATGTTAAGCACCTTACGTGCCACAAACCCATTAATTCCCCCAACCATCCTCTGAGATTTCCATCTTACAGGTGGGAACTTCCTGCTTGGAGAGCGGAGGTGCCTGGCCCAAGGTCATGCAGCTGGTGAGCAAGGGAACTGGGACTTGAACCCAGGCCTGCCCTGTCCAAAGCTCTTTTACTCAACCCCTGCATCTCCTTTCAGCATATCTGATTCTCTTAATAACCCTTGAGGGAGGGGATAGCAGGTGGGGTCCCCTATGTGGGGAAGGAACAGAAAAAGAAATGAGACTCAGAGGACCAGGGACTGGCCTGTGGCCACACAGGGAGGAAGAGTCAAAGCTGAGACTCCAGCCCTTGGAGGATGGGCTGCAGAAAGCAGGATCGTTTTGCCTACAGAGGGAAACGTTCAGGGAGACATGACTACATGTTGGGTACAGGGCAGGCTTCCTGGAGGAGGTGAAGCAGAGACAGGGTCTTGGAGGATGACGTGGAAAAAGGGGAAAAGCATTCCAGGCAGAGGGAACAGCTCATACAGACGCTTGCAGGTATAATATCATGGCAGGTCTGCAGAACAGGCGGTGGCTTGGTGTGACCGTGGCCAGGGCGGGGTGGGAGAGGTAAGGCTGGAAAGCTGGGCAGGCCTCAGTTAGGAAGGGCCTTGAAGCCTGGGCCTGTCCCAAGGGCACTGGGGAGCCATGGAAGGCTTTTAAGCAGAGAAGCAACATGACTTCTTTTGGGAGAAGGGGCTGCCCACTTGACAAAGGGAGTCTGAGTGCAGCATGTCACCCAAGGTCAAGGCATCCTGGACCATAGCCGATGGGCACTTCCTCCATCAAGTGTGCAGTGTCCACCCCTGGATGTGGCCCCCACTCCCAGGAACATCCAGCTCCATTGTCTTCTCCGTGGTCCAGACCCACCTCACCCTTCCACAGCTGAGTAAATGCTGCCCCACTCATCCCTCATTCATTCAGACATTCCTTATACTCCAGTCCGATGTCTGGCAATGTGCTGGGCGCAGGGACACAAAGACTCTACCCTCGAAGGAAATGGATACAGAAATAAATAAGAGTGCTAAAGGATCTGAAGGCTGTGACAGGGACTGCACGGGGGACTAAGAGACTCAGAGGAGGGAGACAGGTCAACTCCCTAGGGAGGAAAAGCGTCAGCAAAGGCTTTCAGGAAAGCGGGGGTGGGGAGGGTTGTAAACAAAACTCAAAAGAGGAGTAGGGGGTGGCTGGCTGGGGTTGCAGAGAGGAGAAAATGGGTGTTCCGTGAGCAGGCACATGGAGGCATGAAGGCATGTTACTGTCAGAGAGCAGAAAAGAAGAAAGAGAGAGGAGGGACACCGCAGGGCTCCTACGCGGGAAACAGTGGGGGGTGAGGGGACACGCCCATCCCAGGGGAGAAAGCAGGGGAACGACCCACCATGTCCTCAGTGTGTTCTGAAAATCAGTCTGGCAGCTGGAGCTAGAAGGAGGACAGAACGGACAGGCAGACAGTGGAAAGAGGACAGCAGGGACAGAACTCCAGCTGTGGACCAGGGAGGAGAGGAAAGTAGCCTGAACTAGGGTGGTGGCAGTGACGACACAAGAGGGGAATGGTCTCAGGAGATATCACGGGGGACAGAGAGACAGGATGTGGCTGAGGTGGCATGTGAGGAGCAGGGAAGAGAGAGGAGGAGTCAGCGTTGTTCTCCAGAGTCTGACTTGAGATCACACATGGGTCCCTTTGGGACACATCACACTGGAGGTCTGTGTGGGTCTGGAGCTCAAGAGAGGGATCTGGGCTGGGGGCAGAGGTACGGGGCTTCTCTGACAGCAGGGAGAAGGCCATGTCACAGGAGAGTGGCAGAAGGAGAGAAGAGAGTCGTGGGCGGAGGCCTGGGGTGGTCATGTTTGTCAGGCAGGTAGAGCTGGAGCGGGCACAGGGCGGAGAGAGGGAGCAGGCAGGGAGCAAGGCCGGGAGGCAGAGGAGACTAAAGGCCTGAGGAGAAGAAAAGCTTGGCTGAATAATTTACAATGAAATATAGGACGCCATTAGAAAACGTGTTTTCAATCTACATTTAATGACATAGAAGAAAAGTTGAGAAATGTATCCAGTGTGCATGGTTTTATAATGTGTATGGGTGTGCATTCAAAATGTTAAAAATTCCATTATTGATAGTGGTAATTCCTCACTGGTGGGATCTCAGGTCACTCGTATTTTACTCTGTGCCTTTCTGAACTTATTTCTCAAAATTCTCTACATATTTGTTACTTTTTCCCCCCCGATTTTTTCTTTTGAAGTTTTGTAAGCCTTCAGAAAGTTGCAAGAGCAGCTCCATTAACACACTCAGACCCCTTCCCCAGAGCCACCGCTCCCTCCGCTTTAGCTCTCCCTCCTGAACCAACTGAAAGTTACACAACACTCCAGCCCCGGATACTGGACCAGGAATCTGGAAAAACCAGGGCATTCTCCTACATAACCACAACACAATTCTATGGATTCGGTATTATTTAACATTCAATCCATATTCAAATTTCCCCAGTTGTCCCAATAATAACCTTTATGATTTTTGTGTTCCAGGATCCGGTCAAGAATCCCACATTGAATTTGGTTATTCCCAAATCCTTCAGCATGAATCTCCTAAAAACAAGGGCATCCTCCTTCATCACCACAATACTATTATCACAGTCCAGAAATTTAATATGGACTCTGCATGATTGTCTAATACCCAGTCCACACTCCAATTCCCCCGATATGACCTTTATGATTTTTGTGATCCAGGGTCCAATCGGGGATCCCAGGGGCACTGCCACCCTGACGCCCCAGCCTCTGCAATCAAGGACGATCCCCAGGCTTTTCTAGCCCTTCAGGAAGAGGCCAGCCAGTTGTCCTGAGGAATGTGTGGACTTGACTGATGTGGGCCATCCAGCATCTGTGACAGGAGCACCTCGTCATGATGTTCTGTCCTTCTCAGCCACCACATCAGGGGGCACCCGACTGTGGCTTGGCCCGATATTCCTGGTGTTCTGTGTAATCACCTGGTTAAGGCGGTGTCTGTCAGGTTTCTCCATGTGTAAAGGTCCCTTTGTCTCTATATAACTGAAACACAATTTGTGGCTGATTCTTCGAGACTGTGTGGGTATCCCTCGCCCAGGGTCTTCTGCCCACGGTGCTGGCCGCCACTGACGGTTCCCTCCCGAGTCAGTTTTGACGGCGGTGGCTGGAAGAGGCCATTTCTATCTCTGTCACTCTCCTTGGCTGGCACTCTTCTGTAGGGAGACTTTTCCCTCTCCTGCCCCCTCTGTTTTATTAACTCTTTTTTTTTAATTCAAGTTCTCTTTTTTTTATGCTGTGTCATCATCCATTCTTGTTTTTCATCATTTTTATCTCCAATTGTCCCAAATGTGGCCCGCGGGAGCCCCTTCAGACTGGCTGCCCACAGCTGGGGTCCTTCTCTGCTTTCTGGAACCATAAGGTGTCCCCGGCAGAGGAGGGGAGCCATTGCTGGGTCCATCCAGCCACGTGGACTGCAGAAGTGACCCCTCAACTCTGGACCCAGGGTGCAGAAGTGACCTCTCAACTCTGGACCCGGGGTGCAGAAGTGACCCCTCAACTCTGGAACCAGGGTGCAGAAGTGACCTCTCAACTCTGGACCCGGGGTGCAGAAGTGACCCCTCAACTCTGGACCCAGGGTGCAGAAGTGACCCCTCAACTCTGGACCCAGGGTGCAGAAGTGACCTCTCAACTCTGGACCCGGGGTGCAGAAGTGACCCCTCAACTCTGGACCCGGGGTGCAGAAGTGACCCCTCTACTCTGGGCCCGGGGTGCAGAAGTGACCCCTCTACTCTGGACCCGGGGTGCAGAAGTGACCCCTCAACTCTGGAACCGGGGTGCAGAAGTGACCTCTCAACTCTGGACCCGGGGTGCAGAAGTGACCCCTCAACTCTGGACCCGGAGTGCAGAAGTGACCCCTCTACTCTGGGCCCGGGGTGCAGAAGTGACCCCTCTACTCTGGACCTGGGGTGCAGAAGTGACCCCTCAACTCTGGAACCGGGGTGCAGAAGTGACCTCTCAACTCTGGAACCAGGGTGCAGAAGTGACCCCTCAACTCTGGAACCGGGGTGCAGAAGTGACCTCTCAACTCTGGACCTGGGGCGCTTGAAGGAGGCCCACAAGCGAAGGGGGGGACATTCTGAGTGCCTTGTCTCAGAAGCTTCAGTGGCAGGGCCTCGGTGCATGACCCCACTGGGGCCGGGCCAGTGACTGGGCGGGCTGTGTGGCCGTCCTCGTCTGCATCTCACCCTTTTACTTCTTGCACTTGGAAAGGTGTTGGTTATAGCACAAAGACGAAGAAAAACTCGCATTCTTTTCAAATTTCACTGAAGAAAAAGAAAAGCAGAGAGTAACGCCCTGACGTTAGGAGGAAAAAGGATACATGTGCCCTCAAGAGAGTGTGGGGGGGTACAGGTGTGTGTGACTGTGTGTGTATGGGAATGTGAGGATGCGTGTCTGTGTGCCAGTGTGTGTGAGAGTGTGAGTGTGTGAGGGTGTGGGAGTGTGAGTGTGAGGGTGTGAGAGTGTGAGGGTGTGTGTGTGTGAGGGTGTGGGAGTGTGAGTGTGTGAGGGTGTGAGAGTGTGAGGGTGTGAGGGTGTGAGGGTGTGAGTATGTGTGTGTGAGGGTGTGAGGGTGTGGGAGTGTGAGAGTGTGAGTGTGTGAGGGTGTGAGAGTGTGAGGGTGTGTGTGTGTGGGAGTGTGAGTGTGTGAGGGTGTGAGAGTGTGAGGGTGTGAGGGTGTGAGGGTGTGGGTGTGAGTGTGTGAGGGTGTGAGTATGTGTGTGTGAGGGTGTGAGGGTGTGGGAGTGTGAGAGTGTGAGTGTGTGAGGGTGTGAGAGTGTGAGGGTGGGAGTGTGTGAGGGTGTGGGAGTGTGAGAGTGTGAGTGTGTGAGGGTCTGGGAGTGTGAGGGTTTGAGGCTGTGAGGGTGTTTGAGTGTGTGAGGATGTAAGAGTGTGAGTGTGTGAGTGTGAGAGTGTGACTATGTGGGAGGGTGAGGGTGTGTGTGCGTGTGTGTGAGCATGTGAGTGTGTGTGTGCGTGTGTGTGAGCATGTGAGTGTGTGTGTTTGGGTGAGTGTGTGTTTGTGTGAGTGTGTGTCCCGGGTTCCCCAGGCCTCTCCAGCCCCCTCTCCTCGCCTCACTCTCTCAGCCCGAGGTGCATCGTGTGCACACAGTGAACTGCACAGATTTGAAGGATATGTTTGGGTGAATTTTGACAGGTGTGTAACCAGCACCCAGCCAAGGTAGAGAAATTTCCGCCGCCCCCGAAAGTTCCCTCTTGCTCCATCCAGTCTATCCCCCACACATCTAGAAGTTCTAGACCTTCTCAGAAACGGCCTCCTCCTTTCCTTAACTGCCAAAGAAAAGGGGGGCGGGAAGCCCAGTGGTGCCAGCACTGCCCCAAATTATTGCTGAGGCTTCCTGGGGAGCAGGAAAGAGGCAGAGAGCTGCTGTCCCTCTGTGGCTTCTCTCTAAATCTCTGCTCCCAGGCTGGTGGCCGAGAAGAGGACCCAGATCAGGCTCCTTCCCCTACCTGGGAAAAATCATCCACCATGACCCAGAAACTATGGCCCAGAAACCCCACAGGACGTGGCAGGAGCTTGTCTGCCCAGGAGTGAGGCTCGGCCACTCTGGCGGCCCCCCTGCGCCCCTGACTGTGGGGACCCCCGGGGACTGTGGTCCTGTCCGTCTGCCAGCAGGAGCGGTGAGCAGCTCCAGTGGCCGCCCGTCCTCCTGCGCTCTGCTGTCAATCTGCCCGCCGCCCTGGGTTGTTTACTGGAAGCTGGCCTCCCTGCAAGGGTTCAAAGCCCTGGCCCTGGGCGCGTCTGCGGCAGGAAGCAGGCCGGGCAGTAATTGGCGGCGCAGCGGTGCTAAGTGGCCAGCACTGACCCAGTACCCCCTCCCACAGTTGTCCTGGAGTTGCTCCATACGGATCTTCCAGGCCTTCAGGGACTTCCTGCCCAACACCAAGCCGGCACCAGGCACAAATTACTTGTTCCCCGAGAAATCTATTAAAAGGTGACAACAATTCAGGGGACAGGTGGCCAGGGAGCCCCCAGCACAGGAAGCCTATTGTCTTCTGTTCCCAAGGGCCACTTCTGCTGAACTCTCTGGCTCAAAGGGAACTGAGCTAGCACTCTAACTTTTGGGGTCAAGGAAAAATAACTCAGAGAGGAGGACAGGCTGCCATTTTTGAGGCCTGTCTGTGGCTTTGTGAAGGGAGAGGAGGTAGGATCTGGAGTTCACCAGACCTCGGTTCCATCTGCCACTTCTACCCTGTGTGACCTTGGGCAAGCCACTTGGACTCTCTGAGACCTTCATGCCTATGAAGGGGTTAAGAAGCCCCACGCCTTGGGTTGGCAAAAAGCAAACACACGTAGGGCCGGCCCGTGGCTCACTTGGGAGAGTGCTGTGCTGATAACACCAAGGCCATGGGTTCGGATCCCTGTATAGGGAGGGCTGGTTCGCTCACTTGGGAGAGCGTGGTGCTGACAACACCAAGTCAAGGGTTAAGATCACCTTAGTGGTCATCTTTAAAAAAAAAAAAAAAGCAAACACGCATGAAGTTCCAGGCACGTAACAGACCCTCTGTGAGCATGGCTGGATCAGAAGCACACTGTATTTATTTCATTTTCCAGCCGAGAGAGAAGTGAGCCCAGAGTGGCCCGCGTGTGTGCCCAGAGCGAGGTGGCAGCCTGGCTGTGAGATCGTGCGGAGTGAGCCGCAGCTGGAGCAGCTGAGGTGGGGCGGGACACAGCAGCCTCAGGTTGCCCCAGGTGAGCAGCTCTTAGCACCTGCAGCGAGGCTCTGGCTGATCAAAGAACCACTGGGCAAATGAATGAACAAATGAATGAACAAGCCGATGAATGAATGTCCACCTCATTGGCAGATGTGGTAGCATCTGAATAATGGTCACCCCCAAAGATGCTGATGTCCTAATCCCCAGAGCCTATGATGACGTTACCTTACATGATGAAAGAGACTTTGCAGATGTGATTAAACTAAGGATCTTGAAAGAGGGAGATTATCCTGGACGATCCATGTGGGCCTAATGTCATCACAGGGTTGTTATAGGAAGGAGGAAGGAGGCTCAGAGTTGAGGCCTCAGGTGCGAGCTGAGGGAGAGACATCTGCAGTAGACGTTGGTGACATTGAGGCCTGGGCCTCCGAGTCAGGTAACTTAGGTCCTCTGGACCCAGTAGGACCTAAACTCCAAAGTGCTGTTCTCATCATACAATGCAGTGTTGCCGGGCTCACCTGACCCAATGACTTGCAGAATCAGAAAATACCCGCCCCTGATGGACAGCTCAAATCTCATAGTCACTTGATGTCTCATGGTCAGATGCTCAGTAAGATGCCAGCAGTTGATTTTCTTTCTTTCTTTCTTTCTTTTTTTTAAAGATGACTGGTAAGGGGATCTTAACCCTTGACTTGGGGTTGTCAGCACCACACTCTCCCAAGTGAGCCATGGGCCGGCCCTCAGGAGTTGATTTTCTAAAAGTGAGTAGTTGTCTGCTGCAGAAGTCGTGAACTTGCTTCTAACCTCTAGGGATCTGTGCTGTGACTCTCCTACTTTGGTCTGGCAAACACTCACACAACCACCTTCTCTACACCAGGTACTTCTTTTGCACCATTGCATATGCTATTGGACAAGGCCCGAGCAGCAAGGTGGCTTATACCAAAGTCTAGACTGCTACAGACTCCTCTCTTGCTTTGGTCCCCACATAAAACTGTCAATCCTTCAAGTCACCCAAACATGAATTGCAGCAGGGCTCCCAAGTACAGGATATGCTATCTCCAAAATTGATAGGGACCCAGCAAGAGAGTTTTCTTAGTAGTAGGGGGTGCAAGGTGCAATAATCTGTCCTTTAAAGGAGCTGCCCTAGCATGTTCTAGACCATTGGATTCTAAATTTCCATCAGTGTGTTTCATCAATGTGTCCCTGAATTTCTCTAGGACTTTTCTCCCACTCCCTGGTATGGACAGGTCCAACTGGGACACCCAGGGAATGTCCCACTTTCTGCTCACTGGTGTCATCAATGGAGTGGATCAGTGGAATATCTGGCACAATGCCAAGTCCCTGTGGACATTTTGACAGAGAACAGGAGAACTGACCCAGCCCTGGAGCAAGACGGTGATTGTGTACCATTGCTCTGCTCTCATAAATGCAAACTGCTTTTGATCCTTTTCACTGAGAGGGATTCAAAAGAATGCATTTGCCAAACAAAAGCCTCATACCAAGTGATAGAGGCTGTGTTGAGCTGTTCTCCATTGGGACGAAAACTTGGCTAAGTTTATGGTAATTTACCATCATCCCCCATGACCCGTCTGGCTTGATAGGGACCCTATGGGTAAATCAAATAGTCATGTGGTGGGGTCTCATGTCATAAATCCACTCTAACAAGTCCATCTCCCTGACCAATTCACCAATACTCTGCTAAAGCAGAACCAGCATCTCCAGCTTAAATACCGTAGATCAGTGTCATATCCAAGCTTCAGGGAGCCATTCCAACAACATGTTGGGACTTTCTCAAGGTGTCCTTGCCAGTACATTAGGTCCTGATCACAAGTGAGGACACCCATCGAAGAAACTCGCCCCACGCTTCCTTCTGTTACAGCCCCCGGTCCACAGGTCTGGAGATCCACCTCTGCAGGTGTTCTTAAAGTTCCTACTAATACAGATCATGCACACCCCATAATCCTTTCAGAAAGTAAACTCCTCCTTCTGCAGTGTCTATCCTCGCTCAGGCTATACTAAGATTTGCTCTTAATTATGATTGGTCTGGAGGTGTGCTGGGTGGAACGATTGCCCACAAATATTTCCAAGTCCTAATCCCTGGAACCGGTGAATGTTACCTTATATGGCAAAAGAAATTTTGTCTTTTTTTTTTTTTTTTTTTGTCTTTTTCGTGACCGGCACTCAGCCAGTGAGTGCACCGGCCATTCCTACATAGGATCCGAACCCGCGGCGGAAGCATCGCCGCGCTCCCAGCGCTGCACTCTCCCGAGTGCGCCACGGGCTCGGCCCAGAAATTTTGTAGATGTGATTAAGGATCCTGAGATGCAGAGATTATGCTGAATATCCATGTCATTCCTCAATGTTATCACAAGTGTCCTTATAAGAGGGAGGCAGAGAGAGATCTGACTACAGAAGGGGATGTGATGACAGAAGCAGCTTTGAAGGTGAAGGAAGGGGCTACAAGCCAAGGAATACAGGCGACACTCAAGGTGGGAAAAGGCAAGGAAACAGATTCTGCACCCAGAGCCTCTGGAAGAAGCCAGCCTTCCTGACACCGTGGCTTCAGCCCAGTGAGACTGTTTTTAAACTCTGACCTAGTGAACTATAAGAGATAAATTTGCATTGTTTTAAGGCACTGAGTTTGTGGTAATTTGTTACAGCAGCCGTAGGAAACTAACACAGGAGGCAAATCTGGATGTTGAGAAGGGCAAGCATTTCACAAGCCATCTACTTCTGGTGAGGTCTTTGCAAGCTCTCCGAGCAATAAGAGGCTGCTCTACCTAACAAGAGGGAAAGGGCTACTTTTGCTGACCCTTGGGTTCAGGGGAAGCTTGAGATATGGTTTTTAGATGCATCCACCCAAACGTCAGCATCCAGGTCTTTTTTTTTTTTTTTTAAGATGACCAGTAAGGGGATCTTAACCCTTGACTCGGTGTTGTCAGCACCACGCTCACCCAGTGAGCGAACCGGCCATCCCTATATAGGGATCCGAACCCGTGGCCTTGGTGTTACCAGCACCGCACTCTCCCGAGTGAGCCACGGGCCGGCCCAGCATCCAGGTCTTGAAGTTTCATTCCTTCCCTATCAGGCAGGGTCCTGGCTGCACACTCAGTCTCTGTTGAAGTGTGTTATCCTTATAATCCAATCCTGGGCAGATTTTCAATCCATAAAGAAATTAGGTTCCCTTTAAACACTGCTTTCCAGGCTTTCTGGATCTCACAGAATGCCCTGAGTTATTTCACCTGGGACAGTCACGCTCTTTCTTCGAGGTTTCCAAGGCAATTAACACAGGCCAGCCAACTCCATAATGTGTGTAAAATTGTCAGTGCCCCATCTCGTTCAAGTGCTAGAGGCACTGCATGACCCAGTGCCTCCCTTTCCACCTGCACCTCATCCCAATCCACCACAGCTGAGAGTCCAACTAATTGTGATGCCACAGCATGCCAGAAATTATCGCCACCCCCTTACCTGCAGCAATGGGTTTTTGTTGCCATTTGACCGATGAGTGATCCAATTTCAGAATCCCATTCTTAGGATCTGTTTTCCAGCAGGCCACTTCCTGTACCAACTGCCTTGGTTCTTTGTAGAAAAACTATATGCAAAAAAATAAAACTGTAATAAGCAGGGGAACAGAAGTAAAAATTCTCGAAAAGAATCATTACTATAATGAGTTAAATTCTTGCTCTCTATATTTCTAATTGCTAGAATAATAAACCAAGGTTGAATTGACACATGAAAAATGATCATACTGGTGAAACAATCCAAAACAATAAAGGCTTAGCAAGAAAGAAAATGATGAAACAAGTTGAAAAATATATATAAATGGAAAACGTCCCATATGAAATACCAGAATATTTTTTATTGAGGTAGTCATTAGTCTGTTCACCAAATTCTCCTACACCTGTCTTCTAAGCACATGGTAGGTTAAACTTCCTGAATCTCTTTCACTTGATGCAAACCAGGAATAGTGAGAAGAAGCAAATGTGTCACTTCGGGGCTGGAGCAATTACACGCCCATGTGAGTCCATTTCTCCCGGACCACAGTGACTCCCAGCATTTGCATGATGGCTGCTCTATCAACCTGAGTTCCACAAGGAGGACACTTATGACACAAGAACAGAACCTCTACTTGACTCATGATGGATGTGTAGCATGAGCAAAACAAACAAACCAAACAACAAAACTTTCATTTTAAGGCTCCAAGATTTTGGAGCACAGCACAGCCTAGCATGTCCTGACTGATATAAGAAAATATGTTGCTGATAACACCAAGGCCATGGGTTCAGATCCCATATAGGGATGGCTGGTTGGCTCACTGGGTGAGTGTGGTGCTGACAACACCAAGTCAAGGGTTGAAATCCCCTTACCAGTCATCTTTAAAAAAGAAAAGAAAATATGTGAAGATTTATGAAGAAATCTACTTTCTGAATATAAAATATTTTATAAGAAGAAAAAATCACCCTAGACCCTTAGCTTATAACAAACTAAACATTTCTTAAGATGCTGCTATGAAGACAAAATCAAAGTCAACTAAAATTTTACAGGAATCTTCAACAGCCATACTATCTCATACAAATAGCTACAAATGTCATTAATAGTTAAAAGAAATAATTTTGTCTAATAGGTACCTTTGATCCATTGGGCAAATTGCCCCTTTCATACAGACTGTAATCATTTGTTAATTGGTTTTTTGGTGAACTGGCTCTTGGGGAATTGGTTTTTAGCAAAATTGATCAATTCTGGCTTCAGAGATGGCTGGACTCAGGTACTCAAAGAACAACCTGAGGAATTCTTTCCCTGTCTTGGTTTCGCCTTCTTCTGCTTGGCTTGTCCCTAAATTGTGGCAGAGAGGGCCACCATTACTCCACTTTGGCTACCCCAGTTGGAAGAGCATGACTGCTTTCGAGCACTTCTAGTAGAAGTCCCAATGGGCCACCTGGGTCTGGGCCCATCCTACAATGAATCTCTTTGGCCAGGGACATGGAATACCCTGATTGGATGAGCCTGGGTTACATGCCCACCGGTGGTAGTCATATTTCTAAAGATGGCTCCACTGTTGGCTATACACCCAAACACTAATATAGATACTGCCATGTGGTGGTTAATTCTATGTATCAACTTGGCTGGGCCACAGTGCCCCGATATTTGGCTCTGGATATTTCTGTGAAGGTGTTTTTTGTATGAGATTAGCATTTAAATCAGTGGATTTTGAGTAAAGTAGATTACCTCCATAAAATGTGTGGGTCTCGTCCAATCAGTTGAAGACTTTAATAGAACAAAAGTCTGATCTCCCCTGAGAAAAGAGTTTTACCAGCAGACTGTCTTTGGACTTGAACTGCAACTCTTCCCTGGGTCTCCAGTTGGTTGGCCTACTCTGCAGATGTTGGATTTACCAAGCCTCCACAATAGCATGAGCCAATTTCTTAAAATAAATCTCTATCTATGTATCCATCTGTCATCTGTCCACACACACATCCGACTGGTGCCGTTTCTCTGGAGAACCCTGACTAATACACGCCGTGAAGGAACTGATGTAAACTTTGCAGATGTAATTAAGGTTATTAATCAGCTGATCTTAAAATAAGATTATACTGGATTATCCACGTGTGCCCAGTGAAATCTCATGAGCCCTTAAAAGCATAAAAGGAAGGCAGAAGCAGCAGAAAGATGTGACAGAAGAGAAAGGCAGAAGAAAACGACAAAGGAAAGTGGCAGAAAGGGAAACTGGAAGGATGTGTAGCAGGAGCAGGACTTGACCTGCCTTTCAGGGACGAGGAATTGAGCAACCTCCAGGACAAAGACATGCCCCTGGCTGACAGCCAGCAAGGAGATGGGGACCTCAGTCCCAAAACCACAGGAACAGAATCTGGCCAACAGCTTGAATGGCCTTGAAAGCAGACTCACCTCCAGAAAGGCATGTGACCCTGCCAACACCTCGATTCCAGTCTTGTAAGACCTCAAGCAGGGGGACCAGTTGAGCCATGCTGAACTTCTGACCTACAGAGTTGTGAGATAATGGATTTGTGTTGCTTTCAGCTATACCTCTGTGGCAATTTGCTAAGGCAGCAATAGAAAATGAATGCACCACCCTTGGAGAATGGGGTGGGGTCAGCCCCTCCCAGCACCACAGGGACCAAACATGGAAAGGGGCTCCGCGAAGAAGACCAGGTGCTGCTCCCGAAAGGGCAGGAAAGGGGGCTGGGCAGGGTTAACCACAGTGTCCAAGCTGGAAATAGATTCCCCATTGCCCAGCACCCTGACACCACCAGGGTCTCACCCCAAGCATCAGACCCATTCAGGTAGGGGGCTTAGCTCTTCTGCTCGTGCCCAAGGCCAAGCCCCCTACAAGAAGGAGGCAGTTGTTTTCTGTGCTCCAGGAATTTCTCCAGCTCTCCCCCTACGTTTCTCTCCATTCTTTGGTTTCTTCAGTTTTCACTCCACTAGTCAGGTGTCCAGAAAACTCCCCCAAGCCTGGCCCGCTCCCTGGGCCCAACATGGTACAGGTTCCATGCAACCCTCAGCAACCATGGAGCAGAATCCCTGGAGCTGGTGATGGGTCAGTCAGGTCAGCCAGGCTGCTATGGGCAGAGCTCCATGATGGCACTTGGCAGGTGTCACACATTCGGTCCTCATCACAGCTCCACCTGGTGAGCAATAGGATCTCCATTTCTCAAAAGAAAAAAAATCAAGGCTCAAAGAATGTAAGTCCTTGCCCAAGGTCAGTGCATTCTTCCCCTTACAAGTGGCAGGATCCCAATTCAACTTGGCTTAAGAAAAAGGGCAGTGGAGTGTCAATTCATGCAACCTGGAGGTCAGGGACTGGGGCTGGCTTCAGGCATCATTTGGTTCATGTCCTCAGCAAAGTCCCCATCCCACCTGGGACTCTCTGCCTCCCTCCCTCTCTCTTTTTCTCCCTGTCTCCATCTCCTCCCTCAGAAGTTCCCTCCTGTCAGCTTGGCTATTCTCTCCCACTGCATATAAATACGACAGAGAATGCGGACTGTGGCAAAGGCAGAAACCTGGTTTCATCTGAGACAGCAGAATGCCCAGATGGTAAATGACATTTCTCAAACTCCCTTGCAACCAGTGATATGAAAATAGAGTATTCTGCAGCACTTCTGGGAAGGTTGCCCACAGGGAGTGGACTCAGCTGCGAGGAGCTCCTGTTTTGCCCTGCCCTCTCTTTCCTCCTTCCTGTTGCCTAAAATATGGGTGCAATGGCTGGAGTTCTGGCAGCCATTTGGGGCCATGAGGTGAGGCTGAATGCCTCAGTGAGTCACATGAGCCCTGGACTCACCACCAGACTTCTTTTACATTAAAATCAAGTAAAAAGAAAAACAAAAAAAAACCTTTGCACATTTAAACCTCTAATATTTGGAGCTTTATGTTATACGTAGCTGAACTTAACACCATGACACATGGCCACAAGCAGCTCCAGCTTCTTAACTTTCCAACTCCAAAACCCCCAAGTCAGGGTCCCTGATCTTGTCGCTCTGCAACAAGGCATCCAGGGCAGAGCTCTGAGTGGCACAGCTGAGGTCACACACACACACACAACTAGAGGAATGGCCAGACCATGGCTCAGGCCCACTCTGGGTGCATTTTGTGTTGCTTGTTTGCTTTTGAGGAGAGGCAGCCCGAGTGGAATCACACGAATGGGAGGGAGGAGAGGAGGAAGCTCCCCACAAAGAAGCAGGTGGGCTGGGCCCACAGGAAGTGACAGGTGCCCCCACGGGAGCATGCAGAGTACCCCAGCTTGCCTGACTCACAGGCCGGCACTCTCCACCCCACTCAGCAGTGTCTCAGTCTTAGCGGAAGGGCTTCCCTATCCATCCTCTTAGGTGCGGGAGTGTGTAGGAGCCCACTGGGGTGGGTCTGACCTCTCCTGGGGACATCCATCTGGGGGCCACAATGTGTGGGGTCAAGAGGACAAAGGTGTGGAGGGCCCCAAGTTCGACCCCAGGGAGTGTGTCTCACTGCCAGGTACTCACAGGAGTCCATTGCATGTGTTAGAGTCAGACAGACCTGGCATCAAAGCCACTCCAGCTGTGTGGTCTTGGGCGAGCTGCTCTAGTCTCTGAGCTGCCAAGCCGGTTCCCTCATTTCCGCCTCTCGGTCTGCCTTCACTCCCTCCTCCCCAGCCCCGTGCACACCTAGGATTCCCTCTTCTTCCTCTCACCCCATCTACCCATCCTCCAAAAGGCCCATCTCAACAGCTCCAGCCACACCCAGCCAGGGACTTAGCCTAGTGATGCTTGATCCCTGGGATGAGTAGACGCATTCCCCTTCCTGCCAGGATGTTCCAACATGGCCTAAGAAACAAACTTACAGATTTTCCAAATTACCAAATGTGCGAAATAGGCAACCTCCACCCACCCAGAACCCTGCACCGTAGACTGCACTCCAGCAGGGAGGGGGTCAGTGATGGGAAGGGGGTTCCGTGAACAACCACCCTGCTCCTGCCTGGGGGAAGCATCCCGCAGTCCCGCCTTCTCCCTCGCAGAACAAGCACAATGGGACCTCAGTAGTGTCCTCTGTCACAGGCTCCAAGCTGCCTGGGACACTCAGCTCTCTCCTAAACACGCAGCCAGACTAAAATGGTCTCCTGGGGAGGCAGGGCTGAAACCCACTTAGAGACCAAGTCAGGCAAAAAAGTAAACTTTATCTTTAAATATTTTTGTTATTTAAATTTTTATTGTTTATTGAATATTTATTATTTAAAATTGTACTATTACTTTCGTTATTAAAGTACTCCATGCTCATAAAAATTCAAACAATATAGAAGTGAATACACTGAAAATGTGAGTCTCCTGTAGTTGGAGTGGGGGTCAGAAATGTCTCTTGCATTTGATTAAAAAACAAACTACGAAAAAAACAAAACAAAAACGTGATTCTGCACTCTATCCTCTGGATGCAGCTGTTTCTGGGCAGCCCCGTGACTGCACCACCCGCACAGTCTGGGAATTGCCTACTCTCAGCTGACACTGTCCACAAGGGTGCTGCTTGGGGACAGGGACCAGCTGGGATTCACGTCTGTCCCAAGCACCCCACACAGGGCCTGGTGGAAAATAGGGGTTCAGTGCATTTGTTAAAAACAACGAAAGGAGAGAGGCAAAGAAGGGGAGAGAAAGGAGGGAGCCCCCCACAAAACAAAGGGATGTACAAAATGACATGGGGACCCAAAAAGAACAACTCCCTCTGGCTAGAGGGGCTGGGGAAGCGGGCAGTAAGACCAAGCTGAGTATTGAAGCATGACTAGGAACTCTCTAGAATGTCTGGACATCCACCAGGCAGAGAAACAGTTGAAAGGCAGTTCGGGTGGAAGGCACAGAGGCATGAGAGAACGTGGCACGTCTGGCCCTTCGTGAAAGCCTGGCACGGCCTCAGAGGAGGGTGTCTGGAGAAGAGGAGGTTGAGGAGATTGGAAAGGACTTGGTGAGCCGGGCCCAGGAGCTGGAACTTTATCCTGTTCATTTCAGGGAACGCTCAGTAGGTGCTTACTAAGCCCTGGTTAAATAAATGACTTGGCCAATTGTTGAACCAGACTCGGAGGAGGAGACCCCAAGTCCAACCACTGGAGGGGCAGAAACCCAGGGACCCCATCCCCAGCCTGGGCCCCCAAGCAGCTGCTCCTCCCCCTCCCATGTACTCCAGCCTGGATGTTTTTCTCTGCGCTTGATGAAGTTAAAATAAGCCCTCTCTGGGGTGCATCACAGGCGTTCAAATTGGATTGGCACGCGGACGTCGAGCAGCTGGTGGCAGGAGCCAGGGGACGCGGAGAGCAGGTTTTCGCTGGAGGGGACGTGAGCTTTATTTCCCTCTAGGATGCTGACAAGGAAGCAGCTATCCTTCCCTGATTATTTTTACTTCAAGTCACAGCCGCTGCACTGAGCCTCCCCAGCGCCTGCCTGCCTACCACGGCCCGGGGAAGTGCCCGCTGCCCTGGCCCAGCTCTGCCATGAGCCGCGAGCTCCACCTGCCGCCGCCTCCACACAGGACCGAGAAGCAGCTCCCGCCTCAGGCCCAGACCCTTCACTTCAAGGTGGGGTCACCATCTGGAAGAGAGAGACCCAGAGCTGCCTTGAAGAATATTTGAAACAAAAAAGTGGGGAGAAAAAATCATGACCTTTTCCCCTCCTCTAACACTGTAGCTAATTTCTTCTTTTGTTTTAGCTCAGACTTTTAGTTTAACGAGACTAAACCTGAATATCACTTTGCTGCTAACAAAGCACTTCCAAATCTGTCATGTTGTTCTATCCTTGAAAGCCCAGGTGTCACTGGCTTCATTTTAAAGCTGAAGGGACTGAGACTCACAGAGGGGAAGCACCTTGCCTGAAATCACACAATAAGAGTGAGAGAAATGGGATTTGAACCCCAGTTTGTCCGATTCCAAAACTTGAGCACCCTACACTGTATTTTTAAGTCTTTGTCCATGTATCAGTTAGGAATGCTCTCAGCTGCAAGTAACAACAATAACAGTACTTGAAGTAAATGGGGGCTTATTTTTCTCCCATACCAAAAAGACCAGTGGTAGATGGTCTCCAGACAGGAGTGGAGGTGGGGCAGCTCAACAATGTCATGGACCCAGGGTCTTTCGATCTTACTGCTCCACCATCTTTGTTAGGTTGCTTTTTGACATGCTTGCTGCCTGGTGGTCACAGAAAGGCTACTGCAGCTCCAGGCATCTCACCTGCATCCAAGGCAGAAGGAAGATCCCAGGGGGAGGGTTTGATGAAAGCTATGACAATACCTTTTATCAGGAAAGCAAAATATTTCCCTAAGTTCCCCGGCAACTGCAAGGGATGCTGAGAAAGTGAGCATTTTGTGGATAAAATGGAACAAATGCTGGGTCAGTCACCAACAGCATCTGCCACAGTCCACAAAAAGTTGTGTTTAGCTGCAATTATGCCACACATAATTTTTGCTTTCTACTTTTTTCTTTTACTGATAAGCCATTTGCAGTTTCTTTATCACTTTTATAATTTTTATAATTATAATTTTATAATTCTCATAACTTTCAAGAATTTTGAAATTCTCATTTTTAATGGCTTAGTATTTCTTCAAGTGAATGTCATAATGTATTTGTTGGACATGCAGGTAGCTTCCAATTTTTTCCAATGTTATACATAATATGATGAACATCTTCATGCACAAAAGTTTTTGTTTGGTTGGGGGTTTTTTTGTTTTTGCAACACCTTGGCAAGAAGCATTTTCCATAGAGTAGAATTACTTGGGTCAAAAATTTTAACATTTTTGGTGCTCTTAACATATCATTCTATTGGTTTCCAACAGGGTTGTGCCATTTCATACTGTGTAACAGTGCCTGAGAGTATTGATTCCACCACAACCATGCCAGCAACGAGTTTTACGATTTTATAAAGGTTTTTACTAAATTATTATAAAATGATATCTTAAAATTGCTATTGATTTTATTCCTTTCATTAAAACTGAGGAGGAACATTTTTTCACATTTTTGAATTTCACTTTGTATTTTTTACTTTATATTTGTATTAATGAAGTATTTGTTCACTTCTTTACTTGGTGAAGTATTTGCTCACCTTCTAAAGTAGGAGACTCATTTTTATAGGTATGGCCGTGCTAATACTGGTGTAAACTCTGGGTATTTTATGACTCAGCTCTCTCATTTGATCCTACAAGTTCCTGGGAGGAAGGCAGGGTAGGGAATAGGATCCCAAGTCACAGATGAGGGAACCAGGGCTCAAGAAGCTTGTGCAGCTCTAAGAGGCAGGTCCTCTGACTCCAAGTTCAGTGCTTTTTCTTCCACTGTACTGCTTTTTCTAAAACAACAGCTTTATTGAGATACAACCCACATACCACACAATTCATTTAAAGTATGCAACTCAATGGTTTTCAGTGCATTCAAAGAGTTGTGCAACCATCACTGCAATCAATTTTAGAACATTTTCATCACCCCACAAAGAAACCCTGTACCACTAGCAGTCACTCAGTCACATCAGGTGGAGGCAAAACTATTTTGAAGCCTGGAAAAAAGAGGAGGGTTGGACGGGCTGGGTGAGAAAAGCTGAGAAGGCTTGGGTTGGGCCATGGATTTGCTATGTGGCCACAGGTCACTTCCCTTCTCTGATTGTTGGTTTCCTCTAAGGTATTTATTGAGCACCTGCTGTGTGCCAGGCTCCAGGCTGGGCGTGTCGCAGATAAACTGAAGCCAAGGGCAGGAACATGACCTATTCAGGTCCCTACACCATTTGGTAGGAGAGAGGTGCCTGGAATGCGGAATGGGGGCAAGGAGGGGTTCTGACTCCCAGTTCAAGATCAGCATCAGCTGCTTCCAGCTTCTGGAGCTGCCCTAGTGATAGGAGAGGACAGGTAGGGGCAGGTAGAGGGGTCGCTCTTTCCTCACTGGCTGAGGAGGGTCCTGCTGGATGTTGACACTAAATAGTTGTTTCACCCTCCGGTAGCCACTAGCAGCAGTGCAGGTGTCAGGCCTTGAGGACCCATTAACTGGAGTCGTCATCCCACTGCCCCCCCTCACCAACTCCCCAAATACACACTCACACACAACCCTTAGAGTCACAAGGCATCTGTCTGGGTGTGACTAGGTCTGTTGGATCCTTCCCTCACTCCTTCAACATACACAAAGTGCTGACTGTCGATCTTGGCCTGGTGGAAGCGCAGGCAGACAATCCCCTGGCATTTGCAGGGACTAGGAGGCTCCTAAACCAGTTTAAGGTGGGAGAACAGGGAAAGCATCCTAGAGACCTGAAGAATAAATAGAAATAAACCAGCAAAGACTTGGAGGCTGGGCGCCCCTGCCTCTTCCTAAGCAGAGGGCACAGCACCCACAAGGGCCTAGAGGTGAGGAGAGAAAGATATGTCCTCTAGCTGGAGGGTGAGGTGGGGACACACAGTGAGGACGAGGGAGGGCAGGGGTGGATCGTGTTAGCCACGAGAGGAAGGTTGGACTTTCTCCTGGAGGCACTAGGGAGCTATGGAAGGGTTTTGAGCAGGGAAGAGACAGGAATGGATAAAAAGATTTAGAGAGATCACTCTGACTGCTGTGTGGGAGAGGGGTTGGGGCAAGCAAGAGAGGAGGCAGGGCTGGTTCTGGGCCCACCCTAGTTACCCAGGGCCCAGGTGGGTAGTAGGAGTGTGGGGGAAAGGAAGGGACTCCACTTTGTCTACAGAGTGGGAGCCAGTCCCCCTCGGAAAAAAAGACAGTGAGCCCAATGCTCACAAATCTCATCTCACAGCAACCCTCTATGTCCCTGAGAGGCAGAGGTGATTCTTCACATTCTGTGGAAGAAGAAACAGAGTAGAGAGGCTCGCCCAAGTCACATAAAAGTCGGTTGATGGGCGAGCCTCAATTCTGTGGGGATTGTGGTGACCCCAAAGCAAAAAAATCCCAGGTGCCGGCTCCTCCTTCCAAAATTCCTGGCCCTGGAACTATGAGAGTTTGGACTGAGGGGCAGAGGCAGGGCCAGAACCCAGGGGTGAGGACCAAAATGTCCTTGGGCCACCTCGAGGCTCCCCTGGGCCTTGGCTGCATTCCCCGCTCCCCATCCCCTCTACCCAGACAGTGAGCTGAGGTCCCCAGTGGCTATCACTGACCCACAGCTTCCATGCCTTGTCTACAGAGACAAGGGGCCTGTCAGAGATGCCCGCCTGTAAAGCCGATGGATGGCCCTTAGCTGCCAGCTGGACAATGCCCAGGCTCTGGGGAGGAGAGATTAGCTCAGGCTATGGCCCAAATGGGTCCCAACTACTTGAGGGCCTCGAATCAGGGTCTGTGGATCCCCCCTTCCTCCATGGTACTTGGCCATCTCCAGGAGTGACTCCTGGGAAATGTGATCCCATGGAAGGGAGGGAGTTGGGCTGGGGGCCCAGGGCAGGGGCATTGCCAAAGATGAGAAGGTCATTACTCAGGCTACGGGGAGAGATTCTGGATGGGACAGGAGGAGGAGGGGCAAGGCCAGGAGGATCAGAAACAAAGAAGATCGACAGAGCTGGGGTTGACATGAACCCCAACCCACCCACAGAGAGAAGGAGCATGGGCTAGGAGGCACATCTGGAGTTCTCTCCCCTCCCTGCCAGGAGGCCATGGCTGAGTCCTGTCTTCTCTCTGGGCTCAGTTTGCACAAATGTAAAATGGGCTCCCAAGACCCCCTGCCTGAACGAGATGGTGCCAGCACAGGAAGGGCCTGCCCAGGGCCAGGCTGAGCGAGGGCTTCTCCCACCCCCTCTTGCTGGCTCTGGAAGGTGGGACTGGGTGGGGTGGGGGGGGTCACAAAAATGGGAGAACCAAGTCCTGCATACATTTTGCTGGCCCAGGAACCCAGAAAATGCTCAGAGCTCTGCCCCAGGTGGAGACCTCTTATCTCCCAATTTTTATTTTGAAAATTCTCAAACCCAGAGAAAGGCTGAAACAGCACTCTGAAGCCAATGCCTCATTCACTTTGATTCCCCTCCTTCTTTTAAAAATAAACCACCAGAAGACGATAAATTTAATGTTTTTTATATTTCACCACAATAAAAGATACAAGTGGAACAAATAATAAACTACTGTGTTGCCCAGAGGCTATTTTAAAAAGTGGAAATTCAGTTTTGACAAGACTGTGGGCCAGGCACCAGGTATCAGCTAATTAGGTCTAAGTCATTTAAATCTCCCAGACACCCCATGAGTTATGTACTATTTATCATCCACACGTTACAGATGGGGAAACTGAGGCTCAGAGGAATTAAATAATGTGCTTCAGGCCAGAGTTAACATGAACTTGGATCTGTCTGGGGTCAAGGATCTGGGGTCACTCAGTCTGACCTCCCTCCTAATCAGGAATCCCCACTGCTAAGGCCAGGAAGGTGTGTCCCCCGTCCCTCCTGCACCCTTCCCCTCTGCATCCCCCAACCCCTCAGCCTCCCTCTGCACCCCTGGCCTGGCCCCGTTCCCTCCCCCCAGACAGGGCCTCTCTCCCCTCCCTACCTTACCTTTCCAGTGGCCTGGATGAAGACCCAGACACCCAAGTTCAAGGGCGGGCCCTGCCACAGTCCTCGTCCGGAAATGGGTATGGCAGCCCCTTCTCACAGTGCGTGGGAGGTAAAGCGGATGCGGCCTGCAGGGAGCCAGCCCGGGCACGTGCAGGGCGGGTACTGTGCGCTCCCCACGCCCCCTCATCCTGGCCTCCACGGGACTGGGAAGCCCAAGGACCCTCCGCTTCCACAAGTTCATTTTGGATCCAAGTCTCGCAGAGTGGCCCCTTCCAACAGGGTGACTTTACCCGTGTGTTGGGGGTAGGGTGTAGTGACAACAGGCCCCGTCCTGCGACTGAAGGTCCCCTCCCACCCTCCTGGAGGCGGGTCTCCCGGGAGGGCGTGTCCGCGGCCGGGCCGGACTGCGGGGCTGGGAGGGGCCGAGCCGGCCGCTGCCTCCGCGACACCGGTCCCCGCAGGCAGCTCGCAGACGGTGAACCAGCCACAGGCGCCAGGCCAGGCGAAGAGGGTGAGGACCCGGGGTCGGGGACAGGGGAGGAACCGGCGGGTGAAGGGGCGGCCCCTGACGCAGGCCCATCGGCCTGGGAGGGATCCCCACTGGCCCTTCGCGCAGGGGGGACGCGCAGTGGCGGCTGAACCTCGCGTCTCTCTCGGGGGCCAGCGAGTGTTTGGTGAGCCGGGGAGGTGGGCGCCGGGGGGTGGAGGGGGCAGATACTGGCAAGTGCGGACAGGGGCCGAGGGGTCGGCATTTACCGGGCCTGGCACCGCGCCGCAGCCCCGACCAGATCCCTACGATTCCCCACCCGCCTGGGGCTGTGGGTGGGGAGCGGGTGGAGGTAGGTGCTGTTTAAAAGAGAAAAAAATAACAATAAATTGGTGCTTTTCAGAGTCGAAACAGCGTGGCCCTCTGAGTCCTCCCGTGCTGGGGCGTGTTTGATTTTCATGCTTTATCTGGAAGAAGGAAAAGGGTATGAATGACCACGGACGGGTGTTGGCTGCAGACTCCCAGGTAGCATAAGGTCGGCTGGCAGGACAGTGTTTTCTGAGATCCATTTGTGCATGGGCAGGGCTGGAGAAGAGACCCAGGAGGCTCTCCCCACCTGTAGAGCCTCAGCCTACTTGCCACGAGTGATCCCCAAATTACCCAGGATTAGGGTATCCCTAGCTTAGTCCAGCGCCTGGCTGTGGCAGACCCACCATGTCTTGGGTGAACTGAAGTGCTCACAAGCTGACCTTGAAGGAGGTGCCACTGAGAGACTGGGAGGCCAGTCCAGGCAGGAGGAACAGCACAGTCGAAGGTCTGGAGAAGGGATGTTGCCCGGGACAGGTGGAAATGGATGTGACTTGGGGAGCAGGGATACGGTGGCTGCCTGGGGGAATGGTGGGACATTTGAGGCCCAAGTAAACAGTCCTGAATGTCAAGCTGCTAACCCCAAAGAACACAAGGAAGCCCATAGGCTCCAAGCTCCCTCTTATCCCTGCAGGGCCCAAGCTCTGTTTCCACCCTCTCTGGCCAGCGGATTGCTGCCGCCCTCCCCTCTTCCCAGCTCACCAGGGCTACAGTGTTTCCCAGCTTCGGTCTTGAAGGGGCTCCTGGAGACCATCCCTTTGTGTAAGTAAATGTCATCCCTAGTGGGTGGGCCACCCCATCCTGGGCTCTCAGCCCAGTGGTGTCTGAGAACCAAAGGGCAAGGTGACCCTGCAGGAGTCAGAGGGGATAGCAAGGCAGGAGCTGCTTTCCTGTTTTCTTCTTCCTCAGTCCATATTAACCAGACCTGTGTCCCCGGCTGCTCCTCACCTGGTCCTGTTGGATCCAGAATGGCCCTCTGGTGCTGCTGCCTCCTCTGCCTCCTGGTAACTGCGCTTCTGGGAGCGGGTGCAAGAGAGGAGGCCAAGGGGACTCAAGCTGCTAGGACTTCAAGTGGCCACCCCTTATCATGAGATCACTAAAAAGGTTACACGAGATAAGCCCCCACAGAAACAGACTAAAGACACCGGCTAGGTGCTCCACCTATTGCATTCCTTCATCGGCTTATTTATTTCTCACAAGGCAGTAACGGGCTCAGGGCAGTGAACAGACCTGCCCAAGATCACACTCTGGGTGGGATTTGAATCTAAGTCTGACTGCAGAGCCTGCAGTTTCCATGGCACCCTCTAGAGTACACAGTAGGCATTCAATAACTGCACACAAGGGGAGGGCACTTGTCTGAGCCCCCACCTGTCTTCTCTCTCAGATCAAGAGCCTCTCTGGGACCTCCTCCAACTCCCCAGATGAATCAAGGAACCCTTGGGCCACAGGTTGGTATGAGGGATCTCCCCACGGAGGCTCCCCCGACCCCCAGCTCAGCCAGCCTGTGGTCCACAGGGTGCACTGGCCTAGAAGGTAAAAGAAAGAAATGACATTTACTTCAGCCCCTACCATACCGGGCCCCACGCCAAAAGCTTCACTCATGTCCACCTCATTCCTGCCATTGTACAGATGTCAAACCAGGCTCGGAAAGGGTTCAGGACTCACCAGGTCATAGAGCATGCCCAGGGTTCGACCCCATCCCGGCGCAAACGATTCCAAGCCCAGTTCCTTGGCCTTGCTCACCCCTGGAAGGGTCAGATGCCCACAAAATACTCTCCTTCATGCTCTCTCCTATTGCCCTCCAGCCCCACTGGCCCCTGGAGAGCTGGCAGAGACTGCGGATGGGGTGTGCAAGTTCCCAGGGCAGCAGCTGAGCTGGTGGCAGGCCCAGGACTCCTGCGAGCAGCAATTTGGCCATCTGGCACTGGGGCTCCCAGATGGGATCCTTGCTGCACGGCTGCGGGACCCGGTCTGGGTAGGCCAAAGAGAGGCCTCTCAGAGGAGACCCCCCCAGAGGCGTGAGTGTGGGCGCTGGGCCTGGGAAGTTGGAGGTGTGTGTGGGGGGAGAATGGGGCTCTTGTGACCTCCAAACACGGGAGCCCACAGTGACAATATTTGCAGAATGAGCCCGGAGTAAGACCTTGTCGCATCTCCAGGTTCCCTTGTTGCGGACTGAAGTAGGAGGCTGACTGACCCCTGAGCAAGAGAACTAGGGCCCCCATTTTTTCCTTCCCGACGTGGGGAGGCACCCCAAACGCAGGGGGAGCCCCGTAGCTGTGCTAAGGGCAGTCAGAGGCAAGGCGGTGTGTGCCTCTGGGGAAACTGAGGTCCCCGCCCGCTTGTCCCCGCAGGCGCGCGCACCGCCGCCGTCCTGGTGTTCGGCGAGAGGAGCGCAGACAGGGCGGCGCGGCTGCGGTCGCCGCTGCCCGCGCTGGGGGCGCTGACGGCCTGCGCGCACGTGCAGTGGGACGCCGCCTCGCCCGCCGCGGCCGCGCTCTTCTCCCTGGCCGCGCCCGCCCTGGCCAACGCGCTGCAGCTGCGCGCCTTCGCCGAGCCGGGGGGCGCCGTGCGCGCCGCGCTGGTGGTGCGCGGCCACCACGCGCCCTTCCTGGCCGCCTTCCGCGCCGACGGCCGCTGGCACCACGTGTGCGCCACGTGGGAGCAGCGCGGCGGGCGCTGGGCGCTGTTCGCCGACGGGCGGCGGCGCGCCGGGGCGCGGGGGCTGGGCGCGGGCCACCCGGTGCCTCCCGGGGGCATCCTGGTGCTGGGCCAGGACCAGGACTCGCTGGGCGGCGGCTTCTCGGCGCGTGACGCCTTCAGCGGCAACCTCACCGACTTCCACCTGTGGGCCCGGGCGCTGAGTCCCGCGCAGCTGCACCGGGCTCGGGCCTGCGCGCCGCCCCCCGGCGGCCTGCTCTTCCGCTGGGACCCGGGCGCCCTGGACGTCACGCCCTCGCTGCTGCCCGCCGCGCGGGTGCGCCTTCCCTGTCCGGGTACGGCCCCCGCCCCAGGCTCCCGGCGCTCCCCTCCCCCCGCCCCCGTCCGCCAGACCCAGCCCACCCCTTGCCAGCCTGGCCCCGCCCCATTCTGGCCACGCCCTCCCCGGGCCTGCAGTGCCCGCGCGCTGAGGGATCCGCCCGATCCCGGTAGCCTGAATGTCCGAGCTCGCCCCGGCCGCCTTGCCCCGCGCTGGCGTGCTGGCTGCATGCCCCTCTCCCAGGTCTCGCGTCGCCCCCTGACCCCAGGGCGGTGCGTCCTGACTCCCCATCAGTTGTGCAGGGTGAGTCACGAGGCCGCGAGGAATTCAGTGTGCGGCCCTGAGACCTTTCTTACCCGGCCAGTTCCCTCAGAGGAGTGCCCCACATGGAACCCAGAATCCCGCACCGAGGGCTCCGAGCTCTGCCTGCAGCCGCGGCCTTTCCTCTGCTGCTACCGCGCCGGTGCGCACTGGCCGTGGCCCTGGGCTCTGCGGAAGGGGAAGCCGGTGGTACAGCCTTGAAGGAGGATGAGCAGTTGGCAAAGTTGGGAGGATGAGCGGTTGGTTGGGAATTCAGAATTTTCTTCGAGAATTTTCAAGGCCTCCACAGAGTTTAGACCACAGGGCAGTGGGGCCAGACAGACTTGGGGGTGAGTCCCAACTGTGTGACTTTAGGCGAGTGATTTTGCCATTCTGTGCCTTAGTTTCCCCATGTAGAACACCATGTGTAAGGCTCCAGACACACAGCTGTCAATGTGCTCTTTCTCCCCTGGGCAGCACATGCAGGGTGGGGGTCACTAAGCATGCTGGCACCTCTGGGCAGGGGTGTTGCCCAGGACCCAGCCTGGCATCCACTCCTTTACAGAGACCTATCGGCGGCTGCAGGAAGCCCAGTCGTGGCCCGGCCAGGACGTGATCAGCCAAGTCAATGCCTTGGCCAATGCCATTGTGGTGAGCCTCCTCCCAAGGGGCTGGAGAGTCTCAGAGCACTATGGGTCACCTTGCTGCACCTCAGTTTCCTCACCTGTAAAGGGGACACCCACCTGATGTGTCTGCAGGAATTAAGGTTCATGCTCCCTATTTTGGAGCCCTTGAGAGCTGGGGGCCTGTGACAGGTTTGACTGGCCCCCACCAAGAAGACCCTGGCAGAGCTCAAATGTGGCCCCTGGGGGAATCCCCTTGTGACAGTCAGACCAGCAGTGAGCGACTCCTCTGCCCACAGCTCCTCCCGGACCCCCTCTCCGAAGTCCATGGCACCCTGTCCCTGGCTGAGGCCTCCAGCTTCCTGGGCATCCTGGAGAGAGTCCTGGCAAAGCAAGCAGCTCCACTGGGGCCGGGTGCACTGCTGGCTGTCCTGCACTTCCTGAAGAGGGTGACGGCCCTTGGAGCTGGGGAGCCAGAGCCCTTAACAGGGCCCTGGGAGCAGCTGGGCCAGGGCGTCATGTCTGTGGCCAGCTTGGTCCTGGAGGAGCAGCTGGCTGGTGCATGGCTGTCGGTCAGTGAGGTGAGGCTAGCGGGGCTGGGTGGGGCAGGGGCTCAGGCTCTGGTTCTGACCTTGCCAGCAGCTTGTTGTGTAGCCATGGGTGAGGCAGCACCCTTCTCTGGGCTACATCTCTCCACCCCTAGGGAGAAGCTCCTCTTTTGTCTATTGTATAACAAGAACTTCCACATACAACTGCACTTGAACAACGGCTTCTGCACTTAAAAATGATTAAGAGCCGCTGATCAACATAGGCCTCTCCCATATCCAAGAGTCTGCTGACCACGTTAAGTGGGATGTTCTCTGTACTGAGTGTTCAGCCTATCTTTTCTGCCTAAACAGCCCAGACACTCTGGAGAACATGAGAGGTGCTATCCATATGGCGAGGCTGTTGGAAACCTGGTCCTCGCAGAAGGGGCTGTAGGCCTGGGAGTAATCAGCCCAACAAAGGGAGGGAGCAAGAGGTCATGGACATTGCCTGCAAATCTCTAGGGCTGAAGGAGCAGACGTGGTCCTCCTGTGGCCTAAGAGGACAGAATTGGGACCAGGGCATAGGGTTAGAGTAGAAATGGTGCAATACAGGAGGCTGGTTCCATGGAATGGTTCACCTGGACAGGTAGTGAGCTCCCCATCCTGAGAAGTATGCAAGGCCACAGTTGACTAGGAATTTGAGGCACTGTGGCAGATTAGGAAAAGCTGGATCCTGAACCTCAGTTTTCTTCCCTGGAGAATGGAGACTATCATACCTTGCTAAGGCAATAGAGAGGAGTTAGTGGGTGGTAACTTGCCCAGCACAGAGTAGGTGTCCTGTTAATGCACATTCTGCCCCTGCCTCCCCTGCTCTCACCACCGCCCTCACCCTCCCCCCACCGCCATGGCTTCCTTTTGGAATCTCAGCCTTGAGCACTGAATCAGAGTGAGAGGGGGGCGGCATGGCCCAGCCTTCAGAGTATGCCCCAGTGGGCAAATGACAGGCCGGCAGGCACAGAGCAGTGGTAGGTCCTTTGGTTTGATTGAGGATGGGTTGGAAAGGTGAAAGGACACTGGGGAAGATCGGGCTTCAAACACCAGCCTGAGGACCTAGGACTTGATCCTGGAGGCCCTAAGGAGCCACCAAGGGTCTAGAGTGGGCAGGGCCAACGTACAATCAAGATGTGTTGACCCCAGTGGTCAAGGCAGGCGGTAGTGAGGTGTGGAGTATGAGAGAGAGCTGAGACGCAGCTTCCTCCCAGGTGGTAGGGGGGCCCATGGCGCTGGTGGCGAGCGTGCAGCGCCTGGCACCCCAGCTGAGCACCATGCTGACCTCCGAGAGGCCGCGAATGCACATCCAGCACCGCCATGCCGGTGAGCCTGCCACCCACCCTGCCCGCCCTGCCCTCACAGCCCGGATCAGATCTCTCTCCTCAGCCCTGGTCACTGGAGCTCTCTGCACCTCCACAGACACTCCGTTCTCTTTTCCTGCCTTTGCCCAGTCTCTGCCCTCCATCCAGAATGCCCTTTCTCCCTTGAGCTCCTAGCAAACTCCTATGCATCCTTCAGAACCCTGCTTGAGAGTCAGCTCCTCCAGGAAGCCTTCCTCAGTTTCAACTCTCTCCTGACAGTCAGTCACTCCTGCCTGTGTTATCCTAACATCCTGAGAATATCTCTGTTGCATTTGTGGTGATTACATAGTGAGATTGTCCCCCCACCACCCCGACACTCTCTGAGTGCCAGGGCTGTTTCTAGTCATCTCTGCATCTCAGGGCCAGGCCCAAGTACACACTCAGTGAGTGTTTGTAGATCGAACGGGGGAGCACCTAGGGTGGGACTTCAGGCACAAACTTGGGTCCTTCAGGTGCCCACTAGTTTCTGGTGGCTCACTGATATTCAGGTCCTGCTTCCTGGTGACCCCTCCCTTCTCAGTGACCACCCCCCTTCTCCTGGACTTGGAGATGTCAGATTTGCCTTGGGCTAGTTGCTGAAGCTCTCTGAGCAGGAATGGTGGCCTTCTAGACCTCTGGCAGGGACAGGGGGACACAGACCCTGCCATCTGGGCTGGCTCAGCAGAAAGAGCTCTCTCCTGGGCCGGCCCGTGGCTCACTCGGGAGAGTGCGGTGCTGATAACACCAAGGCCCCGGGTTCGGATCCCATATACGGATGGCCGGTTCGCTCACTGACTGAGCGTGGTGCTGACCACACCAAGCTAAGGGTTAAGATCCCCTTACCGGTCATCTTTAAAAAAAAAAAAAAGAAAGAAAGGGCTCTCTCCTGAGGTCCAGCCACCCAACCCCATTTAATCCCAGGCCTGGAGGTGCGCAGCCTACGCCTGAGGGAGGCCAGCACGGGGGGCTATGTATTCACGATGCCCGGTGGGCATCCAGAGGGGCCTGGCCACACCCACATCCCTGCAGGAGCAGTGAGACGGCTCCTCAGGAAAGGTGAGTGAGGATGAGGGGTTTCTGGGGCTCTGTTGGGGTCTGGGCCAAACCTCAGCTCTGACACTTACTAGCTGTGCTGCTTTGAATGAGTAACTTCACTTTTCAGAGCCTCAGTTTCCTTGCCTGTAAGATGGGCAGACTAGCACTTGCCTCGTGGGTTGTTATGAAAGCACCCACCACACAGTAGGTGTGCACTTAGTTTCCTCCACTGAACCCCACACATTTTCCCTCAGAAGTGAGTTGGGGGGGGGAGACCCCCATCCTTGATGTCTTGCAGGCTGGAGGATTAGGGCAAGGGACAAAGGGATTTGTAGCTGTGCAGTTAAGCTCATGCGCTGTGGCTGGTTGGAATTCTGGCTTTGCCACTTATTAGCTGTGTGATCTTAGGGAAGTCATTTAACCTCTCTCATGAGCCTCAGCTGCCTTATCTGTAAAATGGGGAGAGCATTACCATCAGGGCCAACTGGTGGTGCTTGCTCAGTCACTGGGTGGCATCTTGGGTGCCCCTCCTGCTCAGCCAGGCCTCTCTGGAGTCACTGTGATCCACAGCTGGTTCACCTCGAGTGTCTTCCAGCACATCCTGGGGGGACCTGGCCTAGAGCCCCAGGCCCCTGAGAACTCAAAGGAGTCCAGCAGGATGCAGAGGTGAGTGGGCCCCACCCAGTAGGCTACTGAGGGCCTGTGTCCCCTCCCCAGGAAAGGCCTGGCCTCTATCCCCTGCCAGAGCCCCCATTCTGGTGGGCAAATCTGTCCTTAGCAGTCCAGGACCCACCCTGTCCCTCTTTCCACCCCAAATTCTGGGCCTGCCACAGGTATGGCTAGTGGAACATGGCTCAACCCGTCTGAGGTCCTGGCTTCAGTGTCAAGACCCAGGGAGGGAACAGGGCTTACCCAAGTTACCAGTAAGTCCCTAAGGCAAGCCTGGAAACCAGGTACCCTACTTCCCAGCACAGGCCTTTTCCTGATCTCTTTGGACACAGAGGGTGCCATCTCCACCACAGGAGACTGGATGCGATGCCCCAGCTGGGCATGACCTCTCCCCCACAGCCATCCTTGAAAGCTCCCTTTCTCCCCACAGGTTCCTAAGCACCCAGGTAGGGTCAGCCATCATCTCCTCCGAGGTGTGGGACATCACCGGGGAAGTCAGTACAGCTGTGACCTTTCACCTGCAACACCAGACCCAGGTACTGGGTGGCGCTTCTGGAAAACAGCCACCCCACTACACTTATCCTGGTTCAATCTCTCACTTGATCTGCAATATTTGTTCATTGGCCAACCAAGGTCTAATAATATACACAAAAATATTCATCCAGAAGCTGTCCCCACTGCCCTCCAGGGACTGGGAGGAGAAGTGATCTGTTGGATGCTTTCTTTATGCCAGGTGCCTTAAATAAGCGGTGTTCGTTTAATCCTCCAACTGTCCACTTCACGTAAAGCTTGGAAGAGCTGATGCGATTGGCCCCGGCTCGTAAGTGGCAAAGCTGGGATTTCATTCTAGGTCTGTGTAACTCGAAAAATTGGTGGTTTCCATTGAGTCATAGACTGAAGTATGTGCACAGGGAGACATTCAGGGGCCTTCACTGCAACATGCTTCCTAAGAATAAAAATAACCTAAATGCCCATCAGTAGGGGACTACTGAAAAAACCTTGTAGATACATGCCAAGGAATAGTCAGCTGAAGTCAAATAAGGAATGAAGTATTTTTCTGCAAACTGACATGGAAAGATCTCCAAGACATGTTGTTAAATTTCATTTCATATGTAATACACAAATTCCTTCTCCCTCTTTGAGACATTAGAACATTTCAGAGAAAGCTAAAGTCTCCTGTGCTCACAACCAGTAATCCAGGATACACACGCACACGTGCACGCACGCACACACATGCGCACACGCGCGCACACACGCACACGCGCGCGCACTCCCAGAGTATCAGCCTTCTTGCACGTCCTCCCAAGACTTTTAAAAAATCAATTTGATTGAAGTGTATAAATCTACATAGGCTAAAATGCATCCATTTTAAGGGTACGATCTGACAAGTTTTGACCGGGGTATGTAAGCATGTGCCACTGTCCCAGTCAAAGTAAAGAACATCTCTCCCTTCCCGAAAGATTTTTTTGTACCCTTTCCCAGTCAATCTTCTGCACTCTTGCCCCAGGAAATTACTGATCTGCTTTCAGTGACTATAGATTATGTCTGTCTGATCTAGAGTTTCCTATAAATGGAAACATACAGTGTATGTAGAGATCTGGCTTCTTTTGTTTTTGAGAATCTTTTATGTTATTGCATGTTTCAGTAGTTCGTTCATTTCTTTTTATGCTCAATAGTATTCCATTATATAGATGTACTGTATTTCGTTTTTCCATATACCTGGTGATGGAGATTTGAGTTGTTTTCAGTTGGGCTGTTCTGAACACTCATATACGAGTCTTTCTGTGGACATATGATTTCTTTCTATTGGATAGATTCCTGAAAGTAGACTTACTTCCTGGATTGATGATAAGTGTATTTTAACTTCGTGAGAGACTGTCAGACTGTTTTCTGAAGTGGTTGTACCATCTTACATTCCCGCCAGCAATATGTGACAGTTCCAGCTCTGCCACATCTCTGCCAACATCCTTGCAGTCTTTTTAATGCCATTCATTGTAATGATTATGCACTGATATCTCATTGTGGTTTTAAGTTGCAATTCGTTGAAGACTAATAATTTTGAGCATCTTTTTATACACTTACTGAACATTCACATAGCTTCGTTTGTTGAATGTCTTCAAAGCTTTTCCCCGATTATTTTACATTTGTTATGTTATTGAGTTGTATTAATTCTATATACATTTTGGATACAAGTCCTTTGTGAGATATATGTTTTGTGAATAATTTTTCCTAGACTGTGGCTTGCTTTTCATTTTCTTAAGTGTCTTTGGAAGATAAGTTTGTAATTGTGATGAAGTCCAGTTTATCAATTTTTTTCTTGCATGGTTCTTGCTTTTCTATCCTATCTAAGAAAGCTTTGCCAGTCCCAAGGTTACAAAGATACCTTCAAATAAATTTATTGTTTTAGCTTTTATATTTAGGCCTAAGAGTTATTTCAGGTTAATTTCTATGTAGTATGTAACATGCAGGTTGAAGTTTATTTTTTCCTTATAGACAACCAGTTCCAGCACCATTTGTTGAATAGATTATTCTCTCCCCCATTAAGTTATCTAGTCACCTTTGTTGAAAATCAGTTGTCAATATATGTGTAGGTCTACTTCTGGGCTCTCTGTCCTGTTCCGGTCATCTATGTGTGTCTCTCTGCTGTCAGCTGGTGAAGTCCTCCAACTTTGCTCTTCTTTTCAAATTTGCTTTAGCTTTCCTAGGTTCTTCACATTTCCGTATACATTTTAGAATCACCTTTTCAATGTCTACAGAAAAAACGTGCTGGGATTTTGATTAGAATTGCATTGAATCTGTACATCAATTTGAGGGAAATGGCCTCTTAACAATGAATCTTCCAATCCATGATAAAGTTATCATCCTCTATTTAGGTTTTCTTGAATTTCTTTCAGCCATGACATATAGTTTTCATTGTATAGGTCTTGAAGGGATTTTGTTAAATAGATCCCTAAATATTCCATAGTTTTACATGTTATTGTCAATAGTATTGTTTTAGTAATTTACTGTCAAATTGTTCGTTGCTAGTATATAGAGATACAATTGAATTTATACAGTGATGTTGTATCCTGCAATGCTGCTAAATTCACTCAGTACTTCCAGTAGCTCTCTTGTGGAATCCTTACGATCTTCTACATACAAGATCTATCATCTGAAAACAAAGGTAATTTTGTTTCCTCCTTCCCAAACCATGTCTTGCTGTTTTCTTTTCCCTGCCTCGTTGCCCTGGCTGGGACCTCTAGTTCAGTATTGAATAGCAGAGGTGAGACCAGACTTCCTTGTCTTATTCCCCATCTTAGGGGGAAAGCGGCCAATCTTTCACCATTAAGTGTGATGTTAACTGTGGGTTCTTTATAGACGTCCAATATCAGATTCAGTTCCCTTCTCTTCCTGGTTTGCTTTCAATTTTTGTTATGAATCGCTGTTGAATTCTGCCAAATGCTTCTTCCACATTGATATGATCATGGGGTTTTCTCTTTAATTCTGTTGATTATAGTAAATTGCACTGATTGATTTTCAAGTGTCAAAGCAACCTTGGAATCCTAGGATCAACCCCCCTTGGTTCTGGTGTATCATCTTTTGGATTGCTGGATTCAATTCGCTACTCTTTTGTTAATGATTTTTGTGTTTCTGTGTATGAATAATGTGTTCTGTAGTTTTCTTGTCATGTCTTCGTCTGGACTGGGTATCAGATTAATGCTGATCTCAAAACGTGAGCTGAGAACTGTTCTCTCCCCTTCTGTAAATGTTCAATAGGGCTTCGCCAGTGAAGTCATCTGGACCTAGTGTTTTCTCTGTGGAAAGATCTTTAAACTGTGGGTTCTATTTCTTTAACGGATGTAGGTGATTTGGATGTTTTATTTCTTCTAACGGTTTGGTAATTTGTGCCTTTCGAAGAATTTGTCCATTTCATTTAGGTTGTCAAGTTTCTAAAGTTGTTCATAAAGTTCTCTTATTATCCTTTTAACATCTATAGGATCTATAGTGATGTTTTCTTTTTCATTCTTGACCAGTCTAGCTAGAAGTTTACCAATTCTGTTTATATTTTCAAAGAACTAACTTTTGAGATTTTATTTATGTATTAATAATATGATTTAAAGGACATAAAAATAAAAATAAATAAAAGTATTGCATCACTCGTTGTGGCAAATTTGGAAAATATAGAATAGGATAAAGAAGAAAAAAATGCCATTACCCAGAGATAACACTGGGGACATTTGGGCTTATTTCCCTTCAGCCTTTTTCTGGGCACATAACACTAAATATAATTCTTTCCTTTTGCAAAACCAAAGCCCTGTTCTTTCAGCTGAGCCATGCAAACAGTCATGTTTTTCATTTTCTCTGAAGGTGTTTTCTGCATTGTCTGAGTCATGGGTGTCCCTGTGATGTCCTGTCTCACTTGCTGCTTGATCCTAGCCCTGTATATGGCTGGGCTGTGGCCAAGTCCAGAACCACCACCTTCATGGGGGATGGTCCAGAATGAATGGACCCTCTTCCGGTCATATACCCAGAGAATCTGTGGGTTTTTTCCTATTACAATTAACCCTGTCTAACCTTGTGAAAACACTTACTCATAATACATTTTGATTCTGGTGACTATTTGCTGGACACAGTTTTGTGAATTTTGAATGCACAACCACATTTATAGTTCCATTTGTACCACTGGCAAATGTCACCAGTGGTGTAATAGTCACCCATTTGAAAAGTGTAGGGCAGGGTTTATGTGTGTTCCCCACACCCAACATAGTTCCTGAGACCCAGAAAAATATTACAAATGAATGAATACATGGGATCATACTTAATCAACCCAAGAAGTCATATGTCCTCTGGAGGAATCATCACAGAGTGGTGGAAAGAGCATGGAGCTGACCCAGCCAGGACCTAGACTCAGCTCTGTGCTGTGTGATCTTGAGCAGATTAACTCCCCTCTCTGAGCCTTGGTTTCCCCATCTGAAATTACACAAATTTGTACCTATCTCCTAGGTTGCTATGAAGATCAGCCACAATAAAGGACATGAAAGTGCTTGACAAAACACAAATTGGGATGACATTGCTGTTACTCTCCCCAGTCAGGACAAATAGCCCAAGTCCCAAGCTCAGGCTGCCTCTCTGCCTGGACAGGGACAGTACACTGGCTATCTGATGTCTCCTCACTGCTTCATGACATCTTATAAAATCTGCATTATTGTCATGTTTAATTACAAAAGAACTAATATGTTTATTATAACACATTCAATCCTAGACCCAACCATTGTCAAGTTAACTGTGTGTTTGCTCCCAGACCCTGTGTGCATGAGTGTGTATATGTGTTTGCAAGTACATGGGCCTTGATTCTTTGTGAAAACAGGCTCATTCATGCATAATGTGTGGCTTCTCTCTCTACCGGACTACGTATCGTGGAGATCTTGTCCCTCTTACCAGGTGCAAAGCATCCCAGGAGGGGCAGAGTCACAGCTGTCCAACTGCTGCTGGCTGGATGGCCGTTTAGCTCGTTCCCAGCGTTGAGATCTCACACGTGGCTCAAGTAGAAGGGCTCACCTCGCCTTTCCTTCTGCGTCCCCACTGGCCTTTTTCTGCAGCCCTTTGCAAAGGACCATGACGGGCAACCCCCTGCTCCCTCAAACACAGGCTCCTCAGCAACCCCCTCCATCCTCTGGTCTCTCCTTCTCCACACACACACTCCTATCTGTCCCACGTCCCCCCCCCCCCAATGCTCAAGCCCTGTCCCTGTTTCCTGTCCCTAGGCCTCCCCCCAGAAGCAGGTGGAGCCTGTCTGTGCTTTCTGGAACTTCAGTCTCAGGTGAGTTTTCCACTTCCAGGTTCTTTCAGTAAGGTGGCTCTTTAACAACACATCCGCTGGGCTCGCAGATGAGGCCGGACTCAGGCGTGCCGGGGGCCTGCATTCACCACCTGGCTCGCAGGCCCCACCCAGCCCCAGGACAAGCCGTGGAGGGAGAATGTGTGACCCAGGAGGTAGTGAGCTCCCTGTCACAAGTGAAGGAGGCAGCACTTACTCTGGGAGGTGCCCGGGAGGAGACTCGCCTGTCAAATGGGTGCAAGGCTTGATTATGTACTGGGGCCCCAGGGCATTTGGAGGGGTAGGGGGGTGCCTAGGGTTTAGCCCAGCTCCCCTCCCTGGCTTTTTAACTGAGGGCATGCACATGAGTCACAATCGATGAGTAATTAATGCAGCTAATAAATGGCAATCACTGGTATCAGCCCTGTCCTCCTACTGTCCCTGAGGCTGCTGAGCACATTTTACAGACGCAGGAGGGGCAGTGACTTGCCCAGGTCACACATCTGGTTAGAGGCAGGGCAGCCATGGGCCTCAGGTTTTGAGGTGAGGCTTTCCCCTGCCTGCTGGCTGCCCCTCCCCAACTCCATCCCACCTCGAGACCCCCTTCTCTTCTCTCCCCGTCCCTGAAGCCCAGATACAGGGGGTTCCTGGGCCACCACCGGCTGCTCTGTGGTCGCCCTGTACCAGGACTCCACTGCCTGTTTCTGCAACCACAGCACCAACTTTGCCATCCTGTTGCAGGTGTATGACATCCAGGTGAGCACCTGGGGGAGGGGGGAGGTGATGTCAGAACCAAATCTTAAATGACTAACAGGGAGTAAGTGAAAAGACAGAGGCAAGGCGTCCCAGGCAGAGGCTGGTCTGAGCAAAGGCAAACAGGCCAGATGCGGGGACTTGTCACAAGCACCCTACCTGGACAAAGGGAGGAGGGGCGGGTCAGGGATGATGGCCTGGGCCCTGGGGGGTGAGGGAGTCATCTCCGGGAGGGCACAGGTGGGGGCTCAAGGGGCTGTGGGCTCTGTGGGTCTGGGGTTCAGCAGGGGGGTCTCAGCTGGAGATGGAGAACTGGCAGGTGAAGCTGGCAGCCCCCTTTCCGATGGTACTTCCGTGGTCCCCCCTGTGGGTTGTCTGTCACATGGGATCCTGTGCCCATGGGCATGTTGGTCGCTCTTAGAGCTGTGGAATGAGTGACCAGGGCCAGTTTACGGGGAGCCAGCAGGAGAAAAAGACGTGCAGATGCCCACTTGGTAAGCGCCCGCGCGTGCAGGCCGGGGCCCTGCCGGGGGTGCTGTTACCACCCCGCGTTACCGCGGAGAAGAGGAGACTGGGGGAGCCTCCGAGTCACCAGCAGGCGGGCAAGGTTTGTCTGGGTCAGATCAGGGTGGTGACAGGGGTGCTCTCTCTCTCTGTCCCTCTGCAGAGAGGCCCCGAGGAGGAGTCGCTGCTGAGGACTCTCTCGTTTGTGGGTTGTGGCGTGTCCTTCTGTGCCCTCGCCACCACCTTCTTGCTCTTCCTGGCAGCGGGGTGAGGGGACCGGCCTCAGCCTTGTCCTGCCCTCACAGACCTCCCTGTCCCTCCTCGGGGCAGGTGTCCAGCCTCAGTCCCCCTGGTCTGAGCTTCCCCTTAGGGCCTGCTGGGCCTCCTGTGGAGCTGCCCTCTCTGCCTCCATTAGCAGCTGGGGACCCAGGTGGCCAGGGCCCAGCAGGGGGTGGGGCTGGTCATGCTGTTCCAGTTAACTGACTCCTCTGTCTGTCCAGGGTCCCCAAGTCAGAGCGTACCATGGTCCACAAGAACCTCACCTTTGCCCTGGCCTCTGCCGAGGGCTTCCTCATGGCCAGCGAGTGGGCAAAGGCCAACAAGGTGGGCCACCAGCAGGTGGAGCTCAGGGGTGCCCAGGAAAATGCTTGACTACTTTTCTGGGTTGCCCTCCCCCACATCTTCACTTAGCTCCCTTTCCCTGGGGAGGAGCAAGGCCCAGAGTGGAAAGACCCCGAACGGTGGAGCTGGGTCCAGGCACTGGCCAGAGACCTTACCTACCAGTACCTCTTTGGGCTGGCAGTGCCAGGCATGGGCATGGGACCCCAGGCACGGGCATGGCTGACCCCAGTGGGCACTCCCCACAGGTGGCATGTGTGGCTGTCACAGCTGTGATGCACTTCCTCTTTTTGGTCGCATTCTCTTGGATGCTGGTGGAGGGACTACTGCTATGGAGCAAGGTGGTGGCCGTGAGCATGCGCCCCGGCCCGAGGATGAGGCTCTACTACGCCACAGGCTGGGGTGAGGCCCCCATCCCCGCTCTTGCTCAGACTCCTCAACTGTGCCTTACACGGCCTCCACTGCTGTCCAACACGAGCAGCCTCACCTCCACCTGGCGCCCACTTCCACCCAACACTCGTACCCGCCTGGCGCCCGCCACCCCCCGACACTCATGCCCACCAGCACCCAGCACCAGCCCCAGCCTGTCTGACACGAGCTCAGTGTTCTCAGTTCCGTCAGCCTCCAACTTTCCCCAACCCCAATTCTTCCTAGTTCTCCATTTCAGCAACCTCAGCCCCCACCTCCAGCACCGTCTCCCCCAGTCTCTGGCCAGGTGACCCCCTCCCTCCACATGCCGACCCTCCCTCTCCGAGGAGTCCTAGCCCAAAGCCTCTGGTCCAGAGCTGGCTCTGCCCACTCCCAAACCACTCGCAGCTCCCCGGGTCCTCCCAGTGCTCCCAGGACAACCGCTACTGAGGGACAGCTCTGGGCTGCAGTGCTGGGGAGAGAACAGAGTGGCCCTGAGGCCTGTCATCTTTCTCTAGGTGCACCTGTGGTCATCGTGGCCATCACCCTAGCCATATGCCCCCACGACTACGTGGCCACCGGACACTGCTGGCTCAATGTGCACACAGACGCCATCTGGGCCTTTGTGGGACCTGTGCTCTTTGTGCTGACTGTGAGCTGACAGGTCTGGGGAGTGGGGGAAGGTGCCCATCCGGGATAGGGGCTTCCTTTCACCCACTAACACCAGGTCTCCAGGCCAACACCTGCATCCTCATCCGCGTGGTGATGGTCACTGTGTCCAGCGCCTGCCGCCGGGCCCGCATGCTCAGCCCGCAGCCCTGCCTGCAGCAGCAGATCAGGACACAGATATGGTGAGGCCCGGACTGGGGGAGGCCAGGAAGAAGCAGGAGGCGTAAGGTCAGCTGGCCCTGGGTGCGAGGCTCAGGAGGGTGTGGTCTTGTGGCCGTGTGTGAGACTGTATTGAGTGTGTTTGCACACATGTCCCTGCTTCTGTGTCACATGCACTCATGCATGTCAATGTGCATAAACGTGCCTGTGCATGTCATGGGTGGGGATGGTTATTGTTCCTGTGTGAAGTGGGCATGGACACCAGCCACTGTCCTGGGGTATCACTGTCTGCAGAAGGCACTGACAGCCTGCTAGGGACGAGGTAGGGAGACTCCAAAATCAGATTGTCAACAGAAGTTCAGGTTCAGGGTGAGGATCTGAGTTCCCACCCATCACCCTGCTAGAGAAGGGGACGCGGCTGGCCTTCCCCCACAGTTCTGCCTCCTCCCCGGCCTTCCTCTTCCCCACCCATCTTCTACTGAGGCGGGGCAGCCACGTCCGTGCACCTTGAAAAGCCTGGGAACCCCAAGGGTCCTTTGGGAGGGGGAAGGACCTCAGCTCTCCCTCTGGCCAGCTGCCACCCCATTTCTTTCAGCCAGGTTTGGGACTGAGACCCCATCTCCCCAGTGCCACCATCCCTACTTCATGCCATCTCTAGGGCTTTGAAAAGATGGCAGTAAAGTCCAGCTGAAAGGTCTCACTGCCCCTCCGTCGTGGGCCATGACCCCTGGTCAACAGCTCCGGACCCTCTGCAGGCACCTGGACTCTGCTCTCCCTGGGACCCTGCGGGTGCTCCCCAGGCTGTCCCAGCCCCCTTCAGCCCTGCCCGCCCTCCTCCAGGGCCACAGTGAAGCCGGTGCTGGTCCTGCTGCCTGTCCTGGGCCTGACCTGGCTGGTCGGCATCCTGGTGCACCTCAGCCCAGCCTGGGCCTATGCCGCCGTGGGCCTCAATTCCTTCCAGGTACCTCCAAGACCACATGGGACTATGACTGTGACACACCTGAGCTCAGAAGGGTGACTGGCTTGTCAGGGACTAGGTAGGGGGCGAGCTCTCCATCATGGGCGGCATTCAGCAGCAAGCAGGGACGTTCTGTCAGGAGGACGGGGCGTGAGGGCGGGGGTGGGAACAAGTAACCTCAAATCCACGAGCAGGACATAAGGGAGGATTTGGTGGCGCTTCTGACAGTTCAGGAAGCATTGCTGGGGTTCATTGCACCCTGATACTCAAGGGCATGGCAGCAGGTGCCAGAGCCCCTTCAGGCCTTGCCAGGGGGCACAGGTGACCTCTTTCCTTAGGGTGTGTGGCCCACCATGGGGTCAGCACACTCTGCTCCCTCAGTGAGGACAGCAGTTTAGAAAAGGGTTTGGTTAGGAGGCCTGCGCGTAGCCCACATAAATGAAGTGACACGGCAGGACTGCAGGAAAGTGCCTGAGCACTCCCATGTGGCTCTCGCGTCCTGGGTCCTGCAGCGACAGAAATGAGGCCAGCTAGGTCCCTGTCCTCAAGGGATTCGAGGGGGACTCAGACATGGACGGACAGTGACAGCGTGGGAGCCGAGTGCTGGGAGGGAGGGAAGTCCAGGGAGGGTCCTTCCTGCCCCCTGCCCTGCCCCTCGGCCTCCCTCCGCCCTGGGCACCTCTCCTGCCATCTGCACCCTCTGCTCCCAGCTCTCCCCAGGCTGGTCCCTCTCAGGGCTGACGAGTGGGGCAGGCCAGGGCCCAGGCTGGACAAGGCAGGCTCAGGAAATCAGGTGCAACCTCCACCCAGGGTCTGCAGAGCCTCAGAGCGGGGCCTCCAGGACCCTCCGTCCTTTCCTCAGAGAAGGGGGGCTGTGACAGCGACAGCCACTTACAATGCCCAGGGCTCTCACTGAGCCCTGGCCAGGATCCTGTTTGTATCTCCCAACGAGCCTCATAAATGGAGAAACTGAGGCCTTGTGAAGTCACTTGCCTGAGGCCCCACAGTAGGAGGAGCAGGCCCGAATCCAGAACCTGTGTTCCCAGCCGGTGGGATGCTCGGCCCTGACCGCAGACAGGTCACCCACCCATGGGGAGGGGTGCCCTGACCCAGCTGCTCACCCACCCATGCGGTGTGTACTGATCACCCACTGGGAGCTGGGCACTGTCCTGGGCGCTGGGATCCAGCAGCAAACCGGAAAGCGAACAAGTGAAAAAAAAAACAAAACAAGTGACATTCGTGGAGAGAACCAAAAAGATGCAAGGACGTGGGAGGGGTGCTGGCCCATGTGGTCTTCTCCCCCTGGGCCTTGGGGACTCAGCCACCTTCTGCTGGGCAGGGATGGAGATGGAGAGAGGAGAGAGAGGGGAGACTGGTGGGGGAGGAGGGAGGTCACGCTCAGAGTGGAGCCTTGAGACCTGCCTGGGCCCGTCTGGTGGGGACGGAGGGTGTGTCACTTCCCTGCAGGGCCTGTGCCCCAGTGCTCGCGGCTGCCCATTCCTGCTCTGCCCCACGCTGCCACGCAACCCTGGCTAGGTTCCTCCACCCTGTCACAGAGCAGTGGGGGCAGACGCATGGCGACTGCTCCAGCTCTGGTGGGATCATCTCGGTTGGTGCCTGGGAACCAGGGGGAGCACTTGGGCTCTTGGGCTCCAGCCTTCAAGAGGGAGAGTGGAAGGCCTCAAGGAATCCCACATACCCCCAGCAGAGTCTCCCAGTCTAAGCCTCAGGGCAGCGGCTGTCCGGATAGAATCTGACCAAGTCCTAGGCTCCAAATCCCACCTGCTGGGCCACAATGTAGCTTGGAACTCGTCCCTTTCCCCCACCGCAGCCCCAGGGTCCCTCTCCATCAGATGGGGAGAATGAATCCACACCACCCCCACACCGGGGAACTGTCGTGAGGGTCAAGTGAGACCCCAAATGTGATGATGCTTTGTGAGTGGTGAGGCCCTCTTGGTCCCCACGAATGTTGGTCCCAATCACTGTGTAAGTCCTTCACACGCAGCACCTCCCATCCCTTCGGGAGACAAGTCCTGGCCCATCCCCACTTTCCAGATGAACAGACAGAGGTTCAGGAAGGCACAGGCCACTCAGCCAGAGGCACGGTCACAATGCACTCACAGGTCTGCTGTCGCAGGACCTGACTTGCCTTGGAGCTCCAGGAAGGTGTCCCCCTCCCACCCCCACAGGGTGGGGAGGCTGTAAGGATAGGGCAGGCCTGGCAGGGAGGGGGACACAAGGCTAGAGGGCAGAGAGGCTTCCTAGTGGCCAAAGGCTGAGGGCCTGGGCACGGCCCCTCTCGGTTCTGTCTGTCACAGAAGGCCGGGCTGGGGAGGAAGGGCAGGCAGGGTTTGTGTTCACAGCCTGCCTCCGAATGTCTCTGGGGATCTTGCTTCGTCTCTGCTGTGGCCAGTGACCACTGGGGGGCGCCCTGACCCCAGGCAAGGCGGGAGGCGCGGCAGTGGGGGGTGGGCTCCCAGGGAGTGACCTCCTGCCCATCCTGGGTCTGTCCCCAGGGGCCGTATATCTTCCTGGTCTACGCTGCCTACAACGGGGAAGTGAGTCTGGGGACTCCAGCTGCTGGGAGGGGGGTGGGGGCTAGTGGAGGAGGGGTGGGAGGGTCAGGGAGGGGCGAGGGGGGGTGGGAGGGTGGGGGTCTCTCCATCCCCTTCCCCCCTCTAGCAGGCAGGGCTTGCCTGCAGGGGTGGGAGTCAGGACGGTCCCAGGCCTGACCGCAATGCTGTCCCCCAGGTGCGGAGCGCCCTGCAGAGGATGACTGAGAAGAAGGCAGCTGCAGCACTGGCGGTGCCACACCCTGGCCCGAGCACCGACACCCGCTCCTTTCAGACCCGCTGCAGCCCTGCAGGCCAGGGGAACAGTCCGTGGCCCCCAACTCCCTGGGAGGCGGCCCAGGATGGCCCTGTAGCCTTGGTTCCACCCCGAAGACTCATGGCTCTCAGAGGTATGGCCTCACCACCCTCCAATCTGAGTGCTGCCCAGTGCCTCAGTTTCCCCAGTGCTCTGGCAGATCCTATTATCCCATCTGAAAGACAAGGAATCCCAGGCCTTGGAAATTGCAAACCTGGTGCTTGGGGAATGGCTTAGAAATAGCTTGTCACCCTCCCTCCAGCTACCACCACCAGGAAACAGGGTCCCCTGCCCAGTCCCCAGGTGGGGCTTGCCCAAGGTGACTTTCCCTGGGTCTCCATGCAGAGCAGATTGGGGGATTCCTGAAGACAGGTGAGTGGCTGGGGTTCGGGGTCCAACTCATGGGTTGAGTGACTTCAAGGCCAGACCAGGGGTTCTGATTCTAGCTCCCACCTTATCCCCTGCGTGCCCTTGGGTAAGTTACCTTCTCTCTCTGGGCCTTAATTTCCTCATCACTAATCTGTTGGGTAAACCTTTGAGTGGACTCAGGATATTTGATAATGAGGTCCCCACCCAGGGTGGGGAAGTGGACAAGGGCTTCCTGCCTCAGTCTTCCAAAAGTTCACCGACTTGAGCGTTTTTTCCTCCTAGGGACCCGTGGCCCCAGAATCCCCACAGCCTTCTCCTCCATTGCAGAAACCGAGAGACCGGTGAGGCTGGGACAGGCGGGCCCCACGGTGCTCTGCCAAGGGGTTAGCAAGTATGGCAGGCAGGGCTGGGGAGGCCACAGGAACTAGGGTAGGCTGGGCGGGGCTGGGGCTTCCCCTGGGGATCAGTCCCTCAGTTAAGGGGCTGAAAGGTGCTGGGAGTTGCTGGGAGCTGCTGGCAGAACCTGAATGCCAAGGCCACTGGGGGTGGAGGGAGTCATCAGTAAGTGGCCAAGGCCCCCAGGGCAAAGGGGGGCAGAAGGAGTGGGGCTCACCCCCGTGACAGCGCCTCTGTCCTCAGGCTGTGGAGCTGACAGCATTCAAGGCTTCAGGTACAGCTCCCACCTCGGGGGGTCCCCCTTTTTCCCTTTGGACTTGAACCCCCCCCTCAGCCCCACTGTACCCGGATGGAAGTGATTTGAGAAGCAACCACACCTGACCTCCCACACCCTTTACCCCCCGGCTGGTGCCTGAGGTCCTCCATTAGCACCCTGTGGCTGGTCAGTGACACGCAGCGTTCCTTAGGAGGGGCTTAGTTAGGGAATAAGTTGATGGAACCTTCTCCAGAGCCGGTGCTGCCTGGAGGGGCAGTGAAGAAGCCTCTTTCTCTGTCCACCACTCTCTGCCCCGCAAGCTCATCCTCCCCGCCTCCCCCCGAGGGGCCCTGTCGTGATGCCTTGTGATCTGAGAGGCCTGCTAACTTAGCAAGGACCAAGTGATTTCCTCCAAGGCCTCAGTTTCTCCAGCTGGCCAGCTGATGGGGCCATGACAGGGAGGGCCTGTGGGCAGTTGCGCAATGCTGGGGACACCCTGGGCCCTGCTCAGGGAGAGGACTGAGGCCTGCGGAGCTCAGCCTGGCCTGAGGGGAGCTGTGGGGCCCCTGCTTGCTGTCATCCTCTATGAGCTCGAGTTCCCACAATCTTAAACAAGCGTTGCCCAGCCTCAAACCACGTGGTTACTCCCAGACCTGTTACAGAGCTCTTACTGGGCCCAGGCTCCGTGCTGATTCTGTCCCAATGACCTGGGGAAATGGTGTGTTGTTTTCCTCCCGTTGTGCAGATGAGGAAGCTGAGGCACAGAAAGGAGCAGCAACTAGCCAGGGTCAGGGGCAGACCAGAGTCAGGCCCCTGCCCGCACAGATGGGGGAACTGAGGCAGAGCAGTAGTCACATGGGTGTGAGCACAGGCACATTTGAGCCCGGGTCTGTGTGCCCCAGGCTTCCAGCTGGCCTCTGCCCTGGCTGCTGTCTCAAGCCTTTGGAGGCTCACCTTCCCCTTCCGCAAATTGGGCTGGAAGTGCCCCCTGCAGGCCGGTCGGGGACGCAGGGCTGCCCCTCCCCTCCCCTTCCCCACCCCACCGCAGGCGCCCGCATCTGGGGGAACAAGAGAGCGGCGCCTCTGCGCTCAAGTGACAGCGCCTTTGTCTCCGATGAATGGGTGCGTTGCTAGGGCCGCTCATAGCAACAAAGTCACTTCCACCTCGGCCCCACCCTCCAGACCCCCAACCCTGTGTCCCCGCCCTGGACGCTCTCCGCCTCTGGTCCCCTACCCCACCCTGCAGCCCACTCAAGTGGCCTGAGCAAGAGGTGCGGGGCAGTGGAGGCCAGCTGCATGTCCCTCGTGATGCCCATCACCTCCCCTCCTAAAAGCCCATGGAGCCCTCGGGGCATGCAGGTGGTTTTCGGATGGAGAAACTGAGGCAGAGAGCGCATGAGGGAGACTCTGCAGGGTGGCCCAAGCTAGGATTGCCACCAAGGTCTTCCTCCAGCCTCAGTTCCCAGACCCCTCCCCATTTTGGTGGCGTGTCCCCACCACGATTCTCTGCCAGCCCAGCCCAAAGGGCTCACTTTCCTCCCAGGTTTCTAGAGAGAGTGGAAGGAGAACTTTCCTCCAAGCCCCGCCCCAACGCAGCTCGGCCTGGGGACCTCATCCCGGGAACCCCAGACCCGCGGACAGGCGCAGCTGGCAGTCCCTGAGAGAGGCCACGCCGGGACCAGCCACCAGCCCCGCTCCCCGGGCCCCAGCCTCCCCCTCCTCCTGGTGGGAGCGCGGCCAGCCCTGTGCAGCCACCTACCCTGCCAGTCCCGCGGCTCTGTCCCCAGCCTTCTGTCTGTCTGGGATCTGTTCCTTCCCCACCTGCCCTGAAGTTCCCATGTGTCCTGCCTTGTCTGCATAATAAATGTACTTTTGAGGCTCTGCCTGTCCCTCTCTGGGGTCATCCTGGCCTGGAGGGGAGGAGGGGACGCCAGGCTCTCCGGGAGATGGAAGGAGCAGGAGGAGCCCGGCTCCGGCCTCAGCCTCATCCCCGGGGGAGGGCAGGCGGCACCGAAAGGCACCTTCTGAGTCCCTGGCGGTGGCGAGCCCTTCACCGCCTCAGCCCTGTTGTACAGAGATGGCCTTGATGACTCAGACCTGGGGTCTCCTGGCCGTGCGGTACAGTGGTCAGGGTGGCGGTGGGTAAGCTGCGGCTGCACTAAGGGGGCTGCCTGCGGAGGGAGGATCCCACCCGGGAGTCAGGCTGTGGGCCACCCGTTGTGTGGCTACGGGCAAGATTATTCTGAGTCTCGGTCCCTTTAGTGTTTCAGAGCAAAGGGAGACGATGGGTCTGGTACCAGGGCCTGCCCCTAGGCAGGGGTCAGGAAAAGGAGGGGCCCAGGGGCTGAGATGTGGGGTGCAGAGGCCGCCACCCCACTGTGCTGGAGCCAGATGACATGGCAGAGCCGAGGAGCGTCAGAGCCGGGGAGGTGGGGGTCATGCAGGTGAGGCAGAGGTGGGCAGGGCTTAGTGAACCGCAGCCCCGAGACGGCCCAGAGAGGCTCCAGCTGCTCCCAGAGTCCTAGAAGTAGCTTCCAATCTGGACCCTGCCTGGGCTGAGTCTGGGACGAAATCTGGGGGCGTTTGACCCACCCACACAAGTACAGGGGTCTGGGCATTTCATTCCGGGGATGGGGGCTATTTAACCTCTTGAAGCCCAGCCTGTCATCTATAGAATGGGGACATCAGGCCCACTTGGCAGGCGACAGAAGGGGTCAGCGCAGTCTGGTGCCCAGCACATAGTAGACACTCAGGAAATGTCAATTGTGGCCAGAGACAGAAGGGGGGACTGTGGGGGCGCAGACCCTGCGGCCAGAGGCATGCCTCCAGTGGAGAGCAGCAGAGCCCCTGCCCTGCCTGGGAAGCCCGGGGTCGGGGTCGGGGGAGGGAAGGCTGGGCCAGGCTGCATCACTGTCCCCAGCAGGGCGGGGCACGCCAGGCTCAGCCCTTAGGCAAAGCCTGATGCCTGCTGCTGAGGGGGAATTGAGGGCTGGGGCCTGAAGGGGCAGCCAGGAGCTGGTGCTGCAGTGGGCAGGGCACTTGGTGGCCCCTACTGGCATTTTCAGGGTCCTCTGACTCCTTCCCTTCTCTTCAGAGGGCTCCCGTCTCCCCCCAAACCAATCATATGGGCTGGTGGGGGAGGGGCCGGAGGTGGAGACCAAGGGGTCCTTCCAGTCTCCCTCCCCCGGTCCCATACCTTCCTCCCCACACACATTCTCTTAACTCTCCAGCCAAAATGAGTTGGGTCCCCAGACACTCCTAGCTGACATCCTTCCATCTCTTTGCTCACACTGTTCCCTCCGTCTGGACTGCCTCCCAATTCCTGGGCATCCTTCAAAACCCAATTGGACAACACCTCTGCTTTGAAACCTTCCTGTCCCTCCCCCCGCCCCAGCAGAATCAATCATTTCCTCATCTTCTCTGGCTCAGTTCCGTGATGTATCTCATCGGATTATAATCCAATTAAGACAGTCTCCTCCCGCAAGATTGCACATTGCCCAGGGGCAGGAACTAGAGTGCCTGCTTCGTTTCTGCAGGTGTCAAGAGAGACACCTTCTTCTTTGCATAAAAGTCAGTGCCAACCCGTGTGCCTAGGGCTACATTGCCCGGGGTGGGGGGCAGGATGATGGAGGTTTGCACAATGGCCGCACCCCTTCTCAGCTGTGTCACCTTAGACAAGCCACTTCACCCCTCTGTGCCTCAGTTTTCTCCTCTGTAACCTGGGGCTACCACCTGCAGAAGTGGCTGTGAAGGACACATGGGACAACAGGAGGAGGCAGGTGAAGCTGGGCACAGTGCCTAGACCCCGGGATGCGTCCTCGGATGTCAGCTGTGCTCACTGCTGCCACCAAGTGGGGGGTAGGGGAGGCAAGGACTCAGCGAGGGATGAGACAGAGAGGAAAGGGCCAGTGCTCTGAAGTTGCGTGGACCCAGGTTTGGACCTGAGGGGCCCTTGGCAGGTGGTTTCCCCTCCTGGAGTATACCTCTGCTTCACAGGGCTACTGGATGGGCAGCAAGATGAGGGATGGTACACAGTAGGTGCTCATTAAATGATTGCTCCCTTCTGCTCAAGATGGGAGTTGAACTGGCATGGCCAGGGCAGAACTGAGGCTGAGGCCCCGGAAGGCCATGGCATCTCCCAGGATCCCAGGGATGAGGTGGGGCCCAAACCCCAACAGAGCCTGGTGCCCCCAGCCCCCACACCCACCCTGCCTCCCCTGCCTTTGAACCAGAGGCCGTCTTCATGTCATCTCTGCCCCAGTCAGAGCATTGTCCCACCCTAGACACCCCAAACCCACCTAGGCGGTTCTTTGGCCCCAGAATGTAGTAGGCAAAGGTAGCTGGAAACTAATTGCAAAATTTATTCCAGGGCTGTGGGGGCTGGGGAGATTCTTAAGGGCACTTCTCGTTTTGGGGCTGTGGGTCTCCAGCCTTGGCAGGGGCGCACGTTTCAGGGGGCAGAGGTGGGGACTGAGACAGGGCAATGGAAGGCAGGGGGGCAGGGGTGCCCAGTTTCTTCCAACCAGGCAGCTCAGCACAAGCGGCAATAGCAATGTGAAAGCAGGACATAGTGGATGTCCAGCCGGGGACAGAGGACAGCTGCGGCCTTCCCCTAGTGCCTGACCCTTGAGAGTGGTTTGCGGGACACAGGGCAAGAGGCCAGGGAGCTGAGGCCCAGCATCAAAGGTTTGCAGCAAGGGACCCAATGAAGGAAGGACCCTTGTGTACCCTCCCAAGTTCACCATATTCCCATGCACAGAGACTCTGAGCCCCACAGGGTAGGCTGCGGTTCATCTGGTGGCGTAGGGGACAAGCAACAGCTCTTCTCTGGATCGGGGCTCAGAAATAATGAGCCAGCACCACCCACGGGGCACTTGGTGTGAGAGTGTCCAGTGAGAAACCATGGGCTGTACATGGCACCAATCCCCAAATCTCAGCCTCAGTTCTCAAATCTGTCCTCTGCCCTCCACCATACACGCCTTTCAAGGAGTGTCTAGGAGACTGGAAAACAAACAAAAGGGGAAAACAAACACACCTCTTGACTGTAACCTTGCACATAAATACCTGCCGGGGCTGGCCAACTGTGGGTGGAGCTAGAAGGCTGATTGTACCAAACTCCTCCTCTGGTGGGAGAGGGATGGAAAGATGATTGGAGCAAAATTCTTTTCAGATCATGTATCAAAGTTCTCCCTGCAGAAGTCAGATGGGGTAGAAGGGCAAGGGAGGAGGTCCTTTGTCCCAACAGGTGTCCAAGTGTCCTCTAGGGCCCAACAGCTCCTGCCCAATATAGCAAGCTCAGTTATCACTAGTTTACTAAACAGAGGATTTCCAGGTCCCCATGGGGGAGTTCTGGAGACCCTCTCTTCTCCCCCAGCCGATGCCCGGTCAACTCCTCCTTGCCTCTGTTTCCAGGAGAGGGGAAAGGGATGACATCTGGCCCAAGGGACACCGAGGCCCACCAGGGAATCCCGAACTTCCTCCCCGGACCTGTGCTTCAGACCCCAGGACAGACAGCTGGGAGCAGGGGGAGGGAAGAGTGGTTAGCAGCCGCCTCCTTGGGGCGCTCTGAGTGGCAGGCAAGTGCCAGTGGCCAGTGGGGGCCACCCCACCTCAGCCAGGCCCTGCCCAGCCTCACCCACCTTCCCAGACACACAGCTTCCGAGCTCAGGGGCAGGGGCCTGCAGGACGGGGCTCCTGGGTTGGCATAATAAAGTAAACCATCTGGAGGGCCGTGGGGTGGTTGCAGCCCCTCCCCGGGCCCCAGCCCTGCCCCAGCTGGCCCAGGCTCAAGTCTGCTTGGCTTGTAGCATCTCAATGAGCAGGTTGTTGCGGGGCATCTCGTTGCCCAGGTGCTTGTGGTACAGGTATTCCTTGGCCTGCATGCTCAGGGCCCGCACCTCCACCAGGCACAGCAGCAGCTGCTGGAACTTGTCCCCGCAATGCGGGTAGTGGCACAGGGTGTAATCAAGCAGGGCAGCGTTGGCTTTCTCCTGAGCGTCCTTCACCAGGCTGTGGTTATTCAGGAACTTCACATCTGTAAAGGGAGGGGCTCGGTCACCATCCTGTCACCACTACCCTCAGGGCTGGGCCAACACTGTCACGGGCATCACCAACATCAACTTCCCTATGCTCACCAAAGACATGGGCATTGACGCCACCAACCACACAACCATAATCTCATCACCACCCTATCGCTGCCATCACCATTGCCGTCACCGTGGTTGACAAACACCACCACCATCATCAATCACCAGTACCGACGCCCCTGTGTTTTTCACAAATGTGGCCACTGCTGCCATCAACAAGCCGGCCACAGCTGTCCCGTCACCACTATCATCATCATAGTTGAATGCCACCATCAGCAGCAGTCACCAAGACCAATTTCTCTGTGGTTATCACAAACACCATCAACCACCCAACCACAGCCACCTGTCACCATCATAACTGCCACTCCACTGTCATCCTCGCCATGGTCATAGTGAACACCGTTAGCCACCAAGACCATCACCAACCTCACCAGGTTCAATTTCCTCATCTGCAAAGTAGGAGTGACACTCATAGCTACCGCATGAGATGTCATGAGCATGTAGGAGCTGACACATGGACAGAGGTTAGAACAGTGTCTTGCACATCAGAAGCACAGCCGGGTAGTTGTCACGATTGCCCCTACCCACACCAGGGCCACTGTAGACACCACTGCCGCCATAGCCAGCACCAGCCCCACCGCCATGGTCAAAACCACCCTGTCACCACCATTTCCAGGGCCCTCACCATCAGCATCACCACCTTGCCACAGTCACACTGTCACCTCATCCCCACCATGATCAGAGAGGCACACTGTGAGTGAAAGGACCCTGTCCAGAGAGGTGTGACGGCTGGCGGCCCCGTTCTGAGAACACCGGGCACTCTTGGTCTACCCTGCGACCGATAAGGAGACGCCAGCACCCTGTGGAAGTCCTCTCATGGGGCCGTGGGGGACAGGGATGTTCTCTATAGCAGTATCCGTGGTGGCGAGGAGGTGGGTGCCGTGGACAGAAGTAATGGAGCAGGCGCCACACAGAGCAAAGGGACGGGTTTTTAAAAGCGTGGGGCTGCGTGGAAAACAAAAACCAAACAAGGAGGATCCAGAATGAGATCAATAAGGCAAAGCCACTTACATAAATTAAAATGCTCCTACACAAGGCAGACATTACAGAAGAACAGGGACGAACAAGAAGGACCGCGTCAAATGAGAAGGGGTGGGTTGGTGGCAGGGAGAGGAGGTCGGCCCCGCGTGGACCGGTGACCGCTGGGGCCATGAACAGAGGGGTGTGAGTCATGCATCCCCACACCCGAGGGCCAGTGAAGGGACAAGAAATCAAATGTCTTTGGGGCGAGACAGATGGGAGTCCAAATCCCAGTCGCCACCCAGGAGCAGTGGCCCTGTGGGTGAGTCCCTGTCCCGCCCTGACTTGAAAGGCCTCCTCTATGCAGGGCCTGGGAGGGGTGGAGGGGAGATCCTGGCTCAGTTTCTTGTCACCCAGGTCCTCTTTCAGCTCCTGAGCATCACCTCCACCTGGTGCCCTGCCCAGGGGCTCAGGGTATCTAGGGACAGGAATCCACAGAACTGGTCCCCAATGCCCGAATCCTAACCCAGCCTTGCCTGGGATGGGGCGTCCAATAGTTCAGAAAATGGTGGTCCATCCACTTCCTTCTGCCGTCATCACCCCAGCCCTGCTGCTGTGGGGGTGTCCAGAGCCAGCATGTGCAGCCCTGGGCCCCTCTAATCCCTCTTAACACCCACTGTGCCAGGAGAGCTTCATGCTCCTGGCAACCCTGATCCCCAGCCGCCCCCGGCGCGCCCGCTGAGGCCTGTGTTGTCCAGAGTTGGATTTAGGGAAAGCCGAGCTGGGCCTGGGGCGTATGGCACAATCTGGTCTCCATCCTCTGCTCCCACCTCTGGCCCCTCCCCGTCCCCCAGTAAATGAGCCAGGGTCATTTTCGTCCTCACCCCTCAGGATCCCCACATCTCATAAACCACAAAGGTTTGTGCCAATTAGAAAGAAGTTTCCCCCTTGTCCACAGAGACACAGCCCCCACTCCTTCCCTGCCTAGGAGACCTGGTGCAGTGAACAGCCTGCCCACGTGTACGCAGCAGCCTTTCTCCCTAGCCTGGACTGCTCCAGACACTCTCAAAGGCCATAGGGAGTCACCTCACCTAGCTGGTTTCCTGGGCACAAGAGGTGCCTACTGGCCCTATCCCTATCCCAACCTGTTTCCAACCCAACCCTGTACCATCTGACCTTACCCTCCACCATCCCCAGGGTTGGGCAAATTCTCCTGACCCTGTCTTCTGACAATATGCAATAGGAGCCTGGGGATCCAGAGAAGGCTAGGGACCAGCTCAAGGTCACAAAGCAGTAAAGGGACCTAAAGGAAACAGCTGGAATGGGGGAGGACTAGCTAGGACGCTGCAGTAGGGGCAGGGGTAGGAGGGGTCTAGAGAGCATCAGGACCTCGGCTTTACCAGGATTTACTGTTCTCAGCAGCACCGCGCCAGGGACAACGGGGTGGAGTGCGGGGGATGGGGGTGCCGAACAAGGACAGGTTTCAGGGCCAACCCCCACACCCACCAGCAGTTCTATGGTCTCTCAGCTCTCAGCAGGCTGGAGACCCCCACTGCCCCCATGAGGTCAGCCACAGGGCTGGGGGAGGGAAACACAACAACCACTTGAGCCCCAGTGTCTACAGTCCAAGAGTCTGCACCCAGTTTCCTGGGCACCTGCCAGGCAACTTGCACCCAGCTCAGTGAATCCCCACAGACATCCAGACAGGGAGGGGAGGGCATCCCCTAGGTGTAGGGAGTCAGGGCATGCCCGAGGCACACAAAAGATACCAGAATCTGGATTCAAACCCAGGTCTCTCTGACTCCGAAGTCCAAGCCTCCCACCGTGGGCAAGCAGGGCTGGGTAGCCCTAGCCAGGGAGGTGGGTCAAGTTTGGACACTGGTTCATGGAGGATTAGACATAACTTTATGTTCCATTCAATCCAGGAGTCTAGCCCATGGGCCCCTGCCCCTGGGGTCGGGATTTACCCCAGAGAGGCTATTCTGGACCCCATGCCCTTCTTCCATCAGACAGGAGAACAGGGGTCACAAACCAGGAGACACCCCCTTAATGTGTCAGGGTTCAGATCCCAACTCTACAACCAGCCGGGTGATCTTGGGCAAGTCACTTTCCCCTCTCTGAGCCTCAGTTTCCAGTCATCTGCAAAATGGGGACACGTTCATCTCTGCCTCACCAGCTGGCCAAGAACTGAACCTAGTCTGTGTGCCCAGCTCTGGACCCTGAGCACCTGCAGGGTGTGGATGAGCCAGCGCCGCCCAAGCCTGCTCAGCTCCCAGCAATCCTGGAGCTGGGAGGTGGGAGGGGGCTGCGAGATGCCACCCCCACCTCGGAGAGCAGCCTGCTAGTTCCACGGAGCTGGGGGCCCCCAGGTTCTCAGAAAAGCCCCCTTTTCACGGTTTAATTGAATATTTGAATAATCCTTTCATTCCAGCGAGGCATAAAGAATGTTGTCCCAATAGCGGTGACTCAGGCAGGCGCCCCCGCGCACAATGGCCCCTCGAGTGGGGCTGCTATTCAGGCCGCCTTTTGTTGGCGCAGAGCAGTGGGTAAATTGCAAACGCTTAAGGGAATGCTGCTGCCGCCGCCTCAATGGAAGTCAGGAAATCGAATGTTAGGTCAATCCATTAAGCTTCGATTAAGTCCTCGGAGGAACAATACCAGCCAGGCCCATCTTCATAAACACCGTGATTGCCAGGAGAGAGGCACTAATTTTAATTAAACCTCCTTACCTGCCTCCGCGCCCTCCCGAGACAGCTATTTAGACGCCAAATGGCACCCTTATGCGGAGGCAGGCGAGAAGGAGGCCCCGGGGAGCGGGGGGCGGGGGGCAGGGTGGGGGTACAGTCATCACCCGAGTTCAGGCTGCCCCGGAGAGCGACGCCCAGCATGCCAGCTGGAGGTCTACGGGCAAGTGGCAGCTCTACTCCGGGTCCCAGTTACCCTGGAGGCCCCAGCCCTGGCGATCTGGGTGGGATCATGGGAGTAGCCCTCCGTTCCAGACACTAGGGTTGCCCTCTTCACCCCAGCCCCAGGTCTGTCCTCTCCCAGGGCTCGGGGCTGCCCGCCTGCCACCCTTTTCCCACGCTGCGGTTGGAAGGGCCTTGATAAAATACAAATGTGATCATGTTACTCCCTGCTTAAAATCTTCCCCAGGGAAGGTTCAAGGTACTTGGCCTGGCACTTAAGGCCTTGCACAGCTCAGCCCCTGCACACCTGGCCAGCTTCCTCTCCATCTCCTCCCGCCCCCTACAGCCACACCGAACTTTCAGGAATCCTCATCACTTTACACAAGGGGCTTCCTTAGACTGGAACGCCTTTAATGCTGCTTGTTTTGTTTCCCCCAGAACACTCCTACTCATACAGCAAGGCCCAGCAAAAGGCCCCACTCCAGGAAGCCTTCTCTGACATCCCAGGTGACGTGGGTTTCTTCTCTCCAGCCCAGCCCTCATCCCTGGACTACCTGGGCTCCTCTCAATGCACAGCCTGCCAGCCTCTCTTGCTGCTCTCGCATCATCAGCTCAGGGTGACCCAGGTGCCCAAGCCACCGCTTCTGCCTCCCCTGGCAGCCCCAACCTCACTAGATTTCTGGCTTCCTACACCCTCCTCAGCCAGATCCATGTCCCTGTGCCCAAAGATAAGGTGCTGTGCCAGACACACAGCATGTGATAAAGATGTGACCCGCTTCACTCATTCACTTCATTAACTCGTTCATTTGCTCATGAACTTAATAAAGAAGATTATGATAATAAACGATACTGATGCACACTTCTGTGGGGTCAGGTCAAGCACTGAGCACTTTGAGGAATTCTCTCATTAAACCCTTTTAGCCAGTAAAGGATTATTATGATGCTCATTTTACAGATGGGGAAATAGAGGCCCAGAGAGAGGGGTGACTTCCTCAAGGGGACAAAGCCAGAGAGAGAGACCAAATTTAGAATCCAGATCTTCCATCCTGACACACCATGGCCAGTGCTCCCCCTGTGCCCATCGATGCTGTGCACACAGAGGTGCTCCTTGATTCCAGTAGCTCCCCATCTGGGAGAGGTTAGGGCTGGGACAGAGATGGGTGCGGCTCAGGGCACCCAGGGTGGGGAGCAAGGGCTCTGCTTGGAAGGCTTCCTGGAAGAGGGACAGCTGAGCAAGGTCTTGGAGGATGAGTAGGAGTTTGTTGGGTGGAGGAATCTTTCTGCAGAGGTGCGTTGGAAGGGAGGGAGAGGTTTAAGTTCAGGAGGGACGTGGCCAGGTATCCAGAGGAAGCATGTGGAGGGGGGTGGGGACTCTGTCCCCCAGAGAAGGTCACCTCCATGAGGGCAGGGGTTTTCGTTCACTGCTATATCTCCTGTGCCTTACACAGTGCAGATGCTCAGCAAATGTTTGTAAAATGAATGAATAAACAAATTAATGAACAGGCAAAAGGGTCTGGGGCCCAAAAAGCTCAGAGTCAGAATATGGGCCTCCCTAGATCAGAGAATTAGGAAAAACAGGGACCCCAGGATGGGAGCTGGGGAACAGGAAGTCCTAAACTCACGCGGCATTTTCTGCAGGTGGCATGGGCACTTTCCTAGGGAGGCGAGCCAGGAATTTACCAGATTCTCAGAAGAGGTCCTCGTCCCATGAAGGGCAAGTCTTAGACATTACCTTGGCCCTCTGTACTTCCAAACAGAGAAACTGAGGTCCAGAGGGGAAACAGCCTGCATTTTTTTTTTTTTTTTTTTTTTAAAAGATGACCGGTAAGGGGATCTTAACCCTTGACTTGGTGTTGTCAGCACCATGCTCAGCCAGTGAGCGAACCAGCCATCCCTGTATGGGATCCGAACCCGGGGCCTTGGTGTTATTAGCACCACACTCTCCCGAGTGAGCCACGGGCCGGCCCAAACAGCCTGCATTTTAAGAGCTAGGCCCAGGTGCCCTCACATGCTTAGTCACTGAGGGAGGGGTTGGTGCCCCCACTGAGGCCCTATCTTGGCCTCTCGGCGCCCCTTGCTGCTGGCCCAGGCCGAGACCCCCCTCAAGCTGCACTCACCAAGGCTGAAGAGGATGAGGAACTTGAGGCAGACAAACTCCTGGCGGTCCAGCTGCAGCGCGTGGAGCTGCAGCACCAGCTCCTGCGCCCGCAGCACCAGGCTGTGCAGCAGGGAGCCTGCCTGGGCAGCCACCGTGGTCAGCTCCACCTGGGCGGGTCAGAGGGCATGGGTCAGGGTGGCAGGGGAGGGGCTCAGGCCAAAGGGCACGGGCAGGAGGCTCTGATCAGGGACAATGGGGAAGAGGGTATGGATGGGAGGTGCCAGTTATAGAGGGGGTCAGATGGGCTGGGGGTCAGGTGCACCCAGCCTTGGAGCTGAGCCAGGATGGGGTAGCAGCAGCTCCTCAGGCCCCTGGAACCCTCCCAGGCCCACCACTATTTGGGGCCCAGCCTTCCCGGCTCCCCTCCGCCTGCCAGGCCAGAGCCGACGGCACCCACAGCCTGCCTGTCCGCCTCAACACGGCAGCGGAGCGCACACCAGGCGGGTGGGTGCAGTGAGAGAACTGAAGGGTCCTTCACACACAAAGAGCCGCCTCCAGGCCCAGTGCCACAGACGGCTTTTGTGCAGCCGCCCGCTGTGAGTACTACGTCGTCCTGGGTGTGGGGCAGGGGCAGGGAGGTAGGGTCACATCCACATGTCTCCCCAGTGCCCCAACCGCTCACACGCAGACACCGGCCACAGCTCAGCTCACATTTACACACGTGCATGAACATACAGGGCTGCCCACCCCCTTCCTGCAGTGAGGCACACACACAGGTGCACACACGTGCTCTTGGATGGCTCACATTTATGTGTTGACAGGCAGATAGCCACACTTGCACACCTATGTGTGTGCAGACATCTCTACAGTACAATACAGGCGTGTGTACGCACACAGAGGACATCCTCCTGGCCACAGACACTTCGGCCCGAGTGTTGACACTCACACCTCAGATTCCCTGCATTTGTGCTCACAGGTAGCCCCAAAGTCACCCTCTAGGGACCAGCATTCCCTGTCCCCTGCCCCCGATGGCTTGAGACACCAGGATGAGAACTGAGGATGAGGACAGAGGTCTGGGGTCAGGGTGGGATGCAGAGCCTCAGCCTCTGACCCCACCCTCAGGACGTGCGGAGCCCTTGGCGCCTCTTATGTACCCACCCAGGCATGATGCTCCCACCACCAGGCCAGACCCTGGGCACTGGCCTCCCTTCCCTTCTCCCTCCTCGCCTCTCTTTCCTCCATTCCTCATCCCACCAGCTGGGGGTCCTCCTCCTGGAATGCGTCCCCCCCCCCCACATGCTTCCTCTGGATACCTGGCCACGTCCCTCCTGAACTTAAACCTCTCCCGTGGTTCCCCTGCTCCCTTCCAGGAGTCCCTATTCCCTGGCTTCCATCCTTGTCATTCCTAATTCCGTTTTCTAAGGGGTGCCCCAGTTCTGACTGTGAGCTCTTTGGGGCCCTCTGCTTATTCATTCACTCATTCACCTGTTCAGAATTTAGGGCCTGCAAGGTCTTGCCCACTAACCCAGCCCCTAACAACCCTTCCAGCCTCATCTCTTACCTCATCCCAACCCCCGCACGCCCCTCCCTGAGCCTTTGCCACCGCTATCCCCCCACCTGTGGTGAGTGGAGACTGTCCCTCCACCATCTTTCACTATCTGACCAACTCCAATTTATTCTTTCAAGACCCGGTGCCAGGTCTCCTCCTCCAAGAGCCCCCCAACCATCCCCACACACCCAGAGCAGGGCTCCCAGGGGCTGGCTCCTCTCAAGGCCATGGCCAGGGCTGGTCACAGAGAGGTAGGGCCAGAGGGTGTCCCATAAACTTGGAGGAAGGGCTGATGTTCAGGGTGACCACAGCCAGCCCTGGAGAGGCCTGGGACCCCTTCTGGGCCCAGAATTCTGGAAGATCATGGGGTGGCGGTGGGGGCAGGACACAATAGAGTCGGTCACCTCCTGCCCAGTGACCAGCAGGATGCTGCCCTCCTTGCCGTGTTGGATCTGGCGGTAGATGTGATCAAACACCAGCAGCTCGCTCCAGCAGTTCTGCAGCAGGGTCATCTGGTCGGCCACCTGGAAGGAAGAGGCACGTGGGGCCCAGCTGGGGACCTTCCTCTCACCCCTCCTCCTCCCAACTCTCAGTGCAGACACTCCACTGTGTGTGGGACCCGGGCAAGCCACTTAACCCCTCTGTGCCCGTCCGCCCATCGTTCTTCTTCATCTAAGCATGGCAGGGGTCTGGCAAGAGCGGGTCCAACAGGGGCACGTGAGCTCTACCTCTTACAAGCTGCGTGACCTTATGCAAGTTCCATACCTTTTCAGTGCTTCAGTTTTCTCAACTGTGAAGTGGGCAAAGTCCTGTGCTTAGAAGATGGGCTCACAGCCATTAAGCACTCAGTAAATGTCAGTGAATGGTGTCCACAGAAGGGCTCTGTGAGTTCCCCTTCAAGTGCAAGGCCAGATTATGATTAATTTTAACATCGTGCCCATCTGGCCTGTGGTCACACCTCGGGCAGCCTCAGCTACTCAAAAAGGAGCCCTGAGGAGGAATGAGAGGGTCCCCTGGGCCTCCGGCACTGCGTTCAGGCTCACGAGAAGACAGGAGGGCCAGCCAGCCTGTAGTCAGGCCCAGGGAAGGAGCGAGCAGACCACCATGGCCTGAGGCCTGAAGCAGGAAAAGAGCAGGCACAAGGGGTAGATTCTGAATACCCAGGCTGCAGTCAGGGGCCAGGGTGTCCTTCAACCTGGGGGATCACTGTGCTCTAGCATGGTAAGGGGGGATGCTTTTGACCATGGCAAATGGGACTCAGAACTGTGGAAAGCCAGAGCCAGGGATCCCCTGGCCCAAAGCCCTGTCTTCAGATTTAGATGCCACCCAGAGAGGGCGAGGGACTCTCCCAGTATCACACAAAGGCAGACCAAGCCAGGGCCATGGTGGGCGTTCCTAGCCCACAATCCCCACAGTGACAAACTGAGCCCTTCTGGGTATTCAGAACTGCACTGGGCACTGCAGGTCATCCTAGAAAGACATGACACAGACTCCAGTCCCTCTCAGCATCTGCAGCTCATCAGCCAGCCACCAACTACCCAACAGATACTTCCCAGGCAACTTCCTGGGCCATGCCCTGCAATGAATGCAAACCATGACAGGTGACAGTCATTGCACTGCAGCCCCACAACCCTATGAGGTTGGTACAGTGGTTACTCACATTATGGAGAGAAGAAACTGAGCACAGAGAGGTCAGGCAACTTGCCCAAGGTCACACAGCTCCATCTGAGTCCAGATCCATACTCTTACGGATAGGTGTGGAAGACCTCCCCTGCCCCCCTTGCCATCCAGGAGTTCACAGTCTCATTCCCTCCTACATGAAGCCCTCCCTGATCCCTCTGCCTTCCTCGGTGCCCTCACCACCCTCTGGACATGGAATCTGCCACATCTGACAGCACCAAATCATGCCCCTGTCTTCCCCGGTACCTGTGTGGTCTGCAAAGGAAGGACCGGTGTCCACCTCATCTCTGAGCCCCCAGAAGGGGCTGAGCAAGTGGTGGGTGAACAAATATGTGCTCCCCAAGACGTGCACAGAGAGCCCAGAGAAATCACCTCCGACCCGGAGGCCAGAAGCTTGGAGGCAGCCCCCAGCCTGAGGGGAACAGGCCCAGGCCTAACCAACAGCTCTGTTTTTGAGAGTCAGAGCCCCTCCTTCCTCTCCTGGGGGCATCCCTGTGGTCTCTGTCCTCAGGCAGATAGAGGGAGAGAAAAAGGAAAGTAAACACAGACGCAGACGGGCCCTCTAGGCCTGGCCTGCCCCTCCCTTACTGCCCACACTGCAGGACAGTAAGAGGGAAAGTCTGTGTCTGTCCCACTCTGAGGCACATCCCCCTTCCTCTGAGCCTCGGTCCTTCTTCCCCACCTCATCTCGGGGTCAGGAGCCCATGCCTCTCCATCCTCCGCCTGGCAGAACATTCTTCCTGGAGCCCCATGACTCCAGGACAGAAACCCAGCTGCAGGGACCCCAGGCTCAGCACTGACTAGCCTGGATGGGAGGGTCTGGGAGAGGCCGAGAGCCGGGCAGGGCACAAGCCGCAAAGACATCTCCTTATCTCTCTCTCCCCAGGAAGTGGCCAGCCCCCGTGGAGCCACCAGGGCAGGGGCAGGCGCCTCCCCACCACGGTTTCCAAGGAGGGAGGCAAGACTCTGTGGGCACCTACTGCCAGGCACGGTGCCCAGCACAGCTAAGGACGTCTCACCCTGCCCTGCTGACACTCTGCCCATATCATAGATAAGGAAATGGAGGCTCTGCCCAGATGCTCCCTGCGGGGCCCGTCTTCTAGGGGCCCTGGGAACTGCCTGCAGCCCAGGTGGGTGCCTCCCAGGAGTCACACTGGCAGAAGGAAAGCTCAGGCTCACCTTGGGCAACCCAGATGGAGGCAGAGGGGGAGGGAGGAGGATGTGCAGGGCTGGGCTCTGCCCCCCACCTATCGTGGGCCTGCAGGAGCAGACACCCTTGTGCCCAGATTGAAGGAACAGGGGGGTGGGGAGGTAGAAGAGAAGAGATAATGGGGGAAAATTAGGAGATAAGCAGGCTGAGCCTCGGGCGGAAAGCCGAAGGGGTCACAATGACCTGGCTGGCCCAGCCCTGGGAGCAGACTCTGTACCCAGACCCTAGACCCTGGGAGTGGGGGCAGCCCTGCCAGTGGGGCTGATAGGGGTGGCAGAGAGATGCAATTTGGTGGCTAAAGCTTTGGCACCCTGTGCCCTGCATTCAAGTTCCAATCCAGCCCTGTGTCCTCCTCTGCCCTAATTTCCTGTTCTGCGAAATGCAAAAAATTATTCCTCCCTCCTTCAGTTAGAGAAAACGTATGAACACACGTTATCAGTTGCAAAGGGTTCTGCAGACCCATTGTTGGCCGTCCCAGGCATGCTGCCCCAGCCCGGGCTCCCACCTACCCTCTGGCCAGGCAAACTTTCCTGCTAGACTTTGTACTCACTTCTTCCGCTGGATGGACAGATGCACACGTAAAGACACCAGACTCCAAAACACTCCCCACACAGATGAGTGCGCACACGCACACACACACCTCTTTTTATTTAAAAGAAAAGCAGAGGGCCATAGCTGCCAGCCTCTCTCCATGAGAAAGCAGGTGGCTAAGAGGCTCGCTCAGCCAACGAGCGTGGTTTTCACCTTCCAAAGGTTTCTCCCGAAGCTAAAGATTCATCCTCCTCTACCCTCGGCCTCCCTGCCACCTTGGGAACAAGGACATTTGCAGCCCCAGCCCTGAGGTCCCTCACCAGCCTGGCCTGTTTGCTTGGCCCACCAGCTGCCCCCGCCTCCTGCCGGACGACCACAAATCTTCCTAGAACCTTGACACTTTGCAGCCTGCCTCGGAGACGGGGTATTTATGGGTGACGAGCTAACCTCCCTCCCAGCAGGCCCCCCTCAGGAGCCCCCTGGGGTCTGATCAGTCTGGCGGCCGAAGGCCAGCGGGCTCTGTAATTCTCTGATGGCTGACACACCACGGGCTGGCCACAGCACTCTCCCGGCCGAGTGGTCAGCGGGCCATCATTTGTCAGCCCAGGAGTGACAGTATTACTGTCACTTAAATAAAACTATATATCTGGGCAGTTCAATCTGTTGCCAATCAGGGCCTCAGAGCTGCACATTGAGGGTGAACTGGTGTCAAGATGGGTCATTAGGCACTCTTGGCCCCTACCTCCCCTCCCCGATTCCTATCTCACATCCTCCCAGCCTGTCCTTCATGGTAAATGTCCAGAGAGGCTGACTGCCTGGACTCTGGACACTGCTCCCCACTGAGCGGCAGGTAAAGTCGAGTTTCTGCCTCCTCACAGGTAAGAAGTTGCTTGATAAACTCAGGGCAAAGTGGGCCCCCATCTTGTCCCAGAACTGAGCATCTTGTCCCATGCTCAGAGGAGCATGGATACAATGTATCTTTCCCCACGCTCTTCCGGGCCAGGCCTGTACACAACCTGCAAGAACAGGTTAAAGGGTGTAGCAGCAGAGAGGAACAGCGAGGAAGGTCACTGCTGTCCCTAGTCCCTGAACTTCCTGTGTGCCGGGCCCCGTGCTGAATTTTTTACCTGTTCTAGCTCACTAACCCCTTACAACAACCCTATGAGGTGGTTACCATTTAAACTCCTCTCTTTTATGGATGAGGAAGCTGAGGCCCAGAGGAGTAAAATGCCCAAAGTGACGCAGCCTGTAAGTGGCACAACTAGAGCTTGAACACAGGCCTCTCTGATTCTGGTCTTTGGTATTAATTTCTGTGCCCCTGTCACGTCTAATATGCTATGACTGTGTGAGATGGAAAAACAGAGACAGAAGGACAGCCATACAAGCTGGGAAAGAGGACAGAGTAGGAAAACCCCGAGAGGGCATCCCAGTCAGAGCCATCTAGGCTGCCAGCGTCCCTGACAGGTCAGCTGAGACCCCAGGACTTCCCCTGAGCAACAGGGTGTCCTCGGCGTCATAGAGGGCTGAGTGGGCCCCTGAGGAGAGGTCAGGCTCTGTGTGGTGAGAGCCCCTTCCTGGCCCAATATGTGGGGCCCCAGCCAGTCCTGGCAGGTGTCCATTAAACACCATCAAAGGACCTACTCCTGGTCCAAGCTCTGCTTCTGACCCTGCCCTCCTCTCCAGCCCTGCTGCATAGGACCACCTGGAACTCCCTGAACACATGATGCCTGTTCACAGTTCAGGACCTTAGCCTATGCTGTTCCCACTGCCTGCAACACTCTTAACCTTCTCTAACTACTCTCTGGAAAGTCACAGATCAAAGAAACTCTCCCTGACTTCCTTGCATACAGCTGTTTGCTTTCCCTCTGGGCTCCTTCTGCTCCTTTCCATTGCTCTCAGAGCCCTGGGCACCCTGCATTGGCATTACCTGTGTATATGTTTGTCTTTTCCTCTAGCCTGGCAGCTTCCTGGTTCCAATTCATTTCAATGTCCCCAGTGTCCAGCCCAAGGCTGCCCCACCCTCAGAGCCAGAGAGCCCCCTCTTCTGCCTGGAGGTAGGGAGTTGGGTGGTCAGCCAAAAGGGAGAGCAGGGTCACTCAGGACCTTCCCACTTTTATGTCTCCTTACCTCTGGGCTTTGCAAACCAACACCAGCCCAAGGCCCACTGGGCCAGTGAGAAAGAACTTCCACATGGCTGATAAGAGATGCTCTAAAGGCTGGGCTGGTACTTATCTGCAAGGCCTCTTTACAGAGCATGCTGACCATGGTTCATATTCCTGGGCTTGATTCAGAGACTCTGGGAAGGGGAAGCAGGAAGGTTTGGACCACAGAGAAGCCAGAAGCAGGAAAAAACACTCAGTAAAGCTGGGACAAAAGCCCTTCCCATCCTGCGTGAAAATCCCCGGGAGACTAGGAAGGCAGCCAGAGGAAGTGCCCCGCCCCTAGATCCAGGGTTCTGGAAGGCTGCAAATGCTCTGCTCCTCCTCCCCTCTGCACGGTGGGTTCATGGGAACTCTGGAGGTAAGCTGACAACCAACCCAAGGGTCTGGAGATCCTCATCCCCACCAGGGCTTCCAGCCATGAATAAAAGGCGGAGGGCGTGTTCAAGGCCCTGCTCTGTGCCTCCTCCACAAGGTGAGAGGGTGCTGGGGTGAGAGGCCCACACCATGACTCATGGCACATCCCCAGGCCTCGGCCGTGAAAGGCCCTCCACAGTACAAGCAGGAGCCATTGCCACCAATTCTTGACTCCCTAAAGAACCCAAACCCCTAGCCCCATGAAACCCCTGGGGCTCAGAGTGACCACGCCCCACCTTATACCCCCTCTATGCCAGCCAGGCCAGGCATTGCCCCCAGCCCATCCGGCCACATGCTCCTGGAGGAAGCCCAGGCCTGAGTGACGTCAGCACTGACAAGGCTGCTCAAGGCTGCGGTGGCCCCAGCAGGGAGGGCAACAGGTCCTGCTGTTTACATCCAGCCCCAACACAGCCAAGGGGGCTGGCCTGGGAAAGGCAAACACCAATAGGCTTGTGATAAAGAGTACCCATACCCTAACCAGGGAGGGATGGGCCTTGGCCAGGTGGAGGCGCCTCTGGGAAGGCCTCATAGAAAGCCAGGGCACTAGAGGGGTAGCTCCCAGGCCTACTAGAGGGGTAGCTCCCAGGCCTCAGGCCCTTCAAACCATTTGACGGATGACTGGAAAGTTCTTCCCTATGTCTAGCCTCAGTTTCTCCTGCTGCTTTCCTGCTTACTTTAGTCTCAGGTACCTCAACCCAGGAGGAAAGAAGGCCCTGTGGTAAAGAAGGCTGCTTCACCTGAGAAGATCGGTGGCAGGCCCCCACCTACCCACCCACCTAGCTCCTCCCACTCAAACACACACACACACACACACACACACACACACACACACACACACACACACACACATGGGCCCAACCATCACACACAGCAGATGCAGGGGCAGTCAGATCTTTCACCTTGGCTGGGAAGGAGAAGGGTCCACAGACATCCCAAGCTCTGAAACACTAAGACCCCTATCTATGACATTCGAGGCTGGTGGGGATTGGCGGTAGCCTCCCTTGATGGTAGGACAGAATGAACTGGACTCCTTTCCCAACACTGGGCTGGGGCTTTGGGGGACAAGACAGTCCTCTAAGGACTTAGCTAGTCTTTCAAGGAAGCCCAGGGTCTCAGAGAAAGAGAGTAATGTCTACAGAGACCCAGACTGGGGAGAAACAGCCAGAGACTGAAGGGGCTAGAGAAACACAGAGAAGCAGAGACACAGTTCGCCAGAGAGAGAGAGGTGACAGAAACAGAGACAGAGACAGACAAAGATCAAAGAAGCAGAGGCTGTGGGAGAGAGAGAGAGAGAGACTCAAGAAATGGAGAAGGAGAAGGGGAGGCTGTGAGGGACCAGACACGCTCCTTAATGTCACATTGTGGCCTCCCTGCTCCCAGACACTGCCTGAAGCCAGTGCGCAGGATGACCCCATCCAAGGGCTGACTGAGGCTGAGGCTTGGGTAGCCGAGAGGACATGGCGGATCCAGGGGCCAGCCAGGTGGGAGGAGGGACTCACCTCCAGCTCCTTGAAGACCATGCACCTGCGTGCCCAGTCCACGATGGAGATGAAGGTCTGGTCAGCCATTCTGCACAGGAGGCCAAAGGGCGCGGGCTGGTCGGGGCGGCCTTTGGCCGGTTCCTGCAGGCAGCCCACGATGCGTGCCCGCACCTGGTCCTCGTCCGGCTCCAGCTGCAGCAGCTGCAGGATGAGCTCAGGCACACCAGGCCCTCCGGAGAAGGGCTCTGCATAGCCGTAGGGCAGCCCAGGCTGCGGGGGGCTGGCATAGGGCTCCGGGTACTCAGACTTGATGGCACGGCCAGGAAAGGCAGGGTAGAGGTAACCGGCTAGTGGCCCGTGGGTGCTGGGCACGGCCATGGGCAGTGCTGGACTTCCAAAATCGCCCAGTGGCCCAGCAGGGGGACCAGAGGCCAGACCCTTGGGCTCAGGTGTGTGCAGGCTAGGGGACAGCATGTAGTCCGGTGGGGGAGGGGGCGGCGGGGGCACCCCCATTGGGGGGCCTGTCTCCAGCTTGAAGCCATTGGCCCGAATCTGTGCCTTCTTCTGCTGCTTCAGGGCTCGGTCCCGCTTGTACATGGGCCCAAACTTGTTCCGGCCACCTCGCATGCGGTCAGCACGCACGGCTGTGGGCAGGGGCAGAAGGTCAGGCTTACCCGCTCCAAGCCACCTTCTGTATACCCTACCACAGATCCTTCCTGAACAGATCTGACTGGGTCACTCCCCTGCCTAATAGTCTTTTGTGGCTCCCAGTGCCCATAGGCAAAGTCAACCTCTTAAGCCTGGCGTTCAAGGCTCTGCTCAGCTTTCTAGGTTATCCTTCATCAGGTCCTGTGTTCTTTCTACTCTGCCTCGCTCACCTCTCTGCTCCTTTGCTTGACAATTCTTTCTCCTCTGTCCTGCCTTTGATATTCCTGTCTCAAACCCTTTTCTTTCTTTTGTGCTTACTAAACACCCAGCCTCAATGTTACCACCTCTAGGAAGTGTTCCTGGATTCATCCAGGCAGACTCTATTGCCCTTGTCCCAGACATCCTGCCCCTTGCCCACTCTGATCATGCTGAATGTATCATGCCATGTGCCCCAGGCTGAGAGCTGCTGCGGTTCAGCTCTGGGTTCGGGTGCCTAGCACAGGGTTCAGCAAGGAGATGGTGACAGGAAGGGGGCCCTGGTCAGCCTTGTTCACAGCTGAGTCCCCAGTGTCCCATTGCTTACTGACTGATAGCCTGACTCTGTTGAACCTGTGTTGCAAAACAATTCGAGCTTCCCTCATTGGCTTCAAATCTGAAGCTGAGTTTAGGGCTGCTTGAGGCTCTGTGCTGGGGGAGGGGCCTCTCCTGCTGACCAGATGTTCCTCCGCCTGTCCAAGAATGTGTCACTAGCTGGACCCAACAGGTGCATCTCTGCAGCGGGAGTGTGGCCCCAGCCCCTGCTCAGACAGGACCCCACTCTGGGCTCTGGGAGAAGGGAGCGAGCAGGAGAGAGAGGGCGGCGCTCGGCCAGAATGGTGGCTCAGAAGCCACCACAGCCAATCTTCTTGCCATTGGCGGGGCGGGGGGCAGGCAGCTCTGCTCCACTCCCTCAGGATGCACCAGGGGTTTCTGCTGCCTACAGAAACCATCTCTTCTCGCCCGGAATACCTGGGCCCCGCGCCCCACTTCCCCGCTGGGTTCACTGGCGCTAGGGATGTGGGCTCAAGGGAGACAGGACAGAGTGTTCCCCTTCCATCCAGGAGTCCCTTCTCTAGGTGGCAGGACATGTGGTCTGCAGCTCTCAGACCCACTTCTGTGTTGTCCGAAAACTTCAGCCAACAACTGCCTGCTCAGTGTACAGCCCGGCTGGGGCCAGCGGGGTGGAAGCCAACAACTGTCCACCCTTAAAGAGCTCCAGTTTTTCCTGCTAAAACATCTTTCCTCCTTTTTGGACTGAGGGGTGGGGGTTGGGGGTGGGGAGGCAAAGATGGGCTGGGGTCCTCTGGGGGCAATTGTTCCCCACTCCCCAGCCCTCTCAGAGCCTGGCTAAGGAATGATGGAAAGGCATCTCACCCATGGAGTGAATGAATGAGTGAACCCTTCTGATGCATGGATGGACAAACAGATGGGTGGGCTGGATGGGGCGGGCTGGACTGTCACGGTGGAAAGATAACAGAAAATATGATAACCACCATAATAATGCTAACAACAGCCAACCTGTTGAGCAGTGACTATGTACCAGGTGCCTTAGGCTTTTCATACACTAAGTCCTCACACTGACTCACGAAGGAAGGCACTACTATAAAAGCCATTTTTTTCAGATGGAGAATCTGCTCCTTAAAGAGGTTAAGGAACTTGCCCAATGTCACCCAGCCTGTAAGAGGTGGCACTGGGACTTGAACACCAATGAAGGCATCGCAAGCCTGGGCTCTGGCTGGTGGTGGGTATCAGTGAGGGGGGGACGGGGGGAATCTCCACGCAGAGGGAGGAGCTCTGCCCAGGCTCTGCCCTGTGCTGGGGTCCCCCTCAGGGGCTGAGGAAACAGTTATCTCCTTGGGCTTCACTTTCAGATACTTCTCAGCCCAGCACAGGTGGGTCCTGCACGCACCCCCTCCCAGGGCCTAGGCCCGACCAGCGCCAGTTCCCTGCTGCGCTGCAGACATTGGGCCCTAATCCGCGCCAGGGGCCAATCACCCGGTCCCAGAAACTTCAGGAAGGCCAGTGGTGCCCTCCCCTTAGACCGTCTCCCAGCGCCACCCCCTACCCCCTTGGGCCCTCAGAAGTCAGGGGTCGAGGCTCCCGGGCCACGCACCTTCCAGGCGCATCCCCACCGTCAGGCACTTCTGGAAGCGGCAGAAGGGACAGCGCTTGCGCTGCGTCTTGTCGATCTTGCAGCTCTGGCTCTCGGTGCACGTGTAGTGCTTGTTGTTCTGCACCGTGCGCTTGAAGAAGCCCTGCGGAGAGGGGAGTCAGCGCGGGAGGCCCCGGTGCGCTCAGGGGTCCCAGCAGGGCCCCCAGGGGTCCCCCCGCACCCCTGCCGCCCGCCCGCCGTTCACCTTGCAGCTCTCGCACGTGAGCAGCCCGTAGTGGTAGCCGGACACCTTGTCCCCGCACACGGGGCACAGCTCGTCCAGGTCCTCGTCGTACGAATAGTCCATGCCCGCGGCGTCCGCCTGCAGAGGGAGGAGCGGGTCAAGCGGGCCGACGGCGACCGGCGGCGCGCTCACCTGCCCGGCCGGTCCCGCGCCCCGCAGCCGCCACCCATCGCGCCCTCCTCGCGGCCCGTCGCGTGGCCCCCTTGGCGGCGCCTGCCGGGTCCGGGCGGCCCGAGGAGCGCCCTGCGCAGCCCCGGTGGGACGGGCCCGGGGCAGCCCGCAGCCGGCCTCTCCCGACCCGGGCCCCGCACCCCGCGCCGCCGCTCACCGCCCCGCCCGGGGCCTCCTCCCGCGCCGCGCCCGCCGCGCCGGGTCCGGGAGCCTCGGATTCGATGCGCTTCGATCCGGATTCGTTTGTCTGAGAACAAAACCCCGATTCTGAGAAAACGAGATGGGATCGGCCGCGTGGGGGACGCCAGTGAACCCGGCGGGGAAGTGGGGCGCGGGGCCCAGGTATTCGGGGATGCGACAGAGACGAGGGAGACAGAGACAATGTGGGAGAGGCAGAGACGTGGGCAGCCACGAGAGCGAGGGACACCGACCGACTGCTGAACGGAGAGCGAGCCCGAGAGTGGCACAGACACACCGAAGCCGAGTCACAGAAAACCTGGGGAGACGAGATAGAGAGGACGAAGGAGGGACAGAGGAAGACCAGGTCAGAGACACCGAGAGACAGAGGCCCACAGAGAAAACCTGGGAGAGACACAGTGATCCACGACAGACAGACCGAGACACCGCAGCACGGGAGAAAGCCTGCAGAGACCGAGGCACAGACAGTGACAGGGACACCGAGAGAGAATCTGCAGAGGCGGAGGCGCCCAGCAAGAGGGTCGGGGACCTGGCGACGCACGGAAAACGGCCGGACCCGGGAGCCGAGAGGCGTGTCCCGCAGGGTCGGACCCAGACCGGGACCCAGACCGGGCCCCAGCCCGACGACGGCGCCCGGACAGAGAGCCCGAAAGCGCGGCGCCGCCGGGGCCCCCGGACCCGGAGAGACAAAGCGCGCGACAGCGACGGCAACTGGAAGCCCGCGCCCCCGAGACCGAGACGTCGGGTGGAGAGAGTGCGGAGAGGGCGCAGCCGAGACCGCGGGCGCGGGGTGGGAGCCGCGGGCCGGGCGCCGGGCGCACAGACCCCGGGCGGGCGGAGGGTCCAAGTCCCCAGGAGGGCGGCGCGCAGAGCCGGGGCCCGCGACGCGGGAGGGGGCACGACGGCGCCCCACCGGCCGCTCCTGGGAGGAGCGCCCCGCGGCCCGCCCGCGCGGAGCCCCGCACCTCCCGGCCGCGCCGCCGCCGCCGATGAGCCGCACCCGGGCGCAGCGCCGCCCGCCCGCGATGACGGCCGCTCGGGCCGGGGGCGGGGAGGCGGGGGCGAGGGGCTGGCGGCGCGGGGCCGCGGCTCCCCCCACCCCGCCTCCCGCCCCCGCCGCCTCCCGGGCCGCTCCGAGGCGCACCTGGGGCCCGGGCCCCTCCGCCGCCGCTGCCGCTGGCCGAACCCGCCGCGCGGGGCCGGGGACTGGCCCCTCTTTAACGGCGCGGGGGGGATCCGGGGGCGGAGGCCCGGCCCGCGCCCTGCCCTCCCCCCGGCCGCCACGCGTCTTCACCCTCATCCTCTAGGCCCCTCAGCCCCAGCCCGTCCCCGGGGTCCGCACGCAGCCCGAGAACGGCGGAGCCCGGGCGCCCCGGAGTCCGGGCAGGTGTCGGGCGCCGGGGGGGCCTTGGGCCACCGCCTGCGACGGGAGGAGGCGAGCTCCTGTTTTCAAGTCCAGCTTATTCGTGGCCGGGGCCACGCTGGGGGCGCTGGTCGTTTTGCAGCGTGGAAGTGGGTAAGGACGAGCGTGGGGACCGTGGCATGGCACGGGTTCAAGGCTAGAAGCCGGGTTCTCCCGTTGGTCCTTCTACATTTCCTCAGTCGAGCCGTAAGCAAGTCTGTCCCCGTCTGCAGTCTTCAGTTTCCTCATCTGTGAAGTGGAAATGATGACCGGTCTTCCTTAAGGGTGGGTCGTGAGGATGAGCCGAAGTCGCGCTGGCAAAATACATGCCTGGCATGGCGGAGGGGCTCAGTGGCCCCGCGGAGAGATCCGCGCAAACCCCTTCTCCACGAGTCTCAGTGTGCTCGTCTGGAAATGGCAATCGTGGCCATCCTGCTCTGCGACTTTCCGAGGTCTAAGGAGGGCCCGAAGCCACCGCGGGAGCTGGGAGAACAGAGCCCAGGGGCAGGGCACCCCTGCAGCCCTCTGAGTCCTCACCTGGGCCGGGGTGGAGGAAGGGAGCGCCCAGCAGATTTGGGGACAAAGGGGTCCCCGGGCCAGGACGGGCAGAGCAACTGCTCTGGGTCTGGGGGCGTCCAGCAGGCTGCCCGCTTTTTTCAGTTGAAGAAACAGACCCTCGGGAGGAAGGGCCTTGCTCGCATCCCGCCCCCGCCCCCGCGGGCACCTCGGGTCCGAGAGAGTGCTGGGGACCGCGAGGCCAAAAAGCCGCGATCTTCGAGCCGGGAAATACCGCAATTTTGCTTTGGCAGCAAGGCAACCGACCGAAAGGCTGAGTCTGCGCCCCAGCCCAGAGGCCAAGGCTTCTGTTGGAGCTGGCGCTTTAGTCCCGCGAGCCGAAGCCCGGGGACCCCGCGCAGACCACCCTCATCTTGCTCACCCCGCGGAATGAGGAGCGGAGTCTGCAGACTTGCCGTGCAAGCTCAGGCAAGTCATTTCGCCTTTCTGAGCCTCAGTTTCTCCATATGTAAAATGGAAAAGATCGGCCCACAGATGGGGTTCTGCCGTTTCTGGGCGATTCCATAGACGAATATTGGTGAGGAGGGAGGAAAGAGACCCAGAAGCCATAGTCACGGCCCCCCACCCCAAGCCCCTGAGAAACACCACCCTCTCTGCCTTAGCTGGAGGCAGGGGCTACTCTGCCTCTGAACAGCTTCCCGTCAGCGAGGAGCCCTGAGAAAGTGGAAAGTAAAAGCGTCACCATCTCTGCAGGAGAGTGGAGGGGAACCAAGGGGGAGGACTGGGCTGGGGCGCCCAGTGGGTTACTCTATGCAGAGCCCACCTGGGGTCTCCTGGACATTGTTGGGAGGACCCAGGCAGTGTGAGCACAAGTCTGGGCTGGGGGCCCAGGTGGGGTGGTGGACTGAGCTCTGAGCCAGCTTTTCCCTTCTCTCTTCACCTCAACCCCCCTCTTCCCCAGGGGTTCTATATCACAGGTTGGGCTCCGTTGCACTCCCCCCCCACCGCAGCCCTAGGTTCCAGCCCAACATGTGGGGAATCACCGCCCATCACCCACCTACCCAGGGAGGCAAACATAGACCTGGCCCTGCCACAGTAGCTGGACTTACAGATGGACATGGAGACAGACATGCGGATACACACTGAGACTCAGACATCCACAGAGACAACACAGACACGCAGGCAGGGAGACCCAGAGACCCAAAGACAGGTCCAGAGATCCATGGACACACTCACAGACTGCTAGGCTCGGACCAACACACCCTGTAAACACCCAGCCACCAGTAGGCAGCGGGGCACCCGCAGACCCCCATAGGGCCCTTCGCCATGGGCCTAGCTCCTCCCGTCAGCTGCCCAGGGAAGAAGAGGGGGTAGCAAGGTGGGAGAGCAGGTCTGGGGAGACCCTGGCCCCTTCCCTGCCCAGAGCAGTGAGCACCAGTCACTCAGCAGAGCAGGCAGTGGCCGGCCCAGGCCGCAGGGAGGCACTGAGGAGGGAGGCTGGCCATTAGAGGCCTGGGCCCAGGCCCTCACTTACGGAGCGGAAGGAGAGCTCTCACGCCGGATGAGGGTGGACAGTGGGCACCGGGGGTCCAGGGGCAGGCTCCGGTGGCCCAGGTGGGGCAGTGGCGACCGTGGGCACGCAGGAACTCCTTCACACTACAGCGGGCGGCAGGCGGACAGCGGGCTGGCCCTGTCCGTCCGTCCTCCTCCTCCTCCCCGCCCTTTGGGGGGGGCCACCGGAGGCCCAATTGGTCTCTGCCCCCACGTGACTCCACAGGCCTCTCTCCTTCTTTGTTGGTGTTTCTCTTCATTTAGGTCTATTTTTTTTTTTTTTTCTTCTCCTAAAAGAAAAAAAATACCCCTATCTATCTGGGGGCCGCGGGTGGGGGCGGAGGCCAAGGCACTCTGGAGGCCTTGGCCAGCTGGCTGTTCCAGGCCGCTGTGGGAGCCCAGAGGCAGGGACCCCACGTAGGCGGGTAGGCAGCCCCGCTTGTTAGCGACTGGGTGGGAGTGGGACCAGATTTATGGGCTGCTCCCCCACCCGGCCTGCAGCCTGGCCTCTCTCCCCTTGAATGGCTACCTCCCTGGGGCCTGGCCCTGCATGGTCCATCTTGGCCCATACATGGGAGTGGAGTCAGGATAGGCTGGTGCAGAGGCAGGGGCACGGACTACTTGACCAGGTGGCCTGCTGTTGTGGCCTTGTCTTTTTTACTCTTCCATAAGGTAAAGAAAGAAAGGAAGGGGTTGGGAGGAACAGAAGGTAAGCAGGTGAGCTGGCTGAACATTTCATGGACGCATTCAACATCGGCTTCTTTGAATGTCACCATCTACTGTGGGCTGCTGATATTCCCAGTCGATAGCTGGAAAAACTGAGGCTGGGCTGAGACTGTCTCTGGGGCCAAGTAGGTGGCTACAGCAGTCCCAGTTTGGACCAAGTGGGTAGCTAGGCCAGGATAGGGCAGGGTAGATGGAAGTGGGTTTTATTTAGAAGGCCAGGCCTTCCCAAGCAGCCTGGGAGATGTCCCTGATCAATCCCTAAGCCCAGACAGGTCCTGAATGATCCTGGTCCTGCAGGACCCAGGTTGCTGGGCCCTGTGCCCCTCCCACACATTTTGTGCTCTTTGGTGCCTTCCTTGGTTCGTCTCACGTGTACTGAGTGCTCTCTAGGTGTCATGCACTGTTCCTGGCACTGGGGATTCCACACGATGACAAGGGAAGAGGATTTACCTCACAGTCATTCATCCTGGGGATGGAGTGGGGCACAGGGGGACGAAGGGGCAATCATTGTTGAGAATCACCACCCAACACACACACACATATCCCTTCATTTGAGGAAATAGACAAATCATGTAAAACACTCACCTAGCTTGGGATGAGAGGGATTTTTCTGGATAACTGAAGCCAATTATACAGGTATTTAAAAACTAGTGTGTTTTTTCCTCATTATGCCACTTAATTTTTTTGTGAACATACAACACTATTTTACTGACAGTCATAACTGATTCTACTGATCAAATATATTCTAATTGTAGCTACAACATAATATACAGCTTATTCCCCAAAGTGCACAATTATGTCTCTTTCACCTATAGAAGTTCTTACAAGATTCACTTCTCTTGCATATGGCTGAACCTAACGAGTCTCCCCATTTTATTTTATTTTATTTTATTTTATTTTATTTTATTTTATTTCATTATTCTTATTTTAGTGTCCCCATTTTAATGCAACAGTTTTGTTTCTGGATTAATACCACTCATCCTCTGAATTTAATAAAGGAATGTCCTAGCAAATACCCTGTGTCACCAATGTGTCACATACCTATAGCAACAACAGAATCACGGTTCTTTGCACCTCTTTTGATGGGAGACTTTGTGGAATTGGGTCCACTTTTCCTGCCTTCTGAAACAGAACAAACAGAGTCTTTTAACGCCATGAGGCCATGAAAAGAACCGGCCTGGCTTTATCATCGTCTCCTGGTGAGTCCTTGAGCCCTGAGGAGAATTGCTCGCAAAGACTCTGTATTAAATCCCAGTGGTGCCATTTTCTAGCTGTGTGACCTAGGACCAGTCACTTCCCCTCTCTGGGCCTTACGTCTTCTCTGCAAAATGGGGACGGAATGAGACAATACATGTAACATACTCAGTGGCTGCCTGCTGTATCATGTGTGGTCAATAAATGTTAGCAAAACACAAACAAGCTGAAGGACTGGCTGGCCTGCCCTTAGGGGCCCTTTCCATGTTGAGTCTGAGATTGCAACATCAACATGAACATTGTTTGCCCTTCTGTGATAGAATGACTCACCCCAGCCTGGGGAACCCTCAAGGAAAGGCATGATTTATCTCCGGAGCCTCAGTAGCCAGCACAGAGCAAGTGTCAGTTTGTTGAATGACTGCTTGTCCCTGCACCCGCTGCCTGTAGGCATAGAATTCTGCTGCCTGCTCCTCCTGTCCTGTCTCCTTCTCTGTAGGTGTCAGCTGTCACTTTTCACCATGTAGGCTGGGTGCTCCTCATCCCCTAATCAACCCTGGATTTGTTAACCGATACCCCCTTCCTTGGTGCTGCCCCTCTCCCACCTTCACCTGTACTGGATGCTCCATGGGGGTGGGGTTGGGCCAGGGGTCACCAGCATGCTGGGAATGGTGAGGCCCTAACTCAGAAGTGCTCCCTATGTGCCAGACCCCTTACTACTTCACACCTGCAGTCAGTCTCAAACCCTATCCACCATCCTGAGAAGTAGGTAGTATTTTCACTTCACCTGCATGTGCAGCATTTGAGAGATAAGGAAACTCAGGGCTCAGAGAGGTGTCTTCCCAAAGTCACAAAGCAAAGGTATGATGGGACCAGCATTCAAATCCAGGCAGTGGGTGTCCAGGGCCTGGGCTTGTAGGCACAGACTCCTGTCTACTCTGCCAGAGTCCCTGGGTGGCCTATTTGTCCTTTCCTTCAAGCTCCAGCCCAGGTGGTCCCAGGCTGTGAGACCCACCCGGAGGGGAAGGAGAAGGGGTGTAGTCCTGACTCAGGCTTCTCCCTCTTTCCCTCTCCAGGCAAACAAAGCCCAGGGTCTCTCTCCTAAGTGGGGACTTTCCCAAAGTGCCAGGCCTATTTCCTGGAGGTGGGATAAGGAACAAACAAACCAGAGACCCAGAAACTGAAATGGAGAGGAGGGGACAGAATCATTGGACTATAGTTGGGGTACAGTGTAAAAGACAGCAGGAAAAAGAGAGATGCTATAGAGAGACAGAGGCAGAAAATGAGAAGAGAGAGAGAAAAGGGAGATCCATTGATAGCAAAACGGACCCAGAGATGGGTGGGGGCAGGGGGGCATGGATGAGAGAGAAATCCAGAGAGAGAGAAGGGATGAAAGAGAAATTCAAAGAGAGAGGGAGAGAGAGTCTGAGGCAGAGAACGAGAAGCGAGAGGGGCAGGGGCCCAGAAAGCTGGAGGCAGAGGAGTGTGGATGTGAAGACCCTGTGCAGGGCAGCAGAGGGGGCGGGCCTGCTGGCAGCAGCAGAGGCTGTTTCCGCTGCACCCCTTATCAGCCTGCTGCCAGATGTTCAGATCCGATGCCAATGTCAGAGAAGTCCATAGTGCTGGGTCAAGGCCGTGGCCAGCGGGAGCCTCAGCTGCAGTGTGGGGAGGGGGGCTGGAGCTGCAACAGACCTGCTCACTCATTCTTCCCCCTCCCTCTAGTGGCTCTCCAGGCTGGACCACCTGGTGGTGGGAGAGACCAGGTGCCTTCTGGGGCCACTTCTCTAGTCTGAGAGCAGGGACTTGTGGAGGTAAAATGGGGCTCCTGGCAACACGTGGACATGTACATCTTTGCACACCCCCACATTTGAGGAAGCACAAGGACACATGTATGCAGACACACACTTGCACATACGAGTGCACAATGCCACATTGGGACAACTCACAGAGTCCAGTGCAGAGCTGCCCACCATGGCACCCCTCAGCCTGCCGGAGCCCCTGCTCTCCATGATCAGCTTAGTGCCCCCCCACCCCCAGCCCCCTCACCTGAGCCAGGACTGCAGCCAGAGCTGGAGAATCAAGGTAAGAGCCTTTCTGTGACTGGTGCTGTTCCCAAGGCCCATCCTGTTCTTCTATGAAGGGGACACTTTCAGAATCTGCACACCCTCAAGGGCTGGGCCAAGGGGACTTTCTAGAACGTGAGGCCTGGTGGAGCCTCAGGAGGAGATGCAGGAGCTGGTGTCTAGCAGGGCTGGGCTCCAGCCTTGGGCCCAGCCTCTCTCCACCATGCTCCTGGAGCGTGCAGCGCAGCTGGGGCCCCCTGCCTGGGGTTGCTTATCTCATGGTGCACACGCTTGGCCCTCAAAGGGTGACCCAGCCTTGCTCCCCACATTCCTCTTCAGCCACGCAGCCAGTGGGCCCCCCACAGCCCTGAGACAGGGCCTGTGCTTGGGGGGTGGTCAGAAGCCACCACTCAGAGCCACCCCCTGCTCTTTTGGCCCCAGCCCTCTGCAGACACTTCTGGTGTCTCTTTGCTTGTCTCTCTGCTGTTGTCTCTGCACATCTGCTCTTGTCTCTGTCACGATGAATCTATCACTATTTTTGCCTCAGTCTCCCTTTCAGAATGTCCCAGTTTGTTTCTCTCTGCTACTTTCAGCCTCTTAGTCTCTTTCTCTTTTCTCTCTCTGGGGTCCTTGAGTGGGACCACATCTGGAAACACCTCTGCTTTCTTTCTGGCTCACAGTGACCAGCCTCAATGGGAATGTATATGAGAACTCAGGATATACATGAGGAGACAAAAGGCCTGGGAAAGTGGAGGCCTCAGACCCATAATGTGTGAACTAGGGCAGCCCGAGCAGCAGAAATTCAAGCCCCTTCTCACCCACCTGCTAGGAATCAGCCCAGATAATGGGCACTGGTTAGGGCCTAGAGCTGGTGGTGGTCTCACCATGCAGTAGAGAAGACTGGGGGGTAGCGGGAGGAAGCTGGGGCTGGAGGTCTTCTGGCCTGAGGGCCTCCTTCCTGTTTGTAGGGAAGTGACTACCTCAGAAAGCTGCTCGGGGGAGAGGAGGGAGGCCATGGTGACTTCCGGGAAGCTGGCCAAGAGCCTGAGGCCACCCTCCCTGTGCCCACATGGGGCCCTCCGGTCCTGGCTTAAAATAGTGCAGTTCCTCAGCTGTGCTGCTGCTGGGCCCAGCCCAAACCTCATAGGGCTGCTGGCTGCTGCTTGTGCCGTCAGCAAGGGCCTATAGTAGAAGGATCCACTCAACTACCCAACTCTCCCCAGACTGTGGCTGGAGGCAGTGTGTCTTGGCAATACGGATGGGGTTGGAAGCTGCAGAGAAAACACAGGTTTCTGAGCCGGAAGGGCTGGATTCAAGTCTCAGCTCCAACACCATCAACTGTGAGACTTTGGGCTGGTCCGTGTTGCCTCCCTGAGCCTCCATTTCCACCAAGGTAAAATAGCATGAGTGCCTGGCTTTTAGCCTAAATGAGACCACATATGTAGACAGACTCCTCAGAACCTTGCCAGGCATAGAGGAGATATTCAAAAAATGGCTGGCTGTGCCTTGAACTCCTCACCCTGAGGAAGTGCCTCCTTAAAGTGTTCCTTGGTCCCTACATGGCTCCCAGGACTGTGCATTGAGCAGGGAAGGTCTGTGGAGAGGGAGCTTGCAGGCAGGGCAAGGATGGGGATGTGGTCTCCATGGTGAGACTTGTTGCCAAGGGAACAAGACTCCAAGAGCCCAGGGTCTGGCAGATGGGCACATTTGCCACAGGATCTGAGAGAGGCTGATCATCACTGTGGACCTAAAACTGATGGGCAGCCAGGCCAAGGCCAGACCAAGCCATAGAGGTGGCTCATGGTTCTGCTGGGTTGCTGCTGTTGGGGTCTAGGGGTGGCAGCTCCTGGTACATAGCTTCCTTTTTTACATACTGACTTTAGCCAGCCAGTCAATCTTCCTTAAACTCCTGAGACACAGGCACTATCATCTCCATTTATCTGACAGGGGAAGTGAAGACCAGAGAGATATCTCTCTGGGTCCAGGTCACATACAACTGGTAAGGGGAAGAGCTGGAATTAGAACTCAGGTGGTAAGACCCGTGGTTGATGTGCCTGCTGTCCCACAGGCTGCCTGAGGGAGATGATCCCTAGGAAGGGTTCTATGTAGCCAGACCCAACCTCATCCCAACACCCTCCCCTACCATCATTTCTGGGGACTTCTGGCTTCAGACTCTGGCATAACCCAGAACAGCCAACATCCCCTATTTCTTCAATCACACAGAGATGACCTTACCTCCAAGGGTTTGCATAAGGATATGGATCTCGGCACAGATTCCTGCCTAATAGTAGGCACTCAATCAATGCCAGTGTATATTCATTCCAGAAGTCTCACTAGTTATGTAATCTCAGGCGAATTACTAACTCTCTCTGGGCCTCTGTTTTCTTATCTGTAAAATGGGATCATTATAGCAGCAACCTCTTTGGGTTGCTCTGGGGAATCAGTATTCTAATGCACATAAAATGCTTAGCACAGTGCTTTCCTTTCTACATGTTAATTACTTTATTATTCTTTACTTCTAGATTATTGCCTGGCACTCCAGAAAACCAAAAGCTCAGTGTAACTTAAAGTAACAATTTATAAATTTAGAGCAGTGTCCTAAATTTTATTCATAGACTACTGTCCAGAATCTTAATAGGAGGAAAAAATGTTCAATGCTCAAATACTTTTGGTAGAACATGGGATAAACAAATTAAATTTTCTTCTCAGAGCCTTTAATATGCCAATGAAAGTTGGGAATCAATGAGAAGACACAGGGCAGTATCTCCCAAATTTCTGGCAAAAGAATTCCTACTTCTTTTTCCCACCTCATGGGATGTCTATGAGCGCACTTCAAAAAGTTCATGGAAAGATTTGCATTACCTTTTTTTTGTTGTTAAATGGTCCTTTATTATTTTCCTGTGTTTTTCTTAACTAGCTGGGCATTCTACTACATCACTGTTGACCTCATCTATGACGTCATGAGGCTGGCGGCCATCAGCATTGTTGCCCACAGTCTGGGCAGTCCCGAGGATCTCTTTAATTGTTCCAGAGAGTTCTCTATCCAAAGATCTGTGCCACATTTTTCGGACAATGTTGATGATCTCATCAAAAGTGTATTTCTACTGTGTTTAATGTTCTTCTGTTTCTTTCTGAATTCTTGGTGGTTCCTTAATGGCTTTGATGATCAAGGCAGAGGCGGAAGGTACTACCTCAATCTGGGCTTGTTTGTTCTGAATGGTCAGTTTCACTGTAATCCTCAGAACTTTCCAGTCACTGGTTGCCTTGGCAATGTCATCACCAACCCTTTTTGGAAAAAGAACCAGGGGGCTGATCTTGGGGTCCAGGACAGATGTGGCAGCAACTTTGCCACCACTGCACCTCAGGTACATGACTTTGATCTTATTGGGCTGAAAGTTGAAAAGTGCATTATTTCAGTTCTATTTTTCCATGACCTTTCGGAGTAACTTTGCATGTTCTGAGAAATACAGATTTAGTGCCTGCAGCATTCTGCGTGTTTGGGACAGCACTGCTTTTCAGCTCAATTTGGTCGGATCTGTTCTTCTATCTCTTGCAGAATTAATCTTTTATTAGTTTAATGGAGTTCTGTTTTTCTTAATAGCAAAAGGTTCAACCAAAGGCCATTACTGAGGTTTGTTACAAACTCCAGACATTCATACTCAGCACTACTGAATTGCTAAGGCTGAGCTGGGAGGAATCCTGTTGTAACTTTGGTATCAGATAGACCTCGATTCAAAAGCCAATTCTGCCACTTACTCGTGTCATCTTAGGCAAATGGCTTAACTTCCTCGAGCCTCAATTTGCTTGCAACTAAAATGGGGCTGAGAACTATACCTTGCGGGGTTGTTATGAGGATTACATGAGACAACACAGGTGAAGCACCAACCACAGTGCCTGGCACTCACTATGTGAACAGCCAATGTGTTTCTCCTCCTCCTTGCACCTCTGCGTATCTGTTCTCTCTTGTAGACAAGGAAGACAGTCAATTAATTTGTTGTGCAGTATTTCCTTTGTTCTAACACCATCTCTTTCAAACCTCAAGGGCTTTCTGGTCCCTTGTGATGGAGGCTGAGGTATGGGAAGGCAGCTGGGCTTTCCTCATTTCACACAAGAGGATTTAATCGACTGCTCAGACTCTCCTCAGCTTTTGTCTTCCTAGACTGAGGAGCCTTCATCTTTCCCATCTGTCTTCACACAACCCTCAACCTAAACTCTGCCATCTACTGAATGTATGAGCAGGATTACAGGACAGTTGGGAATTTGATTGGACAGATCTATCTGGGTTCAAGTCCTGACTCTGACACTTCCTATGTGACTTTTGCCATGTCCCTTGACCTCTCAGTGCCTCCATTTTCTCAGCTCTAGAAAAGCTGTTAAAGGACCTCATCTATTTTCTGAAAGAAAGGTATTAATTTGCCTGCTAGACCTAGCAGGCCACCCACCAGCACACTGCTGTCCCTGAGATGCAGCTCTTTCCCGAGACTTAGGAGATGCTTTTCTTTCCCCAAATTCCTGACTATGGCATTCAAGGCCTCAACTGCTTCTCAGCCTCAACCCTTGCTAATCCCTCCCGTTTGCCACCATTCCTGCTGTGGCAGTCCCTTGTTAGAACTGAATCCTCCATATCTTTCTCATCACACATGGGCCTTTGAACATGCTGTTGATTCCTCTACCTGGTCTGTCCTCCTCTTTGCCTGGTGACTTCCTTCAAGGGCCACCTTCAACAATACTCATCTGTGAAGCCCTTCCTGACTATCCTGAGTAGAACAAGCCACTCCTCTGGGCCTTTACAACCCCACTCACATCCCTAGTTACAACCCTCATCCCGCTGTACTGCAAAGGTCTGTGCCTCTCCCACTACTCAGTTCCTCTACTTGTGCCACTTTCTGGCTGGGTGAACTTGGGTGAGTCCCTTCGTCTCTCTCAACCTTAGCTTCTTCATTTATAAAACAGAGGTAATAATCCTTGAAGATCAAGGAGGTCCAGGTTTGTGAAAAGTCCCAAGACAGTGCCTGGCACACAGAGCAGGCTCTTCAATCAGTGCTGGTTCATTGATTCAAGCAGTCCTGAGAGACCACCCTCTGAGACCACCCTCTGCCAGCCCGTCAGCAATAGGAATTGGGGTGGTTGTCTGCTATATGCAAGAGCAACAGGTCTGAAGGCATAAGTCAGCTCCTCATGACGACCCATCGTCCCTCCCCAGAACCCCAAACAAGCTTCACAGACAGATGCCATGTGCAGAAGGATTCACATTTATTGGTTCAAATACAGTACCTAACACTTGCTAAACATGCATTTCACACTAATTGGTCACATTTCCACAGGTAGTCAATTCACAGAACAAAGCCCATCCTTTGCCAGCTGGCAAGGGTGGGAGGTAGCAGAGGGCCTGGGTAGCCTGCAGAGCCCGCCAACTATCATTTGGTCATGCAGGGTTGATGCAGCCAGGCTGGCAGGCAGCCCTTGGCCGGCCCTTTGGGGACAAGGGCTCAGAGACATCCCGTTTACTCAATTCCTACACAGGACTGTGGGTGGAGGTGGACCTAGGGTAGGTAGCTCAAGGGTAGGCTCATGGATACATGTGCCACCAGAGCCCCTAAAGATAGTGTTTGTGGGAGGTGGTGCTCCCTACAGGAAGGCAATGGAGGCCTCTTCAAGGGGGTGGCTAGTCCCTGGCTGGACAGGTGGGAAGGACTCCCCAGACACAGCCCAGACATTACAGTGCAGCCACAAGCCCCTATCGCAGGCCTAGGATGGCAACACAGACAAAAACACCAACACCCCAGGGCAGGCAGGGTTTCTTTCCCGACAGAAACATGTAAACAGAGCAGGAGCTACAGTATTCTTTTCCCACAGGATTCCTCAGAGAGGAATAGACCAGGATGTCACTCAAGAGGTAGTTTTTTTTCTTCTTTTCATTGGAAATCTGAGTCAATATTATCATCTATTACAAGACAATTTCAGAGAAAGAAAACAATGGTCACCAAAGGGCAAATACAATCCTTTGGCAGGCAGGGCTGGCTTCAGGACTTGGAAGACTTGCCTCCACCAGTAAGATAACTTTTTTCTTGGGCTTATAGCAGGCTATGGCCTTCCTCAAAGCTTCCCTTTGAGCCTACAGTTGGTTCCTGAGCAGGCTGTCGCTCAGGGAGGGCTGCAGGCCAAGAAGAGGAAGGACAAATGGGGACTGGACTGGACAGAGGAACCAGGCTTCTTATATGAGTTGGCAGAGGCAGCTCTAACATGGCTCATGTTGCAGGATAGCCAGAAGTCTTCAAGTCTCAAGGTAGCCCAGGTCTGGCCAAGGAGGAAGCCCCAGCTTGGTCCCAGGCTCAGCAGGCTCTCTGGAGCTCCCACCTCTGAGGAAACAGTCCAGGTCTGGCTCCCAAGCCCAGAAAAGAAGATATTGCTGTGGCAGCCAAGAGAGGGGTTGCCGGGGACCCTGTAATTAAATACACATCCCTGAGCTGTGGCCCTAGAAACCCTTGCCTCAAGGCTAACCAGTTTCCAGTACCTGGTAGAATAATTGCCGTTTCTCATCCTGAGACACAGATATTTCACAGACACTGGACATAGATGCTTCAAGCTGAGGAAAAAGGGAGATGATCAACTGCAAAGGCAGAAGGGAGTGCAGGGAACTCTCATGGATCAAGGGGAGAAAGTACAGTAGTGGGGGTTTTTTGTTTAGTTTTTTAGTTTTTTAGTTTTTTTTTTTTTTACTTTAAAAAAATTAATAAAGAAAAATTCGAAGTTTAATAGAAGAGCTGGTCTGAAAGACTGGATTTCTTAAAACAACTGCAAACATTTAAAAAGCAACGAGGAAAAAAGACATAGACCAGGGGCCCAGAGCTGAAGACCTGGAACCACTGCTCAGCTTCCTACCCTGCTGGGAGGCCAGGATCAACCTTACTTTGGCCAACCTTAGCCATGGCTTAGATGTTGCCCACAGTGGATTTGTCTATCTCCATCTGTCCCATTCCCCAGGAAATCAAGAATAAACAAATGTAGGAAATGGGTAGCAGAGCAATGCAGCTAGCTCAGAGAGCCCAGCCTTTTAAGGATCTGGTGACACTGACCATGGCAGGTATTCACTTCCCTGAGAAGGGGTGGCAGGTGACAGGCAGGTTGTTGTGGAGTGGGTGACTTTCAGAGATGTTATGGACACCCCTAGGTTCCCTCTATCCCTTTTCTGGTTCTCGGGAACAGGACAGGGAGATTCCTGCCTGCTTCCTTCTATCCCTCAAGGATCACCCACCTCACCTGTGGGTCAGACACAGGGGGCTGGGTGTGCTCTGAGCCAGGTGGAGTGCTTCTGAGACAGGTTCTGGAGAGTTTCTCCAGACTAAGGGCAAGAATACCAAACCTTGTGAAGGACTCCAAAAGTCTACAAAGGGAGCCAGAGAGCATGAATTACAGATGAAGTTCCAAGATTCCAACTTTTGTCTTGGGTCAAAAAAAACATTCAAAAGGGAAGGAAGGTAAAAGCTTACATGTTTCAGTGCAGTACAAGGAGGTGGGGTTCTGCTTTTCCACACAGTTTTCAGGTCATATTTTTATGGTGGAAAAATTCTCACTCAAAATGAGTGTTTTTGGTGACTGGGGATCAGAGAGAGGACAGAAGAGGAATCAGACAACAAACACAACTTTTTTCTTCTCCCACTAGCAAAAAGGCTACCTGTTAACCAAACATTATGGGAAGAAAGGCAAAAAACAAACATACCAAACCTTCTCCTCCAACCTTTCTCTGTGTCCTTCAAACCAAATTCAAATATATCTAGTGGCTGACCTAATGTCTCCACGTTGCTAGCTATACTCCTACCTTCTCCTCATAATACCTGAGTTTGCAACGCAACACATTCACTTTACCCTGTTTAAAAAAAGCCCACGTCATAAAAGGACTGGGTGCAGAAGACATTAAAGGCGGTCCACAGGTCAGACTCTGGCTCGGAACACACGGCCACTTGGCTCAGAGATTCTGCAGAGCTCTCAGCAATGAATGGGCTCTTTGTTCTATGGAATCTGCTGCAAACATTTGTAAAAATGGATTTGTGCAACAGCAACTTGCAGAACATTTCTCCCACTTCACAAATTAACAACTTCCTCTGTTTAGTACTACATTATTAGAGAGACATGTTCTTGCCTCATCAGAGAGCAATTTCCTTTGACACCCAACACGACAGGTAAAATGCTTAATTTGAAAAGCAATTTCAAAAAATAATAATTTGACAGATGGAGGTCTAAGCAAACAATGATGTTGCACACAGGAGCCATCTTGGAGAAGGGGTTTCTGATATGTGTCCTCTCTCCTATCTTAAGTAAAGCAGCTCAGAGTCTGACCTGTAGCCAAAAAATGTGACCTAGTTGGTTAAATAAAAAATTCAGGGAAACAAGAAAAATATTGTGAACTTAGAAATAAACAGATACATACACACATTCACAAACAAAATCTTCCCACTGATGTGCTAGTTGGAGCTTTTCCTGAGGAACATGTCTCTTCTTTCTTTTCTTTCTCAGAGCAGTTGGGGAAATGGCATTGAGGAGCAATGCTCTGAGTTTTAGATCCATTAAGGGACAAAATTATCACTCTGCTGGTACCCGTAACATTTCAACAGAAAGAAAAAATTACAATCAGACACAGACTACCCAGTATGTACACAATGTGGGGGCCTCCTGGATAGATTTACTAGGCTGAGTTGGGGAGAGAGCAAACAGCCTTTGACTAAATAGGCAGAAAGAGGTGCTGTGGGACCCTCAGAACCACTTAGATCCCTGGATGCACCCAACTAGGTGGTCAGTCTGCTGCACTGGCTTCAGAAGGTACCTGCATGTAGGAGGGGGCAATTGCTATACTAAGGCAGAGAAGGGAAAAGCACCTGAAAGAGTTTCAAGACAAACTTGGTATGACCATTGGCCAAAGTCAAGAGGGTAAGGAACATTTCCTGGGATTAGGTGGGGCAGGTAGTAAAAGAACAAGGGGTCCAGGCCATATCTGCAGAGGCAGCCAGGCCCTTAGGAACATGAGGTAGTTTAAAGCCCCCCTTCCCTTTCAGATGCTTTTGGCTCTAGCCCCCCAGGCCTTGGCCAGGCAACTGACACTATAAGGGGCAGTTGGGCCACTCTGGGCTTTGGGCTTTCTGTTCTGGGGCCCTGAGGGAGCCTGGTCTTATTTTGGAGAGATAAGCAGAACTTGAAGTAGAATTTAGGGGCAAAATTTCTGGTCAGCAGGTGGGTAAATGGTCCTTCCCACTATTTAAAAAAGAGAGTATAATTTTTGGATTCAGTCCTGGGGGGTAGGATGGGGTGGGGTAGAGAGAGGAACAGTGGATTCCAAAGGAGGAAAATTTATTCTTATAGCAGTCTGGCCTTTTTCCCACTATGCTTTGAAGAAAACAAAGTGAAAAGAGAATAAATCATTAGTGGGCACCAGTATTCAGAACATGGCATTTTGCTCAGTCAGTTTTTTCAAAGCGCCAATAGGAAGTCAAATTTATAAGGGAGAGGAAAGGAGTCTGAGGCAGGTAGGCCTTAGTAGATCCATGTAAGGAAACTAGGTAGCTATGAGCTCCAAAGGAGCTGGTAGGCAAGTCCTATGGATTGATTTATTGCCAGGACTTTGCCTGGATGAAAAGTTGACAGTGGTGGTGTAGGGGGGTGGGGCAGCAGGGTGTGAGGACAGAAACCATTCTGCCCTTAGGATTTGTTGGGTGGGAGGACACCTGCCTTAAATTCGGTCACTGTGCCCTACTTTCTCATGCTCTCCAAAGAAAAGAGACAGCTTAATCCTTATCTTTCCTGTTTCCAACATCTCACCCACCATGCTTAATAAATCTCCTAACAACACTTTGCCCCGTTGTGGTGTGCTCTTTTACCTGTCAATTCAGTAGCTAGAAAAAGGCAGTTTGCTCTCTGACAGACGAATGTATGAGTATCCTGAGAAAATGTGGAAAAAGTAGGGATGGTCACTCCTTTCCCCCCATTTCCACTGAGGTAGTCGTCTCTGTCAACATTATGGAAATAGTCATCTTAGCCCCATCCCACCCTCTCCCTCAAAATACAAAAAAACTATCTCTAAACAATGACAACACTGCAACATTAAACATCTTCACATTCTGTAAACTGCAAGGAAATGCATTGGCTGCATTCACACAAAAGCATGTGCATCGTGTTGAAGGCCATACATTCAACTCTGTCGTGAAATAAATATATAGAAAAAATGAGGTTAAAAAACAGACAAACAAAAAACTCTTCTTGCTATGGAGGCAACTGGAAATACTGCTTCACAGCCTCCATCTTGGTCTCTCTGGCTCTTTCCTCCGGAGCCTGTCCTGCCCACCCAAGGCGCTGTGGTTGGCCTGAGGAGGGTGCTGGGAACAGGTCATTCCTTGCCCACACTTGTCTTGCAGGAATGCAGCACCACCTTAAAGAGGAGGGGCAGCTGCTCCAGGGGTACATTCACCATCTTTCCTGGGAACAAGGTGGGAGAAGAAGAGTTAGCGGTGGCCACTGGTGGAAGGGCAAGTCTGCCTCCTCTTGGGCTGGTGGAGGAAGGATATCACTTTGCTGAGTGACTAGGAAAAGGGAAGTGCCAGGAGCATCACAAACGCCAAACAGACTGGGCTAACATCCTGCTATCCAGACCCATTTTCGTGCCCTAGGGAGTCTAGAGATGGTTCCATCTCATAATCATTTTACTACCCAGGAAATACTTACTCTGTACTAGGTGGTTAAAAGCATTATCTCATTTAATTCTCACAATATTTCTGTGTAACAGATATCACCTTTTATCTCCATTTTATAGATGAGAAATCTGAAACTTAGAGGTAGTCCTAGATGTCCTCTCAGAGCAAATACCATGAGAAACTTATATCCTGTTTTCTTTTTTTTCCTGGTAGATTCTCTAACTAGCATTCTACAAAGCATTGGCTCTCAGAATAGTATAATAGGTTAATAAAAGTACAGGAGGTAAAAAGGGGGGAGAGTTACAGAAGCAAATTTGAGAAATTCAGGGTTGAAAGAGCATTACAGGTTTCTGTATTGAAGGACTTAGAGTATTTAGTGTGCTAATATGCTTTGTAAATACCTAAGGCTGTGGTTGTCTCCATCAATAACTTAGAGTCACCTGGGGAGTGTTTTAAAAATACTGATGCTCGGGCTCCACATCATACCAATTAAATTAGAATCTCTGAAGGTGCAACCCAAACACCGATATTTTTAAAGCTTCCCAGGTGACCAAAAGTATTGCCAGGGCTGAGAAATCAGAGCTATAGGGGAGAGTGGTGTTTAATTACTGGCTTGCCTTTATTTCACAGAGCACCTGACTAACATCCTATTTGGTAGAATATAGTTTAGAAAATGCTGAAACAAACTATCAGAATATCCCTAAAATTCCAATAGTTTAGGTCTACCTCACATCTGCTAGACCACTCCGTGGCCCTTGTCAAATTGAAAATTTTTTCCTTCAAAAATTGTATTGCTGAATTTTACAGGAACAATGCCAGACTAGAGGTCACATTTCTGAGCTGCTCCTCAGTATGTGCTGGACAGCTATAAACAAAAGAATTTTTACTAAATGAAGTAATAAACAACAAAAAAAAGCCAGGATTTTATATTGAAATAGATCCATTTAAATGTCAAGAAGATCAGAAGGGGGTCAAGACCACACACAAACACATACACACTCCAACACACAAAATTCCATTGTAAACGAAGGATTTTAAAGATATCAGTTTAAATAAATGATCCCCTAAAGCTCATGGGCAATTCTAGGAGATGAAGTTAATTTTTTTTATTGCGATATAGTTCACATACCATAAAATCCACTCATATAGTATATAATTCAGGAAATGAAATTAATTTGAGATACTCTAAGCCTGTTTCCCCATCCATAGAATGGCCATTATTACCAACCACCAGCCTTGCAGTGATTGTTCTGAGATTAAATGATATAAGGCCATAAAGTACTCTGCGTATCACAGGAGCTCAGGAAATGTTAGCTTCTCTTCTCTACCAAAGAAACACAAACTTCCAGTTATAATAGAAATTTTCTGAGGGAAAGGGTGATAACTCTTTTATGTAGCTGATGAAAGGCCTAGAATCAGCATCCTGAAAACCCTGCTCGACTCTTTCCTTTCACAAGCTAAGAGAAGCAAGGGTTGGAAGCCCAAGACCCAGGATATTACCTGCAATATATCGAATCTCAGGTAAGCACATCATGAGATCAGGAAAGCGGTTCGGCTGGTGTGTATATTTATATTCAGTGAAATCCTGGCAAATGTACCAGTATCGCTTATTCAACTGTTCCAGCTGTGAGGCACTGCTCAGACCCCTGATATCTGTGAAAAAACCAGAGGGAATGGGAGGGGCTTTCTTATGTGAAAGAAACACCAGCTCCTTGAATATGTGGACCTTTCAATTAAAAGTCATTAAACATTGTCACCACAGGGATCTTTTCTCTTTCTAATATGGAGGAACTAAGCTCTGGATAAGGGAAGAGAAATAAGGTAGAGAAGAAAAAAATAATATAAAGCACAGTCACTAGACTGAGCCCTTTGAGAGCAAGGCTATGTCTTTCTCAGCTTCATACCCAGCTGCCAACACAGGTTTTGGTTCAAAACAGGTACCAGTGAATGTTGAACAAATGACTGAATAATCTACCTTTCCAAATTCATCCTTCACAGTATCTTTAAATTCTCCCTTTGTTGGAGCCAATCAGAAACCTTGCTGATACCTACACATCCATGCTTGAAACACACACATGCACACACACAATCTCCTGTCTGCCTCTGTTTTCACTATTCTACCTGGGCTGTCCCTCCATTTTTTCTATCTATCCACACACACATCTTTTTTATATATAGAATATGAATATAAATATTCTATATATAAATCTTACCCAGGCTTTGAGGCCTGGCTTATATTTCTCTTCCTCCAGAAAGTTGCTACTGATCTCCCACCATCTGAGGTAATGAAGTAATGTGTTAAGAGCCATCAGAGTGTATGTATACTTCTTGAGGCCAGAAACCTGGGGTCTAATTTTTTTTTCAATGTCTTTAATGCTCGGCACAGGGCTTGGCCTAGGGGAGGCAAGAAGAACACAAGATAAATGCATGAATGGTGTAGAAGCAGGAGGAGGAGGTTTGGCCAGTGTGGGGGGAGAATAGGCAAAAAGCAGGAGATCAAGAGTCTCTGGACTAGGCAACTAAATACAGGAAAAGAGCACTTTCAATGCCACAGGCAGCAAAATAGCCTGGTTTCACTCTGGGAGTGAACACTCACTCATATGCTACTTTGGAAAAAAGAGAATACAAATTCTCCTTCATGTAATGCTTACCAGCAGCTACCAAGCGCCACTTGCAGGAAATACTCCACATAAATCACATCGGCACTGTTCTAATTAAAAGCCATGCTTGATATGTGCATGTGAGTTTTTGTGCACCCCCACTCTGCCCTAAAGGGGCTAGGAGAACCACTGCCAGCCTGTCACACAGGCCTTATCTCCAATAGTTTCATCAGTCACTCTGCTCTTCTTCAGTCACTGGTAAAGTTGGTACATGCTTTAAATGACGCATGTACTGTCCTTGGTGTCTGTGTTTAAATGCATTAAAACTGACTAAACAAAGCAAATACTCTTCCTTCCTCCGTGAGTTATAGAGACTGTGGCATTTAGGTTTGAAGAAAAAATCCTAAGCATTCCTTGCACTATAAAGGGGCAAGGTGATGACAAGGGGGAGCACAGGCCATCCAAGATTGGTAGCCACGTGGTGTGACAGATTCTGTATGATAGTCCTGAGGGTAAGGGGATTTAAAAAGGAAAGTAAATGATCACTGGCCAAAAAAAGTTCTCTTTTCTCTGCCTCCAGCCACTCACCTTGGTTTAGGAAATTAATTGCTTTCATGCACGCATATTCCTCATTGCTGACCTTCAGCTGATGGAACTTGTGATACAGGTAGATGAGCCGCTCAATCACCTCCATCCCTTCATCACTAAATCTGGAGAACAGACACAGGTGTTAATAGTGGGCTCTGATACCAGTGGAGGCCAAGCAAAGGCAGACAGAGGGCTTGTAAAGCTCCTCAAGGCATCTACAACAGGAAAGAGGCTGAGCTTGGGGGAAATGGAGTCCATAGCCATTGTGAAGGACGGGCAGATCCATGGTTTGTCTAGAGGCCAACATAGCTCATGCAAGCTGTTGTTCTCAAGGTCAGATGGAGTCAGTCAAATCTAGGTTCAAATCCAGTTCCATTATACACAGCTATGAGAGCTTGGGAAGGTCATCTGACCCCTCTAAACTTTGAGGTCCTCCTCTGTAAGATGATAATGCTTGCCTGCTTGGGCTAACAAGGGCCAAAGGTGGTTTGGGATGTAAATATGGAAAAATATGACATTATTAAGATACTGCTATTGTCGAGATGCAGCCTCCAGTATCAATGGCAGCTGCCATGGTGACTCTATGTGAGCCTCTGACACAATGCAGAAAAAGGTGCTGGTTGTATTTATTTAGGTTCATTGTTTCCAGAAGAGCTGAGGTTAAGCACAGAGAAAATTTTTATTGGCCGCCCTGACTTCAGCTAGGGACAAAGGGAAACATTACCTGAATCCCCATGCCATGCCAGTCTCTGTGTTGGGCACTTTGTGTATTATCTCATTTGATTCTCGCAACCCTGTGAGCTAGGTGTGATAATCATCACCAATGTACAGATGAGAAACAAAGTTGAAAGAAGAGAGGGGACTGGTCCACAAGCACACACCTAATTGGAGTTCGAACTTGGAACCTGGGCCAACTCCTCGAGGCCCTGCTTCTTCCAATATCTAAAGTGGTATCCCCTAGCAGAGGGGCCCAAAGCTGGCCAACCTCCTTTCTTTGAGTTAGGAGTGAACTCCTTGGGGAAAGACCAAGTTTTAGGCAAAGGAGGCCCAGGCTATGCACCCCAGGGGACTAATGCTCTGGGTATGCTTCAGACTGGGGACGAAGATACCACCAAACTAAGGAGGCAAACATTTAGTGAGGATTTGGGGTAAGGTCTTGCCTGAATCATTCCAGGAGTGGGGTGGACAGTGGACCAAGGGGAGTTTCAGATGAGCCTTAGATGGAGCTCAGTCACAAAGAGAAGATGCTCAGCCCCAGGGCTGCTTCCTGGTGACATGTTCAGATCTGGGCAAGAAGGCCCTATCTGGGCAGGGTCCAGAACACCTAGGAATGCACTATTGCTTTCTAGGCTTTACTGGTTTCCACGTTAACTCTGAAGGCTTTGCTAGGCTTTGCCTTCCTGGGCAAGCTGGGCTTTTTCTCTTCCCTGGGAAAGCCTGGCTCTGGTTGGGGTCAGAGGCACCTGCACTTCTCAAGCACCAGGGGGAGCCACAACAGCAGGTATAGTACCTGCAATCTGACCCTCTGCCTCATGGCATGGCTCCCAGTTAGTCTGAGACCAGACTTCTTCAGTTTGCTGATTTGAGCTATGATGGCTGACTCAGTTTCTCTCTGCACCTGGCCCAATGGCTTTTACCACTTTATTGACACTTTCCTAGACTGGCTGATAGACAATTCAGTATTCAATAACCACTGTAACAACTTTTATCATTCTATCATTTGTTGAGTATTCGCTACCTGACAGGCACTTCAAGTATTCTACATATATTATCTCACTGGATATTCCCAATAACTCCATAAAATGGATATTAATCATAATTCCCTTTATTCACATTTGGAAACAAAGGTTCAGAGAGGTTATTTACTATGCCCCTATTATGTATTACATCCTTTCACATGCATTCTTACATTCTACCATATTAATAATAACCTGGGAGATAAATAATACCACCTCCATGTTAGAGATGAGAAAGCAGAAAAAGAGGTGATTTTCCCAAGGTTACATAGCAAATAAGAGGTGGGGAGCCAAGGTTCAAACCCAGGTTTTCTAATTCCAAGCCTATAGACTTTTCTCTGCACTGCACTGCCCACCCTCTGATCCTGTCTTGTCCTTAACTGCTGACTGGGAAAGGCTACCACAGGGGACCCTCAAGAGCTCTGTGTTCCCATGGCAACTTAGCCCCCAGGGTGGGGTGGGGGAGATCCCTGGGAAAGTGTTAGGTTTACTGCAGTGTATGAAAAGCTGAGACTTGCAGGAGGGCAATGTGCTTGGGAGTGAAGACCACCCCTCATCATAGTACTTTGTTGGCTACTTATGTTTTGAGAGGAAAAAAAGGTCTTTCCTGCCAATTCCCTTTAGTATCTGATTATAGGAGTGGAGTGTGGAAGAGATGGGGTAGAGCAGAAAAAAGGAGGATGCAACGGGAGAAGCGGTGTCAGCATCTGTCTGGTGGCTGAGCAGTGTAGCAAGCAAAGATAATGCTCTGTCCCTTAATCAGCAACCTCTTGCCCCAAGTGCTCACTCTGGCACTGCAGAACCTGCAGGTGTGTGGCTATCAGCCAGATCCCTAGCCTGCAGTGCCAAACCTGACCCTGTCTGAGTCTTGACCTGAGGGACACAAAGGAGCTCCCAAGTGCCTGGCCTGTGCATATGCCCCAGATCTGCCCTTTCTCTTGGGGATAGCACATCCCTCTTTTCCAAATTTCCTACAACAGGCAACCATCATGGGCCCCTGGCAGTGGTGGGGGGCTGGCAGGCAGCCCAGCAGCCCCCACTCAGTCTCCACAGCCTGACTGCAAAGCTTTCCTCCACACCCCGCATCCCACCCCTTGATAAACAAAGTTGTTCTCTGTTCCATGGGCCTGCTTTCTTCTGCAGCCGTGCCTCCTCCACATCTGCCCACTCCACAGTTCTGACGCCCCTGTATTCCCTGTCTACAAATTATCAACATTCAAAGCCAGAAAGTTGGACAAACACACCCATTCTTCTTCTAGGTTCCCATTACACAAGCATGCTAGGACAAGGCAAACATTCCTGCCAAGATCCCCCAAACCACTGGACCATTCAGTCAGCAATTGAAGCTGACACTGTATAAGTTATGTCCCATTAAGAGGGCTGAGAGGCCCAGTTGTCTCTTTTTCATTCATCTAAATGCACCTACCCCCAGGAGCAGTCATCAGCCACAACCTTAGAGGAAATGTTATCTCAGCACCCATGTACAAACTCCAAGATGAAAAGTCAGACTGTAGCTCCAGAAAGTCAAACCTTTTGAGAAGGCTCTGGGAGAATAAGGGTAACGGTAAAGAGACTGGCTTTGGAGCACAACAGACGTAGGTGATAATCTTAACTTCATCTCTTTCTAGCTTTGTAGCCTTTAGTTTTCACCTCTCTAAATCTCATGCTCCTCATCTCTAAAACAGGAGTAACACTAGTGCCAGTCTCACGGGGTGGCAGTGAGGACTCAACAATTAACATATTAACAATGAGCATAAAGCACTTAAGTCGGAATATGTCACAATAAATACTCTATAATTGTTAGCTATTATCATTATTAATAGCTTTATCATCATCACTCCTATTATTGCAGCCAAAAGAAAAGATTGTGTTTCCTTAGCCTTATAGGCAGGGAAGCTGGGAGGGAAAGTTTTCCAGAGATCTGGCAGAAATGGAGCCAATGCTCATGAGATAGAAGTGCCCATTAAACCCCATCTAGCTCAAGGCATCTTCTCCTGAAGGTGAAGGAGTCTTGATTAGGGCCAGGAGCAGTCACTGGCTGGTGCTACAATCTGTTTTAAATCAAATTCACCCAGCTCACTGTCTGATAACAGTCTGATTAAGGAATACGGGCACCATAAATTTGATTCAATATTTGAGAAGAGAAAAGGAGGTGGTCATGTATCATTTGAGAAAAGCCTTTCATGACAGCAGGAACTCACTTGCACTCAAGAGTTGTACAGATAGTCTGGGGGAGTGGGAGCAATGCAGGAGCAGGAAAGGTAGGAAAGAGCTATGGCCAATTACAGATGCCACACCCTGAGTTTCCAACAGAGTGGGGACTACCTTTTACAGTGATTAACCTGTCTCCAGCAGTTCCTGACCTGCCATTTCCTATGACTTCCTAGCAGTCCCAACGCATCTCAGACTCCATAGACATCCAAACCAAACTCAGAATGGTGCATCTCCCATCCTATTCCTCTCAGGCTCCTTCATCTTGGCTAAAAGAATTGGTGCCCACCTGCCTAGCTAGTCTAAAAACCAGCAGTCGTTCCCAATTTTTTTCACTCATTGAAGTCCCACTGACTTTACCTCCTTGACATCTCCTAACTTTGGGCTGCTCCCTCTAATCCCAAGGTCACTGCTGCCTTGTCCGGGCCATGTTTTCTTTTACCTTGGGCTATGGAACAACCTCCTACCCAGCCATTGACTAGCCTTGTCCATGCCAATCCATCCTGAGCTTTACAGCCAGAGAAATCTTTCTAAAACTGAACCCAAGTGTGTAATTCTTCCATTTAAAAACTTCCTATTACTTAAAACTTAAAACTATTACACAATAAAGTCCAAATTCTTTAGATTGGCATTTGGAGCACCTTCACAACCTTTGTTTCTAGTCATTTCTTCCCTCATTTCTCTCTCTCAGATACATTCCCCCTATAATCTTATCCACAGAATTGCTTTTAATTCCCTGCACATAACAACCATCCAGGATCTCTAATTTCTAAGACTTTGTGTTATTCTCCTGCCTTTGACCTCTTCTCTCCAATGTACCTAGAAAATTCTCACTTCAAGGTGCAGCTGAAACATCTATTCCTTTGGTAACCTTCCCTGATTTTGCAGGTGGAGGCACTCACTCCCTAGTCTACTTTGTACTGTCCTGCATATGCTCCTCAATAGACCCATGCACTGTAGATTGTATTTGCTTCTATTTGCCTCCCAATCCCCTAAACCAAGAATAGGGACTCTCAGAGTCAGAAACCATATCTGCATCATCTATGATCCCAGCTTCTTCCCCAAACATACCCGATAGATGCTCAGTAAATGGCCATGGAGTCAGAACTAACAAGTTGAAGTTTAACACTTATTTTTCCATTGACGGATTCCATAGTAGAGTAAGAGTCCTAACAACAAATCCATTTCTTATCCTCAGAATCCACTTGAGTGCTCAGCAGCAACATGTGTTCCAGAGTTAGCATTGCTCAACAGAACTTTCTATGATGATGAAAATGTTCTGTATTTGCACTCTTCAATATAGTAGCTATTAGCTGTATGTGGCTACTGGGCACTTGAAATGTGGCTAGTGCAAATGAGGAACTAAATCTTTAATTTTAATTAATTTATCAGCTGTTATTGGCCTCTGCCTTGGTCTTGGGACTCAAGGGATTGGCTACAGTGAGATGGGATGCCTTATGAAGCTCAAAGCCACAGAACACCCTGCACTGCCAATGACCCCTGCCACCAATATAACACTGCACTGCAGACTGCATTTGCTTCTATTTGCCTCCCAATCCCCTAAACCTGTAGAGGGCCTGGGAAAACCCACCAGTCTGTAACGAATGGAGCCCAGAGGCTAAACTCTGTAGGCAGCACCGGGCTGAACTGGTATATTCCAGGCAAATAGGGAGGCTAGGCTCCCTGGGCCAGCTCTGACATTGGGGCAGGCTGAGTGCTATCCAAACACACCATTGGCCCAGTGTTACGAAGCAGAAGACAGGAATTTGATGGGAACAATGAATTAGAGGCTTTGGACAAGAGGTTAGGTCATCTACAAAATCAGATAGTTCTGTTTACAGGACAAAGTGTCAACTGGGTTCAAAACCCTGTCATTTATAGATCACCCTGAAGCCAGAAAGCATCATGAATAAGAAAATATTAGAAAACCAGGGAACAGAGTCAGCACCCAGACTCTTCCCTCCCTCAGCTGTGTAAAGGGCACTTGAGGGTATTGGAGCTTTGCTCCCAGCTTGAACCTTGGCTTGTCTTTATGCCACGATTGGGTGGCAGGGGGGAGATGCACACCAGTCTTGTGAAGAGAAGTGTGGGGGTTGGTACTCCACCCTCTCCAGTTTTCATCAATGGGTGCCTTGGAATTCTATGACTTCCATTATTTTAAACTATCTAATAAATGTGATTTAGTGAAATATCTATTTAAATGTGAATTAAACTTTATAAGACTTTTCATATGGATAAATTAATAAGCCAAAAAGCCATCTCAACAGATCATTTGTCCTGATTTGGGGGTCAGGAAATATGATCACTGTGTGCCCCAAGTCTCCAAAGTGAGTAAGTAAAAAGTGTGCATTGACAGGCTATGGAGCAGCAGGGAGAAAGACAACCCATTCTAGACAGAGAAGTTAGAAGGATTCCAGCCAGCTGGGATGAAATGTCATGCCAGAAAACAGTGAGGAGAACAATTCAATCTCTTAGTCCTGTGCTCTTAACATCTCACTGCATCTCAGATGCAGTGAAAGAGCCTAAACCTTGAAGTGAGGCAGGCATAAGCTTGAAACCAGGCTCTGGATTCAAATCCAAAACCGTCATGGGTGGGTCTCTCTGAACTTCTGTTTTCTCATCTATAAAACAGGCATAAAGACACCCATAATGCTGGAAGCTGTTAGAAAGAAATAAGACAATGATATAAAATATCTAGCCTAGTGCCTGGCACACAATAGGTACAATGATCCCTAGGTCTCCTTCTTGGATTGTAAACTACAGTTCAGAGCCCCTCTTGCCTTGTAGAGCAAGACCTTGGGTTCAGATTTTTGTTTTTCCCATATGCTGTAGACTGGATGCATTCCCCCACCCCCACCTCATTGAAGATTAAATCTCGACTGTAACTGTTGAGAGTGCGAAATCCTATTATGTTAATTGAAAGGTGGGGCCTTAAAGAGGTGATTAGATTGTAGGCCCATGCTGTGGTGAATGGGTTAATAATGGTGGTCTCTCTCTCTGCTCTGCCATTTTCAGCCATGTGAGATACCTGCATTGCTGTAAAGCCATTACCAAAGAAGACCCTCACCAGTCGTGTTCTCTGGACTTTGGATTTCCCAGCCTCCGAAACTGTAAGCAATAAATTTAGTTTTCTTTACAGATTACCCAGTTCCACGTATTTTGTTATAAGCAACAGAAACAGATTAATACACCATATATATTATCTTATCTCAGTAATCCTGAAATAAGAAAAACAACAGCTTAGCACTCTGTCAAGCTTGACTGTATAATATTTATTCCTCACAACTACCTTCTTGGAGAGGTACTGTTATCATCCCATTTTATAAATTCAGAAGCTGAGGATCAGAGACTTGGCCAAGCTAGTCAGTGGCAGAATGTGGTTTAATGTTCATCCTTTGGAGGGCTACACGATCCTGCTTTGCAGGGATGACAACAGTTTGGTTGCTTGGGATTTCTTCCCCAGCCAGCAGCCCTCACCTGTGTAGTTCTTCATCAGAGGGTGAGTACTTGGCGGTGACATCAGCCAGCTCCCCAAAGATCTGCTTGCTGTAAACGGTGAGGGAGGACAGCAGGATTAGTTCCTGCCACGTAGAGCTCAAGAGGCATGTGTAATCCTTGATTGAGAGCTCACAGAAGAAAGGCAGTTTCTTGATCCAGGCAATCTGCCTAAAGAGCAGCTCATCAGCCAGGCGGCAAAGCAGGGCAAACAGTTCTGCCTGTGTCACAGCATATCTGGGGGGTAGGGACAGGGGAAAGTCACTTCCATTGGCCAGAAGGGGTGGACAGGGGCACAGGGAGAGGACACTACTAAGGGCACAAAGGGTTCCTGGCAGTAAGTTCCTTGCCTCTGACCATGGGTCTCGAGTTCCATTCAATTCAATTTTCTGATAAAGGGACAGGACTGAGGCCAGTAGCAAGCTCAGGTATCCTCTAATATTCCATGTCCTGGAGAAAATTCCCAGGCATTCCTGCCCTAGTTTTGGCAATGAGAACTCCATGGGGTGGATCTGGTGCCCAACCAATACAGGGACTGGCAGAAAAATGTATCTCAGGGCCAGATGGCTGAAGAGAACAGAGCAAGTTCCAAAGCTTTTCCTACTCTCACTGCACCCCCTGGTGGTGAGAGTTCAGGAACCAGAGTTGCTCAGCCCTTCCTTTAAGGTATGGCTAGATGTAAGTAGCAGGGCATTTCTCAACTCTGGAGGCCTCTGAGGCCACGGACTCAAGGGTCCCAGCTGTCTTCTTCTCAAGGCCCCCTGGCATGACTCTTCCTCACAATCTCACATCCAGACTTATCAAGGTGTGTGTGACCTTCTTGTAAGTAGATATTTGAGTCTCCTCTTCTGAATCTTGGAAACCAGCTTTAAAAATCTCAGGCTACCTTTTAGGAGATCTAAGCTTGATAACATTCAAACAGCCTATGCTCCAGGCCAAAGGAGTAATGGGTGCAGCAATGAGTGGGCCTGAAGGCTGAACTATTATCTACTCAGATAGGGCCAACTGAGTACTGAAAGAGTATTCCATCCACCCACTCAGGCGGGCTAGGCTACCTATGTATACAATGGCTAGAGATGCAGTCAGGCCGCGACCAGTTAGGGCCTTGAGTGCCTTGGTAAGGTGCCTAAACTTGATGTATGATTATGCCCAGAATTATCACTCATCTCTGACACACAAATGCTCGCACCTAACCTTACCTAGGCCCAAGCGGAAACAAAGGCCCTTCAATTCCAATCCCAGAGGGACTGAGAAGTAACCCTAACTCCATGAGAAAATATGCTTAAGGAAAAAATAAGGGACCATTAACATCAAAGATAAGCACAGACTTGACCTCTGATGCTTGAGTCTTCACTTGTCATCCCAACTTGTCCCAAAGCCTGGGGTACAGCTGCCAGGGTGCAGGTGGGTGTGGATGGGACATTCCGAGATTTTAGGGGCCAAGCAGGGCAGAGCTCACTCACCCATCTTCGATCAACATAGGCGTGCCCAATGGCTCTAGGTCCTCGGCTGATACCAGTTGGTGAATCAGACTGTATGACTGGGGATCCAAGCTGCGAGCTTGTTGGGGCAGAAGTGGCGAGTGACCAGAATAGTTAAAAAGGTGTGGTATGTATTGATAATGTGGAGGCACAGACATTCCCATGTACTGCTCCCTGAATGCCATGAATCCATTTAGTTCCACAGACCTACTGAAGAGAAAAGTCTCCTGTCAAGCAGAGCCATGGCAGGTCTATTGTCTACTCAAAGGTAATGAACCAGAAGGTGGCTTAGGCATTCTTTTTGTCATGAGGTCTTGTCTTTATCAAGACAGGGGACATAATTAATGGTTACGTGAATGTCTCCACTACTAGATTCTCATCTGTGAGACAAGGACTCTGCAGGTGCAGGAATGTGGGGTTCACACTGGACATCCAATGCTCGGCAGAGTAGTTAGTGAATAATATTGGTTGAATGAATTCTTTGTACAGGTGCCACGTCCGGAGGGTTTTTAATGGATACTGATAGACTAAAAATGGGTATTTTTATTATTTTACTGCTAGGGAAAGTAAGGCACAGATAGGCTAAGTGCCTTGTGAGGCCACAAAACAAATTTAGCACCCAGCAAGGAATCTGGCATGTGACAACAACTCCATAAATATCCAAAGGAACAAACTAAGAACAGCTGAATGGAATAAAAGCTACAATTAAATATAAGGAGAAAGGCATATTCTTACCTTCCTCACCTTTCTTGGAGAAATCTAACCACTCTGTCGCTAATTAAAAAAAAAAAAAATCCTATAGCTTTTACCTAGATCTATCTCCTATACAGGGTTGTCAAACTACAGCCTGCAGGCCAAATCCAGCCCATGGCCCATTTTGGTAAATGAAGTTTTATTGGAACACAGCCACATCATTGGTTTACATATTGTCTGTGGTTGTTTTCATGCTATAAAGGTAGAGTTGAGTAGTTGAGACCCAGACCATTAAGGCATGCAAAATCTAAAATATTCACTATCTGGCCTTTACAGTAGTAGTTTGCCACCCCCGTCCTATAAGAAAGGTTTCTGGGAAAAGGAAATCTACCCTGCTAGCTGATGGCTCCATTTCACACCTAATGACTAACCTAAGATACCAGGCTTGAACCAAGAGTCTCTAAATTTGTATTTCTTTATAGCAGCAATTTGACTGCTGTAAAAAAGCCTTTACTATTTCTTAAAATTTATAAAGTGAAAAACATTGACTCTTGTGAGGCAGAGAAATTATAACTTAATTCAACATTGTAAATGTGGTTTTGTTTTATTTCAGTAATAAATGATGGAAAAGAGCTACATTAAAAATGTTATTCTGTTAGGTGAAGAATATATGGGCATGAATAGAAGCTATAGCATTTTATAGGTCTGTAGAAGAGACCCCTGACACTTTCAAGGTCTTTAGCATAAAATGGCCTGGGAAACACTGCTTTGCATCTCCTGGACCCTATCCCAAGAGCCTAAGAGACAAAGAGTACAATGGCTGAGACAACCTGGCAGGACTACTAGGCCAGAGATTTTTTTATGGGTCTACTCTTTGAGTGGTCCCTAGATGATGATGCTGGGTTTGCTTAAAGCTCACCTGGAGGACAGTGTGGAGCCTGGTGAAGGTTGGTTGCTCTCTGAAGCCCTGTGCCCAGGGGAACTGTGGTCGCTGTCACCATGGTTGCTCCAGTGATTGGCCTCTTCCTCAAACTCCTGCCCAGACATGATCCTTTCGATCTCTTCTTCTGATATCTTTAACAAGGAATTGATAAATGTTAGATTGGATGTTCAGAACACCCTTTGTTCCTTCTTCAGGACTGAGAGCTTATTTAAATTTCATGGGGATTCCAGCAGTCTCTAGAGAAAAACCTAGATTCCCTCTCCTCCACCCCCATACTCCAGGCCTCTCCGTAATCTTAGGATAGCTTGGCTGCTTGCCTCCCAGCACCATGGCCCATTATGGCCTTCCTCTTGCCCACTTACCTCACTCTCAAGCCACAAAGCCTCTAGACTCTTCAACATTCCTCTTTGTCCTTGAGTCTATTCTTTCCTAACCCTGAAACACCATTCCTTAATGACAATATTGGAGTTGCCCTTTAAAACTCAATCCAGATGTCACCTCCTTTGTGAAGCTTTCTACCACCACCTAGACAGAATTTTAGGTCCTTCTTCTATTCACTCATAATTCTGTGTATTCTGGGAGAGGCAGAACCACATAGTGGTTGAGAGTATGAATTCTGGAGCCAGACCACCTTAGTTCAAATCCAGGTTCTGCCACTTCTAGCTGTACAATCTTGGGCAAGTCATTTAACTATTTAAGCCTAAGTTCCTTCATCTGTATGGTGGAGAGAATAATAGTATCTACTTCATAGGGCTGTTGTGAGGATTAAATTAATCTACATCAAACAATTAGAAAAAGGCCTGGCACATAGCAATAATTATGGAAGGGGTGATAATGACATCATTATCATTATTTTTATAGCACTTATGGTAATAGATCATAAAAATATCCTCTGTAAGATCTAAGGCCATGATAGGACTTAGAAAAGAGTTAAGTACTCAGTAATACATTTTGAATAAACGAACAAATATTCATTTATTAAGTCTCAACCAAGTACCTCTACATAGTTTTTGTTTGTTTGTTTGTTTTTTAGGAAAAATGACATTTCTAAGCCTATCAAATAAAAGAAGAAATTGCAGCTCACAGAGGTAAACTGACTTGCCCAAGATCACATTGTGTGCCAATGTCTGGAAAGGAGCTTGAGGAAGGGGCCAAAGTATCGAAGTATTCAGTCCAGTACTCTAGCTACTATACCACAGACGGAGTGAATAAACTTTTTCTGTAAAGTGTCTAACCCAGGGTTGAGGCTTAACTGGCTAAACTCAGCACACAGAATTAGAGTGAGTGCTAAGGAGGAAGGGCCAGATGGATTTTTATTTGTTGTTCCTATGGAAACCTGGGAGGATCTTTTCTCCCAAGTCTGTCTGACTCAAACCTGCATACTTCCTTACTCCAACAGCCTGTGAGGGAACCTTGAGCTGCCTTGGTCATAAATATAGGAACATTTAGAACTGGAAGACAGCTAGCACACAGGACTTGGAGGGGAAACATGAAACACTTAACTGCTGCATAAGTTGAATGGCTGGTCTGAAATATCCTGAATTACATATTAAATTGTAGGGGTTGTTTTTTAAAATTCAGTCACATGTAGCGAACAAAAACACTTTTCTCTTAGGGGTCCTTAGAACCCTGAAAATCATTGTGTGCATTTTACGAGATATATGATGATAAAATGTGCTATCAAACTGCAAAACATTTATTGAGGCCCTGGCTGAAGCAGCCTCAGACTGGAGCTTGGAAGGCATGAAAGTACCTGGGCCAGTGAAAAGAGCCAGTCCTGGTGAGGTAAGTTTACTCCAGCTGGAAGGCAAGTTTGGACAGCATCTGTCTCTCCCTGGGGTTCCCATGGGGCACTGAGCAATCGCTGATGCATTGAACATGCTGAGAGTGCTTGAACCAGGGACAAATCTCATTTGTCATTTCCTAGCTGGGCGCTATTGGGCAAGTCACTCAAGCAATCTGAGCCTCAGCTCCCTCATCTGTGAAAGGCAGGTAATACCACCTCCCTTGTAGCTCATGGTTCCCTCACAGGATGCTGGAGCAAATAAGTATGCAGGTTTGAGTTAGACTTGGGAGGTCAGTCTAAGGCAAAGTTATAAAGTGCACATGCACAATAAGTGCTCAATAACTGGAAATTCTATCCCTCTTTTTCTGTATTAAAAACAATTAAACACAATTAAGAACTTGTAGATCACAGCTCTCTCTGCCTAACACACCATCTATAAACAGTTAAAGACTAAAAAGGATATGCCCAGTATCAAAAAGTCAAATGCAATGACAGGTGAAATAGGTTTCTCTGAGTATCAGTCCCTTCAATTCTGGAGAGAACACAGAGTTTGGAGATGTAGGGGACTGAAGATCCCCTGGCATAATAGAAGTCACACCAGGTACTTGAAAAACATTAGGCACTACTGAGGAAGGTTCTTCATTGAGGAACTATTTAAGAATTCATCCCAGTGGAGACAGGGAGGGATGAATAGATGGAGCACAAAGAATTTTTAGGGGAGCAAAACTATCCTGTATGACACTGTAAGGTTAACACATGATATTACACATTAGGCAAAACCCATAGAACTGTACAATATAAAGAGGGAACCCTTATATAAAATTAATAATAACACATCAATATTGATTCATAATTATAACAAATGTACTACACTAATGTAACATGTCAATAACTGCAGAAACTGTATATTCAAGTGAGTAGGGGAGAGTATGAGAACTATCTGTGCTTTCTGCTGAGTTTCTCTGTAAAACTAAAAGTGATATAAAATTTTTTAAATAAAATAAATATTAAAATAAGAATTCGTCCCAATGGATAAACTTTCCACTGAATCTAAATATAAACAGAATAAATACAAATAAAGGCCATATATGAAAAGCTCATAGCTATTACCATTCTCAAGAAACTGTGAAACCCTGAAAACTTTTAGTCTAAGATCAAGAATAAGACAAGGACACCACTCTTGCCACTTCTATTCAACATAAGTGTAGGAAATCCTAGCCAGAGGAATTAGGCAAGAAAAAGAAAAAAAAAGGCATCCAAACTGGAAAGCAAGAAGTAAAAATATCTCTGTTCACAGACGACCTGATATTATATGTAGAAAACTCTGAAGATTCCACACACAAAAAAAACTCTTAGAATAAACAAATTCAGCAAAGTTGTAGTATACAAAGTTGTAGGATACAAAACTCAGTTGCATCCCTGTACCAGCCAGCTGCCAAAAAAATAAAATTGCACTTTTATATACTACCAATGAACAAAAATCTGAAAGTAAATTAAGAAAACAGTTCTCATTTACAATAGCATCAAAAAGAGCAAAACACTTAGTAATAAACTTAACTAAGAGGGTGAAAGACTTGTACTCTGAAAACTAATACAAAAAATGCTGAAAGAAATTAAAGAAGACACAAACAAATGGAAAGACACCATGTTCATGGATTAGAAGACTTAAATATTGTTAAAAGGTCCACAATACATAAAGCAATCAACAGATTCAATGATAGAATATCAAAATCTCAGTGGCATTTTTTGCAGAAATAGAAAAAACAATCCTAAAATTCATCTGGAACCCCGAGTAGCCAGAACAATCTTGAGAAAAAATGACAAAGCTGGAGGCCTTACACTTTCTGACTTTGATACATATTGCATAGCTATAGTAATCTAAACCATATGGTACTAGCATAAGGACAGACATAAAGACCAATGGAACAGAATATGGGGGTCAGAAGTAAACCCACACATATTTAGTGAACAAAGATGCCAAGACTACACAATAGTAAAAGGATAATCTCTTAGTTCCTTCAACCAATAGTGCTGGGAAAACTATATCCACATGCAAAAAAAGAAAAGAGGAGCAAAGAAAAAAAATTGGACCCTTATCTTACATCACACACAAAAATCAACTCAAAATGGATTAATGACTTAAAGACCTGAAACTATAAAACTCCTAAAAGAAAACACAGAAAAACTTCATAACATTGGTCTTGACAATTATTTCTTGGATATGACATCAAAAGCACAGGCAACAAAAGCAAAAATAGACAAGTGGGACTATATCAAACTAAAAAGCTTCTTTCCAGCAAAGGAATCAATCAATTGGGTGAAAAGTCAATCTATGAGAAACTATGTGGTTGTAAACCATATATCTGATAAGGGGTTAATACCCAACATATGTTGGAACATATAAGAAACTCCTATTAACTCAATAACAAACAAACAAAACAAAGAACTCAATTAAAAAATGAGCAAGAGACTTGGAGAGACATTTCTCCAAAGAAGACAATGACCAATAGTATATGAAAAGATGCTCAACATCACAAATTACCAAGGAAATGCAAATCAAAACTATATTACCTCACACTTGTTAGAATCTCCATTATCTATCAAACAAACAAACAAACAAAAAACCAGAAAATGGGCTGGCTATTTAGTTCAGTTGTTTAGAGAGTGGTGTTGATAATACCAAGGTCCAGTGTTCAATCCCTGTACCAGCCAGCTGCCAAAACCAAACAAACAAAAAAGTGAAAGTCCTCCCCAAAAACCAGAAAATAGCAAGTATTGATGATACTATGAAGAAACTGGAATCCTTGTGCACTGTTGGTGGGGATGTAAAATGGAGAGCTATTATGGAAAACAGTATGAAGTTTCCTCAAAAAATTTAAAATAGAACTACCATATTCAGCAATCCCTCTCTGGGTATTTATCCAAAAGAATTGAAATCAGGATCTCAAAGAGACATGAACATGCACTCCCACGCTCATTGTAGCATTATTCACAATAGCCAAGAGGTAGAAACAACCTAAATGTCCAGTGACAGAGGAATGGATAAAGAAAATATAGTATACTCATACAAACAAGCTTTTAAAAAAAAGGGAATCCAAACCCAGGGAGGGAGGAAAGGGGTTTGGGAAGTGATAGGTAGGACAAAGGGCATAAAGAAATGCCACGATTTGTAAGAATGAATATGCTAATAACAAATTAAAAAATGAAAAAAAACTAAATACTTAGATTGAAAATTTTTTTAAAAAGGGAATTTAGTTATATGCTACAACAAAGATGGATCTGGAGGATGTTATATTAAATGAAATAAGTGGTTACAGAAGGATAAATACTACATGATTTTACCTTATGAGGTATCTAAAGTAGTCAAACTCAAAAACAGAAACTAGAATGTTGGTTGCCAAGGGGTAGGGGAAAGGGAGAATGGAAAGTTGCTTTTCAATGGATATAGAGTTTCAGTCACGTAAGATGAAAAAGTTCTAGAGATCTGCTGTGTAACAATGTGCACTAAGTTTTTAAGTGTACTGTATACTTAAAAATTTAAGAAGGTAGATTTCATGTTAGTTTTTTTTTTTTTAAACTAAGTCCAGACCAAAATAAATAAATTTACAAGAGATATATATAACTAGAATAACAAGAATAAAAATGTTTGATCAAAAAAATAAGAATGGCTCTCTGTTCTCTCTGCTTCCACCATCTTGCAATGTGAGACCCTTGGGTCACTGTAACCACCACCAGATGGACTTTGGACTTCCCAGCCTTAGAAACTCATCTAGATGACATGAACAATTATCAACATGAACATGGTGAATACTGCTGATGAAAAAGGAGAGGGTGATGAGGAAGAAGAATATGAATTTTATTCTGTTAGGACTGCAACTGGCTGAGTAGAAGAGCAAACCTGACGGCTGTCACTTAACCAAGTAGGGGTTTGTTTTCCTCCCATAATGACAAGCCCGGATGTAGGCAGTCTAGGGTCAGTGCAATGACCCCTCAATGTCCCAGCTCCTCTCCGTGATCAGATTCAACTCTTTACGAACAGAAGAGGATAAAGCCAAGAAAGTGCAATCTCTGGCTTCAGAACTCGAGAATACCCAAGCTGAAAAAATACAATAAGTGAAATTAAAAATTCACTGGATAGCATTAACAGAATATTAGACACTGAGGGGGGAGGGAGAAGGGAGGGAGGTCTTGGTGATGGGGAGCAATAATCAGCTACAATGTATATCGACAAAATAAAATTAAAAAAAAAAAAAAAGAATATTAGACACTGAAGAAGACAAGACAAATGAATGCACAGTAACACAAACTATTCAAATTGAAGTCAGAGAGTAAAAAGACTGGGAAAAAAATCAGTCTCTCTTGCTCGGTCATTCACCTGCATCACTGTAGACAAGGCCGTCTCCAGACATGTTCCCTGAACTTTGGACTTCCCAGCTTGCAGAACTTCACCACCAAAGAAGCCCCTCACTGTAAGTGTTCCCTGGACTTTGGACTTCCCAGCCTCCAAAACTGGTGAGGCAGGCGATGTCCTTGGTGGCCTGGAAGAAATGGGTAGCTGCTAATGCTCCACGGAGCAAACCTTTGACTGCTGGGAGATGGAAGTTGTCCATTCTCACCATGTGATACCCTGCATTGTTGTGGAGAGTCACCACCGAGAACAAGGCACTCACCAGATGTGTTCCCTGGACCTTGGAATGCCCAGCCTCCAAAACTAAAAAAAGCAGAGAAAAGGAGGCACTGTGACCACAGAGGAGACATTGAAGTGATGCTGCCACAAAGCAAAGAACATCTGAAGCCACCAGAAATTAGAAAAGACAATAAACGAATTATCCCCTAGAGCTTCTGGAGGATGTGTGGCCCTGCCTGCCCCTTTCAGACTTCTGCCCCACAGAACTGTGAGAGAATAAATTTTACAGAAAATCCAGGACACAGAAGATGAAGTTAGAGGAAACAATAAGGCAAATCCAGACTGTGGGACAACTGGCCTCAACCCTTCAAAAACTAAAGAAGAGAGAAGAAAGTGGGGGAAATGTACTAGTTTAAAAGAAACTAAAGATGCATAATACCAAAAAAAAAAAAAAAAGAATGAATACTGCAGACTTAAGAGTCTCTCACACACACACATCCTTATTGAGTGCATACTGTGTACAAAGCTCATGTGACAGGAAATACTCTAGAGATCATCAGTGTGTGTGTCAAAACAACTCTGAACTCCTGTCCTTCTTTCATTCCTTCACATTTAATTGGATAAACCCTATCAATTTACCTATTAAATATTCTCTTCAATCTATTCCCTCCCCTCAATCTGCACTGTCACTGCCCTACTTCAAACTATTACCTATATCTCACCTGGACTTCTACAAAACCCTTCCAACTACTTTTTCTCTACCTCAGTTTCATTCACTCTCACCCCACTCATCACAAACCATTTCCACTGCTAGGAAGATCTTTCTAAAATGAAAATCTCCTCTTCCTTCTTAAAACCTTTTAGTGGTTGCCTCTTGGTCCACACCAATAATTCTTAAGGTATGCTCCCTGTCCACTAGTGTGCGGAGGGATTCACTTAATAGGTCAAAACTAGACCAAATTCTCTATCCTCATGAAGATCTTCTTCTGTTGGCAAATAAAAACAAGTGGTGTAGGCCAGCCTCAAAAAGGCTTTACCTGAGAAGCTACAGTCAAAGACAATTGAAGGCCACTCTTTAGAGAACTGTTTTCAAATTCAAGGAATCTGTCTTATCTTCCTACCACTCCATGTGCTCAATGCTCCATTGATTGAATGAACTCCTTGTCATTCCTTAAAGATTCATCTTCAGGTCTTTTCACAGTCTGTTCTCTTTAGCTTGAACAAAAGATGCCTGGCTTCCCATCCCTCCACAAACAGCTAATTCTTCCTTCCCCAAGACTCAGTTTAAACTTTATCTTCTCTAGGAAGCCTTCCCTGAGTGTCTCCAGTCCCCAACCAGGGCTCCAGCCCAAACAGAATAAAAGTACCCCCCGCCCCCCAGTACTCCCTGGACATCCTCTATTATCTCTCACTGTATGTGATGTCTGTTTACGTATCAGTCTCTCTCACTAAACTGAGTTCACAGTATAAGTAAGGCCTGGTAGAGAAGAAATTTAGTAAAAATGTCTGTGAGACTGAATAGTATTATCATTCCTACTCTACAAATAAGGCAATGAACATTCTGCCTATATATCTTTACATGAAATGAAGCAAAGAAGTCTTGCTGATTTCTACTAGGCTAAGTTACCTACACCCTTATAGGACTGACAAAAAAAATCCTCTGGATAACTTATAACCAGAATTGGGTCACTGCCTATAAAATCCTTAAGAAGGCTTGAGTGATCACAAGATCTTTAATCATTATCTTATATATTTAAGATTTGCAAAGCACTTTCAAATCCAGGCCCTAAAAGCAGTTTTACAGGAATGAAAGCAAAGATGCTCCCCCCACCAGGACCAAGGTGAGCTACAGGAGCATTGGGAGCCCTGGGTTTCCAGGATGAACCAGAGAGAGTGAGGTCTAGAACTCACCTGGACTGGCCCAATGCTCTTATTTCGGCCTCCAGGCATGCCATCTTCTCTGATAGCTGGAAGGAAACAAGTCAAGACAGTGAGAAGCATGTTCACAGAAGTCTAAGCGCAAAAAGAGAACTTATTTGGCCAAAAGCATAAGTTAGTAATTAGAGAAGCCAAGATTAAAACACAGGTCTTTCTGGACCCAAAGCATACACTCTTTCTATTTATCCAGGCTTCTTCATAGCAGCAGATACTTTGGGCCCCCAAAGTAGTGGGTGCATACTACACACACTATATACATTCAACATGCTCAACAAAGGTGATAGCATTGTTAACTAGTCCTATAGTTACAAATATCCCACCAGATGATATATGGGAAGCTTTGGTAAATTCCAGAGGATGTATAAAATATTTCCATTTTATTTTATTTTATTTTATTTTATTTTTTTAAAAGATGACCGGTAAGGGGATCTTAACCCTTGATTTGGTGTTGTCAGCACCACGCTCACCCAAGTGAGCGAACCGGCCATCCCTATATAGGATCCGAACCCGGTGCCTTGGTGTTCTCAGCACCACACTCTCCCGAGTGAGCCACGGGCCAGCCCTAATATTTCCATTTTAAAATAAGATATTTTTTATTCCCAACCTAAGCTTGTGTCTAATATGTAGTATCAGGAGAACAGGTTTTTGCTTTCGGTTTTTTGTTTTGTTTTGTTTTGTTTTTTACTAATTATAATTTTGACCTCACTGGTTCCTCCCGGCAAAGGCAGTCAATGGAACTCTGTTGCAATTAAAGAAGCTTACTTAGCATTTTGTAACTATAAAAAGCATCTTTTAAATAGTATCAGCCTCACAAGAATAAGAAGTACTAATAATACTATTATCACTGTTTATGGAGCACTTAAAATATAGGCATGCAAAGAAGAAACCCCTGATTTGCAATTATAGTAGGACCCTGGTGTCAGGCAAAGCTTTCTGGAAAAGACAACTTCTCAACTGAGTCTTAAATGATGAGTAGAATTTAGGCAGGCAGGAAGAGGGTGCTCCACACTGAGTGAACACTGTACAGAAAAGCTTCAAGGTGAAATTAAGAACAAACCGTTTTTTCCGGGAATTTCCAAGTGGTTCAATCTGGCTAAAGCACTGGGGAGAGAGTAGGTTATGTTAGGGAAGAATAGCAAGAGATGAGGCTGGAGAGGCCAACTGGGGCCAGATCATAAAGAGCTTTGAATGCCAGGGTATGTACTTTAGCTGAGAAGGCTGAGGACAAGAAGGACTACAGGGGAGCAGTGTGGTCATGTTGGTATTTTTGAAAAAAATCTTTGTGACAGCCACTGTGGAAGGTGGCTTGGAGGGGGTAATGTTAACAATGACAGAGGATAAACTAATGGCTTTATGTGAGAGCAAGCTTTGCTATAATATACCTGCTGTCAAAAAAGAAATAGATAACATAAGGGATCTAGAAAGTCCTTGGGGCAGGGCTATAAGCATAACACTCAGTTTCTGTGGTAACTAAAAAGCTGACAAAAAGGTCATTTTCCTTAAAGTAGAAATCATTCTTGGTATTCTACACACTTCAGAATTAGAAAAGCATGGGTCTAAATTCTATTTCTGCCTGGTCTGTGTTATTACGGACAAGTTTCTTTAACTCTCTGAATCTCAGTTTACTGAAGAGTAAAGAGGGGATATTGGTACTTGTCTTATGGGTTGTTACATTATATAAAACAGTATAGCTAAAAACACCAAGCCTATAGGCACTGTCATATAAAGTAGAATTCAGTAACTAATCCTTTGCTTTCCCTAGCCTCTTTTCTCTGAACACAGGAGTTTAAAACCAAAATTCCATTCTCAACTTTGCTAGAGCTTTAACATCTTCATCTGCAAAACGGAGGCAACACAGTCTGCTCTACAAGTCTGTCTGCTATAAATTTGGAGTAAGAAACATACACAGCCTATATTAGAACTAAATGTATGCTGGTTGTTGTCTGGGAGCCCTCTTTCAACCTAGTTTCAAGTTCTAAAAGTTCTTAAAATCCCTTCTCTGCTGTTCCAGGGTCAATGACAGTCTTTAGGCACTTTTACTGCCAATACTGACATCTTACGTGTCTTTGCTTCAGCTCACAGGTACAGAACAAAGTTATGTCACTGGGAGACATAACACTGAATATATTTCAGCCCATAACTCACTCTCACTGTCCTGGAAGTGAGGGAGGACATCAACATGCTTTACACTTTTAAAGGACCACAAGCCTTAACGATTTATATCTTGCCAATTTCTTGTTCTGAAATATAAAAGCTCATGTTCTACCTCAAGCCCACCTGGAATAAGGAAACTCACATATGATGGACACCTACTATGTGGTAGGTACTATTAACTTGGATAAAATAACTCATGAGGAAAATATTAATATCACTCCCACTGAACAGCTGAATCTAAGGCTCAGAAAAATGAAGTATTTCACTTGAGGAGACAGAAACTAAACAGCAGAATCAGGGTTGGAACCCAGGCTATCAGACTCTAAGACTACCCTTCTTTCCACTATTAGTATTTCCCATAGTATGTATGTATACTATTGGAGAAACATAAGATACTTTTAGGTAGTGCACAGATAAACTCTTAATTATACATTTATTCTAATGTGCATTAAAAATAATGATTTTCCATTCACTGAGTGATAAAAACTGCCTTTGAAAATTAACCGATTTTTTAAAAAAGTTGATTTAAAAAAATATAAAGTAAACAATAGTACTGGTTTAGTCAGAGATAGTAAAATCTGTCAAAATGGCATGAAACGGCCTGAAGTGTGGGAAATAATACAATATGTCACAGTGCCTCTCTTAAAACGAAAACTTGGGCCATATTTTAAAGTTCATAATGTACTTGCACATATGTTATTTCATTCAATCCTTAAAACAGCCTTGGAAGGCATATATTCTTATCCCATGCATTTTAGACAGGAAATGGAGCTCAGGGAGGTCAAGAGACTTGCTCAAGTTTACTCAGGGAAGAACTGACAAAGCTGGGATTTGAATTTAGGATTTCTGATTCTGAAGTTGTGTTTGTTCCTTCAGGCTACACTGTGCTAAGAGCAAGTTTTTCAGCAGGGCTGAGAGTCTTTCTGGTAGTGATCTGATTAAAAAGAACAAGTGGCTTCTGGGTACAGCATTACAGGAATGGTTCTGCTATATTCCTTGTCAAGGCCTAAAAGAATAGTGCCAGACATGATTCTTCTATCTGTTCAGAAGCAGCACAATTTAGATCTCATTCATTGTCCTGCTAATGAATTTCCTGACCAGCCAGTTCTGCAAAGACACTCAGCTCTATACCCAGAGATGGAGGACAACAGATGGCTGGCTCACACATAGCAAGGAAGCCCCAGCCACAATGGCAGCTGCATTTTTTTTAAACAATTAATTTTTTATATTTTGAGGTAAGTTTAGACTCATAGAAGAATTGCAAAAGTAATACGAAGAGTTCGCATATACTCTACTTCCCATATACTCTACTTCCCATATACTCTGCTTCTGCAAACATCTTATATAACCAGACTATTAATCAAAACTGAGAAATCTGGTGTTATAACATCAAGGTCAAGGGTTCAGATCCTTGTACCTACTAGCCACCAAAAAAACCCCAAATCGAAACGAAAAAACAAAACAAACGAGCAAAAAACCCTAAGAAATTAACTTTGGTACAATACTATCAATCAAAGTACAGACTATTTGGAATTCTCCAGTTGTTACACTAATGCCTTTTTTCTGTTGCAGAATCCAGGACCCCACATTGAATTTGGCTGTCATTGTTTCCAAAGTCTTCTCCAATCTGTGACAGTTCTTTAAGTTTTTCGTTGTTTTTTGTGACTTTGACACTTTTCAAAAGAGTATTTTGTGGAATGTCAGTCATTTTAAAGAATGTCCTTCAGTGTTGGCTTGTCTGACTGTTTTCTCATAATTAGATTGACAATGAACTTATCTGTTTGTGTGTGTATATATGTGCCCTTCTCAGTGTATGATATTGGGGGTACAAGATGTCACTGCGTTTTACTAGTGATGTTTACTTAATTGCTCTGCTAAAGCAGTATCTGTTAGGATTCTCTATGAAAACTTACTATTTTTATTTTTCCCTTTGTAATTACTAAATACTTTCAGACTATGCAAATATTCTGCTTCTGTCTAAACCTATGCCCATTTATTTTACCATCAATCAGTGGATCTTGCTTTCAGCAACTGTTACTGAGGCATTCTAACAGAGATTTTCTATTTCCTCAATCCTTCTACATTTATTAATTGGAATTTTTTTTATTAGGAAAAATTGTTATTTCTTTGTTTATTATTATTTCAGTATGAACTCATGGATATTTATTTTATTCTTTGGGTTATAAACTAATACTATAGTTATTCTGTTGCTCAAGTTGTTCCAACTTTGGCCATTGGAAGCTCTTTCTGGTTGATTTCTGTGTCCTTTCAATAAGTTTCCTTTTTCTTTTTCTTTTCCTTTTTTTTTTTTTTTTTTTTTAAATACTTCCTAACTTTCTGGCATCACAAGATGCTCCAGGCTCATTTTATTTTTCCCCTGCCCCATCCCTGAAATCAACCAGCTCTCCAAGGAATCCTGATTCCTTTTATTGACATTTAGAAGCCAATGATTTGGGTACTAGGTGTGCTAATTACTATTGGGTAGCTCCTCTCAGAAGCTAGAGTCACTTGAAAATATATATGTTTACTAATGTACCCACCCCCACATCCATCCATCCATCCATTCATGAGTCCATATTGATACTAATAATTCCAATCTAGCAACAGAGTTTCATTCTAGCCTTCCCCTTTCCTGATTTATAATTTCTTTCTCTGATGTCAGAAACCTGACTCTCACTATCTACAACATATTTACTTGCTTGTTCAACCTTAGTATAAGTGGTGACAGAATTCCTAACACATAACCTTGAAAGAAACAAATTTTACAAACTAGAGTGCTTTGTTTGTATACAATTCTTTTTGTCTTTAGCCTTACAGCGTACAGTCAAAACATTGCTTTCCAAGGTCAGCTCCTTTCTTCCCCATCTCCTGCAGTGTGGTTATGTGATTCATTTGTAATAACAATTAGGTTCATTTGTCACAGTGTACATTCCATCTCTCCATCCCCCTGCCACATCCTGGTTGATTTTTTAAAAAATTTACATGTAGGCTGGCTGGTTAGCTCAATTGGTTAGAGTGCGGTATTGTAATACCACGGTCAAGGGTTCAGATCCTAGTACCAGCGAACCACCAAAAAAATAAAAATAAAATAATAATAATAATAATAATAATTTACATGTAGTAAAATTCACTTTTTTGTGGTGTATAGTTCTATGGGCTTTGACAAATACATAGAATTATGTTTTGCCTACTACCGTTCCATACAGAATATTTCTCAACCCCCAAAATATTCCATGGCAACAGCAATTTTAATCCTGCTTTCTCAGCACCAACCAGGAGATGGCAGAGTTTCTCTCTGAGAAGATGCCTTCACCAGGCAACTGAACCTGCCTGCTCTGTATGCAGATGCGCCTAGGGAGGCAGCTTCCTATCTATCCCTCACACCCCACATGTCATCTTTTCCTGGCTATGATTAGAGGTACTGTGAGGTTAAGTTTCTTCTTCCCAAAAACACGTGAGTTTGACTGGTAGCCTCAGGATCTCACATTCCAACTTAATAAGCAGGATGATTCATAAGAGAAAGCAGTAAGGAAAGCAACCCACAACTACGCTTTAATAAAATATTCACAGTGAGAACAATAAAGAGATGAGAAAAGTGGATACCAAAACCAAATCAGGGTGATGGTAGAAAGATGACCACAGAGACTCTCTTCACGAGAGTACCTGTTTGGTCTTCGTGGCTGGGGAAGATTTCTGTAAGGGGAAACTGATAGTAGGAAAGGGAAAAGATTTCCAGGTAAAGAACCTGAGCACAAGCAGGACAAAGTCAGGCATCCTTGAAAACTCTTCAAATTCCTTACTATGGCATCTGCTCTATCATCCAGTAATCATAAGGCATTCCAACATGCAAATAGTTATGCCATATGGTAGACTTGTGAAGCAGTACCACTGCCCTGTGGTTAGATATAAGCTCTGCTTCATTAATAACAAATTACAATTTAATAATTACTGTCAATATAACCACCCCTAAACTACTACTGCTAGGTAATTTTACCCCCTCAGCTACATCTGTAAACTGGAGATAATAGTTATTAATAGGGTAGTTGTGTGTATTCAATAGCATAATACGTGGAAAGTGCATAAGAGCTTCTGGTATATGTAAGTGCTCAATAAATATGAGTATAAGAAATAAATTATAAATCACCTAAATTTATCTAAATGCCCTTCCACATCTCTTTACCTTTCTTCATAATGGGCAAGTTTTTAAAAGACCCTTCTTATCCCACATACTATAAAACCTGAAGTACATCTAAAGTACATCTGGATGTACTTTAGCATTCATTAATGCTACAGAACCAGTTTGAACAGTTCACTAAATCTGACTAACCCCTAATCACTACACACTGCTATTATAAACCCCTAATACCTTGCTGGGTATTTTTAACATTATCATATTTAATCCTCTAGAGAATTCCAAAAGGTAAGTATTGTCATACCATTTTAAAGGTAAGATAACTGAGTATCAGAGACAAAAAGCAAACTGCCCAAGGTCACAGAGCTAGTCTGTCTGCCTCTGGAGCCTTTATTCTTTCTACTGAACAACACTGCCCTAACTCTACTCTCTACCCTCCATGGGAATACCCCTAAGATTCTGACATGGAACCTCTCTCTTCTGTATTAAGCTCTCTCTGTGGGTGATCTTCACCCACTGACAAGACTTTAACTACCACCTCTATGCCAACAGCTCCACTAACCTCTATTTGAAGGCAGGACTTTGCATCTCAGTTCCAATTCTATATATCCAACTTCCTTGGTGAACATCTCTGTGTCCTTCTCAGGTACCTCAAACTCAGCATTGCCAAGGCCAACATTTTGTTCCACCCTGCTTTTTAGCCTGACTTTTTTTTCCTGATAGAGCCATTACTTTCTTTTTTTTTTTTCCGGCAGCTGGCCAGTACAGGGATTCAAACTGCTTGACCTTGGTGTTATCAGCACCATGCTCTACCAACTGAGCTAACTGGCCAGCCCAAGAGACATTACTCTTAATCCAAATTCTCTCAGCTTCAATTTCTGGTGCTGCCTAATACTCAGTATGTCACCAACTCCTGTCAGGGGAGCTTCTTCCACAACACCTCCCCACCTGTGCCAGTTCCCCAACCCTCCGTCAGATCTTTCACATCTTTCTTCTGGACTCCTTTAAAAACTTTCTAGGTAATTTTTCTGCTTCACCTACCCCAATCCAGCCTTCAAAGCTGCCCTTCATATTAATCCTATTAGAATATTGCTTTATTCATGTCATTTCAGGAGGATGGCTCTTGGAAAGCTTCCCAATAAATACCAAACTCACCACCAACCTGGACACAAACTTCTGAGCATACCTAGCTTCTGAATATGCCATGGTTCTAGCAAACAAAATGATATCACACTCAGGGGACCTCCTGCCTCCTGCCTTTCCATCCAAAGTCCTGCTTCCTGTCATTATCCCCTGAAAGAACTAGTGAAGTGTATTAAACCCAGTTGGGACCTGATTGTTAACTGGGGTGCTGCCACATGAAGCCTATGCATTCATTTCCATAGAATCCTTAACATCTCACCAGTCTTTCTCATGTGAGGTTCCTGTAGGCAGGAACTGTGCCAGATTCATTCTGGGGTTATTAGTACACACTATAAGGCCTGGCATATAGTGCAGGCTTGGGAAATGAATAACTCCAAAGTATAATAGGTGACACTAAAGGTAAAGTGATGGGTGGGCAGTGAGAGCCATGAGCACCACTCACCCTTCCGGTTCATGCCCATCTGGAGGCATTTGAGTAGGCGGCAGTACTGGCACCTGTTCCTCTGCTTTCGAGACATGACACAGTTCTTGTCACGACTGCACCGATATACCCGTTTGTTGCAAATGCTCCGCTTGAAAAACCCTTTGCAGCCCTCACAGGAGATGATCCCATAGTGCAAGCCTGTAGCGCGGTCCCCACAAATGAGACAGGTTCGTTGTTCAGCCCGATCATCTGGAACAGAAACTGAACAAGTTCAAGTTAGAGCACAGTGGAAATAATGGCACCCCTGCTCTGGGTAGATCAAGAACACCACTGTCTCCAGGCTAACTGGCAAACAGGAGGCATCTTTGGAACTTTTGTCCCAGGAAGAGATCCCTCAATCTACTTGTAGATATCACAAACACAGCCTATCTAAAAAAAAAGAACTCATACTTTTCCCCTGGGTTTCATCATCACTTGGACCAGATCCAAGTCAAAAACCTAAGAAATATCTGTGACTCCTCCCTCTCCCTTACCTTCTGCCTCCACAGCTCATCAGTTCTACCCTGTAGGAAGGTGGTAAAGATTACTGACAATATATGGGAAGTGCCTAGCACATGGTATACAACCAATAAATGATAGCTCTAATAGTAAACAAATGAAGAAATTTAAACCATGACCAACTAAGCCATGCATCCATCTAGTAGATATTTACTGAGCAACTATTCTATTCCAGGCACTGTTCTAAGGCATGAATAGAGCAGTGGACAAAAGTCCCTGGTGATGCTTACATTCTAGCAAGACATGTATTCTGTGTCCAAACCCTTTGCTAGGACATAAATAAATCTGTGTGATCTCCATAGTCCAGAAACTCACTGACTAGCAACAAACGAGTTAATGAAGGAGGAGATTCAGACTAGAACATAGCTCTCCACTTCCTCTTCCTTCAAATTGCACTTACAAAAACCAAGCAACTGCCAAAGAACAGGCATGTGACAAAACAGTGCCCTGTTGAACTGTGATGTGAGACCCTGCCAGCAGGTGCAAGAAGCCTCCAGAAAAAGTTTTCATCTGAGGACAAGCCAGAAATGTGAACCTCACTTCTGAATAAGAGGTAGGGTGTAATGATTAAGAAAATCATTATACCTTAAATTATAGAGCTCTTAGAATGAGAGAGATCCTAGTTCTAACCCCAGCTCTGACGCCAGAGGGTGAACTTGGGCAAATTAAGTAACTTCATCTCTCTGAGTCTAATTTCTCTCATCTATAAAGTGGGAATTACAACAGTACCTATATATCATGGATAAAGGACTCATCACAGAGACTGGGCTACAAAAGACATTTGATAAATGTTAACTATTATTTTCACTATTATTATTATCCTAGCAAGTCCACACATAATGTGATAATGACATTCCTAAAAAGAAAAGCATTTGAGAGAAATGTTAAAGAAGGGTCATGGTGATATATCTAGGTGGGATACAGAGAAGGAAGGAGGCTTGCATGTATGGAGCCCTTATTATACACCATCTTTGAGATAAGTCTTTATGATTGACATCTGAAGTAAACTGAATAATGGCCAGCTGTGTGTGTGTGTGTGTGTGTGTGTGTGTACGTACACACACACACACACACACACACAGGTTCTAATTCCTGGAACCTGTAAATTCTACCTTATAAAAGGAGAAAGGGTCTTTGCAAATATGATTAAGTAAAGATTTTCGTGGTTTTTTTTCCCCTAGTTAGGGAGCTTATTCTGGATTATATGGAGGGGGCCTAAATATAATAAGTGTCTTTGCAAGAGATAGGCAGACGGAAATTTGACAAAAACAGAAGAGAAGACACATACACATATAGAGGAGAGTGTGATGTGAAGACTGTGGCAGAAACTGGCCACAAGCCAAGAAATGCTGGCAGTCACCAGAAGCTGGAAAAGGCAAGGGATACATTCTCCCCTAGAGCTTCCAAAGGGAGCGCAGCTCTACCAATATCTTCATTTCTGCCCAGTGATACTGACTGGACTTCTGGTTTCCAAAACTGTGAAAGAATAAATTTCTGTAGTTTTAAGGTGCTCAGTTTGTGGTAATTTGGTACAACAGCTCAAGAAATTAATACAGATGGCTCCCAATTTATGATGGTTCGACTTAGTTTTTTTACTTTACCATGGGTTTACCAGGGTATTAAACGCATTTTTGACTTATTATGGGTTTATCAGGATGTAACTGCACTGTAAGTTGAGGAGCATTTTTTTCAGACTGAGAAATAGATGTATTAAGACTTGTCCAAAGTCACACAGCAAATAGCAGAGAGAAGCAGATATATGAGACTATATGACCAGTGAAATAGAGAATGACAGATATGGAGAGAGAAATTGCCAGGTTCTTGAGGACGCTACAGTTCCTACATACAGACTTTTTCTAAGGCTTTGATGTACTTCCTAACTGTGAGAAAATAGCAAATTGACAATCTATGACCAAGGTGACATTCCCATGTTCTTTTAATATAATCCTCTTTTCTTCTTAAGCTAACTTAAACAAATTTCGGTCATTTGCAACTAAAAAAAACTATTAAAAAAAAAAGAAAAAAGAAAAATAATCCTGGAAAATTAGCCCTGGTATAATGATTATTCCTTTTCTTTTCTTTTTGAAAACACAAAGGAAGCTCAAGGTAAACACTAGAGCGAAGTTATAATAGCCAATTTTAAAAACTAAGTCAGGTAAGGGCAAATAGACAAAACAAATGGTGTCAAAATAGCACCCACTATATTTGGGATGGGATTTCCTAGAGTGCTGGGCTTAAGCTGCTGAAAAGGCTTGGAAATAGAGCATGGAACACTGTCAGGAAATCATGGTTGTCTTTAAAAGAATTTAAAATTTTCTAATTTTAAATTAAAACCTTCAATAATCTATTAGATATGATTATACTATAAACCAGAACCTTACTAGAATAGACTTAAAAAATAGCTATAGTTAGTCAATATTTACAAGGACCATACCCTTCCTTTCTTCACTGATATGATTACACTGAACACCTACCACAACTAGGTAGGCTTTACTTCATTGACTCATGTAATCCTCAAAACCCCATACATACAATTGTTATCACCATTATGTAAATAGTAAAATGGAAGTTCAAAAAAGGTTAAGCAACTTGTCCATCTAGGAAGTAGCCGGCCCTGAACGGCCAATATCAGAACTGGAGGTAACCTCTTCATAAAGCACTGGTAGGCATTCAGTACAGCATCTGGAACTTGATCAAAGGACATACTGAATGACAATCAAATACAGACTTGTTATGAATCTGCTCATGTCTTGTAACACTGCTTGTTTTTTTCACGATAATTTAAAAATGCCACATTGAGATCAAAGACTAAAAGGGCATATTTCTCCAATGATGGGCACAAGGACCTTTGAGTCCTATGACTGCTTCTCTGTCTGGCCACAGTTACTTTTATTGCCACGTTCTGTTTCTATGAACAGCACTAGCCTATACCACAGACCAAGAATTCAAAAGGAAGCTTCTCAAAGACATAAGAGAAAGACTCTCCAGATCAATTGTGCAGCCCTTCAAAGAAGTATTTGGAAAACTTTTCTCCCAGAACATAGAAAAAAAAAAATAATAGGATCAGCTATTGTTCACTAAACATTTAAGTGCCAGGTTCTGGCCAAGCACTTAACATTCATTATTGTGCTGAGTCATTACAACAAACCTAAATGAGGTATCCTCACTTTACAGTTGAGGAAATTGAGGACCACGAGGCGATATCACTCCTAAGAGTTACCCAGCTAGTAAGGGAGGGAGCTAGGGGTGGAACCCCCAAAGTCTATATTTCTAACCATTACATTCTTTGGCCACAGCAAGGCAAATCTATCCATTATATATGTAGACAAGTCAGGCCCTTACCCACTTAAACAAACAAATAATCTAAAAAGCCAAAAAAGTCTCCCTTTATAAATGAACAAATTGAAGTAAAATGTCCATAATGATGCCTGGCCAGATGTCAGGTGTAAATTTTTGTGCTTCCTATTCTAGTAAAGGAATTAAAGGATATTTAAAGCATATTTACATTCATTATCTCACTTGTACCAGGCCAAGGCAAGGATTATTCTTATCTTATAGATAAGGCAAAAAACATTCAGTGAACACCAACTGTGTACCATGCAACATGCAAGAAGTTTTTACAGGTACTATTTATTCATCACAATAACTGTGAGGTATTATTATCCCCATATTACTGAGTCTCGAACCTTAAGAGTTAGAAAGGGCCTTAGAAATTGTCTTGAACAGACCTTCAACTGAGGCATGAATTCCCTCTACAATATTCCACAAGGGGTTGCCCCACACTCTTACCTGCACATCTCTAGTGACTCAATAAGGCACATCATTCCATTCATTCTATTTTTAGACAGTTCTAATGGTTCAAAAGCTTTTTTTTTTTACATTGGCCAAAGTCTTTACATTGAGGCAAACCTGAAGGTTCTCCCTTTACCCTGAGTAATATGATCATGGGCAAAAAATAAATATATAGTTTAACTTAGTACATATACAAACCATTCAGAGATTTAATAAAGATAATAATGGAGTGTATCTCCAGAACTGAATGGTTTGTTTTTCTTAATACAATTTAAGACTGAATTAAATTGCTTATGTTATGCATTTCTACAGCTACCAACACCAGGAAGCACATAAATTTTATAATTACTGAACCTCTATGACATATTACATATTTTACAATGGGAAAACTGAAGCTCAAAGAGGTAAAGAAATTTAATCTTGATTACAGAAGCCAGTCAAGAGTGGAGCTGGAATTAGAATTCAGTACCTTCTTCCCAACCCCTCCCCTCCCACTTCCCACTTAATTCACAACTGGTTCACAGACATCTAAAACCTAAAGTATTTATCACACATATCCTTATTTGTGATGATGTCTTTCCTTTTCCATTCTTGGGAAGTTGAATGTTGAACCCAAGGGCAGGACTTTATATTTGTCCTTGATCAATTTTATCTTTATATAATAAATTCTGTATGCCATTCTGGTTTATTGAAATCTTTGGGGATCTGGGTCCTGCCACCTAATATACCAGTTATTTCTTCCACTTCCTTTTTTTCTGCATGTATGGTCACTGTTACATTATTTTCATTTCCATCCTTGAAACAATATTAAACAGAATGTGGCCTTCAGGCAAGCCACTGAAGTCCTTTCCCCAATTGGACTTAATTATTAGGATTCTAGAAACAGTTGTGCAACTTTTAGTTTTCTCTCTCCTTTTTTTTTTTTGTAAAGTAAAAATAGACTTTATTTTTATAGAAGTTTTAGGTTTACAGAAAAATTGAGCAGAAAGTACACAGTTCACATACTACTCCCCTCCAGTTTCTCCTATTATTAACATCTTATATTAGTGTGGTACACTTGTTATAATTATGAACCAATATTGACATATTATTTTTAACTACATTTTACATTAGAGTTCCCTCTTGTGTTGTACAGTTCTATGGGTTTTGCCAAATGTATAATGTCATGTAGTCATCATTATAGTACCATATAGGATAGGTTTGCTGCCCTAAAAATCCCACGCTCTAGTCTAGATCGTATTTCTCCATCTTGTACATAAAGTTACCATGAAGGACTGTGTTATGTACTTCACTGAAATTCCAGCTTTGTTAGATAAAATTTACAACTTTATGAAACATCCCGGTAAGTATTTTTTTAAAAACCCATCTTAAATAACGCATAAATGGTGCTTTAAAAAAAAAGAAAAGGCTTTGATATAATTCAACATTATAAACCACTTATCAAATCATGAATAGGAAAAAACTTGTTTAATATAATAAAAGCTATCTGAAGAAAACTATAACAAATATTACCAAATATCATACTTAGTGGTCAAATGTTAAAAAAAAAGGACTTTTCCTTTAAGAGTGGAAATAAGACAAGAACAGCCTATTATTAATACCTTTATTCAACAATGTAAGAGAGATTCTAGCCAATGCAAACAAAATAAGAAATATACAAAAAGTCAACATTTCTATACCAGCAACAGAAAATGAAAAATTTTAAAGACGCTGTTTACAATAGCATCAAACAATATAAAATACTTAAGATGCAATCTAATAAAGACATACGAGATCTCTATGGAGAAACTGTAATACACTTATTTAACATAAAATACTTCAAAGACAAATCGAGGAAGATTTAAGTAAATGGAGAGAGACACGATGTTCATGGATTAGAATAATCACTACTATAGAGATTTGTAGATTCAGTAAAGTCCCATTAAAAATCCCCACAGTTTGGAGCTGACCCCGTGGCTCACTCGGGAGAGTGCTGCGCTGGTAAGCACTGAGGCCGTGGGTTCGGATCCTATATAGGGATGGCCGGTGTGCTCACTGGCTGAGTGTGGTGCAGGCAACAACGTGCCAAGGGTTGTGATCACCTTGCCGGTCAGAAAAAAAAAAAAAAATTCCCACAGTTTGTATGTGTGTGCGTATAATTTGACAAGCTAACTCTAAAATTATATGAAAATGCAAAAGAATAATAATAGCAGATACTTAAGAAAAACAAGACAGTCTACCATATATCAACATTTATTTTAAAGCTGTAGTAATCAAGATATGTTTTACTGACTCAAGGATAGGCAAATAGACCAAAAAAATGAATGGAGAACCCTATAATATAACCATGCGTATATTAACTTATGATAAAGGTGGCACTGCAGAGCAGTGAGGAAAATACAAATCTTTTCAAGGAATAGTGATGGGACAATTTGATATCTATATGGAAAAAAAATGAAATGTGATTCTACCTTACACCACACAAAAAAATTTAATTCCAAGTAGTTTGAAGACCCAAATATCAAAGGCAAAATAATATTCCCCTCAGAAGGTAATAAAGAAGAATATCTTCATGAGCTTGGGCCAGAAAGACTTTTAAAACAGGCCACAAAAAGTGCTAACCATAAAATAAAATGTTAATAAACTTGGACTACATTAAAATGAAGAACTTTACGAGAGTGAAAAGGCAAGCCACAGTGTGGAAGAAAACATACGCAATACATATAACCTACAAAGAGCTCATGCTCAAAATATATAAAACTACTATATATCAACAAGAAAAAGCCAACCTGGTAGAAAAATGGGCAAGAGACCTCAACAGGCATTTCACAAAGGTAGCTAATCCACATAATCAATATACTTATTAAAAGATGTTCAAACCAATCAACCTATTAGTGATCAAGGACATGAAAATTAAAACTGCAATGAAATATTACACATCAAACAGAATGGCTAAAATTTAAAAAGAACTCAAGTTATGGTGGCAATGTAGAAAAACTTTCATATATTATTGTTGGGAGGGTTTATTGATATAACCACTATGGAAAACAGTACCATTATTAAAGTTGAACATATATTGATCCTAGGACACATTCCCAGGTATATACCCAACAGAAATGTGTGCACATACTATCAGGAGACAAGTTCAAGAATATTCGTATCAGCATGCTTTGTAAAAGACCCAAATTAGAAATAACCCAAATGTTCATCAACATTACTACAGATAAATAGTGTATATTCACACAGTGGAATACTATACAACAGTAAAGATATTTGAACTACTACAACATAGATGAATGGTACCAACAATATTGGATGAAAGAAGTCAGAAAGAAATGAATATATACTGTAGGACTGCATTTGTATTAAGCTTAAAAAAAAAAAGGCAAAGAAGGGAAAGAGTTATGGAGGTGGGGAGAAGGTTGTGGATCTTGGCACGGTCTATTTTTTGTCCTCAGTGGTGCTTGCTTTATAGTAATTCATTACGCTGTAAATTTATCTTTCATGTAATGTTCTCTAAGTGTTAATATTTCATAATAAAAAGGTTAAAAACAAAAGGTAGCAAGGCACTCCAGGAAAGGAAATGACATTGGCAATGGCAGAAGGAAGGAAAACAAATGCAAGGTGTGTCTAAGGGAACTGCACAGAACATTAATGTTAAGTAGATAGATCTTACGGAGGAGTGCTGAGAGATAAGTCTAAAAAACTAGCTTAAAATAGACTGCAAGATATTATACTACTGAGAGAAGGCTACTGAGATTTTTGAATAGAGATATATCTGGATCAAAGCAGTGTTTTATGAATATTAATTTCACAATGACGCGTAGGGTGTGAAAGAGAGGAAAGATGAACGGCATGGGCATCTAGGTAACAGGAATGTTAAGGAATAGCAGAGTGAAGCAAAAAGAAAATTTAGAGAGCCTAGAGAGGGCGTGTTGACTGACTGGACTGCAGAGGAGAGATGAGGGGAGAAGGGAATAGGAAATTGTCAAAAATGAACTTGAGGGGTCTGGCGACCCGAGCAGCCGTCGATCTGATTTAAGCCCCTCACTTTGGCCTCAGAGTCGCCACAGCCATGACCAGTCAGTCGCAAGGGATCCAGCAGCTGCTGCAGGCGGAGAAGTGGGCCACCGAGAAGGTGTCCAAGGCCCGCAAGCGAAAGAACCGAAGGCTGAAGCAGGCCAAAGAAGCAGCTCAGGCTGAAATTGCACAGTACCGCCTTCAGAGGGAGAAAGAGTTCAAGGCCAAGGAAGCTGCGAATCACATGGCAGTTGCAGCACTGAAGTGGAGAGACCCAAGAGAAGATGACCAACCTCCAGACCTATTTCCAGCAGAACAGAGAGGAAGTCTTGGATAACCTCTTGGCCTTTGTCTGTGACATCCAGTCAGAAATCCATGAAAACTACCGCATAAATGGATAGGAGAGGAAGAAAGAAGCACCTTTTCCATGGATTGGCATTTTAGATGTCTTCATGGAATATGAAGCTTTAGCAAAGCTCAAGTTACATTCTTAAGAAAAGGTGTTAAATTATTTCTGTATGTTATATAGTAGGTCCCTTCACTTTTTGGAGAGTAGCAAATCTAGCTTCTTTGTACACACTTGGAACTTATCCAAAGATCTTTGTACCTCATATTTGTTAGAATTTAATGAGTATACATTGTCTGTTTTCCTATATCTTTTAGCTCAAACAACATATATATCAACGTTGACTTCTTTCTTAGATCTGGTAAAAAAAAAAAAAAAAATCCTTTGAAGAAAGAAAGGGATTAAATAATTTTTTCCCTAGTACTTTCTTGAAGGTCAGGGGTTTTATCTATGAAAAAAGTAGTAAATAGTTATTTGTAACCTGTGTGAAGCAGCAGCCAGCCTTAAAGTAGTCCATTCATGCTAAGAGTCAGAACAATGAATACTAGTATAATTGTTTAGGCTGCTCTTAGTTTCTCTTAATCAAAATTACTAGATGACAGAATTCAAGAACTTGTTAACATGCTATTATTTGGTGTACTGATAATCATTTAAAAGTAAAAGTAAAGACACTTTGTCATGCATTCCCCTTCCTCTCTCTGGTTCTTCCTGTTTGATAATGCAAAGTGCACTCTGAGTCAGATGTTCTGCAGGATTTCGCTTAGGAAATTAGCACATGTATTACATACACACGTTTGCATACCTAATTAGAAAATGTTCATGATATACAGCTTAGCAGGAAGGAAATTTCTTGTGATTTCACCCAACAACTGTTTTGAAAAACAGCAAGCAACTAGTGAGTCTGCAGTTTGCCTTTTCTCTAGAGCATCTTGTGTGGGGGCAGCCTTGGGCAAGTTACAAGTACATTTCCTTCCTTGTGGGCTAAATGAGGTGTATATTACATGTAGTAACTTCACACTAGCATGTAAGAGTTAAATGCTCTGACCCTCTATTAGCTGAAAGTCTTTTTTGTTTGCAAAGTAATTTCTGGTAGGTAGAAACAATTGAGAGAGAACATTATGGGATTTCCTTGCTTATTCTGAAACAATACAATTAGGTAATCTTAAAAGAAAAAATCTCATGTGACTCAGGATGGGTTGATCCCAGTCCACTTCTATTTCTGGTTACTGTTTCATTTCTCTGTGTTTTTTGTTTGTTTATTTGTTTTGTTTTGTTTAAATAGTAGAATTCCTCAAAGGAGTTGACGAGCTTTTCCATTTTTTATTGTTAAACACTCCAGGCTTGTCACTCCACTGAAACTGCATGTCAAGGTCAGCAATGGCGTCCAGATTCAAGTCCAGTCCTCTTCCTCCTTGGATGTTCAATACTGTTTGACAGGGTTGATTGTTCCTTCCTTGAACCATTTTCTTTACTTGGCTTCCATTATGCAATGGTGTGCTATTTTGCTTCTCAGTCTCTTGCTGTTTCCTCCTCTTTTTCCAAGATTTTCTTCTTGGATTTCTCTACACTCATTGACTTGGTAAGCCCCCTTATGTTTTATGGGTTTAAATATCATTTATGTTGAAGACCCAGGTTTCTGTCTCCATCCCATCTCTCTTGAACTGTAGTCATCAAATTTCTTATTTGGTATTTTGGATGTCTAATAAACATTTCCATCTTAACATCTTCCCCGCGCCCGGCAAAAAAAAGAACTCAAGGCTCTAAACCAAGGTGGCTGTGAGAAATGTGGTATCACTAACAGAAAAGTGGAAAGCAAAAGCTGAGTGAGTGGCAAAAATCAATGGCTTTAGTTTAAGAGAGAACAATGGGAGAGTTGAGCAGAAATACTCTAAAGGCAGCTATTTAGGGAACAGCAGTTAGGGCTAGAATGAAGGATTTGGGAGTTATCGACACATGGAGGAGCTGGAGCTATGGGAACAGATCAGAACTCCAAGGGAAGAGGGGATGCGTGGAGAAGCAGCAGCAGAATAAAGCCAAGACATAGAGAAAGGAAGGAGAAAAGTTAGGGAAGTAAAGTGAGATGACATGGTCAAAGAAGAAAAAAGTGGAAAATAAATTCATAATTAACAGAAAGATAAGGAACAAAAGGGTTTCACAAAGAAGACAGCACTGTCAAATGTAACAGTCCAAAAAGTGTAAGGACTAAGAAAAGGCTCAAAGGGGGCCGGCCTGTGGCTCACTTGGGAGAGTGCGGTGCCGATAACACCAATGCCATGGGTTCGGATCCCATATAGGGATGGCCGGTTTGCTCACTGGGTGAGCGTGGTGCTAATAACACCAAGTCAAGGGTTAAGATCCCCTTACCGGTCATCTTAAAAAAAAAAGAAAAAAGAAAAAAAAAAAGAAAAGGCTCAAAGGTCACTACTGAGAACAATATCAGTGAACTGATTAGGACAAAAATTATACTGAGTTAAAAATAAGTGACTGGTAAAGTAACAAAAGAATTAGCTATAGATAACGAATGATACGTTCAAAGAGTGACAAACAGTTTATAGGAAGCAGCAACAGATTCAAGCAAATGCTTGGTTTTTATTAACTTATTTTATTTTTTATTAACATAGGAGAGATTCATATGCATTTAAAGGAGATAAACACAGAAACAAAAACTTTTAAGAGAATGAAATGTAATCCAGGCATGTTTTCGAAATAAAAACTTTCATGAAAAGTAAAACAAGTTAAACATTTTTATTTTTCTTACCTATTTTATTTTTATTAAGAAAAAAATTAAGTGACTTGCTCAGAGTCAGAAAAGTAAAGTGATTCACCCAAGGTTGCACAGCAAGTTAGTGATAGAACTGCATTTCAACTTTACTACTTTCCCAAAGACAGACTCAGACTTCCCATTATACCAAACTACCTCCTATGAGGATGGGAGAAGAGAAGGATGTACAGGAGGTCAAGTCTGAGAGCCTCAGTGCTGCTGCTCCTTTTTTTTTTTTTTTTTTAAAGAAACAGAAGTCATAACAAAATCTGTGAAACAAAGAGCTAACTATGTATTCTCACTACCCTATGAGTACTACACACCTTCATATTAGCAACCAGTTCTACTTTAGTTTGGTTAAATAAACACCAAAACCTGTTATAAAAAGGCCTCTTAGGCTCATACCTCTACTCAGCCCTGCTGTTGCAAAAATACCTTCCCCTATCCCAAGAAGGGCATTTTACCCATTCCAAGGGCTCAGGTTACACAAATTACATTTTGAAAACTGATTTTTATCAAAACCTGCTTTTCAGACTGTGATGAAGGCCAGATTTAGGAAATGGAGAGTATAGCTGCTCACTTGACCAAAATGATACTGACAACCAAGGCAATCTAAAACTTGCCTGGCTAAAAGGTATTTAAAACAAAGGGGATCTGTCTCAACTGGATTACAGGTTCCAACTTCCTGATCAGTTGCACACTGACTCCACTCAGTTTCATAGATTACCACCACCTGAAATGAAGGTCTTGGGTGATATGGCAGAACTGAAATTAGGAAGAGGTACCCTCAAAATTTCACTTGCAAATGTAGAATTTAAACAGACATAAGTAAAAATCATAGGATTTTACCTCCACTCACGTACCACTGCTCCTCCACGGCATATACCCCTATAGAAATTCATTTACAGAAGCCACACATGGAATTCCTCAGAGGACACTTCTAAAAAATGACATTATTTGAATGAAAACAGGTGAACGATTCACAAGATTGGTATGAACTGAATGCCTGGCAGTTATTCTTACTGATCATTAAATAAAAGATGGGGAAAAGATTTTTAAAAAAAGTTACTGATGTCATTAACTGTTTAGGCCTGGAAACAAAGATGAAATAATTCACAAATTACAGTTAGCTGAAGCCAGGGAAAAGCTACCCCATCACTAAACATCCCAAATGAAGGTGGGGGCAAGAAAATAAAAATTCAGAACACAGTCCCTAGTTCCTTCCAGTCTCCTATAAGTAGGGATCTTTCAATTAGGTATCAAAGTTCTATTTGGGGGGGGCGGGGAAGAACAGTTTTCATAGTCACTACAAATTTAAGTTTTCTAGTTGGAGAAAAGAACCCGCAAATCTGTAGTTTGCCCTATTTGGGCTGTCACTGGGAACATTTATAGATTCCTTGTTCACTAAAAAAAAGAGTTGGTTGAATTTGAAGAAAAATTATAATTTTTTCTCTGTGAAAAAAAATACATACAGACATTTCATTAATAGATAGCTTGGACCCATCCACTATAACTATAAACTAATAAGTATTTTTGGAGTTGTCAGTATAAAATAAGAAACTGATTCACTATTTAATAATTATTACTTTTTGCTTCAAGTCATCTTGATATTTATTTACTGAATAAATATTTGAGTGCTCCTGTGTGCCTTTCATATGTCTCACAGTAGTGGAACAGAGAGACATCAGTCCCATAATTTCAATACAGAGCAGTCAACACTAAACTAGAAAGAGAAGATGTAGTGGGCACAGAGAAGCAAGTGCTTCTTGAACTAGATGTGGAAGCAGAAAGAAAGATTATCTAGAAGAGGTATCACCTGAACTGAGCCTCGGAACAGAAGTATGTCAAAGGGAATTTTAGCCAGAGGGAATAGTATAGCCCTTTTGTAAGTGGCTTGCTGGCTGCAGGTATTTAAATGTGTTCTAGGAGTGTGGTATCTGAGGCACAGTGAGGTGAAGAGGGCCACAATGAACACTAAGACATGCAATTCTGGAGTTAGACTGACTTAGGGAGTCCTCTGTGGGGAGGTTGTAGGCATGGATGAGATTGCCAGAGGACAGTGTATGGAGAAAGAGCAGAGTGTGCAGTAGATGTCTTTTGGCTGTCTGCTCAGCTCACAGCAACCTTCTTTTCTTTGAAAACAGCCACTGCCCTGGCTCTGAGGCCCCAGGTTTACACTGCTAAACAAATTGATGGGACCAGGGATGGATTCTGGCCACTGCTGTTTGGACTGGAAAAAGACAATGGCCCAAGCTGGGTCAATGAAATTCTCTGTTCCCAAGATTTTTGTAATGGAGACACAGGGATTGCTACCTTCTGATGAGACTGGAACTGTGAATGTGACCAGTGAGATGGCTTTGATTCAGAAAAGCAGAGGATGCTTGTCTATGTGGTAATGGTGGTGACAAGGGTGAGGGGATGAAGTGAAGCAGAGGTGCCAGGGGCTGAGAGTAGTTGCTGTAGCTCTGGATAACTTTGCAGCCATCCCTCCTGAATCCCAACTCTTCAGTACTTCTATATGTCCTATGCTTTATCCCAGCTTCCTTCCAATAACTTCCACAAGGGCTTCAGCTAGTTAAGTTTCATGAGTTTTTCTTATTTGCAATGAAGAGAAATTTGATTATGACAGACCTTACGGAAAGCCTATTTGTATTTAGAGGTCAGGAAGAACAACAAGAGACAAAAAAAGGTGCTCTAGGAGGGAAGGAGAACATAGAGAGTGTAATGCCAAGGAAGTCAAGGAAACAGAACTGTACAAAAGAGGTGGCAGTCAATAGTGCAGAGAAAGTGAGGCTATGAACTGGGAACAGGCTGAGAGATGAGGTAATAGGCAGGGCTGGACTACTGCCTCTGCAAAATTTAAGTGCCAAAACACTCAGTAATCAATATAAATAATATTTTAAGGTAATATTTTTTAAAATCAAAATTAATGCAAAATTAATGCAAGAACAAAATAAATTGAAAACAAAGATCAGTACAATCAGATTTTTCCTTTTGTCTCAGGCTCCAATGATGGCTTGGCATGGCACTAATACTGATCTTGTCATTGATCATCATCAGGAATCATCTGAGGGCAACTTCAGGAATATGGAGGAAAAGAGCTAGAGTTCAAGAGGTCAAGAAAAAGGCAGCACAATTGCTGGAGACCACTCTTTCCAAAATGTTTGGTTGGTAAAGTAACTCCAATTTTGCAAGTAAGGGTACTAAAACTCAGAGAAGTGACTTACCCAAGGTCATACAGATCAAAAACACATGAAGGAACTGGGAATACTTGTTCTGAACAGTTTGTGTTTCAAGGTTACATTAAGCTGAAACTCCCAACTAAAAATAGCTGTCAACATGTGATATCCTAACAGAGACATTGGAGAGGAAAAAAGAAGGCTCACAGGATCAAGTCTTTGGAGAAAAAATTATCTCTGAAACCCCAACCCCCAGGTAATTCATCTGAAAATGGTAAATGAACAAAGTAGGAAGTTATCTGTTCTTCTGGATGAAGGGTACTGTGAAAGCATAATTTCTCCTACAAGCGTAGAATTTCAGTGCTGCAGTGCTTAAGGGGTATCAAGAGTCATCTACTCCAACCTAAGGAATGAATACTAGCATACTTCCATAAATGAGGCACTTATTACCTCACCACTACAGAATGGCTTTGACTATTATTAAGTTCTTCCTTAATTCTGACTTGAAATCTTTCACCCTGTAACCTTCCATCCACTAGATCTAGCTCCATTCTCTGGGGCCCCATATGACAGCCTTTCACAGAAGAAGACAACCACCACAATTCCCTAAGCTTACTCTTTCATGCAAGAAATACTTATTGAGGAAGCCAACATTCACAGTTCCTTTTAAGAGTATTTCATAGGGCATATATTTCTGACACCTAGGTTCACTGCCTTCCCTCCACATTTTTGTGTCAGAATTCTTTTTAAACATTGCATCTACATTGTAATAGTGAAAAGTTGGGCAATCTAAATATTAATCCAAAGGAGATTGGTTAAATAAACTAACATAGGTATACAATGTAATAATAGGAAATCACTTGAAAAGGATAAGAAACATCTACATGTAGTCAGAGAAAGCCAAAGTAAAGTGGGGGGAAAAAACTTTAGGATACCACGACTGACATGATCCCATTTCTGTTTTTAAAAAATATAACATATATACATATGAACATACATGTGCACATTTTGATACATATGTGGATAAAAGTTTGGAAGCAAATTCAACAAACTGTTACCAGCGATTATTGGGGTGGGGAAGGAGAATGAAGGGCACAGAAGACAGACAAGAGGACATTTTTACTGCATTTTTTCTTTAGCATAGTATGTACTACTTTTGTGTTAAAAAGATCAATATGTGAATATGTACTGTCACTGTAATATTTCTTTATATTACTGAGTAATAAAAGCAGATATTAACCCAGTCCCTCCACCAGGAATATAAATTTCACAAAGAAAAGGACTACATCTTGTGTACACTTGTTTCTTGTATGTCATATTAAGAATTATGACATTAATTTCAGAACTTCAAGCTACTTCCCAGATGCCAAACTTGTTAGATACCACTCTGATCAGAGGCAGGAGGTGGCAGAAAGAATACATGATAAGGAGTAAGGATTTAGGCTTAACCGTAATCACTGAAGAGGCCTTAGAAGAGATCCATGGTTAACCTCTCTATCTAATGTTTCAATTAACTGTACCTTCAGAGTAACTTTCCTACATGGGTTTGAACAGCTTCATTGATGAAGAGGCTTACTTCTTTATTTAAAACTAAAATACGACTCACTGTAATAAAAACATACTGGTCTTAATTTAATCTGTGGAAACTGCCCTACCTGAACAAGCCTGTTCCCTCCTTTTCTCCACTAAGAGTTTCACAGCCTTTGCAGTTAATACCCTTAGTCCCAACAACTGACTTATGCAGTGTACAATTTCCAATCCCCTTACCACACTGGTCATCTACCTTCCTCTCTGGACATGTTCTTCCTTGGAAGGACCATATGAAAATATGATGCTCAGAATCTAGTGTGGCTTGCTGAATACAGAACAGAGAAGGGAGCTTTCTACCTACTCTTTCTTGGACACTATGTTTTTAAGTGAACACAATAGGGTTTATAAACTTTAGGGTAGCCATAATGTATTTGTGAAAGTATATACTTTACAATTGCAAAAAAGGATAATGCATTAATATTATTGATCAATCTTGAGCATACTCTAATTCAAACCTCTCAGTCTTTTTCATATTTTACCACTAAGATGACTCACTTACATCTTGTAATGATGAACTAGGTCTTTGTGCCAAACACAGACTGTTTATTGCCTTGAGTCACCCTGATGTTCCTGCCTATTGAAATATGGGCCTTCCCTTCTAGCACTGGGATATCGATAGAAGTCCACGGCCTACATTACACATCTGTATTCCCAGCTTTTATACAAAGTTAGTGAGGATTAAACTAGGCCTATGATCTCAGGCTGGTCACTTCTCTATATATCAAAAAGTAGTATAGTATAGTACAGTACAGTACAGTATAGTATAGTATAGTATGGTGAGTAAGAGCATGAGCTATTAAGTCAAACTGTTTGGATTAAAATCTCAGCTTTGACATTTACTGAATTTCAATTGCTTAGTCTATATTGCTTAGGCCATATTGTTTAGTCTATGCCTCAGTTCCTTCATCTGCAAAATGGGGATAAGAATCACACTTATATCACGAGGTTACTGTGAAGATTATTAAGTTACCACATATGTAACGTGCTTAGAACAGAGTCAATACATGTAAAGTTCCTGAATATAGTAAGTTCTCAATAAATGTAAGCTATTATTACTATTATCATAAAATCACTTTGTCTCAGGATACCCATCAGTAAAATGAGGACAATGATTCCCCCTGAAAAGTTCCTATGAGGACTAAACAGGAGTGTTTGAAAAAGGGCTCCATAAATTCTAAAGTTCAGAGTGCCTTTGAGGAAGGGGTGTAATTCACCTGAGTGAGCATTTAACTCCTGCATGCCTGGAGCCTACCAGGTTTGCCTACCAGTCAGGTACAGAAAAGCACCTTCTTATAGTAGCTTCACATAGCTGGCCCTCCTCAGCAGCCCCACTGCTACCCTTCACATCTACCTGCAGTTCTGAGAGTACTGCCTGGACAACCAAAATTTATTGAGCTTTCACAGTAAGTTGCCTGTCAAGGTTTTTTGTTTTTTGCTTGTTTTATTTTTACTATAATTATAAAGTCAAAAGCAAAAGCAACAATAGCTTTGTATCCCAATTAGTCACTATTTTAGCTGTGTGACTTAATGTATCTGAGCTTCAGTTTCCTCATTTGTAAAGATAAAAATACCTACTTTACAGGAATGTTATGAGAACCAAGAGATTAAAACAGGTTTAAAAAACAAAAACAAAAACTGGCAGAGTACTTAAATGAAGATGTAAATCTATAAATTTAGTTGTATTTTATTATGATTATTATTTCTCCAAACAGGGGTCATAGTTGCTTTTAAAGATATCTTCCATAAATTTGAGTTTAATGTACAGGCCTCTATTACAGAGGTGAAAACACACTTTATAATTATACCAAGCAGTTAAACCAGAGCTGTCAAAATATCCTTTTGGAAAGTATGTGTACAAAAAATTGTACTGAAATTTATTCCAACGAGACTCCCAGGAACTTTCACTGGTGTGGCTTCCAACTGTCAAAATCCTGTGCTTCCATCATCAGACACTGACTTAGAGGTTGATTTGGCTACTGAGGTTTCTCACTGAAAAGAGTATTACTGGCTTTGAGGGTTGATGTGTTTGTCACATATCTCAGTCATTATGACTTTTCTGATTACTTAGTTCTGGATCATGGAACATTAAATTTCAGAGCGAAAGAGGGCTTTAGAAATAAATTAGTTCCTCCTCCTCACTTTACAGATGGAGCTGAGTCCAAGAAGGAAAGTAATTCATACCTGTTCATGTAACCTCTATACTACAACTGCTCTGCATTTCATTTGGCCTTTAAATGACCCATGTATCTATCTATAATACTAAATGGTTGCTATTCTGGACCACATGAATTTGCATACCAAACTTGCCATGCTAGTAAACTGATGGCTCTTTGTAGAAATTGGGAAAACTGGAATAATCATGAGTGATAATTAAGGCAGGTTCCCAAAATTTAAGGATTAGAACTGAATATGGATGTGCCTTCAGAATCCCTTAAGATATATATGTAAACTCTATGTGGGCAGATGCTTTATTTGTCCAGGTCACTGCTAGATCTATCCATGGAGTCTTACATGTGAAAGAATTCAGGAACATTTGCTGGATGGATGAAAGAAATTGGGCATCTAATTCTCCCCTTTTTGAAATACTTTTCTACTATGGGTTCCAGGATACCAGTCTCCTGCTTTTCCTCCTCTTTCTCAGACCACCAATTTCTTAGTCTCTTTTACTGTGTACTTTTTGGGACTTCTAAATATTGACATGTCCCTGGAGTTTAGTTCCTAGGCCTCTTTTCTACAAATATTCTCTCCTTAGGTGACTTCAGCCTTCCACCTATATTGTGATAATTCCCCAAAGTGTATCTTTAACCAAAAACCTCCCTTTGGGCTCCAGACTTCTATATCTAAACTGTCTACTTAACATTTCCATTTGGCTTTCTAACAGGCATCTCAAACTTATCAAAGTCAAACAGAACAGGATATTCTATTCCTCTCTCATTTCAACATGTTTCTTGGGTAACATCCCCCATCTTAGTAAATAAAAACAAAATCCATTAGTTGTTCAGGACTAAAATCTAAGAGTCACTCCTAAATTTCTTTACTTTCTTTTATATTCCAATATCCAAACCATAAGCAAACCCTATCAATTCTCCCTCAAAAACAGATCTCAAATGGTTATCCAGGTGACAGATGATGGTGGCTTAAACTAGGGCTGGTAGTAGTTTAGTCTACTAACTGGTCTCTCTACTTCTCTGGGCTCCCTATAATCCATTTTCCAATCTATTCCACAATACAATCTTTAAAAATTTTTTTGCTCAAAACACTCTAATTACTTTCTTGTGAACATGAAATAAAATCCATGGCGTATATATAGCCCTATATGATCAGGCCCTAGCCTAATTCTTGGGCCTCATTTAATTCTACCCTTTCCCCACTCACTGTGCCACACACTGGAAATAATCTTTTCTCATTGCCAAAAGAGCAATTTATATCTAGACAGAGGATTACAGAGAACTAGATCATAACACATCAATTCAATTGCTTAACATTCCTAAATCCCAAAAGGCACTGGAGAATTGCGAGAAAACCCCGTGTCATAAAGTACAGCTTGACTATTAAAGAAAAAGGTTAAGAGTGGTAAAAGGTATAAGGTATAAACTGTGATTTAGAATTACCTGGAAATATAAGTAAACCACTTCAATAACCAGAAATTGTGTCCCCTTTCCATCTTCTGTCATTTAACTTTTGTAAAGAAAACTTGTCCAAAAAAGGACCTGTATCCAGAATACATAAAGAAGTCTCAGAACTCAACAATAAGAAAACAAACAACCCAACTAAAAATTTAAAAGACTTCAATGAACACTTCTCCAAAGAGGATATATGGCTGGCAACTAAACATATGAAAAGATGTTCAACATCATTAGCCATTGAAGAAAGAAAAATTAAAACTACACATTATAATGGCTAAAATAAAAAACGACAGTATCAGAGGCTTCTCGTCAAGATGGTGGAGTAGACAGTTCCTAGTGTCGCTCTCTCCCACAAATCGACCAATTTGCAACTATTAAGAAGCAACAACAGGAGCCCCAAGATCTGCGCCAGAACAGGTAAGAGTCACGTGCTGCAGGACCCCAGTTCAGGCCAGTGCATACCACCCAGAGAGGCCTGAGAGCCACGGGGCACACAAGCCCTGAGTCAGTCACACCGGAAAAGGCAAGAGCCGCAGGACCTCCAGCCCAGGTCAGTCCCTGCTACTTAGAGAGGCCCAAGAGCCACCGGGCCCACACACCCCAAGTCAGTCACACCAGAAAAGGCAGGCGCCATGAGACCTCTAGCCCAGGTCAGTCCCTGACACATAGAGAGGCCCGAGAGCCACTGGGCCCACACACCCCGAGTCAGTCATGCCGGACAAGGCAGGCATCACAGGACCCCCAACCCAGGCTGGTGCCCCCCACCCAGAGAGGCCTGAGAGCTGCCAGGCCCACACACCTCAAGTCAGCCATGCTGGAAAAGGCAGGCACTGTGGGACCTCCAGCCCAGGTCAGTCCCTGCCACTTAGAGAGGCCCGAGAGCCACCAGGCTCACACCCCTGAGTCAGCCGCGCCGGAAGGGGCAGGTGCCACAGGACCCCCAGTCCAGGCCAGTCCCTGCACACAGAGAGGCCCGAGAGCTGCGAGGTCTACATGTCCCAAGTCAGCAGCACCGTAAGAGGCAGGTGACTGGGACCCCCAGCCCAGTCCAGTCCAGTCCCCACCGCACAGAGAGGCCTGAGACCTGCCAGGCCCACATGCCCTGAGTCAGCTGTGCCAGAACAGGCAGGGACTGAGGGACCCCCAGCCCAGGTCAGTCCCTGCTGCCCAGAGAGGCCTGAGAGCCACCGGACCCACAAGCCCTGAGTCAGCTGTGCCAGAACAGGCAGGCACCACAGGACCCCCAGCCCAGGCTAGTTCCCACTGCCCAGAATTGGCAGTCCCTTCAGGATCCAAGCCAGACATCAGGGTGGAATGAGTGGACTGCGATACCCCCTGCCACAATAACTAAACAACAAAGGAAAGATACCAGAAAATGAAAAATCAAGACAGTACATCACCACCAAAGGAAAATAATCAAGCTCTAGATCCTATAGAACAGGAAGTCTTTGAAATGACTGACAAGGAATTTAGAACAATTCTAAGGAAACTAAATGAGAGACAAGAAAACTCAGTTAGACAACACAATGAAATGAGAAAAAATATACAGTATCTGATAGAAGAAATGTACAAAGAAATCAATGCCCTGAAAAAGAATGTAGCAGAGCTTGTGGAACTGAAGGATTCATTCAACGAAATAAAAAACACAACACAGAGTCTAACCAGCAAGCTAGAACAAGCAGAAAAGAGAATTACCGACCTTGAAGACAGGCTGTTTGTATTAACAGAGGCAGAGCAGAAAAAAGAAAAAACAATCAAAAAAATTGAAGAAATCTAATACAGATAACAGACAACCTTAAGTGCTCAAATATCTGAATCATGGGTATTCCAGAAGGGGAGGAAAAAGGAAATGGCATTGAAAACATATTCAATGAAATAAAAGAAAACTTCCCAGGTATAGGGAAAGTCACAGATCTTCAGATTCAGGAGGCTCAAAGATCCCCAAACATATTCAACCCAAAAAGGTCCTCTCTAAGACATGTTATAGTCAAACTGGCAAAACTCAAAGACAGAGAGAGAATCTTAAAAGCTGCAAGACAGAAGCAGCAAGTCACCTACAAGGGAGCCCCAATCAGAATAACATCAGACTTTTCATCAGGAACCCTAAAAGCCACAAAAGTATGGGATGATATATCCAAAACACTAAAGGACAAAAATTGCCAGCCAAGAATACTTTACCCAGCAAGGCTATCCTTCCAAAATGAAGGACAAGTAGTATATTTCTCAGACAGACAAAAACTGCAGGAGTTCACTACCACATGACTAGCCTTACAAGAAATTCTCAAGGAAGTACTGGGTTTGATACCTGAAAAACAACCATCACTGCCATGAATACTCAAGAAAGAGCAAAACCTACCAGTAAAACAAAAATGCTAACAATGACGAAAAAAAAGTTTATCTACCACCCCAAGAAACCAACAAATACAGAAGACAAACAGAAAATTAGAAAGAAAGGAACAAAAGGTACTCAAGACATCTAAACAAAAATCAAGAAGATGCTCAGAATAAATCAACACCTTTCAATAATAACTCTAAGTGTAAAGGGATTAAATTCCCCACTCAAAAGACACAGACTGACTGAATGGATTAAAAAGATGGACCCAACAATATGCTATCTTCAAGAGACTCACTTGACCTGTAAAGATACACATAAACTAAGAGTGAAAGGATGGAAAAAGATATATCATGCAAATAGAAATCAAAAACGAGCTGGAGTAGCTATTCTTATATCAGATAAAATAGACTTTAAAGCAAATGCCATAAAAGGAGATAAAGAAGGCCACTATATAATGATAAAAGGATCTATCCATCAAGAAGACATAACAATCATAATATATACACACCCAATGTCAGAGCAGCCAGATTTACAAAGCTAATACTATTAGATCTAAAGAATGAGACGCTAACACCATAATAGCAGAGGACCTGAACACCCACTCTCAACATTGGACAGATCATCTAGGCAAAAAATCAATAGAGAAACACAAGATCTAAACAACACTTTAGACCAATTGGACTTGGCAGAGTTCTACAGAACATTCCATGAAACAATCTGAGAATATTCATTCTTCTCATCAGCACATGGAACATTCTCCAGGATAGACCACATGTTAGGTCACAAAGCAAGTCTCAACAAATTCAAAAAAATAGGAATTATTCCATGTACTTTTTCAGATCACAATGGATTAAAATTAGAAATCAATAACAAACAGAACTCTGAAAACTATACAAACACATGGAAATTAAACATCATTCTACTTAATGACATATGGGTCCAAGAAGAAATTAAACAAGAAATCAAAAAATTTCTTGAAACTAATGAAAATAACGACACATCAAACCAAAACCTGTGGGATACTGCAAAAGCAGTACTAAGGGGGAAATTTATCGCATTAAATGCGATTCTTCAGAAGAATGGAAAGACAGCAAATAAACAACCTAAAACTTCACCTTAAAGATCTAGAAAAACAAACCAAGAACAATCCAAACCCAAAGTTAGTAGATGGAAAGAAATAATTAAGGTCAGAGCAGAACTAAATGAAATAGAAACCCGAAAAATAATACAAAAGGTTAATGAAACAAAAAGTTGGTTTTCTGAAAAGATAAATAAAATTGACAAACCTTTAGCAAGTCTAACTAAGAAAAGAAGAGAGAAGACCCAAATTAAAAAAATAAGAAGTGAAAAAGCTGATATTACCACTGAGACCTCAGAAATACAAAGAATCATTAGAGACTACTATAAACAACTATATGCCAACAAATTTGAAAATCTAGAGGAAATGGATAAGTTTCTGGACCCATACAAACTACCAAAACTGAGCCAAGAAGATACAGAATATCTGAACAGACCAATAATAATAAAAGAGATTGAAGCTATTATCAGAAGGCTCCCAATAAAGAAAAGCCCAGGACCAGATGGGTTCACTGCAGAGTTCTACCAAACCTTCAAAGAGGAAATGATACCAATTCTCTACAAACTATTCCAAAAGATTGAAACAGAAGCCATTCTCCCAAACTCATGCTATGAAGCAAACATCACCATGATACCAAAACCAGACAAAGATACATCAAAAATCCTCAATAAAATACTAGCTAACAGAATACAGCAACCCATACACAAAATTATACACCATGATCAAGTGGGATTCATCCCAGGGATGCGAGGTTGGTTCACCATATGCAAATCAGTAAATGTGATACACCACAGCAACAAAAGCAAAGACAAAAACCATATGATCATCTCTGTAGACGCTGAAAAAGCATTTGACAAAATTCAACATTCTTTCATGATAAAGACTGTCTACAAGTTAGATATAGACGGAAAGTATCTCGACACAATTAAAGCCATATATGATAAGCCCACTGCCAATAACATCCTGAATGGGGAAAAGTTGAAAGCTTTTCTCTTAAGAACAGGAACTAGACAAGGACGCCCACTCTCACCACTCTTATTCAACATAGTGTTGGAAGCACTAGCCAGAGCAATCAGAGAAGAGAAGGAAATAAAGGGCATCCAGATTGGAAAGATGAAGTCAAACTGTTCCTGTTTATGGATGATATGATCCTATATACTGAACAGCCTAAAGCCTCTACAAAAAAACTCTTAGAGCTGATAAATGATTTCAGCAAAGTTGCAAGATACAAAATCAACACATAAAAATCAGTAGCACTGCTATACTCCAACAGTGAACATGCAGAAAAAGAAATCAAGAAAGCCAGCTCATTTACAATAGCCACCAAAAAAATAAAATACTTAGGAATAAAGTAAACCAAGGATATGAAAAATCTCTACAGAGAGAACTACAAACCACTGTTGAGAGAAATTAAAGAGGACACAAGAAGATGGAAAGATATCCCATGTTCTTGGATCGGAACAATTAACATTGCAAAAATGTCCATATTACCCAAAGTTATCTACAGATTCAATGCAATCCCCATCAATATTCCAATGACATTTTTCTCAGAAATGGAAAAAACTAGAAATTAAAGAGGACACAGAAGATGGACAGATATCCTATGTTCTTGGATCAGAAGAATTAACATTGCGAAAATGTCCATATTACCCAAAGTTATCTACAGACTCAACAGATTCAATGCAATCCCCATCAATATTCCAATGATATTTTTCTCAGAAATGGAAAAAACTATCCAGACATTTATATGGAATAACAAAAGACCATGCATAGCCAAAGCAATTCTGAGCTAAAAATATAAAGTTGGAGGCATAACACTACCTGACTTTAAACTATATTACAAAGCTATAATAACTGAAACAGCACGGTACTGCTATAAAAACAGACAGAAGGATAAATGGAATAGAATAAAGAACCCAGAAATCAACCCATCCACCTACAGCCATCTGATCTTTGACAAAGGCAGCTAGTCTACACACTGGGGAAGAGACTGCCTCTTCAAGAAATGGTGCTGGGAAAACTGGATATTCATTCATAGGAGAATGAAACTAGACCCATACCTCTTACCATATACCAGAATCAACTCAAAGTGGATTAAGGAATTAAATATACATCCTGAAACAATAAAACTACTTAAAGAAAACACAGGAGAAACACTCCAGGAAGTAGGAGTGGGTAGAGACTTCATGAATAGGACCCCAAAAGCACAGGCAACTACAGGAAAAATAAATAAATGGGATTATATCAAACTAAAAAGCTTCTGCATAGTAAAAGAAACAATCAACAAAGTGAAAAGACAACCAATAGAGTGGGAGAAAATATATGCAAAACATACATCTGACAATGGATTAATATCCAGAGTATACAAGGAACTCAAACAACTTTACAGCAAAAAAACAAGTAACCCAATTAAAAATTGGGCACAGGATCTGAATAGTCATTTCTCAAAGGAAGATATACAAATGGCCAACAGACACATGAAAAATGCTCTACATCACTCAGCATCCGGGAAATGTAAATCAAGACCACTTTGAGATACCATCTCACTCCAGTCAGGATGGCTAATATCCAAAAAACTGAGAATGATAAGTGCTAGAGAGGTTGTGGAGAAAAAGGAGCTCTCACACACTGTTGGTGGTACTGCAAAATGGTGCAGCCTTTATGGAAAATGGTATGGAGGTTCCTCAAACAATTACAGACAGATCTACCATATGACCCAGCTATTCCACTGCTGGGAATATACCCAGAGGAATGGAAATCATCATGCCAAAGGGATACCTGTACTCCTGTGTTTATTGCAGCACTATTTACAATAGCCAAGAGTTGGAACCAGCCCAAATGTCCATCATCAGATGAATGGATAGGGAAACTGTGGTATATCTACACAATGGAATACTACTTTGCTATAAAAAAAAAAAAATGAAATATTACCATTTGCAACAACATGGATGGACTTAGAGAAAATCACATTAAGTGAAACAAGTCAGGCACAGAAAGAGAAATACCACATGTTCTCACTTATTTGTGGGAGCTAAAAATAAACAAATACACAAACAAATAAAGGGGGGAGGGGAAGACACAACAATCACAACAATTCCTTGAACTTGTTAAGACAAGTGAACAGATATGATGTGTGGGGGGCAGGGTGGGGAAAGAGGGAGGGGGAAGAGGAATGGGTAAAGGGTCACAAAAATCAACTACAATGTATATTGAGAAGTTAAAATTTAAAAAAAAATTTTTTTAAATGACAATATCAAGTGATGCTGAATATGTAGAGCAACTAGAACTCTCATACAATGTAGGTGAGAATGCAAAATGATACAACTACTATGAAAAACAGTTTGAAAGATTCTTATAAAGTTAAACATATAGCTATCATATGACCTAGTAATTCTACTCCTAGTTATTTACCATAGAAAAATGAAAACTCACGTTCACACACAAACTTGTACATAAACGTTTATAGCATCTCTATTAATAACCACCCCAAATTGGAAATAACCTAAATGTCCTTCAAGAGGTGAATGGATCAGCAAACATACAATGGAATACTTACTACTCAGCAATATAAAAGAATAAACTATTGATATATATATATATATATATATATATATATATATATATAACAATTTGGATGAATCTCAAAGGCATTTCACTTAGTGAAAGAAGCCTGTTTCAAAAGGTTACATACTCGATTATTCCATTTATGACATTCTCCATAATATAAAATTGTAGTAACAGAAAATAGATCAGTGGGTGGGTGGCTAGGGATAAGATGAGGGTATAACCACAAAGTGATAACATGGAGGAGTTTTGTGGGGTAAAGAAACTATTCTGTATCTTGACTATGGCGGTAGTTATACAAATCTTTATATATAGAACAGTATATCTCCCTCCCCGCCAAAAAAACCACTCAGTTTTACTGTATGTTAATTTTGAAATGAAATTTTAAAGGAAAGCACCTAAAACTACCTTCCAAAAACATTATAATGCTTTGGTCACTAGGTCATCAAGTATTTCACAAGATGTAAGTAAAAATACAACGATTACGTTAGTAAAACACACACATACAACTCACCCTAGAACCACAAAAAACCTTTAGTCTAAACTAGTGAAAAAGTCTAGATAAGATATTATTAAGATTCTATTTTTCCATTCATTAAAAAAGAAACAAAACAGATCCCATTTTTGTTTGGAACATTCCCCCAGTGGACAGACGGCCCCTGGGCAGAGAGTATAACTTCTTAGAACCACTTAACCAGGGCCTCCACCCTCTGTAGTAGATGGCAATTTGTAATAAGGTTAAATAAGGCTACAGCATGCTCTCCCTAAATCCCAGAGCAGCTTCTTGAAGTGTTAAACCTCCAGTGCCCAGGCCTCTAGCTCTGAGGCAGAACTGTCCTTTCTAGCAAAGTACAATTAACTTCTTCAACATATTTGCAAGGAGAGGAACAGACAGGAATAGAGGGCTTTCTTCTGCTTAGGGGTGGGGCATCCACTCACAGATCAAAGTTCTCTCTAGGGTTTCCATTGTATCTATAACCAACCAATCTTTCTGTCCTATATGGTCCTTATAACTCACCCTATATTCTGCCAGGTTGTCTTACACTGTCATGACTGCTCATGCTGCTGCTTCTGCCTAGAGACCCTTCCCCACTTCACCAGCCTGGCAAACATCTACCACCAGTCTCTCCATGCTGTCTTCCTGGCTGAAGCCTAAACTGATAATGCAGGTAGAAATGAGCACTCCTACTTCTGCACCCTGCAGTATTGATTTTACTGAACCTACAACACTTTGTTGCACTTATTTATGTGTGAAGCTATTTCCCTCTACTAGACTGTGTGCTCCATGGGGCAGGGAAAGAGTCTTATTTTTTGTTTTGTTTGTTTTGTTTTTGGTAATACATAGCTTAATACTAAGTACAAAAAAATCATTAGTGAATGTCAGTTGAATGAATAAACAGAATAGCTTCTCTACTTGCAAATCAAAATGCACAGTTTATAAGGACTCCAGATAACCAACTGGTGGGCCAGCCAGAGACTTTGTGCCAATGCTCAAAACTCAGTAATCAGCTCCCTAAGTCCCTGCCCAGTTCTGAGTTCCCGGTGAAAGAAAGACCAATTACCATGCTTTAAGTGAAACCGTATGTTCCATGAGGATGGAAAATATAGTTGCCACACTACCATACCAAAGGCAACTTTCTCCAGAATTCTGACCAGACTTACTATAAGGGGTCCCCAAAATAGACATGTGCATTATTGGGCATTCCCGTTCTATTTGCCAGAAAGTGCTTTTGTAACTCCTTCCATGTATATAACAATGTTCAGAGTAAGTGCTGAAGTCTGTTTGCATTCATCACCAAGACCACAAATTCTGAAGCTTAAACAACTGCAAATAATGCAATGCTCTTTCACACATTACACTCACATGATTTTACTAATGTGTCCATCAGAACCAAAAGTTCTGCTTACCTGAAGCACTGGATCCATACTTTTATAAAACTAGCACTCCTTTCCCCCACTCCCCAGGACTCCTTAGACATTTATTGTTCTCCAAAGTGCTCGCTTAAGACCAATGATTGGTGGAAATAAAGAACTAAGAAACTGAGTCCAAATACTTTTCAGCATATGATATATAACAGACTTTCCGTACTAAAACTATTCTATGGTGGATGATTTTTCTCTAGTTTTCAGATTGGTAACCTCACAGTGATTTAGTGTACATGATTCCAAAAGGCATGTGGGGATGAAAGTAGGAGTGCTGAGAGAGAATTTCTACATATTCAAAAGGAATCTACAATCTTAACAATACAATGTGAAGATCAGTTTCTTAAAGTTACCATTTTAATACAAAATATGGTTAAAACAATGGTACGGTTGGACTATATCCAGTCACAGCAAAAGACACTAATAGTGGCACATCGTTACCTCTCTCCCATCCGGCTCCCAATCAAGTAAAAGAGATGAAGGTGGTAAATTTTCTTGTCAGTAACAATCAACAACTATCTCACGGCAAACTTAAAAACAAAAACACATGAATGCATATGACAGTGTGTGCATGTATACATACTCTTATAATAATGATAACAGCCAAGAGTTCATGACTACCACCCACTGGGTGCCAAGCATATCAAGCCTTTTAATTTGCACATCTCTTCTTTCCACACTGATTCGTGTGCACGTTTTGGACTTAAATGCTCACTGGGATGGTGTTTGCTTTTTTCTTTTTTTTAAATGTCCAAAACATGCATTTGCTGTAGGGTGGTTATTTAATAAACCATACACATTAATACGAAGGTACTTCAAAAAGTTCACGGAAAGATTCGTGCTATCTTTCAATTCCAGAAACTTTCTGTAGTACCCATGCATATCTGATATTTAATAAGTTATCCATAATTTATCAGCTCTTTTCAAAAGCAAAAAGCTAGGTTAGTGTAGCCATCATACTGAGGGCACATGCTGAAACCTCATGAAAAGGAAAGTTTTTCGCTAACAGTGAATAGGATGCTAACAGAGAAACAGAAAGGTGAAGTCTAGAGTCCCTCCACAATTTTGCCAACTGCAATCCAGACTTCTAATTTTACTATGTTAAGAAAAACAGTTAAACATTCTATTTTACAACCACACATTTGGAAGAGCAAATAAGTCACAGGAAATGTCTAGTAAAAGTAGTAAAAAACACAAAGAAATAAGGGCCCCAAAGTGAAAACAAATCCTACTGCTTTGAATAATGCTTTGGCAGCCATATGCGCCTCCCCTACCCCTCACTGCCATTGAAATCTCTACTTTTTAATTGACAAATATCCAACATCTGTTAAGCAACATTTCCCTCTTTGTAAGTCAAAAAAGAGATGTACAGTTCAGGTGAGGAATTCCATCTGATTTGCCTGTGTTCTCAGGGCTTAGAACACAGTAAATGCTCAATGAATATGTAGGCTGCATGAACCATAATTTTATACACAGAGATTGGCATAATATGCCATGGTATAACCCCTCAACCCCCAGAAGGCAGAGAGACTGACAACTCCAAAGTTAAGTAGGGCAATGATTAGCATGGTAACAACATTCCCAACTTTACCACTTCATGGTAAAGATTCTGAGAAGGGGCTAGTAAGCATGGCCATGGCAATTTGTCTTGGCATCTATTTATCTATCAAACCATATCAGAGATTAGACTAACTTAACTTCCCTTCCTTTCCTGATTATGATTTAACCTCTATGCTATCTCAGAACCCATCTCCTCTCATTTTTCTTTCAATCAACATAACTGTAAAAGACCTTCTGTAGGGAAACGGCCACAAATTTTTCAAGGACCCACTCATTATTAATTATTTTCACCAGCACACAAATCGCATATTAGCACAGCAATTGATTCTAGGTGAAGGCTCAGCAGTTCGCTCCACTGGTTGTACAGCATTTTCACAGCTAAATTTCCAAAAGCCCCCCCCCCGATTGCTGCCTATTGAATGGAGGCATTCCTTGGGGATCATTCGACTTGGAGTGTAAATAGCATCAATCTTGCTTTTCTTTGAAACTCATTTCAATTTCAAGCCATGTTAAGTATGTCCTGGGTACTCTGACAGAGGTTCTCCTATTTAATTCCCACAGCAGTCCCGTGAGATATGTATTACTATCCCTTATTGTACATATGAGGAAATTGAGGCTCACAGAGGAGAGATCAAGTGACTTGGCCAAGTGACAGAGTCAGGCTGATGAGGTTCTTTCCCCAACACCAGGAAGCCTGTAGCAAAGCAATAGATATAGTCAAGTTTTTATGAGCCATCTGGGCAGCAGGGGACAAGTCCTTACCATATAGACCAAGGGATCCATTCAGAGGGAACAGAAGCAACAGCAGCTTGTTTTGTTTTGTTTTAATGATTTAAAAATCCTACAGAAATTCTGACTGGCCCCACTGACAATCCATCGAGGCCCACCAGCCGGCTGACTCCTGACTTTCTATGCTTCTCACCCTAATTAATGCAAGGTCCTTGGATCACAGTGTGAGCATCAAGACCCTGTTAGAGTTAGCAATGACCTTTACATCTATCAGGCTTTTCAAAATATGCAAAACAGCTGTGGATTGGGAACGCCCCAAAACTCTCAACCTTGAAATATGCACAGACACATTTTTCCTAATTATGGTGTTTTTACCAAGTTTGGGGGAACTAATTTTTTTTACACAGCTAACAAATATTTAAGATATGGCCTGTTTTTCAATTGCCTAAGCAAACTACTGAGGCATGCAAAAAGAAGATTTGTGCAAATGTATTGATTTCCTTGGCTTAAAAAGACCCCCAGTAGCAGAGGGACAGAGAAAAAAGATCTGTCTAAAAAAATGGGGCAGGGGGAGATTGTTTGGCTTCCATACTTGTGCCTCCGATATCCTTTTGTTCTCCCACCTCATTGTATTAAGGATGCTAAATCAAACATGATAGCAGTGATGTTTGTGTGTGAAAATGACAAAAGCAATGGCCAAAATCCCAACCTCATCTTGAACCCTTGAAGACTTTTATGGCTTTTCCTTCACTAGGCCCTCCCCCTAATACACATTAAAGACCACATTGTTCAAAAGGGTCATGGTAGGTTTCATACCCCATTTTAATACAATGTAAATGGTAACTAAAATTCCAAGTTTTGTTAGCAATATTTGTATGCCTCTGGAAAGTGCCCATTAACATAACCGATCATTTGATTTAAATATTAATGCAGAATTATAACATATCAGAAAGGCAGAAACAATGATGTCGAGGAGGTACTGTTTGTGGTGATTAAATCAGATTCTCTTTTTATTCATCATTTTCCCCAGAAAAAGGGGTATGTGTTAAAAATACCCAGATGATCTGTGAAGTGTTTAAGTGTTCTCTCTAGCTTTAAAATAGTCCAGAATATGTCAGATCTCAATACAAGAAGCCTAAATAAATTAAACTTGATGCTAATTTCAAATAAAAATCTTTCCCCCACTCCCCTTATTCCATTTCCATTTGTCTGCATGTCACATTATGGACCCCCCAGTTGGTTTATGCATTTATTCCTGAAGGTTTCATATTGGGAGAATATTAGAAGCTGTTTATGATTCCATTTTTCTCAGCTGTTACCATCAGTTGTCACCAATACTTTGGAGGTTGAGTGAAAAAGAAGCAGAAATAACTCCATTACTCTTTCCAACTGCCATAAAGAATCTGCATCATAAAAGTACCTATTGAGTTATTGCCTTAGTCCTCTGGAAAAGGATACAGTAAAGCAGTAATGTTACAATTGGATCTGGGAAAGAGGAATTTGAAAAATGAAAATCTGGACTGGAGTAAAAGAACAACATGGGAGTGCTTTTAAAATCACAATTTCATTGGCAGAATTGCTCACTCTCCCACACTCAGATATTTCTGTTTAACACCCATATAATATATATTAAGATGTGGTGTGTTATCACAACTTCAATGCATGTTAAAATAAGACATGATTTTTGATATTTTTCTTGACTATAAGTCTGGTTTAAATAATCTCAAAACAACACACTAAGAGCATCTGTTTAGCTCAGTTGAAGTTTCAAGAGCCAATACCAGCTGTTGGAGGAGGGATTTCACACATGTGTTACTCAAATCCTAACTAAATCTCGTTTTTTATCATTCCCTTAATGATGCCTCCAAAACAAATATGGTAAAGCAAATATTAGAATAAAAAAGAAAAAAAGGAAGGAAGGAAGGAAGGGAGGCAAAAGAAAGGAAGGGAGGGAGAAAAGGAGGAAGGAAATAAAAAGAGAGAGATTACTCATTGTTTTGATGCATATGAGCAAGACCAAAATGATCACCCTCTCCAAGACCAAAATGACCACCCTCTCCAATTCAATATAGTATTAGCATGAGGACAAAAGGCATTTAAAAATCAATTTGGAGTTATTTCTAGTGGGGGTTGCCTAATCTTTGCAAGTTGAGGAATGAGTATATTCCCAAATGTTGAAAGGGCACTCAAGTATTTTTTCTCCTTTAAGCAGCAATCTAATTTTCACAGAGAATTCATTTGGTGGCATTGTTTTGGTTTTAGGTGTCCTGCCAGACAGAGGCCATGCACAAGGGCTGCATCTATCTTGAAGTGTGCACAATGGCCTCTCTTGCGGCTCTCTCTCTCTGTTATTGATCCTTACAGATGCTCCAAGGCCCTTCCCCCACCTTTCTCCAAATCCCACCCCCATTCTGAAAGATAGCTTAAGAAATAAGACTTCCTGCCTAGCGACTGGCAGGGCTGAAAGACCAGATTGTATGACTCCACAGATCAGGCCTGCCACAGTGAAAGCTTGAATAGAGTTAACCCTCTGTGAACTAAAACAAAACATTTGTATGCCCAGCTGTGACAAAGGTTAATTTAAATGGACAAGGGCCCAATATCTAAAACCAGGCAATGCATTTTTTTTTTTTTTTTTTTTTTTTTACAGTAGTGTTTTCACTGGCCTCTTTTGTAAGCAGTTGATTTTGCCTTTTAAGCTTCCAAAGACTTCCTTCAGCAGGGATAATTCATCTTACTTTATAGAATTTTATATGAAAGATTCAGGTGAAAAATTTTAATTAGCTTTCTTGTTCTATGAAAGTTCTTGTTTTAGTACCATAATTTTCTGCCACTGAACAGCTAAGAAAAATCAAAGTTTCAATCCTTCATTAAATACAAACGGGGAGAAAACTTTCTGTGCAAACCATTTTCCTCTTTCAGAGCTGATGGACTACATATCACTAAGAGATTCAAGCTGGTTGAAAAAATCTAAATCCTCCAGGGTTACCCCTTCCAAACTCATACAACTACTACTGCTCTGGTACCTCTCCCTGTCCCCAAACTCCTGTCTAATGGATGCAAAGCAAATTTTAATTCTTAAACTACTCCTTTCTGGAAAAGCCAGCATATCCAGAATAGTTATTTAAAAAAGAATCTCTGTGCATATTGGGGAAGGAGCGGAAGTTGTTCAAGATAAAAATAACAGGTCTTATATGTAATTGGTAATTTCTACAAGCTGCCTTTCATTTCTACTAACTTACATAAAAACCACTGAGATAATTCTCATGTATAAGGTGCTGAGGGACAACATATAAGGGAGGAGGAGAGCCAGTATTACTATAAAGAAGAATGCTATTATGACAGGAGTCCTGCTTCCCTGGTTTGTGCAGCCCCACAGTGAGAATGAAACTGCAAAGCTGCCTATGGCAGATGTTAGCCATGCTGCAAAGAGCTAGGAAGGTTTTCCAGGACTAGCTATTTCATAGGGTTAATGCCATTCCTAGAAATTTATCAACTGCTTCAAACAGTCAGGAACTCTTCTGGCTATAGCTCAGCAGTGCTTGCCTATAAGAAATCAAACTCTTAGACTACTTTATAAACACAGCAAATCTCTAATATTAAGACTCATCTTTTAACTGTTTCTTCAGCTGTACATGTCTTTCTTGGCCCAAATAATAATGTTGTGGGATACTGGGGTTTCTCACATATGTAGGAGCCTATCCCAAATAAACGAATTACAACACTAATCTCTATTAATTGCATATACACACACAGAGAAAATTTATGCATTTAAAAAATAACCCACTTAAAAAGAAATTAGCAATGGCTTACACCCAAACTATAAAACATCTAAGTTCCCCCAAAGGAAATGAGGCTGCCTTATCAATGGCCTCATGACCCCAATTCTATCTATAATTAACAGTACTAAATAAGTCTTCGACAGATGGTGAACTGGATTAAGGAATTTAAAATATAGACAAATTCTGTCAACAGGTAGATAACATTTTTAAAAATGTAAATATCACCTATGTGCTAGAATGGGAAATGAAGTTTAAAAATTTTTTTCATGTCACTATAAAATTTAAATCCATCCCCCCACCCCCTTTTCCTGCTCTTTCTCTTAAAAACATCAACGACAACAATCAATTCATTACATTTCTCCTTCATCTCTTTTCTCTATTCCAAAACATTTACAGCCAGTTACTGTGTACATGAAGACTCGTTGGCTGAATTCTGCCAAGATACAAAAAACAGCTGCCTGTGTACTGCTTCCCTTCTCCTTCAAGGCTGTTTTTTCTAAACCTTCAAAGAAAATTTCTAAACTTCAGATTTAGATCCCAGACTTAAACAATCAGTTGCCTTACCTTCCCATGTCTCCATTTCATGCTTCTCCAAGTCTGTTGGGAAGTTCTGTTGCAGCCATGAAGAAAGAGAGATTACAGGACAAGTCCAGCTTGATGACCACCCTTCCGACACTTGGTCAATTCTCTCTCTAAGCCGGGACTACAACAGTCACCCTCACAGGTCAGTTTACAAGCTAGTCATGTGATTACAAAGTTCAGGCTCTAAGGTCACAACGTGTATGGAGTTCGTTTATTACCAAAGGTTATCTAAGTGGAACTGATAGACTTATTTTCTTTAGTTATACTGCCTAGCACATCTCTCTGAAAACTATTATGGGAATATTTAATGGAAATCTTCCTCTAGTCTTCTGTAAGCTGAGATCCTAAAATTAAAAACTTCTAGTATGTAGAATTTTTTTCTTCTTTTTTTTCAAGCACTATTTTATACTCTGTATTAAAAAATTTAGAGCTAAAACCTCCGCCCCAAGGAAAAGACAAAACAAAAACTTCATGTTAAGCATGTGTTGGGGGTGGGGATGGGGTAGATCAGGCGTGGGATTCCCTGCTTTTTGTCATTATAATAAACAATGACAAGGCAAATTCTTCTGCGAAAATTAAAATTGGAGCTATGAGTTGTTTGCACGGCACACTTTAGCCCTTCATTTCCATGTCTTGGTCATACACACTAGTTTAAAAAAATGTGGAGAAAGGAAATGAGGTGTGTAAAATCCTTTTATAAAGCAAAGGTAAAAAAATTCCATCCCCACCCCCAGTCAAAACCATACACCTTACTTTAAAGTAAGCTTCTTGCTTCATTCCTCTAAAACTTCTAAGATCTTAAGCAATCATCATGCTTTAGCCTCCCTGATTCATGAGCCATACCAGCAACACACAGCAAAGCACATGCATAACACTGGGTGTGCATATACACACTCACACCATGCCACAGAGCTGCAGTGGCTGGCAAACCTGAGCTATATGCTAATGACACATGATGACTAACATTCAGCTATTCATTGAGATAACAGAACACAGTAAAAGGGCAAGTTCTACTGAGAAGGTGGAATGGCCCAAAGAGAAACTGATTCCCAAGGATAAATGTTTTATAACTGTGCAGTGTTTCATTCTATGAAATCTCCCTTCCTCTCTAGCTTAGCTTTAAGAATAACTTAAAGGCCAGGCACACTTCAAAGCAGTATTCCAGAAGAAAAAAGGAGAGCCCCTTCTTGGGTTAGGAGTGGAATCTGTTACTTGGCAGCCATATAATTTAATGGCAAATATTTCTACCACCACTACTAGAGGGCTTTTCTAACCAATAGAGAGCACTAGGATCATCTTACAAAGTAGGGCCTAAAGAGAAAGTGACCAATGACATAGAGGAGAAAAAAGGCTATCATTTGTCTAAAAATAAATGGCTGGTTAGCTCAGTTGATTAGAGTGTGGTACTGATAACACCAAGGTCCAGGGTTTGATTTCTGTTCCAGCCAGCAAAAAAAAAAAAAAAAAAAGACATAAAAATAAATGTTCTGTCACTGCCACAACATACCTTATCCTAACACACATTGACCACCTTTCCCACCCCCATGCCCATCCATACAAGAGATTAACAAAGATTTTCTTCTCAATCCCTGCAGAACTTAATGTAGCTCTTAAATAATTTTAGTAAAGTGACTACAAATAGAATGAAGGGTAAAAAAAAAAAAATGAAAGGAAAGGTCCACCAGCAAAAAGCTATCCAATCAGAAACACTTATTCAAAGGGCAGATCTCTGTCTCCCTGAAGGATATGGGTTTATCAGAACTTAGTATCTGCACATACAACAGAGGTATATAGTAAGCCTCTGTTTTGTTGTACTAACCTTCGCAGGAAATGATGAAATGCAGAGCTATTAGTTTTGCTCCTAGTATCAAGACTGAAGCAGAGACCTTGATTTTTAAGGGTGGGTTTTACTAATAATCTTTGAACAAATCTTTAACATAGTTTAAAAAGACAGGTAAGTCTTATCTTTGGATACAGAGCCAGATTTCTTCAGCATTCTCAGTCCCACAGGTTTTTTGAGAGCCCATTATAGGCTCTACTGGGAGGAAGGGGGAAGAGAAGGTGAACATGGTACCTCGCTGCCCAGGTGAATGCAAAATACAAACTAAATCTTAACTAGGACTCCCAATAAGATTGTCAAAAACAATTGCAGAAAAATGAAGAAAAAGCATTTAAGAAGATGAAGAAAAATGAAGAAATGAAGAAAAGTAATTTAAGAAGATTAAAAGGACTCCTAGAATTTATGATCAGGAAGGGGAAAAAAGAAAATAAGAAATCAGCAGCATTTTCTACTTGCTAATATTAGATTTGGAATATAGAAAAGAGTAAATGAACAAAATATTTCATCCAGACATATGCAGCATTTACATACTGTTTCTAATTGAGTCCGAATAACGAATGGTGGAACCCTAGTGAATCAGCAAGATATTGGCTCCACTTTCATTTCAAAGAAGGAGAAACTGAGGCCCAAAGAAAGAGGCAGAAGTCATCAGACCAACTGAGAAGAAAACAAAATATCCTAGTCCCTCATTTCTTCCATTATATCCCATATCTGGAGGACAGAAAAAGGCAAAGCATCCTTTTAGATGTCCTATTTAACATCATTTCCCACCTGTTTGCTTATTCAGATAGCTGCTTTCAAAGACTACTGCAGATAGTCCTTCCACGTAAAACAAAAGAGCAATTCTAGTGGTGACAAGATCACTGGAATCACTTCAGCCTTATTTGTTTTTAAGATGCTTTCAATGAAAGATGATGCAAAGTGAAACCCATGTGGTAACTCTCATGGATGGTGACCTCTTTCCATTTAAAAAAAATCAGTAATATGCAGAAATTGTTTTAAGTTCCTTATTTTAACCTTGCAAAGATTAAAAGAAAAAAAAAAAAAAAAAAAAACAAGGGCCCAGGGTCTCTGCTTCTCATCTGTCAGATACTTGATATAGACATTTCCTATGGTAAGGGAAAGAGTTTAATTGAACTAAACAGGAACAATCAAATCACAGTCAAATGAAGTCCATAGTACCTGGAACTAACAAGTAAACATCCTGAATGCAGAAAAAGAATGGGAGCAACAAAGAACATACTTAGATATGATTTCCAGTTTTGCCTTCTCCTGGAGTTGGAAAGGAAAAAACTCATAGTTCAGGAAAAAACTCAGAGATTGAAATTAAAATAAAATATTCCAGAAACTGAGGTTTTTCATCCAATTCTACAAACACTCATTGAGTGTCTCCTAGAAGCTAGGCACTAATGGTTATGGTAACATAAATGAATATTATGTGATCCTCGCTCATCATCTGATGAACTCTCCAGCCTCATTTCACATCCCTCCATACCAACTCACCTGTAGTGCAAATACACTAAACAGATCAATGACAATATGATGTTATGAGTGCTGTGACAAACTTTCTTACCCAAGAAAGTGTTAGGGAAACATAGATGAAGAAATAATTCATTAAATTGGAGTGGGGTGCCACAGAGAGGGCATTACATTTGAGCTGAACCTTGGAGTTCCACAAGTAGACAAGTAGAAAAGGTATTTCAGCACCTGAAGAGATAGGTAAAATGGGAAAGATCTCAAAAGACTATGTAATGCCAGGGTTGGCCAGTTAGCTCAGTTGGTTAGAGCGGGGCCTTGTAACACTATGGTCAAGGGTTTGGTTTCCCACACTGGCCAGCCACCCAAGAAGAAGAAGAAAAAAAAAAAAAAGAGTATGTTATGCCAATGCTATGAAGTCAGGACTTAATTCCATTGCAGAACAGTAATATGATTTGACTGTGGAAGAAAAGACTAAGGGTGTGCTTTAAGAATAGCCTTATATATAACTATCAAATGCAATGTATTAACCTTGTTTGGATCCTGATTTGAACAAATCAACTGTAAAAAGACATTTCTGAGATAAGCAAGGAAACTTAAATACAGTCTTTCTCCTTTGGTGTTCCCCAGAAGGAAGACCATTTGAAGCCCAATAGTTTACAGGAAGACTCTGGCCTCAGACTGACTTCTAAGGTTGTTTCATTTGTCTACCCACCCAAATTTAATCACTCAATTTGTGACTGCCACCCACAAACTGAGAAACCTGGAAAAGGTGAGCCTTTTCTCCATTAAAAAGTCTCACAATTCCCCAGTCAAGATTTTGTGCATGAATTTTTAAAGTACCACAATCAAGAAGAGATTATAGTATATATAATCAGTCCCTTTTGAATGAAAAGAAACGGAACAAACCAGGTACATAGCACACAAACATGAATTCAGCCAGCAACTACTGTACCTCTCTGAGAAGTCTAAACAAGTTGGGGCTTATTTATCCCATATGGCACCACTGCCTGTTTACCTTCTTCACAATTCTTCACCCAGATCAGCCCAGAGATTAATGCAAATTCCATAGCTCTGAATATAGCAACAACTCAAACTGCTGTGAAGCACGTGAGCAGCTAAAGTAGAAGAGATCAAAGTAGTAAAAAGCAAGTCCCAAACTTGGGGGAGTGCAAATGGACAGATGTCTTTCTCCTTTGGTGCTCCTAAAAAGGAAGATCACCTGAAGCCCAGTAGTTTACAGGTAGATTCTGGCCTCAGCCCTGACTTCTCAGGTTGTCTCATTTGTCTACCCATCTATCTACCTAACCTAGAGACAAAGTCATATGACACCAGAAAAGTATTCTGCTCACAAGGATCTTAGTTCTGTGTGAGGACTCTGGGAAAAAACCTACAGGATACCCCCACCCCCACCTCCCATGACTGTGGCATGACCTCACTGAGTCCAGCCAAAGGTTCCCAAGCACCTATAAAGGTCTACATTCCTAAGGCCCTTTACAATCCAGCTCTTGTTGACCTTTCCAGCTCACTTCCCATTACTCCCCATTAAGTACCCATCACTCCAGCCATACCAACTCACTTGTAGTACAAATATCCTAAGCTATTCCATTTGCCTGGAATAATTCTTTTCACTACTTCCTTATAGCTTCCACTCCCACTTATCCTTCTGGGACTCAATTTAAGAATCACCTCCTTGCCTACAGGAGTCTCAGGCCAGCAGTCGTGCAGCCTGGCCAGGGCCTATGTGGGGACAAGTAACTGGGGAGTTGCCCACGCAAGACCGAGCCAGGCCAGTCTTCCAGGACAGAGATCAGGTTCAGCTGGCCACTCTACAGCCACAACCAGCGAGGGCCGAGCATGGAGCACAGGCCTTTCTTCCTCCACTACCACGAGGCCTTATAAAATGTTCATTTACCAGCCGCATTTTTGAGAGAATCAGGAAAAAGAAAGTTTAATCTGGTCCTGAGAGGCATGAACTTACCCCAAAGTCTGCTGCAAATCCTGAGACTCCAAACTCAATCATCTCCAGAGAGGCCAGCACCCAGTCCTCATCAGCTACAACTTCGTTTTTACCAGAAAGGAAAATCATGCCAAACACCGTTTTTGTTGGTAGAACTGATGCTAGGATGGATGAAACTGAAATTAGAAGTTTCTTTGCTAGATATGGTTCAGTAAAAGTGAAGATAATCACGGATCAAACTGGTGTTTCCAAAGGCTATGGATTTGTTTCATTTTATAATGATGTGGATGTGCAGAAGATAGTAGAATCGCAGATAAAATTTCATGGTAAAAGGCTGAAAATGGGCCCTGCAATCAGGAAGCAAAATTTATGTGTTTATCACATGCCTCCATATCCTTTGATTTTTTTTTTTTTTTTAAAGATGACCGGTAAGGGGATCTCAACCTTTGGCTTGGTGTTGTTAGCACCACGCTCAGCCAGTGAGCCAACCAGCCATCCCCATATAGGATCCAAACCCGCGGCACTGGTGTCATCAGCACTGCACTCTTGCGAGTGAGCCACGGGCCTGCCCTATATATCCTTTGGTTTTTAATCCTCCTCCTCCACCACAGATTCAGAGTGTCTGGAGTAATCCAAACACCAAAACCTATATGCAGCCTCCAACCATGATGAATCCTATAACTTAGTACATTCAGGCATATCGTCCTTATCCAAGGTCACCACTTCAAGTCATCACTGGATATCAGCTGCCTGTATATAATTATCAGATGCCACTGCAGTGGCCTGCTGGGGAACAAAGGAGTTAGGTTATACCTCTGGCTTACACAACTGTTAACTACCACTGTAATGAAGTTGATCCAGGAGCTGAAGTTTTGCCAAATGAATGCTCAGTTCACGAAGCTACTCCATCCTCTGGAAATGGCCCACAAAAGAAATCTGTGGACCAAAGCATACAGACAGTGGTATCTTGTCTATTTAAATCCAGAGAACAGACAGAAACTCTCTTGTTACTCAAGATGACTACTTCAAGGATAAAAGAGTGCATCACTTTAAAAGAAGTCAGGCAGTGCTTAAATCTGTTTGATTCTCTCTGCTAATTTTCTAGTCTCATGGGAAGTTGCTGGTTTTGAATATTACGAAAAAGCTGAAAGTTTTTCACTATTATAGGAATTTAATTCTTAATTTGATAAGTCACACTCAGGTTTTCTGTACAAGTTATATTAGATTGTCTAGTTTTATTTTACATTGAAACTGTTCTTTATTAGATGTTTAATTAGAAACTGGTTCCATGTTGAATATATAGCTGAAAGTAAAAAATAATTAAAACTGAAAGGAATAACTTTAAAGTTTATCTGCAAGACCTTTTTTTTTTTTTACTGAAATAGGCGTTTTAAGAGTTTAAAGCAAATACTGACTTTCAAAAAATTGTCTTAAAAAACCTATTTTGAAAGGTCAGAATTTTGATGTTTTGAATATAAGCATTTCACTTCTCCAACAAGTACCCACGAATAGTACAACATTGTGCTTTGCGTTTATGATTTGTCTAGAAATTTACCATAAAAACGGAATTTTAAAAACTGCATTTTTAATCAGTGGAACTGAAGATATAGTTAGTTTTACTGAAGTCTTTCTTACCTAAACCTAGTAAAACAGATTTTAAACAAACAGTCTAATCAGTGGATCTTAGTTTATTCAAAATATTTTATCCTTTATCTTGAACCTATGCTTCTATATCCTATTTGATTGGGATGGTAATTAGGATAATTAAAATTCTGGGCATAATTTTTTTTAAAGAATACAAGACCAAACTAAGCTTTACTAGGTACATAAGCTTCTCAGTGAGTTACCATTCTCCTTTTTCTTTTAAAATTTTTTTCCTTCAAATGCTAAACTCAATGGCTGTATCTTAAATTGTGCAAAATATAGATATTAAAGAATTCTAAAACTTAAAAAAAAAAAAAACCCACCTCTTCTGTGAAATATGCTAAGACTATTCTCCCAGCCCTCAAATCAGACAGAATCAAATCATACCCTCTACCCATGCTGCCTGGATCCCTAAAACACAAGTGTATTTCAGAAAGTTCACAGAACGATTCACATTATTTTTTAATTCCATATTTCCACAAATTTTGAACTATCCTTGTATACCACAACAATACATATCACCTAATATTTTTATTAATCTAAGTGTACCCCAAAGAGTCAAGACCTAGTAATCCCAGGGTTCACTCTTGGGTTTAGCATATATTATATGCATTTGTAATATGTTAAAGGAACTAGAAGACTCTTGGTACATATGTTGTGTGGATGGGGTGCAGTGCTTTTGTTTAACTTCTTAAACTTCATATTTGACTTCATTTTCACATTTTCTCTTTCATCTCACCTCGCAGGAGGTTTTCCCCCATAGACAATCTCTCCTATGTGTCAGGCCCTGTGTTATACACACATTTTCTGATTTGTAAGCCTACCTGACACTAAATCTTCCAACAATGAAGTCACAGCACTGGTAGTTAAAGACTCCTGACCAATGTCCTTTTTGCTGGGCTCCTGTATTAGTGTGAAATCACATGTTGCTGGTGAGCTTCTGATTAACATATACAACACATATACCTCCCACTAGGTTCCAAGCTATATGAAGGCAAGGACTGTGCGCCATATTTTTGCTGACCACCATATCCCCAGTGCTTGACATAAAGCAGGTGCTCAATGAATGCTTGTTGACCGAAGAAAGGAGAGAAATTGCTTCAGAGAGCAGGAACATTGGAGAGGGAAAGACAATCCTTCAGGAATACAAAACAAATATTCACAAAAAGACTGCCATAGGCCGTTCCTGCAAAGCCAAAACCAGTTCTCCTACCCCCAATTCCCACTCTAGTAAGTCATACCCATAACACAGAATTCTCCTCTAATTGAGGGATTGGGTATAATAAATCTGAAAACTAACAGAACCAGTTGCAAACCAGCCAAGTGGCAATCCTACCTGTAACCAATTCTATCCTTCCTACTCTTCTAGAGATTGAACCTCTCTAAGAATAGGAAGAAGGAAAAGGAAAAGCAATGGGGGCTTGGTAGTCTTCTCTGGGGTAGAAACTGGCTCCAGCTAGCAAAAGGATTGATTTTTTTATCAAACAAAATATAACACACAAAATCACAATCTGAGTCAACTACACATAGCAACTAAGCCCTACCCTTGGTCCTGGAGACACAGACTGCTCTTCTGAGCCTTGCATCCTCATATCCAACTGCCTTCTGGGCCATCTCCACCTAGATATATCTATCATAAGCACCTCAGACATGTCCAGACAACTTCCCTTTAAAACTTGTTCCTCTTTTTCAGCTCCCTGTTCAGTGAATGGCATCAACCACCCAAGCCAAAATCCTGGGACTCTTTCCTTGACTCCTTTCTCCCCTTCAACCTCATCCACATTCAACCTGTCATAAATCCCGTCTTTTCTACCCCCTAAAAATCTGCTGAATCAGCCACTTTGAAGAAGTATCACTAACCAAAGATGGAACAATTTCAGCATCCTTAAAAAAATAATTACAACTAAAACACAAATGTCTAAATCCATGAGTTAATAATGTCACTAAAAAAATTAATTTGTTACCACTGAAGAATGCTAGGAAACCAACACATTATTTTATAAATTATTACATAAAGGGAAGTATCAAGTATTTACCCTGCCTTTCCTAGATGAATTATACCATAGGAAAAATGTCTCTTTATGGAAGCATTCCAGCTAATTAATGAACAGAAATACTAGAATTAGAATATTACTATGAAATAATAGATCCTAGATATTGATCATCAATAGCTGCTAACATTACAAAAAGAGAGAACAAGACAGCATATATCTGCTGATAGAAGAACTCAACACCCACATGAAGTAGTCTTACCAAAAATGTTGAATCTGAAGGCTTTAAGTTGATCAAGCCTCTAGAGCCATCTTCTAAAATAAAAGAACTACAAAGTTCAGAGGAACATGTTCGCCTATATCACAGTGATGAAATCAGTAAAATCTGGGCTGTAGTAAATACAAGACAAACCATCCAATTCCTAAAATTAAATTAGAAGGAAAAATATGGAAAAGAAATCTATAGATTTAAAAAAATCTTTTAGAGATACATATGGAATATTAACAAATGAAATATGATACCTAAGATTTGCTTCAAAATTACATAGAAAGGGAGGAAGTGGGTGGAAGTGTGGGTGGAACAGGATTAGCCACTGGAAGATGGTTGTTGAAGCTGAGCACATGGGTTCATTATACTACTTTATACACTTCTATGATTGTTCTATAAAAACTAAAACAAACAAATCCTCCTGAATCCATCTGTTTTCATCTCCACTCTCCTCGTCTTGGCCCCCATTACCTCCCATCTGGCTTATTTCAATAGCTTCCTTATAGGTATGTCTTGCTAGTTCCTATTTTTTTCCTTCACACCATTCCGCCCAATCTGTTCTCCACCCTGGCTGCTTTCTAAAACAAATAGAACAGTGACACTCCTGCTTTCACTGCCTTCAGAATAAAGCACCTTCCCAAGCTCACAAGGGCTTTACTGATTGGGCCTTTTGCCAAACTCTCCCTTTTAATATTCCCAATGCTCTCAATAAATAATGCTATTTGCAGTTTCCTTATTGTGCCTTTGCATGTACTGTTCTTACTGCCTGGCTAGTTTCCATGAATTATTTAATTCTCAGCTAATTCAGGCATTACATCTTTAAAAAAAATCTTCCCCAATTCTTCCTTGCCCTAAAGTTTCCAATCCCATGAATTCCCATGTTTCATCCCTTTGTGTGCCTGTCTGCCCGTGGCTATATGAGCATTCCAAGAATAAGGGACAAGGTCTGATTCATCTCTGGCACCTACCATAGAATCTAGCACATATAGGTACTTTACTCATGTTTGATGAATTTAAAAAAGAAACCCAAAATTCTACAGAAACAGCTAACTAAAAAAGGAGGTAGCCTGAAATTACATGCTTTAGAGTCAAATTTGGAATCAAATACCAACTACATAACATGCACTAATTTTGTAAACTTGGGGCAAGGCACCTCAATTCTCTGAGCTCTGTTTCTATATCTGTTAAATGGGAAGAGTTACTCCGCAGTTATTGGTTAAATAAGAGTGAGTACATAGCTCAAAGCAACTAAAATTATCCTTAACAACACGTTTTGCTCACATGTCAGTGAGAGAATTTAGCGAATTCCAGGACCACTGGGTTTACCCTCACTACCCCTATGGCATCCTGTCTGACTCCAAAGGCTTTGGGCACCTTCTATCAATAGGGTCAACCTACCACTGCTTCCTTGCCCTCTTTTCAAGTACCTACTGCTTTTCTGTGTATATTCACTCACCTTCCTCTCCGTTGAATCCTGAAATATCATCCAACCCAGAACTTTGGAACTCAGATTTTTGGCAGCTTGACCTTTAAGCATGTTGAGTAAAGGGAACAGAGATATCAGAGATTGGGATACATACTCCAGTACAAGGGACAATAAACCTTCCATGCTGTTCCTGGACATTCTGGAACTAGAATTCAGCCCTCATTCTCTTACTCACAGGACTATTTTTATTTCTTTTACAGGAAGATAAAACAAAGGAGAGGTTAAGCAAACAAGTTATAGGGTTAAATCTAGATTTAAATTTTGTATCCTGCAAATTGACTAGCTATGTGACTTTAGGTAAACTGCATAAGTTTGGTCTTAATTTCCTCATCTGTAAAGCAAGTTGTTAGTATTACCTACCCCATAGAGTCTCTGTGAGAACTGAAAGAGATAATCTTATAAAAAAGTGTTCAATACAATGCCTGGCAGACAGTAAATTATTAACTTACAGTTAATATTACTTAGAATAAAGTTTCTTTTCTTCTTATAAAATAATACACGTTCAGTAGGGAAAAAAAGCAGGGAACATAAAAAATATAAAGAAAAAAACAATTTTAATCCCACTATCTAGATAGAACTTCTAGTAACAGTTACATTTTGGTGTATTTCCTCCCGTCTTTTTTTTCTGTGTGTGTATATACATATTATTTTTTTATAAAATTGGAATATATTGTGCATAGTTTTCTCTATGCATATTCTGAATTTTCATTCAGCATATCCGTCAATGTTATTAAATACTAAATTATTTTTAATATTATATAAGTTTTAATACAATATATTGTACAATATATTAAATATGTATTATATAATATCTTTAATAATTATTTGTAAAGATTATATTTAACAGCAGCAAAGTATTCTATTAATAAATGTTGCATAATTTAAACAATACATTTTAGCTGGACATTTGAGTTACCTCAAATTTTTCAATATCTTAAAAACATTTATGACAAAGAACCTTATACATTAATCTTTGACTGACTCTAATTAGTTTCTTGGGACGTATTTGCTAGAGGTGGATAGCTAAATGAATATATGTACCTTTGAATTTTTCATAGGTATTGCCAAAATGCCCACCTAAAAAATGTACCAGAAGTATATGAGTGCTCATCTCATACACTGGGCTATTTCTCATTAAACTTTTCTGAGGACATGAGGCAGTATGCTGAGCGTGTGGTTAACCCTGCTGATGACAGCAGCTGACTCAGGACACTAACCACTCTGTAGGGGAGTGGAGGACATATTATTCATAAGCAAGCTAGATAAAGAGCTGAAAACAAACAGAAAAACTGTTGCAAAACCTTTTGTGGGGGATAATGTTGGAGAGATTATTTTAACTCTAACTGGACATTTCAAAGTGACCAATACCAAGCTGAAGGGAGATGTGCTTTTGACTCCAAATAACTTTTCCTTTCTGAATCTCAGGTTAGAGGGCTATTTTAAAACATTACCTAGAAGTACAGAATCTTCTTCCTGACCCATTCAGTAGTTCAGCCTTCCTCCAAACTTACTGTGGGGAAAGGGGATGCAGGTATGGTGGGCTTTGGAGTTAAACATGTTCAGGGTCCCTTGGTAAGAAACAGTAAGTTTCTTCATCTCTCTGAGCCTCATTTCCCTTACAAAAAATTGGGATCAGGCCATTTTGGTAAAAAATGTATATAAAATACTTACCACATTACTAAGTACCTATCATGGGCCCAGCAAACCTAGCAATAGTTACTATTTTCCTTACTCCCAGGCATAGTGAGTCAGGTTCTCCATACGAATCTTTGTCCTCAGGCCCATTAGTGAGACAGAATGCTTGCTCAGATATCTGTGAGGCAGAATCTCCCAGAGTAGCCATCAAAGACCACTCTCCTTTCTTTGCTCCAGAATTACAGACAAAAAATTCAGCATTCAGAACAGCTCAACATTGAGCAACTCCTATTCTGAGTCAAGATCTTGTCCCTGAGAAGCTCAAGCCAGTGGGAGAGACAATGAAATATATCTTAGAAGAGGGGCAAAATACAAGGTGTGCTCAGAGAAGAGGTGCTTGTCTCAGCTGGGGTGGGAGCAGCTCACCACTGTGTTCTTGGTGCCTAATATACATTTGATTATTTGACAGATTAAATGGAAAGTTTAGAAGGGCTTCCCAGAGGAAGTGATAGCTGAGCTGTGCAGCTAAACTGCTCAGCTCATTGTATCTCAGAGCCTTTTGCTTTTTGATAAGGTTTCCAAATGAAAACCAGATGTCAAGTAAGAAAGGATGTATTTCAACTGGTGACTTGAACCATTCTTCTCTTCTGCCCCTCACTCTCAGAGTCCACCTAGATTCCTGGAAGCTGACCTTCATTTGGGACAAAAGGCATGATTTATGTAGACCCTCCTAGAACTCATCATGGGCTCAGCTGTATGAGGACAAACCAGTGTGTGTGGAAAGCCTGGAAAACCAGGTCTAGCTAGGCTTGAGGAGAGATCAATGACTTGCAGGAAATTTTTTATTGAAATTTGTCCAAGCACCTCTTCTTGATAACACTGCTTGAACAGACATCTAAGCATCTTTGCAGAACTTAAATGGTATTACAACCAAAGGAAATAGTACCAGATATGTGGAAAGAGAAAGCTTACATCTGTACAATATGCAAAGTAACCTTAGAAATACTCCTCTGTTCTAAGTTACTTAACTGGGTTAGCAGATGGGCCAGTTGCAAATCACATTAATCTAAGAATCTGCCTGCCAAGAAATCATACACTTAAAAATTATTCAATTTCAATTAAAATTCTTGTAATACGAAAAAGGTAAACTCCCCCAATGTCTTATCAGTGTCAATGCAAAATAGTAGTTTGGGGGATTTTTCTTAGCATCGTCCAATACGCAATCATTATATAAACTGAAATATTTTGAGAGGTCATTTCTGGCATTTATTAAAACCAAGGCCATCCTTTAAAATGCATGTAATATTTAACCAAGCAATTCTACTTCTAGTTATGTATCCTACAGAAATACTTGTGTGGGAGTGAGAAGACATTCAATGTAGTACTGTATATAGCAGCTAAATAAATTTTTAACAGCTCAAAACAAATTTTGTAATAAATACAGGGTGGCTAATAAATCTACATAATACACATAGGTATTACAAAGAATGAGGTATCTTTCATGTATTGGCATGTAAAGAACTCCATAACATATTGCTTATGAAAAAATAAAGATCAGTTTGGGCCGGCCCCGTGGCTTACTCGGGAGAGTGCGGTAGCACCGAGGCCGCGGGTTCGGATCCTATATAGGGATGGCTGGTGTGCTCACTGGCTGAGCGTGCTGCAGACCACATCATGCCGAGGGTTATGATCCCCTTACTGGTCAAAAAAGATCAGTTTGATCCTTTTTATGAAAACGTAAGTATATGTAAAAGTATATAAAAGTTTGCAAGTGGACTTGTGCACCTCTGGCCAAGATGGAGTAATGGGGACCAGATTTAGCTTCCTGACTGGGGCAACTATGGAACCAAAGTATATAAAACAACAATTTTCAGGTACTGAATTTCATGTCGTAAAGGATAGTGATTCCTAAGAGAGGAGAAACAAACATGGTAAGCCCTGCTACTACCCCACCCAATGGCCTACAGAGTTTCCAGGCTGGAGCACAGGAAAGGAGAGCCCAGGTAGAGCCCAATAATCTCCCAGAGTGGAGGATTAGGAGCTGGTAGTTGAGGAGGTCAGGGCGACTGGAGTTCACAGGGCAGAGGGCTAGAAGGGAGAGGGCTACCCAGAGACAGCAAGACCAAGATCTGCTGAGGAATGATCAGTGCATGTATAAGAGAAAATTACCCAAGGCAAGGGAAAGAACCATCCGAAAGGAGTAGAGAGAAAAATATCTGGGGCTCACACAGAGCCAAGAACAGTACTTGTTCCCACCAGCCAGAATGGAAAACTTTCAAGGTTAGAGAATTTATTTCCTGAAGATCTTGATTAGCACTCATATTATCTCCTAACACCTGGCCCTAAGGTATTCTCCTAAGAGCACTGATTGGTTTATCAGATTAGCTACTTGCCATATTCAATCCATAAATGATAGAATCTAAGACAGGTGGGGATGGTTGCTTTGTGGGATGAGAGATGGATAAAGTCAGCAGGAGCCAGAAAGGCAAGTCCAACGGGTTGAGAGAGCAGATACTAAAAAAAAAAAAATTTGCCTCAGGCTTATCTTGACATGAACAAAATCCACTGCTATAAGCAGAAATCCTCTTTGCAAATTAGCTTAGCACAAAAAATGACTGTAAAGATAACATCATCATAACCCTTCCTCAGTAAACTGGCCACCACATTGAAATTTTCACTTGCTTGGATGCCTTTCAAGCCTCTACAACTCTGCCCAGAACAGACCTTCCCATTCACCATGTCTTCTTTGCAACACTCAAATGCATTAAGGCAATCCTTGTGAGCTTATTCCTAGAAAACAGCTCTTCACAATCTTACTTGCCCTTTTGATTCTAATGATGTAACTGTGGATTCAAAGTCTGGTATTGCCCTTTTAACGGTGTTTACTCAGTCCTGGTGAAATTCATTTTTCACACAAATACACTTTGAATGTCTCTGTTCAGATCAAGTTAACACAAAATTGGAGAGAGCTTAGATCCTTTATTATGTAACACTGAGAATTCTCAGATGAATGCAGAAAAAGAAAAGAAATTGCTAAACTTCTAGGCTAAGACATTATAAATTGCATAGAACGCAGTTTCATCATTATAATGCCCTTATTAAAAAGATAGATAGAGCAAAAAAGCGGGAGGGATAGGGCACGTTTTACCGTAAGTACTTCACTACAAGAGTCATGATGATTTGAAAACTAACACTCAGCAAAAAATGACCTGACAGACCCCTGAGAGGTAACCAAGGCAGGCATATATATATGAAGTTCCAAAATGGGAGCCAGGTATAGAACTGGAAGTGAAATTCCAGTCTAGTAAAGGGCCATATAGCACTTTTAAATTCCCATATGTGTACATGGTAAATTCTATAGAGGCTAGGCACAGGAAACTAGAAGAGGCTATTAAATCAGAACAACATATATTTATTTCAACTACTTCATAGTCCTAATTATCCCAACTTTCTAACTTTCTCCATTCCCTCACAAAGCACGTAACAAACACTTGCGAAACATAATAAAGGTTTTTTGTATTTTTTTTTCCAGAAGGATGCTAAACTCCGTAAGCAGGTGCTGAGCCACAAGTCTATTCCAAAGAGATAAACAATAGAAGAATGATTATAGGTCAACATTCATATGTTCTTGGAATTGAGAAAACTAAAAATAGCAGTAGATAGAATGTCTGGAGCCAGAAAACCTCTGCCAATTATTACCTGTGCAGTCTTACTTTCTTCACCTGTTACCAATTGTCCTAACTCAGAAGTGTTCTGTGGAACAAATTAGAATGTTTGTGAAAACATCTTATAAATATAAGTGCCATAAGTGCCACACAGTTATTACTGTTAGTAAAAATAACTGGGATTTTTTAAAAAGATAGTAAAGGAAAGGACAAACCTAAATGGGGAGGCAGGGAGAGGAAGATGGCAGCCTGGTCCCAAGTTACAACCCAAAAGTAATCATGACCACAAGGGTATACTGCTTCGGTTTTTAGTATATTTCAGAATTAAAATTCATTCTTTTTTCTTTTGCCAAAATATTGTTGACAGCTATGAAACAGGAATTTCCTGAGATATTAAAAAAACTAGTCAAATACACAAAAAAATTGAACTAGAAAACTATTAGAAGAAAAAATAAAAGAATATACAGTATATTTTACTACTGGGGGGTGAGGGGGTGTCTCTCTAAACATAAAATGAAACACAGACATCCCTAAGGCAAAGATGATCAGATTTGCGTCTATATATGAAAGCCCAACTTCTGAAAGGCAAATAACCCCAAATATATTTACCATACTTATACACTCAAATATTAGTATTTATAAAACATAAATCAGTAAAAAAAAGATAAGCAAACTCCCCAATGGACAAAGAATATGATCAGGCAAAGATGTATGATTAGTATGGATAATGATGAAAAGGTCGCTAATAAAAACTCAAAATAAAACAACCTTTAAAACCATTTTTCATCCATTAGATTGGGAGAAAAATACTGAGAATATTTCAGTGTTGAAGAAGATTTAAGGAACTGGGGATGCTCATACAATGCCAGTGGTTAATGTACAGCTTGAAAACAGTTTACAGTATCTATCAGAATTTAAACGGCACACACTCTTTGACCCAAAGCCCCCCTTCTCTCCATTTTACAGAAATATTTGCAGATGTTCACAAAGATATATGTATAAGGATGATCACAGGAACATTTGTAACAATTCTTAAAAGCCAGAGGAAACCTAAATACTCATCAATAGAAGAGTAGCCAAGACGATTAAGAAGATAAGAAACCAGACTTTTAGACCTTGCCAGGACACTTTGAAAGACTCATTCTAGATTTTAGTAAGACTGTCAGTCAGTCAATCATTCGGCCAGTTCCTCCTTCCCTATTGTTTGCTAACAACATTAACATCAAAGGAAATCATCTCAGCTTTGACAACTAGTTTTGAAGATTCCAAGTTAGCCTTTATCCTACATAAGATATGTCTTCCATACCTGCAATTGGTATATTCTGCCTGCTTCTGTTTTGTGATAAATACTCACATTTTCATTCTTGTCTTTTACATAGCCAGTTTTAGCAGCTGGAAGGCATTCCCATGAGTGGAAACACAATTAACTAGTGCTGGACTACCAAGGTGTTATTAATAATAGCTAGGTATTCTTTTGCCACTACAGACAATGCTACAATAAAAACCTGTTTATTTGTATCTTTTCTAATGTTTGCCGAATCATTTTCATTGGAAAAGTCTTAGGGCTTTTTTCAAAAAGTTGGAGACTATAGAAAGCTTTATGATTCTGGCTCCATAGAGTTTGTCAATTCCCTCAATGATCAGACACATCCAAACTGCTGTGGGTGTCTTATAGCCCACCAGCAGAGGGCAGCATCCCCCCACAATAACAGGGCCACAGGATGCACACACCCAGTCTGGGGAGTGGAGAGGAAAGGGATGATCAGACTTGCATCTAATCCACAGAGCATACTAATAAGGGGTCCCAAGATTTGGGAGGTATAGCAGACCATAGCTTCTGTAGGACAACTGGGATCATACACAACTAGCAACATCTAACACTCTGTGTCCTTGATTCCTTTACAGGCATTATGATGGAAAACCTTCCCTTCCCTTAAACAGGTGTGTATACTTGCTATACTGGCCACAGGGACCATGCCAAGCCTTTATCAACTTAGATCTCGCCTGCAATGGAAATGACTGGAGCCCTACCCTTGGGGAGACTAAAAGGAGGCACTAGGCTGTTGGCCTCATTTTGGCAGTTTCTGTTAAATGAAAAGGGCAAGCACACTTATCCATCACAGATGTGTAAATTCTCATTCCCTCTTTTTGGCTTCACTTTAAACTGAGCTGGCGGCAAGGCAGGGATACTATAGGCAGCCATGAGGTGAAAGGTAAGCACAAATCCAGAGCAGGTAGGTTACAGGTTTAAGAAATAGGAAAGAACAGTTGAAATGTCTTGATTTATTTTAGATCAACCAAGTGAGTAATCTTAAATTAATCTGAACTAAAATGTGAGCTACTTCCAATATTTTGGCTCTTGAGAGCATACAGAAATAGCACATCCTTACCTATCGAAAGGCTGGAAAGTACTGTTAATTTAACAGTTGTTCATCACTGTCTCTGATAATGCTAACTTCTCTCTGGAACATTATATGACCTATATATCACAGCCTGTATTATGAAAATAATAAATAATACAGCATCATTGAGAGTGGAAAAATAGGCTCTCTTACACCCTGATTCCAGGGGTAATGGGGTAGGAGTGGGGGTGGAGGTAGTTATTTACTACCATTTGGAAGGGAGAGGAATTTAACAGCACCAAGATTTCAAATGTCTAAACCCTTTCACCTGGAAATTCCTCTTCTAGAATTTTGTGCTAAAAAACTAATAGCAAAAGCAAAGTATTATATGAAAATATTCACTACAGCTCCGTTCATAACAGAGAACAAATAAAAACAACTCAAAGTCCTCTAACAACAGATGAATTAAACAAATCCTGGCATATTCATCTATGCAACCATTAAAAATAATAAGATGGATATATGATGGAACAATCTGTAAGACAAATTAAGTGAAATAAAGCAAGCTACAAAATAAGCATAATTTTTATTTTTAAAAATACTGCATATTTTGAAAAGTCTGGAAGAACATACATACTGCTCAGGTTCAGATTTTGGCTTTGCCACTTACCACAAGTGTGACTCTACACATAATCCTCAAACTTCAGTTTCCTCATTCATAATAAAATTGGGGAAAAAAGTGTCATCTTCAAAGAATTATTATGAAAACTCAATTATTTCATATACATGTATAAGAAATAATTGAATTGAATTAAATATATATATATAAGGCAGCACAGTATCTACCATATAGCAAATGCTTAGAAAACTCAGATGATGATAATAATTATTATTACTAATATCACCATCTCTGGATAGAATTAGGGAGGAGACTTTGATTTACCAAGTTTTATACTTCCATAGATAATTTTTCAGATCAAGCATGTAGTACTTTTATAATTAAAAGATATATCCTTATACCCAAGAGAAATGAAAACATATGTCCACACAATAACTTACATGTGAATGTGCGCAGCATTATTCATAATAGTCAAAAACTGAAAACAACCCAAATGCCCATCAACTAGAGAACAGATAGACAAAATGTGTCTATACAGTGGAACACTATTCAGCAATAAAAAAGGAACAGACTACTCACATTACTCATATACAAGTATGTTATGACACGGACAAGCCTCCGAACCATCATGCTAAGTGAAAGAAGACACATATTATATGATTCCATTTATATGACATGTCCAGAAAAAGCAAATCTACAGAGACAGTAGTAGATTAGGAATTGCCTGGATCTGAGGATAGGAATGAGAATTAACAGTAAAGGGGCATGAAGGTTCTTATTGGAATGATGGAAATGTTCTAAAACAGATTGGTAGCTGGAAAGCAGAAGTGCAGAGTCAGCTTGATCTTGTGGCGGCACGTGCACTTGTGTGTTTCTCAGGTAAAACATGGCTAACAGCTTACAGAGTAAGTGGAAAGGGAAGATGCATGTTGAAAAGAAAAAAAAAGAATGCCCCCAAAGAACTCAGCAGACTTAAAAGTATTCTCAAAATATACAGTGATGTTTTAATGAAAGATGTTCAAGAAATAGGAACCGTGGTGGAACCCAAACATTGCCAAGAGAAAATGCAATGTGTGGTGAAAGATGAAGAAGATGACATGAAACTGAGATTGATATTTTAGACCAGCATGGAGAGTAACCAGTATGGATGCACCAGAGGCCAAGGAAAAGGCTGAAGTCAAAATGAGAGAAAGGAAAAGGAAAAAGCAAAGCAAAAGCAGCAAAAGCAGGGAAAGCAGTGAAGGGTCTGTTCTGGTAGACTTCTAAAAACTTGAAAAATGCCACATGGGACCAATGTTTGATTAGAATGTATACACTGATTTTAGCTCCCAACAAGTGAAAACTATTTGCTTTCGTATTTTAACTTGGCCTTTTTTCTTAAATTCAAACCTAACATTAGTTCTCAGTTTGTTCTGGGAACTTGAATAAAATATTTTCTTTGATGAATGAAAGCTATACTGATATTTTAATTGGACACCGCCCAATATCCAGGTATTATCCAACTTCAGAATTCTGTCAAGCATTAATATGGTTATAATTGTTCTTACAACTTGGCAATTATAGTCAGTAAAGATAAATGATATTATACTGACAAATTTGAGTGAACTCAGATTTAAAGAAAGCTATTATGTAATCATTTTTAAAATTAAAACGTCAGTGGATCTTACAAAAAAATAAAATAAAACCGATCGGTAATGGTTATACAACCTGGTAAATTTACTAAACACTGAATTGTACAATCAGAGTGAATTATACAAGGGTACTTCAAAACTTCATGGAAAGATTCGTATATCTTTTAATTCTATTTTTCCATGAGCTTTTTGAAGTACCCTTGTATGATATGTAAAATATGCCACAATAAAATTGTTAAAACAAGGTTAAAAAAAGATATATCCTTACAAGCCACACCTTATTTTATGCTCATACATGCTTTGTACTTGCATTACCCTATTTGATCCTTGAAGCATCATGTGAATTAGAGTAAGGACCACGCTCTTTGGAGAGAAAAGGAAAACAATGTTCAGACTAGCCCATAGCTACTGCTAGTAAGTAAAGCAGCCAGAACCCAACTCCAAAACACAACTAAATCAATAAACATGGCAGTAAAAATGTGCCAAGACTGCAAGATTCCAGGAGTAATCACCAGTGATCACACTGTAGCTATATACTAATAGAAAGTGGCTTTTCCCCTCAAAGTATACTGCTTTTAAAAATTCTTTTACTTTTTGAATAAATGTGCACTTAAGATATTTGACATAAAAGATGCTTTTTCTCCTGTATACAGTCTGGCTAAAGGTAAGATCATTATGGATATACACGAATTCCCAGAAGCAAGAAGAAATGTCCCTCTCAGTAGCTCCTAAAATGCTCATCACAGAGTGAGGATTCAATAATTGCTTCTTACTTCTATGAAAAATAATTTTAAATTTTTTAAAAAAAGCTTAATTTGAAAATCTTCTAAGTGCATCCTGTATTTCATTTTGTACAGAAATACTGGAGAGCAATGACAAAAGATAAAATTCAAGCAACAAGCCATTTAGAAATTGGGGGACAGTTGGTGAGGGAGGGAAGATGGTTAATTTGGGACCACCATTCTGCTAAAAAGTACAAAAGGCTACCTGCATCTGCAGTCTCCACAAGCCTCCCCAGTACCAGGCAAGCAACTAAGAAAACTACAAAAGGCTGGCATAAGTAACCAATATTTTCCCATAGCTTTCTCTAGTCTACACTGACTAGGTTTAGAGAACTGCAGCAGGAAAGAATTGGTTTTGTGTGTAAAATCTTGTGTCTTTCACACTACACTGGGTTAACAATGTGGGTGATTTCCCTTGCTACCATTTTCTAGATGGGAAAATAGGTTTAGACAAGCAAAACAGCAAAGTTTCCTAGGCATTTTCTGTCGATCACTGCTGAAAAGATCAGGGCTCTTGAACTATTAACTGAAATACTTTGTGCCAAATCTTGACATGCAATTAAGATGACTTTATCTAATCACATTCTCTGAGAAGAAAGGCCTTAGAAATAACTGGTAAACTGGAAAAACCATTTCAACAAATTACAAATCAGGGACTGCTATAATATATTTGAGATTTCTGTCTCTACCCCTGATACTATATTTCTCAGGATCTGGGTACCTACAGAAGGTATAGGCTATCAGGAAAAAGTCAGAAGCCACAAACAAAGAGGGTTTTGGAGCTCTGGGTAGACCAAGAAAAGCACTGGATGACCTAAGAAAAAAGCAGGAAACTGAGCTCAACTCTGGCTTTGGCGGGGTGGGGGTGTGAACTTCTCATAGAGTTGTAGATACTGCACAAGCAGGGCACAATGTACAAGTTGGTTCAATTTTAAAATGGTTTATGCATAGACAAATGAACCTTGGAAAATAGTCCATAAACTCATGGTTGTTGGGCTCCCTCAGAAGACTTACAATGTAATAAAACAATAGAATCGTAATAAGGGGGCTAAGAACCCAGCATCAGGCAGAGAATACTTCTAACGGTTCAGAAATGTTTCCCTTGGCAGTGTGCCAAATAAGAGGTCTGTCTCTGTATGGGGTGGCAGGATTCTCTTTGTCCCCCTCAAGCCAGCCTTCTGCAGAAGTTGTGGCATGACAAGAAAGGAAAAAGATATGTCAAAATGAAGTGACTTGAAGAAAGGTAGGGATATGATGGCAAGGTGTCAAGACTTGATCTTTGATCGGCTTTGAGTTGTCAGAGGGTTGGTGGCAGTGAGGGACAGTTCAAACAAGAACGAGGAAGAAAAGGTGATTCCTTTCAGAGAAAGACAGATAATCTATACCTTGTGAGTCCAATTATTTAGAACCATAATATTCTATCTTAATTTCTCCTTCCTATTCCCTGAGTAATAAGTAAGGAAAGCCTGGTTTAACCATTCTAGCCCTACCTCAGTTGTACTTTGAGGAACTTAGGGAAAAAAACATTTATCTCTGCTTAGACTAGAGAGTTAAAGAAGAATGGCTGTCTAACTCCCCACCAATGTCTACACCAAGTCTACCAAACAGGCAGTGTAAGCCTCCTCCCCTCCCCCATACTTTTTTTTATTGGGCTCTTAATTTGTGCCTGGCACCAGTGCTAAATGCTTTATGTGTATCACCTCACTGCACTCTCATAAGAAGTCTAGAAGTAAGTTTATTATTCCCATTTTAGAGATTTTAAAAAACTGAGAGGTTAGGTAAGTTGCCCAAGGTCAAACAGTTAGTAAAGGGCAGAGCTAGAATATAAACCCAGGAATGTCTGAGTACTAAGGCACAAGCTATTATTAACTACCATGCCATACAGATGGCAGCAATTAGTAAGACATCAAGGGTATGGTGACTTACAGGAGAGTCAATCTATTCTTCCCCTTGTGAAGATTTCCTTACAGGCAAATGACAGAAGTTCTGTTTTTGTTAAGGGCTGTGGCAGTTTTCTTGTACATGGTGGCAGCAGTGGGATCACAGTCACAGGGCAGGTAGGCTACCAACTCAAAGCATCATGTTGTAGGACAGAAGAAGAGTGTTATCTTCTAATCTTTATGTCAACTTTCTAATACCAAGCTGAATACTGATGATATTCCTTTTCTATTTTATTCTCTTTCTAAACAGGTAATATCCAGCCACCCCAATTAGTTTTACATTAGATATCTTCTCTTCCAAAATCCCTACTGGCATCATGTCCCTGCCCAGCCTGGGGGTGTGCAGGGACAGGATGCTGGGATGGGAGTTACCTAGGACACACTAAGTATCTTCAAAGGACCATGAGGCTATTTCCCAAAAGCTGAAATCAAGAAAATAAGTCCCCTGAAACAATTAGTGTCTCCAAAAAACATGAATTAACTCTTCAAGATATCAAATATTATTCAGTCAAACCCTGTGATTTAAGCCTAACCATTGGTTGAGTCTCTGCAGTTCGGTCAGTGCCCTGGGTTTTGCTCCAGATCTGTCACATTGCATCAGTGCCCTTCCTCCTCACTGCCTACAGAAATAACAGCCTCGAATATGGCAGCACAATCCATTTGTCCTGCTCTAATTACTTTTTGACATTATTCTTTCTGCTGTTAACTTGCCTTTTTTTTCTTTCTTTCAACCTCAGGGCATCATTAGAATCATCTGAAAACAAAATCTTTAGGTTCTGCCAATATATATTTGGTTACCTTTCTATCTCAAAATTGTTCTAAGGAAGAATATAATACCAGTTCCAAGAAGAAAAGCCACAGGGCACTCAAAACTATTTCCAGAATTCCCCTGATACCACAGAGAGCATGGCCAAGGGGAAATGCTTGGCCTTAAAGTTATGGGACCTGGGCAAGTCATAGTTCTGCCATTCATTAGTTGTGAGACCTTGAGCAAATCTACTAATCTGAGTCTTAGTATCTTCTTTGGACAAATGGGGTTATATCTCTATTAACCTCACAAGAGCTGCTGTGAAGATCAGTTGAGATAATGTATGTGAAAATACTTTGGAAAGAACTATAGCCACATATTATTATTATTATTATTAAGAGGTATTAAAATGATGTCCAATATTACAAGAATCTCTAGGTCTTCTGTTTTTCATTAAATACAGCACGTTCTTCATTAAATCTAGTGTGACAGTTAATTTTATGTGTCAACTTGGCTGGGCCACAGAGTGTCCAGATATTTGGTCAAATATTATTCTGGCTATGTCTGTGAGGGTGTTTTCAAATGAGATTAACATTTAAATCGGAGGACTCTGAACAAAGCAGATTGCCTTCCATAATGTGGGTAGGCCTCATTCAATCAGTTGAAGGCCTGAACAGAACAAAAAGACCAGCTTCCCTCATGCAAGAGAGCACTCTCCAGTAGAATACTTTTAGACTCAAACTGGCACATCAGCTCTCCTGGGTATCTAGCTGCAGGCCTTCAGTCTTCAGTCTAACTGCAGCACTGGCTCTCCAAGGTCTTCAACCTGCTCATCCACCCTGCAGACTTTAGATTCGTCAGCCCCCATAATTGTGTGAGTGAATTCCTTTAACAAATCTCTATCCATCCATTCACATATCGTATTGGTTCTGTTTCTCTGAAGAACACTGACCAATACATCTATGATCTAGTTTTGCTTAGAATTCACAATGATCATCCTATACTCTAATAATAAGGGACAGAAACACCATGGATAAAATAAATCCAGAGGTCCATCTTCCATAGCTCCTTTTGCTCCAGCATGACAGATTCTGACTTACAAATTTATTTGTTCCCAGAAGTCACTTTTAGGCCAGATGCATGGAACTTAAAAATTAAAAAGCTTTTTGCAATAATAAAATGGAGCTTAAAGACAAAGGATTACTGAGATATCCTTATAGGAGGTTATTGTTGGATAAGTGCACGAATTAATGTCCTATTTTTAAAATGCTTCTGGAAGAAAAGAACATATTTATTGAGCATTTCCCAAGCACTAAGCACTAAACTAGATGTTTCACATATATCATTTCATTCAACATTTAGCACCTGACAAAGACTACATTTCCATTTCTGCAAAAGACAAAACTGAGCTCTGAGAGATGAAATGTTTTGGCCTAGGTCACACAACTGGAATGTGGGAGAGCCAGGATCAGAACCCAGATCTGACTCCAGTGGCCCATCTCTGACCACAGGATAGCTATTAAATAATCTCTACCCTTATTTAAAAAAAAAAGAAAGAAGATAGAAAAAGTGGGGGTGATGAACCGCTTTCCCATCCTCCACTCACTCCTGGATACAGGATGGCAAAAAACTCAAAAGGCAGAAAAGAAGCACTGGGCCACAGCAGGTTTTAGAAATCCACAGGCTGATGGATTTTCAGGATGACAAACTAAGCAGTTCCACTCCAGCAAAACTTTGGACATAAAGAGCAACATTTTAGCAAACAAGAGTGAGACAGATTTTTTTAAGGAACGCAACAGAAAGTGCAGTGGTCCCAGTGAACTAAATGTAGATGGGGGAAAAAATGGTGTGTGTGTGGAGTGGAGGGGAACCTGTTTGGCCTCTGTTTTTAATGTTAATTAACAGCACATCCTTTCCATGCTGACCACCTCAGGTACAAGTGACAAGTCAAACCAAAGCCAGGCCAAAGAGGCCTCTGTCTCCTGCAACGCTTCCCTGTTCCCATCTCAGATGGCCTTTCAGGATCCATCCTTAATTCACAGTCCTCCTGCCACAAATGAAAACAGATAAAAAGGAAACTAATTCTGCATTTTCAACTGTTGTGCAGAGCCTACTAGGCAAGGGTATGAATCTGCAGAATGATCAGTAATGAAATAAGAATTGTTTGATTTTAGGCCAATTAAATTCAATTTTAACTACATTAATAAAGGCCAAGTAACGGCTGGCCCGTGGCTCACTCGGGAGAGTGTGGTGCTAGTAAAAAAGGCCAAGTAGAAAACAGCTGTACAATGAGAAGGTATCTTCCTGCAACAAAGTGTGACAACAGGTTATTTAAGTATAATTATTGTTGGAATTATGTCACTGGTAAAATGCTGCAATTCAAGCAGTTTCAAAACATATTCATTCACTTTGATCATTTAAAAATAAACCCACTTATGAACATAACTTCAGAATAACTCTGTGAAAAGGCACCATTATTTCCACTGTGAAGAAATACCAGTGAAGAAACTGAGGCTCAGAAGATGGGAGTCAAATGTCCACGTGGGCAGAACGAGAATCTGACTCCAAGTTTTGAATGTTTTTTCCTCTCTCAAGGCTATTTCCCAAAGCTATCAAGGGATTATCTGTTAAGCTTCTTACTTTCTTGAGGTGTCCTGCTTCTTCTAACTTCCTTAATTTCCTGGGAGAATAGAATGGTTTCTTCCTGTTGTCTTAATACATCGTTCTTTGTATACTGGATAAACTCTATAATATAGTTGCAGCTTCTTAGTCTTTCCAATCTGAAGAACAATAAATTCATGCCTGCTAAGTTCTAAATCACTCTCATGGTTTTTCTAAAATAGTCATTGGCATAACGTAGAAGTTAATCTCCAATGATATTGACTTTTTCCCTCTAAATTTTGTTAAATTGTGAACATTTTGTGAACAAAAGGCAAGAGCCTTTTCTTTTTTCTTTTTTGGCGGCTGGCTGGTATGGGGATCCAAAGGAACCTTTTCCAAATGAACGTTTTGAGATGCTAAAGTAGTAAACCATGTTTTCCAAATTTTTGTCATTCACGTGAAAGTAACAGAACCTGCAAAATGACAGTTCTAGATCAAAATGAACATTTATAAACACACATCTATAAGAGGGGTCTTAAAAAAGTTCCTGGAAAGATTTGTATTATCTTTTAATTCTACTTTTCCACAAACTCTTTGAAGTACCTGCATATAGTTAATTCTATTTTACAGTATAACACGTAGAATTAAACTCCTCAAAAATTATATTTAGAATTACTACACCTTCCTGAACTTATTCATTCCAGTTCCCCAAATCAGCGTCTTAAAACCAGTGAAGGCTACCTACTATAGGGGAAAGAGTATGGATTATGAGATCAGACAGACCTGGGTTCTGAGTCATGCTCTACTATTTCATACTTTTGACCCTTGGGCAAGTTACTAAATTTCTTGGAGTTTCAGTTTGCTCATATAAAATGGGGATACCATACCTTACCTTTTATGGTTATTGTGAGGTATAAAGTAAATGAAAAAATATATCAGGCAAGCTCGGTTCCTGGTATATAGATGTTCAATAAATACCAGTAGGTGCTCAAAGAATGTTTGTTACGAATCATTTTTAAAGCCCTGTAGGGGATATATCTATTGTACCTCCCACAATCCAGAGAGGAAAAAAAAGATTGCTGATAAAACAAATAAGTGAAAATTTATTTCTGCTTCTAGTATTTCTGCATTTTAGCATTAGTTTCTCCTTAATTAATAGAATACAGTCACAACTGGAAGTGGACTTTAAAATGAAATATTTGGATACAGGAATCTACACCAGTGATTAAATAAAATGATTTTTTTTCTTTTTAATCTATGTACTAGTCTCCAAATTGTTATAAAGAAAAATCATTTTCTATACAGCTTGCATTTTTGCAGCATAGCTTTAAAAGAAATGAAACCATTCTTTAATCCCACAGATTATGTCTAAAAATATAATGACAGGCCAGCTGTCAGATGTATATGTTGTAGAGGGAATGGGGCCAAGAATCTTTCCTCAAAGTCTACTGCAACTCTTCTGGCATTTGCTCCCATAAAGAAGAGAAATCCAAATCTACTCAATTCCAGCAGCTACTGCTTTCTTTTTGAGCTAGGGTAAGAGTTTGAAATTGTGCAGATTTGTTAGGCCTCTTGTGAAATCTACCCAAATTTGTAACAGGCTATTCCTAACAGGTTTACAACAGAAGTGTCAAGCATGATCTGGAATTAGTGCTTCTACATGACCCCATTAAAATTTTTTTTGTTTTGTGAACTTTTCCTTCCAGAGTTATTTAACATTTAAAAACAATGCAAAAAAATAAAAATAAAAAAAGATGCAATGTGATGAAGACTGTGTTCTAGTCCAGACTCTTCCATTAACATGCTAGATAATAACCTTAGGCAAACTATGTCCCCTCAGTGGGTCTGTTTTCCCATCTGCATGATGAGAAAGTTGTGGGAGATATCCCTATAAGCATGTATCTTTTGGCTACAACGCTCTAGGATTATGAGCCTCAGAATTTGCAGACAGGCTAAAGAGGAGGAGACACACCTCTGCATCTAACATGTTTTGAGCTGCTTCAGTCCCAATTTCGTAAGTGATCCTTCCACCTAATCAAGGACTTAGCACCCCTAAAAAGATGAATGGAAGATATCTCAATCCCTTTTCTTCTGACTTAGAAACTCAGGGCCAGTTACTATGGGTAAGGAAGTATCCTGTTGCGAAGAGAGTTTGCAAGGTGATTATTTGTTTGAATAAAGTGGACACAAGTCAAGGAAATACAGCCTGTGTGTATGGAGGCCTCAAATGCATTCATTCAAATACTTACTGAGTACCTACTATCATGCAACTTGCACTTTTCTAGGTGGTAGGAATACGCTCCTGTCAAGAGTCTCACCACCATCTCCTTCAAGGCTGGGATCCTGTCCAGGTCAATTCTGAACCCTGACCCTCAACAGTCGGAGAATGAAAAAAAATTTTGCCTTTGTATCTGGTACACTCAATACATGCCAGCAGAACCTGGAGAAGAACCTAGCTGACTTCAACACCTTTGCAAAGTTGGCAGTTTCAAAGAAAAACAATCCCATATTAAGTTTGAGCAGGGAGCTGTGGGGTGAGATACTGGGGATCAAAATAATGTCATTCATTTTTAGCAATTGTTTCTTGTTTCTTTTGGCTACCCTCCCCCAGGAAACCATGGAATCATTAGGGAAAAAATAACACAGTGGAAAATGTAAAAGAGAGAAACCCTAGTGTCAAAGTTGTGTACCGTACATTTTACTTCATAACCTAATAAAGGACATAGGTTTTGGCCACCTAACAATGTCATTGCAAAGACAATCCAGTGTGGGATGTTTCTGCCATGAGATTATAGGCTTATTCTGTCTTGACAATCCCAGGACTCTGTGAGGGTGCGGACTTAATAATTAATTTGACAAATATTTATTGGGTGCCTATAATCCCCATGTTACAGAATCAGTAGCAAACAAGACTGGCATGTCTCTGCCTTTACAGACTTCCCATCTAGTAAATGGAACAAAAATAAAGCAATTATGTAAGAAATACTTAATTTTAAGTGTGATAACTGTGATAAGTGTAGGGGGTATGTGTAATAATGAAGGAACCTAATCTGGCATAAGAAGGGTGGAAAAACATTCAAGCAAAGGATTATGAAGAGAATGAGCACATAGGTCAAACTATCCACAGAGAAGAGTCAAATATATGATTTCTTCCTAAAAAATGGCCTAGCCTTTCCTGCTCCCTAAGTCTCAGACACATGTCTTTCCTCAGTGATCAGAGCATCCTGTATCTCTTGGCATCATTGAGCTGATTTCACTGCAATGTGACAATCAGATTATGAATGTTTCCCCTACTAGAATGCAAATTCTGCCAGAATAGGGACTTTACCCAACCTACTTCTGTGCCTCTGGTGCCTAGCATTAGATTAGATACTGGGTAGGCCTCAGAAAATGGTAGTTATCATTATGATTACTGTTCTTCAGATGTCATAACACAAATTATGCAAGTCTCTTCCTGTTAGTTAAAATCAATCTCTCAAATAAGCGATTGATCCAAATGAGTCCCAGTAACAGACCACCTAACACTGATCCCAATTGCTCTCAGTTCCTTTGTTATGAATTTTGCTTGTTTACATAGCTAATACAGAGCTATCTTTCCACTCTGCTGTGGTTATGAGAGTACTTCAAAAAGTTCACGAAAAGGGGCTTCCAGTCAAGATGGCAGAATAGACAGTCCCCAGCGTCACCCTCTCCCACAAATCAACCAATTTACAACTATTAAAAAGCAACAACAGCCAAGCTGGGGCCACCAGAGCTCAGGGAAAGAGGAGGAAAGACCTATGGGAGTGCATGAAGGTAGGAGAAGCCACAATGAGAGAAAGAAAGGATCACTCCTACCATTTCAAATCCCAGCCAGTTCAGGGCTGGAGCTGGTGGGCACACGGAGCAAGAGATGGCAAAAGCTGCTGCTATGCCCTTCCTATGAAGTTGCTTGGAGGTGGCAGGGGGAAAGAGGCCAGCAAGGCCACTAACAGGGTTCCCGTGGACCCACATAGGAGTGAGAAGCCACAGACAACTGAAAAAAGGAGCCACTCAGAGGCCAGTGAGTCATCACAAGGGACTAGCACACAGCCCATCCCATGGCAAGTGTTTGGAGTAAAGGTAGTGGGGAGGACAGGCTACTGGGGAAACACTGGGGCCCAGCAAGGACAGCTGATCTGCCATCCAATCAGCACAGGCCTACTCTGTGTAGACTGGTCAGGAATATAGAACTGCAGGGGGAGCAGTTTGCTAAAAAGACTCAGGTCCAGACCAGAGTTTCTACATAACCCAGGAGTACTGGATCTCATGAGACCCCGAAGTACCTACAAAGTGAACCATTTAATAAACCATTAAAACCTGAGCTGCACAGAAAGCCTTCCCCAGGGAATCAGTAGCAAAGCAGCAATTTAGCTCAACCACAGAGCTCAAGTGCTGGTCCCACAGGAAGTTCCCCCATTTTAGAAGTAAGCAAAGGACAACAAATTAGTTCTAGTGCAAAGTTTAAGTGGTGGGAACAGCAAATAAGCCAACACAGAATTGAAAGAAAAACAAAATACCCACATACCAGAGACAAAGTTTGATATTAACTAGTAAAGATCTCACTTCACCAAAGAACACCTATAAAACCTAGAAGGAATGGAACCCCCCTGGGCCCCCAAGCCTCAGCCATGCCCCCTGACACCCACAACCAACCCAGCAACAACTGCTAATCCACTGCAGGAAGTGCCCCAGGCTCCCAAGCTAGGCAGTGAGGGGCCAAGGGCCTCAGCCATGCCCCCGACACCTACAACCAGCTCAGCAACAACCACCAAGCCACTGCAGGAAACAGCCCAGGCTCCCAAGCTGGGGCAGTGGAAGGCTGAGGGCTTCAGCCACACACCCCCGACATCTGCAACCAGCCCAGCAATGACCACCAAACCACCACTGGAAGCCCCCCAGTCTCCCAAGCCAGAGCACTGGGGGGCCAAGGGCTTCAGCCACACCCCCTGGATATGTGTATTCAGCCCAGCAATGACCAAGCCACCACTAGAAGTCCCCTGGCCTCCCCTGCAGGAATGAGGGGGTGCAAAGGGCCTCAATCACACCCCACCTTCCTCTTTATCCCATCCTATTTCCTTCTCCCTTCCCCTCTCCCCCTCTCACCCAACTGCTCCACAACAACATCTTAGAATGTAAAAACAGATGGAGTTGGGGACTGACCCCTCCTCTGCAACCAGGCACACCACTGCTGCCATGGGGCCCACCTGCAGTTCTGAAGTATGGAGCTGCAGACTGACCCCTCCTCCCGCAACCAGGCACACCGCCACTGTCACAGGGCCCACCTGAGGTCCTGAGGCATGGAGCCCGGGGGACTGACCCCTCCTCCCGCAACCAGTCAAGGAGCATGCCAAAACCATCACTTCCATGTGGGTGGCCCACCACAGCTACCACAATAGCCATGGCTGCCGCAAAAGCAGCTAGATGCCACAACCACCATACAGATGGCCTGCCAACCACTCAAGTGCATTGACACAAGGAGAGTCACCAGCAGAGACCAAAGAAAAGAAGAGGATGTCCTCTCCACAAAGCCCATTCCAGAGTGACAGACGAAGCATCTGCTCTGTGATAATAGTGGGGGACTTGAACACACCTCTCTCAGTACTGGACAGATCATCTAGGCAACAAATCAACAGAAAGAGTTAATCTTTCAGAAGGAGAGAAGAAATTTAGGGTTATCAGAGGTGGGAGGGAGGGGGGAGAGGGGGATGGGAAGAGATTGGATAAGGGGCATAAAGAATAAGTATGATTTGTAATAATATATATGCTAATAATATTGATTTCAACACACATCAACGTTGAACCTCAAAAATATGTATAACCAATTATGATTTAATTAAAAAAAAAGTTCATGGAAAAATAGAATTAAAAGATAATACGAATCTTTCCATGAACTTTCTGAAGACCCCTCATACTTCCAATGCAAGATGATCAGCCAAGGATAGCAATGCCTTAAAAGGCAGTGATAGGAAGGTCACAAGGTAGGTAAAGGGTAGAGTGAAGAGAATTAGGACACAGCTGTAGTGTTCTGTAGGCTAAAACATAGACTCAATGTGTCACAAAGAATTAAATCAGAGGCTGAATGTAATTCCTGGGCTCCTGAATAAAATAAGCAGGGCCCCTGGTACCATCGCTGGCTATAGTAAAGCCATGCTAGGTCCTCAATGATGTCCAGTTCTAAGCCCCAGGATCATCCTAAATTGGGAAGGCAAGGTCACTGCTCCACCAAACCAAATTCTACAAAGCTCCAATTGCCCCAGACAGAAAAAAAGAGGATGCCAACTGCTAAATCCATTTTGATAGCTAGAGGAGGATTAAAGAAACTGCACACATGGTGATGTTCAAATCTGAGCAATGAGATTAACCTCTATGTGGACTGACGATACCTCAGCGATGGTTTGTTTTTAACACTTCTAGCATTTATTTTCATTGCAGCTATACACAATTTGAGAAAACTTACTTTTAGAATGGACTCTGTTAAAGGAACAGATAATAGAGGACTTTTGGGGGGGGAATGTTTTTGCAATATTGTGACAGCCTTTTGGCTTAATATCTTTTTGTCTCCTACCTTAAGTTTTTGGAATGAATTAAGGTTATTACTCAGAGGATGATAATCTGGATTGTGCTCGTATTTGTATAGTCAGACTGAGTCTTCACTGTAAATGCTATATAATATTTTTATCAAATAATAACAAAGAAAAAGAAAACCAGATATATATGTTTAATAAGAAAAACCTGGCCTTTAGAAAATACCAAAGCAGGTGACAATAGCAGAGTTTAAGCCAATTTTGTTTTTTAAATGTCATATAGAAAAAAAGTTTAATATTAGTTTTCTTTAGATAGTGGAACTATATATGGTTTTTAAACACTTTTTTCTTTTAAAATTTTAGTTTTTCACAATGAACATTTGTGACCCTACAATTTAAAAAGGCAGTGCCCTTTTTTAAAAAAAATAATTCCACATGCTCCGATGCTCCATTTTTTGTCTCTTGTTTCATCTCCCTTCACTTTTCCATCTAAGTTGTCCATGATTAACTCCTTTGGTTTTTTTGCCCCTGCTCCCTGCCTTTTTTTTAATAGACTATTTCTTCAGAGCAGTTTTAGCTTCACAGCAAAATTGAGGGATGGCCAGTTAGCTCAGCTGGTTAGAGCACAGCCTTATAACAGCAAAAGTGAGCAAAAGGTACACAGATTTCCCATATTCCCCTCACTGCACAGCCTCTCCCATTATCAAATTCCCCATCAGAGTGGTACACTTACTACAACTGATGAACCCAAATGGATACATCACAATTTCCCAGAGCCCACAATTTATATTAAGGTTTGCTTCTGGTATTGTATATTCAGTGGGTTTTGACAAATGTGTAATGACATGTACCTGCCATTATAGTTGAGTATTATTCCAAGTAGTAGTTTCACTGCCCTAAAAATCTTCTGTGCTCCACCTACTCATCCCTTCCTCCCTGCTAACCTCTGGCAACCACATAAGTGGTTTCTGTCTCCATAGTTTTGCCTTCTCCAGAATGTCATATAGTTGGAACCATACAGTATGTAGCCTTTTCAGGGTGGTTTCTTTCACTCAGTAATATGCATTTAAGTTTCTTCCATGTCTTTCCATGGCATGATAGCACATTTCTTTTTAGTGTTGACTAATATTCCATTGTCTGGATAAAGCACAGTTTATGTATCCACTCACCTACTGAAGAACATCTTGGTTGCTTCCATGTTTGGCAATTATGAATAAGGCAGCTATAAACATGTATGTGCAGGTTTCTGTGAGAACATAAGTTTTCAATTCATTTGGGTAAATACCAAGGAGTGCAATTGCTGGATTGTATGATAAGAGTATTAGTTTTGTAAGAAACCATCAAACTGTCTTCCAAAGTGGCTATACCATTTTACATTCCCGCCAGCAATGAATGAGAGTTTCTGTTGCTCCACATCCTCACCAGCATTTGGTGCTGTCAGTGTTCTGAATTTTGGCTATTCTAATAGGTGTGTAGTGCTGTTTCGTTGTTTTAACTTGCATTTCCCTGATGACATGTGATGAGCATCTTTTCATATTTGCTACCTGTATTATCTTCTTTGGTGAGGTATCTGTCAAGGTCTTTGGCCCATTTTTAAATCAAGTTCTGTCTTTATTGTTGAGTTTTATGAGTTCTTTGTATATTTTAGATAACAGTCCTTTATCAGATATGTGTTTTGCAAATATTTTCTCCTAGTCTGTGAATTGTTTATTCTTTTATCAGTGTCTTTTGCAAAGTAGAATTTTTTTTTTTTTTTTTTTTTTTTGCAAAGTAGAAATTTTTAAATTTTAACCAAGTCCAGCTTATCAATTCTTTCTTTCATGGATTGTGACTATGGTGTTGTATCATAAAAAAATCATATCACAAAACCCAAGGTTACCTAGGTTTTCTCCTATGTTATCTTTTAACAGTTTTACAGTTTTTCCTTTCACATTTAGGTCTGTGATCTGTTTTGAGTTAATTTTTGTAAAGGGTATAAGGTCTGTGCCTAAATTCATTTTTTTTGCATATGGACGCCCAGTTATTTTAGCAGCTTCTGTTGAAAAGACTCTCTTTTCCCCACCGTATTGCCTTTGCTCCTTTGTCAAAAATCATTGACTATATTAATGAAATCTACTTCTGGGCTCTCTATTCTATTCCATTGATCTATTTGTCCACTCTTTTGCCAATATCACACTGTCTTGATGACTGTACCCCACAGAGATTTAACACAAAGAGATCTACCGTCACAATTTCCACATCTAGAACTCAAACTGAAAGGGATACCCCCAATGATAGACAGTAATACGCTCTGCTCCCTCAGAATTACAAAGAAACAGTAAGATGGGGTCATTTTCCTTTCAAACTTGTTGGGGAGACATATCAGGAAGTAGATAAACTACAGTGTAGTATGCTAGAGGAAAACATGAATAAGGTGCTAATGGGAACCCACAGGTAGGAGTGATAAATCTATCTAGGGATATGATCAAAACTTCACAATCAGAAGTGAAATTCGAGCCTACTCCTCTGAAGGAGTAGGCTCCCAACAAAGAAAGAGGAGGGAGTAGAAAGTATTCTAGACAGAAACAGTAACACGTACAAACACATGGAAGCATAAGAGCATGGGTTGTTCTAAAAACATAAGCAATTTTTGTAGCTAGATTTTAAATACATGACAGTGAATAGCAGAAGAGACTTAGGATGTTGAGAAAGGGCAGACTGGGAAAGGTCTTTTTACCAGGCTAAACAGTTAGAATTCTTCCTATACATGGAAATAATATACACTTATTGCAGCTACCATTTATTAAATACCTAGTATGTACTAGGCAAGGTTTTTTACATATATTACTGCATTCAATGTTCAAAACTGAAAAAATATGGATATTTTTCTCCTCATGTATACACACACACACACACACAAAGACTCAAGAGAGGTTAGGTAATTTTCTTAAATCTGTTTGACTCCAAAGATAATACAATCTCCAACAGAAAGGATTCCAACTCTAGCTCTTCTGATTCAAACAACCAAGGGCTCTTTCAACATACCACAGGTTGTAATGTAAGTTTCAGAATGACCCCACCCTGGCCTACAGCAAATTAACTGAGTGGTATAAAAAATGTGCAAGGAGCCCTTGAAATCACTGGCTTTTTTATACACACATACATCACACAGACATAGACACACATACACAAAAAATATTTCAAATAAAAATAGGATCACTTTACTTTGTGATCCTTAAGTCTTCAGATGGGCTTGATTACTTTTTTTCCCTCCATCAAAAAAAACCTTTTAAATTACAACAGCAATATATGTACATTATAGAATACTGGAAAATATAGATAAGCAAAAATAAGAGAATAAAGCATGTCTTAGAAACCTTGAAAAGAAGAGACATGAAAATTAGTTGGGAAGGTAGGTCAGGAATTGACTGCAGTGGTCTTGGCCTTGAATGCCAGGTTGGAGAACCAAAGCTACACTCTAAATGCAGTGGAAGATTGTGAACAGAAAGGAACCATGGCATAGAGTCTTACTTAAATGGAAAGACAAGAGGCAAGGGGATCAGACAGAAGCCCACTGTAACAGACCAGGTAAAAGATAAAGGCCTGAGTTATGAGTATACTGCTATCATAATCACTCTAAGGTCAAGCTCTGAATTAGACAGACTTAAGTTTGAACTTGGCTCCATCACTTACCAGTATGTGATTTTGACTGAGATGCTTAAACATTTTAGGTGTCAGTTTTATCATCTATAACATTTTAGACAGAGAAGACTTCAGAGCAAGGAAAGTTATCAGGGATACAGACGGGCATTACATAATGATGAAGGGGTCAATACTCTTAAAAAACATAATAATCCTTTATGTATATGCACCTAAAAACACAGCATCAAAACACGTGAAGCAAAAACTGATAGAACTACAAGGAAAAATAGACAAATACACTATTAATTATAGTTGGAGACTTCAACACCCCCATTATCTGAAATGAATAAATCCAGCAGGCAGAAATTCAGTAAGAACATAATTGAACTCAACTGTACTATCAATCATCTGGATACAATTGATATCTATAGACTACTTCACCAACAGCAGCAGATTACACATTCTTCACAAACATTCAGATCACATTCTGGCCCCATAAAAAAGAGCTTAACACATATAAAATAATAGAAATCATATAATGTCTGCTTTCAGACTACAATGAAATTAAAGTAGAAATCAATAACAGAAACATTACCTGGAAAATCCCCAAATACTTAGAGACTAAACAATATAATTCTAAATAACACATGGGTCAAAGTAGTTATTTTAAGAGAAATTTTAAAATATTTTGAACTAAATGAAAAAGAAAATACAACTCTTCAAGATTTGTAGGATGCAGTAAAAGCAGTGCTTAGAGGAAAATAGCACTGAATGCATGTATTGGCAAAGAAGATCTAAAATCAATAATCAAGCTTCCACCTTAGGAAACTAGAAAAAGAAGAGCAAATTAAATCCAAAGTAAGCAGAAGAAAAGAAATAATAAAAGTGAGAGCAGAAATCAATAAAATTGGAAAAAGGAAATCAAGAGAGAAAACCAACAAAATCAAAAATCAACAAAAGCTTGTTCTTTGAAAAGATCAATATAATCAATAAGCCTCTATCAAGGCTAAGAAAAAAAAAAGGGGACACAAATTACTAATATCAGGCTGGCAGGTTAGGTCTGTTGGTTACAATGCAGCCTTGTGACACCAAGGTCAAGGGTTCAGATCCCCATACTAGCCAGCTGCCAAAAACAAACAAACAAAAAAACCTAAATTACTAATATCAGAAATGAAAGAGTGTTTGTCAATTATACCTCACTAAAGGGGATAAAAAAACAAATGAAAGAGATATCACTACAGATCCCACAAACACTAAAAGGAAAACAAAGGAATATAATGAAATAGTCTATGTACACAAATTTGATAACCTGATAAAATAGACCAATACCTTCAAAGATACAATCTGCCAAAATTGACACAAGAAACAATCTGAATAAGCCTATATCTATTAAAGAAACTGAATCAATAATCAACAACTTTCCAAAACAGAAAGCACCAGGCCCACATGGGTTCACTGGTGAATTCTACCAAAACTTAAGAAATCATATCAATTCTCTACCTTCTCTTTTTAAACTTGAAACATTCAGGAACGGTTTGTCACTTTAGGGGGAAAAAGTCTGTCTTAAGGAGTATAATCACCACCATCATTATCTGAACCCTGGCAATGTCCCCTAGAAGCACTGGCAGTGCTTTAGTGAAGAAAGAAAATAGGTAATAAAAAGAGAGGGCTTTGGAACCACATACAAAAAAAAAAAAATTCTAAGTTAGGTCACTGGCATTGTCTTACGAATCTTTTATCTCAGCCAAAATCTGAGTTAGATTATTGGCTTTGTCTTATGAATCTTGGAGAAGTTACTTTATCTCAGTTTCCTCATATGTATAAAAGAGGAAAGACAATAGTGACTTAAGGATGTTGTTAAGAATTCAAAATAACAGGAACTCTCATACATTGTTGGTGGGACTGCAAAATGGTGCAGCCTCTATGGAAAATGGTATGGAGGTTCCTCAAACAATTGCAGATAGATCTACCATATGACCCAGCTATCCCACTGTTGGGAATATACCCAGAGGAATGGAAATCATCAAGTCGAAGGTATACCTGTTCCCCAATGTTCATCGCAGCACTCTTTACAATAGCCAAGAGTTGGAACCAGCCCAAATGCCCATCATCAGATGAGTGGATACGGAAAATCTGGTACATCTACACAATGGAATACTACTCAGCTATAAAAACGAATGAAATACTGCCATTTGCAACAACATGGATGGACCTTGAGAGAATTATATTAAGTGAAACAAGTCAGGCACAGAAAGAGAAATACCACATGTTCTCACTTATTGGAGGGAGCTAAAAATTAATATATAAATTCACACACACACACACACACACACACACACACACACACACACACAAACCGGGGGGGGGGAAGAAGATATAACAACCACAATTATTTGAAGTTGATACGACAAGCAAACAGAAAGGACATTGTTGGGGGGGAGGGGGGAGGGAGAAGGGAGGGAGGTTTTGGTGATGGGGAGCAATAATCAGCTACAATGTATATCGACAAAATAAAATTAAAAAAAAAAAAAGAAATGAATTGAAAGTGTAAAATGAACATTGGATTTTGAATACTTGGTATGAAAAAAAGAATGAATTTCACTAGTGACTTGTTTATATGATTAAATGTTGAAATGATATTTTGGAAATATTGGGTCAAATAAAATATATTATTAAAGTTAAAAAAAAAAAAAGAATTCAAAATAACAATTTCACAAAGCACCTACCATTGGGATTGGTCCATGGTGGTTCCCTTCTCCATATATTTTTTTTTTTTTTTTTTTTTTTTTTTTGCCCTATCTACTTTGTCATCTTTTCCCTTGATATGCTCCATGGGTGATAAAACTAGGGACAAAAAATAAAAAACCAAAGTAAAAATATGAAGTTCTACTGAGTATCTGGTTTACCACTAAAACAGACCCTATTACATATCTGAAGAAATTATCCAAAATCCTTGGCTTTAATTATACAATCAAATTATTAACATTGGGCCAGTCTCTTCTTCACAGAAAATAAGCATTTTCCTGGAAGCCATAGGAGTATTGGTTTATGATCTGTGCCCTCTACCCAATCCTGCCCACACAATTTGATCCTTTTCTCTAATAGACATTGGCGCCTGACCATTTTTGCCTCCCCAAAGAAATAAAGCGGTCCAGAAGCTTTGGAAAGTCAACCCAATTTAAGTCCAAAGGAGAAGAAAACTATATCCAAATAATGGAAGAAGAAAGGAAAAAACAAACAAAAAACCTGAGCTGGTTAATAAAGGAAACTAACAGAAGATTAAACTCCTATTTTTCACTGAAAAGCCACTGCATGACGATTAAAAACTAGCCCGAAATCCCTGAGTCTGGATTGACTGAAAGTGGTGGATATATCCCCGGCAAACCACACACTGTATAGGAGTAAGAAAGCAGTTCTACTTTCACAGGCTTCCTATGACGTACCCTTTTATTCCCAAGGCCTAGGAATGTCCCCTCCTACTCTGTCTCATTAGTTTTGGGCTCCAATTCAGCTCTAAGAAGAAGGGCATGATTTTTAAAACTAATGTGTAGAGTTTCTGTCCCAACCTTAGCTACTATCTGATTGTGTGACTGTTCATAAATCATTTCCTCTCTCTGAGCCTCAACATTCTTTTCTTTAAAACGAGGATAATACCTTCTCCTCACAGAATTGCTGTAAGAATTAAATTAAAACATGTCAAAATGTGTCTAGTACTTGGCTCATAGTAGACAACAACAAGCATTGATTCCCTTCCCTTCCCTTCCCTTTGATATAGCCTTATGCTCCAAGGGGAAAGAGAGCATCATTTCTTCCTTCCATAAAACTAACTCAATCAGTACCATGAACATGTCAGAAATACCAGGGCTGGACCCTGACCCTAGATATACCCTTTCCCATATCTGAGAAATGACTCCAAGTCACACTGTAACAGCTTGCTTTGAGAGGCCTTGCTCTCACTCAGAAGCTAGGCCTTACACCCAGTTATTATTTTAAGAAGCCATGATTAGCTCAGGGGTAGGATAATTAATGAGTGCTTGGGGTTCCCAGAATAACTAATGAGTACTGTCAATTGCATTCTGCCCAAGATATGAGCAGACAACTCCAAGTGGTCAACAGCTCTTTGAAAAATGCTGAGGCAGTGATCAGAAGAATATTTCTGTTCCCTCACGTAGCCTCTGCTTTGGGAAATTTACATTTTATATAACCATTATTAAAGGTCATTTGTGCTTTTCTCCTTCAGTTTCATAAAAGGTTAGCATCACTAGGAAAACTATGTAATGTGGTAGAACAAACAAGGGTTTTGGAATCTAGCTCTGGTCTAAGTCCTAACTTTGCCTCTTCCTCGCTATACAACACTGGACAAGTCACTTATCCTCTCAGAGGCTGTTTTCTCACCTTCAGTGTTTTAAAAAGTTCAGGTTGCCCCTTCAGTAGGCTGTGAAATCAATTTACTGGTTTGCAAATAACTTTTTTAAAGTAAAGAGAAAATATCAGATGACACTACATGGTATCTCACTACATGAAAATATCAGATTCCACTGACCTATAAAAATGGAACTGTTTGGTGTGTATTATGTTATTTTGTGTCTTTTGTAGACTTTTTGAGAATTTGAAAAATAAAGTAATATGGGCTAAATGTTAGCAATTAACCCTACTAGAGTCAGAATAGTTGAATACAACCTTATTTATGAATAGTGGGGAAGTTCCTCTTACTTGTCAATTTCTGATTCCCAGAAGTATGCCTTTAAGTACATCATATAAACAGAACAGTCAGAACAATCTGTCAATATTATTTGCTGCAGACATGTCCTCCTAAATTATTGACACAGAAAGATCAGATTTAATTAAGAAATGAATTTTACCCTAAATTAATACAGAGAACCAGGCTGCAAAACCCTATCCAGACAACAATGATATGTGAAAATGCTAGACAAAGTTCTTGTTGGACAAGCCCTCTCTGATGTGGAAAGGGCAATAAAACCAGTATCAGCCCCAGAACTGAAAGAAATATCATTCTGCCAGGACACTCAGAACTGGCCACTGACATGTGAAAGCCCTGGCAAGGTTCCCAGCTTGGAAGGATCCCATTTAAAGTGGTGTCAGGGGGTCTCAAAGGACCAAACATAGACAAGAAAACAGGAAGACTTCTTTGGCTTCCAGAACAAGTTAGTTACTCTACTGCTTAAAACCTTCCTACTTGTCCCACCATTTGGGAAAAAATATATTTGGGGAAAAAAATCCAGATTTCTTACTACAGCTTACAAGGCCCTACATAATAGGGCCCCCATCCCATCTGTCCAACATCATCTCCTACCTGCATTCAGTCCTTTAGCCATACTACCCTTTCTGCTCCTTCAATACACCAAGCTAAATCCCAGCTTAGAGCTCTTGCCTCTCATTCCCACTGCCCAAATCACACTTTTATAAGTTCTTTGTATGCCAAGGTTCTTCTTGTCATCATTTGGCTCTCAGCTTGTGTATTTCAGTTCCTCAGAAAGGCACTCCCTGATACTTCCTCATTAAAGGAGTCTCCTACCCCACTCTACCACATCCTACCCCCTAGTCATTCTCCATCACCACATTACCCTATTTTATTTTCTTCACAGCATGGCTTCTTGTTTTACTTTATAGTACTTTAATAACTTATTTTTCTGTCTCTCCGCTAGAATGTAAGCTCCATAAAAACCTTTTCTGTTTTGTTCTTGACATGTAGAACAGTACCAGTTGTTTATATATACATATACATATTTTATACATGCACACACATATACACACATACACACACACAAACACACACGATGGTACTTCAAAAAGTTCATGGAAAAATAGAATTAAACAATAATATTAATCTTTCCATGAACTTTTTGAAGGCCCCTGCATGTGCGTGTGCGTGTGTGTGTGTCAAATGAACAGAACAAATAAATGAAGAACATTGATGCATCCAATCCAGGGCCACAACATATATGTCAGAATTTAACTGTACTTTCAAAATAACATGTAAAAAGAATTTACACAAAGAAGAATATCTGTGAACTGAGTTCAGCAAGTAGTTGTTCAGCCAAAGACTCTATAGAAGGTCCATGTCACTAATGTGCCAGGCTTTCCTCTGAGCATATGTTCATGAACCATATTTACCAGAGAGCTATAGGTCCTAATGTCCAGTGAAAGAATATTTGATATGGAGGCAATGCTTAGGCTAAAACTCATGCTTCCAAATCCACTGATCATCACTTCATTATGAATTCTGCCTCTAGCTTTGGAGCCAAGAGAGACAATTCAAATCCCAATTATACCTTTTACATGCTGTAAGGCCTTTGGTAATTTCTCTTATCTATTAAATGAAGATAACAGTCCTTATCTCATAGGGATGTTTTGAAGATTAAATAAGCTACATGTGTATAAAACATCCAGCACAGTATCTGGCACATAATAAAAACCTAATAAAAATGAGTTATTTTTAGTATTCATTCATTTGCACTTTTTCCAACTAATAATTATTGATGTCTACTTTGCAAAAGGCCCTGTGCCTATACAAGAGGCACAAGGCACAGCCCAAGAGGAAATGGCCACTGTCCCTGCCCAGGAAGAGTTCACAATGTAAGAGGAAAGATAAACCCATAAACAGTAAGCATATAACAGAATTACTAGGCATGTAGTATGTACTATGTCTCATCCAGCAAGGCTAAAAAGAATCTTCTCTTCTTTAACAAACCTGATATTAGGGACTAGTTAGTCTAAAGAGTTTCAAAGGTACATCAAAATCCTTTCAACTTATGGGCCGACCCCGTGGCGCACTCGTGGGTTTGGATCCTATATAGGGATGGCCGGTGCGCTCACTGGGCGGCCGGTCACAAAAACGACAAAAAAAAAAAAAAAATCCTTTCAAATTATAACATGGAAAGAGCTCCAGAGATGGGTCAGAGCAGCTCTTACAAGAAGCTCTAACGAGAGTTTAAGAAGAATGGTCAAAAATAATTGTCTTAACAGCCAAAAGGTAGAAGCAACTCAAGTGTCCATTGAGAGATGAATAGATTTTTTAAAATATGGCATATACATACAATGGAATATCATTCAGCCTTAAAAGGAAGGAAATTCTGACATGCTAACATGGATGAAGCTTGGGGATGTTACGCTAAGTGAAATAAGCCAGTCACAAAGAGACGAATTCGTATGATCCCACTTGCATGAGGTTATATAGAGTAGTCAAATTCACAGAGATAGAAAGCAGAATGGTTATGTTGCCAGGGGCTGGGAAGGAAGAATGGGAAGTTAGTGTTTAATAGGTAATGAGTTCCATTTTGCAAGAAGAGCTGAGTTCTGGTGATGGTTACACAACAACGTGAATGTACTTAATTACACAGAACTATGCACTGAAAAATGGCTAAAATGCTAAATTTTATGTTATGTATGTTTTACTTCAACTTAAAAAAAAAGAATGATTGTCTTGTGGCTTACAGAAATAGAGAGTGCTCATCTACTCTCCTCTGACTGCTGAGTATCCTCATATCTGGTAGCAAATCAACCCATCTTTTCCCAGGTTAAGACAGGAGACTTCTGAGGCTGTCTTCATACAGAGGATGCTGTGTAAACAATCACAAGTACACAAACATCCAAACCCATAATTTACAGCAAAATAGACAGATGCTGTACATTGCCATGAAATTATTTCAACAAGTATGAAAAAGGCAAAAAAATATACCAAGTATTTGTATGTGTAAATACCAATTTAGGTCTATATAAGCTAATTCCTAAAGAGACAAAACAATCCATGAAAAAAAAAATCGTCCATGTAGAACAGATTTCAAATATCAGAGCCAAGGTCTCATAAAGCAACTTTATTGCTTCAAATTTTTAAAAAATATCAAATTGCATTAAATAAAGCAATTGCCATGTATTAATCAAAAATGTCACAACTGACAGTCCTGTATAATGACCTGGTTTCCCAGTGGCCCAGAAAGATGGGAAATAAACCCCAAGGACCCTAGTTCAGACAGACTGAAGAGAGCACACCGTGGCTGTCATGCATGATTAAAGACTATGTTACAGTTCAGTGGGGTCTATGCTTTCGTAGCTTCCCCAGCAGTCCTCTATGTGACTAAGGATTGGGAAAGAATGACAGCCTCACAAAGGGGATAATAAGAGATAAAGCTTCTTCCTAGTATGTTCAAAGACTCCAGAATCCAGAACATAACTTCTGTACTGTCCATCCATCCTATTTTCATTACAGCAATTTACATCATCTAGAAGCTTCAAAGTCAAATGCCACTTTTAATTTTACTTTATCAAATCCATAAAATCAGGACCATGGGGTGGTCTGGATATGAAGCTTGGTTAGGATCACAATAACTTCTCAAATCAAATAAGTGGTTTAAGTTAGAGTCAAGTTCATCAACAATAGGATGACTTAAGATTCAGGCTAAGTCGGCTGCTTTCTTGCATTTCAGAGACTAGCATTTCTCCTGACTCAAGCACATAGGTATAAGCAATCTCTGGGTGGGTAATGCCACCAAACAAAAGCAACACCTTCAAAGTCTCTCTTAGTGACTAGAGGCAGCCAGACACTCAAACTGCCAGTCCTGAATTACGGCCTCTGAATGGTGAGGGCTTCACATTTCACCGATCAGGGCACAGCCCAATCAGAAGACAAACCCCTACACTGCCAGGGACCAGCAAATCCGCTTTCTTCCAGTGTGCACATGACTGAATGTGCTTCTGTCCATCATCTGGGTCATATATAGTTCAATGCGAGCTGAGCAGACAGGGCTGCAAGGAAATCTGGCGCGGTTCAATACCTCGTCTAGCCTGGGTTCCAGTATCTATTTTATTTTTATTTCTATTTTTTTTTACTTACAAACTCATTTCTCTACCGGGACAGGATGCTGTGCTGGCTGGAAGTTCCATTTCTACAGCAAGAATCCTATCTGGAAACACAGAAGTTGTCCTCTAGCCACAGCAGCTTGAACTTTTTTGATTGTTGTTGCTGCTTTCTCCCATCACCCCCATCCCCTTTTGACAAAGATCCAACTGTAAAAAGTCTTACGTAACAGTTCAGGACTACTTCGGTTCTTTTACTGGGTAAGCACTTTCAATTTTTTTTTTTTTAAACTAAAAACCATTTTAAAATTGAATCTGTTGAGAGGCTTGACTAAAATCTCTTAAGTAATTTGTATAGTGAAATACTGTCAGTGGATTTTTTGGTCTCATTTCTGCACGTGCTCCTTTGTTCTCAGAACAGAAGCTTTTTATACATACCCCATAACGCAGCTGGAGAGTTATGAAGTCACTTATTATAAGGAACACAAAGGTTGCTTTGCATTCTTTGCCTTTAGATAGGTAATTTTGTATTTGTTTTCTTAAAACAGTATTTAATGAAGAAAGAAATTCACAAAAGAATAAACTGTTGGAGAATCTAGCAAAGTTTGAAGTTTTTACCACCTTTTCTATCTGTAGTTTTGTGTGGCCAAACACTTGTGCTGCCTGGGGCAGTGGGGGTTGAGGAAAGCATAGGCAGAAAGGAACTAAGCCAGACATGGACAAAGGCATGAGCCAAAACCAGACAGTCCTGGCCGTTCGATAGGCCAGCAGTGGGTGAGACAGGTCAGCCAGCTGCAGGGGCGGGGGGGGGAAGGGGCATGGATGTGTGAGGTGCTCATGCGTGCGATCGTGACTAGATTCTGAAACTGCCAGCCATTTTCCCAGCTATGCTTTGTGCAATCTAAAGGAATGCATCCCCTCTGAAGCAGTCTTGCCAGAGCCCAGTGAGAGAAAGGAGTATGATAAATACCAGAACATATGGAATCAGAAAATACTGGGAACTGGAGTGGGCAAGAGAGAATGTAGAGGGTGTGGAAATTTTTTAGTGATCTGGAATGTGTTGAGTGACAGGAAGTGCCCTAAGCCCCCCCCAACTCTTCTCAGTCGCGCCTGCTTTTGTCTAACTCTTGTAATCTACACACTACTGCTTACAAAGCTGTCTGAGTTTAAGACAAAAAGAAACATAAAAGGCTCCCCATTTCATAGTACCTGTGATATGGAAGGAATGTAAAAGCATGGCTCTTCAAGCCTGTGGACATTTTTTCAGGTATACAGGAGGAAGAGAAAATAATTTTCCATGGATAAATGGGAATTACGAATTACAGTCCAGGTTCCAAATCTGAATTTTTTAAAAAAAATCCTGATTCTACTATACTTACAAGCTTAGGTCGGTTCCTTATTTGAAGGAGACTTGTTTTGTTTGGTTAATGGCATTTGAAGTTGTTTCAATTTTCTTTGTATAACTTTGGACTTTAGGAGAAAAAATACAAAGTAATAAGTAGAATGCACTTTTTTTTAAAAAAGGAGGACTTTTCCCTTCATCTGTTGGAAAGTATTTTAAAGGGTTGGTTTCTTGGAAAAAGGAGTCGTGGTTTTTGCATGTATGCTGTAAAGATAACTTTATACTATAATAAATGTAAGGTAGAAAACTTTCAAGAGAAAATAACGGTGTTCTAAGTGAAAACAACTTACCATTTCCCAAACTTCCATATTATTAACAGAAACATTAAAACTTGAGAGAAAAGTAGCCAAATAATCAAACGGCTAGTCCTACTTTGGGGGTAAGAAATGGAATATTAAGTGTGAATACAATGATACTTAGGATTGTTTCTACTTCCTACCACAAAGGATGTTCATGATCAGCCTGGGAGTTAAAATCTTTCCTAGCATGGCTCTGAGCCTTCATGCCGAGCAGACGTTATTCACATGACGATTCGAAAAGTCCATTCATATATCTCACTACCTGGATTTGAATAGAAACCAGACAGCAATTCTTTAGTTCCAGCCACCATTCGCCCCACTGGACAATAGCGATTTGTTAGCACAGAGTCACAGGCTGTGGGACACAAAGCTTGGAGCTGCAGAAAGATGGGGGATTCAGAGAACAGGAAATTACAGGCTCGATGTACTCCTGGCAGCCCTGAGAATACAAAAAAAAAAAAAAAAAAAGGCAACACAGAGATGCCATGTTTAAGAGCTACTTCTAGCTTTTCTAACCACCTCCAATGTCATAAAAGCTCTATTGTTGGAGTACATAAAGTCCCGAGTCCCCTGTGCTCTTTTATCACTACAGGGAACTTCACTCAATGCCCTGGCACAGTCAAAAATATCAAAAGCATCCAGAGTTGATTAGTTATGCACTCTGCCAGAGAGGAGAAGAGCACTTTACAAATAAACAGAGAAAAAAATATGCGTAGAAACACAAGTCACACATAATAAAAGTAATATCTTTTAAAATTATTTCATAAGACCAGACAATCAATATAAAATTAAATATATCAAAACTCCAGGGGCATTATTTTTCTCCAAAATATCATATAAAACCTATTATTGAATTCCACCAAAAGTTTCTTTGGAAGATATATGCCAATTTAAAAACTAGTCTTAACATAGAAAACTTCTGAGCTCTGGGTTGTATTTTCCAAAGCAAAGAATCAAAATCAAAGCCCCAAGGACTTATTTTGAAATATTAGAATGGAAAACTACATTTTCTTTTGATTATCAAATTATTATAGGCTGGCTAAATTTAGAAATTGCCTCTTCTTCTCTTGAGACCTAAAAAATAAAGTAATAGACATTCTAAGTGAAGGGGGAGAGATAATTCTCCAATCTCAACCAATGAATAGAGGAAAAACAGCACATGGGTTCATGTCTAGGCCCTCCTGCTGCATCCTGAGCACAAACAGGCCAGACTGGTGTCCATTTCAACAGGAGACGACGACCCTGAACAAGGAAGGTGTAAATGGCTCTGTTCTTCTGCCCTTCTTCTATGATCCACTGCACAAGTCCTAAATGATACCATATCTGTAAGATTCATCAAACAAGATTGGGAGCAATCAAAAAGTACTTTGGAAACATGAACTGTTCTACTCTATTTGGCCCCACGATAATAAGTGTTTTAAAGTGAACACATGAGATTTAATGTTGCTGGAAAACAAATCAGCAACCTTTGAACTACCAATGATTAGGTTTCCTCAAATTCTCATTACTCATTAAACACAAATATCAGTTACTACTTCAAACTGCACTGTCCAATACAGTAGTCACTAGCCACATGTAGCTATTTTGATTTAAATAATTCAAAATTAAATAAAATAGAAAATTCAGTTCTTCAGCTGCATTAGCTACATTTCCTGTACTTAACAGCCTCATGTGACTAGTGGCTATTTATTATATTGAACAGCCCAGATATAAGACATTTCCATCACTGCAGAAAGGTCTATTGGACAGAGCTGATCTAGACTTGCGCATACCTGTCTTTAACCACACATCCAGCTGGACATGAAAAAATTAATCTCCAAGTCAAAAATAGAATGACAAGTATGACAAGATGGCTAGTACCATGATACTTGAGAGATGCCTTTAAAAAGCACTTAAAACTAAGGGTGAGAAAGGAGGCCCAGATCCATTTTTTCCCTCAGTTTACAATGAAGCAGTTATGAAGGATATCAAGACAGTAGTGGCAGACAGGTAGTAGTAGCCAGAGTAAGTGAAATGCTCCAGAATAGAACTAATTTAGTGTCAAAAAGTTCTTCCTGAACATATGAGGCAACCAATTCTGCAGTCTACCTCACAGTATCATTGTTATGGACAATATGGAATAATGAAGAGCAGGGACCTTAAAGTCAATCAGAACTGGATGGGTTTATTAGTATCCACTTTACCAGCTAGATTACAACAGATAAATTAATTTGCCTCTCTGAGACTTAGTACGTTTATCTGCAAAATGGGAAAATAGCCACCCTGCAGGATATATGGAAGGACTCACAATAAAGTAAGTAAAAGCAGCTAATAAGTTGCCAGACACATAGTAGAGATTTTAAAAAGAGTAGCTATTAGTTATTACATTTTTTCCCTTAAATCTTCACAATTTGACTCCTCTTTATAGACAGATAAATACTATTCAAAACACAAGGCAAGCCTTCATAACAAATATCCTAAAATATTAATGCTGGCCGTGTCAGCAATTCAGCTGGAGTAAAATGGAAATATATGGACACTAAGACAGTTTTTCCAATGTGTGACCATGCTGCCCACCTCATACAACCTGGCTTTGCAGAAAAATCTCATGTCATATTTGGCTTAAATAACCAGCATGGTCCCTGTGTGTTCAGAGTTTTATATTTATGAATCTGGGCTTAGATTCTAGATGGAAGGACAATATTCTAGAGCCAAAAAGTAAACTATTATCTGCCATGGGGAGCATGCACATTGTTAAGTGAGTACAAAGCAACAGTCTCCAAATACTGGGAACCCAATGCTGTTCAAGGAAAAGACTATTTTAGAGGCTATGATAAGAAGTCTTTTTCTCCCCTGTTGAGATGCCTAGAGCACACAGAAAAACTTTAGATGGAAATCTTTAAAGAAACTGGAGCTTTATAAAGGAATATTTAAACAATCTAGATCATAACAACAGTAGTACTGAACAAGCAAAACATCCAGTGGCTTATGGCCTTCAATTATTGTGGGCTTAGTTTATGGTCCAGACCAGACGCAATGGGTGGTATCTCCTCAAGGCTTTAGTGGTTTAAAAAAGAAAGCCAAGGGACTTATTTCTGTCATGACTACATGTCTTAATCCCCAAATCAACCATCAAATGAATCAAATGAATTGGATATGATAAACATGGACATGAGGTTCTTAGATTCTGATGGCATTCTCAACCTACCCTATGCCTGCTTGGTGAAAGAAACATGGGTCTTAGTTAGGGTCAGGTGAACATGGACTGGAATCCTGGCTCTGCCACTTATTTACTACGGGATCTTAAATAAGTCACTTCCCCTCTTTGTCTTAGACTCTACATTCATCTAAATATTAATGCCTTCCTGCCAGGTTCAAGGATCATGTATATAAAACACCTAGAACTGTTCCTGGCACATGGAAAACACTGGAAATAACAATTGTGTGAAAACCCAGTAAGGGCTTGAGGCCCAGTTTATTGTCTGAGACCTTTCCCAGATGCAAAGAATGGAAATAGAAGGGTTCCAGGCTAATTTACAACACAGGCCATCCTCTATTTAAAATTTATATTAAAACAAACATATGAAAGTAAAATCTGTCAACAGCATAAAGAATTTAAAATCTTAGAAACAAATATTAACTGACTAACTGAATAAATATAGGAAGACTATTATTTAAAAAGTGAGATAAAACATCAGATTTTAATACTATAATGTATAATTTAATGCCGATATAAATTTAACACTATTAAGTATAAAAAAATATCCTTTTCTTAAATTAAGAAGTAATATTTCCTGGAGACTACTTGGAGTAAGATTTATACTAATCCCTCTTGGTGACTAAAACAAAAACCTGAAAGTCCTAAAATACTGTCAGTGAGTGAGAAATTAAAACAGCCTCCTGCAGGCATGAGAAAGAAAATTCACGTCTTTTAAAATTAAAGCTATAGAAAGAATTCCGGAGCAAGATATTTCCCTACTACATCTGTGAACTTATTTAAAGTTTAAAATAATCCACAGGAACGAAAAACAGTAGGTGTTTCATGATGATAATGATTTACCAGAAAATGTTGGACATGCCACATAACTTTTCAGAGTATGTTAGGCAGTAGATTTTCTAAAGCAAACAGCAGAACTATAAGGGAGACAGTGTGGTATAGTAAAAAACCTATAAAGGAGGTCTTTCCTCCCAGAAATTGGCTGGACTAGATATGGATATCTTATTTTAGCTCTGCCACTATCTAGCAAGGTGACTTTACACAAATCATTTCTCTCTTGAGTCTCTCTTACCACACTGGTGGTCCAAAGAAGACATTCATACTAGAGGCTAATGAACAGAACTTAAAGGTGAGAATCTAGATTTGCCAGAGGTATTCATATTTGGTCTTTCTAATACCTAGCTACTATAAAATGTTTTACAGGACTGCTTAAGGAGATAAATAAATAAAGGGTCTGACGGCAAGGATTTCCATGGGTGCTATCACCAATAAATAAATCACAAAATGTCTCCACAGGATAACTTCCTAAAGATACTCAGCAGATAATTCTGGGTTCTTACTGCATGCTATTCAAGCACAGCACTCTCTTTTCATTCATCTAACAAATATTAAGCCCCCAATATGTATCATGCATAGTGGTAGACCCAGGTTGAATGGTAAACAAAACAGATAGAGCTAACAAGCTATAAACAGATAACCATGGGCTAGAAGCCATGTCATTCAAAAAATGGTAGGGAGTTGAGTTCAGAAACTTGAGAATGGCCCAATGATTTGGAGAAACTATCTTGTCGTCTGAAGATGAACTAACATAATTCATAAAATAATGGAAAAATGTACACACTCAGTTCCATTTGATTCAAGCAAAGAGTTATGTTAAACTACGGGATCTTAATAGACTTTCAATGGAGTCATCAAGCCATTAAGGAAATGAAATAACCTTCACACATAGGCTGGTTTCACAATGACTATTAGTCAGATCTGTGGTAAACCACTATCTCATATAGTAACTGAGTCTCCTTTTGATGGATGCTTAAGAACAAGATAATTTCTGGAGGAGATGAAATAAAGGGGATCTTGGCATGGAATGATGTTCCAGGAGCAGAACGTGATACGCTGGCGCATTAAATGTGACACATACATGTTTCCTCCACCCCCTTCCCTAAGATTATGTTCTTAGCACTTACCATTTCCTTAAATTATGCATGCTATGATCATTATGACTACACAGCCGGCTAGTACTTAACCCATGACTAAGTTGGCTCTTATAAGCAAGAATATTTGAGACATGGATGATTACTGAAGAGAAGGGGAGGCTAGAATCACAACGGGATTTCTGTGGCAATTCATTTTACAAAGTAGAACCACTTATGCCTACAAGATGTCGAAATGTTAACCCTTCTTCCAATTGGAATTTATTCTTTGCTGTCATAGGACTATACAATGAAGTTGCTGTTACCAATGGAGTGAAATATAAGCACATGCCACAAGGCACAATATTATCTCCACAAAACCTGAAGCTCTCAAGATCCAAAAGTCCCATTCAGTTACCTGATGCTTACAGAGAAAATTCCTTATTTAACACTTTGGTACATAATGGAATCAGCTGTCAACAGTTTTATATCCTGATTTGTTCATTCATAAGCATTTTTTCAAGTCATTAAAAAAATTTTTTTTAGATATCCAGATGGTTTCCAATCATTCTGTACTATAAATATTACTTCAGTGAACACACTTACACAGAAATCACTATCCACATATCTGATATATATATATTTTTTTTGTCTAACCAATTTATACCCCAGACAGTAGGGACTGACATCACCTGTCTCACCCTAAACTCACAAACACTGAGAATGTGCTGTACACAAATAGCTGGTACCCAAATAAAATAAAGTTTTTGTTTGCTCAATAATAAAAAAAGAAAGTTTTAAAGGAAAACTTAAAGTGAAATAAGGACAAGAAAGATGAAGGGATCTCCCTGGTAAGACAAATTATACATCCCTACAAATGCCAGACATTTGATAGCAACCTTGAAAACCTTCTAAAAGCACACAGTATAACATTAGGCTCTAGCAATCGCAGAAGTAAAAACAATCAAAACAAAACACTCTTTCCTGCAGATGTATTTCATTACTCGGAGTCAATGAAATGAATCAAAAATCCGTCCCACTACTGGGGGAAAAATGACATGGAAAACGGTGTATCTGATATATTAAGATGCACAAAAGTCAATATTTTTATGTTTGAATTATTTTCAAATTTTAGGAGTCAGCAAAGAATATTAAATATAGATATATACTTCTGGATTCCCAAATATAATAGAAAATTTGATAACTTCTTATTGAGGTAAGCAGATAACAAAGGATATCATTCATTCAACAAATATTTATTGAATGCCAACTTTTTTTCAGGTACTTTCATATATAAGAGATCCAAAGTTGTTAGGAAGAGTTCTTTCCTCAAAACACATGCCATTAGTATCCTTCACAATCTGGCTCTCTTAAATCATGCAACATTTACCCTGCCTAATTGTTGAAATATCACATCTCAGACTATGGCTAGATAAAGGAAAACATTTCAAGACACTGTACTTAAAAATCAAAATTTCTTAAAAGAGCGGAAAAGAATGTCAATACAATCCAATTGAACACATTCCACTCACATGGCTTCTGACCAGCACTCAGTAATGTTTACTTAAGTACCTATAGTCAAGAGGAATTCAAATACTGACAGGAAAAAAAACACCTTATTTTAAACAGAATAACTAATAAAACAGAATAATAAAACTGAAACCATCATTTTTCATTTCTTTGTAATTTTCCCTGTAAATCTTGATTAATTTGAAACCTACAAGAGGGATTTCTCCTTAACAGAAAATAATGCCTAAGGTTTCCTGCAGATGTTAGAACATATGTACCATGTAAAAGAGAAATTATCACAGTAACTGCATGCTCCAGAAACGTAAGCTGATCAGCTCCGTGTGAAAGATCAGATTTCTGGTAAAGCTTTGCATCTGTTAAAAGGCTATGATATCTGTATACGCCCAATGTGTTTCAGAAATCCATCCTCCCCAAATAATAGCAAATACCATTTATCAAGGGTCTACTATGCCCTGTGCAATGCTTTTCTAAACACGCCATTTAATAATCACAACAACCCAAAGAATCAGATACTGTTATTAACCCCCATTTTATTGAAGATAGTGAAGTTCAGAAAGAAATGTATTCCACATTGTCAAAACTGCTAGGGAACAACAGAGTCCAGACTTGAGCTCAGATGACTGGCTCTTGGGGGCCTGCTCATTCTGCTATACCAGTTTGATTTTCTACGGTTTGGTGGAATTTTTCCCCTTTAAATTTTTCCTGTCAAAGACTAAATAAATTTTTTTTCTGCTCCTAACTTTGAAAAGAATTGGTTCCCAAGATCACAAGAATATGGGACTGTACAATGCAATTTTTACACATGACAAAAATAGATTTCTGGATGTCAACAAGTATACAGCCTAAATTATGCACGGAACTTTTAAAAACAGCTAGATATTTATTTTTAGGCTTTAAGTCTCAAAAAAAAGTAGAAGGAACTATATAATCTCTTAAAAATTTATTGAAGTATAAACAATAGAGTTTAATTTGGAGAAATATGTTCAGCATTTGCTAAAATATCAAAACATTAGCTTCCATTGCACCAATGCTCTATGCTAATATTTTAAAGTTGTTTGAAAGAATATATAATATTTTAGAAGAATGGCATCTCTAGACTATATGTGAATGTGAAAGTTCTTTGTAAATGGTAAAGCAAAATTATCATTAACGTTATTATGTTAAGGCACTTGTTCTGCCTTGAAATAGTCCTTAGGAATTTGTAGTTACCTTTTGATAACAAATGGACAGAAATTCACAAGATCCTTAATTTTGGGCAGACAGCAAAATGTGAAGAAAAAAATACAGTTTGACAACATGAGTTTAATCAAAGCTTCATTACTCAATTTCTAACTGAAAGTTTCTGAGCCTCTCACTTGCCTCATCTATAAAATGAGAAAATACTAAGTTCTGATGCAGCTAAATGAGAGTCTTAAATGACAAAATGCCTATGCTCAACACACAGCAGTGCTCAATTATTGTTAGCCCTTTTCCCCTTTGGGTTTTTTTGTTTTGTTTTGTTCTGTTTTGTTTCCTTTATAAGGGCCAGATAAATTTTCAAGCTTGCTAGTGAATATGGCCTATGCAGGAACAAGGTTGCATTGCCCGAAACTTGTGGCTAAGAAATCAATTGGCTCTTCAGTAGGTTTGGGATTGGTCTTTGTTATTCATTCAGTCAGAAACTTATTTATCAAACATTCAGCAACAGTACAATTTCTTCATTCAAAGAGTCACTGAGCACATATTCTGTGGCAAGCCAAGCCAAAAAATGCCTTAAACCTGCCAACAAGAAGCTCATAGTCTAGTAGAAGAGACAACCCAGTAAACAGATTACAGGGTGCTATGGTAGAGAAAAACCCAGGATATTACAGAAGGACAAATAAAGCCCTTAATCTGGTAAGGGAAAGAAGTCTGGAGGAGGGACACCTGAGCTGAGTCTTGAAACACAGGAGAATTTGTAGAAAAGTAAAGAAAAAGGTAAGGAGCTTTTCAGGCAAAAAGAATAGTGTGAGAAAAAGCACTAATTTGACTGACCAAATTGCATATTCAAGAAACCACATGTGCAATGTGGCTAGAGCTGAGGAGGAATACAGAAGGTTGACAAGGTAGGTAGGGGCTTCCTTTGTTAGGTTCAAATTGTGAAATTAATTCCAACCCTAATGCACTAATTCACTAAACTTGTGTAAAAAGAGTGACTCAGTCCCATTTGAGAGTTTAATGTGCTAGTTTACCTCAATCTAACTAGCTTTAAACACACAGACACACACAGTTTTGTGATGGATATGTGAACTCCAAACATAGTCACTATGCAGCTACCAGTCAGAAAACACTACTTGAGAAACCAAAGTTATCTGAACTGGATAACTGCTAAAATACATATAGCTGCTCAAGAAGTGCAAACATCTCTAGCAGACTTTTACTTTGCTAACTCATAGGAATGAATTCACAGTGTATAGCAGACTCTCAACACATACTTACTGATTTAAAAAATTACAGTGAACAACTGAGAGAAACCTTTAATGTTTTTTTGTTAAGGGGCCAAGTGGAATGAAGGCTTTAAAATAAAAAAAACTTTATCTTTTTTTCTCTACCCTTCCCGTCACATGAATTTGGCCAACATATTTCTTGAAATTTTTGTCTGTTTTCAGAGCAGACTATTTTTAGTTGTTGAGAAAAGGTCTAAAAAGCTAGAAGATGAGAAGTATGTATTTTACTTCTAAATTATTACATTTTGACATTAAGGTTAGCTCCATGCAGAAGCAGCTGACAAACAGAGTTAACTTCAGCAAAAGTAATGATTCACTCATGATTCACTTCAACAAATACTGATTGAGAACATGAAACAGTCAGCCTGAACAGGGAAGAAATTCAGAGTGGATGAAGCAAAGGATGTGTCTAGTTTAGGAGCAGTGAGTGAAAAAAAGGCTTAGGAGGCAGGATATAGGGGCCCAATAGTGACAGCCCACAGTAGGATTAAAGCATTTAGAATTTATCTAAAGGTAGTCAGGGTATCAGGCTGTCAAGCAAAGTTAAATTTGCATTTAGCCACTCAGTGGAAGATGCATTAGAAGTGGGCAAAGACTGGAGGCAAGGAGACCACTTGGGCTGTTGCAGTCATTCAGATAAAAAGATGGTTTTGACCATAGCGGTGGCAGTAAAAATGCAAAATGAAATCACAAAAAGACAAATACTATACAATTCCACATATGTAAGGTACCTAAAGTAGTCATAGAAACAGAAAGTAGAATAGTGGTAACCAGGAACTGGAGAGAAGGGGTAATGCAAGCTGCTGTTTAGTGGGTACAGAATTTCAGTTTTGCAAGATGAAAAAGTTCTGGAGAGGGGCTGGCTGGTTAGCTCAGTTGATTAGAGCATGGTGCTGATAACGCCAAGTTCCAGGGTTTGATCCCTGTACCAGCCAGCCACCAAAAAAAAAAAAGAAAAAAGAAAAAGAAAAAGGTCTGGAGATCTGTTGCACAAAAAAGGGTTAAATGGCCAATTCTGTTATGTGGTTTTTCTTTTCTTTTTTTTTGGAGGCTGGCCAGTACAGGGATTTGAATCCTTGATCTTGGTGTTATAAAGTGGCACTCTAATGTTATATGTTTATAAGAACAATTTTTAAAAAAATGCAAAGAGGAGTATGAGTGTGTGTGTGTGTGTGTGTAACATTTTGTTCTGTTCAACCTCTGAAAGATGTCTTCTGCTATATTCCTATATTGTAAAATGAATGTGGCTAAATGGGATCTGATTTGCAGGGCACTTTAAAGTTTCATGGGTCCCCAAATAGCTTACCCCATTACTTGTCATGCTACTTGAGGTTATTTATTCTATCAAAGTAATTTATTCTTTTTTAAAAAGAGCATGCTTAAAATATTAATTGACTAATAACTCAAAATATAAATTATATTATATAAATAGTGAAATTTCACCAACTTTCTCACCCTCCTCCTGACCTAAAATATTATTAGTTTGGTGTGACTTTTTCCAGACCTTTAATGTAAATACAAAGGAAAAACATTCTTTAAGGCTACTCTTAAGTGACTAACCCAAAGCCATTAACTAGAGATGGTATTTCAACACAAGTCCTTGAGTCCTATGCTTTCCCTCAAACTTTTAAACTAAGGTTAAAGTTTAATTATTTTATGCAGATGTAAAAATACAATAAAGTGCACACATCTGGAGAACCAATATCCAAATCAAGATCTAGAATACTGCTAACACCTCAGAGACCTTGGGCCCTCCCAGTCATCTTATCCCCTCAATAAAGGTAACCACTATTCTGATGTCTATCATCTCAGATTAATTTTGTCTATTTTTGTACTTTACAAAGGGAATCACATACTGTGTAATCTTTTGTGTGTGGCTTTCTTTGCTCAACATTTTGTCTAGGAGATTCATCCAAGATGCTGCATGTTGTGATTATCTGTTCTTATCACTGCTATACAATATTCTATTTTATGAATTTTATAACAATTTATTTATCCATTCTACTGTTGATGGATACTTGTTTCTAGTTTGGGACTATTACAAATAATGCTGCTATAAACATTCTTTACACATGTCTTTTGGTGCACACTTTATGCATTTTTGTTGGGTAGATGCCTAGGCATTGCATTGCTTATGTTCAACTTTCAGAGAGGCTATGATCAGTCTTTGTATGATCAGTTTTTTTTTTTTTTTTTTTTTTGTCGTGTTTTCGTGACCAGCACTCAGCCAGTGAGTGCACTGGTCAGTCCTATATAGGATCCGAACCCGCGGCGGGAGCGTCGCTGCGCTCCCAGCGCAGCACTCTACCAAGTGCGCCACGGGCTCGGCCCATATGATCAGTTTTTGTTTTGTTAATTTTAGCCAGTGTGGTGAATATGCAGTAGTATATCTTTTTTTTTTTTTGAACTTCCATCTTTCTGATATCTAGTGATGTTGAGTACCTTGGGACAGATTTTGATAGATATTTGGGAAGTAGACAATAAATCTTAGTGACCAACTGGTTGAGAGAGAAAGAAGAAAAAATCTAGAATGACAGAAAAAGAAGACATTTGGGAAAAGTGGAAAGAGACAGAAAATGTACTCCTTTCTGAAATGATTAGGTTTGGATTTACCCCTAGAAGTAAATGATATGAAATTCAAGAGATAACTGCAAATACTGAGACTTAGTGGGACACATAAAAGGTTCGCACATAAAAAAATAATTTAAAACGTTCAAAAACCTTCAACACCAACCATATCTTAGGAAGCAAAGAAAATAAATTTACAATCGTAAGGAGTCAAGATAAACTACAGTACAGTACTTCAAAAATGGAATCAATTTCACAGATGCTTCAGATTGCCCACTATAACTTCCAAGAATCCCTCTGAAGATATCAAAAAGACATCTATAGTGATTAATCCAAGCAAATGGAATTAAAGAAAAAAAGCTAAAGCCTTAATAAAAGACATGTTCACTAAATGCCATGACATCATGAGAGACATCAGTTAGACAAGAATCTCTTGTTTTCAGACAAAAGGACTATCTTGGACACCTATCAACTTTCCTGTGAGCACCTGAAGAAGTGAGAAAGGCAAGGGTAATAATTAATCAACAAATATGTGAGGATTAAGGATAAGAGACAAGATCTGGAGCTAAGCTCTGTCCTCTGAGATTCATGTTATCATTGGAATTTCTAGCTTATTACTGCTTCCCACCAAGTATTATGGGATAGTTAAGACCTCAGGGTCTGGAGTCAGGCAAATCTGTACTCAAACCTTAGTTCCGTCTCTCATTAGCTATGTGACTCTAGGCAAGTGACCTTCTCTAGCTTCAGTTTGCTCATTTACAAAATGAGAATAGTAATTATCCACAGAACTACTATCAACATTAAACCCATCGTAAATGCTCCATAAATGTGAACTGATATTATCATCTGTAAAACGGAGACCAATACGCATACCCAGAAGATTGAAAAGAAGTGAAATAACATACATAATATGCCTAGATACACAAGAGGCACTAAAACGGTAGATATTGTTACCTCTACTTTTAAGGAACTCCATATCATTCAGTGTCAAACTGAGTGTGAAATGGTAGTGTAGTGATAAAGAACACTACAGAGCTAGAATTCCGTAGTTCAGTCCTGGCTCTGACATTTATCTGTGTGATCTTGGTCAAGTTATTTACCACACTTGGCCTTCCTATTTCTCAACTGTAAAATGGGGATAATAATAAGTACCTACCTTACTGGGTTGTCATGAAGATTAGATGAGCCTTCTTTAAAGTGTTTTACATATAAGGCCCTAAAAACAAAACCTGGAACATAAGTACTGTATAAATTTTAGCTATTATTATTTTAATAGTAGCAGTACACATGTTTTGTTTGGGGTTGCTTCACATCAAAGAAACAAAGAAATAAGTATGGACATAAGCAATCTAACACTCTTCTTATGGGTTAAGAGAGTTCCAATGGAAACATTCATATACCCATCTTCAAAAACGGGAGGAAAAAAAGGCTGAAGGACTAACAAGTTACAACAGGAACTGTATCACTACTAAGTAAATGTGACCTCATCTGTCTAAAAACAATTATAAAGAAAATGTGCTTTCTGGCTCTGCCTTATCTGTGCAACAATTCAGATTAAGGAGGCCTACATTCCACAGAGAGAAGGAAATCATATTTTTTATTCTCACCTTAACAACAGCTTGATAACCAACTAAAGGGATTTGTGCATCTCACATCTTATTTACATAAAGGAAACATTATTTAGAACATAATAATCAATTCTAGAAGCCTTCTTAGATATGCCTTTCTGTATTATACTAGTCTTTTCTTCCCACACTCCACCAATCTTCATCCTTGGACAAGTCAGAAGAGGAATCAAAAGAGTCAAAACTGCAAGGAAGTAAGCTTACTTTAAAATGGAAGAGAACTACCGTGCTTGTTCTCAGAAGGTCATGGAGTCAGTCCTGTGGACTGGCTTCTGTAACTGACTTACAAAGCTAACAAAATACTAAACTGTACAAGCAACTAATAAAATCAGTGAATGGTTATTTATCTTTTTAAGAGTCGGTGCTTGGAATTTTGTGAAAAGCACTTGTATAGATAATTCTTAGTTTGGCTTGGTGGCCATCTCCAGATTAGGGACTTTATTTTTTATATTTTTGGTTTCAAAAAAACGTTCAAATAGCATGTCATTGAAAAAACTTAAAAAATAAATAAATGTATGAAAGTAAAAACTGAAAAAAAAAAAGAAAAAGAATGCTGAGCTTTTTGTGTGTGCTTATACGACTTCTGTATGTCTTCTATAGTGAGGTGTCTGTTGATATATTTGCTCATTTTAAAGACTGAGGTGATTGTTTTCTTATTGCTGAGTGTTATGCATTCTTTGTATATTTTAATTCCTTTTTTAGATAAATGTACTTTGCCAGTATTTTTTTTTCAGTCCTGTGTCTTGTCTTCACATTCTGTTAACAGTATCTTTGCAGAGTAGAAAATTTAATTATAATAAAGTATATGTTATCATTCAAAAAAAAAAAGTCTGTGCCTCCTACCAGAGGCTTCTTGAAAAAACATTACTCATCACCAGCATCTAGCACATTGCATGGTACACACAGAAGGTGTTCAATAAATGTTGAGTCAGTGAGCACCTCCCCCTTATGCAACATACTGTTAGGTGCCAGAGAGCCCATAATCGTTCACTTATATGTTGATGATAAACATTTCTATTTAAAATCCAAACAAGGCCAGGTCTGGTGAAGGAGCTGCAGCTGCATCTGCTCTCGTCCCAGACTAATTCCCAACAGCAAGGCTATCCTCCCCCTGCATGCCTGCTGATATTTCTCTCAAATGATGGGTAGCCACTTCCCATGGTGTATAGTTCTTTCAGCTCAGCAAAGGAGGCAAACTCCAGAATCTTTGGTCATAAAAATGTGATGGTCAGCAAGAACAGGTGCTAAGTAAACCTGGCACACTTTCAAACAAAGTCTTGCCATCTAGAATTCTAAATTGAGGGTGCCAGACTCCATTCAGAACATCTGGATTTGCTTCTCTGACTCCAAGCTTTCTCCAAGAGAGGCCAGGAAAAAATAGGCTCTTGCCCCTATGTGTATGTGTAGCTGCTGACTCAAATACTGTACTTTGGATGAGTCCAAGACTTGGCAAATGGATAGAATGTAACACATGGAACTGCCTAAATAGATAATGCAAATGGAAGGATTTCCTTGCAAAACATAAATAGGCAAAGTGTGAATTGCCCCTCTGTGTCACAAGTTTGAAGAATTCACCCAGGAGAATAAGAACTTGGGAATTAGTGGGGGAATAATGCTCAGAAGTATGTGAGAGGCAAAACAGCACCATTAACTTGGAAAGCAGCAAGTTTATCAAAGGATAACAATTTCCCCTACCCCAGCAAGATAAATTATGTGCTTTTAATTTGGTACATACAGAAAAAAAATATTGAGCCGTGAACCCTGGCAAACAGACAGTGCTGAAATTAAACATTGTGAGCTTTGGCAGTTGCACTATGTACTCTTTCAAAGTCTTACATCATTACCCTGGTAAGGGCCTTGTACCAAGTTGGCATGGGTTCTGATGTGGTTTGGAGAAAGAACTTCTTGCCTTTTAAAAAAAGATGACCTACAAACAGCCCTTTTTCATACTACAGGGTAATAAATATTTCTCTTTACTCCAAATTTTGTTTTAAAGGACAAAGCCATATTGCCAAGTTATTAAGGAAGGCTTAAAAATGATTCTGAGATTTTAACGGCCACTTAATACAAGTTCTAAAAAGACTTCTAAAACAGTACATGAATGTCTCTTAAAGTAGTGATTTGTGGCAATAAAGATTCAGTTACAAAGAGTCATAATTACCTTCATATTTATGTTTTTTTTTTTTTTTTGCAATTGGCCAGAATGGGGATCTGAACCCTTGACCTTTGTGTTACAACACCAGGCTCTTTACCAACTGAGCTACCCAGCCAGCCCCTATCCCCCTACATTGGAAGCTTAGATGTCCTTTAGAGGCTAAGAATAGGCGGGCCCTCTCTACTTCAGCCATGAGAACTTGAACAAGTTACTTGACTTCAGATCTCAGTGTACTCAAATGCAAAATAGTAACATCACCATACAAGATAGCTGTACTCACAAAATCAGATATATGTCAAGTTCTCAGTAAGTATTAGACATACTTACGAAAGACAGAACCTTTAAAATTGGTGTTTAATTTAGAGCTACCATGTACTTAACAGAGCTAAGTGATTGTACTTTTCTTCACTCAGATTAAGTACTAAAAACAATTTACATATAAGCTGGTTTCAAAGACCAAGATCAGGTTTGTCCCCTTTCAATAACTGATATCACAAAAACAAGACTTCATTCTCTATTTCTCTCCAGTAACATTCAAGAAAAACACAAAATTTCAGACCTGAAAAATCATAGGTTAAAGAATGGGAAAAAAAAAAAAAAGGGCCTTAGCTCTCATAAATTTGATATAATTTGACATGTTTAGAGTGACAAGATTTTTTTTCATTTTTATCATAAAATATTTCAAATTCTCATAAAAATGGTGATAACGGGATAGTAACTATCACACATATTCAACAACTATCAACATTTGCTTCCCATATGATCATTACTATTTATTTTTAAGGTAAATTTAAATACAGTCACATATTTAAGTTTGATGAATTTTTACATGTTTACATACATGTAACCATTACCCAGATCAAGCTACAGACATACATATAGCGGCCCACAAGATTCCCTAGTGACTTTTCTCCCCCAAACGTATCCAACATACTGACCTCAAATAGTATTAGTTTTCACTTGTTAGGTTTCTCCTTTTACCACTAATAGTCAGATCCAGCCCTTACTTTTCTGTTTTCTCAATAGTTTGCCAGTGTCTGTTTCAATTATACATAAGGCTACACTGAACCTATTAAAAGGAGAGAGTCCACATAACAGCCTAAAGACCTTACATATTTAGAATGCACATAAGCCTCCCAACATTCTTAAAAGGGCGGAAGACTGAGCATGGTGGCATAAAAGAGACCAAAGAGAAATGTGGAATTCATAGTGATTTAAATAAATCCTTAAAAAATGCACTAGACCGTTTCTTAAATAAGAAAGCCTATAATCAGTATAGTATTTCTAAAACATTAAGAATACTTAATTGAATATTAAAACCCTTAATATTGATTTTTACTGACTATCAGTGTCTGAATAAATCCCACTCCAATTACATTTTCTTTAAAGGCCACGCTCCCATACCTAGAAGCTGACATCCTTCCTAAATGAGCAAGATTCCTATACAATCTAAGCCCCAAAACACATACACACAAATTAAAAGAGCACCCCAATTTACAGCTTTCTTACAGAGAAATGTTCCAAGTTTGAAGAGTACACATGTTACTGCCCTTCATTAACTGTGAAATTTAGTATTTCCATCAAATGACACAACCTAGTTGATCTGATGTATTTAGCAATATGCACTGTTGATATGTTCATGTAACTGAACAACACGTAACTGTCAGTTAATTTAGTTAGTATATGCATGCCAAGCACTTTTAGGGGCCACTGTGAACAGTGGAGTGAGACAGAATAAGTGCAATGACAAACATAATAACCACTAACTTATCAGAAAAGTTGGGGAAGCATAAACTAAGGTAATACAAAGAAAGGGTATTACTACTCTCACCTCCTCACCAATTCCTACCCCCTTAGACTTGTATGGACTAAGCTATGATTTGAGAGAAATGCTCTCTACTTGCCTCCATCTCCTGGAGCAGCACAAATAAAGATTCTACTTCTAACAGCCAACTTTGACAAGTTCATTTATGTTATCAAACATCCTTGAAAGAGTTAAGAAGGAAATTTGGGGATAAATTTCTTTAAGCAGTTTGCTTTCACATAGCCTACTTAAGATGTCTCTAAGAAAATAAAATTTTGAGGAAGTAGTAAGAAGCCCCAAAGGTGAGGAATCCAGTCCTAGGAACTTCCTAGAGGCAAAATGATACTCAGAGCATTCTAGGAAGGAAAGGCAACTAATCTGTACATGGCTTACAAAGAACCTACAATTTCCCTCTCTTGTACCCCAACCTCAAGTTTCCACTCAAGATGCTAGCTATGTATTTATGGTCAGTCCATTATATAGATGTTATTCTTTAATCTTTTTATAAGACTATCCAAAAATAGAACAATTATCATAACTGGCTGCTTCTGATCACTGTTTATTTTGGAGAGAGTTACTGGATTTAATTGTGATTGACATTTTATACATGCTTTGATCTCCAAGTTGATTAAGCTGTAAACTGACTACTTATGTTAAAAAGACTTTAGCAAGCTGAACTTTTACAACTTTCTTCCAACTGCCTTGATCTAAAAAATGAAAGTAGTATCAACTAAACTCAGCACCACCACCCCCATTCTTGTCATAGAACCATCTCTAAGGAGCCAAAGAGGGCACTACTTAGTCAACATTAGCAATATGAACAAAAATGTTCATATTACTCATTGCTTTTCAAATTTAGGAGTTGGAAATAAGACATTTGACACCCCCCAAAAAAATATAGATGCACATTGCAACTTCTGGAATAAACAAGATTATAGGGTGATTATTCACATCTCAAAAGGAAATACTGAGTTATGTACTATGTATTTTATATGTATTAAATATACGAGGGTACTTCGAAACATTCATGAATTCATATTATAATTCTATTTTCCCATGAATGTTTTGAAGTACCCTCATATATGTTTATTTATACATGTGTGTGTTTATGTGTATGTATGTATACGTAAAACACAAAGCCTAACACTAAAAGGATACTCAAGAAAAAGAGCTGTTTCTTTCTTACAAATATCTACTAAATGCTGAACCCTACCAAGCACTATTAACTTCTGCATCTGGACACTGCTTGGTATGCTATGTAACCGCTTATTTTCCCAAGATCATAAAAAGAGCAAATGCCATGTGATTTACTTCTTATCCCCCCACAATCAGAATAAAGCTCACATAGTAAAAACATTGCAGAATCCATTTCTGTTAAATAAATTAACTTAATTATAAAAAGATAACCTTGAGCAGAGGGATCAGCAAGGCTCAGAAAATACATGGTATTTTCCATAAGAATACAAAATTGAGTTCATATGGTATAGAAGAAAAAAACATGTTGCTAAATATAATATTTTGGCAATCTGCATTGATTGAAAGACCTTTACTGAGCTCCATCGTATGCAAACTAAGCCCCTAAATACCATGGGGAGGTGCCAAAATAATATGCCAGGGTTTGTCTTCTCCCCTATAGCCTACTGTAGCCATGGCTGTTAACTATAAAGGGACTAGGGAAGTTTCCAACCATTTGCTAGTTTCTCAACATTTAGACTCCCATAGCAGTAGTTCTCAAATTATGGTCCATGGATGTCCCTAAGATCCTTTCAGGGAGTCTGCAAAGTCAATTCTGTACTAATTTTAAGACATAATTTGCCTTTTTAATTATGTTGACATTTGCACTGACGGTGCAAAGCCAATCTTGGGTTAAACTGCTGGCCTTAGTACTAATCTAGCGGTGGCACCAAAATGTACGAATAGTCATTGCACACATTCCAGGGGGGGAAAAAAGCCATTTTAACTTAAGAAGTCCTTGATGAAGCAGTAAAACTTACTGGTTTTATTAAGTCTCGACCTCTGAGTACACATCTTTTTGTAAGTATTCTGTGTGAGGAAATGAGAAGTACACCTAAAGCACTTCAACTGCATACAAGGAAAAGCCCTCGAGCTACTGCTTGAGTTGTAAGCTGAACTCAGCCAATTTTTTCATGGACCACCACTTTATTTAAAATAACAACTAAAAGACAAATACGGTTATTCAGACTTGGGTATCTGACAGATATTTTCTTGAAAACGAACAAAGCAAGCATGACACGTCAAGGAAAATGACAGTATTTGTTGCCAATGATAGCATTTGAGCTTTTAAGCAAAAATTAGAATTTCGGAAAATTTTTATCTGCCACTGTGAGCTTCACAGCTTCCCAATATTTAAAGACGTTTCTGGTGATATTCACAAAGTTTATTTTTTTTGACATTATATAATAAAATGTATAAATATTTAGAAAATCTATAACTTGACAAATGAGTAGTTTCCAAATGACCAATACGTGATATTACAAAATCATACCTTGGTACAAGATCCATGCAACATGCAACACAGACTAAAGGATTTTATTAAAATAAAATATAAAAAGTACATTGATATGGTTTCAGTTTCCACACTGCAAATAACCTTTAGGAAACTACCAAATACTGAGATCTGGTATAGTATCAAAGAAAAATATGCAAAATTATCTGAAGAGGCTATTAAAAGTTTCTCCTTTTTCTATGTATATCTAAGTGAGACCAGAATTTCTTCATATACTTCAACCAACACAATATTGTAACAGATATGTGAACACATGAGAATTCAGCTGTCTTTAATCAAGACAGACACTAAAGAAATCTGCAAAAATAAAAAACGTCATTCTTCTAATTTCTCCTGAATATACAGTTGACCCTTGAACAACATGGGTTTGAACTCCCCAGATCCACTTATACGTGGACTTTCTTTTTTTCAATACAGTTGGCCCTCTGTATCTGTGGGTTCTACATCCACGGATTCAACAAAGAATCGAAAACACAGTTTTTGCCGGATGCAGGACCTGAGGATATGGATAGCCAACTTCTTATATCTGCAGCTTCCACAGTGCCAACTGGGGGACTTAAGCATACAGGAATTTTGGTATCTGAGACAGGTCCTGGAACCAATACTCCTGCAGATATCAAAGGATGACTGTGTAGCTAATTTATTGTTATTTTTATTTTAAAATTTCACATGTTAATATTGTAATGGGTTTATTTTTTATTATAAATAAATTGAAATGTTTTAAAATTTGTTTTAATTTCTATAGAGTAAAAACTGACAGCTCTAGTCAAAAAATAAGATAAAAAGATATAACAGCAATTACATTGATCAGATATCTATATAGTTTTATTTCTGAAAATATGATTTTATCTGTATTGTATATAAATTTATCTAAAATGCCATACTTTAACTAGATTCTAATACATTTGTATTCTCTTAACCTATTGCCTTTAAAAGCCTTTCAGCTTCAACAATTTTGACAATAGAGAAGGGGTCAATTCATCATTAACAGAATATTTAACATTTCAATGAAATCTCATATTGATCTTATTTATTTATTTTGCTCTCTTCAGCATCATAATAAATAAAATATGGTATTTCTTTTTAAAAAATTGATAAATAAAAGCTCTTAAAAACCTCAATAATTTTGATGAATGTAAAGGGGTCCTGAGACCAAAAAGTTTGAGAACGATTCCTCATGTGGCAAGAGATCCTGATTTTGTTTGTCTTTGGTTGGTATAATTTGTATTTTTATGAAAATTAAAGTAACATATAGCATAGTCAAGAGTTGAATCTGGATCTCCTGACTTCAATTTTGTGTTCTTTCTTTTTTTTTTTTTTTTTTTTTTTTTTTTCTTCTTTTTCGTGACCGGCACTCAGCCAGTGAGTGTACCGGCCATTCCTATATAGGATCCGAACCCGCGGCCGCTGGGAGCGTCGCCGCGCTCCCAGCGCAGCACCCTCCCGAGTGCGCCACAGGCTCGGCCCTTGTGTTCTTTCTGTACCATAATTCCTCTCCTACTCAAGACAAAGGTTTAGAAATGCTTCATTCTATTCTTCCCAGTAAGCCAAATTTTGACCAAACATTCAATAACAGTAACTGAAATTTGAGTCTTATGTGCCAGATATTTTTATATTCCTGCTCTCATTTAATTCTCACAACTCTGTGATATAAGTACAATTAATTACTAACCTCCATTTTGCAGATAAGAAACTGAAGTTAAAGCACTGCCAAAACTCACACAGCTACTAAGTGGCAGAGCTGGGATTTGAAAATAACACTCCACTTCTTGCAAAGAGACATTTCAGCAAAAAAAGCCTTCTCATGAATGCCAATCAAAACATTTGTGTGGTCACCAGCTAATTGGCATGTATAGGAATAGAGCACCTATGACTCTGGCCCAGTATGCCTTCAGATACAGATGTAACAAAATACTACCCTGGAGTATGGCCACACAAATTTAGTTCTATAGACAGAATAGCAAGAAAACAAGCAAATAGGGAGATGTGCTAGATATAACCAAGCTGCCTCTCTTCTTTACCCATCCAGTATTTCTTCCATCACCCATTAAAAAGCAGTGGCAGGAGTCAAGGATGAAGGATGTGTTGTCACTGACATACAGATAGGACGGTGAAAACTCTTGGCAGGTGTTCTCTTAGCTATAACTCCTCTCTTATGCAAACTAACCCACAAGCCGAGTCCTCCTGGCTTTATCACATGGAGCCTTGACAAGAACTATCATTAGTGTCCAAACTCCACTTTTTCCAGGCTGATGACATGTGTCAGGTCTTGATTCCTGGTGCCTCTCTTGCCTGCCAACTTAGGAAAGGCTTCTGTAATGCCTTTGGCTTTTCTGAAATACCTTCAAGTCACAAGGCAGCAACTGACACCAACTCCCTCCTGAGGATGGGCAGTTGGCCAGGAGCCCAAGCTGAAGTGGACTTGGAGATTCTTGATCTTTATTAAAATCACTCCTACCTTCTCACTGGCAATTAAAATAAATTCCTCCCCAGAGAGCAGCCAGAGGTTCTGCAAGCCTCTTCCACACAGCAGTAGTCACCTTTGATTAGAGAAAAGTGGTACAGCATAGCCGCAGCTGATAAATGTCAGAGCCTGGAGGATGGTCACATAGTTTTGATCTCTTTACAGCTATTTCGCATTTCATACCATGGACAGTTTTTAAGCCACCACCACTCAGCACTGCTTAGTCAAATGCTTCAGGAAAGCATATTAAATCCAAGTCAATGGTCCATTTGCACTAGTTCTATGTACATCCCTAAGGCTAAGATGTTTGACCTGTCGGGCAAATTGACTTGCATGTTATGTACTTTGCAGATAGCCAATAGGACATTAGAAAATGTCTGCAAAAAGCATGTTTTTCATGATGGAGAGGCAATGTGATATAAGTAAACACATATACACATAGAATCAAGGATTTCAATTCTGACCCTGCTGTGTGTTTTGGGATCTTCATTTCCCTTCTAAGTCTGTATCCCCATCTGTAAAATTAAGAGTTTTAGCCTAATCAGAGATTCCCAAATGTCCATGAAATAGCCGCATCAGTATCACCTGGGGGCTTGTGAAAAAAAACAGAACCTACTCCTGAAGGATCTGATACTAAGTCTGGGGTGATGCCTAGGAATCTGCACTGTTAGCAGGCTGCTCTTTCTACCACTACCACTTTTAATTCTGATGCAGTTAGGTTTGAAAACCATTAGACTAAACAACCTCTAAGACTCCTGATAGATAAGAAAGTTATAAAACTGTGGATTGTGACTTATTTTCTACTCTTTCAATACAGAATTTTCCCCCCATCCACTATTAGCATTCCCAGACATCAGGATTGTCCAATTTCAGGTTAGCAATAAAGACATAAGTATAAAAGCAATACATCAAGTATTAATAGCTTGTCCAACCTAGCATAGTATTTTATTTATGAAAGAATGAGGCAGATCTAAGAGATCTACACATTTTCTAAAACAAGGGTTTTAAGACATATTTTTCAGAGATTCAACTATTTGCTGGAAATAGCCAAGAAAAGCAACATTGAAAAGCATTTTCCCTAAATGTTATGAATAACTAAAAATAGTTATGAAATGAATATGTCTACTTACCCATAACTTATAATGTCTTAACACAAAGTATAATCTTCCTGGGGCAATAATAAACTTTTCATAGGGAGAGGTCAAGTTTTTAAAGCATAAAGTGTCTATCTTAGTCCATTCTCTGTTGCTTATAATAGAATAGCTGGTACTGGGAATTTATAAAGAAACAAAATTTATTTCTTACAGTTCCGTAGGCTGGGAAGTCCATGGTCGAGGGGCCACATCTGCTCAGGGCCTTCTTTCTGGTGGGGACTCTTTGCAGAGTCTTGAGGTAGTACAGGGCATTACATGGCAAGGGGGCTGAGCACACCAGCTCAGGTCTCTCTTACTTTTCTTATAAAACCACCAGTCCCATTTCCATGATTACCCATTGATCCATTAACCCATTAATCCATGAATGAATTAATCCATTCAGCAGGACAGAGACATCATGACCCAATCACTTCTTAAAGACATCGCCCCTAAATACTTCCACAATGGGGATTAAGTTTCAACATTAAGTTTTAAGTTTTGGAGGGGACACTCAAATCATAGCAGTACCATATGCTTAAATTTAACCCAAAAGCACACAGGTAATGATATTCAACTCTTTGCCCCACAGATACATACAATCAACTATGTTATAATAAAAAATAAACAATAAATTAAAAATAAACAAATTTAACCCAGTAACCTAAAATAGGCCAGAGGAATAAATACATAGTTTTACATCATTGATACATCATCAGTGTTTCATTACTGTAAAAAAGGAAAGATTGAGTCCTTTAATCACTGTTCTTGTTTATTTCATTAACTGGTTGTTGTGAAACACATACCTGTTCACTTTAAAGAACTTTTTAAATCTCTGCCAACAATTTTCACACACTGCAAAAAAACCCAAAATTCTTTCTAGCTCATTCCTGAATGCACATGAATATCACCTACTGCACGATTTTAGTTCCTATTTATTTTATGGTTTTATATTCCCAGCTCACTTATGCACTCAGCTCAGCTGAACAATCCCTGGTACAGAGCTACTTAGAAGAGTTGTTCACTGATTACAGATATCCTGTGAATTAATTTTCTATGGAGAAATACAGTCCTGCTGCCCATGGGTCTGCAAAGTAATCTAAATAATATCTCAAACACATGAAGTCACTGTAACTAAGGGATGGAGAACTTGGGTGGCCCTTAGAATATTTTGAAAGGCTTTGAAGTACAAGGGGTCTCCAAAACGTTCATGGAAAGAAATGTATTATCATTTAATTCTATTTTTCCATGACGTTTTTGAAGTATCCCTATATGTGTCCCATTTGAAGAGAAATACTGTCTTTAGCACTAGGCAAATTTGCTATCTCTGGGAGTTGGTCTGCCCACTTACTGTCTTCCAGACTCACCCTAAAAAGCTGAATAACCTAATATAAAGTTGCCATGTCAAATTGTAAAGAGCTCCAAGTTATTAAATTTAAATTTTTAAGCTTACCTCTCAACTACTTGGTAAAACCTCAAGCAGACAAAATATAAGAATGGCCAATAATCCCATATACCACTGCAATCTTTAAGGATCTTTTTTTTTTTTTTCCCTTCTTCCTAATACTCAAATACTGTGGATTCGCAAGCTCCTTTATGGGCATTGCCTTGAAACAACACATTCTTTTGGCCTAATTTAAATCCAGAATTAGCAGTCATAGTGCTGGGATTAGATTCAAGCCAAATGGTTACTGGGAAAATGGCGGGAGGTGAGAAACTGCTGAAAAACAAAATGGTTAAATTCATTCAAATATTTGTGTAACTTCGCATTTGACAACTTCTTTTATAAGAACAGAGTTACAAATTAATGGTTGGTATCTGTAATTAGTACAGAATTTGGTGAAGTCTAAATAACTACTTTTCCAAGAACCATCACTGCTGGGTGACACCGCATAGGTTATGCTACAGGGAAGGGTGTGACTTTATGCACTACTGCTGGCAAGGAGGCACTCCTATCAAGATGGAGATCAGGGCTTCGAAAGTAGCAAAGTCACACCAGCAATAATACTAGATTGAGAAATCTTGGTCTAAAGCTCTGGTCAGAATTTCTTAACATGAAGTTCATAGACCAAACCACCAGGAAGGGGATGGATAGGTTCTTCGATTACATAATTGAAACTGCTTTCAAAATTTTGCATTGAGGGCCGGCCTGTGGCTCACTTGGGAGAGTGCGGTGCTGATAACACCAAGGCCACGGGTTCGGATCCCATATAGGGATGGCCGGTTTGCTCACTGGGTGAGCGTGGTGCTGACAACACCAAGTCAAGGGTTAAGATCCCCTTACCGGTCATCTTTAAAAAAAAAAAATTTTTTTTGCATTGATGTGTGTTTACTTAGGGAGAGAATCTATAGCTTTCCAAAGAGCTTTTAATTATATTATCTAACTTAATCCTCACAACCAATATGGTAGGTACTAATATTCTCCTTTTACAGACTGAGACAATTGAAGCTTATGGGAGATGAAAACCTTACAAAGAAAGTGGTAGAGCATTGTAGTGGATTGAATTATGTCCCCCCAAAACTCCCTGAAGCTTGAACTGTGTCCCCACAAGTTGTATGTATTAGCAACTTAGCCCCCACCGTGACTGTTAAGAGGGTGTGAAATCCTATTATGGTAATTGAAAGGTGGAACCTTGAAGAGGTGATTGAATTGTAGGACCATGTGGTAGTAAACACATTAAAAAATGGCGGTCAGGGGCGTTGTTCTGACGGCTTTAAAAGAAGAGGAGAATCTGTCTTTCCCCCTCTTTGCTCTCTCTGCTTCCACCATCTTGCAATGTGAGGCCCCTGGGTCACTGCTGCTACCACCAGATGGACTTTGGACTTCCCAGCCTCAGAAACTGTAAGCAATAAATTTCGTTTTCTTTATAAATCACCCAGTTCCAAGTATTTTGTTATAAGCAACACAAAACGGACTAATACAAGTACTAATTTCAAAAATATCATTAAAACATACATATACATATACAATGCAATAGCTAGTCAGAGACTGTTTTAACCATAAAAGAACAAGTTTTTACATTTGTGTATTTGGACTCGAAGACAAATTATGGGCAAACCATGCAATTCTATTTAGTAACATATAAACAATAGTTGCAAATTATTTTAACCATTTAAATCATTTTGAAATAACATTTAAAAGTACATATAGTTTTTAACATGTGCCATGCGCTGTTTTAAACACTTGACATATTAACTTATTTAGTCCTCACAACAGTCCTATGTGGTAGATACTATCATTATGTCCATTTTATAGATAAGAAAACAGAGAAATGAAGAGGTTTAATAATTTGCCGACAGTCACATAGCTAGTAAATTACAAAGACATGATTCTGGCTCTAAAGTCTATGCTCTTTTTTATGCCATAATACTGCTTCTCCAAAAATTTAATATATGGAAATTTTAAATTATGGTCATTTTAAAGGAAAAAAAAAAAAGAAAGCCAAAGAATCATTCATTCAATTTATAACAGTCTATTATGATAAGATACTTCATTTATTCTATTTTAGCACATATGAACCAAGAGCAATGGGAGAAGAGAGAACCTAGCAATTACATTTGTATGCTCTTTCACATACATAACCTAATTTGATTTTCACAGCTATGTGTGCAGGAAGGGCAAGTGCTATTGGTCTCACATTTTAATGAAGAATTAACTGACACTCTGAGAGGTTAATTTCACTACTTACCATTACCTGAACTTTCCAGCCTCCAGGATTTCCTGTGCATGGTTCTCTCTCTATTGGAATTATCTTTCCTTCTCTAGTAAAAATTCAACTAAACCTTTAAAGTCCAGATCACATGTGACCTACAATATACCATTCCTGGCACTTCCAGGCAGAATTACCCTTCTTTTCTTTGTTCCCTCTTCATGTGGTTCATACTATTCTTCCAGCATTGGGTCATCTTCTTTGTCAGTGGCTGTGTCTATGTTTAGTCTCCTGGGCTCCATGATGGCAAATGCTATATTTAGGGGAAAGTACCCCTAGGATTCTATTGCTGAATCAGTAAAAGGATGAAACAGAAAATTAGCACAGTTTGGCTAAAAGGAACATGGATTCACACTGACATGCTGTTGTCATCTCTATAATTTAAGAATTTATCCTCAAGGCTAGCAGCATTAACCCAAACACTTCGAGTAATGCTCCCCCATAGTGCTTGGAAAGCGTCTAGGCAGACAGTCACCTGAGACAGTGACTCCTCTTCTATTAGCTACTAATCACTCAAATATATTGCTGTTATGCTTCTTGTTTCTTTCAAGTTTATCAAGAGGCCCCAGGAAGACTACGAGAATATTTACATCTCTAGGCTGGAGAAATGTGGGTTTTCAATATTTCGTGGTATCTCTGGAAAAGAAAGGAGGTAAGTGAAATAATAAAGGAAATGAGTTTTAACAAACTCAAATCCAGTTGAAATCAAGAATTAAACAGTTGGATGAACTTATTAAACGCTCAGCTTATATCACTCTTAGGTAATTTAACCCTTAACTTTTCTAACCCTTAGTCTTCATATCCTTGTACTGAGTACATACCCCCTTAGCAAACTCATTTAAAAGACCTAAGGTGTGCCTTAAACTTGCTTGATGATAAAAACTAAAGTTAAAGACAAAATAGATGAAAGGAATGAGGATGGAAAAGGTTTTTACGCCATAAAAGTTAATTATCTCAAACACAATGGGAAACTCCCCTATGTCATTCCAGAAACCTACCTTTCACTCTTCTGTAGTTTTTCAAGTCTAAGAATAGCATTCTTCTTAGAATACCATGAATTGAAGTAACGGTATATGGTATGTTGTAAGCATCTAATCGTTTGTTTTAACAGAAGTCAGTATTTTTTTAAAATCTGAATATTTATCCAAATGATATAAGGCTTAACATCTCCTCATATTATCAGACCAAGGGGAAGACCATTTAAAATAAACCCATTACAATTTTTTTTTAAATACCACACAAGTAACAGTTGGTTGATTTGTTTATATACAATTTACTAGCATAATACTGAAAACTCAACAAAGCTGACTAACTGGAGAGTTTTGACGGAGGATGAAATAAACTGATGTAGAATGTAAACAATTTACATTCAAACCAAATTCTCAGTGGTTGATTTTTTTTTCTTTTAAAGTGTACCATTTGGCTGCCTTAAAAATGAATTTCAAAACAGTCAGCCTTTAATGTTTTAAACCCAAAGCAGGTGGTAATAACTATCCCCAATTAGAGATTAACCTCAATTCAGCCAGCAGTTTTGTAAGCCCTTTTACTACTGAGCTTTCCTGGATCTCTCCCATTATAAATCCCGCATTTTGAAAAGATCCATATTACTAATTCATTTTCCAGACTTTTCATCACAGACATCAACAATCATAAATAACTGCTATGTCCTATAATGTATTGATACCATTTCAGCCAAAACAAACACACCTGACATTTTAGTGCTTTTACTGAGAAGAAATGCAAGCTTTCTGTCAGGTGGTGGCTTTTGTTGTTTGCTTTTTGCTTTTTCACGATGGAAATAACTTGTGCACTATCACTGACACTTCTGTGGTAACTTAGTGATCCACGATCTCAGCTAGGAAGATCATCAATTATAGAAGTCATTTTTTTTTCATTTTCCTCTATAAAACATTTTGCCTACAGATCCACCTGCTATTATTAAAGGCAAACAAGAAGAGGATATTTATGTGTTTGACTTAGCTCTGCAGTGAAGGTTCTACCCGCAGATATCAACAGTAAGTTTTGTGGTAGACAAAGGAAGAGAGGCAGTATGATCAGTGAGCAATGGAATCATAAAACCCAGTATTCAAGTTCTACCTTGTAACCTCGGCTCTTGGCTATGTAACTTTGGGCAAATCTCTTCATCTAAGACTCAGTTTTCTCATCAGGAAAATATGAATTTAATGAGAATTTAATGAGATAAAATATACAAATCCTAGCACTCAGTAAGTCCCCAATAAATGTTCATTTCTTTCTTACCCTTGCTCTTTAATAACTGAAATACTGCTGTAAAATCAGGTATTTGACATTTTCAGAATTACAAAATAATATCATTAAAAGCCATTTTCTCAGACATCTGTTTGAGTCTGCTTATATAAGTTACTGCAGTCTCTCAATCTCGCAGTTTGCAGTTCACAAGCTCCCTGCTATACACAAATTGATTTCATAATTTAAATACTTTCAACTTGAAACCTAGAAAAGAATGTGAGAGCCTCCATCAGCAGTGGTCTCACTGGCTCTTGAAATGTGGGTACTGGCTGAAGAAGGGCTGGCCGCCCAGGCCAGCCTTCAGAGGATTCCAAGGAACATTCAACGCTGTCGGTGAGTTTGGGATTTGAAAAAACCACCGACCGTTGACTGTACCTTGGGATCCTTACAAACAACACTACATTTCTTGAAGGAAAGGAGCAGGCTGTACCTTCACATGTCACATGAGATCATCAGAAAGAGTCCTGTGGCCTGCCCCTTAAAGGTAGTCCAGTGAATTTTTTAAAAGCTCCCTCTATTTCTATCACTGATTGTTTATTTTTTGTTGTGTTTTTCATAAACAAGTGTTTCATTTCAACAAAATAAGGAGAGCTCCATGATAATACCTAATGTACCTAAACGTTTCCTAGAAATATGCCATTCTGGTGAGAATAGGATATAGCAAGTAGAAATTTATTTAAAATATGTATTTTCGTTTTGGAATGAAACCCAGTTAAATATTTTACTCCCATTTCTCCCACATCCCCTCAAAACTTCTAATTATGAGAAAAGGGAGGATTTAATAAGAAAAAACAGCAGAAAACTGTCCAGTGTCTGCACAGTTCTTATCACATTCCACCTCCAATTACAGTTGATGTTGTTAAGTTTTGACAGCCCAGTGAAGTGAGCTATTGCCCCACTACTTCTATCCTCATATACACTTATTTAAATGTTTATTAAATTCAAGCAAAAAGTTAGTTCTAGAGTCTGACAGATCTGGGATGAATCTTGGCTCAATCCCCTAACCAGCTGAGTGACCCCAAGCAAGCATCTGAGTCTCAGTTTTTTCACATATAAAATGGAGGATAATAAGAGTATCTACATGTCACAAACTTTTGAGATTCAATGAGATAAAATATAAGGTTCTTTGTACCATTCCTAGCACACAGCAAATGTCCAATATATGTAAGCTATTAATATTTAACTCCAAATATAATCTGTGCTAATTTACCTCGAAAATGCACTCATACTTCTCAGTTCAAAACAGACAGGAAGAAGCAGGCTCCTTCAGCTCTGGTTTACAGCTAACAGTATGCAAGCACTGCCAGTGTGGTGATAGAGCTACATGCGAGGTTCTCCAGGAGCTCCTTCCTTCTCTGAACCATCTCCAAAAACTTTCAGCTCTCATGTCAATGTTATCTTTATGTGGGCCCTCAAACATACAGATGGCTGGTTACCAAGGGAGAAGCCAGACACAGACTTCAAAGAACTGGTGTGGAAAAGAAGAGCCAGGAGTTGGGGAAAGCCAAGGCAACTCAACCACTGATGGCTGCATTCAACATTCATTGCTGTCGGTGGGTTTGAGTCTGAATCAACTCACTGATCAATGAATGCAAACTGCGGACCAAACAACCCAAAGGAAGCAAGAGCATGTACAGAGAGTCACTTGAATGCATTAGCTACTGCTCTAGGTGGGAACTGCTACCGTCACCAGTATACTAGCTGAAGTTTCTCTTGTTCTCTTTGGTTCTAATACGGAATAAGCACTCTAAATTCTTAGTACTTTTTTCTTCTTTTTCAATGTTCTGTATTTAAGGAAATGGTATTTTATAGGGAGAATAAACTAAATACCTTGACATCACACCATATTGAAAAACCAATGTTTTCATAATTTTTAAACTAAAAAGAATCACATACTCATTTTCTAAAAATTCAAATACAAAAATATATAAAGTAAAAATTGAATATCTCTTTCCTCATCACCTGTAATCCATTTCCTCAGTGGAAATCATGTGTAAATATAATAAGCATATTATTTAATTTTATGTATTATTATTATTATTACAGAGATAAATAAACTAAAATTTTATTTTATATCCTTGGAAACCATTATCTATATACATACAAATATTTGGGGGGTGTTGGGAGGGTGGCTTAAACAAAAATGAGCTCATTTTATACCTATTGTTCTACAATCTGCTTTTCCACATGGCTACATGTTATAGATAGCCTTCCACAAAAATCTTTTATATCATCCTCATTCTTTTAAATGGCTATATAGTATGTCTTAGTATGAATGTCCTGGTTATTATTGTTCAAATATATTTAAATTTTCTCTTTTGACCAAAACTATAAGGCTTATTTATTCTGATTTTTGCAAATCATTTCCCTCAAACAAAAATACCTAAGTGAGATGGAGGTGCACATTTTTCTTAACAAAAATTAAAATGCAGTACCAACTCTCTGAATCCTATGATGTAAGATGAGATAAACCACCAAATCTTTCACACTAATGAACAGGAAACAAGGGGCTTGGTCATGAATGATTTATCACATCCTTAAGTCTAAGAAAGAGAAACAGATTCTCATGGCAAAAGTCAAGGCAGTAGGAGAAGAGTTTTGTCAACTTAGCCTTCCAAAATTTTTTCTCGGGAATAGGAAGGAAGAAGTACAACTGTAGTGAGACAAAAACCAAAAACAGAAATAAAACTTCAGGAAAAATATGGGGTTCAAGCCAGAATGATCTGGAGTAGCTTCTAAAAATGCAGATGCCTGAGTCCGACTCTAGAGATAGAGCCCCAGAGTATATATTTTAGTTTAGCAAGCTTATCAGGTGATTCTGAGCCACTGAATGCTGATCTGAAGCAAAGCAAAGCCCACCTACTTAAACATTAGCTTCCTGCCCCTCTCTTGACACCACTCTTCATCCATTTTTCAACTATTGTCAACATTTTCTGCCACATTCTGAAACTGCCACTACTGTTCTGAGTGCAGACAGGTACAGTCATACTTGTGTTGCTACTGAGTATCTCCCTCCAGAGTAGTCAAAATTTTGCACCATGTTGTGGCAGCCAAATATACATCAAATTGTGTCTAAGGTTTTATACAAGCAGATGCATTTGGGTTTATGCTTTCTCAACAATTAAACCAACCTAGAGAACCTAATGAATGAACAAGGTTAAATTCAGATGATTTGTTTTACCCAAGAATTCTTTATAGAAAGCAAAGAGTTTTCTTCCTGTCATACCAGTGGACAGAGTAAAGGTATTCCATGTATTCCTGTTTTTCAAGATGCCATGCATTCTAGACATTTACTTTTAACCACCAATTATTTCCAAATTTTCTTTTTTCTTTTTTCTTTTTTTTTTTTTTTTTGGTCTTTTTTTGTGACCAGCCGCACCGCGCTCAGCCAGTGAGTGCACCGGCCATCCCTATATAGGATCCGAACCCGCGGTGGGAGCGCTGCTGCGCTCCCAGCGCCGCACTCTCCCGAGTGTGCCACGGGGTCGGCCCTATTTCCAAATTTTCTGATAACATTAGAAAAGAATGTCTGATATGTTCTTTGAAAAATGTACACTTGAACAAGCCTGCCACTTATTTATACATAGAATCAGAAGCCTTTAAAAATTCTAATGAAACAATTACATATTTCAATCACGGAACGCTTATGCAGTTTCTCTTTAATACGATTAAGTACTACAGGAAGGGAGAGAATTATGTGAGTTTAAGGGTGCTTTCTACACATGGGACTCAAAATAAACACCTGCAACAGAAAATACATGGTATGTCTATGGGACAGGAGAAGAACAGCTCTGAGACTGTGTTAGGGAGTCATAAGGAACAGCACTGGAAAGGTAAATGGACAAATTACAGAAGGCCTTTTGAGCAAAGCAGAAAAATTTACAAGTAGTCAAACATGGAGCTCTGCAAGGAGATAATGAAAGCAAGACTTTGGGAAGATTCACCAAGCAGATGAAGTGGGTGAAAGGAGAGCTCTGAAAGAGAAAACAAAGAGAGAGAAAGAGAACTCTGTTGCACAAATGAACTGGCCTAGAATTGAGATAGCAGAAGTGGGTAAAAAGGAAAGGATACCTCAAAAAAGAATATTTTAACTTTTGGTTTTTGTTTTCCAAAATGGAATTTTTTTACTACCATGTAGTTAGTCATTGAAAAATTTATACAAAAGAAAAAAACTAAAGTCTAGCAGTTAACCCCTACCATTATTCTGTTCAGTGTATATCCTCACAGATATATTTCACAGATATTTAAAACATGAATTTATATGTAAAGAAAATAACACCACAAATTATACATGTCAGTAACCCTTTTAACTTAAAATATTGTGACCATTTCTCCACCTCAATATACCAGATCCACTTTCCAAAGAACTGGCTCAAACAGAAAAGATAGTAAAAGTCAAGAATGATGCCGAACTCTCTTGACCAGGAGATAGGGTGCTTGCAGTGTGCTAAGAAACAAAAGGGCAGTTTCAAACTGGAAAAGAAAGAAGATTTCATTTTTTAACAGACAGAACAGAGGACACATTTATGATTCACAAGCTAAGCAGTGAATGAACAAAGTGCAGAAAGAAAAAGATAAGTAACAAATAGTTATTGGATACCTACTGCACACCTGCACTGCAATAGGAGCTAGGAGATGTGGAAGAAACAAAGTACATAGTGAAAAAGGCAGAACAAATTCTAATGAACAAGTAATTAATTGCAAGTGTGGAAAATTCAGCAGAAGATGAAAATGAGGTACTATGGGAGCTAATAACAGAAGGGACCAATCCAGTCTTGGGGGTGAGAAGGGTCAGGAAAGCTTCTTAGAGGAAGTGAGGTTTAAGCGAACACTCTAAGGGCATATGTAGTTTCCTGAGACAGGTGAGACAGGTGGAGTGAGCATTCCGAGCAGAGGGAACGAATCGTAGGTGTACAGGCCAGAGTAACATAATGTTTTCACAAAATGGAAAGTATGGCTAAAGCACATAGAAGACAGTGAAGACAAGACTTTGGGCTAAATGAAGGTAAAAATCCCAGCTCTGTTACTTATCAACTATATAAACTTAGTCAAGCTACTTAATCTTTAAATCTGTGTCATCTGTAAATAGGAGATATGATGGTAATAATAGTGCTTGCTTCATAGGGCTGCTTGAATAGTGAGAATACATGTAAAGTATTTCACACAGGGTCTGACACACAAAATACTAACATCTTAGTATGTGTATGTGCACACGCCCAAGCATGTGCTGGCTGACAGGAAGTAAAAAGCAGACTGGAAAATCAAACGGACTAGAAGCAAAAACACTGATAATTTAGAGCTGTAATCTCTAAGTCACAGAATTACAGGTGATTTTTTATGTTTATTATTTATACTCTTCTATATCTTCCAAGTATTTAGTGATAAGCATGAACCATTTCAACAATTTAGAAAAATTAATTTCAAATCCTGTCTTTTTTAAAAAAAGCAAAGACTGCTTTTAGATGAAGGATCTACCTACATTTGGCAGAAAAGTGGTGGAAGAATCCACACCAGAAAAGGAAGGGAAGATGGACTATTTTTATCAAGAAAGGGGACCTGTGGAAAGCACAGCTGCAGGGATAGTAGAAAGGAATAGGCTCCAGGTCCATGGTGGAGATAGTCACTATGGAAGACAAATACATCGTCCTCAGAGAACGAAGACAACAAAGGAAATTTCAGCCTACTCCTGTTCTCACTGGCTGTACTGCAACAGGATCCAACTGGGCCTTGTGACCCCACATCCTGTCAAGGGGCCTGGCATGGAGTAGATATTCAAATGTTTGTCAAATGAATTTCCTTATGATTTCTCACACAATTATATTTATAACTCAGGAAGTGGTCTGTTTCTTGAACCAAGCACAGGATACCCTCAGCTATCTGCACAACAAATGACAGCTCCAACCTAGATATAATTTTAATAGCAACCAGATATCATGACAAACCTAGTTTCATTATATTTGCTATAGAACCCATGAACTTACATTATAGCCCAACTCCCTTCCCCCACTCCCTTCTTCAGACTAACTACATCTACTGAAAAACAATCAAAATTCACATGTCCCTTTCTTTCCTCTTCCCAATAAATAGTTGGGGCAAACAGTAGGTATAAACGAAATGGTTTGGGATATGTAATCAGAAAATCTAAATTTAAGTCCAGCTCTGCCGTGGTTGTGTGCTCTTGGACAAGCCTGTCACCCTGTAAGCCTTACCTCTCTGTAAAAGGGGGAATAGACTCCCCCTATCTCATAGGATCACTGTGAGGCCTTAGTGAGAATAAAAAATGCTTTGCAAACTGCACATAGTACAGCCCAAAATATCCTGGTCTCTGATAGTGCTGCTTCCTGGGTCTTTCTACTTTCAGTAACGTAGTCAAGATCTCCTCATGACCGAAATTCACCTCCTTGTCAACCAGCACATGTTTGCAAGATATCTGGATGGAGTTAATCCATAACTTGGGGTGAAAAGAAGGCTTTTTCGGCATATAAGTGTCATCAGCCTGGATGAACAGATCTTTAACTCTGGGTCTATCAAAATCATACTCCAAACAGTTGAGTCAACCCTCCCAAACAAGAAGTTTCTTTCTTGTAAACTCTGTAGTGAAGCAGGGTACAGGGTAAAGCTTCGGGAGGAGTACAGACTTCCAAGACAAAGACTGGTGAGAGACATCACAAATCATCACAGGGCCCCACCGGACTGATGGACTTAAACCATTTTATCCAAAAGTCTCTTCCTTTCCCTCCTTCCAGCTAATCATTGTTTTTATAAACAGCTATGTGTAGGTATAATTTACAAACCACAAAATTTATCCATTGTAAGGGTACAAATCAATGACTTTTATTCATTTATAGAATCGTGCAACCATCACCAAAATCCAATTTTAGAACATTCTCATCATCCCCCAAACTCTCTTTGAGCCTGTTTCCAATCAATCTCCACTCCAACTCTTAGCTCCAGACAACCATTCATCTGCTTTCTGTCTCTGTACATTTGCCTTTTCTGAACATTTCATATAAATGGAATTATACAACATGTACTCTTTTGAGTTTGGCTCATTTCATTTAGTATAATGATTTTTAGGTTTACATATGTTGTAGCATGTATCAGTAGTTCATTTTTATTGTTGAATAGCATTTCATTACATAGGTATTCCATATTTCGTCTACCATTCACCAGCAGATGGACATTTGGATTGTTCCCAGGTTTTGGCCATTATGAGTAATGCTATTATGAGCATTCACATACAGTCTGTGTGTGGACATGGTTTTATTTCCCTTGGGTGGACAAATATCTAGCAGTGAAACTGCCGGATCATATGGTAAGTTTATGCTTAAATTTTTAATAAAATGCCGAATTGATTTCCAAAGTGACTGCACCATTTTACAGTCCCATAGCAATGCACAAGGTTCCCAGTTTCTACTTCAACACTTTCTGAACACTTTTACAGTCTTTTTGACTACAGCCGTTCCACAGGGTATACAGTGAGCATTCACTGGGATTTTAATTCACAATTCCCTAATGACTAATGATATTGAGAACCTTTTCATGTGATGAAATACCTGTTCAGGTCTTTTGGCTCGTGTCTTTAAATTTTTAATTTATTTTTATTGTGGTAAAATATACATGAAATTTACCATTTTAACCATTTTTAAGTGGCATTAAATTTAAAATGTTGGGCAACCATCACCACCACTATCTCATTCCAGAACTTTCTCATAATCCTATAAACTCTGTACCCATTAAAAAATAACTAACTATTCTCCACTTCTCCCAGCAACCTCTTTTTTACTTTCTGTCTCTATAAATTCTACCTATTCTATGTGTTTCATATTAGTGGAATCATACGATATATTCTGTTCATTCCTAAAACCTGAGTTGTCTTCTTACTGAGTTGTAAGAGTTCTTTACATATTTTTAGACATTTGATTTGTCCATATTTTCTCTCAATCTGTAACTTGTCTTTTCATTTTCTTTATGATGTCTTTTGAAGTGCAAAAGTTTTACATTTAAATGAAGCCAATTTATCACATTTTTTCTTTCATGGCTTGTGCCATTGGTGTCATGTCTAAGAAGTCTTTGCCTAACCCAAGGCCACAAAGATATTCTTTGAAATATTTTGTAGTTTTAGCTCTTACATTTGTGTATGATGCATTCTGAGTTAATTTTTGCGTCTAGTGTAAAGTAAGGGTCTGAGTTTTTTTCCCCCCATATATGCAAAATGAATATGCAATATCAACTGCAATAAGAAAACAATTTTCCCAGCATCATTTGTTGATAAAACTACCATTTCCTTCCACTGAACTGTATTGGCACCTTTGTCAAAAATCAATTGGCCAAATATGTAAAGATGTATTACTAAACTCTTAGTCCAGTTACAGTACGTATCCTTATACCAATAATCACACTGTCTTGATTATTGAGACCTTATAGCACTTTTTGAAATTGCATAGTGTAAGTCCTCCAACTTTGTTCTTTTTGAAAACTGTATTGCCTATTTTAAGTACCTTGCATTTTCATGTAAATTTTAGAATCAACAATTTCTACAAAAAAGTTTGCTGGGATTTTATAGAGAGATTGCATAGAATCAATACATCAATTTGGGGAGAATGCCATCTTAACAATATTGAGACTTTTAATCCACGAACAGAGAATGTTTCTCTATTTCAATCTTTTAAAATTTCTCCCCGCAATATTTCATAGCTTTTAGTGTACAAATCTTGCACCTCCCTTGTTAATTTTATTTTTAAATATTTTATTGCTTTGATGCAATGAGTGGAATTGTTTTATTACATTCATTTTTGAATTATTGCTAGTAATAATCCAAAATGAATATGCAATGTCGATTGCAATAGAAATACAATTGATATTTGTATATTGATCTGGTATCCTATGACTTTGCTAAACTCAATTACTTCAATTTTTGTTTTTGGTAGATTCCTTAGGATTATATATTGTAGAGGATTATATCATCTGTGATTAAAGACAGTTTTAATCCTTCTTTTCAAATACAGATGCCTTTTTCCCCCTTATTGCACTGGCTAGAATCTCTGGTACAATGTTGAAAACAAGTGGTACAAGTAAGCATTCTTATCCACCATGTTTCCAATACTAGGGGAAAATCATTGAGGATTTCACCATTAAACATCATGTTAGCTGTAAGCTTTTTGTAGATGCCCTTATCGGGTTGTGGCAGTTGCCTTCTATTTCCATTTTGCTGAAAGTTTTTATAATAAATAGGTATTGAATTTTGTCAAATATTTTTTGTCTATTGAGATGATCATGTGGAGTTTTTTAGCCTTTATTTTATTAATACGGTATATTACAGAGGTTCAGCAAACTATGACCTGTGCTCTAGTTGCCTATTTTTGTAAATAAAGTTTTACTGGGACATAGACACACACATAATTTATTTATCGTCTAGGCTGTTTTCCCAGTAAAAGAGCAGAACTGAGTAGTTCCAACAGAAACTATATGGTCTGAAAGCCTAAAATATTTATCATCCTGCCTTTCAAGAGAACATTTGACAGCACTTGGTATATTACATTAATTGATTTTTATGTGTTAATCCAAGCTTACACTCCTGGAATAAATCTCAATTGGTCGTGATATATAATCCATTACTATATATAGCTGAATTTTATTTGCTAATATTTTGTTAAAGATTTTTGAACCTATGTTCATAAGGGATATTGATCTGCAGTTTTCTTATGGCACCTTTGTTTGGCTATATCATCAGGATAATGTTGTGCTCATAGAATGAGCTGGGAAGCATTCCCATCCCTTCTACTTTCTAAGAGTTTGTGAAAGATTAGTATTAGTTCTTTAAATGTTTGATAGAATTCACTAATGAAGCTACCTGGGCCTAGGCTTCTCTTTGTAAGAAGATTTTTAATTAATAATTCATTTTCTTTAACCATTATAGATCTATTCATATTTTCTATTTCCTCTGGAGTCAGTTTTAATAATTTGTGTCTTTCTAGAAATTTCTCCATTTCACCTAAGTCGTCTAATTTGTTGGGATAAATTGTTCATAATATTCCTTCATAATTGTCTTAATTTCTATAGGGTAATGATATCCTCTCTTTCATTTATGATTTTGGTAATTTGTATCCTCTTTATTTTCTTGGTCAGCCTAGGTAGGGGTTTATCGATTTTGTTGATCTTTCTAGAGAACCAACTTTTAGTTTCATTTATCTGTTTTTCTTTTTTCCATTTCACTATTTTCCAGACTAAACTGTACTATTTCCTTCCTTATGCCTGCTTTGGGTTTAGTTTGCTCTCTAGTTTCTTAAGGTGGAAGCTTAGGTTATTGCTTGAGACCTTTTTTCTTTTCTAATATACAGGCGTTATAAAAGCTATAAATCCTCCTCTGAGCACAGCTTTAGCTCCATTCTATAAATTTTGATATGTTGTGTTTTCATTTACATTTAGTTAAAAATATTTAAAAATTTGCCTTGGAATTCCTTTTCTGATATATAAATTGCTTACAAGTATTTTGTTTAATTGCAAATATTTGGGGATGTCACAGAGTTCTTTCTGTCCTGGATCTCTAACTTAATTCCACTGTGTTCATAAAAATATATTTTGTATGATTTCTCCAAAAATAACTGAGACATATTTTATGGCCTATGACATCCTTGAAAATTGTTCCATGTGAGCTTGAAAAGAATGTGTATTCTGCATGGAGTGTCCAATAAACATGAGTTACATCAAGTTGGTTGATAGTGTTGATGAAATCTCTTATATCCTTGCTAATTTTCTGTGCAATTATCGAATCAATTGTTGAGATGGGATAGTGAAATCTATAACTATTACTGTTAAATTGTCTATTTCTCCTTTCTGTCACTTTTTGATTCATGTATTTTGGTAGTCTCTTGTTAGACATATTTTTATGATTTAAGTTTTCCTCATGATTGAATGTCATAATGTATACTAAAGAAAAAAAAAAAGTTTTCCTCATGTATTGCCCCTTTTGTCATTATGAAATGTCCCTCTTTCTCTAGTAATATTTCTTATCCTAAACTCTGATTTTAATATAGTTACAACTGCTCTCCTATGGTTACTGTTTGCATAATCTCTCTTTTATCATCTTTTACTTTCAACCTATTTGTGTCTTTGATTCTAAGGTATGTTTATTATTGACGGCACAGAGTTGGGCTGACAATCTCTATCTTTTGAATAGACAGTCCATTCACGTTTAATATAATTATTGATATGATTAGATTTATATGCCATTTTGCTGTTTTTGTTTCATGTATTTTTTTAACCTCTGTTCCTCCTTTATTATCTTTTGTGTAAAATATTTTTTAGTGTACCATTTTAATCCTCTGTTGATTTGTTTTTACTATACATTTTTTGTTGTTTGCTTAGTGGTTGCTCTAGGTACCACAACATGTATCTTCACTTATGACAATCTACTTGTAACTCAATTCCAGGAAATATAGAAACTTACTCCAATACATCTCCTACCCATCCCTCTTTCTATTATTGCCAGTATTAGAAATTCAATAATACAGTGTTATAATCCTTGCTTTACACAAACTTATGTCTTTTTTTAAATTAAGAGAATAAGAAAAAATATAGACTTATGTTTACCCACATATTTACTATTTCCAGTGTTCATCATTTCTTCTATGGATTTCAGTTACCATCTGGTGTCACTTCCTTTCAGCCTGAAGAACCTCCCTTCAGTATTTTAAAGCAAGTCCACTAGCAACAAATTTTCTTTTTCGTGTGGGAATGACTTTATTTTGCCTTCATTTCTGAACAATAGTTTTTGGATATAGAATTCTTGGTTAATAATTTTCTTCTTTCCACACTCTGAATATGTCATCCTGCTGCCTTCGGGTATCCACTGTTTCTGACAAAAAGTCAGCCATAAATCCTACTGTTGTTTCCCAAAGGTGATGAATCTTTTTTTTTTTTTCTTGCTACTTCCAAGATTTTCCCTTTGTCCTTTTCTTCCAACAGTTTGACTCATGTGTGTTTATCATACCTAGGGTTAAACAGGCTTCTTGGATCTGTAGATTAATGTTCATCATCAGATTCAGGAAATTTTTGGTCATTATTTTTTCTAATACTTTTCTGCCCCTTTCTGTCACTCCTCTCCTATCGTTCTCATTACATACACATTTGATGTTGTCCCACAGATCTCAGAGATTCTATTCATTTTTCAATCTTTTTTCCTCCGTTCATATTAACTTTTATTGGTCTATCTACAAGTTCACCAATTCTTTCTTCTGCCACCTCAAATCTGCTGAGTCCCCCTATTAATTTTTCATTTCAGTTATACTTTTCAACTCCAGCACTTCCATTTTGTGGTCTAAAATTCTCTTTATTGAGATTCTCTATGTGTTGAATCATTGTCATCATACTTCTCAATTCTTTAAACATGGTTCCCTTTATTTCTTTGAAATATCTATAATAGCTACTTAAATGTCTTTGTGTGCCAGATCCAACATTTGGGATCACTCAGAGAGTTTCTACTGAGTGTTTTTCTCCTTTCTGAGTAAGGATCAGACCTTCTTTCTATGCACATATTGTAATTTTTTGGTTGAATACTTAATATTTAAAATAATGTGTTGTTGGTAACTCTGGATTCTGACTTCTCTCCACTAAGGTTGGTGGTAATGGTTGTTTTTTGTTTCTGTTTTTGTTTTTACTAATTTTCCTGGTCTAAACCTGTAAAGTTTGTCCCCACTGTAATGTGTGGCTCCTCATGGCTCAGGTTTTTTTCCCCTTATTTTTATTTTGAAGTCTGACATCTAGGGGTCACCTCTCTGTCTGCATAGTAGACTATTCACTCAAAGATCGGTCACAGGTAGTGCTCCACCACCTTCAGCACTTTCACTCTCTCTGGATGAGCTGTGGTTGCATGAGTATACTCACTCTTCAGGCCTTCATGTCTGTTCCAGTTTTTACTTTCTGCCAGCTTTCTCACACATCCTATCCATTGGCCAGGAAAGTGTACACAGCTTAGACTTACACTGGTTTCTGATGTGCATAAAACCTCTGGTCCACCCAGGATATCTGAAGAGCTTATCAAGCCCCCTGTAGTTGTCTAACTTCCAAGAGCTCCCTGTTAAAGCCCTAATTAGCCTGTTGGTCCACTGTTTGTACCAAACAGAACTATAACCTTAGGCTAATCAACTTGCTGGCCCTCCCTGTTTCACTTGCCACCAAGATCATCACTTTTAACTGACAACATTCCAAATCAAGTGAGCCCCCTCACGCAACAGTAGTAAAGCTGTTGGTTTTCATGGCCTGACCCATCCTGGTTGAACTACTACACCATCAGAACTAAGAGAAATGGGAGCAATCCCAGGCAACACCACAAACTTTTGCTGTTATCCCAAGTTCAATGGTTTCCATGAATAAAGGCTTTTCAATTTGTTGTAAGCCTTTGGTTGACAGTTTTGTACAGTTTATAGTTGCATTTAGGGGAGAGGATTTGTTGACCTCTTCACTCGCTCATGTCAGAAATGAATCTCCTCTTTAGGGATGTTTTTACAAACCTCATAATGATAAAATATTAATCTCAGTGAAGTCACTTAGCAAAACCTATTTTCCTGGAATTAGATCCAAGTGCCATAGCACCTAAACCGCTCAAATACGAAACTGCTCAATCTCAAAACACACTTAGGAGAAAAAACTTCTCTGGAGAAGGAAGAGGAATAAACTCACTATGGGACTATGGAATCATTTTCAATTCCAGAAAGCAACAATCCAAAAGTGTGAATATTAGGCAGCTATTTTCAGTTCCCATTTCCCAAAAGCCCTAACTATTGAAGTCGCTAGTACCTTCCATGTGTATATATATAATCTGGACCAGCCCAAGAGGCAATCATGGCTAGGACAAGAGTACACAGACAACCTCAGCTCAGACCTTGTCACCAGGTAGGTACTCAAACAGATCTTAGGCAAAGTAGTATTCTGAGTGTTACAAGTGGCCCTGGCCACTACGATTAAGTCTGTAAGCATGCCTGGGTGTCTATCATGGGTCCCTTGGCCACTGGCACAGGCTTAACCCTCAGTCCATCTGGTCATTACCATCCCAAGACAAAAAGTTCTACGTCTTGATGCTTATACCTGCAGCCAATAACTGGGTGGTTTAAAAGCATATCTGTTCTACTCGCCAAATTTCAAGCATCATCTCATACCTAGATTCTCACTGCATTTGCCAGATCCCCATCCTCTACCATCCCAGGCCTAGCAAATAACTCCTAGTCAACCCATGCCCCTGAATTTTCCCTCTCTTTTCATTTCCCCTCAAATACCAGATTTCATGGTCAATTTCCACAACCTCCATCCTGTTTCCTGACTGAAGCTATCATGTCAGACAATCTGTCTGCTCTAACCATGTTCTGCTTAGCATGCTCCTGCAGCTACTGAATAGTCAATGGACCATAGCCCCTGACACCTGATCCAATCTGGGCTTATCCTCTTTCTGAGTATTTAAAATTTGAACAGAAATACTTTAGTCTGTGTTCAGCATGGGTACTATAAAGATATGGCGAGCAGGGCAGGAGCAACCATTTTCCATCATGGACACAGAAACAAAGTATATCAGTCTGAATGAGAAGAGAAATATGAACCAGTGACACAAGAAAAGCAGAGATGAGACTCCATATGGCCACAAAGATATGAGAAAGAAATCTGGTCTTAGTTCTTCATGAATCCAATTGCATGCTCTGCCTTGGGGCCCCGAGAAAATACACTGTACCTTCCAACAAAGTCTTCATTTTAAACTAGCTCGAGAATGTTTCTGTTCTTTGCAATTGAACTATGAGAGAGAGAGAGAGAAGGGGAGAAAAAAGGGGGAGGAAGAAGGGAGAGAAAGGAAGAGAAAAAGAGAGGGAGAGAAAGAGAATCTCACAATTAAGATTATTCCCGTGAAAATTATGTTTAGGGCTTCACTTTTACTGCACCTTAGTTATGTTGACAGATTCCTGGACAACTGAGATGCTAAATGATCTAGACACCAAACAAATCAACAAAAGTCACAGCACAAAATCATTCCATGAAGGATTTTATTTTCTTCTCAATTACACAGATCTACTCCATTCAACATAAGGAAAAACAATTCCTAGAAGAATCATTTGGTGTTAGATTCACGTCAAATAATTCTGTCAACAGCACTAATCACATGGTACGTAGTAATCCTATCAACAGTATCAGAGCTATTATAATAAACATCTGTGCGTACACAGTGAACACACACACACACCCAGTGGTGAGATTTTGCTTTAAATCACAGAAGAAACACCCCCTCCCTTTCCATTTCACATGTAGCAACAAAGGCCCAAGGCCAGCTGAGCCTCCTCCTATCTAGCCTGTGGCTATTTTTCTACCTTTTCCTCCTCTTTCTCAACCCTTTAGCCCCATGATTCTCAAGGTATGAACTTAAAGGATCATCCCGGTGAATTAATCCAACATTCATCCATTTTATGAGTGACTGATGTTCAATTTATTTCTACCTATGATAAAAGCCTACTTGCAAGTAACTTGTTGAGACTGTTAATAAAATTTGGTGTTTATAAAGTAAAATTAACAAGAGGCTCTTTAATATTCTACTAAGCCTGGTTGCCAAAAAGGTGGCAAAGTTGCAAAGATCCTTCTGCAGATGCACACAAAGTCAGTTGGAAATCTTGCAGTTCTCAGAAGAACTCTATTATCACTGTTGAGGAAATTAGTGGTGGTTTGCAACTGCTGCTACTCTTGCTTTACAATCTTCATTTATACCTCATTCGGCATCATCATTTCAATTTAGTTTGATACATTTTGTGTAAAATGATAGGTATTGCATCAACAGTATCTTTAGTTTTTAAATTTTCCAGTAATTAGACTTTGACATGTATGTGTCATGTTTCAAATATGAGCCATACTTCATATTTATTTATTCCAAATTTTCTTTGTACATAAAAGTCCATTACCAATAAATTATTTTCGTCTGGAAAGCAAGAACATGCATATTAAATAGGTAATGGGGTCTTTAACATGCCTAAGTTGACTGAGATCAAAAAAAAGCTGGCATCACTGCCATAATCAAGCAAGTTGCTCTACCCTGCCAGGTCACACTGCTTCTAGCCTAGTTGTCTTCCCCAAACTTTTTCTCTTAACTATTTCAGGGAGATTAGAAACTCATCCCACTCCTTCCCTTTAATTTTCACAACCCTGTAAATTCTATCCACAGCTTCCTGGAATCTTACCAACCTTCCTTCACCCCTGTCTTCAATAATTCCTTGTCCGGGAAAATCTGTTTGCCCATTTCCATTTTTATAAAAAAAAAAAATCCATATCTTAGACTACAACATTCATAAAAGCTCCTTTCTTCATGCCCAAGGAACAGAGTCTCAGACCCAAGGGACAGGATGGAGCCATTAATGCCTCTTCACGCAGTCTCCCTGGAAATAGATTTCAACTCTTGGATAAAAGAGCACACACATCTTGTTTCTGCTCCCCAAACTCAGATCTCCTTGCATTAAGGTTCTGCTCTATCACCTTATTCTTCCATCCCCATCACCCTCTTTCCCCAATATTCAAAGAAAAGTGGCTTGACATCCACTGAATAAGCCAAAACTTTAAAATTTGAGAGGCAAGGGAAGAGAGACAATAAAATGGATTCTCATGTATTTTTAATTAGAATTTTCATACATGCTCTTAGAATGACCTAAAGGTATAACTTCTTTCTCTCATATTTTGAAGTCTAGCAGTACAACTTTTCAGAAAATCTTGTTTTTCAGGCCGAGCCTGTGGCGCACTTGGTAGAGTGCTGCGCTGGCAGCGCTGCGACGCTCCCACCGCAGGTTTGGATCCTATATGGGACTGACCAGTGCACTCACTGGCTGAGTGCCGGTCACGAAAAAACGACAAAAAAAAAAAAAAAAAAAAGAAAAGAAAATCTTGTTTTTCTGTTCTGTTTAATTATGAGTTTTGAAAGCAATTTTCTTCTATTTTTCAGTCTGAGTCCTTGGTCTTCACTCTTCAGTTAGGGCCTGTTGCCACCTAGTGGCCAAAATGGGCACACACACCAAAGCAATACCACAGGTTCTCACATCTCTGTACTTCCAGAACAAACCACTAGATGGAGACTTCAAAACTGAAGTAGGAGGAGAGCTCCTACACCTATCTAGAAAGACAGTTTTGTTTTATGACTACACAAAAAACATACAAACTCACACAAATAAAAGGGTATGTGCCCAAAATAATGAGTTAAAGGAAAATAAAAATCTTTTGGAGACATTATGGCAATGAGGTTAAGACACAGGCTTTGGCCCTTAACATAATCATAAAAATCCATAACAAAATATTATCAAGTTGATTTCAGCAACATATGAAAATTATATCATGACCCAGGATTATACGACTGGTTCAACTTTCAAAATTCAATCACCATATTAATAGTCTAAATATCTAGATGCAGAAATAGCATTTTTAAAATGTGACACCACTCATGATTAGAAAAACTCAAAGTAGGAATAGAAGAGAACTTTCTCAAGCTGATAAAGAGCATCTACAAAAAAACCTATAGCACTCTGATTTTTTTTTTTTCCTGGCAGTTGGCTGGTGCTAGGAACCAAACTCACGGCCTTGGTGTTACAAGTCTGTACTCTGAGTGAGCTAATTGGCCAGTCCCTGATTTCAAAACTTACTATAAAGCTACAGTTACCAAAACAGTGTGGTACTGACATAATGACAGACATTTAAATCAATGGAACAGTATAGAGAGCTCAGAAATAAACCCTCGCATATATGGTCAAATGATTTTCAACAAGATTGCAAAGATCATTCAATGGAGAAAGAACAGTCTTTTCAACAAACACATGGTGCTGCGAAAACAGCATCCACATGCAAAAGAATTGAGCTGGACCTTACATTATGCCATATACAAAAATTAATGCAAAATGGATCAAAAACTTAAATGTAAGGCCTAAAACTATAATACTTTCAGAAGAAAACAGGGGAAAAGCTTCATGACGTTGGATTTGGCAATGCTTTCTTGGATATGATGCCAAAAGCACAGACAACAAAAGAATAAATAATTGGATAACATCAAAATTAAAAACTGTACATCAAAGGACACAATCAGAGTGAAAGGCAACCTGTAGAATGGGAAAAAATATTTGCAAATCATATATCTGATAAGGGGTTAAGATCCAGAATGCATACAGAACTCCCACAATTAAAACAAACAAAAGCCCACAAAGAATTGAACTGAAAAATAGGCAAAAGACTTGAATAGACATTTCTCTGAAGAAGATATACAAATGGCCAATAAGCACATGAAAAGATACTCAACATCACTAATCATTAGGGAAATGAAAACCAAAACCATAATGAGATACCATCACACAATCATTAGGATGACTACTATCAAAAACACAGAAATAGCAAGTGTTGGCAAAATGTGGAAAAACTGGAGCCCTAGTGCACAGTTGATAGGAATGTAAAATAGTGTGCAGCCACTAGAAAACAGTATGCTGGTTCCTCAAAAATTAAAAGCAGAATTACCATATGGTCCAGCAATTCTGCCTCTGGGTATATAACCAAAAGAATGCAAAGTAGGGACTTGAAGAGATATACACACATATACCCATGTTCATAACAGCATTATTCACAACAGCCAAATGTCCATCCATGGGATAAACAAAATATGGTACATACATACAATGAAATATTATTCAGCCTTAAAAAGTAAGAAAACTCTAACATACTATACAATATGATGAACCTTGAGGACATTATGCTAAGTGAAAAAAGCCAGTCACAAAAGGGCAAACACTGTATGATTCCATTTATATGAGGTACCTAGACTAGTCAAATTCATAGAGATGGAAAGTAGAATAGTAGTTGTGAGGGAATGGGTAGTTATTGTCAACGGAGACAGTTTCATTTTCGCAAGATGAAGAGTTCCATGGATAAATGTTGGTGATAGCTGCACAACCAATGCGAATATACTTAATGCCACTGAACTGTACACTTAAAAATGGTTAAGATGGTAAATGTTATGTGTATTTTACCACAATTTAAAAAAATAAAAGGAGAAAAGAAAACCCTATACAGTTAACATCATACTTGATAGTGAAACTGAACTCTTTCCCCCTAAGATTAAGGCAAGAATGTCATTCCTACTACTTCTATCTACCACTGCACTGTAAATCTTAGCTAGTGCAATAAGGTAAGAAAAATAAAAATCATAAACATCAAAAAGGAAGAAGTAAAACTGTTTTTATTCACAGATGTATACATAAAAAGTCCCAAAGAATTTATTTTTAAAAGTCACTGGAACTAGCGAACAAATTTAACAATATCACAGGACATAGATTCAATATACAAAAATCAATTCCATTTCTATATACCAGCAAACAATTGGAAAATAAATTTTAAAAACAATACCATTTACTATAGCATTAAAAAAACTTTTTGTTGTTGTCTTAGGGATTAGTTTTTTAAATACTTAGGGATAAGTTTTTAAAAAGATGTACAAGACCACAACACTAAACTTTAAAAAACATTAATGAGAGAAAATAAAGATGACCTAAAATAAGTGGAGAGATACACTGAATTCATGGATTAGAAGACTCGGTACTATTAAGATGACTGCCAACTCTTCCCAAATTGGTAGAATCAATGCAATTCAATCAAAATCTGAGCAGGCTTTTTCATTAAAAAAAAAAAAAAGATGAAGAAAGAAAAGTTGATTAGCTGATTCCAAAATGTACATGGAAATGAAAAAAAAACAAAAACCTAGAATAACCAAAATAGCCAAAACAACTCCAAAAAGGAAGAATGGAATTGGAGGACTAACACTACCTCATTTCAAGTTTTATTATAAAGCTATAGCAATCAAGACATCATGTATTTGTGAAAAGATAAAAAGATTACTGGGGCTGGTCTGATGGTAGTGAGTTATCAAAACTTATTAACTTACTAGTCTCACTGAAGTTGTTATACAACCCCCCACTGCTAAACTTGCCTGGCAAAAAAAAAAAAAAAGATTATTGGAAGAGAATAGATTCCATAAACAGACTCACACAAATTATTTTTCAATTAAGAGCATCGAAATATTCACTGAGGAAAGTCTTCAACGAATGGTGCTGGAATAAATTAATATTCATATTAAAAAAAGACTTTCATTCGTACTTCATAACATACAAAAATTAATTTGTGATAGATTACAGACATAAATATAAAACTTAAAATCATAAAATTTCTAGTAGAAAGCATAAAATAACCTCAGGTTAGGCCAAGATTTTTTAGGGAGGACACAGAAAGAATTAATTAACCATAAAAGAATAAAATTAATAAACTGGACTTCATAAAAATTTTAAAGTTCTACTCATCACAAAACATGTTAAAAGGTAAAAAGGAAAGCCACAGACTAGGAGAAAATATTCACAACACATATACCTGATGAAGAACTCTCAATATTGTATCCAGAATAAAAAACACCTCAACTCAATTAGACAACATGATTTTTTTTAATGGTGAAAAGACTTGAACACATTTTTTTAAATGATATATAAATGGCCAATAATTTCATTAAAAAGTGACCAACATAATCAGTCATCAAGGAAACACATATTACAACCACATCAATCCCATTACAATACTCACTAGAATGACTAAAATTAGAAAGATTGACAATACCAAATGCTTGCAAAGATGTGTAAGTAGAACTCATTTCCTAATAGAACTATAAAATGCATAAACATTTTGGAAACCAGTTTGGCAATTTCATAAAAAGTTTAACATACATTTACCATATGACCCAACAATTTCTAGATATATGTCTAAGAGAAATAAAAACATATATCCACAAAAACCTTGGAAAAAATTTTATAGCTGCTTTATTCATAATAGCCAAAAACTAGAAACAGCTCAGATATCAACAGGTGAACTGATAAACTGCGATACAGTCAATGGAACACTACTCAGCAATAAAAAGGAATGAACTACTAACACCTGCAGCAACACAGATGCATCTCAAACCTTATGCTAAAAAAAGCACAAAGGAGCACATGTATGATTCTAGAACAAGCAAAACTAATCTATCATGACAGAAATCAGAAGTTATTACTTCTTGGGGTAGAGTAGTGGGACTGACTGGGAAAAAGTATAAGAGAATTTTCTGGAGGGATCAGAATGTTCTGTATTTGATGGAATGTGGATTACAAGGCTGCACACATTTGTGAAAACTGTTTGAACTTTACACTTTAGATCTGTACGTTTCATTGTATGTAAATCATACCTCAATTTTAAAAAGATAAAAAGGACGTGGCCTTTGGAATCACACAGGGTTTGGCTTTGCCACTTCCCAGCTGTGTGACCTTGGCCAAATGTTAAATCTGTAAAAGAGTTGAGATTAAGCACATAGAGCTGCCAGGAAGAAGGGGTAAATGAGATAATGTTTTAAAGTCATTAGTATACAGTATATGATCATTAAATATTAACAAAAAGTTAGAAAAATTTTGTCCTGTATTTCAGCAAAGGAGAAACATGCAGGAATGACAACAGCAGCTAAATTCTGGGTAATTCCCATATATCATCTCACCTGTTTTTAAAAACAACCTCTTATAGGCATTATTATTATTTTATGGACGAAGAAAGTGAGCTTCACAGGTTGCCTATGGTCACTCAGCAAAGAAGTGGCAAAGCCAAGAGGCAAATTTTCACTCATGTTCTTTTCACTGCACCAGGCACCATGCATTCCATTAGGGTCACTTTCACCAACTAACCCTGTAACTGCCAGGACAGCCAGATTCATGAGAAGCTCCTGAAGGCTCCCTTCATTCTTTGTAGCACTGGCTCAAGCCTCCCAATACTGAAAAAGAGTCCAATTCTGACAGCTGGATTAATGAATGTAAGTAGGGCTGCAAACAGAAGTCTGGAAATGCTGCTCTAGGCTTTTACTCTGTTCTTGGGCTTCAAGATGGCCCCTGCTACTTGAGGACACTGATTCCCCTTCCTGAGAGCAATTTCAAGATAAGAGAATTCTAAATGTAAAATCTTTACTCTAAGTGAAAAGCTAGAGCCTAAGTGGCTCGATTTGGCAGGATAGCCTTGAAAACTTAGCAGCTAAAATGAGTAACAGAGATTTTTTAAAACTACATGTCTGTTTTCTTAATAATGCAAGAAAAAAATTAAAACACAGAGATAACGAAAGTCACCCTGTAATCGCATTCTCCCAAAGACACCACTGTTAACAGTTCAGTGTATCTTATTCCAGACTAAAAATTTGCCTTCTCTTTAACGAGTCGAGTCTATAGTATTCCACTGCATGAATAACCACAATCTATTTAACTAGTCCCCTATTAAACATCTGAGTTGTTTCCAATTTTTTCCTACTATTATAAATGCTAAAAGGACTATCTGTGACTATACAGATTTTGCATAACTGTCATTTCTTTAGAATAAATTCCTAGACATATAAATTGCTAAATATGTAGTTTTAAATTTTATATTTTTATATTTTAAAACGCTAAATCAGCAAAAATAAACCTGCACATTATCAGTCTTGACAGATATTAGATTATACTTACAAGAGTTCCTATTTTCCCACACCCTCATTTTCTCATGCCCTGAAAACTAACATTTTTTAATGGAGGAGTTGCAAACTCAAATGCCCACAGAAGACTGGAAGGAAACATGAATGGGTAAAGGGAGCCACACGGCTCTGTGACAAACTTAAGAGTGCATGCTCATCTAAAGAGGGCAGCCACTACTCTGTTCCACCCAAACAGATGCCACGCAGAAATCCAAGCTCAGGGTTAAATCTTCCAATTTTTCAACAGTCAGAAGTCCAAATTTTTATGAATTTCTTACAAGTCTTAAATGCTGACAACTAACAAAATACATTTATAGGCCAGATTATACTTAGCACATGGAATTTTGTGCTAACACACGAAAAAGATATACTATATTTTCACTTTGAATCTTGTTATTCTGCAGTTTATCTTTTCTTATGCTTACCAAAAAAGCATATTCAATTTTCATTCACAGAGACTGTCAGATCCCCTCAAAGAGAGAAGCTTATCTTTTCTTTCCGATTCCTATCCATGACATTAAGCCAACCAAAACAAAACAAACAAACAAAAAAAGACTTCAGGTAGAGAGACTAAAAAGTGTTAGTTGACCAAAGCATGACCAGAAAAGGTATATGAGGACTCACTTGGAACTGAGCTGCTATACTCTCAGCATACTTAGAGTACCACAACAAAATTTTAGAGAAAATGCTAACTTGTAAAACTATGCATAAAGTTATACTTTGAAGAAGGTGGCTTTAATCTAGGGTGTCCCTCCACTACCAATATATTTGCCTAACACAGCAAATTTTCTCTTTGGTGAGACATCAAAAAAAGAAGAAAAGAATTTCCACATACTCTCTCATTATCATGTATTGCATTTAAGCAACCACTTTTGGCTTTTCTTTAATGAAATACAGTAAAACGAATCATTCTCTGATCTCAAAATGTTACTGCTCTACTACTCCCACAGAAAGAACAACTGCAGCATCCTATCTAGACTCAGAGTTTCTTCTCATTCCTTCTAAGTCATCCCTTACAAATCTCCAGACTTAGATGCTAAAGCATTCCCTACACCCACCAGAGATAATGGCAGACATGCATGATTATCCAAGGACCCAACAACTGCCTTTGAATGCAACTATCTTTTCATCAATTGTAAACAAGTGCTAAACTCTTGGCTCCATAGGGAGTCCCTACCACACCAATATAAACTCTGAAATAGGGGCAGAAGTCAAGGGGATGAGAGTTCAACCTATACTCTGGATCTCATACCACCCCCACCCTGTTCAAAAGAATCCTTATCAGGAGGTAACTCCCCAGCAGAAGGCCACATTCAAGAGACTTGATCTAGCAGTGATGTGGCAGCTTCAGCTGAACAGAAGCAGGCTTTCAGAACTGTTATAAATGCAAAATACCTAAATCACTAACAGAATATTGCAGAGGAAAGGTGACATAAAGAAGGAAAACAAGAGAGATTTGTGAACTTATCTTAATTTACTTCCAGAAAGAACCTGTCTGATAAAGAGTGGAATAATGCTGTACCTGAGTCACAGAAGAAATCTCTTTGGTAACCTATTCCACATTGAATCATTCCACTTTGTGTCCAAAATCATCTTAATATATGCAAAAGAGGCTGAAATGACACTTCAAAAATAGCCTTTTGTACACAAAAATCCCAACTATGTATAAGTCATTACACTGCCTTCAACTCTTCCACCACATTTGAGATTTGTCACAATCAAGAGAGCTAGAGACAGGATGGAAGATTAGTTAAAACATGGGTTCTGGGCCGAGCCCGTGGCGCACTTGGTAGAGTGCTGCGCTGGGAGCGCGGCGACGCTCCCGCCGCGGGTTTGGATCCTATATAGGACTGACCAGTGCACTCACTGGCTGAGTGCCGGTCACGAAAAAACGACAAAAAAAAAAAAAAAATGGGTTCTGAAGTCTCAGATACTTCACTATGTACTTCGGGGTGAGTCGTTAAACCTCTTCAGGTCTCACAGATCCCATCTGTAAGATCGGGATAGTATCTTCTTTAAACAGGTTTTGAGTGCTTAATAAAAATATGTATGTGAAGCACTCTGTGTTATTATCATGTGGTAAAAGCCACATCAAGTTTTGTTTCTGCCTTCCTGACTAAACCAGGGTCCCTTAAAGACGGAAACTGTTTCTTGTCTTGGTACACAAAGTGATGAGGAAGAACCATAAATGGACTAGGTATTACAAAGTCAAACTTAAAATCAGATCATTTTATATGATATAAATCTTCTCACCCTTACTGAATGCAAACATATGCAAAGTGCATATATGCAAAGTGCCTGGCACATAAGGAATACCCAGGAAACGATAATTTCCTTTCCTTACTTGATCTCTAACATTCAGCCTTAAGTTCATTCTCTACAGACAACTCTTGGGCTTATATGAACTACTTCCTGAGACCAAAATTTGTGACATATAGTGTGCCAATTAGGAGTAGACTCATTAGGACATGCAATAGAATACTGGAGTTTTGGATAGAAGCTACGGATACTTTAGCTGAAATGTATGTTTCTCTTTCATGGTTAGAAGAACCCACAAAAAGTCTCCTTGGGATTCCAAGATATTTGACAGCTGAATGCAAAGCCATAGCAAGTTAGTGTGTCAGGCTTTCTTAATCTGAAGCTGTTTTTCGTCTTGCCTGTTCATCCCATCATCACCCTCTTGGTATGGCAAGAGAGGCCAAAGATTAATTTAACTTTCAAGTCTCTTTTAAAATGTTCATTTATCTACGTCCTTGATCAGTAGAATATATTTTTTAAAGTCTGAGTCTGCAAGAATCCCAAATATACAGTGTTTTATAAACGATAATGGTCAGATTTTAAACTGTATAAATTTTTCCTTAGCATGCTTTCTATAAGACCTTGCTATTGACCAAAGAGAAAGTGCATAATCTAAACATTTGTTTTAAATAAGCAGAGGGTTAACTTCTTTAGTATCCTAAGAGGTTAAATAAATGGGTTGGCAGATGGTCATTTGAGAGTTTACCTGCTGTTGGTTAGGAGAAGGGGGCCAAAACACCCTACCAGTCAACCAGATGGTAAAGAAGAGCCTTGGCCAAAATGGTCAGCAGTATATGAGCCCTGTTCCTGTGATTGAACTATTTACTTGAAGCAGTACACCTGCTTACATCTGGAATGATTCATCTTTGTGACATTAAGAAACATAGGCTAGTTTAACTGAATAAAGTGCAGTTACAACAGCCCATTTAATACAGAGACTGAGAATTTCAACATTATACTGTGCAGCCTAGAACAGCATATACTTCATAGTGTTTACCCTTTACCAAGCATTGTTCTAAATACTTTATATATGTATTACTTAATTTAATCTTCACAAGAGCCCTATAAAATAGAAATAAATTTTTATTGTCCCCATTGTATAGATGAGAAAAGTGAGGCACAAAGATATTAAACAATTAACCAAGATTAGAGAGCTAGTAAATTTCTCTTTTTAAGGCTAGTCAAAGTGAAGCAGTGGGAATGGAGAAGGAACAAAAAAATGTGTAAATGGTTGTGATCAATTAGTTGTAAACACCACTACACTCAGACTTGCCCAGAGCTAATAAATACTGAAGCCAAGTTGAACCCAAGCAATCTGGAGGTAGAGTCCATGCTCCAAATTCAGAAGTTTTGGCTTATATAAAGAGCTAAAGCACTTATTTGAAATGAAAACAAAAAATTTATAAACAAATATGTTCACTGTGGCATTATTTATAATACTGAAGAAACTGGAAATAATCTAAATGCCCCAAAACAGGAGAATGGTTAAATAAATCATGGTAAAGCTATTTACTTTCAATGAAATATTATCCTGCCATTAAAAAATACTTACCAAAAAATGTTTCATGACTTGGGACATTGCTCCCAATGTAATTCTGAGTGGGGAAAAACAAACAGGATATAAAATTTCCTATATAATATGATTCCTGATTATGTAAAAGATGAGCTTAGACGCAAACTGGAAGGACATATTCTCAAACGAGAAAGAATGGTTACTTCTAGGTGGTGGGATTAGGAAAGCTTATATTTTTCTTATTGTTTTCTATGATGAATATACATTATTTTACTACCAGTTTAAACAAAGGCAATTTTTTTTTACATCAAGCTTCACCAAGATCCTCAACCAACTGGTTAAAAAAAAAAAAAAGCTAAAAAACTTCTACAGTAGTTACTTTCCTTGGGATAATACCCATTGCACATCAGACAACACAGCACATACCAAAAAGAATGTTCATCTTCAACTTTAAAAACTGAATTAAAATGAGTATTTTCAGTTGTGGTTGATGCTTACTCTCCATGTAACTATGTTTTAGGATTAAACTAAAAGAAGAGAAATGGACTTCATTATATATAGGCCAAAAAGTCAGGAATAGCTTTGCTGAAATAGATAAGAAACAAAAATTTGACTGAGGAGGAAGAACAGCTGTTGCTAATCCAACTATTTACCCTTTGACCCTCTATCTAGCCAATAACCGAACAGTACCAATTGTTTCCCTGTATTATGTGCTGTTTACAATCCCTGAGAGGCATGAAAGGAATTAATAATTTAGCCTAAGAAGCTGACAGTCTTTATTTGGGAGCCCCTTTCTGTCCAACAGAAATCAGAGCAAGTAGCTGTCCTGAAGTCATAGGTCCCTTTACTGTTTCTGTTTTATAGCCTAATTGGCCCCAAAACATAAATCAATTATTTCTCCTGTTTTAGGCAACAATGACTTCTATTCTCCAACTCTCCTTGTATCAAGTCAGTCCTTGTTCTCCTGAGTTTTACAACTACACGGTAAACATGATGGCTAAGGAAAAAACTTGGGGAGCAGGGCAGACTGGGGTTATTTGGAAACAGAAGCACAGAAAGGTTATGCTGTTCTGAACTTCTCTTGACCTTTGACTGCCCTTGTCCCCAGCTTATGCTAATGGGCATGGTACAGGGACACTTCTTGTAGAAATGAACTTAGCCTGAACCTGTGCCATAACATTGGACTCCAGGAAGCTCAGGAATCATAGGAAAACAGCCAGAGTGTGAACAGCTGCCCATATTCTAAGCATAGCTGTCCATCTGCTCTATCACAGAAAAGGTAAAAAGGCCATCTGAATTGGACAAAATCAGTCTTTCCTCAACTAGTTCCAACACATTCCACCTTTTGTCCCAACCTGCTGTCTACAACCACTGCCAAGCACAATTAGAAATTAGCAATACAAGAATTTCCTGTTCCAAAGTAAGCAAGTGTGAGCAGGCTTTCCCTTTCAGGAATTTTGAGAGTGGGGGTGGGAAAGACATGGGGGCCTCCAAATTCCAAATATACAACACAGAGAAATCCCTGTTATTCTCAATCTAATGTGCAAAAGTCATGAGGAATTAGCATAAGAGATGTTATTCCTTCTAAGTCAGAACCCATGAAATGTGCAGTATTAAAAACTATGACCAGTTTAACACAACACACGGCCCATCTCACTCCTGAGGCTTCCTATCACTTGGTAGGGCTGAGCACACTCAATGGAATCCCAAGATTGGTACAGACAGATGATATAATTTTACTTTTACCTACTTATTTATAATAATCAAATCCTTATATATTTCTTCAAAGAGAATGGATAAAAATACTTCTAACTTCACAAAGATAATATAGGAACTAATGAGAATACTATTACATATACTAAACACAATTTTTAAAAGAAAAGTGATTTTTTTTTTTAGGTGACCCCCATTCTAAACTGATAAACAAAAATTCTTTTTCAATATCTTTTCATTCTCATGGAACGGACAGGTCTGTAAATCACCATGATTAGCTAGGGATTCTAGGCAGAAATGTTAAATGAGCTCGGATTACTTTACCTAGAAAGAATAATAATTCAACAATAATCTTCATGAGAATACCAAGGGCCTTTCTCAGAAAACGGGCATGAGCTATTTCAATTGCTACTAAGTGCAGAAAAGGAGAATAAGCTTAGGTACATCATGTGCTAAATTAAAGCACATGGTTTAAAAATATCTTTTCAAATATTTTCCAGACTGTTTTATACATGAGGGCAGGAGATACACTTATTTATTTGTGTATCCCTGGAGCCTAGAACTGGGTCTGGAGCACAGAGAATATTCAGTGCGTAACATACTGAGTTTTCAACTATTTGGCATATTTTATGTATAGCTGTCTGAAAGATTACCAGGCATCTCAATGACCTTCCTAGTGTTCAAAAATGCTTATAAGAAAGGATCATGACCCAAGAAAATAAATGAATTTACCTTTTCCTTCTCATAAGTAAAGACTATTCTTAAGAGAATGACGAAGAGAAAATAGCGTATTCACCCATAGCTACTGTATACTGAGGCTATACTACCTAATACAAAACTGATTCTAGACTTTATGACTTCCAAAGAGACCAATCTATTTCTCTGGTGTTCGATAAGCATCATGGGACCTATTTTGTCTCACAATTAATAAGTATTAGTTAAGCAAACATAGATATTTATACTATTAATGTGTGGGGGGAAAATACATAAGAATGTCCACACCTTCAGAACTGATATCAGCCAGGCTGGTGGAAAGGTAGGCTTTATCACTTACCTTAACAGCAGATTGGTGACAGATAGCCAGCCCATGACTCTAAAAAAGTACTAGAAGCAGAAAAATAACTGTAGACCATTTCATTGAGTCTCAATCTGAATTATCATTTGACTTCTTGGCATTATAGCAAAATAAGGTCTGTATAAACACAAGATACTCCCATGTCCTAATTCTAACAATTATAACCATATCCCAGAATGGTGAATGCCACATTTAGTGAGCACTGGAAACTCAAATGATTATCTATAATAAAGACTTACACAGTCTTGAAAAGCATCATTTAACTAGACCATGAAATGGTCACTCTCATACCTTAATCTTAAGAATGTAAATAAAAATGCTTTACAAATTAAACTGCAGTACAAAGGTTATCAATTCTAAATTTCTAAACCAAGCATAATCATCCTTTGAAAGAAACTATGACAAAACTAGTTCATACTTTATAAAAACGGTTGTGAGTGTGCATAAATGACAGTACAATTTTTTTGTTGTTGCTGGTTTCATGAGAGGATGGAGAAGAGAGCAAAGGGATTGGTATTAAACAGAAATTTTCAGCACACCAACTTCTGTTAAACGGATAAATCTTGGCCACTGGAAAATATCAGGAAAAGAAAAAGAAAGCAGAACTAAAAAAGACAGAATGACCTTCCCATAAATAAAGTGAAATAAAATCTGAATGTCAGTAAAATTAGGCTCATCAATGACACCTTAAGTTATAAAAGTGGACACACACATCCTTTACCAGTGAACACTGGGGTAACATTTGGAACTTACTAGTGCTTGGGTCGAGCTCTGGCAATTCCTCCTGACAGAAACCTAAAGAGAAAACAATAGGAAAAAAAGATTATGATTTATGAATTACTCCAAATATGAAAAAGCAAGTATCATATAGTAGGGAAAAAAATCCAGACTCAGAAGTCAACTCAGGTTTGAATCCTACTTTTTTTTTTTTTTTTTTTTTTTGTCTTTTTCGTGACCAGTACTCAGCCAGTGAATGCACCGGCCATTCCTATATCAGATCCGAATCCGCGGCGGGGGTGTCGCCGCGCTCCCAGCGCCGCACTCTCCCGAGTGCGCCACGGGCTCGGCCTTGAGTCCTAGTTCTAATATTTAGCTGCTGTATATCCCTCTGAGCCTCCATTTCATCACCTTAATATGAAAATGGAAATAATAGCACTTACCACAGAACTGTAATGAGGATTCAGCTAGATACCAAAATGCTTAACAGTTATTGGCACACAGTAGGAGCTCAATAAACAATTCCAAAAGTAATTATTCCAATATCAGTTGGAATAAAAACTCAGGAAAATTACTGTTCATTTAATACCTGTCGTATTCTACTTAACATTATCAATTCTTTTCCCTCCCCAAAATCAAAATATACTAAATATGAACTTACAACAAATAGCAAACAGGGTAATTTTATTTACAATTTTCACAGATGCTGAAGAATTTTACCTTCATGGGCAAGAAAATATGAAAAATTTTACATACATATGCAAGCAATTCTTCCATTAATAAGTATGCTAGTCAGGTTGAAATAAACACCTCTCAAAATATATTTCATATCCAAAAAGTCTAAGCACATTTGTCTGACTGGAGTGTAACTATCACACTGGAAAAAAAAAAAATCAAGCACAGTGAATTGCAAACGCAGTAGGTCCTCTATACATAGTTGATGAAAGTTCTTTTTTCCTGGAATGACTGCCTACTTTCTCCTGTTTGCTTTCTACTCATCTTCAGTTTAAATATTTCCTCAGAAAAGCTTTCTCTCTTGCCTCCTTCACCCTTGTTCTTACACAAAAGGTCAAATCTCCTGTTATAATTATCTATAACACCTGTGCTGTTTCTTCATAGCACTCATCAACAAGGAATAACTTGTTCAGTGTCTGCCTCCCCTATTAGACTGTTCCATGAGAACAGGGACCCAACCTGTCTTCTTAACAGCTGTGTCTACATCACCTCTCACAAGCCTAGCACACAGTAGCTGTTCAGTAACATTGACTGTAATATCACAATAGTAAATTCAAAATTACGGGGCAAAACTAGGACTGACAAGTATAAGAGTATCTTCTGTCAACAGAGCTGGGCAACCAGAAGTCAATCCAGCAACTGGCAGTCATGTGGGAGAAGAAGGATTCAAGTAGCAGGTAGACTGTTTAAACACCACAACTTTTTAAAAGTCCTTTGCAGTCCTGGGCTGTTTTGGCCACATTAACCAGACATGCCACATCCTTTCTTGCCTTCCTGTGCTTCCTCCTTCAAGATCTAGCTCAAATATCACCACCACTATAACATGGAAAACAGAAGAGGCCCCTCCAGCACTCACCAAATGAGAAAGGAAATATTTAAATATCTGCCTCCTCCACTAGATAGTGAGCTCTTCAAGGGTAGGGACCATGCCTTATCCATGTGCAGAGCTGCTTCTATGTCCAGAAGAGTTGCCAATACAATATGGAAGGTACTCAAATGCAGGATGAACTCAGCAGAAAACACGACCCTGCCTCTGGATCACAGTCTAAGGGAAGGAAGTCATAGAATCAGAAAATCTAAGTCTATCTTGGACAGTATGTGGAAGGTCTGAATGAGGAGACTAGATCTCCTCTGAAACACTAGACTTTTGAATCTGCTGAAAGTGGCTGAGATGCCTGAAAAGGCTCATCTCAGAGCGGCTTTTAAAGCCTCTCTACATAAAGGCAATGGAAATCAGAAAAGACATGGAGTGATGCCAGGTGTCTTAGTCCATTTGGGCTGCTGTAACAAAATATCATTAATCAAGTGACTTATAAACAACAGAAATTTATTTCTCCACAGTTCCAGAGGCTGTGAAATCCAAAATCAAGCCACTGGCAGATCTGGTGTCTGAGGAGAGCTCGCTTTCTGGTTCCTAGATGGCACCTTCTCACTGTGCCCTTACATGGTAGAAGGGATGAACAAGTTCTCTGGGGTCTCTCTTATAAGGAAATTAATCCCACTTGTGACAGCTCTGCCCTCATGACCTAATCACCTCCCCAAGGCCCTCTGTCCTAATATCAAAACTTTGGGGGTTAGAATTTCAACATTTGGATTTGGGGGGAACACGCACATTCATACAGTAGGACTAGGCAATGAGGAAATAGCTCATCATTACAGATAGGTTGAATATTGAACATCCTACCAGAAGTGAAACTGAGAATAAGTTATATTCACTTAATATAAACTGTCCAGAAAAAAGGATGAAAGCATGGAAGGCAGGATGGTTACAGCTCTCCTAGGTTCTAACTCAAGCCACTTTTGATTATATGACCTTAGGCAAGTCACTCCGGGTCTCGAATTCTGGACATTAAATGAAAGAACTGTACTAAAGGTCTCCAAAAAAGACAAAGCCTAATATACCTCCTGAAAACAACCAATATTCTGAACTCAAAGTAACTAGATCAAACACAAATAGAGACTGACTTGAAAACAAAGAAAATACTAAAAAATAAAGTGGATATCTATTGCCTAGCAACCACTCACCCCTTCTTCTGTTAATGGCACTCTGATTTTCCTTTGGAGACATATCCCTCTTCCACTCAAAGTCCATATGATCCAAGGAGGACTGACCCTAACCCTGCTATAAATTAGGATCAACAACAACACCTACCTTATAGGGCCGTTAAAAGGATTAAATGAGATAGTGCACGTAAAGGCTTTCCATAGTATCTGATAAAGTACGAACTCAACATATGTGAACTACTACTAACTAATCCCTAAGGTACATCCAATTCAGTGCTGTGTCTGCAGTAGCAAAGTGTAGATTATAAGAGGGTAACTACTGAGCCATTCGTTACATCATCTTCAAAGATATGGGATGGAACCCTAACACCACTAATGTCACTGCAGCTACATGCTCTAATTCTTGAACTTTTTTTTGTTTTTCTTTTAACATTTTTAACCTGTAAACTGCTTGATGTGATTGTAGATGTTTGCTACTCCCCAAGGAAAGGAATCTTTATATCTACCCTATAACAAATTCCTCCAAGAATCACAAAGAGCCCTAATTCCACAACCATGTCTACATTCCCTCCATCTATTCCTGAAACCATTGGCTAATAATGTTGTCTCTGATTTTACAGATCATCACTACTGCAGGAGGCCTGAGGAGATAGGGAGAACAATGTTAATCCTATCTACAGACCACATCCCTCCTAATGACAAGCCAATGCAATGGCCAGACCCGGCTACCATTCTCAAACAGAGTCTCACCCAGATTTTCAGGTACCAGATCTAGCTAGCAAAATGATTCATAGCTAGAGAACCCAAGCCACTGCTCATTGTAACCAAATGCATGTTCAATTAGATTTCTTCAATTAGATTTCTTCAATTAGATTCAACTCAAAGGCAAAGGATATCAGAGTTGTTCAGCAGAAAAAAACAGACTTGCAAGCCCCATAAATACACAAACATATCTCCAAAACCATATGCCTCACAGAATACAACACATTAAGAATTAGGAAATATTCTAAGAAATCCAGGATCTTTGGCTGATGACTGACAAGAGTTTGGATGTGTGTCCCTGCCAAAACTCATGTGGAAATCTGATCCCCAATGTGGCAGTGATGGGAGCAATTTGAGTCATGGGGGTTGATCCCTCATGAATGGATTAATGCTCTCCCTGGGGGCGGGGGGCCTGAGTGAGATCTCACTCTATTAGCTCCCATGAGAGCTGGTTGTTTAAAAGACCCTGGCACCTCCTCTCTCTCTCTCTCTCTCTCTCTCTCTCTCTCTCTCTCTCTCTCTCGCTTCCTCTTGCCATGTGACCTGCTTATACCTGCCAGCTGCCTGCTGCTTTCCACCATGAGTAGAAGCAGCCTGAGGCCCATGCCAGATGCAGCTGTCCCAGAATCGTAAGCCAAATAAACCTCTTTTCCTTATAAATTACCCAGTCTCAGGTATTCTGTTATAGCAACACAAAACAGACTAATACAATGACTTAAATTGCTTTGAAAAGGTAAGGACAGATGAGAAACAGATTGGTTCCTAAAATATCACGAAGTCAGCGTGCACATAAGCAATCTAAAATTTTAGTGCAAAGGGCCCACTGGTGGCTCACTTGGGAGAGTGTGGTGCCGATAACACCAAGGCCACGGGTTCGGATCCCTATATAGGGATGGCCAGTTAGCTCACTTGGGAGAACATGGTGCTGACAACACCAAGACAAGGGTTAAAATCCCCTTACGAGTCATCTTTTTAAAAATAAATAAATAAATAAATAAAATTTTAGTGCAAAGCTTATATTCACTTAGCACAGTTTAACTTGGAAGACAGATGCATATTGTAAAAGGGATGAGTATGAGTTAGAGCTGGGTTCAAACCCCAAATTTGCCACTATTGTCAAATTAACTACCCTAAGCCTATTTACTGAAATGGGGGTAAAAATAACCATAATATTCAATTGTGAGATGTGATGAATATATGTAAATCACCTACTTTATGGCAAGTGATCAATAAATTACTCTAAGTCTAGGAATCTTCTTTAATATAAGAGGAATTCCAGTTGACAAGCTCTTCTCCAAATAGGTATTTGACAAAAAGAAAATGATCCATGATTAACTACAGTAACAGATTGAAGAATCACTGATCTTTTTTGGTATTTTGACTACAAAATTGGATATTTACCACAATAACAACATAAACTTTTGAGTATCTGTTTTATCCAAATGTGAATGAATAAAGGCTTATGGGTAAAGCTAGTCAACAAATTCAGACCTGAAACACTAGCTAATTGTACTCTATAATGCATCTTTAAAAAGCTACTCTAGGAATGTTTTAGTTTAATCTGACTGTAAGAAGGCAGCACAGTGCAATAAAGATATGGATCCGGGTTAGGACCCTACGAGTTAGTATATTTTGAAGCCTGAGCAGCCCAGAGATCAAATTAAGGTGAGGCCCTTAAAAGGTAAAATTCTATAAATCTAATCTAATATCAAATCATTCCCCCAAACAGAAATCATATACAAATCCTTCATGATCTGCCTACCACTTCAACTTTATCTCTTGCTTTTCACCACATACCACCCAACAGTATACATCCACAGTGAACTACACTGTGTCTCCCCAAAATTCACATGATCTTTAGCTTTCTTTCCTCTGCACATGCTATTTTCTCCACCTGAGCCCACCTTTACTCACCACTCTGACATCAGGACTCAGGTCAGGTCTCCACTAATCGTTTCCCCTCTCTCTCCCACATACATATTCAAATGTAGGTTAGGGGGCCGAGCCCTTGGCGCACTCGGTAGAGTGCTGCGCTGGGAGCGCGGTGATGCTCCCGCTGCGGGTTCGGATCCTATATAGGAATGACCGGTGCACTCACTGGCTGAGCGCCGGTCATGAAAAAAATGACAAAAAAAAAAAAAAAATGTAGGTTAGGCACTATAGACACAATGACTGAACCTATTAGCTTTTCTGGGACCACCGAAGAAAAAAAAATGGTTTTAAAATCCAAGAAACAAACAACAGATCTGCAAATTTGAAATTTAAATGTTTAAATATGAGATATAACATTATTTCACCAAGTCAACTGCAATTCAAGTTTTATATAGTTTTAAATGTGAGATATAAAGTAAAGCAAGACTTCTAGGAGTAAGAAAGCCAAGGGTCACAAAAGGTTTTGAAATTGCTTTGATTAGTTCTGTGCCCCTCTTCTGTACTCCCACAGGCTCCTGTGCTTTCCACACCACATCAAGATCAGGGCCACCAGAATCTGAATTCTCTAGAATTTAAGGTTCTAGAGAAATTTGTTTTCCAGGCTTCCTAACGAAAAGCTAAAAATCTTTACCCACGATTTGTACTGATATACAACAGTCATTTGCTCGTCCTTTCTGGGCCAACCAGCTCTGGGCAGTTGTATCAGTTTCTCATTTGTCTTGTCTCCTCTGATTATGATTAGGCCACAATGAAACTCGATGTCTTTCTTTCAGTCAGATCTAGTCTCAGCCCCTATTATAACACCAGCCCAGGCCTGAGACATGTCCCAGGAAAGGTTACTCAGCAAATGTCTGAAGAACTGTTTCGTTCTCCAAAAGACAATGGTGGTAAACCACACTGCCACCACAATGAATTTCTTGCCAAAATAACAAATTCTAGGAGAAAATGACAGAAAAGTCTAGAATAGTGCTGCCCAATAGAAATTTCTACAATGATGGAAATGTTATATATCTACACTGTCCAATATGGTAGCCACTAGCCACAGGTAAACTATTGAGTACTTGGAATGTGACTAGTGTGTCTGAGCAACAGAATTTAACTTAACTCTCACTTAATTTTAATAGCCACATGAAGCTAGTAGCTATTATACTGGACAATGAAAGACTAGAAGTCTTCCTCCTAAATTTGTAATGCCATGTTTTGGATTCTGTTGCAGCTTTAAAGAAAATGAAATATAGAAATGCTTAAACTAGAATTATTATCCAATTTATAACTGTATCAGCTATTATCAGAATACTAGTTCCACCAGCCTCCAAATGCAAACAGTCACTTAATCCTTATGTTATTAAGTACCTGCTTACACTGTAGTAGGCCCAATGCCCAGAAGATACAGATATGAATTAGACTGATCCTACTGTCAGAGAATGAATAGTCTAGAGGGGTACAGAACAGACAAAAATAACTGCAGAGCCCAACAATGTGAATGTACTTAATGCCACTGAACTGTACCCTTAAAAATGGTTAAAATGGTAAATATTATGTTACATATATTTTACCACAATAAAAAAAATAAAGCCTAGCCAAAATAAATAAATAAATAAATAAAACATCTTGTGAAAAAAATTAACTGTATGGAAACAAATGGAAAAGATACAACTGGAAAGTAGTGTAGAGCAGTAGGAGCATAAATTTTGGTATTAGAATAAGTTTGAGTCCTGGCACCATTACTTACTAATTGCATTAGCTTAGGAACTGAGTTCACCTCTCTGAGCCAAATTCCTCATCTATAGATTGGTACAAGGATTCAATGATATGATGCACTTAGGTCAGTGAAAGTGCTTGGTAGCCATGATCAACATTAGTGAGAGGAGAAACAGCAATCACAGAGCATGGAGAGGGGATAGGCATTCACCAGGCAAACAGTCTATTTGAGAAACATATTCACAGGAAGCAGCATGTGAAAGGAACAGAGAGTGGAAACAGAATGTTACCTGATAATTTGATTTGACTGGAACCCCAGGAAGGCCCTATCATAAAGACCCTTAACGATCACACATGAAGAGTTTGGGGCTTTTATTGTACAGGCAATAATAGTCATTGAAAATAGGGCCAGCCTGTGACTCACTTGGGAGAGTGTGGTGCTGAAAACACTAAGGCCACAGGTTCGGATCCCTACATAGGGATGGCCAGTTAGCTCACTTGGGAGAGCATGGTGCTGACAATACCAAGTCAAGGATTAAGATCCCCTTACCGGTCGTCTTTAAAAAAGAAAAGAAAATATATGTACACACCTAGGAAGTCTGTCAATGCCAGCCTAACTCTGACTACTTTAATACAGTGGCTCTAAAATTGCAACCAGAAAACTAAATGCACAATGAGTTCTTAAAAAATTAAAGAGCTTTGTTGAGATAGCCAACACACACATGGCAAACCATCCACAGCCCCTTACATTCTAAGAACTCTCCCCATTTTTCAGGGCCCTCCCCCAACTCCATCTTCTAGCTCCTTTTGGTACAAACTGTGGCTTGGGTAGAGGCTGAGAAGATACTTCGCTTTTTGGGGGGGAAGGAGAATGACAGGGGGTAATAAACATTAGCTAGCCAGACCACAGCCTGCCTTACAGCCAGGTTTGCAGCCTGCAAGCTAGCTCCAGACCAGGCAGATACAGGAACACTTTTCTTCAGATTGACTGAGCATCAAATTCACATCTGCCTCTTGCCTTTCTATCCATTGAGTTGGGGGGCCACCTAGGCCATTAGCTTTTGTTTCTCATAGGCAACCTGACAAACCATACTTCAGGAATAACAGAAAATGCTTTTGAATACAAACACATAGCACTACAAGTCTACACAGCAAAAGCTGGCTGGCAGAACTTCAAGTAATATTTCCCTCTTTCCACCTACAAATGTCAAGGTCACATTTTTAAAACTGCAACAAAAACAGTGCCCTTTTCCTAATGTCATTTTCTTAATGTGAAATCTTAGAGGGGGAAAAAAGCATAAGGAGGGTGGAGGGAGCCAAGGATTCTCAATTATATAACCTATTATGCCCACTTATTTGCTCAGCTTAAATGCAGTTTACAAGAAGTGTCTATATTTCCATGGAAACATTAATAACTTCCATCTGATCAACCTACATCACCTTTCGTATAGTTTTTCAGGCTTCTAGCTTTGTAATTATAGCCTTGAAACTAAACTAAAGGCAGAAAAGCCAGCCCAAGATTATGACATTTCAATTTTAAAACATTAAAAAAAATAAAAACAGTACACAGCTTCAAGGCTGAGGCTACAGAATCAGAAGGTGAAAACAGTTTAGGAAGGCAATTCAGTCTGATGAGTCAGAGGTCATTAGTGTTTCTATGGAAATTTAGTACAGGCATTTCTCAGAAAACTGCATTTACTGATGAGGCTCTGACATTTTTCATTTATAATTTCTGGTTCTCTGGAGGAACAAAACGGATTGTTGATGATTCTTCATTCAGCTTTGAGGTTAAAGAGATTTCAAAGTACGTATACACAAGAAAATATATAAAACAATCTGCCAGTTGCCATTTACTGAATTTTTACTATGTGCCAGGCATCAGCTTGATACTTTACATCAATTCTTACTGAAAAGTAGCTACTGTTATCTCCATCTTATAGGTTTAGAGAGATTATTGTACTCTATTACATGGAAAGAGCTACAAAAATCAAAACAAGAGAATTTCTATTCAGAGTATCCTGGCTAATAAAACCCTACCTTTGCATGGTGCATGCTTTGCAACAGCCAGATAGATGGGAATCTGGCTTTATTTCAAAGAGCAAACCCTGACACTCCCACAACAGCAGGGCCTCACAGTCCAAGAAGAAATACCACACCTTAGTTGAGCCCTTTTATAAGCCTCCTCTTGAATAATCCAAGATGCCCATGTCAGAAGAGGCTACTAGCTTCTTTTAAAAAATTATAAATTCCTCCCAGCATGGGTGAGGAGAGTGAAGGAGATTTTTTTTGTTCACTGTCATTTCAAAGACTAACCAAAGAAAAGTCTTACAGACCAAGGAGTTTGTTTAAACATGGTCAGAGAGCTTTTGAGGTCATTTCAGAAAGTACTCCATACCATCCTCAACAGATGGTTTCATGGAACAGTAGGAGCCAGCTCTGTTCCGGAAATCCATTAGTGAGGAGCAGATGCAACCAAAGAAATGACCCACCAGTGGCAGAATGTAGCTTTTCCTCATTCTCTTTGAAAGCCCCCCACATAAAAATGGAACATGGATTCATGAAGGGCCTTGAAAATGTTTGTCCCTTTGGATCAATCCTAGAAATTTACCCTAACAAGAAGGTCAAAAAGAAAATAGAGTACAAAATTGGAAGACGCTTAAAAATTCAACCACAGGAGAATGATTACATTATGGTACACCTATTCGACTGAGTATTTTGTGAACATTAAAAATGTTTATCAAGAGTTTATAATGGGCAAATACCATATTTAAAAACATGATGTAAAACTGTACTCTCAGAATGAGTTCATCAGCCATATCCCATTACCTGTATATAAGGAAAAGCACACTTTGGTCTATTTTCTCCCAGGGATTATCTCTAAGTGCGTGCATTACAGCTGACATTTTTTCTCCATTCTACCTTTCTGATTAAAAACATACTGTTTTTATAAACGACACATGTACATTTTAAAAATCCTAAGAAAAAAAATGATTTGGCAAAACTCTCTAAAATCGAGCACTTCAACTGAAGGGGAAAAAAACCTACCAGACATTCTCTAAATGACTTTTAAATTGCTATCTTATTGGAAACACAATTCTGGGCACTAATCTTTCTGACATACTAGTCAGTCATTAATGCCTAAAGCTCAGTACCATCTCCCAGCTTCAGAAATCCATTGTGTGGCAATGAGGAGATACAACATCTTTAACCTGTCACTCCAGATCTTTCAAATCTGAAGCAAAGCTAGTTAATCAAACCTATAAAATAATCCCAAAAGAAATTTTGAAAAACTACTTGAGCCTGGTGAGTTAAGACAGAAGAGCAACAACCAATATATATTTCTAGCACTACATAAATACAAGGAATACTCCACAAACAGGTTTGGGCGGGGGGAGAATCCTGCTTTTTCTTAGATGCTAAACTTGCTATGTTCTAAAATTAAACAAATATTTACCTCGTATTTTCAACGTATAGGGTGCTCTGCCAGATTACATAAGGGAAACAAAGATGAATAAAGCTGGCTTCCCCCAGATTCTGACAATCTAATAGGGAAAATAGAAAACTGGCTAGATACAAGTAGTTATGAAGTAAATTCCCTACCGGACACACAAGCCACAGTGGACCAACAGCACATATTTCTTCCTAGGGGAAACTAGAAAAGACTTGATGCCATGTGAATCAGGCTAGAAAGTGGGAAAAGACTATAAACACAGATTGTCAATAACACTCAGTAAGCCATACATACCAGGGTACTTCAAAAAGTTTGTGGAAAGATCCATATTATCTTTTAATTCTATTATTCCACTAACTTTTTGAGGTATCCTAATATCTTTTGGATATCCTTACTCACTGTTGGCAAATACTTCCCCCAAAGAAAGTCATATCCTAACATGAAGATTATATAAATCTCATGTGACATGTTCTTCCCTAAAGAAAGGCCTATCCCAGCACGCACACACTACCTTCTTATCCCGGGTTGGATGGTCTCATTCAGATGGTTTCACCTAAACTTCCCAACTGATGACACCCCACCCACTCACACCTGCCAAACTTCCAATTCCAGATGAGACTCTTCTCCTGAACCTTAGACCCATCTATCCAAATGACTATTCTCAGTACCTAGCAGGATACCCCATAGACGCCATCAAATTCAACATGTCAAATTGAATCTATTATTTTCTCTTTGAAACCTGCTTCTCCTGTGTTCCTCACTCAGGTTCCAGGTACCACCAACTCTCATCCCCTGAGCCACAGATCCCCAGGGACTCTTAGGCTCCCACTTTCTCACCCTCCCCCAAATTCCCACCCGAATCAATCCTAATCACTCACCAGGACATTTTCACTCTCTCAACTCTCCATAGACCTAGTTCAAGCCTTTTAATCACCCTAGAATCCTAGACTATCATAACTGTTCTTCCAGCTACCTCTCTTCTCTGACTTCCTGGAATTTAGATTTCCTAGTCCACTAAAAAATCCTCCATTGGCTCCCCCTTTTCAACTCTCTAGCATGACATTCATGGCCTTAAATTACACATTTAAAATATTTAAAAAGCGACTTTTTGCAACCTCATTTTCCTGACACACCCTGAAGCTTGAAAAATACATAAATTCTTATTACTAAATGCTCTTTACACAGAGATAAAAAAATACAACAACTTTGATGTTAAAGCAATTTCCTAATACTAAGACATCAGTAAAATGATACACTAGGCCAGATACCCAAAGACTACTAGCCTTGCTCTGGTACTAATAAGCCACTTGTGTAATGTTAAGTGATCTACCCCTTCTATACCTCCATTTTCTCTTCACTAAAAGGAAACCAATTTTCTTAGGATCCCTTTAAACTCTAAAGTCTACAAGTTTATCAAAAATTGCAGTCACATGCATGTACAAGTCATATAATGTTAACATGAGGAACACTTAAGGGTTTACCAAGATACTTAGAATTTTTTTTTAAACTAGAAGGATAAACTATGAATCACCCCTAATCTCTTCAGTCCCACCATAGCCCCCCGTTTTACAGAAGGGAGAAACTGTATAATGGCAATAATATTTGTAGCATTTCTGTGCTACAACTTACCATGGTCTCAAAGGCTTCACCATTTTCTGATCTAAAAATGGGAACAATAGGATTTACTTCATGGGGCTGTTATAAGGATTAAATAACAAAAGTTAAAGCACTCAAGATAGCAACTGGCACATGGTAAATGTCCCATAAGAGTTATCTGTTATTATCGTAATTGGCAAAGTCATTCTGATCTTCACCCTCCAAAACACAAATATAAATAGACTTGGGAAAGACTTCTTAACTAAAAAATCTAAACCACTTTGCAGCAGCTCTAAGGAAAAATGTTCCACTCCACACACACATAGGGAGTAGGACCTTTTATTAAGTCATCACTCAGTGCTATTACTGAGATGTTGGTTTCCTGATGAGGCTGCAGCATTCATGTGAAAACTGACCTTTCGGTCAACCATTCAGATCTCGGATCACCTGACCAATGAAATAAATAACTGGGGTATGTTTAAGTGTCACAGATACTAGTCTACCTACCCCACTAAAATCACAATTCTACTTGTATAATATATGCTTCCTTACAGTTTTTGATACTTGTTATAAATTCAACAAATAGGCTTAGAGGGAAAGTTCCACTACTGGCATTATCATTCATTAGCACAAACATAATATGTCAGAATTGCATTTCTACTTCCCTATATCTCAAAACTGAGTGAAATACTGGCAACATTGGGCTTCCACAGTAAGAGATCATTATTCGGTATACAGCTGTTCTGATCTGACTTTAGCAATCCTATCTCAAAATATGCCTCACATTCCTGAATAAGTCAAAGTGACCATAATTTTCAGAAAGCAAATACTGACTAATGATGTCAAATGAGAAGAGGTACTTGTAAGCTCAACAAGGCAGATGCAAATACAAGCTGAACTGCAAACTGAAGCTGTACGGACACACTGACTACTTACAGTCCCTACCATGTTATAGCTCTCATGTTTTTAATTTACATTGTTTGCTCTTCATCTTGTTCTAAATAGTATTTAAGTAGCCTAATGTTGTTTTGCTTTATTTCCTAAAAAGCATTAAGTATCAGAAGTCCCTCCCATTCCACACAGAGAGATCTGCATACCCAGGGCCCGCACTTAAGCAAGAAGCTCTTTGATTCTTAGCCTCCCATTGGCAAGGATCTGTCCTAAACCCCACAATAGCATATTTCTCCAGCATCACAAACTGGATTTGAACTTTGCTCTTCTCCTTGAACATACATAAAAGTAGCTTTAAAAAAAAAAAAAAATCATGACCAGTTAAGAAAAAAGTCAAGATTTTGAAACAAACAAGTTTCAAAGTGCACACCCATCCCCATGCCTAAAAATGGAGGAGGCATTACTCTGAAGTTTGGTTTTAAGGCTTGAATCACCATTAAAGCAATGTCTTCTAAATACTAGACTCCTTAAGGTACAAATGGCCCTCTACAGTCATCCTCTACAAGAAGTTGGTGCTGAGATTCCAAGAGTGTTAAGCCCTGGAGTTAGACACACCTGGATTTGAGTCCCTCTCTACCATTTACTTGGCTAGGTCACTTAACTGCTCTCAGTTCTCCCATCTGCAAAATGACAATAAATGCTACTCTCCTTATAAGATTGTTGCACATAATGAGCACACAGTGAACACACAATAATTTCAGTTTTAAGAAAATAGAAAAGCAAACCAATTAACTACATAATTTTCAGAGAAAGACACTAGTCACATACAAATACTAATTAGGCTAATTCTGCACATCAATAGAGTTGCTAAATCACAACTCAGCTAAGAAATCAGTTTGAGGGCCGGTCCCGTGGCTCACTCGGGAGAGTGCGGTGCTGATAACATCAAGGCCACAGGTTCGGATCCCATATAGGGATGGCCGGTTAGCTCACTGGGTGAGCGGGGTCCTGACAACACCATGTCAAGGGTTAAGATCCCCTTACCAGTCATCTTTTAAAAAAAAGAAATCAGTTTGAGACTAAAACTTTCTTTTTAAAAAGAACACAAATTATTCAATGTATGCTCTCAGAGAGAGAGAAATTATGTTTTTTTGTGTAAGGTAAGTTGTAAAATTTAAGTGGTAAAAACTCTTCTAAATACAGCACATATGAGCTTGATAGTAAAATTTCAAACTCCTAGTTTGAAGTCTTCTTTACTTCATATCAAGGCATGCTGACAAATCTCTGCACTGAGCTAAGCTCTGGATTGATACCCTGGGTTCAAGTGTCACAGAGCAGTGAATTATAAATTTTGGCCTTTGCCAAATCCTAAAAAAAATTTTATTAAAATGTCAATTAAACAAAGTGTGGGGCCCAGCCCGTGGCGCACTCGGGAGAGTGCAGCGCTGGGAGCGCAGCGACGCTCCCACCGTGGGTTTGGATCCTATATAGGAATGGCCGGTGCACTCACTGGCTGAGTGCCGGTCACGAAAAAGACAAAAACAAACAAACAAACAAACAAAAAAAAGTGTGGCCTACCAAATACTACACCAGTCTGGTCCCTGGGATTAGAAACCTATTAGGAATAGGTTTCACAAGATGATCTATCAAGAATATGCAGTAAATGTTCAAAGATATGCCCAGCATAGACAAAGTACAATAAATTAGAAGTAGAAAAATCAATTATCATAAGAAAATTACTCACAATATCTTTCCAAGTGCAAAATGTTTGTATGGAGAATTTTAAAGATGCTATTTAAAATAATTCAGAACCAAATCTTTTTCTTGTATATTATCTAGTGGAACAAACTTTTTAAACAATAGGTTTACAAAATTGCTCTTTTTGTATTTGAAGAAGCAACCATAACAATACAAAATTAAATAAGAAAAAATGACAATGGAAAATGTTTTTTCTTAGTTATTTAGAAAGTTTTAAAGATAAATAAGAATCAGATTAAAATGTAAACAATCACTTTTTTAAAAAAACACTTTTATTGTAATGGCCGGCCACCAAAAATAAATAAATAAACAATAGTAAATAACAATAACTTTTAAAATAATGGAATATTTTAAATTCAAATTATGATCTAGATTCTAATTATGGTAGAGTTATATCAGATACATATTGTCTCCAATAGAACATAAGGCACTAAAATAGGTAATTACATTTATAATCATTGTAAATGTAAATTATAAAACTATAAAAGACAATAAAATCAAAGAAACTACCTTTTATTATACTTGAGATAACATCTGTTTCAAAAACTGCTGGCAATGTCTTTTTTCAAACTCACATTTTCAACATTATTTAATTAGGAGTCAAAGGAAAGTTTATGATGACTTCATAGTTATGTCAACAAATACTTTATGTAGGGGTACAAGTGCCTACAAAATTACTATATATTTTACACCCAACTTCTAGAATTCAGTAAGCACCAAGAAATGCAATGTTTTGAGAAATACTTAAGTTCCTTAAAATAAAATCCTATCTCGCTGCAGTTAAATGGAAAAAAAAAATGCATCTAAATATCTACACTACTCTGGAGTCAGCTGAATTCTCTTAGAGGATGGGGAAGAAAAAAGGAGAGAAAGGGAGAGAAGGAAGCAAGAGGAAGGATAAGAGGGGAGAAATGAAAGAAGGAAAAGGAAGGAGGAGGAGGGTTTGCCTAGGCAATAAGGACTGTGGGACTAGTGGTTCAAATTCAAACAAATCTCCTCCCCTAGAGGCCTCAGTTTACTCATCTATAAAATAAGTGCACCATCACCCATGTTAGTATTTCCCAAAGTGAGAAAACCACTGGAAGACTTTAAATAGTACACAGAGAGAAAGCATTTGTAAACACTTCAAAGCTATTACCTTCTCAATTTTTTTCCAATCCTTCTGATTACATAAGAAGAAAAACGTCAGTTTGGTGCTAGTTTGGCTAGTGTCTCTCTAATGCTTACTAATCTCCCTTTCTAACAAAGACCTGATCAGAGACCTTGGCAGAAAAGAGCATCTAGCAAGAATGTAACACCATTTTATTTTCATTAAACTTATTTTTACTGTTACTTCTTACTTAGAGCAAACAATTTTTCATTTAGGATAACGACAAAATTTCCTTTTAAAATGGATTTGGGTTGCCAGGTATTAACTATTCAATATTTAAAAATATTAAATAAATAATATATTAGAAAATGACAAAAATCATGACAGTAATAAAGAAAAGACTGAAGTTTGGAAAACACTGGTTTAATGGCATAGTAGTATAAGTAGTGATAGGTTATTTTCAACTCTAAGCCTTAGTTTACTCATCTGTAACATGGGAATATCACCACTATTAAAAGAAAAACTTTAGACAAATTAAATTTAACAGACTTGAACTGAGCAAAGAACAATTTGCAAATTGGGCAGCCACGAGAATCAGAATAGGTTCAGGAGTGACTCCAGGGCTGCCTCCTGGTTGGATAAGATTTATAGACAGAAAAAAGAAAGTGACCTACAGAAAATGGAAATGAGGTACAGAAACTGCTAGATTGGTTACACTAAGGTGTTTGCCTTATTTGAACATGGTTTTAACAGCTGGCTGCCTGTAATTGGCTGAGACTCAGCTACTTGTTACAAGAGAAGGTTATGGTCTGTTTGCACATCAAGTTAGTTTACAAGAGTAGGTTACAGTCTGTTTACACATCAAGTTAGGTTACAGTTCACTATGTCTGACGAAACCTTTAGGCCAAACTTAATACCACCTATCAAAGAAAAGTTGTGGAAAGGATTACATGAGTTAGTTTAGTCCAAAGCCTGTTACTGAGTTTTTAGTAATTATTTATTCCCTTCCCTTTGTAAGGATATTACCAGAAGACTCTTTTAGAGACCTTCAGAGAGAGAGGCTTTCTGTGGGGGATGGGGAAGCCAGGCTTCCTGTGTGTTAGAGACAGGAGCATTTGCTCTGGTTGTAATACTTGCCACTAAGAACCTCCAGGGACCTAGCCTTGCTTTTTACCCTGACAAAGCTGCAGTCTACTCTCCTAAGGCTCATAATTCTAGTTACAAGCAAGTGACTAAGAATAAAGTGCTACAGAAGAAGTGGTATATATCTTAAATTACTGAGAAATCAGACCCCAAAGGATACCAAGGACAGAAGGACCATTTTATAACAGAAGTCCAAGCTAAAAGAAGGTATTTCATTTGGGGAAATTCAACAATGCTGCAATGGAAAAGAAAGTCAGCAGGTAGTCCATATGATCAATTCATCATCTGCTATTGGGCAACTAGACCCACAGGTGAGAAAACTCTTGGGGAGGGGGGAATCCAATTCTGAGTAGGAGTGCTTCAAGAAAAGGAACACCAACTGAGTACTTAATATAGTCCTACCACTGTGTAGTAAGAGGGACTTTATTCTACATATATTGCCTAATTTCTGCAAACCTGTGAGGTAATTCCAAGTCAACTCACCAAATGGCTAAGTCTCCAAATAGCCAATTCCCTAAATTTACCAAAAACTTGTTTTAATTATTCAGACAGTTCATAACAATTCATATTGATGGGACAGTTTAATTAGCTTTTAAGGATTTCTGCCAAATAAGAATCAACAGGATAGCAGCATTTTAAAAAATGTTCAATTTGTCTCCACCCTAACTCTGCTGTTGCAACTGGAGGGAACTGGGGCAGAGAAAGGACCTCTTTTGGTGGAAAGATACAGCCCGGTCTGAGCTGTAGGGGACAGGGGAGAAATGAGGTACCAGAAAAGAGGGAGCAGAAAAAGGAAAATGTGGTGGGGTAGCAATTAAGAAGAAGGAGGCTGGCAACAAATTCTATAAATTCTACAAATTAGATCCAGCAAATTGACTTTTATCAAACTGGATATCAGGTAAATCGGACATTTGGCAAACTGGTTTTCAATGACTTAGATTTTGGTGAACTGGTTTGCTTTATCTATGAAGTCTGTATTAAACTTACTAACAGATAAATTAACTCAGAAACTTTCCTAAAGTAACACAGCTACAGTCTACGTTCTTCACACATCATGTCATTTCAGTCTCCAATAGACTCTGTGTGGTGATTCTACATCCTTTTACCACCTCCCACTCCCCACTCACCCCCCAAAAATTACAAAAATAGGAGAGACAATATTTGAACCCAGGTCTAACTCTAAAGTTCATGCTCTAACACATTAGTTATCACTACATCATAATAACAATTTGTTGAAATAATTTTTCACACACCCCCAATATTGAAGTTTGTCTATCATAATACAGTAACAATTTACTCTTTTCTGCAGATTTGTATCTGCTACTCAGAAGCTGAGTGGCATTACTGCCACACTAAATTGAAATAATTTAAGGCAAAACTCAAAATTTTAGAGATCTCATTATTTTATTTAGACTAAACAACCTTATTGTTCATATGACTTCAGATTGAATTTTGTAGAACTGAAACTGCTTGAGAATTTTCATTACCATCTTTAAGGACTCTCAAACTGGTAAACACTGATGTATATTATAAATTCTTCATTTCATTATGTTGATTTCACTTACAAACAGAAGCATACAGTTTCATGATCAATTACTTTGATCAAACTATGACTAGGCTAGTCAAATTAAATCAATGTAAAAACTAAAATAATCCTAAAATCTATAAAATCTATATAAGACATTAGTGCTTGTTCAAGCTATTTGCTTTACTGCTAGGCTCTTCAGGGATTTATTGTATTTATGATGCTAGGGGACATGTCTTATCTCACCTATTGACACATAAAACCTGACTTCTCTTATAGCAACAATTTCAAGGTTCCTCCTATCAATAAGATAGCACTTCAAGGCTCTCTAAACAACTGAGAATATATTTGTCTCTGCCCTTTTTGGTAAGCAGAAAAATTCCTTATTCATAGATCTTATATTGTGGCCCATATATAAAGCATTTTTAAAATATTAATATTTTTACTTTTACACTGCTTGAGTATAATCAGAAACTTTTACCAAAGTCCCCACTGCTATGAAATATTTTAAGAACCAATTAAACTGTTACTTTAAAAAAATGTTAAATATTTGTTTTGATTCCCCACTGGGTTCAAAAATCTCTTTGATGTTAAGATGGGGAAAAGATAGATCTTTTCAGTAAATCTGAATAACGCAAACTGACACTTTGAAAAACACCACCCTACCTTAAACCTTTTCAAGTACATATTTTACATGTTCAACAAATAGATGACAAACTTAATTATTTTTGTAGTCTATTCCAGGCTTCTTTCTTTTGCACTTTAATAGTGCCTCTGATAAATTACTTCTGATCTTCATTGTACATCAAGGCTACACTTAATGTTTCAGCATGATGCTTTAGCAAACAGAATATGATTCTACCTAACCTCTTTTGAAATTGACAAAAGCTATAAATTTAACTCCAGACAGCTTCTATAGTTTGGTTAGATTCAAGGTCAGCTCAAGGCTTTTAATTACTAACCAGGATTTGAGGAAGTTTGGACTCAGTATAGTTAAGGGAAAGAGCAGCTGGCTTATTCATTTTCTTATTAAAGAGCGTTATAAAAACTGAATCTTGGCAAATTGCAAGTTCTCTGACCACCAGTGGCAAGCACAAAGAAGCAGAGCAAATGATGCTCAAACATTCATGTTTACTTTCAATCAACATAAACTTTTTAAGTGGCTAGAAGACACCTTAATTTTAATCTCAGTAAATATGACATATGTTTTAATGAGGAATTTATATATAGCTGGACTCCCAAAATGTTTCTATTTCCATTCTGAAACCAGCTCTGTAAAAATTTGTGAATACCTTTCAAATTAGCATTAGATTTATTTAGGTCTTTTCAACATCAAATCCTGCACAAGATCAGGATAGAAGCTAGCCACTGAGGACCCCATGCAGATTATGCAGATTTCTAAAGGAATGGAAGTTTAACTTCTCTCTCCGTGTACCTAATTTCTAATCACACTCAGTGATAGGTCTCAAGACATATGAAAGACCTTGAGGAAGATGATATAACTGTGTCAGAAGACACACACATACACATCCATCCTCCCAAGATTTTTAGAGGCAAGCAGAGAAGTCTCCAAAGTGTCTCTGCCACCCATTTACCCATAATCTATAAGAAGAAAGAAGGCAGCTTCAAAAGAGTCCCTCAGCACTGGTCTGACCAGGCTGGAGATACTGGGGTGAGGGTGGAGACAACACGTTTGGGAAAACTAGTGCCAGAAACTAAAAGATTTAGAAACAAGAGGTATTGGGAATGACTTTCTCTCTCCAAAAAATAAGAACAAAGCAAACAGCTTATCACAGTGTCTCAATTCTATCTCAAGCACCAGGCATTTATAAAAATAAGTACTACTGACAGCCCTAGTTGTTAGCATATGAGATACCTCAGTGTAAATTAAACTAGTTATTAGTGAAGATACATTCTGAGTTAGATACATATTTCTAAAAATTATCCCTCAAAAGTAAGCCAAGATCAAAGAAAGTACAAGATAGCGTGGGCAGCATTGTTATAACAGTGAGAAACTAAAAACTATCTAAATGGCCAGCAATGGAAAACAATGGGCTGTTATATAGCTATCAAAAGTTTTAAATAAATTCATGTTGAATGAGTGAAGTTTATAACATGAGAAAAAAGCTTAAAATTAAACAAAAAGCAAAAAAAAAAAATTAAACAAAAAGCAGAAAACAATAGCATATACTGTGTGGTTACAAAAACAAGGAACAAAACTAGGATTTGAAAAAAGTCTAGAAGAAAATGTTAACAGAAGTTGCTTAGAGGTAAGATTAAACGTAATTTTCCTTTCATTTTCTACAGTGACCATGCACTTCTAATTTTAAAAACATTAGATTCTTACGCAGCTAACACCTAAGGACCTAAGGGCTACAGGCAATTCAAGCACAGACCTTCAAAAATCAAAACCATTTAAAATCTAAAAACAAGATACAGCTAAATCTCTCCTGCTTTTATTTATATGCAAGCACTTTCAGCTCTGTTCCCCAGGATATATCCCTTAGACAACGCTCTAACATTGCTTTACAAACAAGGCATTTGAAACACTGGGTATTCTCCAGCCAGGAGTCCCATCTATGCTCCTGAAACTAGCTGGGAGAATAAATTTACAGTATTTCACATACTTTGTACTGCCCATAAATGTGTAATAATTTTTTTATTAATGGGCACACTGTATGAAAAGCAAACTTACTTTGAAATATTTTGAAAAGGCTCACAGCAGATAGAAAATTTTATCTTCAAATGTTAAATGCACTTCATCACAGTAGAAGTACTTTCAGGAACTGCTTCCAATCAGTTCTGAATTCCAGCCAGCCTAACTATCTTTCAGAATTGATCTGTCAGCAAGAAAAGGGAATTTTTTTTTTTTTGTGGAAAAGCAATTGTATTTTCCCACATTAGGTGATTGATTAAGTTCTCCCTTCTAAAAGGCTGATTGGTTTCCTGGTGCCAGTAAAATGATTGATGAATATTTCAACTGCAGCTCCCCTGCTACACCCCTCACTTCACTTCACCCCTCCCCCATGCACTGCCGCCCCTTTCCTGCTGGGTTCCCTTTTTACAGACCAGCAGCATTTAAGGAGGTTTCCCTTCCGTTTTGCAATTTTCTTTAATGAACCCACATTCTCAAATACAGGGCAGCTAATCTTAAGAAGATAGGACTCTTCTCTACTCAACTGAGTTTTGCAAATAAAAATCCCTTTACAAAGAATGAGGGAAAATTCTGAAATTAACTGTAGGTTTGACTCAGTGAATGAAACTGTTCTCACAAAAGAGAAAGTATGGCATGGAGGGGTTATAAATGGAAAGAAAAGTGATCATGTTTTTAAAAAAATGAAAACTCTGTAACTTATTTCAAGTTTATATAACAAATTATCATAATATCAGAACTTCAATTGTAAACATATCTATAAAGGAGACTCAGAGAATGGAATTTACATTTAAATTATGTGATCCTACAGACTTTAAAGAATCCAGGTGTTCTAAAACCAAAACAAGGAAGGGGAGTTTAGCAAATGTAAATGTTCTTAGAGGGATGACTGAACAGTATCTGAAATCAAAATCATCCCAGAGAATCTGGGCTGTGAGTACCATAGCTATTTGCTTTAGGCAGGGCTTTCCTAAATTGCAACTTCCTGTTTTACCCAATTCGTTTCACCATAAAGCTGGAAAATCCCTTCAGGGATTATCTAATTTAGCTCCTTCATTTTATAGGTGGGCCCATAGAGACACGACAGAGCTAGAATCAGAACCCAGACATAAACTATTTCCTGGGCCTCATACCTCCTCAATGTGGTTTGTTTCCTCTCTGAAGTCCTTTCCTATTCAAACTACTTTACTATCATAATTTATTAACACACAACACCTCACTTTCTCACTCTCTCTCTTTGCTAGGAAATCACCTTCTATAGTTTACAAACTTCAGGCAACTAGCTCTTATATTTCCGTCTTCAAGGGACCACATCAACCTTCTTGGATTGGTTCTCTCCCCTTTCATATAGCCAGCTTTTGTGTGGCAGAAATAAAAAAGGTACAAGAGGCAAAGACCATCTTTTCCTAAACTGCAATCCCAAATGCAGTCAAGCAAACAATCACTAGTTTATTGGCCATCTCACATTAATCTGATGTTCCTAGTCATTTTAAATTACAACAACGAACCACGTTTCCAAACAGAAACTACATTCTAGTTCCAGGAGGACCCAGCAAACCTTGGATTTAGCTTCAACACAATCCTTGACTTAAATATTTGCCTCAATTTTCTCAAGTAGCTGAAAAACACATTCCCTTCCCTTAGATTTTGCAGATTTTCTCTTACTACCAGCAAAGGACCCTGATATAAGAAAAAGACTCACATTCCTGACCTGACTCTTCTTTCATTCATCCAACATTCATGAAACACCAATTCCCTGTGCTTAGTACTTAGTATATAGATACAAGACATGGTATTCCTGCCTTGAGTAGCTCAAAACCCCTTCTTTCCTTAGCATCCCACCCCTCATATTCAGCAAAGATTGTCCCTGATTTGACGAAATTGTTTTCCAGTCAACAGCTTATTAAAGCCCAACTGAGAGTAAGAAAAAAGTCACTTGCAACTTGAAGAGTGAATCTTTCTGACTCTGTAATCTATAAAAGTTGAATTCTGAGCCTCGTCAACAACTATAAATGTCCTGGATTCTCAGGTGTCTGTTTGGGGGCAGATACTATGCTTGGCACTTTACAGACCTTGTCTCTAATCCTAGTAACCCTACAGTCAATTTCAGAAACGTTAAGAGTATAAGCAGGGGAGGGATTAAATCTAGGAAACAAATCATTAATGCTGTTACTGTGGAATCTTGGAGATAAACTTCTGTGGACCTCAGTTTTCACATCTATAAAATGGGGATAATAGTGAACACCTCCCTCTTAGGATTATGGATAAAGTAAGTTAATATATGTAAGTTACTCAGAATATTGTATAATAAGCACTACATAAATGTTAGCTGTTATTATTACTGAATGAATACACTACAGTTCAGAGACGTCAAGTGACAGTCATATAGCTGTGATCTTTGTTCTGTCACACTCCAGAGTCCCTACTCTTTCCCTCTCACACCATCTAAACAAAATCCTTCTTCACTGGCTGAAACTACTACTGCCACTTCCAAAAAACAAAGCCCTTTAAATGGATGTCAACGGGGGGTTCCCCCAGGTGGTTTATTATCCTGCTAAAAATGCATCTTGAGGAAAGGACTGCAAGGCTAGAGAGGAAGTCTCCTGACAGGTTAGATTTCAAGAGTACAGTAAGAATATGAAAGAAGCAGAAAAAAAAATCTGCCTCAGTTATTAGGTTTAGTAATTAAAGCAATATAACTCAATTGAAAAATGCATTTGAAGATTTTATCTGAAACTTGAAATAAAATCCAAGGATTAAAATGAAAAAGAAAGGCTTGTATCTTCTTATAACTAAGCTGCAATCCCCATGGAACACAAAATGTTTTAAAAGGTACGTTACATGAAACTCCAAGAAGATCAAGATAAATACAGAGCTCTTAGGAAGGAAGCCCAAATATCTCACTGATCTTTCATCACCCATCCAAGCTTCACCTTAAGTTCTGATGCAGTAATTCCTTATTGTTATTCACATTGTTATGTGACATTTCTTCAGCCAGCAAGGCCACTACAGAATGAGTTCTACCTAGCAACTACCCCAAGTAAATCCGTAACTCTTTGACAACACAGTTATTGACTTACACTAAAATGTTACTCACACTAGGAAAGGGTATTCTTAGACCAGAAGAGGAGATGGTTCTCCTATGCAGACTTTATTATCACATCAGTGAAAAACAGGTTAAAAGTAAACTAATCTACAAAATGGTACTGCCAAAATCACAACTTTAAGAAAACTCAGTGAAAGCCAAACATGTATAAAGGAAAGCAAACAAGAAAGCTACTCTTGATGGAAGTTTTAAAAAGCAACATAGGATTTTTATCTCACAAATATTTCATTATTCTTATAGCAATAATTCTTATGAAGAAATTATTTTTGTGTTGTCAAATTTATTTCCACAATTATAAATCTGCCCTCGGTGAGGAAACTAGTTCTGTTGGAAAACTGCTGCCACAAGATAATTAACAGTTAAGCAACAGATTCCAAAACAGCAGGTAACAAAAGCCTTATCAGAGAACTCAGTGAGGGTTAACTACAACACATTTCATTTAGTACCAAGCAAAGAAAACTTAAAATGATATGAACTCTTTTCAATAAAAGGTAGCTTCATTATGGAGGGGAGAAAAAAAAAAAGAAAAAGAAAAACCCAAAGTAACAAAGTACTAAAAATAGTACCTGGAAATCACCATTTTCTTACACATTAAGTTGGTTCATTTAGATCAAGCGTTCTCACATATTTTGGTCTGAGTGCTCTCACGAACCCTTTTACACTCATAAAAATTACTGACGACCCAAAAGAGCTGGTATTTATGTAGTTTTATCTATCAATATTTATGATATTGAAAAGTAAAACTATGAAAATTTTAAAATACGAAGGTACTTTAAAAAGTTCATAGAAAAACATAATAAAAAGATAATGTGAATCCATGAAGTTTTTTAAGTACCCTCACATATTTAATAATTTATTTAAAAGTAAATAAAACATGTTAAAGAACATAGTGTTATGAAAAATAAGTACCTTTTCCAATAAAACATAATAATTAGAACAAGTGGCATTGTTTACTTTTTTGCTAATCTCTTTAATATCTGGCTTAATTTTAGCAGCTAGATTCTTCTATCTGCTTCTCCATTCAGTTTTTGTTTGTTTGTTTGTTTGTTTTTAGTTGAAGTACAGGCAGAAAATCTAGCCACAAACAGATTTATAATTGGAAAAGAAAGAAGTATTTTTAAAATAACTGTGGATATTTTTCTTTGATACTACACCAAAATTCTAAGTGGTGGTTTCTTAAAGGCTAGTTCAGTGTGGAGTCTAAAACTGTTATCATTGAACTATGTGTATGTACTCTTACACTACAATCTGTTGATCCATCTGGCATTTTCAACAGATCTTTTATCCATGCAAGATTTTATAATACCACACATAGGTCTTTTGGAAAATATTGCATTGCTGAGATATGCAGATGTGCAAAATGTTGACACATTTCATTATATAATATCAAAAATCATATTGGTTAATATCATCATCCATCTCATCAGAAAAGTTTTTAAAAACTGCATAGATGTCAAGCTCATAGCGGCAAGTCTAAGTTTTCCAAAATTCTAACTGTCGCCTGAAAGCTCAAATTTTATTCACTGGCAACAAATATCGTCAGTTTTCCTTAGTGTGACAGGCTCACTCTTAGCTTTTGAGAAAGACAGTCTGCCAAATATTCAAGACTGAATAAAGAATAGTTCGGCAATTGTTCTTTTAAGTAAAAATAGTGTCCATGAAAAAAAGCGGCTAGTTCAGCTCACAATATAATAGCCCAAGCACTTTCCCTTGAAACAACCATTCTACTTTAGTATGTACCAGAAACACTTTGTGTGTACTTGCCATTTCATCACAATGAATATCAAAAACACATGTACTCAAGGGTGGAGATTTAATAAAATTAATCATTTTTACTGCTTTATCAAGGACATTCTTAAGTGAAAATGGCTTTTTTTTTTTTTTTTTTTAATACAAGTGCATGGAGGTGAAGAATACAATGACTACTAGTATGGTTTGGTGCCTTGATTTCTGCTAAGGCACTGGCAGTTTTTACTGACTGTTGTTTCTGCAAAATCAGTGCAAATGTCAACACAGTGAAAAAGGCAAATAATGTCTCAGTATTATAACGAAAATAGTTTTGACCTGAAGAATATCCTGAAAGGGTCTCAGGGACCCCCAGAGGTTCGTAGATCACATTCTGAAAACCACTGGTTTAGATACAACAGTAAATAAATTTTAAAACTCAGTAAGTGCGACGAGATTAAGTCTGAAAAAAAAATCCAGTAATGAATGATCAATAAATGATGAATGACAGAAAATAATACAATCTAACTGACTACTACTTATTTGTTTATAAATTTTAAAAGGCAAGAGACGAGGAAGCAGTATAAAAGTATATAAAGCTACATAGAAGTAATGAATGATCAATCCAGTAATCCAGTAATGAATGATCAATAAATGATAAATGACAGAAAATAATACAATCCAACTGAATACTACTTGTTTATAAATTTTAAAAGGCAAGAGACGAGGAAGCAGTATAAAAGTATATAAAGCTACACAGAAGTGTCCTGTCCTCTCTTTTTTTCTGATAGAAAGACTAAATTACATAAATTGGCATTAACTATGATAAAAAGAACATTGCATCTGATCCAGTAGAGCATAAGGAATTAACAGAAACAGTCTAAATTGAATTTTTAATTCTTCCAAGGTGATACAGCTTCAGGATTGAAATGAGCATATGAATTAAATAAAGTTAATTTTTAAAATGAAAACCAGATATGCTTAAGCTAGTTCCCTTCACTGAATCAGTCTATCCTTCATTTTGACACAGATTTGTTACTGAAATGTTTCCTGACTCCTAAACTAAGGGATTTCCTTAAACTAAGGGATTTTCCTAAACTAAGGGGTTTCCTCCGGGAAACATCATAGGTAAAATATCGTCGGAAGTTTAACCAATTATCTCATTTTTCAATCAAAGTTTTAGAGGAAATAAATAGAGAATACAGAAATTTTGGCACTACAGAACTCACTCACAGACTCCCTGAAATGCTTTTATAGACATGTAAAATTCCACAATAACACGAACTGTAAGAAAGAGTTGGAAATAAAAAGCTGGGAAGACTATCTACCTCTTTCACATCCAGAATTAACTTGTGCAGTTCTCTCTCAAAATTATGATTCCTTGGTATATTTGTAATGAATTACAAACTGTTTCCAAAGCAAAAGCTGTTCAAGCAAATATCTATGTTAGACACATTCTTTGCTAATAACCCCACTACTGTTCCCACGTGCTATAGCTTATTACTCTAACAATTCCCTCAATCAGTATTACCAAATGCTTTTTATAATTTCTCACTTGGCAATGAGAGTAAAGTCACTATTCTGGTTCAAACCACCCACAGAGTATATCTTCAAATCAAATCAAATGCTGGTATTACATGCTGCTGCTCAGAAAATTGGTTTTGGAAACATTACACCTGCCAGCTGACTTATCAACAGTGCCTATAGAACTGACACCAACTTAAAGGCAATAATCGGACCAGAAAAGAGAAAAATATACTACTACTGCCATCTGTGGTTTATGCTTGAATAGTTTCTCTGGTGTAAACAAATTGAATGGTGCAGAGTTGGCAATTACGATCCAAAGATCTCATCATTTGAAGATACTTTTAAAAGATATTAATATAACAAATTGTAGAATTTAGCATAAGATATAAGAACCTGATTTACTATTTGAGCTTATTATATAATGCTGATGGAGAAACCACGAAATACCTTGAAATTTTTTCTACTGCACAAAGGCTAACTTTTGTTTTCCCAAAACACACAATCCTAAAGAAATTCAAAAACCTGAATGATTCTTGTGAATTTATAATCAGGATAGTTTCTCTTTTGAAATAGTGACTGTTAATACTAAAATATCCCCCATAGTTTTTAAAGCAAAAATTATATTTTTTTAAAAATCAAGGAATTTTCTACTTAGACATAAGAGGTTTGCCACGAAAAAACTTTTGAGGGTTCAATTATTCCTATAATTTTTTTAAGATCAAAAATTCCAAAATGCAAATGAAGCCTCAAAGTAGGCTATTTTCACAACTTATTTTCTCTTGGTTTGCTTTCTCAAATGACAACCACTGTAGCTTGGGGATCAAAAGGTTCGGTGCAGCTGGGGGTGGGGAAAAAAGCAATTCAGCTCACCAGCAGCCAGCTGAGGAAATCCTGGTCCATTCCCAAACTAAATCACTGTTAATTAGAATTACCGGGATGCACTAGTAAAGTCTTATTTAAATAATCATAACCAGCGGGGAAAAAAAAGTCTTTCTTGACAAGCTGTTCTACAAAGGCTACTGTTTAACAGCAGGTAATAAAAAATGAAAAACTAAGGTAGAAAATGTTCTATTCTCTCAAATAAAATTCTCTCTTCTGTAGTTATTTCTAAACCACACTGAAAAGCAGGTTAGACATCTCAATAGTTTTCTTCTAATTTTCCATTACCTAGAGTGGTTTAACACCCTTATCTTTACAAGCTGTGTTGGAAAACAAGCAGTAGAAGACTAGGCTTGATTACAGGAATACTGTATATCAACCAAAGTTACATCCAGAGACGTTTTTAAGTTTAAGATTAAGCTCAGCTGAATCAGAAACTTCAGCTCTAAAAGCCCAACACACAAAACAGAATTATGTGCTCAGTACCAGACCCCCCCTTGCCAACTTTTAATAATTTTGGTATTTCTGGACCATGGTTATCAATCAAAGGCATCCATAAACCCTTAAATTACCTGAGCCAGGGAAAACTTAAAAAACAAAAAAAAGTTGACATTAACAACACAAAAGTTTGAAAGAAAACATTTTCCTTCTTGGTTTTGGAAATATTTCCAAAGTGTACTCTTTGTAATCACTACTTATATGGCAATATTAGATAGCTACTTCCTGTTTAAAACTATTTCAAGGACACTTACTCTTTGCTGAAATGCAAGAGTTTTATCTGTTAATTCAGAAACTTTGATTTTTCTGACTCTGGCCCTTTTCACATATAAGATGACTGAAATCTAGTTTGCACACAAAATAAGGCATTTTTATTGTCCTACTTAAAAAATATATTTGACTAACAATGTAAAACTTATTCTTTAAAGGCATCTTCCTAAATTTAACTTGCAATTTAATTATAAGCATGGAAGAAATGAAGAGAGAAGTGTCATTTAATTTGGCTATAACCCAAAAAGTAAACATAAGAGAAAATCATGACAAGGACCCCAAGATCTGGATTAATTTGCTGACAATGAAGTCACCTAATGTGGGAAGGATCCTATCCTGGCTTTTTGAAATTCTGAAGCCAGAAGTTGCCATCTGAACACAATTCATTAATAGACCAATTTTTTTCAACACAAACCAATAAATATCTACCCATTTATAAAAATGAAGTGATGGTGTCTTACTACAGGATGAAGCTAACACAGCCCCAGGCCTCAAAACATGCAAGCATCAACAGCAATTTAAAGCCAACTCGCACAAGTACTAGAAGCGCTATAAGAAATATCCTTTACCAGTATTATAGTACAGCAGTTGACGTTTCAACCCACCATGCTCAACTATCTTAAAATTTGGTTTTTTAACAGAAAGTCTATCTTCCACCATCCCAGAAAAATAAGGAGGGAAAAATCAGAAACCAATAAATTGTGAATAAAATAGAGAAATGTATGATTTGGGCATAGTTTTGGAAATTTGCCAGCCAATCTTTTTCTTCATTAGCTCTCATCTAATAACTACCTTTCATGTGCTAACACGTGCACACACACACACACTTTTTGCTATAGAATTCAGAATGAATTATAGATAAGGAAGCACATCGTGATGACATGAACAAGATAATGCTCAGAAAGAATTCAGTGTATTGTACATCGGAGATTGGAAATGTGGTCATCTCCCACCTCGGCTGCACAAAATCACCAGTGAATCTGTTCACTGTTGCCTTTCAGTGGTCTTTGGAGGTCACCCAAACTAACCCCACCGCAAAAAACAAAAAACAAAAAAACCCTGCGTGCTATACATACTAAGGAACAAATGTACTACAGCATGCATTATTTTTTTTAAGTAGAAATAAAAATTCTGAGGTGACTCCAAATTAACTTAATTTTAAAAGCCACAGAACTGAAAAGTTAAACTGCCATGTGAAATATCTGCTATTTATTTTCAGATATAAACACTAAGATGGCATGGTCATAGCAGGAAAAAGAGCATCATGTTAGTGAACTTTTCCCCATTTCCTCTAAAGTGTAATTATATAAGATATGCTTTTAATTACTTATAATGGCTTATAACCTTCCTTTCTTTAAATATTTAAAAGTCTACTCCCTCATTCTCTTAAAATAAATTGAACAAATGCAATATTCAGCATATGCTTCCTCAAATCATTCATCTTCCTTTGAAACCCCAAAAGGGAGCAGTCCTCTCTTAACAACTAAATGAGTTCATGTTTGTTATGAAAACCTACAAGCAACAAATGAAAATAGCACAGTCAGCACAGAGAATTTCTGGAAAGGTGATGGTGCATAAAAAGGCTAGCAACTCGGTTGGGATAGAATAATAACCATTTAAAGGACTGTAAATTCAACATCAATGGCGTTTCCGGCAGAAAACATTTTTAAAATTCCACCTCCAGCTTATTTCTCATGACACAGACCAAAAGACCTCCTATCTAGATAGGTAACTCTTGCAAATGTTTCATACAAAATGGAAATCAGTCACTAGGATAAAAAGTCAGGAGAATTCATTATTTTCTGCTTAGAACTTAAGCAGTTTCATTTATTTTTGGAGAAAAATATTAAGAAGCAAAAAGAAAAAAAAGTGTCCACTATTCCAAAGGCAAACTTTTTTCTTTATCTTTTTTGGCAGTTTTTCTGTTAGCATATTTAGTTCATGAGTGCTAATGAACATATATTGTAAAACAGTACACAATGCTAGTTTTACATTGAAAAATAAAATATCCCACAACAGTCTAGTGATTCATGTTTTTTCTTTTAAGCCCACCAAGCTGCCAAAAGTTCCCACTGTGTTTTCAACAAAAAGAAAATATTATAACATTAACTTGGACTGATGTAAAATATTAAAGCCACCTTAGCCTAAATGGATTGCTCGATAACATTCTTTTAAATGGTTTGACCAATTGAGGAAATGAGACTATGAATGGGAAATCCGATTAACAATTAAAATTGCCATTGAGTTCTTTAAAATGTACTAATGAATAATTAACAACAAATGCAGTTCTCAGACTTCCCTTACACCAATATTATTCTCAAGTAGAACTGAAAGTAATGTCTGCAGTAAAATCCGTCATCTACATTATATGCACAGGTGAGTACAGGAGTGTTCACACATAGGAAGGCATCATAAAAATATACACACTAATGTGGGCTATAAGACAGATCTGGGGCTTGGGTAAAAAAATCAGCATGGCAAATTTTAGATCAGAATTTACAATATTTACAAATAAGAACCAAACCAAATCTCCATACGAACTAGCTTATAAAGTCAAAAGCATTAAAGAAATCCTTTGTTCCTATGATACTGTCACCTTCTACCCTAACTGGATTCCAGCCTCCTCCTTTGTGATAGGGGATTTTATTGATCTAAAACATGTTCACATTCAGAAATTAGTCTCCAAAGACACCCCACGGGACGGCTAGACACCACACACATCTCCAAAAAGAACAAGAGCTTTGAAAAGCATATGACTGTTTGATTAGCAACATCAAGCGAAGTTAAACAGGCTCTCTTTTAAACAGACTTTTTCCTTAACTGATAAAAATACCAGATCTACTGAATTAACAATCAATGTGTGATAAGCTAATAAACGTATGAAGCCGCAGATCCAACCCAAGATTTCTCTCCTCTGTAGCTCCTCGTTCATTCATCAATTGAGCGCCTAAGTGACCTATTTTCAGGTTACTTTCCTCACACCTGCCAGGTCACTGTCCTGCTTGAGAAACTTCTTGCTGAAGCAATTAATTTTTAGTGCCTCCTAACTGTCCCGGGTGTTTGCATTCAATTTGAAATCTGTTACTTGTTAGACACTGTTCAGTCCCAGATCTTTCACAGAATTGCGAGTTTATGGCGCAGAGAGGGGAGGAGGCACGGATCTGTGAGAGCCTGCCCTTTATTCGGAAATGAGGAGATGTGAAAGGTGGAAAGCAGGGCAAATAAATAAATAAATCGGGTTTGCCGCCGGAGCGTTTGCCGGCCGGTACGAGCACCCTTTGTAATGCAGGCCTCCCGGGGCTATCGCCTGCGCTAATTGCTCCAGGGCGCTTTCCAAGTTCAAAAGTTCACCTTTTACGACCTCACAAAAGCTCCTTACACGTTACCAATAAAAACATTCCGCGGCAAACACCGAGGGGGAAAATATCAAACAGATACAAATAAAACACCCCGCAGGGGGAGGGCGCGAGGAGGGGGAAGAGGGCGAGAAAGCCCAGAGGAACCTGAGGACCCGGCCCGGACGCGGGGCCAAGGGGAGAGCGGTACGCAGGACCCGGCCGGGCCAGGTAAGGAATTCTCAGCACCCGAGGTCCGGGCTCAGGAAAGGGAGAAAGGGACCAGAAGAACTGAGGCTGGGCAAGTGCGGACCGGGACCTGCCGGTAGGAGCCGGGAAGAGGCAGGTGTCCCGAGCCCGCAGGAAGTCGTCGCCCAACAGAGAGGCGGCTGAGCAGAGACGTCGGGGAAGCTGAGGCGCGGGAGAAGGAACAGGCATGAAGAGCTCCGAAAAAGGAAACGACGGGGGACACCTAACGAGCTAAGGGTCCGCGCAGAGGTGGGAGGCTCGCAGTACTAAGAGTGAAGGAAGCGCGGGGCTGCAGAGGGGAATAGGCTCTAGGAAGGTGCGGGGTAGCAGGGTGTGGAGTCGGGTCCGTAGGGCAAGAAGGGCGCGACCGCGGAAGGAGGAGGGACCCGCGTGGGGGAGGGGATGCCCCCACTGACCGGCCGCGAGGGGGGATCCGCGCCGGGGGGGAGGGGAGGACTCGACTCTAAGGATACCGGGGGAGGGGGAGAGGGGTCCGCGCTGAGGGGATGGGGGAGGGAGAATTGGCGCTGAGGGGACGGGGGGAGGGGAGGCCTGCGCTGAAGGGACAGGGGGGAGGGGGGAAACGAAGCTCGGTGCTGAGGGAACCGGGCAGGGGAGGGCCCACACTGAGTGAGACGGAGGAGGAGAGGGAGGGTCGGCGCTCAGAGGGACCGGGGTGAAGGTCCACTCTCAGGGGCCACCGCGGCTTCCCAGAGCGAGAGTCGACCGAGAGGAGGGGGATTCCTGCTGGAAGGACAGGAGGCCGGTTCTTGCTTGGCCCAGGCTCTCCAGGCCCCTCACCCACCATTGCGCGGTGGCGGAGGGAGCGCGGCGGGCGGCTCCAGGAACCCCGCCGAGCCCCCGCCGCCTCCCCCTCCGCTGGGCGGCCGTTCGTCCCGCTCCATGCGGTGGTGCTCAGGGCCCGCGCTGGGTTCGCTGCTCCGCCATGACCGGCTCCTTCGTCGTCGTTGCCGTCCGCCGGGGGGAGGGGGCTGTCAGGGGCCGGCGGGCTCCCGGCCGCGGCGCTCTCTGGCCCCCGAGCCTCCCGGCTCCGCGCCCCTCCGCGCCGCGCCCCCTCAGCACTGGCCAGCTCCCTCCCCTGACGTCACGCGCCGCTGCTACGCACGGCCCTGCGGGGCACGCTGGGAAATGGAGTCCGCCCGGCGAGTCCGGCTGCGCGGGACCCTACCAACTGTAGGGGTGGGAGGAAAGATAAGCAGCCCTGAGGAGGGAAAGTGAAGGCCTATAGACATCACAGACCCTGATAAAACTTCTGAGAAATATTTAACAAAAGGTTATTCCAGGGCCTTTTCTTTACTGTAATTTATCCGAGGTCAAATCTCCCTATGACCCTCGTATTCCCCCGTTCTAACAATGAGTCTTTCCAAGGAGGCGGATCACGAAGGAGCCCGGGTGAGCACGTGCAACGAAGCCCAGCCCTGTGGGCGTGGCCCCGGGAGGCGGGGCTTGGAGGTATTCACGAGGGTCTTCCTCCGCGGCTGCAGGGCAAATTGGACCGGAGATTAAAGGACAGGAGTTTCACTTGAGGTGACTGCGTTCGTATGCAAATGGAATTTATACAGCTTTGCTTTCCGGGGTAGTCTTTAAAGCCTTTTACCTACGGGTGGGCGGGAAAAACTAAAGTTTTTCTCCCTCCTCTTTCATTTTCCCCCTGCCCATAGAATCGATGAGCAAACTAAGCTCCCGGCCATTGATGCCGTTAAAGAAAGCTTCAGGCTCTTGACTCCAGGTGTCTTGGAGCTCTCCGTTTAAGAAAGGCCTCTTTACTGGCCTTGTTCGCCTTTCCCTCTCCTCAGTTTTTCTATCTGTAAAATGGGGTCGGAATAGGAAGTGAGTCCAGTTGGAAGATCCCAAACCCTGCACCCTAACCCCCGCCTCAGTTTCCGAAGCTTTCCAGGAGCAAAATCCTGGATTTTGCAGTGTCTCCGCTGCTCCCGGCTGAACCCACCTCCCGCGGCCACTAGGTGGCGCGCGGCTACTGGCCACTGGGCCTGCCGGAGTGTCCACTCTCAGCGACCCCCTCAAGGAGGAACTCTTCGCGGCTGCCGCCCAGTGTCTAAGCCCTACCTGGCCTGCTTAAAGACAAAGAACAAGAACACTGGTATTTTGCCTGCCTCTACTCTGCCGGGTTATACCGCAGCTTCCTCACTGGCCGCTCATTGCCCGCCCTCCCATCTCCCCACCAGCCCCGCCAATCCTTTGGCTTCTCTGTGTCGTTCCTTGCTTAATTTTAAGTCCTCATCCTCGCATTCGCATCCCTGTCTGTTCTGACCCCTGCCCACATTCCTCACCACACCCATTACCTCACCTGCTATGCAGGAGGATTTGCAACGCTTCCTTGCACTTGCCGGTGGCTGTTCCTTACCAACATGGGTTAACATGTATTTCACCCTTAATCTGTGCCGGCCACTGTTCTGAAAGATTTACATTGACGCTATGTCGTATAAGCCTCACACGGCTCTATCAAGTAGCTCCAATATTGTCCTTAACGTACACTAGTGAAATCACCGAGGACTGATGGGGATTGCAACCCGTCAGTCAAATACCATGACCTGAACCCTTGGCTCCTTCAAGCTGGAATGTTACTGACTTCACCCAACTCATCCTCAAATTCCTATTCATCTTTCAAGATCCCGTTCAAATATTTCTTCAGTGACACCTTCCTGAATACCTCCCACCAAGGGACAATTAGATCTCCTCTGTGTTCCCACACAGAGCTCTCACGCAGCTCTGTTGAGCTCTCTGTGATTGCTTCCCCGCCACCGTTCCTGAGCCACAGAGGACCCGCAGCTCCCCCAAAGACAGGGAGCAATGCTTCTGGAGCTGGCCAGTGTGACAAGGAGAGGAGAGCCCTTAGCTTTGGGGGGAGGGAGGGAACAGAGGAGATGTGTCCTCTGGGCCATAACCTCAGCCCTGGGTTCTGAAATATGTCGGGACCATGTGGACTTCCTAGGGCCAGAATTTCCCTTTCTGTCACAGGCCTCGAGGTAGTGAGTTCCCCTTCTCAGGAGATCCAGTCAGCGGCTAAGTGGCCCTGCAGCCCTGGGGTTTCAGTTGTGGGTGAAGTCGGCCCTCAAAGATGGGCAGAAGAGTTCGACCAAACGCTCAGTCCCTGGAAACATCTCTTCCCCATCTTCATACTCCAGCTCCGTCGTTCCTTCCTCCCAGAAGGCTGCCCAGACCAGATCCCCCTGACTAGTCAAATCCCTGTATTCTCACTGTCAACATTATAACCCCAACTGCTGAGCACAGGGCCTGCAGGTAGTAGACACTCAGTAAATAATTGCTGACTGTGTAAAAGAATGAATAAAAACAGACCTGACTTTTCTACTTAATAACTATGTGACCTTGAGTATGTTACTTCTGAGCCTCAGTGTCCTGGTTTCTAAGGGGGGAGGGATAATAATGTCAGTTGCTGCCTGACAGGAATGATATGAGAATTAAATGACACAGTGCGTGCATAGCAATTAATATAAGGTTTGTCCTAAAAAAAAATTGAACCTGTTACTAATGTTATTTAAAGAGTGATCCGAAATTCCAGATAACTTTCTTCTCAAAATGCTTCTGGGAAGAGTCAAGTAAGGGAAATGACCCCAGCCACTGTCCTAAGCTTATAGGGCCCTATTAGGAAGGCACCTGCTAGGTCTTCTAGGCGACTACTATGGGGCCTTTTCTCTAATTTCTTTACATCTCTCTACATTGTCCTAACAAGCCTAAGTCAGCACATTCACAAGTATTTTCACAGTACAAATGAGACAGGCTAAAAAAAGATGTAAAAAGTATTCCAACTACCTGCAGGACTCAAGACAGAAGAGCTGGAAAGGAAGCCACCTAAGGATAAGGAGGGATCTGGGGGAATGGTCCTGTGGTCAGAGGCAGAGACAGGCAAACAGGACCAGACAGAGATACAGCTAAGAGTAAGGTAGGTATGAGCCTCATCATGGGGGCCTTGCCCTATGGTGGAGGAGGCAGACACTCATCAAATCAAATAATCACACAAACCCACAATTGTATATAAGTGCTACAACTGAGAATGCCCTTTTAAGTTCCAGGTGCTGTGAGACTGTGTGACAGGTCTCATTCTATTCAGGGGTATTGATCAGGGGAGGCTTTCTGGGATAAGGAGCACTAAAGATTGGAAGGATGAATCGGAGTGAGTCAGACTGGGTGGAGAGAAAGTTTCAGGTGCGAGAAACAGCATGTGCAAAGGTCCCATGGCCAAATCAGAGTTTGGCACATTTGAGGAACTGAGATAGTGCATGGTGACTGGAGCCCACTGAGGAAGAGAGAAGCGCAGGAGACAAGGGTAAAGAGGGGGCAGAGAAGACCCTCAGGTCATGTGGAGAAACAGCCAGCAGGGGGCAGATTTCCTCTGGTGACACTAGCCTTGCTCTTCCATGGCCTACCTAGAGGGTAGGAGCCTGGCTGTATCCAGAGAAGGGGATGAGAAAGGGAACCCCTTCTTGGTTCCATTAGTTTTAAGTACATTTTGTCTATTTTTTGAGTTGATAGGATGCACATTACAAAATACACAAGATGCAAAAAAGTATTCAGTGGAAATTCTTACTCCAATTCCTGCCTGCTGGATCCCCTCCTTAGAGATAACCACCATCTGGTTTATTGTCTGTCCTTTCAGAGATAGTCTATGTACATAAGAACATACACAATATTTATTTTTCACAATAACCTAGCCCTGATTTTGATACCTCCCCAGGGGATCCCTAGTTCTGAAAGAAGCTTATTAGTACTGAACATTTACCACATGTATGATACTTTAATTCAGCTGAAAGTTTTGGGGCACTAGACCTTGTGCTAGGTCAGTGGTTCTCAAACCTTAAATCCTCTAGAGGTCTTGTTAAAATACAGATTGCTGGGGCCGGTTCCCCAGAATTTCTGATTCAGTAGGTCTGTGGTGGGACCTGAGAATTTGCATTTCTAACAAGTTCCCAGGTGATGCTGGGGGCGGGGGTAGAAGGACCACATTTTGAGAATAACTGAGCTGGCTGCTCCTGGGGGGGAAACAAAGTATATGCTGCACTGGTGGTCTTATTTCTCTCCACAAGGGAAGGCGTGCTCTACACAATGCCAACAAAAAGTTCCATTCGGTGATCAATTCTATGAAGGAAAGGGGGGCAGGGGGCAGTTCTTAAGGGGGAAGTATTTGAGGGGCACGATAGGAGTGAGGGTGGCAACATTTAGGGCACAAATACAAGTTCCTTTTTGTGCAGTTGAAATTTACAAGCCAGGTAAACATATACCAGTGGGACTCTTGGGCTGTGGGGAGGAGTCACCTACAGTGACAGTGTGGAGAGAGAGGGGAAGGGGGTCCGGCCCCATAGATGCGCAGAGGAGGAAGGGCCTGCAAAGAACCCTGGGAGAGCGCCCTAGGTGAAGTGCCAGGGAAGTTCAGAGGGAAACCGAGGGAGGAGAGGGTTTGAGAAGGAGGCGTGACCAAGAGCCGTGGATTCGGGGAGGGTGGAGAGGCACCGCCTTCGATTTGGTTTCAGGGGGGTCTCGGGCGGGGACCTCAAAAAGGCCTCTCGGTGGAGTAGGGAGGCCAAAGACTCCTGGAGCGAGAGAACGGGAGGGGAATCTGGGGAGTGGGCGTCCATGCATTTTCTTTCGGAAAGTTTTGCTGCCTGGGGAGCAGAGAAATCAGGCGCTCCCTGGTGGAGGATGGGGAGGAGGGAGGGAGTTCAAAAGGTGGGAGCTACTGGAGTTTGGCTGGGAGCTGACAGGAGGGATCCGGGCGGGAGGGGAAATGGAAGATGCGGGAGAGAGGGGCTGAGCCGCGGGAGGGCTGGAGAGGGCAGGGCTCCGGGAGCGCAAGGGGACGGCTCCGCGGGCGCAAGGGCTCGCCTGCCCTGGGATCATCGCGCATTCGAACTTTACAACCACTCCAAAAGAAAAGCACTATTTTCCCCATTGTACGCATGAGAACATCAAGCCTCAGAGAGGTGAAGGGCCCCGCCCAAGGTCCCCCATCTCACAGGACAGCAGGAGCTCAGTTTGTGTGAGGAGCCCGTGCTCCTCTCGCCGGCCCGGCTGCTCCTGCGGGCTCCGAACAAGACCCTTTACTGAGTCCTTGCAGGGATGCCCTTTGGAGAGCGGCGCGGCGGCAGAGAGGCCCGGCGGAGAGCCGGGTGGGGGGTGGGGGGCGGGGTGCCCCCTCCGCCCTGGCTCCGCCCCCGGCGGCTGCGGAGGGGGCACGAGGCGGGCAGCTGCGGGCGGCGGCGCGGTGCTCTCAGTGCGGCCAGCGCTTCCCAGCGTCCGCGCCCGGCCGACTGTGCCCGCCGTGCCGGTCGCGCCATGCCCGCGGCTGCCCGCCCGCTCCGGCCCCGGCCGCAGGCCCTGCTCCTGCTGCCGCTGCTGCTGCTGCTGCTGCTGCTGCCCGGCCCGGTGCGCGCCGACAGTAAGGTACGCGCGCCTCTCCGACCCGGCGCAGCTCGGTGGGGAGTCAGGCGCGAGGGGGCGCTGCGGCGAGGGGTGCGGGCCGAGGAGGGTGCCCGGAGTGGACGACCCAGTAGGAGGAAGACCGGACCCGAGACTTAGCACGGAAGCCGCAGGGACCAGCACCCGGGAGAGGACTGCGTGGGGGAAGAAGCGCTGGAGATGATAGGGGTGCTTGGGTCCCGGATCCTGAGGAAGGGGCGCTGGAACTCTGTCCGATGCGCCGAGGTCCGCTGAAACCCAGGGAGGGGATTCCCAGGAGCGCTGGGCAGGGGCAGCCCGGAATGGCTGACAGTTTCCATGGGAGGCTGACCACGTGGGGGGCGACCACCTGGGCAGCTGTTACCCGGTGACTTCCAGGTTTGCAGCAGGCCCTGGGCCAAGATTTTCAGGCTGTGTTGGGGACCCAGAGTCATCCCCAGTGAACTCAGATGGCCACTCCCCTGGCCTCTGATGCTCTTGCCAGGAATCCTGTGCACCCTCCGGACGACTATGACTCTCCAGAAGTGACCTGAGCTGTTCTCTGCTGTGGCTAAGAGCATCTGCTCTGGTGTCAAGCAGACCTGGTTTCAAATCCCACACCCATCCCTCAGCTGGTGCCTTTACCTCTCCAAGCTTCCATTTGTTCACCTGTAAATATGGGAAGAATAATAGTAGCCACTCCCCGCAGTTGATGTTCTTTAAATTCATTGAGATCGTGCCTGTAAAATGTTTAGCACTACACCTGGCACCTAGTAGGTGCCCAATAAATGATACTGTGATTATGAAATCTTATCACAGGGACCCCTTCAGGGTGTTCTAGAAATGACCCTGTGAGGATGGTAGGGTTCTGCTCACAGAGAATGAGGGACTTCTCTGGATGTGTCACCAGGCTCTTTCCTGGTGGAAGGTGAGTCTGCCCTGCCAGTGGGCAGGTAAAGGGCAGAAGCCACTAGCCACATGGTAACATCCGGCACCAGCAGACCCTCAGCCTAGGCAGGAAAGCTCCCATGTGCAGTCCTGACCATGTATTCCGGAGACAAGGAGGGAGTGAGTATCATTCCCACTTTACAGATGGGAAACTAGGGTCTGTAGAGATGCAGATGGCTTGTGTATCAAAAAACCTAGGTTCTGGCTTTTCTCTATTATTCTTTCTGTGACCATGGGTAAGTCACTGCCTGTCTCTGGGCTTCAGTTCCCCCATCTGAAAAACAATGTTCCCTCAACCTCTCTTCCATATGGGCCCTCTAGGATGCCCTGATGTGTCTCAGAAAGGAGAGAACAGATGAGCAAAAAAACCCAGATAACCCGATCAGTGCTTTGTTGCCTCTCATATCTCTGGCTGGGATATTTGGTCTTGGGCATCCTGTAAGATTGGGCTGTGCAGAGGACTGTACAGCTTGTGGGGGAGGGCTCACATTCAAAACAAAGCAAAGACAAAGAAAACCCAACACCCTGTTTATGTAGTGAATCAGCCAAACACTTGCTAGGTTGGGGGTGTGTGTGCCTTTAGTTGTCCCAGGACAAGCTGGGGCTGGTGGGGTGGGGAGGCACGTCCTACAGTGTGGAGGATCAAGCAGCTGGGGACTTAGCACAGCCCTCCCCCCCCATTCCTCCCACCCCCGCACCACTTCAGCCAGCTGAGAAAAATAAAAATCAAGTGATGGGTGAATTTACTCTGCATTCCTTAGCTCAGCCAGACTCCTGCTGGCTCTGCAGAGAGGGCTGTTTTCATTATCACCCGCTCCCTCCCCCATAACAACCCCTCCTTCCTCTCCAAGCTTGTCCTAATTTTCCGGGGGTTGGGGATGAGCCCTTCCAAGGACCAGCCTGGAGCTTGAAGTCAATCTAGGGCCTGAAGGGTTAACTTGGCCCCTCCTCAGGCTTCCTGTTCCTGGGAGGTCCAATCTCCCTACTACCAGATACATTCAAGGATACAGGGGCAGCTCACCCCCAGGACTTGCCACAGAACTTCTTTGGTCTCCTCAGCCAGCTCCTTGTTCAACGTGTTTTAATTTCATGTTTATAGCAAGGTCTCTCCTAAACAGGATTTGAAGTTTCCATCTAAGGAAGCGTTTTGTCCAGGCGGGGGGTAGGAGGGGGAGCTCACAGCTTCCCTGGTATTTCTGAAGGGCTGCCCAGCTTGGAGGTTGGGATGGTCAGACAGGTAACCATATGACACTAGGGCATGGTACCAGAAACCTCTGAGAACCTACTTTTTGCTTTGTGTTCTTGAAATATAGCTGAGAATTCCCCATCTATACCTCAGTTTCCCCATCTGTGAAAAAGGCTGCTGGTGCCTCACTTTCTCTATGCATCCAGGGGTGGGAAGGGGGGGTTTTGGCCAGTGCTGTTCAGGGGCCTGAGGACAGAGGAAAGGCCAAGACCTGTGGGAGCCAGGCCAAGACCTGTGGGAACCGGGCCAAGGGAGAAGAAGGGACTGGAGCAGGCAGGTATTGGTGTCCTGGCTGGATCAGATGTTCCAGGCCAGGCCTGTCCATGTCCCGGCGCTTAGGTGTTGCTGTGCCTCTGCTCTGGGAGTTTATGCCTGTGGGTGTAATTGGAAACAGGCTCCAGAGCAGGCAAGGGCTGCGTAGTGATGGAGTTCTCCTTCTGTGCACAAAGAATGTGAGGCCAGGCCAGGCCCCACCAGGTCTCTCTGCAGGGAAGGTCTTACCCCAACACTCCCTTTGGCTGGGGCATCCAGGACAAAGCCTTGAGGAGCATCCTATATGCCAAGCCCCATGCCCAGCACTTACATCTAGAATCTTACACAACCCTCCTGCCAACACTCAAGGTTTCTGTGGTCCCTCCCTATTGGACAGACTTGAACACTGAGGTTCAAAAGAGTCAGATTTGAGGGCTAGTCACTTAGCTCAATTGGTTAGAGTACAGTGTTATAACACCAAGGTCAGAGTTTGGATCCATACAGGCCACCAAAAAAAAAAAAAAAAAAAAAGTCAGGTTGGGGCTGTTCAAATACCCCAGACAAAGGGAACTTGAAGAGTTTGGAGACGCCTGGATTGAATTTGGAGATTCTCGGTCTTTAGGGAGCATCTAAATGGACTGGGGAGCCTGAAAGAGTCTGAATTGTGGGGCATGGAGTAGGGCTAGGTGTCTGCATTTTCCAAGTGCCGCCCAGGTAATGTCCACCAGTCGAGAACTTCTGGAGGTGATAAGGAGCTATGGAGGTTTGTGGAGCAAGAGAATAACATAGATCATCAAAGAGGAGCTTTTGGAAGATTAATCTGGTAGAGAAGAAGCTGCTGTATTGTCCACACAGCAGTTAACGCGGCCTGAACTCGGGCTGTGGCAAGGAGTGGAGAGCAGGGGACAGAGGTAGGAGCTTTATAGGAAGAAGAACCAGAACATGATGTTGACAAGTTATTCAGGGTAAGAAGGAGACTTAGAGATCTGGGTTGGAGAGGAGAGTAGGTGGGCCCAGGTTTGGGAGAAGGTGCTAGGTCCAGTCTTAGATGGATTGGGTTTGGGGTGCCTATGGGCATCCAGGGGGAAGTGTCCATCTGGCAGTGTGGAAACCACCTCATGGTGAGGCTGGGCTGGCCATGAGAGAAGAGGGCAGACCCAACCTCAAGATGACACAATTTCAACCTTTTCAGTTACTAGAACATGTTACAGCTTGAACTCCCTCCCCCCTATTCTGGCCAGATTTATCATCTCTCCAGAAAAATCTCAAGTACACCCTCTTGCCATCTCATTGCAGGATCTCCTTGCAAATACCTAGGGACCTTTTTAATCACAAACCACCACCCACACTTCTGGGGGCTTTGGCAGCAGTGTGTGCTGAGCATGGCTACAGGGAGAGATGGGGAGCAGAGGCAGGGACTTTCCTGCTTGGCAGCAACTCTAGCCTTCATACCGAGGACTGGATGGGCCAGGCCCAGGGGGAGCCCCAGGTCCTGTATTCCCCAAAGCTCCGTTCTCTGCAGACCCATCTGTCTCAGCTCATTTGTTGGTGGAGAAACCCTTTCCTGGTGGCCATGGGTGGTCATGGGTGGGACAACATGTAAACCAAAGTTTGGAGTCCGGCTATGCTGTGTGACCCTGGGCAAGCCCCGAGTCTTCTCTGATGCTCAGCTTTCTCCTCTCTAAGATGGGGTTGTAATGAGAGCAAAGAGAGGTAGAAAATGATGAGCAGATGTGAAGGGGGTCATCAGTAGCGATTTTAATAGCAAGTGCCACTTAGACAGCATTTATCTGTGCCAGGCTCCAGGCCAACTGCTCTGCTGCATGTACGGACTCACAACACGTTGTTCTCCCCATCGTACAGAAGAGGAAGCTGAGGCCCAGAGGGTTCGAAGCCACGCAGGGAGGAGGTGTGGGAGCTGGGATTTGAGCCCGGGTCTGGCTCTTCACCATGGTGCTCTGCTGCATCCAGTCAAGCACCACAGGACGTAGCAGTCACAGAATGGAGAACCCGGACTCCTGACTGTCTCAGGGCCTTGGCTGCCCCCATCAGGAGGTAACACCTCATCTGAGGAGGGAAGGAATGTCGCGATCTGATGTGGAGGCTGCTGCTGGCAGGGGCGGGTGTTGTGAGTATGGGTGGGTCCCCAGGAGGCCTCTCTGGCCTGGCCTCACAGAACACACCTATATCTACCCACTGGGCTCTTGACCCCACGTGGGGGAGTGGGTGGGGCTGGCAAGGGGTCCCAGCAGCATTGGGAAGGGGCCCAGGAGTCCCAAAGGGAAGGCAGAGTTAGGACGCTAGCAGAGGCCTAAGGCATGTGCAGGACCCAAGCCTGGCTGTCAGTGTTCACAGGCAGGGGAGAATTGGCCCACAGGGCCCAGAGTACACCTCACCCACAGAGAGCCCAGGACAGAGCTTCCACCCAGAGAACCCCCTTCCCCATCCGCCTCACCTCCCATTTTCCCCTGCCCCCTCCACAGGCTGCAGAAAAAGCAGAGGACTGGAAGTCCAGCCAACCTGGGTTCCTCCCTTGAAAAAGTCATCTGATGGCTCCAGAGCTTAGTTTCCTCGTCTGCAGGACGCTGCTAAGAATATCGATCAATGCATCCACATGGAGAGACAGCTAAACCCCTTTCAGGATTACTGACAATAATAATACCAGCTATAAGATACACAATACTCAGTGTGCTCCTGAGCATTTTACTGGTATTCCATCTCTCAGTCCTCACACAGTCCTTTTTTGGGTAGGCACTAGTAGTACCCTCATTGTACAGATGAGGAAGCTGAGGCACAGAGAGTTTAAGTAATCCACCCAAGAGCACACAGCTATAGGTGGCCATGGCTGTGTCCCTAACCACTGCCCCCCACTTCCCCAGCACTCAGTGAGTGCTCAGTAAGTGTGTCCTCCTGGGACTCTGGGCCATAGTCTTGCTGCCTCCATCTGCCATCTGTCCAGCAGCAGCCCAAGTGAGCTTCCTGTGACATAGATGCGACCGTGGTTATCCCCTACTTGTTGTCTTTTTTCTTTCTTTCTTTCTTTTTTTTTTTTTGGCATCTGGCTGGTACAGGGATCCAAACTCATGACCTTGGTGTTACAAGGCTGTGCTCTAACCAAATGAGCTAACGAGCCAGCCCTCTCCCCTGCTTAAAACCCTTCCATGACTCCCCAGCATTTTCAGGAAGAAGGCAAAATCCTCAGCCAGCTTTCAGGACCCTCCAAGACCCCAGTCACACTGCCTGCTACCCCAGGCCCTCAGAAGCACCAGGCAGAGTGAACTGACTCTAGGCCCCCCAGAGAACCAGGCTCTTGCTTATTGATTTGCTCTCCCTGGAATGGCCTCCACCTTAAAGATGTCCTCCAAGGCCACCCTTCTCCGAATGGTCTTCTCTATGCTCTCAGAGCTCACTATACCAGCTCCTCCCATGGCTGAAAAGGTCAAGAATACACCTTGATCTATTTCTTCTGGAACCCCAACTGTCACAAGGGCCCAGCAGAGGCCAGGGGCTCAAGCAGGTGTTTGAGGGCTTAGAGCAGACATGGAGTGCTTAAGGCCCTTCCCTAGAGGGCCCTGGGATACTCTTATAGGCACTGAGCTAGACAGAAAGTCCAAAGGAGCCGTGAACTCACCTGGGTCCCGGTGGCTTTGGTGAGAGCTGAGTAGCTGTGAGCCTGGTGTGTTTGTTGATTGAGCCGTGAATAGTATGTGCCAAGGGTCTGGAGCTCAGTGTGGGCTGGCTCAGCCAGCCAGGGTAGAAGCTGTCTGGGGCTCCCAATGCCCAATAGGCATGTCAGGGCAAGGCAGGCTGGAGGTGGTGACCAAGCCTAGCCCTGCTATTGATCTTACTGAGCTGATTCCTGTGGGCACAAAGTCCTGCTGCCTCCAGTGACCAACGACCACACCTGGATGCTGGGCGTGTGGCATCCCAGGATGGGATTGAAGGGGAAGAGGGGAGGGGAGGGAAACTACTAATCCCAGATCGTGTTATCTCATTTGATCCTCAGTATGAGGAGGCTGGGTATGGAGAATCATTCATCTTACCGTTGAGGGAAGGAGGCTCAGAGAGGTTAATCTGTTTAAGGTCACAAAGGGTGTGGTGGAGCAGGTCTGTAGGAGAAGTAGCATAGAGCAGTGATTGTCTTCTGGAGCCAGGTTCAAAGCCAGATGTTCTGCTTTGAAGTTGTGTGAGCTTGAGCATGTGACTTCACCTCTTGGAGCCTGTTTCTTTATTTGCATTAGTAACGGCCCACACTTAAGACACACTCAACGCGTGCTAGGCCCTGTTATTTACCTATATTAACTCATTTAGTTCTCATAACCCCATGAAGCAGGAGCCTATTTTACAGATGAGGAAACAGAGGCACAAAAAGGTTGAGTTTCCCACAGTCTCATCCAGGCTCCAGACATGTTCTTAACCCTGTGCTGTAGCCTGTCTGCAAAATGCAAGCTCATTTTCCCAACAGATATTTACAGAGCACTATTATAGGCCAGGCAGGCACTGTTCTGGGGATATAGGAGGGAACTAGACAAAATGCCTGCCTTTAATAGTGCCTATAATGGAGAAGGAGAGACAGAAAATAAGCAAATACAGATATAATATTTCCGGTGGTGGGCCGATCCCGTGGCGCACTCAGGAGAGTGCAGCGCTGGGAGCACAGCAGCGCTCCCACCGCGGGTTCGGATCCTATACTATACAGGGATGGCCGGTGCGCTCACTGGGTGAGCGCAATGCGGCTGGTCACAAAAAAGACAAAAAAAAAAAAAAAAAATTCAGGTGGTAACTGCAATATAGAAAAACAAAGCCACTAAATATGGGGTAGAGATTAACATGAGGTAAGTGGTCAAGGAAGGCTTCTTGGAGGAGGTGACATGCAAACAGAGAACTAAGTGACTTGAAGGAATAAGCCAAGGGAATATCAAAGTGAGGGCATCACATGCAGAGGTCCTGAGGCTGGAGTGGAGTGAGCCATCAGAAGGGAAGGGCAGTAAGAGGAGCAGGTTAGAGGGAGAGTGTCAGCTCACACAGGTCTTGAACGCCATGGTCAGGACTTTGCAGGTAACAGTACCCGCCCCCCCCAGGTATTATTAAAGGGCGTAATACATGTGAAACCTAGATATAGTAAGTGCTCAGTAAAAGATCTGCATTCATATTTTCTATTACTGTGGTAAAATACATATAACAAAAATTATCATTTTAAAGTGTACAATTCAGAGGCATTTGGTACATTCACAGTGTTGTGCAACCATCACCACTATCTAGTTCTAGAACATTTTCATCAACCCAAAAGGACACCTTGTACCCATTAAGCAGTCACTCCCCATTTCTTCCTCCCTCTAAGTCCCAGCAACCACAAATCTGCTTTCTGTCTCTGTGGATTTGCCTGTTCTGGATATTTTATATAAATGGGATCATACCATTATGTAGCCTTCAGTGTCTGGCTTCTTTTACTTAGCACGTGTTCAGGACTCAAACATGTTGTAGCCTGAATCAGTGCTCCATTCCTTTTTATGGCTGAATAATATTCCATCGTTTCTATACATTTGGTTTATTCAGTTGATGGGCATTTGGGTTGTGTCCACATTATGGCTTAATGTGACTAGTACTGCTATGAACATTCATGTACAATTTCAGTTCTCTTGGGTATATACCCAGGAGTAGAATTACTGGATCATATGGTAACTCTATGTTTAATTTATTGAGGAAACGCCAAACTTTTCCACAGCAGCCATTAATATTTTAAAGGGCTTTTATTTTTTGGTGGCTGGCTGGTTCCAGGACCCAAACCCATAACCTTGGTGTTGTAAGGCTGCGCTCTAACCAACTGAGTTAACCAGACAGCCACGGCCATTAATATTTTAATTGTTGTTGTTATTATACAGCCTCTATTTCCCTTTAAAGGCTGCTCCCTTCTCCACCACCCTTAACTGTCCCCCAACCCCACTCCTGCCAGGCTGGATTCTGCTACCTACTCCCCGCCCCCAAAGCACTGGCCTCAACTCACTGGAGCCCCTCTCCCCCACCCATCCCTGCAGATGTTTGGCGACACGGACCAGGTACGGATGACCTCGGAGGGCTCCGACTGCCGCTGCAAGTGCATCATGCGACCCCTGAGCAAGGATGCGTGCAGCCGGGTGCGCAGCGGGCGGGCGCGGGTGGAGGACTTCTACACGGTGGAGACCCTGAGCTCGGGGACCGACTGCCGCTGCTCCTGCACGGCGCCACCCTCTTCGCTCAACCCCTGTGAGAACGAGTGGAAGATGGAGAAACTCAAAAAGCAGGCGCCTGAGCTCCTCAAGGTAGACTGGGTGGGGTGGGGGCCGAACGGGTTCCTGTTATGGGCTGGTGCCGGGCTGACTTTCCAGAGAAAAGCCCACACTCGGAAGCAGGTGCTGTTACCACCCCATTTCTCAGATGAGGAAACTGAGGCTCCTAGAGGGGAAGCCACTTCTTACTCAATATCATTCAGCCAGTAAATGACAGAGTCAGGATTCTTTGGCTACTTTACTCAATATAGCCCCTTGATGTCTATTCCAGTGTCCTGTATTTTACCCAAACCAATTCATCTGTCAGCACCTGTCTGTATTTTAAATTGTGTGGCATTTTATTGTTTTTAATGTAGTAACATCGTGTCCTGTGTTCAAGCACTACCTGCCTGCCAGATGCTGTGCTAAGCTCCTTTTATACATTATTTCTCTGAATCGTTAAACCATTCTGTGAAATATGGAATCATTATCCTCGCTTTATAAGTGAGAAAACTCAGGTTTAGAGGAGTTAGGTAACGTGCTCACATAATGACAAGCAGCCTCAAGTCTATATCATACTTTTGTGTGAATTAGAAAAAGCTCCCCCATAGACAGACTACAAAGTAGCACCATCTCTAAGGGACACAGTTCTTTTTTTTTTTTTTTTTTTTTTAAAGATGACCGGTAAGGGGATCTTAACCCTTGACTTGGTGTTGTCAGCACCACGCTCAGCCAGTGAGCGAACCGGCCATCCGTATATGGGATCCGAACCCGGGGCCTTGGTGTTATCAGCACCGCACTCTCCCGAGTGAGCCACAGGCCGGCCCTAAGGGACACAGTTCTGTGCCAGGGCCCAACACCAGAATCCCTGGCTTGGTTAGGCACATGTGGGTTAGATCTCAGTCCCCACAGCCAACCTGGCACCTTTGTGCCATTCGTACCATGCTCATCTAGGTGAAGTGGGCCTGGTAGGGCTGGGATGTGAACCCAGGTCTGCTGTGTCCAAAGCAAGTGTTCTAAACCACCTTGCTCTCGTGTCTTTCTTTTTGTAAAGGACCAGTTTATTTGATGTCTTTGAAAGTACATTTTTCATTTATAAGATCTTCCAAACATGTGTTTGTTTTGCCTGTTAGGTGCCAAAAACTGTGAAAGGTCTGACATGTTACCCTACTTGCGAGCTAACAAGATAGCCTGCCAGTTTCATGGATGCTGGCAGAAGACACAAGCCTCCTGGGTCAAAGACAAAGGACTTTGTTACTCACAGCAAATCGACATTTTCTTACACTTGTTCTCCCAGCTCCAATTCCCATGGGGTGGTGCAGTGAGGGCCAGATAACACCTGCATACACAGTGGTGTGTGTTACAGAGAGGATCCTTGACCTTAGAGAATCTGTATCTTTTATATTGGGCACTGAGTATGCCTCCTGCCCTTTCCTCTGGAGAGAAATGCTATCTGTATCTTCCAGGGCTCACTATACAGCTAGATGGCTAGGAACAAAGACAGTGCCTCTGCATGCGAGACATGCAGAAAAGCAAGAGACCCGTGAGGAATTGTCTTTTGGCATTTGGCTAAAAATGTTTTATTTAAATTTAACTTTTGTTTATTTTTGTAACACCTGAATAGATGCCAAAACTCTCAAAATTAAGGGAGGGTGAATTTTAGGCCAAGTGAGTTCTTGACAACTTGGCAGTCCCTGGACCACACTGTCTCCCTGGGCCTTGAAGACTCTAGGGACCTAGGCCATAGGCCAGTCTTCAGGTACAGGGACAAACCCAATTTCTGCTCAAGATGACTTCTCAATAACTGAATTGTAAGCAAGCTAGACATGAGGACATACAAAGCCCTTTCATAAGTGCTAGCTCATTTAATTTTGCTACAACCCTCTGGAGAGGGAATTTATGGTGCCAGCTTTGATTGTGGGGGAATCTGAGGCCTAGAGAGGAGTTGTGACTTGCCTAAGATCACACAGCAAGAAAGCGGCAGTACAAAGATTTGAACGCAGCAATTCTCTGCTGCACCCCCTCGCCCACCGGAGGGGTCACTAGGCAGCTCTCTCAGCCAGGAGCCCATCATCCCTTAGACCTTTCCATCACACAGCAGCCATGGAGGGGTCTTGATTCAGCCATGCAGGACTGGAATAGGGTCAAGGTGGGATTGACTCAGCAGGTGGGGCTGTAGGAGGAAGAGAGTATAACCTGCCTCATTGACAACCCAGGAGCAGGAATGGGTATCTGAAAGGTACGCGATGAACCTCAGGAGGAGAGGGAGGCGGAGGCAGTAGGAGACAGGGCTGGGGTTTCTCCCATTCAGTTTGGCTCCCCCTCCATCGGCAGGAAGCTCTCTGTACGCATCCCCCAAAGGCAGAGGTTAAGGGGAGCCCACGGGGGCACAGCACCTACCCTGTATTCCGCCCCTGGTCTCTCCCCCAGCCCTTTCCCTCATGCTAATAACCAGCTGTGATTTGGCCTTAATTGCATGGCTCTGTGCAGGAGACAGGAACTCTGCCCTGCCCCCTTTCTTGGGCAGGTGGGCTGCAGGGGTGTGCCCCTCATCTCTCCACTCCCTTTCCTTCTGGAAAGGACCAGACCCTTGAGGAGTCCACAGGCTTGTGAGGTCACAGCTGCTGATCCTAGCACTGATCACACAGGGTCAGAGAGAAGTCCCAAGGACCATGGGAGTCCCAAGGAGGGGGGTAACGTTGGAGCTGGGCCTTGAGGGGTGTGTTGGAGTCCTTCAGGCAGGGAAGAAATGCAGGCATTTTGGATGTGAGCCAGGGGCGTGGGTTTGGTGGAGGATGCCTTCCGCCCTCTCTCTGCCCCTGCCCCACTGGCCACCTGTCGCTTCCTCTAACACAGTGCTTCTCCACTAACTGTAGTGAAGGACCAGTGTTTTAAAAATTAAAAATCCCTCAAGAATTATATTTTCATAAAATACTACACGAATGAATTATTAGAAAAATGAAATGAAGCAAAAATAGACCCTCAAAATATAAATCCAGTGTTTTATTAAGAAAGTCAACAGTTATAAAATAGCTGTCAAGTGACTGTAAAAGTTGCTAAAAACATATTCTCATTTTCTGTAATTATTTTATCACAGACTGGTAACAAGCAGTTCTGCTGAGCCCGAAGAGGGCATCAGGGGCATGTCATGGAGGGCTCAAATGCCAGACTCGAGATGAGAAGCCTCATGTGGGCAGTGGGGAGCCACAGAAAGTCATCCAGGAGTGGAGAGACCCTTGTCACAGCCTGTTTTGGAGGCTGTGAGGCAGCAGAGTGAAGCTGGGGGCTTCCCATCTAGCCCCGGGAGTAGTGCCCATTGCACTGGTGCTTATGAAGCCCTGGCTGTGTGTCCACTCTGTGCTGAGCTCTGTCCAGACGTTGCCACTGCTCATCACAGCTCTGTTGTCCCATTTCACAGGGAGGGAAATTGAGGCACAAAATTGTCTATAGGCATGGTTCCCAAACTGTGATCCACAGAGCCCTAGGGGTACCAGGCCACCCCTCAGGGCCAAAGCAAAGTGTGGGGGGACAGAGGAAACTCTGGGCCCTACCCCTGCTGTGAGCAGATCCTCCCGCCCCCTCTTTTTTTGGTTTTAGAGATCAAATTCTGCTTGGAGAAAAGTTCCCCAGCTTAAAATAGTTTGAATACTCCCTGGGAAAGTGGGAGTAAAACTGTTCTGGAAACAGCCGGCCAGGGCCAGACAGGAGCCCTGGCTGGCACAGGCCCTGAGAAATGCTGCAGGCTCCGTAGGGCCAGGACAACTGCCCTCCCCAAGAAGCCAGGGAAGGCTGATTTCCCAACTGGCCCCTCGTGCCAAGCTTTTCCTGACACTCTTGCTGGCATCTTGGCCATCTGGAGGGAGTGTCATATCCTGATGTGGTATGACAGGGATGGGATGGGGAGTGGCAGCAGCAGGGCAGAGCCCTGGGCTGGGCCAGGGAGACTTGCATCTGCCCCAGACCCTGCCACTGACCTGTTGTGCAATCCCCTCCTCCTCTCTTGGCCTCTGTTTCCCCATCTAGACACAAGACAGGAGCAGGAAGTTTAATAGAACAGAAGTCTGAGTTTATGCGAATCTGGGTTCTGCTCTTGGTTTCACCATTTAACAGCTGGGTGGCCTTGGGCAAGTTGTTTCACCTCTCTGAGTTGCAGCTTCCCAGTCTATAAAATGAGGATAAAAGTTGTCCATACCTGTGTTAGGCAGGGTCACTAGAAGCAGCCCCTGCAGCCAGTTAGTTGGATGCAAGTGACTTATTATGAAAGCACTCGCCAGAGAAACTGGTCGGGAAGTGGGAGACATAGGATGGGGGCAGAGGATGCCTAAGGATGTGGTCTCAGGCCAAGTGCCAGCCTCAGCCTGATTCCCAAGGGAGCTCTTGGTGGGGTGGGGGGGTGGTGACAGCTCAGTTTGTCTCCACTGGGGCTGGGGAGCTGGGCTTTTAGATGGCCACACCAGCCAGTCATTGCCTCAGGGCTGCCCCAGGAGGACATACGCTCTGTGACACTTTGGAGGCAACGCAACTTTTTGAAGAGAGTCACAGATACAGGCTGTTAAAATGGAGGCACATGGAAGCCAGGGATGGCCACAAGAGGCAGTAGGAGGGATCTCAGAGGATCTGGATGAGCTCCTCCAGGGTCCACCTCACACCCCGTGGGTTGTTATGAGGATTAGGTGACATAACTCATTAAAGCCCTCGACACATTGCCTGGCCCATGCTGAGTACTCCAAGGATAGAATCTGTTGCTTTTCTTGTGGTTCTTAGCAGATGGGGGCTACCAAGCCTGAGGGTAGCAGCAGGCCACTCTGAGGCCCTGGGGTTCCAGAGTTCTTCATCACAGGGGGCTCCTTTTGCACCCTCTGTGCCTGGCCACATGCTGTGCCCTTTGTGAAACCTTCACCCTTTCCCGGCAGCTGCAATCTATGGTGGATCTCCTGCAGGGCACCCTGTACAGCATGGACCTGATGAAAGTACATGCCTACGTCCGCAAGGTGGCCTCCCAGATGGACACGCTGGAAGAGGTAAGGGCAGGACTCCAGCCAGAGGCCAGGCTGGGGCAGTGCTTGGGTCCCAGGCAGTGTCCGAAGGGGCCTGGGCACTTTTGGCTTGATCCTGATGGCCCTGGGAAGCTGGACTCCAGCAGGGAGTTGGGGGATGTAGGTGCGGCATTTGGGGAAGATGCCTGACTGTGGCTTGAGGGCCTGCAGGAAGTTGGAAGGCCGGGTGGGGGGAACCGAGGCGCCTACTGGTTGAATGAAAGGGTGCGGAGGGGGCTGGAACTCACAGTTGCCTTCAGTGCCCCAAGGTCAGAGCCCACAGATTGCACAACTGTAGGGACACTATTCACATAAGATACCATGTCAGTGGTGTCCCTGGGGTGGTGCAGTATGGCAGGACTGGCCACACCGACTGGGGGCCAACCCCATAAGGTGTGTAGTGACTATCCCAGAACCCACCTGCAGTAGAGGCAGAGGTGCCAAATGTCCTATCCTGGTCAGAGTCAATGTGCTGTAGGGCTAGGCAGCAGCCTGGACTGCCCCCTAGGGACAGGGACAGAGTTAGGAGAGCTTGGGGGTCTAGGCTGCAGATTCAAGGTTTTCATCTCTACTGGCACAGCCTGGCCTCCGCCTGTTTCCTGCATCCGGCCTCTGCCGAGTCTGGGAGTCTGGGGACGTGCAGCTGCCAGGAGTGGGCGTGGGGGCTTCCTTTCCCAGTTTCCTTTAGAGAGGGAGGGGGCACCTGGGTATCCTGTGCCCCAGGGTGGGAGATTAACCCCTTACTAAACCCAAAGTTAGGGTCATGGTGGCTTTCACTATTCAGAGTGTTTGGTGAGTACCTGCTATTGGCCAAGCCCATGCCAGCATGGAAGAAAGCTGACATTTGACGAATTTCTTCTGTGCACCAGTATTTCCTGTGCACCTAGTATGTGCCAGGCTTTCCTCTCTCTTGCTGGTTCTGAAGTTATCCTCCTTTGACCTTTCCTTTTGTAATCTCAGGAAATAGTAACTCATTTCATATAACTCTGAATCACATGATCTGGAGGGTACATTTGCTGGGCTGGAACAAATCAAAAATGATTTCCGCAGCCACAGACAAATGATTTTTTAATTATCTTCTGTTTTGCATTATCTGTGCTTTGCTTCCATTAAAGCATGGTTTACTAAGTGATAACCCTGGTAGGAGTTAGAGAGAACAGCCTCTCTTGGGAGGAGCTGCCCCCTCTGACAAAGGTAAAAAGCCTCCCAGGGCCTCAGGCAGCAATTTGGGGTCCCAGCTTCCCTCTGCTCTCTTTTCTTACACCAGTGGTTCCCATCCAGGCGTTATTTTGCACCCCCCGTCCCCCCACAGGGGACAGTTGGCAACATCTGGAGACATTTTTGTTTATTTTTGTTTGTCATAGCTTGGGCGGGAGATAGGGTGGATGCTACTGGGTTCTAGTGGGTAGAGGCCGGAGATGCTGCTAAACACCCAGCAATGTACAGGACAGTCCCCAACAACAAGCAACTGTCTGGCAAATGTCAGTAGTGCTATAAATGTCAGTAGTGCTGAGGTTGAGAAAATCTGCCTTACACACTCTGACTTCCATCTTCCCAGGTATCTAATTTAAAATGTACTTTCATGTTCCTTAGCTTTTCTGGTCCTTGCAGTGACCCTGCAATGTAGTTTTTTTTTTTATGATGAAGATCCCATTTTACAGGCAAGGAAACTGAGGCTCAGAGAGGTAGTCATTAGTCCAGGGTTACCCAGACAGGAAGGGGAGAGCAAGGATTGGAATCCAGGGGTGTCTGACTCCTGTCTGTTGCCTCTTCATCCGTGAATCTGAGTCACCCAGGGCTGCCTGGACATAAATCACTTTTAGATTATCTTCTTCTCTGTAACAATTTCTATGAATGAAATTCTGAACTCAATTCCGATGCTCCACCGCTTCTCAGCAAGGTGGTGTTTCCTGTATCTGACGCCAGTCTCTCCTGCTTCAGTTGAGAAGCAGACTCAGACGAAGGAATCCCACATGTACCCGAGACCTGCTGGGGCTTTGGGGCCCTGGAACTGATACCTGCCAGGCCACTAGGGTTCCCTGAGTCCTGCAGAGTAGACAAGGCCAACCTAGGCCACAGCCCAGAAAAGGGGAGCCCTAGGGAAGGGGGATTCACAGAGCAAAGAGCACCATGTTTTGAGCAACAGGATTCAGAACCAGAAGTAAATTTAAGGGGTGGGAGCTGCTGAAGCTAGACAGGGAGCCAGAGCCCCCAACAAGAGGGAGATGAGGAGTTGCAAGGGATCAAGACTAGGAGGGAGTGAAGGCAGAGATCCGGGCCACATGGCCCAGGGCAGAAGTCCAAGACTAGGAGGGACCAGAGGCTCACCCACAGCCAAACCCCAAAGAGTGTCACTCTGTCTAGACTGTTTGAGTATTTTATAAAAAGAAGGAATTTATGTATTTATGTATTATGAAATTAAATCATACAATCAGCCCTTCCTATCAGTGGGTCCCACATCCATGGATTCAACCAATCACAGATTGAAAACATTGGGAAAAAAATCATGCATCTGTACTGAACACATGCAGACTTTTTTCTTATCATCGGTCCCTAAGCAATACAATATAACAACTATTTACATAGCACTTGCATTGTATTAGGTATTATAAGTAATTTAGAGATGATTTAAAATATATGGGAGGATGTGCAGAGGTTACATGCAAATACTACATCATTTTATATCAAGGATTTGAACATCTGTGGATTTCGGTCTCCATGGGAGGTCCTGGAACCAATCGCCCACAGACACTGAGAGACAACTGTAATTTTAAAGTAGTGAAAGATTGGAAGCAAGTTAAGTGACCATCAGTAAGGGACTGGCTAAATAAATTATGTCCTGCTCATACAATGGCACACTGTGTGGCCATTGAAAGGAGCAGGAGCACTAAATGTACAGATATGGAACAGTCCCCAAAATAGGTTAAGTGATAAAGTGTTACAAATATATATGAATATATGCATTTGTCCCTCTAACTGTACAGACTCTCTCTAGAAGCACATACAAGAAACCTGTAATAGTTGTTGGCACTGAGAAACAAAGGTGGGAGGGAGACATGTTTTTAATATCCGTGTATATATTTTTAATTTAGTACCATGAGCATATATTATCTATTTTTTCATTCATTCCCTTTTTAAATAAAAAAAGTCTGTTACGACAGGGTCTCTTAGAGCAAGCTCTGTTCCACCCATGCTCTCTGGTGCCACCTCCGCCCCTGCACTCCTGGGCCCTGCTCAGGAGACTGGGCAGCAAGGCCTAAGGGCGGGAGCCAGGGTGTCCCTCCAGGGTCGGGATTCAGAGGAAGCTGCCCCCCACCCCCCAGAGCATCAAGGCCAACCTGAGCCGGGAGAACGAGGTGATGAAAGAGAGCGTGCGCCACCTCAGCGAGCAGCTGAGGCACTACGAGAACCACTCGGCCGTCATGATGAGCATCCAGAAGGAGCTGTCCAGCCTGGGCCTGCAGCTGCTGCACAAGGATGGCGCCGCCACCCCTGCCGCCGCCCCAGCCACTGGCCCTGGGAGCAGGGCTCAGGTGAGGCCCCGACTCCGATCACAGGGCCACGAGGCAGCTGGGCTTGGGAGCACAGCACGCCAGCTCGGTGGGGGTTGGGGCCATAGGACAAGGCTGAGGCTGGCACAGCTGGAGAGTCCAAGGCAGGGCAGTGGGGGAGCAGGAGGTACCTGCTGTGCAGCACAGGGAGCTGGGGGCTGGGCCCTAAGCCACCTGTTTGGCAATCCTCTCCCTCCCAAGTTTCCACACTCATGGGAGTGAGGTTGTGGAGATGACCCTGCCTGCGTGGCCCTGGGAGACCAGACTGGCTGCAGCAAAAACACTTCTAAAGCCTCCCCTGCTGTGCTTGGGCCCCTGGCTGGGGCAGGCCTGCTCAGGGGCAGTTGGGCAGGGCCTCAGGGACCCCTGCAGACTAATCCCCGTTCATCCAATCCAACCTGGGCTGGAGAACTCCTGCACCAAACTCCCAGACATTCTGTGTTCAAGCCCAGAGCACAACATGAGCAGAGGCACTGTTTGGTCCCCAGGCAGAGCCACTGTGATAGATAACACACCTTTGTGCAAATTCAAAAAAGGCCCTCCCTTTAGGCAGACGACTTGCGAAAATGGCTATGTCTTTAAGCAGACAAATTAGAAAGAGGAGACCCCTTTGGGTGAACTAATTGCACAAAGGCTCCTTCCTGTGAGGGACAGGCCAGGGCGTGCAGCTTGGTGAATGTCATGCAGACCAGCCTTCAACCCCATCTGTGCCCCTTCAGCCAGCCACTCAAGGGCAGGACACAAGCCACACCACTGTCCACAGTGGCCTCGTCTTTTGGTGAGAGGCAGAAGAGAACTGATGTTTGTGGAATTCCTACTCTAAACCTGACTGTCTCATAGACATCATCAGTTCATCCCATAACCATGGGTGAGGAGGACAGATCCCTGCCCATGTGGCAGATGAGGAAACAGGAGGGAGGTCCCGTGGTGAGAGGGTGGCCGAGCTGGGGCTGACAGGTGGGTCTTCATGACTGCCAAGCCCGCACTCTTCCTCTTTTCCTCTCCACCTGTCACCTCCTGTGCTGACCTTGTGATAATGAGGCCATTTGTGTCTGCGACTGGGACCGCCTAGATGCTGATAAAGCATGGAGGAAGCCTGGTGGCTTGGGCCGGAGCTGGCTTCCTGCTCATGCTGCTGCCAGTTCTGCAGGCTTGAATGAATCCTGTTTGGCAATGGCACAGAAGACAGCTAGAAACTGTACTTGCTTTATCTGCCGGAGCCTCTGCCTAACAATGGGTGACGTCACATGCCGTACGTCCTTGTACCAAGCCCACAGCAGAGGCATTTCAATAGGCAGTGAAAATAGCAAAACTCACAAAATGTTAGAAACTGCATGGCCTAGGAGTAGCGTGACCAACCGTCCCAGTTTGCACGAGACTGAAGATTTCCCAGGGTACAGGACTTTCAGTGCTAAAATTGGGAGAGTTCTGGGCACACTGGGATGAGTTGGTCACCCTGCCTAGAGGCCCAAGAACCTCTCCCCTGCCCAAGTATCAAGACCAATGAGTGAGAGAAAGGCTGGGAAGCTGAGCAGGTGGGCGAGCTGCCTCCCCAGGGGGCTGACCAGTCTAGTCTATGTCCAGGAGGAGTGAACCAGAGTTGGGAAATGGGACAGGAACCTAATCTATCAGACAAGCTTCAAGCCTGCAATGGAGCTAAAGAGCTGAGTGGGGAAACTGAGGCCAACCAGTCATGGATGTAGCCATTATGGGAGGGTAAGAAAAGCTGTGGCTTCATGAGCACGAGGGATATTGGGCTTGGAGCAACAGGACCACTTCCAGCCCCACGTGCTGAGCCTCCGTGACCCCCCACAACATCCCTTCTACCATCCAAAAGTCCAAGACTTCCTTTCTCTCCCAGGACACCGCTAGTGGGAAAGGCAAGGATACCAACAAATATGGCGGCATGCAGAAGAGCTTTGTAGACAGGGGTCTACCAAAACCTCCTAAGGAGAAGCTGCTGAAGGTGGAGAAGCTGAGGAGGGAGAGCACCAAGGGCAGATTCCCCCAGCCCACAGCCAAGCCCCGGGCCCTGGCCCAGCAGCAGGGCGTGATCCGGGGTTTCACCTACTACAAGGCGGGCAGGCAGGAGGCGACTGCGGCCGTGGCTGGTGAGTTGGGGGGGAATGGGAACCTTGGGGAGAGGGGCTTGCTGATGGATGGCCGGCCCCAGGCATCCCCTCATCTTCTCTGCAGTCAGATGACCCCAGACTTCAGCTCTACTGATTGATTACCTGTTGAGCAGCCTTCACTCACCCATACAGCAGGGATAACACCCTCCTTATGGGGGTTCTTGGGGATGAAATGATCCAACATGAGGAGCCGCTCGTTCCAGTTTCTTTCCAGTACTTAAAGCTGTCTCCCCCCTCACTGGGCTTTTCTGGATTCATTCAAAGATTTGCTGAAGGTCCACTATGTACCAGGGGAGGGAGAATGATGTAGACACAGTCCCTGCCCCTATGGAGCCAGGAGGTTAGTGGGAAAAACACCCTAGACCAGGCAGCTGCCACAGATGGGGATGGGAGAACACAGGGCCCCTGGGAGGTGACATGGAGCCTTTGGGGCACCTGTCATTTCCAGACTGGCTGCTCCAGCTTGTCTCACTCCCTATATCCCCAAAGAAGAGCCCAGGGACTCTCGTATTTTTCCGCAGCTCCCTGGTGGATCACAGTGAGGGACAACAAAGTAATTAACCGAGGAACAAGAGACAAAAGTTGCAAGAGTCCCCAAATCTCTGAGCTGTTCCCACTAATTGTGGCTCCTGACTCCCCCTGAAACCCTCCCCAGATGCCTGCTGTCCTCTGATGTCCCTGAGAGGGGTCTCAAACCTACTCCCCCACTCCTGGGTCCTGCTGACCACCTCCTCCAGTGAAGCCCTCTGCGCAGCTCATGTCCAGGACAGGGAGGTGGAACAGTTAGGGACCAGTCTCTTTCAAGAATCGCCTTGTTTCTTGGCCTCTTGGGGGCCTCTTCCCCTAGTCCTTGGTGCCAGCTGCTGACCCTGAGCCCTGCCAGCTCAGCCTGGCCACAGCACAGAGTCTCTGACCCCTGGCTGGGCACTGCCCAAGAACAGCTGCAGGCATCTGACTCTGCCAGCAAGGTCCGTGGGAACAAGCCCCAGTGCTGGCCAGGCCCCTCTGTGGCCGCCCTGACCAGAGGGACTTTCCCCATCCCTCCTAGGGTCCAGGCTCCAGGGCTATCCCACAGCAGGGCCCAGCTAAACTCCTGAGCAAAGAGGAAGCCCCACAAGGAGAGAAAAGGAAGAAGTCAGGTCATTGTCCTCAAGTCAAGGGGTCTCTGTGTCCCTCCACCAGCCAACCAGGTGGTCCCCCGGGGGCCAAACCTTCATAGTAGCAACAGCACCCTTCCTTTGTCATTGGTGTCACAGTTTTCTGAGTACTTTCACACATGCTGTTGCATTTTATCCCGGCAGCAACTGCATTTTCCAAGGGAGAGGAATAGAAGAAAGTCTGTAAGATGGTAGCAGGGGCTTCTGCCTTCTGGAACTGAATCTGGGAAATGGGAGCGTTGGTACAAAGTGCTTGACACTTAGGATGGAAAGAGGTCTCACGCTTGGCACCTCACATTCACCAGGATCTGTGCAAATGTTTTATGTACATTTTCCTTCAATCAACACAATGGCCTAATTGATGGGCCTTGTACCCTCGTTTCACAGAGGTAGAAGCTGAGGCCCACCCAGGCAGGGAGACTTGCCCACAGCCACCCAGCCGGGGAGTGGCAGAACTGGGCTTGGAGCTCATCTGCTGACCACGAAGTGCTGCCTGCCTCCAACTTTGAGGGCTTCACTCCTTCGGGGTGCGGGAGACCCTGAGGAGGCCTCCCTCTTCTCTCCCCTACGGCTGGGAGCCAGTGGGCCTGGGGAGGTCCTAGGTAGCAGCACTTGCTGCTGGGTGTGAGCTCAGGGTCTTCTCTCTACAGACAATGCCCTCAAGGGCACTTCCTGGCTGGAGCAGCCACCATCCAAGGTAGAGGACAGGCCACCCGAGCCCAACTCGGCGGAGCAGGATGAGGCTGGGCCCGGGTCCTCAGAGGGAGCGGACTTGGCCCCTGCCACCCCCACCTTGGACCCTGCCACCACCATCACCACTACCACTGTGACTCCCACCACCAGTCCCCTGCCCACCGAGCCACCGTCACATCCAGAAGTCCCCAGCCAAGGTGAGTATGCCTCACAGGCATCAGCAAATTATAGCTATGGCCAGATCCAGCCCACGGCTGCTTCTGTGTGGCTCTCAAGCTAAGAATGTACAAACATTTTTAAAGTGTTGTTAGAAAAAAGAGAAGAAGAGACTATGGGACAGAAGTGTGTGGTCTGCAAAGCCTAAAATATTTGCTATCGGACCCTTTATAGAAAAAGGTTGCCGGCATTTAAAGTGGTTGTAAAACAGGTGTATTTCCAACAAATTCTTCTTAAAATGTCACCTAGAATCCCATCATCAAATCCAGCAATTATTTTTATTTCTTTATTTCCTATGTCCAGTCTTTGCCCTGCTTTTATGTCCACATTTATAGTTCTGACTTGTGCCTCATGGTAGAAATCTTCCTTATTTATATATCACCGACCTCATCCTTCCGGAAGGTGTCTTGACTGTCTGTGATAACAGGCCTTCAGACCATTCCCTGCTTGGGTCCGAGTGTATCCCACTTCTAGGAATCTTTCCTGAAGGTTCCACCAGCGCCATGGACAACAGCTGCGGTGTCAGTGTTTTCATTACAGCACTATTTCTAATGTCCGAAAATTGGAAATAACCTCAACGGCTGACACTGGGGGGACTGGTTAAATAAATCAAAAGGCACAGCTGTCTGGTGGCCTGGCAGAACCTTGAAATCACATCATTAAAAGGCAATTTAATGATGTGACAAATTGCTCAGAGGAGGGAGAAAACAGGATATATAAAACTATATTCAGAAGAATCACAGTTTTTTAAAGTATGTCTGCATAACTGTACATGCAAAGAAAAAAAGAAGGAAGTACAAGTAAAACATGTTTAAAAATTTCTTTGGATAAAGGAATTTTTTAAGGTTCTTTTTAGTATTTTATGTTTTTTATTTTTTTAAGTGACATAAAACTTGTTTGCATTTATGGTGTACAACATGATGTTTTGATAGAAGTGTACATTGCGGAGTGGCTGAGTCAAGCCAGTTAGCACAGGTATTACCTCACACACTTATCTTCTGTGGTGAGAACACTTCAACTCTACTCTCTTAGCAGTTTTCAAGGACACAATATATTGAACTTCTTGCTGCTGTCTAACTGAAATTTTGAATCCTTCGGCCAACATTTCCCGAATCCCCCCAGCCCCTGTAACCACTATTCTAATCTCTGCTTCTATTAGTTTCTTTTAGATTCCATATATAAAGGCTAATGGAATTTTGAATAATTTTTATTTCCTCCGTTCTCCTTTTCCAAATGTTCCATGTTTTCTGTAACGATCAGGCACTGCTTTGATCATGAGGAAAGGAGGGGGAAGGCCAGAAACAGCATATCAGGAGCGATTTGAGTTACACCCAGATAACGTTCCCAGGACCGTTGCTCTGGCTCAGGGCCTGGAGGTCTGTGTACCAAATGCTGTGCCCCTTGCTCCCCACAGGCAGAGGGGAGAGCTGCGAGGGCACCCTCCGGGCCGTGGACCCCCCCGTGAAGCACCACAGCTACGGGCGCCACGAGGGGGCCTGGATGAAGGACCCTGCAGCTCGGGACGACAGAATCTATGTCACCAACTATTACTATGGAAACAGCCTGGTGGAGTTCCGCAACCTGGAAAACTTCAAGCAAGGTCAGGGACCCGAGAGATGGGAAGGGGACAGGGTGTGGCAGCCCAAGGAGGGGTCTCCATGGAGACTTTGTGGTTGCCTGTGGTCCAGCCTGGCCTAACTCCAGATTGCCAGCCACCCCAAGGAAGAGAGTGTGGGGGCGCTGGGCTGGGGATCCAGCCAGACCCCATGGCACCCCCTGTGGGCTAGCACCATGTCAGCAACTGGAATGCAATGGCAAACAAGATGGACGTGGGCCTGCCCTCACGAATGTAACTTACCATCAAGGGGAACAGCACTGAGTTTCCACTTGTTAAGTGCTTACTGTGTGCTCTTCATCCCATGCACGTCAGCTCATGGTATCTTCATAACTCCATGAGGTGGGGGTTATCACCTATTTTACAGGTGAGACGGCCCCAGGACTTAGAGGAGCTGCAGGTCTGGGCAGGGGCCAGGATAGGGCTGTGAGCACAGAAAAGGGCAGAACTTTGGTTATCAGGTCCTGGGCATGGGGGACAGGGGTCATTCTGTCCCTCCAGAAATCCAGTCTGGTGTGGGAGGCAGAGGCCTAAAGAGACAATTTCAGTACAGCATTCGAGGGAGAGCTCAGGGGGCTGTGGGAACCCAGCGTGGAGATCAGAGAAGACTTCCCAGGGGAGGTGACGCTGAGCTGAGCCCTGGAGGGAGCCATACAGAAGGGAGAGGGAAGGGTGTTCCAGGCAGAAGGCCCAGCACGTGCAAAGGCCTGGCAATGAGAGGAAGCCCAGTGGCAAGGGGGTGGGGGATAGTGAGGGAGGAGGCTGGGGCAGACCTCGTGAGCCTCATGAGGGACCTGAGAGCCATGGAGTCACAGAGTGTTCTGCAGCTCACAGGCTGGTGGAGGAAGCCAGTGATAAGTGCCAAGACAAAGGGACATGGGAGGCTAGAGGAGAGGCCCCTCACTCAGCCTGGGCAGGTCAGGGAAGTCTTCCTGGAAGAGCTAACATTGGCTGAGGGCTCTGAAAGATAAAGCACGCATTCCCCAAGCAGATCGGACAGGAAATGGCAGTCCAGACAGAAGGAACAGCATGGGAAAGGCCCTGAGACAACGCACAGGGGCTGGCATCACCCTGCGCCTAAATCCTAGCTGTACCATCCCATGACTGGGTGACCTTGAACCCTCTGAGCCTGTTACCTACTAGGCAAATGGGATGATGACAGTATGTCCCTCACGAGACTGCTGTGATGTGATAAGATGATTGGCCCAGCTCCAGGCACATCCTATAAACTCGGGGTCAGTTGCTTTCTGGGCCACTCAAGAGCCCTTGGTTGGTGGTCACAGTGGCTTGTGGGGTGGGCTGGGGATTGTTCAGGTGGCTCTGGTGTGACCCTCTGTCCTCCACATGCAGGTCGCTGGAGTAACATGTACAAGCTGCCCTACAACTGGATCGGCACGGGCCACGTGGTGTACCAGGGCGCCTTCTACTACAACCGCGCCTTCACCAAGAACATCATCAAGTACGACCTGAGGCAGCGCTTCGTGGCCTCCTGGGCGCTGCTGCCCGACGTGGTGTACGAGGACACCACACCCTGGAAGTGGCGCGGCCACTCGGACATTGACTTCGCCGTGGACGAGAGTGGCCTGTGGGTCATCTACCCCGCTGTGGACGACCGTGACGAGGCCCAGCCCGAGGTGATCGTGCTGAGCCGCCTGGACCCGGGCGACCTCTCCGTGCACCGGGAGACCACGTGGAAGACGCGGCTGCGACGGAACTCCTATGGGAACTGCTTCCTGGTGTGTGGCATCCTGTACGCCGTGGACACCTACAACCAGCACGATGGCCAGGTCGCCTATGCCTTCGACACGCATACGGGCACTGACGCTCGCCCCCAGCTGCCCTTCCGCAACGAGTATGCCTACACCACCCAGATCGACTACAACCCCAAGGAGCGGGTGCTATACGCCTGGGACAATGGCCACCAGCTCACCTACACCCTCCACTTTGTGGTCTGAGCAGGGACCTGCACTCACAGGAGAGGGGCAGCAATGGAGGGGGCTCCCCATAGCAACTCCTGCAACCCATTCACTCAGCAGATATTTATTGGGGGCCAGCAAATATTTAATAGGTGCTGGGTGCTAGGCTTGGGGTCGTAGCCGGGGTAGGGCTTTCGTAGTAGCCATGGGTAAGGCTTGCGTCCACTTGCAGAGCTCTGCACCAAGCCCTGTACCTGCAGTTACCATTCAATCCTCCAGCACCTTCCTTGGTGGTAGAGGTCACGAAGCCCATGTGACAGCTAAAGAGATGTCACCCTGCTCTCCCCACCTGTAGCCCTCTCCGCCTCCCCTCGTCTCCTGTGTTCTCTGAACTCTTTCTCCCTTCCCAGGGCTGCTCAAAACCCCAGGCCTCTGGCATTGCTCCATTCGCATTGGGTGGAGGCCCTGGCTCTGCCTGCCACCGCAGGCCCCTGTTCTGGCTGAGCTGTTGGTGGCCCTGGACTTTGGGCCCTCTGTCCTGCTTCTTGCCTTTGGCCAGCCCCCCTAGCCCACCCCACCCGCTGTCCGGCCACATTCCAAAGCTCTACCATCACCTGGCCCCTGATCAGAAACCACACCCTGGGAGAAAATACCGGCTCCTGTTCCAAGGCCCCCTCCCTTCTGCACTCATTTTTATTTTCTCACTCCTCGTCAGTGCCGTCATTTGTTTCCGCAGCAGCAGCTGCTGCCAGCAGCAGCTCTACCAGGGCGGCAACTGGGCTGAGGCTCCCTCTCCACCCAGAAACGCTGGCTTTGGCTACAGACTCAGGCCTTGGGTCCCCTCCGCAGTCCCTCCCAGAGCCTTTGGGCCTGGGGTCCACTTGTCCTTTCTCTCTGGGCCTTCAGACCCACAACCTGTACACACTCAGGGATACCTCTAAGTCTGCCGTGAACAAGACCCTAGGCCCATGGCTGGGTGGTGCCAGGACGGAGCCGGTTCGCTGTTCCTTGTCAATCCTGTCCTGGCCCTATTGTCCCAGCAACCTGGGGGGCTGGAGAAGACAGATGGTCTGAGCAGTCGGGTCCAGGGGAGGCATTGGCCGCCTTCTGGTTGTAAGGAAGAGCCGGAGGACAGAAGCAGGGAGCAAAGGCATGGAGGTTTGGGAACCAGGCTTTTCCTGGCTTCAGAGATGCTGGTGCCAGTGCTGCCCCAGGCCCAAGACTGGGGCTGAGGATTCACAGGTGGGCCACCTCACCTGGTGCCCCTGATGGCTCACCGGAGGCTCAGACCGAGGCAGCCCAGAGGACAGGACCTTTAAACCTCTCCTCACCTGCTTTGGACAGTATTTTCAGAGCTGGAAAGACATTCTCTAGCCCAACCCCCTGTATCCGCAAAGAGAAAATAGACCCAGAAAGGTTCAGAGGGTGGCTTAGAGTCACACGGGGAGCAGGATACAGTTGATATCCTTCTAGAAGGGTTTTGTCTAAATCCCTTACCCTCGCAGCATGGAGGCAGCTCTGCCTGGGGAGGCAGTAGACCACCTACCCCAGCCATCGTACACTGAAGAGTATTTACTGCTGATCCCCACACAGCCCTGGGCCCTGCTCCCCTCATTCTGCCCCCATGCTGGCTCCCAGGATGCTTATATATTTGAATACCCTGTTGCCACATTAGGATTCAGCTGTAATTAGGGGTAAGGAAATGCCTTTGGTGCAGAATACATTTCTTTCAGGCATGTCAGGTGACGTGGTTTTGTTTACGCTCTAACTCACCCTGAAATAAGGGCAATGCTGACACCCAGCCGGGCCAGGCCTGACTCAGTGGTGGACATGTCCAGCTTCCCCCAGCCAACCCACTGCCGTGGGCTCTGCTTACAGACGCTTCAGGGGGCTGCGAGGCCCCGGCGTTTCCCTAGGCCCTGGGCGTGGGTTTTATAAGACTGCGTCTGCTGTGATATCACAGCCCAACCATGTGAGAAGAAAGAGAAAGCCCCTCCTTATTCATTAGTCTGAGAAAAAGGAAAGTTAGAATGGGCCGATTTTGAAAAATTATGATTTTGAAAAGCAGCATTGCTTCCTGGGGCAGGTGATGTTGGTCACAGCCTCAAACACTCACTGGACCCCTTCTGTGTTCAGGCCCTTGCAGGTGGGGTCGGTATGGTCATTTTTCTTATTTTACACATGGTCACACTGGAGCCCAGACCAGTTAAGTCACTTGTCACATAGGCACTTAAGTGGAGAGCCAGGTGTCAAAATCAGGTAATAAAACCATCATCATTAACTGTGCACCAACAGCGTGCTGAGCATGCCACGTGCTTATCTTGGCATCTCCAGAGCAGTGGAACGTAGATGCTCTGGATGTGGCCGGCTGGTTAGCTCACTTGGTTAGAGCATGGTGCTGATAACACCAAGGTCAAGGGTTCAGATCCCTGTACCAACCAGCTGCCAAAACAAATAAATGTGCAGCTCCAGAAATAGTGGCCGTTGCTCTTATCCAGAATGGCCAGGCCACAGACTGCAAGAAGAAAATTGGGGCCAGCTTATAAAGAGCCTTAAATGCCAAGCCAAGGAGTGGCCACCTCCTATCATGTTTGCACCACAGTCAAGTGTAAGTTAACGGAGCAAAGAAAATTGAGACAATTGGATTTTGTCCTGTCGGTGATGAGAGGTGGGGAAAGGTTTCTGTTGTGGGGAACTGGAGCCGGGCTGCAACTGCAAACTTGTGAGCTCTGAAGGAATCCTGACCCCCGCCAGCTTTTTTTTTTTTTTGGCTTTATTACATTTGGCAACAGGTATTCAAACAAGGAAGGGCCTTCACTGAGGGCCAGTGTTTCTGACCATCCTTGCCTAAGAAAGCCAAAGGCTCTGGTGTTTCTAAACAACGTGACACATGAAAGAGCTTTGGCTGCCGCCTTTCATTCCTTCCTAGAGATTTCCAGGCCTTAAATTTAATCTGTGTTCTCTCGGGAGGAAACAAGAGAGCCTCTGCCTTGGGGGGCAGCACTAAAAGTGAGGCTGGGGGCTGGGGGGTGTTCCTAGGAATGATTTGAGGGCTCCTGAAAGCCAGTCTGTTCCAAAGCATTTTCTCCTCTGTGACAGCATTGGAAACCACTGTGGTGACAGGACGCAGCATTGGATGGCCATCAGAGAGTCCTGGGTGGGAATTAGGGAGCCTGGGTTGGAATCCAGCCCCACCTCTTCCATGCTACACGCTTAGGCAAGTTCCTTTGCCCGCAGGGTAGGGATGTTAACTCTCTTACAGCTGAGGACCTGCAGGACACAGGCCTGCACAGGGCCCAAGCAGGACCCTCCTAGAGCTACAAGCATCTTTATATATCCCCTCTGCCCCCCCCCCACCATCGGCATTATTTTTCCCCATTACAGGTGATGAACCTCAAATTCAGAGAGGTTAAGCAACCTGCTCAGGGTCACATATCTAACAAGTCGTAGAGTCAAGATTTAAACCAGGTCAGTTTTTATACCAAAGCCCCAAACTAACCGTTGTTAGGAATCTTATAACTAGTCATGTTCTCTTCTTTGTTTTGGCCTCTGGGAAGCTCAAAGTCAAGTTTGAGATCATTTTTAACAATAGTACTGAGTCTCCTGCTGGACTCACTTTATTCTAGCATTCTACTTTTACTTTTAATCCTCATCTCTTTATTTTTATTTTATTGTACTACATTTATTTCTGTAAGTTGCCACAATACCTTTTTGTGACAAGGTGGCATATACCTAAATAAATACAGGATCAAAGCTTGATTTAAAAGTCTTTACTAAATGCTGTCATCTGTATCCTTATCATAACACATACATTTAATAACTTAAAAAAAATTGTTTGTCATGAGAACTGACCTTGTGGCTATGCTGCTGCTGGAAGCTAATCTGAATGCTGAGCTGTGCAGATTCCAGGTCAGGCTGAAAACTAGTCCCTCCAGGTAGAAGCGAAGAGCCAGCCGTTCCTAAAGATGTTCCGACATCACCCTCAACCCCTTGCACACCTTCTTGTGCTGGCGGCAGAGAGAATTGCAGTGTTGGGTCAGAGAATGTGGGGCTGAGGGAGAAGAAAAAAAGAAATGCTTTCCTGAGAAAAACAGCATATCATGGAATTGGGGAGGAGGCTTTGGATAATACTGTGCCATGTTCCCCAAACTTGTCATTCATGTGCCCTCTTCATGACTTCTGCCATTTCCCTTTACCATCTTCAGCATGATTGACTATTTCTCCTTCAGGTAATTCCACTCTTTTTACTGAAATAGTTTTATTTCAAAAGGAAGCTTTATAAAGCTGTTTGCAAAACAAAACAAACTTTTAAAAAAATTTATTTTAAGGAGGACGGTTTATACTACAACGGTAGAAAGAAGTCAGTATCAGTGACCACAAATTCGATGACCACAAACCAGGACGCTGCACTGAAAATGAGTAGCGCTGTTGCATTCTGGCAGACACTGTGCTATGTAGCCCCGGCCCAGGCACCCTTTGTTAAAGAGGATCAGCAAGTGTTCAAGGGACATAAAGGGTAAAGGGGATAGCAAGTGGCTGCAGGTGGACATGGTCCTTCGTGTAGTCAGAGGGTTGGGCTCAAAAGGAAAAGGCTCTCTCCCATGTGACTCAATGGCCCTTTACTTGGTGTCATAGGTACCACCAAGGAGCTGTCTCAAATCGCTGATGGGTGACACAGATTTAGACCATCTCCCCCACACACACAGATACCCTCACTCAGCCAGGCCTTCCCTCCCCAGCCTCTGCTCCCCCCACTCCATCTTCCCCGGCTCAAGACCCCGGCCGACAGGACCCTCACATCAGCTGTGTGTTCCTTCTGCCTGGCATTCGCACCTGCATCTACGCATGGCTGCCTCCCTCTCAACATTCAGGTTCCTGCTGAAATGTCACCTCCCTAGGGAGGTGGTCCCTCAAGGCTGGGTCTAAAGTTGGCCCAGTCACATGCTCCCCTGTCTCTTCACTAAGGGGTATTTATTAGTTGACTTGCTGAGGGTCCCTCACTGGACTCTGAGCTCTGTGAGGACAGAGCTGGTTCCCCACTTTGTCACCACCCAGAAGACCCTCAGCACATGTTGCGGGTGTTAGAACCTTGGGCAATTTCATGCCATCTGCCAAGCAAGCCACCCTTGGCTCCGAGGTCGTGGCCACCAGATGGGCTACCCTTTCATTTATGTGTGCAGCAGTGTTTGTTGAGGCCATCAGGTGCAGCACAGAAATCTCTAGAATAAGTCTCAGATTATTAAGGTTGGGGAGCAGACAGGATATTTCCAATGACTCTCTCCTTCCTGAAGTTCTATGGAAATGAGAAAATCCATCTTCAGGGAAAAACACCTGCCTAAAACCCCCATCCTGGTCTGTACCCAACTTCGTAGCCAGCAGACACCAGAAGCTGTAGAGCTCATGGGTTCTGGGGCTGGACAGACTTATTTCTGACACTTTTCAGCTGGGTTGACAACATCATGTGACAGAAACAGCAATCACGAGGTTCGTGTGATTTTGTAAGCCCTTCGTGTGATTCCCAGCATCCAGTAAGTGATCAGAAAGCGGTAGCCGCTCTTATGGTTGAGACCGTTAATTCCCTACTCAGAGACTCTGCTGGCTGTCCTGGCAGGTCTGCATGTCGTGCATGGCGGGCTACACGCATGTGCCAGGCTCAGGGGCACCACGCTGAGCGAGTCTCACCCTCCCTTGAGAGCCTGCAGGGAGGTTGGAAGCCACACTTGGCCAATCCCACTCGGTGTTCCTGGTCCTTGCACCTGAGGGGTTCCACGTGCCTTGCTAAGGAGCCTGGGCTTCTCTGGAGCCACAAGAGTCACAGGAATCCCCACGGGAGCCACAGAGCAGTCCACATCTCCCAACCCGCTTCTGTATCAGAGCAATGGTTCTGTATCAGACCTCTGGTCACCTCTGATGGTGTGGTCCTCAAAGGTGACCTCTACGCCCTTTAGACTTTTCCCTGGGACTTCAAAGCCCTAAAATGCACTCTTGGACAGGGGGAAAGGAAGAAATAATAGGAACTATGCATAGGAACCACATCATTGGAGCATTTTCTCTGGACTGACGTGGTGCTGAGACTTTATGGCAGCATCTCACTGAATCCTCCCGCTCACCCCATATCCACATTTCAGAAATGAGGAAACTGAGGCACAGAGTGCTGTCATATGTTCAAGGCCACACAGCTGGTGGTGGCTCAGCTACAGTGCCACCCTCTCAAAACACCGCCTCAGTGGTCCCACCTCCAGCTCATGTCTGAGTCACTGGGGATGCTGACGCCCAGGTGCTGCCTCAGACCAATATATCAGAGTCCCTGGGAGCAAAGACTGCAATTTGGTGGGTTTTAAAAGCTCCCCAGGAAATTGTGCCATGCCTTTGGGGTAAAGGTCCCCTGCCCCTTACCCTCCTGCCACTCAGAAGGAGCACCCCACAGCTGGTGTGGCAGGCATGACAGGGTGGACCTGGAGGCTGTTGCAAGCACCACAAAAGGTCAGAGAAAAAGGAGGCGAGTCCGATGCCAGGCTGCACTCAGGAAAGCATCCTCTGCTCTAGCTGCCCCAGGAGAAGGAGCAGAAAGAGCAGGCCCTAGCTTGGTGGGTCACCCAATGGGTGTCTGCGTGGTTGGGGGTGTTCCTAAGGCACAGAACACAGAATCTCCCTCTGGCCCCAGGCAGTGCCCAGACGTTGCCCCGCCCACCCGGGCAGCCTGAACTCTGCCTACATCTGGTGCCAGCCCCTCGACCCTTCACATTCCAACAGGGACCCCAGGAGGCAGGAACAGACAGGGCTTTCAGAATGTGTGCCTGCTGGCGGGATGAATTATCACCGAGAATGATCTGCCATGAGCACAGGGTGGCATTTCACGTGCCAAAGGTTGGCTGGCCCGCCCTGGCGCTGGCTGCTTGGCTCCAGGGCCCTCATTCCAGCTGTGCAAGGACAGAAACTTTATTCTCTTCCATGCGAGAGGCCTCCACCCCTCACCATTTGCGCAGACTCCCCCCCCCCCCCATGCCTGTCAGTCCCTCAGCCCCACCCAGGGGCCTCCGCCTTCCTTATGGCTCAGCACCAGAACAGATTAGACAAGAGTGATTCCAAAGTCACTTTTCCCAGGTCTTTTTAAGCCAGGGATTTTACTGACAGGGAAAGTCATTGTTATCAAGATGTCCACCCCAACCTGTTCTGGCTTTTCTGCATGAGGCCAGGCCCTGCCAGAGTGCCAGCAGTTGCTGTGGCCTGGGACAAACTCCTCAGGGAAACAGCCAGGGCTTTTGGAGGCCAATTGCCCTCAGTTTGACTCCCAGTTCTTCCACCTGCCATTTGTGGAACTTGGGCATGCGGCTTGAAGTCTCTGATCTCGGTTTCCTCATTTGTAAAATGGGGATGACAACCTTGATCTTCCAGGAATGTGGTGAGGTTGAAATGAGATCAGGGATGTGAAAAAGCTCTGGAAATGGGAACATAGAGGGCACTTAGTGGGATGCCTGTCTAGGTGGGTGCATGCAGCAAAAGCTTTTATCTGCGCACTAGGAAACCGGAACCTCGGAGGTGCAGTTCCACAGCAAAGACAGCACAGCGCCATTATTTCAGAAGCCTGCTCAGTGTGTATGGGAAAGGGCAGGAGATGAGTTGGGGGCAGGGCAGGAGGAGAAATGTTAAACTGGGGAGTCAGTGTGGCCTTTGGGAACATGTGTCCTTTACAGTTAGAAGTAGAAATTTTAATTTCTAGAGCAGGATTCAGGCTTGAGAGGTATATGAGTGAGTTACCCCAGCATGGATGGTTGTAAAGAAACTGTCAAAAATGAAGGAGACAATGTAAAAGAAAGAAAAGGAAGGAAGGGAGGGAGGGAGGCCCATGACCTCAAAGACTGACTTAGGGTGTCACCCTCAGGGCCTCAGGTTGTTGCAGACCCAAAGTGAATTGTCACCAAGCACAAGCATATCCTCAAGACTGATGGCTCTGCTTGCCTTATATAACAGGAAGCAGAGAGGGCAAAGTTCCTCCAGTCTGTCTACTCAGGTTGACTGGTGGCGGCTGTCCAAGTGAGCTGCCCACCCAGGCCCAGAACAAGGGAGGCCTTGGAGCGGTGAGCAACGTCTGCCACGAGAATAAGAAGTTAGCAGGGTGGAATGTATCCTACATTTTGCCATTTCTATTATAGAACACCCTCTAAATAATACTCTCACCCTAGTTTTTGCCTGGATTTGTGTGGCAGCCTCCACACTGATCTTATATCTTTCCACCCTCTGATTCTCAACTTCAGCTGCTGGAATGAATTTTCTAAAATGAAAATCTGGGACCGGCCCGAGGCTCACTCGGGAGAGTGTGGTGCTGATAACACCAAGGCCACGGGTTCGGATCCCTATATAGGGAGAGCCGGTTAGCTCAGTTGGGAGAGCCTGGTGCTGACAACACCAAGTCAAGGGTTAAGATCCCCTTACCGGTCATCTTTAAAAAAAAATAATAATAAAATAAAATAAAATGAAAATCTGACCATTTCTCCTTCATTACCTGTCACCGTCCCATGGCTCTCCCCATGGCTCTGAGGATCAAATCTACGCTCCCAAGGGTAACATTCAGGGCCTCCACTCACCTTCCCAGTCTCATCCGTGGCCACTCGCTTCCAAACATCCCAACCTTGAACCCCTTAGTCTGAGGACCTTCAAGAACCAAGACATGAGGATTTGAGGCAGCTTGGAAAATCAAACTGAAAACCCCGTGCTTAGACTCATAAGATTGGATCAAGATCGGAGGAGAAGACCGGAGACCTCACTTCATTTGTCCCCAGGGAGTTTAACAGCCCAGAGAGGAAATTTCCAACGAACCCTGAAGTGCAGTTTAGCAAGCTGTCATCCTGCTCAGGCCTAAACACATTAATGGGATTAGTCCTGAGTCACCCCTGTGGAGGGAACGTACTTTGCTCTCTCTCTCTCTCTCTCTCTCTCTCTCTCTCTCTCTCTCTCTCTCTCTCTCTCTCTCTCTCTCTCTCTCTCGATTGCCCATTCCAAGACAAATCCCCTTGTCAGAAAGACACAGGACGGAGGCTTCCAGGCACTGCTGGGTCCAGAGCTTTCTTTTTTTTTTTTTTTTTTTAAAAGATGACCGGTAAGGGGATCTTAACCCTTGACTTGGTGTTGGCAGCACCACGCTCAGCCAGTGAGCGAACCGGCCATCCGTATATGGGATCCGAACCCGGGGCCTTGGTGTTCTCAGCACCGCACTCTCCCGAGTGAGCCACGGGCCGGCCCATGGGTCCAGAGCTTTCTTGTCCAGGGCCCAGGCACGCGCAAAGGTCCCTGCCACATTGGAAGCCGGTGGGGGCTCCTCCCCATACCCCCTCAGCCCCAACTCTTGCTATTCCCCTGAAGGCGATCAGATGTTTTAATCTTACAATTTCACAAACAGCATCTCTGAGCTCCAGGTGCAGACTCAGAGACGGTGTGTGCAAAGGTGGCCGGCAGGAGTATGTGTTCAGTAAATACTGCCGATTAATCTGACTCAGGAAGCACAACCGGCACTGCGTGGCTGGGGACTGAGGACCTCGTAAGCAAACGTCAGCCCACCTCAGAAAGGTTAGGATGTTTACCGAAATCGCTAAGGAAGGGTCTAGGCTTGCTGAAGAGGCAACTACGTGAATCAGTTCCTCGAGGGAAAATAGCTGCTTTAGAGAAAAGTATCCAAACAGGTTTTTTTTTTTTTTTTTTTTTTTCCTGTTTAACTTTTTACTTTCATATAATGTCAGTTCCAGAAAAGTTACAAGAATAGCACAATGGTTTCCACACACCTGTCCCCAGATTCACCAATTATGCACGTTTTGTCCTCTTTACCTTATCACTCTCTCTCTTTAGGTCTATCTTTTTTCTGAAACAGTTTGAGGGTAGATTGCAGATATGATTTCTCTTTACCCCTAAATACTTCAGTGTGCATTTCCTAAGAACATGGACATTCCCATAACCACAGCACAATTAGCAAAACTGGGAAATTTAACATTGACATAATATTATATCTAATCTACAGATCTTATTCAAATTTGGCTAACCGTCCAATAATGCCCTTTAGGCAATTTTTTTCTTTTTTTAAAGATAACCGGTAAGGGGATCTTAACCCTTGACTTGGTGTTGTCAGCACCACGCTCAGCCAGTGAGCGAACCGGCCATCCCTATATATAGGGATCTGAACCCGTGGCCTTGGTGTTATCAGCACCGCACTCTCCCGAGTGAGCCACGGGCCGGCCCCTTTAGGCAATTTTTTTCTGGTTCAGGATCCAATCCAGAACTAGAATGTCATGTCTCTTAGTCTCCCTCATCTCTGGAACACTTCCTCAGACTTTCTTTGTCGTTCATGGTATTGCCATTTTTGAAAGATACAAGCCATGTATTTTGTACATTTGTCACTTGTACCCTCATGATAAGTTTCAGGTTATGCATTTCTTACAGGGACACCACAGAAGTGATATAATGTCTTTCTCAGTGACAATATGAAGAAGCACTTAATGTCAATTTGACTCATTATTGGTCATGAGTACTCTGATCATTCGGTCATGGTGGTGTCTGACAGTTTTATCTACTGTAAAATTACTATTTTTTTCTTTATAATTAATAAATATTTGTGGGAGAGCACTTTAAGACTGCACAGCTATTTTCCTTCTCATCAAATTTTACCCTCTAGTTATTGATGATTCTTGTCTACATTAATTATTACTCTGATGACTGCAAAATTGTGATTTTTAAAAAATGTCTGTCATTATTAGTCAGCATTCTACCATAAAGAAGAACTTATAGTATGTATATATGAATGTACATTTGTGTGGATGATGGGCCCATGAATTCTTATCTCATTGATAGGTTATAACTCGTTGCTACATTATTTATTTGTTAATCAAAATGTTCCAGATTTATCCAGTGAGAGCTCACTCAAGCTGGCTGCTATGTCCTTGATGTGTTTCTGTCCTTCACTGAGCACTTCCTTACTTTCTGGCACAAAAACATGCTCCAGGCTCATCTTGTGCTTTCCCTGTCTCAGCCCAGGAATCAGCCATTTCTCCAAGGAACCCTGGTTTCTTCGGTGGAGAATGGTATTTAAAAGCAAGGAGCTGGGCATCAGGGGGCTCTTTGTTACCAGGGATTCATTGCATCTAGGTCCTCTCCCTGGACGGAAATAGGAAATATATGCATCCACATATTTAAATCCAAGAGTTTATACCAATACCTCCAATTGCCATCCAATACCACAGAGTTCTTCCTATCCCTCCCCATTTCGTGTTTGTATTTCCTTCTACAACAGTGAGAAGCTTAGCTCTGAACATCCTCAATACAGTTCATCTCTTACCGAGTCCTTCAATACACAGAGAATAGTTCTAGAATTGCATAATTATGCCTAATTATGAAAAACAGGCCTAATAGAGTTCAATATTTGCTTACATTCTTTTTGTCTTGAGGTTGAGGGTATATAGTCAAAGTTCTGTCTTCAAAAGTTACTTCAGTTACTTCTTTTTTTCACGTCGGTGTGGTTTGTTATTTATTTGAAATGTCATTCAATAATTCATAAATACAGAGCTGCTTCATTGGAAAGTTTAGTTTCTTTCTATAGCATGTTTTAGTTCTCTTATAAATATCATGTAAGTAAATTTTCTTTTTCCCACTTTCAGCTTACCTTGTTATTTTAATAAAGGAAATCAACCCATTTACTTATATATTAAAGCTAATATGTTTAGTCTCTTCCCTGACATCTCGCTTATGTTTTTTATTTGTTTACCTCTTTAATATAAAAAATGGAGGAGAGTTAGGGGCCCCTTTATCTGCCAGTACCCAGCACCTGGTCGAGAGTGTAGTAAATACTCAGCAAACATCTGTGGAATGTCGACTGAAAGCCAACTCAACAGTGGCTGCACCTTGTCCCTGGATAGATAAACACAGGGTCTTGACCTCACTGTAATTACAATGATAACTATCACAGTAGTTACCATTAAGTTGAATAATTATGAAAAGTCTTAGCAAAAGACCTAGACGTGGTAACCACTGAATAAATTGTACCTCGTATTTACTGAGCATTGATGAAGAACTAGGCATGGTGCTATACGATCTTATTTAATTCATCACCATACTCCCGTTTTACAGATGGGGAAACCTAGAGCTGAGAGAAGTAATTTGTCTTCACAACTAAGGAGAAGTTGAATGGGGATTTGAATCGAGATCTGACTTCAAAATCTACCCTTATCCACCGCATGTCTCTGCCTTGACATATTCATAAAGACAAATACGTGGGCAGTCAGGTAATTCCAGGAATTCTGAAGCTCTTGCTTACAAGGTCAAGGTTCTAAACTCACAGCTGGAATGGAAATCAATCCCAGAAAGTCAGGCCCATGAGGGGATAAGAAAAGTCTTCTTGGACGGCTTAGAAGTCTACCATGACAATACATCCTCTTCATCAAAAGTAACCCCGATTTAAAACGCTGGCCAAAGTGTAGGGAAACAAACACGTTCCTGCCCTGCTGCTGGGACCGTAAATGACAGCCAGCACGGATGAGAGCATATTCTGGGCCACACCCTTTACAGTGGGTTTCTCAACCTCAGCACTGTTGATATTTGGGGCAGATCATTCTTTGTTGCAGGGGCTTTCCTGTGCATCGTAGGATGTTTACTAGCACCCCTGCTTTCTACCCACTAGGTATCAGTACCTCACTCCAGTTATGACAACCAAAAATGTCTCCAGGCATTGCCCAATATCCCCTGGGGGCAAAGTAACCCCTGGTTGAGAACCGCTGCTTACCTATATTGCACTAACTTAATTCTCACAATAATCCCACTAGATGGGTACTTTCATTACCTGCATTCTACAGATAAGGAAACTGAGGCACAGATGAATTAAGATCCTACCGTTAATGAGCAGTAGAGAAGAGATTAAAACGTGAACAGTTTGTAAGCAGATTCCACAGTGCATCATTGTAGCGGGAAGCCTTCCTGATCTGCCCAGAGAATAATTCGGCAGAATAGAAAGAAAAGTAAGCATGCGTATCATTTGGCCCACAATCGTATATCTAGGACTTTAAGGAAATGTTTGTTCAAGGATGTTCATCTTGTTGCCATTTACTCACAAAAAACCAGAAATGTAATAAGACCCACTCGGCGGGGTCTAGTCTGCCCTCTTTTCAGGCCTGAATGTTTGACCACAAGCCTTGAGCCAGACTTACTGCTTTATCCATGTAATTTATTCTGCAGACATTAGAAAGGGGTTATGCAGATCTGTACTGACACAGAAATGTGTCTCTGACACTTTATTGAATTTTTAAAAATTTTTTTAAACCACACGTACAGTATGGTTTTGTTTCTATAAAATTGTGTATACTATAGTGAGAGGAAAGGTGCTAATTTAAACAAGAGGCCATTGCAGTAGCTCTTACCTGTTTAGAATATTACCTGATGGGACACTTGGTGTGAAAGCGAGGCCAGCTACAAAAGGCCACATATTGTATGATTCCATTCATAGAAAATGCCGGAAGAGGCAAATCCACAGAGACAGGGAGATTAGTGGCTGCCAGGGGCTGGGGGAGTGTGGGGGGACTGCTAATGAGCATGGGTTTGTTTATGGCATAATAAAAATGTCCTGGAATAAGATAGTGGCAAGGGTTGCGTAATCTTGTGAATATACTAAAAACCACTGAATTGTACATTTTAAAAGGGTAAATTTTATGGCATGTGAGTAATGTTTCAGTTGAACAAACTCTGATGGAACTTCAGGGAAAAATTGACAAATACAAAGCAATGACTGGGAAGCCAACAGCGCTACAGAGAGCAGCCCCCAGAAGTCCATGGGACTGTTGCAGGGGCATGTCCCACGGTGCACGGGAGGGCAGCTCTAGTTGGCTGAATATCGAAGGGTGGCTGGACTACTTGGGGACAGCCTCCGCTGACACGTGGCTTCCCGACACAGGTGTGCTCCCACCTCTCCAGCCGTGTCTTTGGTGCTCCACCCATTACTCTCTGCATCTGAGGCCCAGTAGCCTTTGGGTTAGAGGCAGCTTCTCTAATGGGCTGTAGGGACGAAAGGATGGTTGGGGGATAAAGCTCTTGCCCCCTGTCATCTCTGCCAGCCCGCACTCCCACCCCTAGTGAGCCCACATCTAAGTAAAAACAGTGCTCGTCTCATTATGGAATCACTGCAGGACAAACCCTTCAGCCCTCACTTCTAACTAGACCAACACCCCCTCAAGACCAATTCAAAATCACTAATACAACAGAGGGACCTATTTTGCTTGCATAACAAGAAGCCCTGGGTAGGGGAGTCCCAGATCATTTGCTCACAGACTCAGTGCTGTCATTAAGGCTCCACATTTTTGCTGTCTTTTTGCTCAGTTATCCTCACCTGCTGACCTCATCTGCAGGTATTCGACACGGCTGCAGCAATTCCAGACATCACAACCTCACTATTGGTGTCCAGAGGCAGAAAAGGGATTGGCTGGTCCTTCCCAAAAGTCCCGCTGCAGACCATTCCTTCCTCTTCTCATAATCAGAACTGGGTCCCCTGCCTTTCTCCAACCACTGGCAGGGAGATGAGGACCGCCATGATTAGCTTCGGCTCATCTGGAGTCACCTGAGTCAATTAGTAAATGGAGCAGTAGACACTAAACAGACAGATGTCTGCAGTGACGGGGGTAGTGGAACCGGCATCCAGCGTGATGGCCACATTGGAATTCCTTCCCCACAGGCCTGGCCCTCTGCCGGGCATACTTTTTTTCAGTCTCTCCAGGTTAATGCCTCCTCTTCCTTTACGTCATCTGTCACCTCCTCCGGAAAGCCATCCCTGTTCCTCTGGCTTCATCAAAGAACCAGCACCAGCCTGGTAGCTCTCGCCACAGTTGCAACTAAATAATTACATATGTCATTTGATTAATGTCTGTCCCATGGAAGCAGCTCCACCCTATCTCCAGGATGTAGGTAGAGCCTGGCACACAGTAGCTACTCAATAAACACTGATGGACGAGACAAATGAATTAGTATGCTGCAAGAGGCAGAACGAGGTCAGAAGAAACGCACACGCACACGCGCACGCACGCACATGCACACGCGCACACATGCACACGCACGCACACGCACACGCACACACATGCACACGCACACGCACACGCACATGCACACACATGCACACGCACACGCACACACATGCACACGCACGCACACATGCACACGCACGCACACATGCACACGCACGCACACACACATGCACACGCACGCGCACACACATGCACACGCACACACACGCACACGCACGCACATGCACACGCACACACACATGCACACGCACACGCACACACATGCACACGCACACACACATGCACATGCACACGCACGCACATGCACATGCACACGCGCGCGCGCACGCACACACACGCACACACACGCACACGCGCACACGCACACATGCACACGCGCACACATGCACACGCACACACGCACGCACACACGCACGCACACGCACGCACACGCACGCACACACGCACACGCGCACGCGCACGCACGCACGCACACACATGCACACGCACACGCACGCACACACGCACGCACACACATGCACACGTGCAGGCGCACGCACGCGCACGCACACACACGCACACGCACGCACACACGCGCGCGCATGCACACATGCACACGCACACGTACACGCACACACGCACACGCACACATGCGCATGCACACGCACACGTACACGCACACGCACACGCGCACACGCACACATACACACACGCACACGCGCACACACGCACACGCACACACATGCGCACGCACACACGCGCGCATGCACACATGCACACGCGCACGCGCACGCGCACACACACATGCACACGCGCACATGCACACGCACGCACGCGCACGCACGCACGCACACACATGCACACGCACACGCACGCACACACACGCACACGTGCAGGCGCACACACGCGCACGCACACACGCGCGCGCATGCACACATGCACACGCACACGTACACGCACACACGCACACACGCACACACACAAGGAATGAGGTTGGAAGATGATATTAAGAGCTTTCTCGGGGGGGGGGGTGAGATTCTTTATTAAAGTATAACACAGACAGCGTAGAGCTCACATCTGGGGCGTGGGCTTGTAGTTCAACGACTACACAAATGAACACACTTGCGTAAGCGGCTGGGAAGTGCGGGATGGGGTAATTTTATTTTCCTCTCTGTCCTTTTCTGGCTGGTTTAAATCTTTTTTCAATGATGTGATGAGCATCACTTACAAGGGTATGTGTCAGTTTTACAAAAACAAAGCCTTTTTTTTTTAATGAAGAAAAAACATCTATTTTCAGCTATCTGGAATGTGGAAGAAACCCATGGGGTACTAGAATTTCTTCTTTCCCCTTTTTTATTTCTCTGACCTCCGGCAGGAGCTCTCTTCTGGAGTTTTAGATAATCCCCGTTCTCCTTCCAGAGGTAGTTTTGAGTTTGTTACAAAGACCCAAAAGGCTGTGCTGGGCTTAGGATTAAAAGTGAGGTTAACAAGGTAAATTTCCATGAGAAAATAATACAGGCGTTTGTTTTACTTTTCTTTTTCTCCCAAAGCAGGAATTTGGAGGATTTGAAACATCTGGCTGTTTAAATAAAGTCTTAGAATCTATTCTCAAAGACATGCCCAGGTTAATAATTTGTATGTGATAAAGTGTTCATTTGTTCGTTCATTCATTTATTCATTCGCCCACTCATTCACTGGTGTCTGCCTCCGTGCCTGGCCCATCCTGAGTATGGGGAGTATAGAGATGCATCAGATCTGGTCCCTGCCCTCAGGGAGACAGACACGGTCACAACCACCACCGTGACTGGCTCGCTAATGAGAGCTGGGTGGGCATGGCGTGGAGCAGAAGCTTGACTGTCATCCGACGGAAGAGACATTGAGGTGGACTTTGAAGGATACATGGAAGTTTTCCAGGCAGCAAAGGGGTGGGAAGGCATTCCAGGAGAGGGAACAGCGGTGCCAAGGCACAGAGGCTGAGACAGTGCAGTGCGCCAAGTGCAGGGATCAAGAGCATCCGCACAGCGGGGCTGCCTGGGCTTGAGTCTTGCCTTCCCCATCTCTTAGCTGTATGATGCTGAGCAAGTTTTTTACTCTGTCTGTGCCTCAGCGTCTTCGCTGAGATAATGACAGCAACTATTCCATAGGGTTGATGAGGATGAATTCAGATAAACCACATAAAGTGCTTAAACCCGCCCCTGCACAGGATAAGTGTTTGGTAAATTGTCAGCTCCTACGTCTGGTGTGATGAGTGTTGGGTGGGAGGGTGGAAAAGACTGAGCTGAGCCTGGGGACGCTGATGGGGCCAGGGCTCGTTTTCAGCGGGAGGAAGTTCTGATCAGATCAGGATGTCTGCAGGGGAGGGTGGGCTGGAGGGGTGAACAGAGAGAGCCAGCGCAGCTGTCAGAGGGCAGCGAGGAGGCTGGCCTGGCAGGGGCTGCGAGGACAGGGCGAGGAGGATTCAACAGTCCACCGGTGGAGTCGAGAGACCTGAGGGTTGATTAGCCGTGGTCACGAGGGTAAAGAGAGGAGAACCCCTGGATTCTGGCCGACATGGGAGGTGGTGGAAGGAGGTGCCGCCACTGAGATGGGGCAGGTACCAAGGCAGAAAAGGGTGAATCCTGTTTCATGCTCTCAGGAGACATCCAGGGTATGATGCGGGGGAGACGCCCAGCAGGGTTAGGTGGGCCTGGAGGTCAGGCCGAGCCCCTGCTGCAGCCTCCACCCCCTCCCATCTCCTGCCTCTCAGGCTCTGAGGACTTTGGCCCCAAGTCCTGCCACAGCTCCCCCACTGCTGCAAGCTGCCAGCTCCATGCACTGGTGACAGATGCTGTCACCCCCAGCCCCAGTGCTGCCTGGGTGGGGCGCTGCCAGCTGGGCATTGCCTCAGCATGAGGAAATGGAAGGAAGCAAGGCCCAGTCAAGGCCCTGGACCCAGAGATAGGGCCCAGGGTGCCATCCTTTCAGGAAAAGTCTGGTCACTACGTTACGGCTCATCCCCTTGCAGCTGGCCCAGCCCAGAGTCGCAGTTTACTTGGGCACACTGGGGTCATTCAGCTCCTCTTTCGCTCTTGATGAAACACAGTGCCCATTCCCCAGGGGATGCACGTCTCCCCCGGGAGCTATGCCAACGGCTTCATGTTCGGGCCTCTGAAGGAGAAACTTTGGTTCTCTCCACTTTACAGATAAGAACACTGAGACTCATACAGGCCTGTCTGATCCTGGGGCCTGTGCTCTTAACCATCCTGATGTGGGCTTCATTCCAAGTTTTCTTTCAGCGAGGGCTCAGGTGACCCACATTTAACTTCAACAGTAACTTCTGGAAAATCTGGAGATTACATAAACAGAAATAATCTCTGAACATGTGCTTCTGAATTTTATGTTTAAGAATTTTTAAAAAGGAGATTGCAAGGCCCATCTGCTAAAAATATTTAAGTGTAAGAAGTTGGAAGCCAGTAGAGGCAGGAAAGGGTAATTACCACAAAGGACTTGGTCGGCACAAGCGCCTGCCAATTCCTGGGCCATCTGGGAGCACAGGCCCCGTCCCAGCGCGGTCCTTGGGGAGGACCCCACCCCCTCAGGGGTCCTGGCCAAAGCCACTTCCTTGGACTTGGCCTGAGCTCGGAGTCCGCCTGGAAGCTGGCTGGATTCCCAGCTGTGGTTTTCGCCCCGATGTTCTGGGAGCCATCCCACGGCCTGAGGCCTGGCTGTGGCTGGCTCCTCACCTCCCAGGGGAGGCTGGGAAGAACTGGGGCCTAACTGCAGCAGGTCCTGGCTTCGAATCCCACATGCACCTCCTAGAAGGCCACAGACCTGAGTGGGTGCTGTGGAGCCAGGCCACACTGAGCTTTTCGTTCCTCTGGCCTTTAGTTTCCTCATGTCCCACATTGGATTTGAAAGATACTGACCTCGCAGGCAAGTGGTAAGTATTAAATGACGCAATACACACAAAGTGCTTGGAACAGTATCTGACATGGACTAGTGCCCAACAATGTGGGATGTTACTGTTACTTTGTCTTTGAGCAGTGCCCCTTCATTCCCTGAGCCTCGGTTTCTCCATCTATAGAATGGGAATGATACTAGACCCTACCTCAGAGCACTGAGGAGCTGATTAGACGAGATGGTGCACGGAACACACTTAGCACAGTGCCTGACAATTAGAGCCCGTTAAACAAATTATTGATAATTATTTTTATTATCCCAAAGCCTTTCTGGAAGGCTCACACTCTGGAAAACCAGCCTGAGAGGTTAAAGGATTAAATTAGTGAGAAGAGAAGCAAAGCCGTGCCATTTAACAATTTCTAGAGCAAGGGGGACCAGCAGACCTGAGGCACCATGAGAGCCTTTGTAAGTGGCACACGATGGGCACAGGGACATGGAGCCACGGAGGGCCTGGAAAGCAGCCTGTCCTGCTGCAGAGGCTCGGACTTGGCCGTGGGGAATTCTGGGAGAGGAAGGGGCTGGGAGGGTGTCGGGTGTGGGGCTGGGGGACTGGACAGGGGGCGGCAGACTGCCAAGGCCAAGGGCGGGGCAGGGTGTGACAGCCTGGAATCTCAGCTGGCGGGTGGGACGGGTGGGACGCGGGCAGGGTTCCAGTCTTGCCCTGAGCTCAGTGAGTCCCTCCCTGCCCCTCTGAGCTGCACTTTCTTCATCTGTCGAATGGGGCCCGCGATGGGTTCGATGAGTCAAAGACCACATGCACTAATGGGCTGCTCTGAGAACCTGGGAGCCTGGCCAGGTGGGGGAGAAGCTGGTTACAGATCACCTACTGTGCCCGACACAGAGCCCCAGGCAGGCGGCAGAGGCTGGAGGACACCCCGCCCCCCCAAGCCTGGTCTTTATGGGCATCTTGGCCTTGGTTCCTCCTCGGCTCCTCCTCGGCCGATGGGGAGAAGATGGGGAAGCAGGTTTCCCAGCCTAGGGACAGGCTGGTCCTGGTGCCAGTGGCACTGCAGGGGGGCCCTGTGGAACCCTTCCGGAACCCTTCCTCCCTGTCCCCTGTGCCCTGCCAGCTACTTCTTGCTGAGACCCTCCATGGCCCTTCCTCTGCCCAGCCAGTGTCAAGCTCATCGCACATTCCTCGCCAGGCCCCAGGTCTGGCTGTGCGGGGAGTCTCCCCAGTAGCCTGGCTGCCATCAGTGCTGGGCTGTGGCTCCAGCCGCGGGAGCCCTCATGGGGTCTGGCACGTAGCCCGACTTCGTCCTTTGGGGGACTTCATTCCTCAGACTTTTCTTAATAGCCACAATAGTCTTGCACTTACTGCGTGCTGGGCACTGAGCTAAGGTCTGCTTGCATGGAGAATGCACAACGACCCTGTGAGGTGGGCTCCAGGATCCCTTTCCTAGATGAGGAGACATGCAATTCCCTCCCTAGCATCACACAGCGGGGGTGCAACCCGGGCAGCCTAGCACCAGATGCCCTGGCTCAGGGACTACTGTCTTTGGTTATGTGGAAAGAGCACTGGTTTGGGAGTCTATAGGCCTGGATTCTGCCTCCCTGGGGTGACCTTGGACCACCTTGCAACAGTGGAGGTGAGCCCTGCCTAGGTTCTGGATAGGGAATATTACATATACATATGGAACAGGAGTATGTATGTATTCCTATTCCCTATCTTAAGGACTTGGCCCATGTGACTGTGGGGACCGGCAAGTCTGAAGTTCACAGGGCAGGCCGGCAGGGAACTCAGGCAGGGTTCGATGTTGCAGTTTTGAGGCAGAAAGTCTTCTCTGGAAAACCTGTTATTGCTCATAAATCCTTCAGCTGACTGGATGAGGCACACCCACCCACACATCAAGGGTAATCTTAAAGTTAACCGTGGATGTGGACTTAACCACATATACAAAATACCTTTGCAGCAACACCTAAAGTGGTGTTTAATCAATAACTGGGCACCATAACCTAGCCAAGCTGATGCATAAAACTAACCATCACACCCTCACTTCAGAGCTAGGGAAACTGAGGCTCAGAGAGGTGGACAAGGAGCCCAGGTGCTGCAGATATAATTGGGAAAGTGGGAAATATTATTCTTGTCCATACATATCTATAAATATATACCCCGGAATGTTCATATCTTTAGGGAGTAGGATTTGATGTGACTTTTGCTTTTTTCACTTTCTCACTGTCTAGTAGTTTTTAAATTGCACATGTGTCACTTTTAAAATGACAAAAAACAATACATCATTTTCCCTTTGAAAAAAATGAGACTTCAAGAATGAGTCAGTCTAGGTAGAAGAGACATTTAAGGACTGGGCTGGCGGGTAGGCTCAGTTGGTGAGAGCACAGCCTCAGAACCCCAAGGTCACAGGTTCAGATCCCTGAACAGACCAGCTGCCAAAAAAAATTTAAGGAAAAAGAAAAATCATTCTTAAAAAGAGTTGAGTCTACAACTAACCATCAAAAAAAACCCAGAAAAAAGGGCCGGCCCGTGGCTCACTTGGGAGAGTGCGGTGCTGATAGCACCAAGGCCATGGGTTCGGATCCTATATGGGGATGGCTGGTTCGCTCACTGGGTGAGTGTGGTGCTGACAACACCAAGTCAAGGGTTGGGATCCCCTTACCAGTCATCTTTTTGAAAAAAAAAAAAAAACAGAAAAAGCATAGATAGATGATAGACAGGTGGATAAAACTAACGTGGCAAGAGCTTAGCTCTCAGTGAATTTAGTGGAAGATAAATGGGTGCTCACTGTACCACACTTGGAAATTTTCTATGGGTCTGACACTGTTCAAAATAAAAAGTTGTTTGGGGGGGATAAAAATTTAAAATAACCCAAGAGGGGAGTGGGTGTTGGTATTCATGGGCCATAGAAGCTCAGCTAGAGCGCAGTGTTATAACACCAAGGTCAAGGGCTGGGATTCCTGTACCAATCAGCTGCCAAAAAAAAAGGGAGGGGAGCCATACAGTGATCACTACCAACCTAGGTGATGGGCAAAGGGACAAGATTTCACATTTAATAGGTTAAGAATACAGGCTGTAATTTTTAGGGCAACCACTAAAAATGTATAACTTCCAAACTAGTAGAAAGAAAAATAGATAATCATAGTAAGGCAAGAAAGGAGAGAAAAGGAAATGCATAACAAGCAAGAAAAACAGAAGGAACAACAGAAGGTAGATTTAAATACCCAAGCACACTAAACAGCCAGCTAGGAAAAATAAGTTCTACAAGTGTATAGTCGACCTAGTCATCTATAATGAACCTTAATTAACTGCATGTTATCAAATGGCTGGAAGAGAGATCGAAGGTCTTCATAACAAAGAAACGATTAAGTTTTGTAATGATGACTATGCTAATTACCCTGATCTGATCATCACACATTGTATACACGTATTGATAATCAACTCTGTACCCGACAAATATTACAATCAATGTTTCAATTAAAAAAGCAATAAATAGATACCCATGCAAATCAGTAATTACCTTAAGTGTGAATGAACTAGATGACTCAACTAAAAGCCAATCTAAAACCAAATGATATAGAAAAGTTAAAAAATTTTTTTAAAAGTGTGTGCAAATAATAACCAAAAAAACACACAAAAACCCATGTAGCTTTATCAATCGATAGCAGACAAAATAGATTTTAAGGCCAAAATCATTACTAGAAATAAAGACAAAATGACAAGAGGTTTGATTTGTCAGGAAAATGAACAATTTTTAAATTGTGAGCACCTACTACAGTAACTTCAAAATATGTAACACAAATATTGGAATAAATTCAAGGAGAAACAGACAAACTTCACAATCATAGTGGGAGATTATAACATACTTTCCCTCAGTAATTGACAGAAAAGGCAGGGGAAAAAGTCAGAGAGAATCTAGAAGATTAATCAAAATTAAGAAACCTGACCCATCTGGGACCCTGCAGCCCACACCTGCAGAAGGCTCAACCTTTGCAAGGATGACACGCAACATTTACAAAGAGTGACCATGTCCTGGGCCATAAAGCATGGACTGAAATTATCCTGAGCGTGGTTTGACCACCTTCATTCTATCTAGAAATAAATTACTAAAAAAATATATAACTAGAAAATCCCCACCCATTTGGGAATTAAGAAAATCACTTCCCGGAAGAAATCATGACTCAAAAAGAAGCAGAAAGCAGAGCGCCTAGCATGTGTCGGGCCTGTGCGCTCTCTCGTGACTCCTAATAAGGAGGGTCTGTAGCAGGTCCCGTGGTCATCCCATCCCACAGAGAGGAAAGCTGAGGCTTAGAGAGGGTGTGACTCGTCCCAAGTCACCCAGCTAAAAAGCAGCCCAGGGCTGTCAGATGCTCTGAGGCTGGTACAATTAATATCCCCATTTTTCAGATGAGGAAACTGAGGCTTACAGTACAAGGCCAGTAAGTGGTAGGACTTGAACTGGCGATTGATCCCAGGTCTGGATGGATGTTAAGCCTTCACCAAGTGGGAAACCAAGGCTATTGTGACTTGCATAGGAACGCACAGCTGGCGGTGATAGGAGGCTGAGATCCAGGCCTGAGCTTCTGGAAAGAGAAAGAAGTCTGGGAGGAAATGACCGCAAATGCCTTCCACCCCACTGGACAGGAAGGGAAGCACAATGCCCCAGACAGACTCAAGGAGCAGGCTTCTCACCCCAGTCCCCCAGACACAGCGGCCCCGGGGCTGACAGGAGGCCATTATCTTGAGGTCTCAGGGGTGGGGGCAGCTGAGCAAACATCAGTCCCCTTGTGCCTGACACAAAATGGCCATTGAAAGAGTTTGGGACCTGGGGGAAGGGTGAGCTGCTGTGACAGCCCCCGAGTGGAGAAGGGACGGGCTGCCTCAGAGCACCCAGCTGCCAACCCTCTCAACTTCTTGATGAGGAAGCTGAGGCCCAGACAAGTGAAGACACCAGCCTGGGATCACACAGCCGGTCAGACCCCATCACTCCAGCTGCAGGGTGGGGGACCGGGTGGAGCCCAACGGGAACTAGTGCAAAGTTTCAGGCATGAGTGGAGGAGCCTTGGAACCCACAAGTTGCCTATAATTAGCCCTGGAGCCCCAACTCCAGGCAGCTCAGAGCAGCCCTAGCCCAGAGAGGCCCAGCAAGGAGTTCAAGGTCACACAGCAAGCGGAGGCTGTTAGTCCCTCCCTGCCCTGCCAGGGCTGCTTTCACTTTCTGGCCTGAGCTCTGTTTCCCACCCCACACCACCCCTGGCAACCCCCATCCACCAGCTGTCACCTTGGAGGGCAATGCAAGGCGGCTCAGATTTCCACAGAGCACATGGGTGCCAGGTGTGGCCGGAACATTTGGGAGGACAGGTGGGCAGAGGGGGTTGGTGGCAGCAAGAGGCTCCAGCCAGGGATCAGACACTGCGGCAGCTGCTCTGCACCTGCTCTGGCCCGCCCAAGGGGGCCCAGCATGCCACGGGAGACAAGGCCCTGGGTCCGCATCCTGGTTCTGCCACTGAAACTGCCTTGTGACCCTGGTTTTGAGTCTCTTCCTCTCCTGAGCTCTCAGTTTCCTCATCTGATACCAGTGGGATGGGGGGGTTGTTGTTATTATTTTTATTATTATTACCTCCTGGTGGCCAGGGAAGAAAAGGTCAGGAGGCCAGAGACCCTGAGCAGAGTGGCCTGGTAGGCACTTGGCCCCTGAAGTTAAGTCCTTCCTCTCTGACAGCCAGTGCTGCCGCCTGCAGCCCCCTCTGGACCAACTCCTGGAGCTGCTGACAGCCCTCCCAGGCTCCCCACTGCTCACCTGCTGCCTGTGGTGGCACAGCCCATAAATCTTGTGAAATTAGAGTCACTCTGGCTGGAGCAGGGCCAGGAGCCCAGAATTCCACTCCTGGGTCCCCTCCTCCCCCTCGTTTCACCTCTCCAGGAAGCTCCAAGCCTCCTTCTTGCACCTCAGGGTTCCATGACACCTGCTTTGAGAACCACTGCCTGGGGCCTAGCCCCTTAGCTAGGTATTCCAGGCCTCCATTTCTTGCACCTCTCCCCAGCCTCTAATTCTTGTTTCCCCTCGGTGTCCCCCAGGTGGGCCTGTGCCCACCACGCCCCATTCCTGGCTGCTCCAGAAACAGGCTCTGCAACTACACTCATGTGGCCTTCATAAGTGCCAGTTCTGCCTCCCGGGATCTTTGCCCTGTTTTGTTTGCATCTGGCAAATACTTCCTTAACTCCCAAGGCGTAGAGGCATGGCCTCCTCCCAGAAGACCTCCCTGACTCCCTGAAGACAGCCCATTCCTCTTCCCTGAGCTCTCTCAGGCCCTGCAGAGCTCAGATGGCAGGAGAGGCTGGGGTGGTGGTGGTGAGGGGGTGCCGGGGCATGGCTCGGCTAGTACAGGAGGGAGGGAAGAAGCGGGGTAAGAGGGCAGAAGGCAGAAATGGGGTAGGGGACAGACACAAAGAAAGAAGAAAGGAAAGGGGAGGGGGAGAACGGGGAGGGGCCTGGCAGCACCCAGGTCCTACCCATGTGAGCTGTGACCGCCCGTGCCAGGCTCAGGAGGCCCCCAGAGCCGGCCATGTCACTGTGGAGAGGGCAGCAGGGCCCCGTGGGAGCGGCTCACACAGGCTCTGACTTCAGACAGCTCAGGCCTGAGTTCTGGCTCTGCTGCCTTCTCAGGATAAGGCCAGGGCTGGGGCGGATGGGACCTCAGTTTCCCCTTCTGTGGAGTGGAGGTAAAACTTCCTACCGGGCAGGATCATCATGAAAGTCATGTAAAATGAGGGATGTAAAAGGGAAACTAAAGAGAAGTCCCTAGAAGGACTCTCACCCACAAACTGTTCACAGCCGCCTCCTTTGTGAGGTTGGAGGCACTGGGGGGTGAACAGACACTTGTGCCTTTTATTTTTCAGCCATCTATATATACTTGTGTATATTTTTTGTAGTGAGCATGTAACTTTCAATTAAAAATATTGGCTTGTGTGTTAGGAATAAAGCTGTGTACAATAACATGTTGAATTTTCAGAAGGAGGGAGCGGGACTGAGGATGCCAGAGGTGGGAAAGGGAGAGGGGAGGAGGGTTGGGGAGAAATTGGTAAAGGGCCACAAAAACCAGTTACATCGTGTAGGGCTGAATATACTAACTATCCTGATTTGAGCATCATACCAGGCTATGGATACTGCACATAGGTATTGATATTCAACACGGTACCCCACAGACCGGTAAGGGGATCTCAAGCCTTGGCTTGGTGTTGTCAGCACCATGTTCAGCCAGTGAGCGAACCGGCCATCCCTATATAGGATCCGAACCCGGGGCCTTGGTGTTATCAGCACCACACTCTCCCAAGTGAGCCACAGGCCAGCCCATGTCTGTGACTTTTTAAGAGTTAAAAAAAAAAAGAAATACCATTAAAGTCCTCTCTGGCTGGGTTGTGGCCCTGTCCACACAAGCTGGACAGGCCTGTCACAGAGGCCCTGCCTGGCCGACCGCCCCCCCCCACACCCCTCATTCCATCCCAAATCCGGACCTGGCATCGGGAGGTGGTGTGTTCAAGACCCCCATCGCTGCTCGGCCAGTGCCTCAGATATTTCTCCTTCTCTGTAAGAGTCACCAGAACATGGGAGAGGCCCAAGGAGGCCCGTGGGTAACGTCCCTGACCCCAAGTGCTCAGAAGGTGGGCCCAGGGCCACAGGCCCAGGCTGGAAGAGTGGAGGGTGGTCAGGCCTCCTGAGCTTCTCGGGTTCCTTCTGGCATCTCGGTCGCTTTGCAACACAAACAATAACCATCCTGAAAAACACATACTCAAAATATAATAAGTAAATAAGACCAGGTTTCTAGGTCTGGCAAATCATACCCCAGGAGGGGCCGGCCCGTGGCCCACTTGGGTGAGCGTGGTGCTGACAACACCAAGTCAAGGGTTAAGATCCCCTTACTGGTCATCTTTAAAAAAAAAAAAAAAAAAAAACATACCCCAGGAGACCAGGGTGTAGGTGTGAACCCGACGCCACACAGAGCAGCCCGGAGGCCAGAGGCCTGCAGAGAAGAAAGCACCATCACTCCACTTTTCTAGAAAGGGTGAGCCCAGCAATCATGGACTAGGGAGGCCAAAGTTGTCGCCAAGCACAGTCGGGGACAGATTGTTGAGGAGGTGATTTGAGAGTGCTCAGAAAAGGAAGTGGTGACCGGAAATGGCTGCATGGGTCACAGGGAATTAAACCAAGTCACTCTTGCCACTCTCCTCTAATAAAGGGTGACAGAGCCCAATCCAGACACAGGCTACCTGGGTTTCTGTAAATCCTAAGAGTTTTTCTTGATATCTTTGGGGCTACAATGAAAAAATGGGGACTCACAATACAATAGTGCTTTATGATAACACAACTCACCAATGCAGCACCAACCACGTGCCAGATGCCATTCCAAGCACTTTACATGGATTAACCCACCCCCAACGCAAACACTATGAGGCAGGTATTAATCACCATCCTCGTTTTAGCATGGAGGAAAAGGAGGCATTGAACAGTTAGGTAACTGGCACGAGGTCAAAACTGGTGGGGGACCGAGCCAGATCCCAACGCAGCTGTCTGGCTCCTGAGCCCACAGGCAGGTTTTAAACTGACTTAGAGATCCCTGACTGATTAGCAGAGCAGGGTGGGGGTGGGGGAGAAGCCCGGATCTTACCAGGGCTGCCTATCAAGATGCGCTGCCCTTGCCCAGCCGGGCAGTGGCCACGTGTCCCCAGCTGGGTCGATCAGATGCTCTCCAAGGATTCTGAACCACTTGGCTTCTCGCTGGATGGGTAGTTCATGTGTAAGCCCCCAGCCTCCTGCTCATCTGTGACCCCCTAGCTTCTTCCCATAGGGTCCCTTGGCCATCCATGGTTTCTGCTGTTTGTACCCAGAAAACCCTGCTTGAGGTAGGAGCTCTATCACCTTTCCTGCCCACCAGACCTCTCCTCTCCCCAACCCCACGGTCCTGATGGGTGTCGATGGGTGCAGACAAAGTGCGAATCATGCAGGTCTCTAGTGATAGACCCCAGGGCTCCAGCTTTACCCCTGTCCTGTTGATCTTCATTTCCCCAATTTGGATTTAAAACACAGAAGCTCAGCTCAGGCAATTCGCAGCTGCCGCAGTGGCAGAATTAATGCTTTGTGCAGTGGAAGGAGGACTCTTACAATGCTTTCAAGACTAGAGGGCTGGATGGGAGCCAGGAAGATGACATTTAACCAGCATAATGTAAGGTCTTGCGTATGTTTCTGGAGAGTCCATTATGCAAGTACTAGATCGCGGAGGGAGAGCTGGCTGGACAGTAGCTCATGGGAAAAAGCTCGCATGCATTTGCAGTGAATAATGTAGCTGTTGAAAACCCAAATGCCTCTAGTGCTGCAGACTGCATGACTAGAGACCGCCAGTCTAGAACACTGGAGATGACAGAACCTTTCGACTTGGTGGCTGTCAGTCCCTAGGGGAGCAGGTTTCTAGTTCTGGTCCCCACAATTTAGGAGGAACAATGACAAATTACAATAAGGGTGGCCTTTATGGGGGAAACCACAGCAACTTAAGGGCATTGATTACAGCTCAGGGGAGCCTTGGGGAGCCAGAATCCCTGTATATAAATAACTGCAGGGGGATTCCAGAGAAGAGATCTGCCCCTGAATACACAGGATTAGGGACCAGCTTTGGGAAATTACAGAGATGTCTTAGTCAGGGCCCTTTGGGTGGCAAGTAACCGAAACCTACAGGAGCTCACTCAGCAGAAAGAGGAATTTACTCGAAGGAAACAGGTATATTTTAGGACCTGCGGGCAGGAGGGGCAGCCTCAGGGGTGGGAGCTGGGAGCTGGCAGGAGCCAGGGCAGCCTGACTCTCCTACTGTCTCCTGTCTGCTTCCTCTCTCGCCATGAAACAGCTTTGTCGGGGCACCGGTCAGCAAACACTGCCCAGCCCTGGCACTGCATAATGCCCCATACCACCCCCAGCCCCAGCGGTTCCACTGAGCAGTTCAGGACTGGGGGCTGGAGGGACAAGGAAGGGGGCAGGGATGAGGGAGCTGAGAAGAGGAAGCCAGGAAGAGTCAGGAGAGGTGGGCAGGGACCAGACGGGCAGGGCCCACTACAGAATAATCGCACAAACACCTGGGTGCCCCCTGCCCAGATTAGAGCGAAATGCCACCAGGAGCATGTGCTCGAGGCCCATGTGCCTGCCTTGTCTGGTCCCCTGCCTTCCTATCCCCAGAGTTAACCACTCTAGGGATCTGGGGAGTCCTTGTTCCCTTTCCTTTCTCCACAGGTTGACTACACACGTATGTTTGCCTAAGTAATGGACGGTTCTCTCTCGCATGTCCTGATTTTTGTATAGGGGCATCATACTATACTTCTTCTGTCATGTCACCTTTTTGTTGAGCATGTTTGTAAGATGTTTGCATGGTGACAGGCCTAGCTGAGAAGAGGCAAGGCTGGTCCAGGACCACGGTTTACCTTCAGGGGACAGAGCGACAGTGAGAAAGGCCAGCACAGCATCCAGCCTGGAAATCCTGGCAGAGCCCCTTCCCCAGACAACCTGAGCTGAGTGCGATGGCTTCCTGAGAAGGAGACAGTCAATGGTGGAAAGTGTCCCTAAGGATCTTCTCGGGAGAGACTGGAATCTGGGTCTCCCAATCCCATGGGCAGGGCCTGCGCCGGTGAAATACTTTCACTGTCACCATCACTGTGACCTACTCATGTGTCCCCATGGAGCACACCCTGCAGGTGCAGCCCCTGCCCAAACCCAGGGCTGGCACCCCCTCAGCTCCTGCAGGGCAAGAAGCTGGATCACCCCTGGTCACCAAGCTCCCTCTACATCATGAAGTGTCCCTGGGCTGTGGGTCCCTTGGGTGAGTCTGGCAAAGGGCATTTGGAGCTTTGGGCCTGGGTTTTAAGCTAAAGGGACCAAGGTGGACGTCACAGCCTCTCCCACCTTCTCTGAGCAGTTACTGAACATCAGTTGTCCGAGACAGGCATCATCTCACCGACTCCTCCCAAGGCAACCACAGTGAGAACCACCATTCTTTTTTTTTTTTTTGTCTTTTTCGTGACCGGTGCTCAACCAGTGAGTGCACCGGCCATTCCTATATAGGATCCGAACCCGTGGCAGGAGCGTCGCCGCGCTCCCAGCGCTGCACTCTCCCGAGTGCGCCACAGGCTCGGCCCGAGAACCACCATTCTACAGATGAGGAAACTGAGGTACTGAGGTACCAAGGTCTCAGAGCTGGCAGTTGGCTTCTGGCTCTAACAGCCCTTATCTAGGGCAGGAGCTCTGACTTAGTCTGGGGGTGGGGGTGGACGAGGGAAAGCTGGGCCCGGGGAAGTGATGTTTGGGCTAGATCTGAAGGCCAGGGGTCGGTCGAGAGGTGGGGAAGAACTCTCCGGGCAGGCAGACAGTCCCTGTGTGTGTGCAAAGCCAGGGCGGGGGTGCAAGTGACGGGAGGGAAGACAGGGCACAGTGGCCGTGCTCAAGGAGCAAGGGGCGGGCGGTGGGGGTCAGGATGAGGCAGGACCCAGGACCCTGGGATTCATGGCCAGCGGTTCCAACTACAGACTCTTGAGCCAAGCAGACAGATTTTAACACAGCTCCACCCCCACTGGCTGAGTGGTCACTGGGCCTATTGGACGAGGTCTATCCAGAGGGTCCTGAAAGAGATGGCTTGGGCCAAAGGAGATGGCTCTGGGCCTTCTAGGTAGACCTGAGCACCAGGTGGCTGGAGAATGTGCCCAGAGACAGGACATGGGGTGGGGGAGGCTGAGCAGAGGGAGGGAGAGTCAGCTATGGGGGATGTGTGTCTGGGAACCTCAGCCGGGTCCCTGAGGAGCCAACTCAGTGACCTGGGCCCTCTGGGAGCTAGGATGGGGAGGGGCCACCTCAAAGCCACCATTGTCGCCCCCTCACCCGCCTGACTGTCTGGGGCCTAAAATAGCACAGGAGCACAGTGGATCTCGTGAGAAGTTTCTGGCAAAAGGGTCTTGGGGGAGGGGCATGAGTCACCACTGGGAACCCTTGAGTTTGAAGCTCCCAAAGCCCAGCTGCCTGGCCCCTGCCCCCAGGGCGCCTGGAATCCAGTGGGAGACAGGGGGCCTCTCTGTCCTTCCCCTGTCCCGCTGTGGTGGGGGTGAGTCCTGGTCTTGGGTCTGCCATGGAGGCTCTGGGTGGCTGGGCCGAGTCCTGCCCCCTTGGGGCCTCAGCTTCCCAGATGTACCAAGAGTCAGGGACCTTGACATCTGCTGTGAGGCCCCTGGAATTCATGGCAGGTGGTCTTAATATAGGCCCCCAATATAGAGTCAGACTGGGGATGAAATCCTACTGCTGAGTGACCTTGGGCAAGTCCCCCCACCTCTCTGGGCCTCAGTTTCCTCATGCACCATGAAACCAAGTCCTGTTCTTTCCAGGTTTCAGGTTGAGCATCCAACAACGATCTTGACAGCTCCTGGGGCCTTCCCTGGTGGCCTCCACATCCTCACGAGGCACATTTTGTGCTGCCAGGAATGTTAACAGTCACATGACGTCCGTTTTTAATGCCTTGCACTTTACACGCACCACCTCCACACCTTCGAGGGCAGAGATGGCTGGGTCCCCGCCCTGTCCTGGGACATGCTCAGTCTCAGTACTGGCCAAGAGGTCTTGGCTCCCGAGCCCGGCCCCTGGGGCACCCGTGGGGCGGAGCAGATCCCCGCGTTGCGCATATAGGGAAATAGGCTCCTTATCACCCCGTGTCACAGGGTCCTGCAGGCCCTTTGCAGGGGGCACGGCGGACTCGGCGGGGCGGGCGCGGTGTGCGGGGCTGGCGCGCCCTCTAGCGGTCGCCCTGCGCGCCGTCTTGCCCCGAGGCCGTAGCGGCCGCAGGTCCGGCTGGCAGCGGCTGGCGCGGCACGTCCCTTCTCCGAGTCCCCGCGGCCCTGCCTGCTGCGGCTTCACCGGCCTCGAGCTCATGTCTCTCCCTGGCTGTCCCTCCTTGTGGCTTCCCAGAGACCCCACGGCGGCTGCGCGCCCCGCCCCGATTACCATGGAGACCGCTTGTACACAGTTTCCCCTTTCCCCCAACCCTGACCCTAGCCGGGCCAGACCAGCGCCCGCCTAGGAGGCAGCCCGCCGGGGTCGGAGCCGGGCGCCCATGAACAGCGGGGCCCCGGGAAAGCTGGCTGTGGGGAGAGTGAAATTCTTCAGCCCGCACCACGGGGAGGTGAGGCCCAGCGGGCTCTGCCCGCACTCTAGGCTCCTGGCTTTGGGTCTAGTGTGGTTCTTTGTTCTGTGTAGTGTGGGTTCCAGAGTGTTCTGTGGGCTCCAGCTCTGGACATTGAGTCGAGAGTGGATTTTGCTAACCGAGGAAGGCTCAAAGTAGGCGCTACATTCCAGTTGTGGGCTCCAGCTCCATATGGGCTCTAGGTGCTGAGCTCCGGTTCTAAAAGGGGCTCTAGGCTCTGCCCTGTGGCTGGAGAGAGAGCTCAGAGCTCCTGGCTGACTCCAGTGTTCTTTGGGCTCTGGCTCTAAAGTGGGACTTAGAGTAGATTTTGAACTCCCAATTCTCAGTTTCAGCTTTAGAATGGGCTCTGGACCCTGGGGCTCCAGTCCCTAGATTCAGGCCCAGGTTTTACAGGGCTCCAGAGAGGGCTCAGTGGCTCTGGCTCTGGTTCTGGTTGTAGAGTGAGGCCTTAAGTCCAAACTCCAACCCCGGCTCCTGGGGCAGTGTTAGGGCTGGCCCAGGAATCTGGGGACAGGGATGCACAGACAGGTGTTTCTTGCCCCAGAATGGAACCACTTTTGTGCTGTTTGCAGGTTAACTCCTCCACCTTCTCCCCCGATGGGCAGACACTGCTCACAGCCTCAGACGATGGCTGTGTGTATGGCTGGGATACCCCGAGCAGGAGGCTGCTGTGGAGGCTGGGCGGTCACACAGGTGGGGCTCACAGCCTGGCTAGGGAGACGGAGGCCTGGGTCTGTTCTGGCACTCTGCAGGGACTGCCACAGTGGCCCCTGACATTTAAGCTGGGCATAACTGCAGGACAGGCTGGGCAGGGCTGGGGCAGGAGGACAGGGACCTGATACCTGGGGGCTGGGGATTCTCACTCTAACAGACCTGGACTCCGATCTACTTTTTAAAAAATTGTAGTAAAACATACATATAATATTTACCATTTTAACCATATTTAAGTGTACAGTTCAGTAGTGTTTAGTACATTCATTGTTGTGTAACCAACCTCCAGAACTCTTCTCATCCTGCAAAACTAAACCTCTACACCCGCTAAACAATTCTCCATTCCCCCGGTGACCACTGTTCTACTTTGTCACTACGAATTTGACTTGTCTAGGTCATATAAGTGGAATCATACAGTACTTTTTCCTTTTTGTGACCGCCTTACGTCTTCAAGGTCCATCCCTGTTGTTCCTACCACTTTTTCGACTGTGATGTTGGTGAGGTCCTGTCACCTCCCTGAGCCATTTCTCTGTAGTATGGGGATAATGGTTGCTACCCTATAGGATGAGATAATGCAAGCAGAGTGCCCAGCACCCAGTAAGGACTCGGTAGATGGAACTGTTGTAGTTATTACTGAGACAAGAAAGCAAATCAGGCAATTACAGAGCAGACTGACGACTGCTATTGATAGGCACAGTCTGGGGCTGGGGAGCTCAAGGAGGAGATGCACTTAGGCTGGGTTGTTAGAAGTTTCCGGGAGGTGCCTGCATTTGATTTGGGTATTGGTGATTTTCCAGGAGGGAAAACTGGGGTTGGGTGTTCCAGGCTGAGCCCAATCCAGGCCAATGTATGGAAATGCAGGCATTGCCTCCAGGCAGCCAGAGTCTGGGTGTGGGGAGATAGGAAGGGCGGCTGGAGAAATGAGCAGGGGCTGAGCTGCAAGGGCAGGAGCTGAGTAGTGCCAGTGCCCTGCTCATGGCGGGCAGCCATGGCCACCCATGCACCATCATGGCCACCTGCCCCAGGCTCTGTGAAGTTCTGCCACTTCTCCCGATGGCCGCCTCTTTGCCAGCACCTCCTGTGACCAGCATCCGCCTGTGGGATGTAGCCAGAGCCAAGTGTCTGCAGGTGCTGAAGGGTGAGTGGGCTGGGTGAGACTGGGAGGCAAGCAGCTAGGCCTGGGTTCTCTTTCAGACCTTGCTGTGCCTTTTGTCACCATCCCCCTCCCGCGATCCTGGGCTGGTGCCGGCAGGTCACCAACGGAATGTGGAAACGGTCAGCTTCAGCCCTGACTCAAAGCAGCTGGCATCAGGTGGCTGGGACAAGCACGTGATGCTTTGGGAGGTGCAGGTATGTGGAGGGGCTGGGGCACACCCTCCACTTGGCTCCCAAGAGGTCATTCCTTGGAGGTCTTGCCCTCCTGGCACAAACCCTCCAGTGCTTCCCCACCACCCAAGCCCACACTGGCTGCCCGACACCCCCCCCACCTGGCTGCAGCGCCCCTTCAGACTCCCCCCAGCCCTACCAGTGCTCGAGCTTCCAGGCCTCGGCACATGTGGTCCCGCCTGCCTGCACTGCCCTCCCTCTCCTGTCAAGGCCCAGGAAGCCCCTCCCCAGACTCTGTGCCGTGCCACATCACCCAGACAGCCCTGCAGGGCCCAGGATCTGGCACCGCAAGGTTTCTGGGCTGACCTCCGCCACCTCTCGCAGCTCAGGGCTCTCTCCTCTAGTCTGGTCAGATGCTGCGCCTTAGTTGGGCACTGTGACTCCGTCCAGAGCAGTGACTTCTCACCCAGTGCAGACTGCCTGGTAAGCCTCATCTCTGCCCTGGCCCCCACCTCGGCAGCCCCCATGTACCACTTTGCCACTTGGAGCTGAGCAGGGGAAGGGCATGGGCTTCCAAGTCCAGCCTCGGAACTAGGAGGCTGAGCATGGGCTTGCTGGTCCAGACTCATGGTAGCTGCCCGCATGTCACTGGTTGCTGGGACTCCACCTTGTTCATCTGGGACCTGCGGGTAGGGACCCCAACAGTCTCCCACCAGGAACTAGTGGGCCACAGTGGCAACATCAGCTGCCTGTGCCACTCAGCATCTGGCATCCTGGTAAGTTGAGCTGCCCTGGGTTCCAGGTTGCTCCTTTGCTGGCTGCAAGACCCTAAAAAAGGGTTTCAGGCCACTTTGGAGCCCAGTGAGCATGCAGGCCCTACCCCAAGGGCTCAGAGCTGCCTGCTGTTCAGGTGTCTGGCTCCTGGGACAAGACCATCCACACATGGAAGCCCACAACCAGCAGCCTGCCTGTCCAGCTCAAGGGCCATGTCACCTGGGTGAAGAGCATAGCTTTCTCCCCCGATGAGTCGCAGTTGGCCAGTGCTGGCTACTTCCGCTTGGTAACCACCCCAACCCCTCACAGTGCCAACCCCATGCCCCTCCTGCTCCCTCCCTGAGCACTCTATTTCTAGAATTGTCTGCATCGTCATTCGCCCTAACTAGGAGGGAGCAAGGTGCTAGTCTGGTATCTAATAGCCTACACTAAGGTCTGGGCCAGCCCAAGTGGTGGTGGCATTGACATTTCTATGACCTGAAGAGCTTCAGGCAAAAGGAAACTTCTGCACTTAAATTAGTGTCAGATACTATGCTGAGCATTTAAGACACTGCAGACGACAAAACCTAGAACAAGAGGCTAAAATGAATTGCCTGGGACTCACCCAGACATGATTTCAAAGATGCCAGACTGCCTGAGGCTCATCTCCCTACCTGTTTTTACTTCCAGGTCAAAATCTGGGACTGCAACACAGGAAAGTGCCTGGAGACCTTGAAGGTGAGGCCTGTGGCTGCAGCACCAGAGGGAGCAGGGGAAGCCCCCCACCCCACCCCCAGGGGTAGGCAGGACTTGCACCCCCAGAACCCCATACTGTGCTTTGGCAGGGAGTCCTGGATGTGGCCCATGCCTGTGCCTTCACCCCAGATGGGAAACTCTTGGTGTCTGGAGCTGCTGATCAGGCAAGAAGCCAAGTCCACCATAAGACCAAACGACCCAGGGCCCCTCGAGTTTAATACGACAGCCCTCAGACCTCACCCCCTCCCTGCCAAGGGTGCACAGACGGGGCTGTTCCATGCCACAGGCCCAAAGTAACCAGCAGGGCAGTCAGTACATCACTGTGGCGGGGGCTGTGCCAGCCCCACACCGGGGCAGCTTCCTGGAACCCATCAGATAGGGCCCACCAGCCTCAGCCCCCATCCCATCTCTCCAGCCCGGTCTGTGGAAATAACACACTTGGCAGCGCCTGCCAGTTTCGCGTTTATTGGCGCCGTCAGGCCTTGACCGCGAACTTCCGCAGCGGGTACAGCCGTTCCTTCCGCTGCTGCTTCTTGGTCTTCAGGTTCTCCTCGTGCTTGTTGAGCCTGCGCCGCATGGCACGCGTTTTCTTGGGCCGCAGGTCCAGGGGCTTGTACTTCTTGCCCTGGGAGAGGAAGCGTGGAGGAACTTGAGGACCGGGGTTTCAGGAGCTGCTGCAGGAGCTAAAGGAGCCTGGGAGGGCACAGGGGACGCGGGGAAGGATGGAGGGAGGGAGCCAGTTGGGATGGGGAAGTTGATTTGTAGTGTGAGGAGTTGTAGGACGTCCAGTGTCACTCAGCAAGGGCCACCAATCTGGGGCTAGGTCAACAGGCTATTCGCTAGCTCACTTATTTCCCCAAATCCCAGGCTGGTGGGGCCATCTCCATTTTACGTAAATCTACTGAATTACTGGGCTCAGAGACACCCACTTCTCAGCAAGGCTGTGGCAGGCCCGGAGCCTGCGCCTCAGTGGTCTGCCTCCCAACCCCGTGCTCCTTCCACTTGCCGACTCCCAGTCAGGCAGGAGTCAAAGCTGCACCACCACCCAACAAGGGGTATGCGGCACCCCCCAAGTCCCAGGGTGCTTATTCTTCCTTGGCTTCAAGTTACACGTGCTAGTGCAGATGGGAGTTGAGGCAGGGCGGGAGACACCTGGAGGGTCTGCCAAGTGTTACTTGTGATAGCACTCCCACATAACAATGAGCCTCAGAGGAGGATCTGGCTTGGCCAAGGTCATCCTGCCAGGAGAGGCAATGCCCTTTTCCTGCTTTGGGACCCTGGCACCACTCCTGCCCAAAGCTTTCAAAGAACTATCATCTGTTCAGCCTTGGCTCCCACTCCTCCCACTCATTCCTGCTCCATGTGCTCCCAGCCAAGGGTTCTAGACTTAAGGTGGCTCTCACTGGTCTCTTCTTTGTTCTGCAAAGGTCCCCTGGACCCTCTACAGGACATGGTCCTATGCTGGGTGCTGGCCTCCCTGCCCAAGGGGCTCCCAGCCCAGCAGGGAAGACAGAACAAGCAGTGCATCGGTGGGGAGGAGGGAAGAATTAAGGAAGACTTCTCTTAAAAACTGGCACCAGCCTCAAAGGCAAGCACTGTGGCTGTGAGCTGAAAGGACAGGAAGCAGAGCATGCACAGGAGCCCTGAAGAATGTCACAGCAGGCTCCTCCTGGAAACTGCCAACAGCCTGGAGGGGCAGGCGTGCACATGAGGTAAGAAGGGATTCTGAGAGCACCAAGCCCCTGCAGGTGGGCAGAGAACTGCAGAAAGAAGCCACGCATGACAATGAAGGAGGGCCCGGGAAGATACTGGAGGCAGGAAAGTCTTCGTCTACCCACACCCCTCATATTGACTGCTACGGGTCTGGCCTTTGTCCTTTTCCAACTTACTAATCTCCCTTAGAACTCTGCTGCCCAACAGAGCAGCCACTAGCCACATGAAGTTGCTTACATTAAAAATGAGTTATTTAAGTCACTGTAGCCACATGTGAACACCTATGAAATTCTCCCAGGAGCACTCAATCCGGCCCTCCGCAAGTCATGGTTTGGAACCTAGGCCCATCACTCCACTGACTGTAGGGAACCTGGGTAGCCTAACCTCTCAACCTCTCTAAGCCTTGGGGTCCTCATCTAAAAAATGACAATGTCAGGTACTTGGCAGTGACTGACACACAGTAAGTGCCAACGAGAGAGTGTTACAACATTTAAACAGTTAATTCCCATAAACTGCCCCAGCTCAATCAGCTGGGAAGGCTGGATTCCAAACCCAAGTCTCCAGCCAGACCCCCACCACACCACTGTCTTGTGACATCTGCAGCATGAGGAAGTGCAGCCTCAGTCCCACATGCCCCAGCAGGAGAACCACTTCACAATGCCCCCTGGCCAGGGGAGGGCTAGAACTTAATTTCGTGCAGCCAACGTCCTCGCCTAGACTCACCTTGTAGAATTTCCTGAGGTTTTCTTTCTGAGTCTGGTTAATGACGGTGAGAACGCGAGCGATGGATTTGCGGACAACTCGACTACAAAACAGAGACATCAGTGAAGATGATGAAGACACACAGCACTCCCCGAGACATCTCGTTCAGGGCTGACACTGTCACAGGCCAGGGGCAGTGGTGGCATTCCCCACCAGCCCATCCATATTCATTCAGAAGGAAGGTGCTATTTGAGTGAGATCTGTGGACAGTACGTAGAGGGCCTGGGGATGGGCACCCCATAAATGGGGACAGGGAGTGGATGGCTGACGAATCCAGAGCTTTTGAGCTGTGAAGCGTTCATTGAGAGGGAAGTAAAGGCTTAAGAAAAACTACAGGTTGAGGGCCGGCCCATGGCTCACGTGGGAAAGCGTGGTGCTGACAACGCCAAGTCAAGGGTTAAGATCCCCTTACCAGTCGGTCTTTTAAACAAAAAGAAAAACTGCAGGTTGGAGGTGAGCAGAACTGGAAAAGACCCACCAGGCCAAGAATGTATCCTGAGAGTTAGGAAGACCTAAACCAATGGCAATCTAAATGAGCGATGCAGTGGGTCATGCCTCAAGCTGGGCACACAGACCAGCTTAAGGAAGCAAAGGAGACGCCACTCAGGAGGGAGCAATGAAACATTTGGCAAGTCAATTTGTAGTTATGTTGAACATGAACCACATTAGGGGATGAGAGAGTCACCCAGTAGACGGCTGGTAAACATGGTCCGGAGGATTCAGCATATAACTTTGCTATTTGTCCCCCAACTCATTCACTCCCCCCACCCCCGCAGGAAGGTTGTGGGATGGGGAGATGGGACAGAGGGCAGCACTCATTTTATAAAAGAGGGGAAAATTCCTCTGGGAGGTGAGCCAACCTATGGATCGGGTAGGATATGGCAGAAGTGGAATTTGTACCCAGGTCGACTGACTCCTAACCCATCTTACTTTCACAAGTCTCCTTAATTCTTATCCACATAAATCAAAGGTTACCCTACAACTCAAGTAAGGGGTACAGGGCACCCACCTACCAAGTGGCGGAAAGTGTGCGAAAAAATCAAGCGCTGGTGGAAGGTGGTGGCAAAGGGTACTGCTAGGCTTGCGGAGGCAGCATTAAGACGGGTCTTCAGGGATGCCCAGTTCTTTCTCCAGCCGGAGGAACCGAGCACGGGCACTCCGGACAAAGGGACCCCAGGTCGAAGGCGGGGAGGAGGGGAGGCACACAGCAGCCTCCCACGCGGCGCAGGGCTACTCTGCGTGAGCACCCAGACGGTCCTTAAGCTCACGCTCGCAAACGTAAACTCACAAACGCTCCAACGCACGCGTGTCCCCCACCCCCAGCGGGCCGTGGTCCGGCCGACGGTCACTTACATCTTGGACAGCTTGGACGCCGCGCCGCCTGTCACTTTGGCGACACGCAGCTGAGACAGCTCCACCTTCAGGTCGTCCAGCTGTTTCAGCAGCTCCTCCTTCTTCTTGCCACGAAGGTCCCGAGCCTTAATCTTGGCCTGCGCTCGAGAAAGGGGCTGGGTCGGACACCCCGAGAGGCCATCTCCCCTCTACCCGCGCCGTGGCCCACCACGAGCGCCCCGGGGGCCAGCCTGGGCTCAGCACCTCGACCCCCAGGCCGAGCCGCCACCCTCATTCCGCAGACTGGAAGACGCGGGCCCGAGCCCGGCAGGGAGACGGCGGAGGGGGTGTGCGGGGGCGCCAGGCCACCCAAGCCGCGATCCACGGGCCCGGCTGTCAGATGGGATCCCGGGGCTCATCCCGCACATCGCCAGCCCAGCCCCCGCGCCCCACGGCGCTCGGATGGCGCCCGATTCCTTTGCCCTCACCATGCCTGCCAGAGCCGCCACCGCCGCCTCTGGCTCAGAGGGAAAGAGGAAGGGGCGGGGCTGACCTCTGCAACTGCTGCCGGGTGGCGACGGGCGCGGCCAATGGCGCCGCGGCGGGAGGGGCTGGCTCCGCCCCTTCCTCCCTCGCCCCCGGGTGCCCGCCTCTTCCCGGCGACGCGGGCTACCTAGGTCGGCGTGGGCCCCTGAGCGGCTCACCTGGGGAGACGGAGGCCCAGGGTGGGCTGGTGGCTTTCCGGAGATGGAGCAGTGAGGGACTGAAATTCGTCCATTCATTCATTCATTCACTGGGGAAACTGCGGAGCTCGCGGTCTGTGCCGCTGTGAGCCAGACGCCGGGGTGCAGAGGGAACGAGGGCTGAGGATTTTCACAGATGAAACAATGCGCCCTGCCTTGGAGGAATGTTAAATGCGAGCTGGGCTGGGAGGGCTGGTGTCAGCTGTAACCCAACTCCATAAATGTTCTGGTGGAATCTGCAGGCGGCAGTGGAAAGAGCTTTTTTATAGCCTTTTTTCAGTGAGTCCGACTGGGTTTCAAATTCTTGCTCTGTTGCCAGGGAGCGGTTGAGACTCTTGGCTAATCCCTTCTCTCCGGAGTCTCAGTTTTCTCACCTGTGAAATGGGGTATTTATGAGGATTAGAGAAGTCACATGTAAAGCTCTTAGTACAAGACATGTTGCATAACAATCGCTCAAAATATCGGCGGTATTAACGTTCCCAGTGGAACAAACACTTGAATGGGGTCCCGAAAATTAAATGGGAATTCACAAACTGGGGAAGGTGTCAAGCTTCCTGATTGGGTAGTTCCACTGCTGCCCTAACTAGCAGGCGTTAATCAGTACTCCAGTGTCACTCCATTGCCATTAACAAAGACACACTATCTCTTAGGGCTCTGGTTAAAGTCAGGTTGTCCTACTGTTGCTTTCACGTGTCGCCTTCTCCGGGGAGTCTTCTCCCAACCCTTTATGGGTAGCAATCTCCCTTTCTGTCCCAGGCCCTCTGTGCAATCCTCTCTTTTGCCCCAAACATAGTGAGTTGAAATGATGTGTTTATGGGTCTATCTCCACAGCCAACCTGGAAGTTTCCTGGCGGGTAACCATGGCCAACACCTGTTTCGGTTTTCCTAGTTTCTAGGCCCAGCACATGGATGCTTTTTGGATGAATGAATTAATGAGCCTTGCCGCAAACCATGATGAGTCAGGTTTCTAGGAGAAGGAGTGATAAGAGTAGTGAAAAGAAAGCAGAGGGCAATCTTTGCATGAATTATAGCCTTAAATGGAAATCTAATGGTGCATGGGAGCTTTGCTCTCCTATTTTTCAAAAGCTTCTATTTCTACTAGAGTTAATAATCGTGTACATATTTTTTTGAGCTTGAAATAATCTGTGACTTCCCTGTTTCTCTCAATTGCTATATGTAATCCTCCAGCAAAGCCCGAAGGCTCTACCTTCAAAATATACCTGACTTGTTCCCACCACCTCTATTGGCACCTGCCTGGCCTGAGCTACCATTGCCTATCACCAGGACCATTGGCGTCACATCCTAAATCACCTAATTTAGCTCTAGATCCTAGATGTGTTCTCAATACACCTGCTATAGGGCCTCTTTTCAAATTTAACTCAGACCATGTCACTACTCTGCTCAGAATTTCCAGGGCCGTCCCATCTGAGTTAAGACCAAAACCTTTCCTCAGCCTACAGAGCCCTACATCATCTCCTGCTCCCCCATCTCATCTCTTCTCTCTTCTGCTGCAGCATGGCCTTGCCGTTTCTGGAGTACATTGAGCCCGCCCCACCTCTGGGCCTTTGCTTGGCTCCCTCCTTCATTTCCTTCAGGTCCCTGTTTAGTGTCACCTTCTCTGACCACTTATCTAAGGTACTCCAGGCACTGCATTTTTTTTTCCCCTCTCAGTACTCAGTCATCCCTGACATAGTATAAGGATTTTAAAATTCTGTCTCTGTGACTGGAATGGAAGTCCACGACCATGAACTGGGTCATTATTTCATTCACCAGTTTATTTGAGGCTGTTTCCTTACTTGTAAAATGGGTCACTTCTGGTTTAAAGTTTCTTCTGACCAGGATGTTCTGGGGATACAAACTTCGGCTGACTTGTTGCCTGCCTGAGTCAAAAAGATTTCTTCCCAGGTATCGAGCTGAAATGCAGGTGGGCTTTGCCTGTTTCCAGAACCCCTGAGATTTTTATTCAGTACCTATTTCCTACTGGGGGAGTCTGTATCTTTAGCACCCAAGATTAGGTTGCGTCATAGCCTGGCAATTTTTTTTTTTTGATCTGTAGACATAGTTCAGTGGGTATTCAAAGTAATAAAAATGAGTCACATTTCAACTAGTTTTATTAAAAAGAGTACTCTTAGATGGAAATATGATGAAAATAGTTTTCATACTGTTATACGAAAAGACCAACTTTATCCTAAGGCTAAGGCCACTTAACACCACTCCTTAGGCTCAGGTGCCTAATCCGGGCACCCTAGAGTCGTCCTTGGCTCTGCCCTAACACCCTCCCCCATCTTAGATTTTGAGAATTCTGCTTCCTACCAAGATAGGCCTTTGCAGCCAGGCCCGACTCCTCAGCCTCCAGGACCTCGCCCTTCCTGCCAAGATGGTGGAGGCAGGGTCATCTCCCTCTCCCGGCCACCCGCCAAGGTGAGCGCTGAACACGTGGGGCTGCCGCACTCTCAAGTTAAAACGTCTTCAGCGTCTTGTGATCTCCCTGGATACACTTTAAACCTCTTTAAAGTCTCCCACTCCTTTGACAACAGGGGGTCCCTTCTGTGTACGGGGTACTGGCAACCTCCCTGGGCCAATGTGGTGGCGCTCAAGGCTCCAAGACTTCGGCACCGCCACACACCCCGTCACTCCCCGGAGCATAAGAACTCCTGCTCATCCCTCAGGCCTCAGCTCGAGAGTTTCCCTCCAACAAGCTTGCCCGACCCTGAGAAGCACAGCCGGGGCCTTCTGGGGACGCGGTGTCTCCTCTATGTGGTCAGTGATCACCCCTGGAGTCCGCGGCTTTGCCCGCGCTGGCCCATCCTTGTGCCAGGGGCTCCTCAGAGGCCGGGGGAAGCCGGAGCACTAGGGCAGTTATGGCGCACGCCCCGCAGGCGGGAAGACTGAAGCGCTGTGAAGATGAGAGGAAGGCGGGAGGACTGCTGGGGAGACCCCCCGACATCAACACTCACACAGCCGCAGCTGCGCCCTGAGCGACGTCCACTGGACTCCGCCCCGTCCTGAGGGCACTTCCGGCTCCGGCGGGGCCCGGAAGTGGGCGGGCGGCGGCGGCTGCGCGCGGAGGCGTCGGAGGAGGTGCCGGGCGGCAGTTTCCCGCCCCCGGGCTGCCGCTTCCCGCCCCCGAGCCGGATCCGGTGCCGAGCGGAGCGGAGCCGGCCCAGCGGGCCCCGAGCTCCCGCCATGGCCCGGAACACGCTGTCCTCGCGCTTCCGCCGGGTGGACATCGACGAGTTTGACGAGAACAAATTCGTGGACGAGCAGGAGGAGGCGGCGGCGGCGGCGGCAGAGCCAGGCCCGGACCCTAGCGAGGTGGATGGGCTCCTGCGGCAATATCCTTCCCGACGCGGCGGCACGGCCTTCGCGCTCCCCTCCGGCCCGGCCTTTCCACTTGCCTCATGCCCCCCTCGGGCCCCTCAGGCCCGGCCTCCCGACACCCCTTCCTCCTGACCCCCTCTGGTCACTCTCTCAACTCTTTTCCGATCCTGCTCCCCTCGGGCCACGTTCGCCTCCGTCCTGGGCTCCCCAGTTCCCTCATCCCGGGCCCCCGGCGCCTTCCGCCTCAGCAGCGCATCCCCACGCGGCCCCTGGACCCTGGGGGACAGGCTCCCGGCGCAGCCCCAGAAGCACGCGGGACGCGCCTCCGGCCCGCAGGCCCCTCCCTCCTCCGCGCGGCTCTCCTCTCCCTCCACTAACCCCCTTGCCTCATCCCTTCAGGCTGTCCCTTCCTTGGGCGTCCCATCACTCCATCCCTCCCTTGCAGGAAATAGGGCCATTCAATGGGGCTTTGTCGGCGGGAGGGGCCGAGGTGAGTCCCCGCTTAGGAAGTGAGCGGCTAGGGCTGCTCGGCACCGTCCTCATGGGCTTTCCTGGGCCCGATTGCAGCACAACATGAAAATAGGTGGGGGGATGGGAAGGGGGAAGAAAAGACCTAAGGGGGAAAAAGGCTGCAGCCTTAGTCCAGCTCTGCGGCCTGAGATTGTGCTCCTGCTACCCCGGAGTCAGTCTGACCCTTCAGCTTAATGCCACCCTTTCTCATCTGTTCTCACTTTCCTCGGAACACCTTGGGTCTTGGACCTCGATAGTCTCAGCCCTGCTCAACAAGTGAGTTTAGGCTCCCCACCCAGTACCCTTCTTAGGTAGGAAGAAGTGGAAAAAACTAGTGGTTCAGATCTAAGAAATACCAGACAGTATAAAGTGAAGTGTAAAAGTAGAGCCCCACGACTGGAAATGACTGTTATTGTGACCACAGAAAAAAGGCACTTAGAAAAGATTAAAAATAAAGGTGATTGTCACAGCCTGCTTGGTCCTTTAGCAGTTTGAGCACAGGAAACTGATTTACTTTCACAGGAAGGATTTTTCTTTATTCAAATGGTGTTACAGGAAGCGCGTTCCCCTCCCCCGTACTTGTCAGGGCAGGGTTGGAGGCTCACGCTGTATATAAATCAGGTTCTTGGTGTTCAATCAGTTGACTCAGCTTGGGAAGTCAGGCCCACCTCTTTTGGGAGGAGTCCTGCAGTGCTCCCCTAATATGCCTTTAAAACAAAAACCTTCAGACTTTGTTTGAACAAGAATGTGTTTTCAAAGGTGGAGATTCAAACTTGTATTTCCTGCCCCATCAGGATCACCTCCCTTACTCTGCTGGTTTCATGGGATCATGGGAAGGGCTCCCAGGAGGGAAGGTTGGTTCTGTAGTCTGGTGCAGGGCCTGACTCATGGGCAGTTAGTGGTGAAAGGGCTCCAGGATCAGGCGTTTAGCTCAGGACCCTCATTCCACTGATGAGGAGACCAAGACTTCCTCAGTTACTGCCTTGGTCTTGTTGCTGCAGGCACTTGTTGTAGGTCATGTCTTGGTACTCCCCTGCCTGGTGATAGTCAGATTCCTTGAGGCCGCTTAGAGGCCTAGGCCTAGCATATCCAAGGGATGGTACTTTCTTCACTAATGGCAGTGTCAGAAACCTTGGTACCAGGGAGATGTACCTCTTGGGATTTGGCAAAGGGAGGTTAGTATGAGGAGAACTGAAATCCTGGCAAATGTGTGGCCCAGGTAGGAAGGAGGAAAGAACTAATATTTATGGAGTCCCTACCATGTGCCAAGTATTAGGTCATTGATTTTTTTATTTTTATTTTTTTCCTTGTGGCTGGCAGTATGGGGATCCAAACCCTTGACTTTGGTGTTACCACACTGCACTCTAACCAACTGAGCTAACCAGCCAGCTTGGGAGGTCATTAAATTTAAACCATAAAACTTCTAAGAGTCTTGGGACAGAGGAGAGGGGAGCAGAAAGAGGGGTTGGTTTATTAGCGTGGTGAAGGGCTCTGTCTTAGGGCCACACAGGGAAGTGTGTTATGGTGGGAAATCACACCAACCACACAGACCCAGCTCTAATCATGCTCTAGCTGTGTGACCCTGGATAGGTCACATACCCTCTCCCAACCGCAGCATCCTCCTCTGTTAAATGGAAGACAGCTATGCTGGCCTAATAGGTTCCATGGGAGCATCATGGGACAACATCAGCATCACTGGACACAGCAAGTGTCTCGGATGTGCAGCTTGGGTCTGCAGGTAGAGTGGCAACAAGGGATTAAAGAAAGAGCTTGGGTTTGAAGGCCAGCTGGACAGCTTAGCTTTGTGACTGTGGGCAGGTAATTTGCCTTCCCCTGAGCTTCACTTTCATTGCCTTTAAAATGGGAATAGTTATTCTTTTTGCAAAGGGTTTTTTGGGATGAGATGTGTGAAAGCACCTGATCTTGTGGTGGTTTAAGATAGTTACAGGGCGGGCCCGTGGCTCACTCGGGAGAGTGTGGTGCTGATAATACCAAGGCCACGGGTTTGGATCCCTATATAGGGATGGCCGGTTGGCTCACTTGGGAGAGCATGGTGCTGACAACACCAAGTCAAGGGTTAAGATCACCTTACTGGTCATCTTTTTTAATAAAATAAGTTCCTTTTCTCCTTCAGTGAAGCAGCTTCTGGTTCACTGGAGCAGGGATCTATCCGGAGCAGTGATTTTGAGCAATTTTGCACCTCCACCTCACCCCCACCCCCCCACCCCCTGGAAATTCAGAAATGTTTGGAGATACTTTGATTGTCACAACTTAGGAGTGTTATTGGGATCTAGTGGATAGAGGCCAGGGATGCTGCTGAGCATCCTACAATGCACAGGACAGCCCCACATCAGAGAATTATCCAGTCTAAATGTCAGTAGTGTCATGGTTGAGAAAGGTCTAGAGGAGTGCAAGGTCTGGGCAGGGTTCCCCTAGCCTCCACAGTGTGTTCTCTAAAGCCAGCTGAGTGTGGAGGCCAGCTTCATAAGTGACATGTGATTGCAGGGATGCCATCATTGCTCCCCAGATCTCTCTGCCTGCTGAAGGCCTTTATCTGTCAATGGAGGTAGTGGTTGCTTGACAGACCAGTGCTAAAGCAGTGACTTTTTTCCTCCCATGGACTAGGTATATGATCCTTGCCTTTGCCCGTCCATTTTCTGAACGATTTTTGTTTGCCAGCTGTGCTAGGTTTAAGTGAAGAGCAAGCTAGCTTGCATTTCCTGTTAAGCCTCTGGGACCTTGCTTATTGCTTAGGGGACACCAAATTGGAAAAGAGTTATGAGGTAGAGGTTATCAGTGGCTGATAACGGACCAGCCCTTGTTTGGCTAGGGAAAAGGAATTTCAAAGCTGAAAGATGGGAGGGGGTGGGCTGCCTCTGGAATGTGGAACATAGATCGGAGCCAAGCAGGGACCTGGGGAATCGGGGCTGGGAGTGGCTCGCTAGTGGCGTAGACCCAGCTTAGTCAAGATGGAGCCCACACTAGGGAAGCCAGGAGATTCAGCTTTGCTCCGGAGGCTCTGTTCACATGTGGGGATTGGTGCATGAACAGGAGTAGAAACCTGATTGGGCAGAAGCCATTCCTTGTTCTATTTTTGAAGCTTTTTGGCTGAAGCCAGTTTTTTCACATGAGGAAATGAAAGTTGGCTGATGTAATTTAGCTTAAAATAGGTGTCACCTTTGGGGACCTAACTCAGATTGCAATTTTCTTTTGCCTGCTGGGCATTCAGATCTCAGCAAAGAATGTGGTATCAGGATGCAACTAAGACTGGTGGAGGCATCGTCTGGTTTTGTTGGCAGAAATTTCTTTTAGATTAATAAATTCCCCTCCTGGTAGCAGTTGGTACCTCACTGACCTGGGTAGGTCTTGGAAGATAGAAGTTTTAGCACACTTTAATTTCTTTAGTAGTTTTTTATGGATGGAGAGTTAGGAGACCTCTTAGGAGACCTCCGTTTGTGCCTTCATTCTTCCCTTTTTAGAATGAGAATATGATAATGACCTCCAGTTCACGAGCACGTTGCCATGAGGTCCAGTAGGGCAGATACAGTGCCCACCACTGAGCCAGGTGCAAGGGAGCTCAGTCAGACTTTACTGCAGGTTACCTCTCAAGGGCAGTTGCTTTGGTGGGGAAGGTTTAAGAGGAAGTAGAAATAGGAGTTTACAGGGTTGGCAGAAGTGCCCTCCACCCTCCCTGTGGCTCAGGAAAGCCCAGGTTGTCAAGAGGCTCTGCCCACCTGGAAGCCACCAGTGGAAGGTGGGTGGTATGGATAAGATCCCATTTGATTGCTCTCTTGAGCTGTTGTTGAAGTAAGTTCATTAATGAAATCATGGACATGCTCGAGCCTAGTCATCCTTAACTGGTGGTGATGCACAGGGGACATGCTCCGGGCATTTCATGCAGCCTTGAGGAACTCTCCTGTCAACACCAAGAATCAAGCTGTGAAGGTAAAGGGGGTCACACTGCAGCTGTCTTTGCTGGGTGGTGTTGGGACCTGTCTCCCCAGCTGGAACAGGCAGCACCTGTTCCATCTCTGTATGAGTGGGAGTGAGTTGGCACTGGGCAGTGCTTCCATGGAAGCTTCCTGGCACTCCCCAGATGTTGAGGCTCCTCTGACATCAAAGCTGTCAGTATTTATAGTAAAAGCTCCCCAAAGAAACATCCACTTCTTCCCAGGGTCTCATGAGGTGAGAAGTCAGCCCAGCCCCTGCTGAGTAACAAAACAGATAAATTAGATTGCCATGGGGGACTTATCAGTGGTTATGCTTTTATAGGCTATTGAATAGGCTTTATCTGCGGAAGGACTTTAAATGCTTTAAAGATTTCCTGTCTTTTAAAAACTAGCTGAAAAGATCCAGGTGTGCTTTACTGCACCACTGAGGCTGTCTGAAATTTGGCCCAGGGAAAGGGTTCTCCCTGCATCTGGGATTCTGGCATCTGCACCTTCACAAAGGTGGAGAGAAATGTCCCCTCTGTTACTGGGTATGATGCAGAAGGAAGCTGCAGCCAAGAAAACCTGTTTTATAAAAAAAAAATAGACATTGACCGTTGTAATCCTGTGGAGTCTAAGGCCTTGCTGATGTCTTAAAAAATGTGATGCTTGTCTCTAGTAAGCCACTTACTCCTCTCCAAATAAGTGGAATAACTTATTGTCATGAATAAGGGATACCTTGAAATTTAAACCAATAAAAGAATTTTAGCCTTTTTTTCCCAGCCATCTTAGATGAATTAGAAATTGGGCAGTGTCTGGTGAGTTCTGACCACTTGGTGTGGTGTTCCTGTGCCCACGGTAGGGTACGTGGATGTGCCCGAGCTGTGGCTCTGGACCTCACTCCCTTTCTTTTTCCTCTGTAGGAACGAGCCCAGGGCGTGGTCCTGAAAGTGCTCACAAACTTTAAGAGCAGTGAAATTGAACAGGCTGTGCAGTCGCTGGACAGAAACGGCATTGATTTATTAATGAAGTACATTTATAAAGGGTTTGAGAAGCCCACAGAAAATAGCAGCGCAGTGTTACTCCAGTGGCATGAAAAGGTATGTGAACACATTGCTCCCTGCAGGCAGCCCACCGACTTACCCTAGGGTTCACATCAGCAGGCCACATTTTCCAGAACAAACACAGGACAGTCTCATAGGCATATGAGGAAAGGGGACATCTGATCACTTGCCTCTCCCAAGGAAGCACCTGGTAGGGATCTACTGTCTCTGGTAATTGCAGCTGTTTTTGCTCTTTAGCTGATGAATGCAAGGCAGGACAGGGTACCCTTGGTGCAGGACTTGGAGGGAGATGACATGGCATGGCAAGGTAGACAGGGAGTCCTAGGTAGGCGGAAGGCTTGCTGGTTGGTTGGGGCTTCATGAGAATTTCTTTGCATTGGTGGAGGCAGCTGCTGAGGAGAGGGAGTTTTTTGGGGGGCTGGGGGAGGTGTCTTAGAAATGCAGGCTGAGCCCTCCAGCCAGCTTTGAGGGCTTCCTGCCATGCCCTCAGCCTCACCAGGCCAGAGGGGCAGTGGGCAGACTCCTTGACAGTCAGTTAATATGGCCTTCATCCACCTGAAGCAGAAAAGGCTGTGTCTGCCTTTCACTTGGGTCAGTACAAGAGCAAAGCATTTTGTCAAGCCTGTGTCCTTTGTGCCACTATGTCCCCCTTCCCCGCCACCCCCAGTAGCACAGAAAGCATGCCTACCACTAAAGGACACCAGACTATTGCTAACACACCGTCCTTCCTGAGAGGCTCAGTGTTGAGTTTGAAGAGTCTTTCTCTTTTTTTTTTTTTTTTTTTTTTTAAAAAGATGACCGGTAAGGGGATCTTAACCCTTGACTTGGTGTTGTCAGCACCACGCTCAGCCAGCGAGCTAACCGGCCATCCCTATATGGGATCTGAACCCGGGGCCTTGGTGTTCTCAACACCGCACTCTCCCGAGTGAGCCACGGGCCGGCCCATGAAGAGTCTTTCTCTTAACTGGTGGGTCAGTCCCTTGAGGCAGCTTAGGTGCTGCGCTGTGGCTTCTGGTCCTGCTGGTGGGCTGCTGTGCCTACTCAGCCTCCCCAGCCTCCCCTCTCTCTGCCTGGGCTCAGTAGGTGAGGGTGGCTGTGGTGCTCGGGAAAGTGAGCAGGCCCTCTGCGTAGTGCAGAGGCCAGGCCCTTTCATCCCTTTAAGGGGACTTGGTGCCAGCCCTATTGGCAGGTGGCTTGCAGCGGGCTGGTGGGCTTCTCCGTACCTAGGGCAGTGCTGGCAGGTGGGTAACAATGAGCTTGTCAGAAGGGAAACCTGATGGGCTCTGCCGCATGTGCTTGGTGAGTGTTCTTAAGCCAGTTCTGCCTCAAGAGCTGGCACCTCTCGGGACCCTTGGCTCCAAGGACAGGGCTCCTTCCCTAGAACATGGGCTCTGTTACAGGAATCCTTTTTCAGAGGGTCTGTGGCATGGTGGGATCTAGGTCAAGGAGTGCATGGTTCCATCTCCCTGGCAAGCTAGGCTCCCCTTGGCCAGCCAGGTCTCATTTAACATGTTTCCTTTCCGTGCCCCCACAGGCCTTAGCAGTAGGAGGACTAGGCTCCATTATAAGAGTTCTTACAGCAAGAAAGACTGTTTAAAAAAAAAAAAAAAGACTCATGTTACCTTGAGAAGAATTTTGGATGCCCAGGCTGGTGAAGAAGGAATTGACAATGGACCATCTTCCTAGGAAGTCCCTATTAAACTATTTCAGGACATGAATCCTCTGACATGTATTTTATTTTCAAGGTGGAGGGAGAAATCGTCTTACTGTTTTCTAAATCCTTTGCAGGATCTGATAGTCTATGCCTTTGTGTACGAGTAATGCAGAACTGACAATTTTGACTGTCTACCAGAGTGGCTGGCCAGTGCTGGTCAGATGTACCTGTGTGTACTGCCTGTTTAAAATGGGGGCGGGATGACTGGGGCAGGTGCAGATCTGAGGGCTGTGGTAAAAGAGAGAGCTTGTTTTCTGAAGTGGAAAAAACCTGAGAGTTTGTACAGACATCCTGTCTTCCCAGCGAAGGCGGACTCTCTTGGGTTCATTGTAAAGTGCCTGCTGCATCAATAAAGCTCTTGGCTTATTAGTATATACATTGCGGTGTGTTTCATGTATGTAAAAAAATGATAATGAATGGGATGGTAACGAATGAGAGTTCAACTGTTCTGGAAATTCCATGTCGAGAGGGAGTAGGTGTGTGTCCCTCTTAGCTGTCCCTGGGGAGCGAGCCTGGCAATCTACAGGTCCTCTTGTCACAGCAGTGTGCTAAATAAGCCTCAGCTACAGTGCTACTGGCTATATGGAGAGGCGTTTTGCTAAATAACTATTTATTGTTTCTTACTCCTTTGATTGTATGTAATTTTGGAGCTTATTTAATTTAATAAAGTGCCAAGCATTTAATAATTGATCAAGGCTTTAAAAGTCTTTAGTCTGTGTGATTGCACTTGGAGTCTGGAGGGTGGGCCTCAGGTATGGCTGGTCACCACCTGCTGATGCCGGGTCTGCTGTGCTGCAGACTGCTGCCTTGCAAGTTGTCTTTAAGGAACTAAATGCCAGAAACAGGTAGTGATCAGCCAATAGATACAAAAGAAAAATTTGTTCCCTATATCCACTAACAGCAATCTTTGAAGGACAAAAATGCTTTTCTTTAGTGCATGTAACTGCAGCTTGCATTCTGTTAATGATAAGGATCCCATTCGTATTCCTGAAGCTCTTTCAGGTCATGTGGTCCTTGGATATAGATTGTGACCAAAATGACATAGTACCCCCCGCCCCCACCAGTTCCTCTGCAGAACCACCAAGATTCTTGAGAGGTAAAACTAAGGCTTTTGGTTTCATTAAATTACATATATTTATTTACCCAAACCCAATCTGGGGACATTCTTTCTGAAAGCCAGTGTTCTATAGCCCTTCAAGTTGGCCTTGAAGTTTTAGATAAGACACAATGTACTAGATTTAACAAGTCAAAGAAATATTGACACTGAGCTATAGCAAGTAAACCCACTATAGTTGTATCTGGAGTGAAGAGCTTTAATCAAAAAGTGTATTGCACCACAAATGAATTTTCTACAGCAGTTTTAGATCATTCAATCCCTATTTACAACATTGAGGGAGAGATCATTATCCAATTCTCATATAAAGGGCTATATAAACTGTCTCTATCACAGTAAGTTTTATACAAGTAAAAGTGCATTAAATCACTTAGAATATTTAGTCCACTCTTCCTCTTAAAGCTGAAGGAAATTCAACATGCAGGAGGAAAAAGCCTAATCAGAGTGAATCCTCCCTAAGAGTGAACAGAATCAGTAATGGGCCCCACAGCTATACCTAAAACCGCTGGGGGAGGGAGGTGGGTGAGACCAGCTCAAGGGCTGAAGGAGCCACAGGAGTCTGGCCAGGCTTCCACAGAAGTGCTGTGGCTGCCTCTGCAAGCCCTAAACTACCCTATCTTAGGGCTTCTTTCCTGGACAGCTGAGAGGGAGGGTAAATCCTACTTTGTAAAAAGCTACCTCTTACTCTTCAGAACTGCAGAACAGAAGGGACTTTCGTTTCATGTCCCTACCAGGTTAAATGCAAAACAGTATTCTAAACAAGGGACAGACATCTGCAAGGAAGAGCCACATGAGGTAGGTAGGTAGGTAACAGGAGAATGGTTCGTTTGGACTAAGGTGATGCTGCCCTGGCTTGGAACTTCATGGAAATTTAGTAGGTTAACTCTGCAAATATTTGTCTGTGAGATATATATATGCCCCCCCACCCCACCCCCAAGCATAACTGAGAAACATAACTTTACATCATTGGATAACTGATCATAAGTTTAGGAGCTCCAGTTAGAAATTCAGTTTTTTATTTAACCAGTGAAACTTTCATCAAACTATAAATCAGTAAATGGTTTCCCTTTAGATTCAATATTGTGGCTTATCCAGAACAAGCATGTCCCCTTTTCCTCAGTAATAATGAATACGAATTCTTATCAGTCACCACTGGAACCATGTGCCTGCTCAAGGACCGCAGCCAGCTGGGGGCTGCCGTCTATGAATGTAGTGTCATTTTAAATATTTGGGGGCAAGGTGGGGGGACAGAGGCTCTAGACTGCCTCCCATGTTTTGGTCGAGGCTGGGGGAAGGGACAGCTGCTGCTTCTGTTGATCACAGCAGACTGTCCTTAGGTAGAAAAACTGATTAGCGTTTGCTCAGTGGTAGCACAACACAGAATTAAGAGCAGAGTGAATCAAAGACCACACTGCTTCACAGAGGAGATGCTAGTGAAACTACAGCGGGACAGGAATCCTAATTTTAGGAATAAGAACTTCTTGATGCTCTGATTTTCCTTTAAAGAACACCAATGAAGTGGATTTTATAATACAGGAGACATATTTATAATAGTGAAGAACTTTAGCTATAAAAAATAGTTTAAAATGGTTTACCAGCAACCTATCCAAGACAAGTACATTCATTAAAAAGGCAATTGAGTGTATTTGGTACTAAGGATCTTTCTGTGTAAGTGCTAGTTTTCTTTTTAGTAAAATGGAGATGCCATCAGAAAGCACATCCTTTGTTAATCCACACTGGCCCCAGAGAACCTTAAAGATGTACCCATCTAAAGTACTAGGTGGTTTGAGACACAAGGTGAAATAATGTTTTGAGACGAAGGGCTAAAAATCCTCTTCTTACTCATCTGAAGCCAAATATGCTAACGGGGGGAACTGTTAAAAGGCCTCACTCTCCCCCACTGAGCTGGCTGTCCATGGCAGAAGCAGGTGGGTTTGGCTTGCTGGGCACCACTTCCAAGGGCTGCCGACCTCCAGTGCCATCACTACCTGAAATCAGCTGCCTCCTGACGATGCTGGTCGCTTTAGCTTTAAGTGCTCACATTAAAAGTTAGAGGATTCAGGTGCAGACAGGGTGCTGGCCAGAGCTGGGATATTAGCAATGCTGTGGAAATCTGGGTAGTGTGCCAGGTCCCTCCCTTTTGGTGACCAGAATGACACAGGATCAGCTACCTCCTGAGGTTCATGTCAGCCTGCAGGGAAGTGGGCTTTAAGTCTTGTAAACAATGTTTAGATGCTTGTACAAAATACTGCAGTTACAGTGATTAAAAACCCACCCAGACTGGTGTGTCAGTGTTCTTTTCACGGAAAAAGCATCAACCCGTGGAGCTCTGTCCTTGGATAGTTCCCTCTAGGACCATGGTATCCTAGGGCTGGAGATAGATGGCCGGATGCTGCCCTTGGGAGCTGGTTTGGACCCAAACCATGACATCTGCATTTGAAACAGAAAAGCCTTCTGCGATGAGAATCAGGACTTGGTGCAGAGGAAGCGAAGCCCGCCCCTCCCCTTCCCTGTGCCCGCCCCATGCCTGCCCTTCAACCATCCCGCCTCTGGCCATGAAAAGAGCAGTGAAGATAGCCCAGTAACCCTCCAAGAACCCATTCTGAGTACGGGAGGGGACCGAGAAAAAAACTGAGTGGATGAGAACAAGGTAGTGGAACTGCAGGCAGTTTTTCCTTATTTTTTTTTTTTCTATTACAGCATTTATGTAGGTGCTTTTGGAAAAAAATTTTTTGAAGTCTGGGTGCTGGGCCAGATCTGCGGCTGTTGAAGTGACAGCAATGAAAATGCTTTCAAAGATACAAGGCCTGTTGATCAAGCACAGCACAGACATTTGGGCACAAAAGATGCTGCCTGGATCAAGTTCATCATCCAAAAGCAACTAGGCTAATAATGCAGCTGTGGCTGGTTACCTGCCTCTAGAGGCTGGTCTCATTTGGCACTGCTGGGATTACTAACTATATGCTTTGGAAGCTGGAGCAGCAGACCAGAGAACCCTACCTTATATTCCAAAGTTTCTTTGAGCATGTTTTCTTCCTCTTGAGAAAAGTTCAACAACACTGACACAGCTTTTATAAGATGAAAAGCCTGAAACAAAATAAGTTTTGCTGCCCATGGGCCTTGGTGGGGGTGGAGGCGGGGAGTTAGGGGCTGCACCACAGCACTGCCTGTTTTCCTTGGTTAAGCAAGGGCCGGGTGGTCAGGGAAGCTGAGAGGTCTGACCACTGAGGTCTGACCACAACGACAGGTTCTCTTTCTCCCCCTCCATCTTTCACTTTGGGGACTGGCAGGAGCAAGGGTGCGTCCTCAGAAGCTATGCTGCTCTTTGGCAGGATGCAGGCACGCTGGGCAGATTCAGTTCCCTGGCCTCTGGCCTCAGCATCCCAGTCAGGATTGATTGATTGATTTTTTATTATTAATTTTTTAAAAGATGACTGGTAAGGGGATCTTAACCCTTGACTTAGTGTTGTCAGCACCACGCTCTCCCAAATGAACTAACCAGCCATCCATATATGGGACCCGAACCCATCCGAGTCAGGATTTAGAAGTGGAGCCCACATTTCCCACCAGGAGTCAGTTCCCTACATGGTCTCCCTTCTCCTCTTCCTGCTGCTCTTCCTCTTCAGCGGGCCAGCGCCAGCAGGAGAAATGACGGTGTCCACGTGGGTGGTCATGTGGGAGTGTGGGATAGAGAGTCGGATGGGGAGGGGAGCCACGCAGGACGGACTCTGCAGGGCCAGGGCTCAGTACCCAAAAGGCAACTCAGAAGCCCCTTACCTCAGATTCTCGACAGGACATGAATTTTAAAACAACATGTTTAAGGTACTCAAAGTTGACCTCGCGGGCTTCAGTCAGGTCAGCATGATTCGTGACAGAAGGAGCCATGTTCAGCATTTCAGGGCCAGGTTTCTCCCTGACTTCAAAAAGCTCATTATCAGGTCTGATTTTCTGAAAAACCAATGGGAAAGATGATCCATTGAAGTCTTCAAGACAGGCCTAGAAATCACTTGGGAGATCCTCCTGACCCAAGCTGTGACCCTCTACTGTTCTTGTGCCGCACCCTGCACACTGTAGAGCAAAAAGGCCCCCCCCAGGGAAGGAAGCCCCCGAGTCTGAGGACGGCTCAGCTCCTCCAGGTGGGGTTGAGGGCTGAGAGGAGGAAATGAGGTCATTTCCTTATCCATGTCAAGACACATGTCCCCAGGGTAGTAATAAGCACCCTAGCCTGGAGCAGAGGTGCTGCTCTCATCCCATGTCAGGCCAAGCCTCTGCCACACACATACTGTACAAATATCACTGCGCTGACTGCCAGAGCAGCCCGTTTTCAGATGAGGATGCAGGCTCAGAGAAGGCAGGCAGATACCCAAGGTCACAGAGCCACTTCTCAGTGGTGTGTCCAACCTGGCAGGCCCATTGTCCCACCAGCTAACGTCTGACTTCCCAGAGACCCCTTGTAATCAACTGGGGGCAAGGGGAGGGTGTGTATCATTAGGCAGCAAGGGACCCCAAGGGGACCAGAGCACCAGCAAGGGCACGGGCAGTGGGAAGAAGAGGGGCCAAGGAGCTGGGCTGGCACACTGCATGGGCACTCACCAGTTCCTTCTGCAGAGTCTTCCTGAGCTCCAGCATCCTCTGCTGCATCTGCTTTATGGTCTGAGACAAACCCCCCAGAAAAAGCCAATCGTTAGATGCACATTTCACCATCTTTAAGGTGTAAAGGAAAAGAGAGCAGAATACACTCCCTTGAATGCCCTGCACACCTGTCAGAAGTCTCTGCCCTAAGAAGTCAACCTCAGAGATCTGTGCTCAGTTGTCACACCCATGTGCCTGCTACTCTTGGGCTGTCTTTCCTTCCCGTGCCACTGCTTTCCACATACTTGCCTCTCCAGTCCCACCGTGGCCACCAAGTGGTCATATTCTCTCTGTGCAGGACAGGGATGCCCCAGTGCCCCAGGGAAGCCCCCACTGTTTCTCATGGGCTTGGGCCTCAGGCCCGCTTCCAGTGCCTGCGTCCACAAACAGCACAGCCAGAGACGGCTCTGCTGCATTTGTCCTTCCGAATGTTATTTATGTGCTGTGATCCCCAAGTAGCATACTCAGGCCAGAATTATGGTTCTCATCATCACCACTGCTCTCCTGAAATACCATAATTTGCAGTGCTTATTTTGAAGAGTGTAAAAGATCATGGTTCTCCTGCACAACTTGCCAACATTGGAATTTGTCTTTTATTTCCTTTTATTTTTTATTAATGAGTTTAATTAGTATTACAAGCCTTAAGTATAATTTATTATACATTCCATTTTTCACTAGAAATGTTGAACTCTGTTTTCCTAATTAAAAATTTTACTATGTAATCATGAATTTAGGAATAATTTTTAAATAAAAATTTCTCCAAAGGTTGAGGGTATGGATCCCTGTACTGGCCAGCTGCCAAAAAAACAAAACTTCTCCAGTTTCACAAATTCATATCAAATGAATCTTTCCTGTCTACTTCCAGTCCACGTCTCCTTTCTTGCACTGAGTAGCCAGAATTTAGAACACTTTTTTTCATTTATCAGTTTTCACAGCTTCCTGCAGTTTTCCTAATTTTAACTTTTAATGTGATAGTAACTCTATGGAATGCCGTGTCTAATTGTGTGGCTGGGTTTTTATTTTTAAACAAAGCTGGTATATGCTTTGTTTCCTCAAGAGAGGTATCCCACTGCTGTTGAGGCAGGAGGTTACTGAGTCAGGGACCATGAAAGTGTTTCTAGCTCCTGTGCTGTGAAGCATTTTAAACTACCTCCAACACATTCAGTTTTTTTAAATTAAATTTAACTTAGTCAAAAAAATATGGAACACTTCATGAATTTGCAGGTCATCCTTGCGCACGGGCCATGCTAATCTCTGTATTGTTCCAATTTTAGTATATGTGCTGCCAAAGCGAGCACACACTCAGTTTTATAAAAGGGCACTGTGTGTTTTCAATTTGTGTTCTCTTGATTGACCATAAGGCTGGACATTCCCCCAAAAGTACATTTGCTATTTTATCTTAAGTTACTTGGTTTCCTGGGTTTTTTGCTCATTCATTAATTCATTCAGTAATTATTGAGTCCTACTGTGTGCCAGACACTGTCCTAGGGGCTGCAGAAACAGCAGTAAACGAAAAAGACAAAATTTCTGCCCTCAAGAGGGAAAAGAGTTAATCAATACATATATCAGAAGGTGTTAAGAGGCACAGAGAAAAAGACAGCAAGGTAAGGGGTGAGGGAGTTTGTGTGCTCAGGTTTGTAAGGGGTAGCAGGGGAGGCCCCACTGATAAAATAGCACCACAAAGGAAGTGAGGGTAAGTGGGGGAAGAATCTTCCTGATGGCTCAGAAAGTGCAAAGGCACTGGGGTGGGAGGTGCTTGATGTACTCACAAAGGCAAGGCTGATGTGGCTGAGGGAGTGATGGGGATGGAAGGGGTGAGGAAAAAGGGTAATAAGGGGCAGATCACATAGGGCTTTGCAGGCCACTGCAAGGACTTCAGTTTTCATCGAGAGACAGGAAGTCATCAGAGGGCTGGGACAAAGGAGAGACAGGGAAAGCAGACTGAAGTCCAATGTCACGTCTAGAAGAGATGATGGTAACCTGGAGTAGGTGGTGGGGGTGGCAATGAGCAGCAGTTGGTCCTGGGTGGATATTACAATGTGAAGGGAGAGCCAAATGCAATTGCTAACAGCCCGGATGTTGGTGGTGAAAGGACCAAGGAGGCTGTGGACGGCTCTAAGGTTCAAATGCTCTTGACAGGCCAATTAGGGACTGACTTCTGGACTTAGCAGTGTGGACGTCACTGATGAGCCTGACAAGAGCTTCTCTCTGTTGTGTGGTGGGAGAAGGCCTGACTGGACTGGGTTAAGAGGGAACAGGAGGAGTGGAAATGGAGACAGCAAATATGGCAAGTTTCTACACGTTTGCCTTGGAAGGGGTGTGAGTCGAGAGTGCTGCTGTAAGGCGGTTTACGTTACAGTGCACCTGCATGTGGATGGAATGCCTCCAGAAAGTCATGACAGGCAGAAGAGAGAATGGCCAGAGTGGTGATGCTCCCGAGTAGGCGACAGGAACGGCAAGTAACCAGAGAGGCTGGGCTACAGGATGCCAGGGGCGGGGATGTGGAAAGCCGCCCCACAGCCAAGCAGATGCAGGCTGCCAGCGGGACAGCGAGGACGGAAGAGGTGGGGGTGGGGGTGGAGGACAGGAGGTCGGAGGAACAGGATGGCCTAGCAAATGCCACAGGCGTACTGGGGAGCACTGGGCTGCCTGGGCAACGGGTCCTGAGTTTCAAGGGAGATTCGCCAGCGAGACTGTGTGTTCTCCAGCCAGGTTTGGCTCCATGCCTGCAGGCAGGGAGCAGGGAAGAGTTGGCCTTAATTGGAGTTAGGAGTTGGCCAGGACAATCTGAGGAAGGGAGAAGGCCAGAGAATTGAGGGTGTCACTGGGCAGTGGTTACGGTGACAGACGGTGGGATTTAAGCCGAGTGAGAAGAGCAGGACGGCTCTGTGCCAGTGAGGACAGAGGCCCAATAGACGCGAGATCCTGGTGGGGCCACACATAAACCAGTGGCTAAGAACGCAAGTGGCAGTCGTAGAATCAGGATCCAGTGAGGGAAGGAGAGGGAGAGGTCTGAGGGGGGCTTGGCTTCTGGGGTGCAGCTGATGTCCTGATTCATGTCCAGGCTAATCACATGGATGTTCGTTTTGTGTTAATTCACTGAGTCACACGTTTGACTTGCACACTTTTCTGTGTGTATTTTATATTTCACTATGAGAGATTAAATGCGAGTGAACTCTTCTCCCCTTTGATAAAGATCTAAACACACAATGCGCGTGCACGCGCACACACACACACACACACACACACACACACACACACACACACACACACACACACTCTCTCTCTCTCTCTCTCTCTCTCTCTCTCTCTCTCTCTCTCTCTCTCTCTCTCTCTCTCTCAGGGCAGAATTTCGGGCTGGAGCAATAACAGCCAACACACTTCACAGAGCACTTTAGAAACCAGGATCGAGGGCTGGCCAGTTAGCTCAATTGGTTAGAGCACTGCCTTACAACACCAAGATCACTGGTTCAGATCCCCACATTCACCAGCCACAAATTATTAAAAAAAAAAAAACAGGATCAAATGAGACCCTGAATTTACAGGTGCTGGGGTAGGGCAGGGTGGAATCATGACATTTATTGAGCCTCTATCAAATACCAGAAAGTTTACAAGACAGTTAGCAAATGCTTTCATTTCAAACTTCTTCCCTGCAAAAACTAAACCCTTAAAGGCACGTATCAGTGCTGTCAGTCCACAGCTGTAGAAAGAAGGTGCAGAGGAAGGGGGTTGTGCATGTGGCCCAGCTGGTGACAGCAGAGCTGTGCTCAAGCTCTGACACTCCGGGCAGTATCTCCAAGGGGTGGGGGGTAAAAAGGACAGACGTGAAAGGAAGACAAGGCAAGAGGTGATGAGAAGAGGAAGACCAGCAGAAAGCTCTTCTGAAGAGAGGTAAAGTCTCCCAGGAGGCGCCAGGGCGCTAGCAAATCCCTCCAAGAAGGGACTGAATTACTTGTGTGAGAGGGTGAAGACAGAGTAGAGATGTGAGTAGCCGAGGCAAAGGGTGCCCTCACCTTATTTTTCTCTGCAAGTTGCTGCTCCAAGTCCTGTTTTTCCTTCTGTAGCTGCCCTAGACCCATGGCCCCAACCTCACCATTCGGTGTTCCTTCTGCAGCCGGAAGCTGGTACACAGGGTCCTGCATGGCCTTTGAGGTCACCTACGGGGTGGTGGCAGCAAGTTGAGAGCCAGGATAGGTAATGCTGAGGCTAAGCCACAGGTGCGTGGGGAAGGGTAGCCAGATTCTTTCCACTGGTGTGGCCTGGTGTGCTCCAACAGGCAGCTGGCAGGGAACCAAATTTCAACTGGAGAAGATCCCATCCCATGCTTCCAGAGGGACCCTTAGCTTTCCATGAAATAAGGCTTTGCTCAGGTGAAGAGGCTTTACAAATGCACACTGACAAGTGTTATCACCCACAATAGGCTCTTCAGCCTCATGATCTTCCAGCCAGCCAAGTGCCCCGACTTTACAGAAAGGATGCTTCAGCACAGGGGAGGTGACCTTCCCACTGTGTCTTCCCATGGCCTCCTCCCCGGGCAATGGCGGGCACAGCTGGGACTTACATGCAAGAGGGCCGCGCCCTGCTCCGGGGCCCGCAGCCTCAGCAAGTCCTCCCGCGCCGCGGCTGCTGCAGCCTCCTCAGCCCGCAGGCTCCTCAGGGCCTCCAGCTCACCCTGTAGCTGGTGCATTTGCAGCAGGGCCGCATCATGACCTAGGTCGGGGTCATAGGGGAGGTGTGCACTGCGAGCCCAGTGATGCCACATGGCTTTGGAATGGGGCCACTTCAGGGAAGGGGTGTGGACAGGAAAAGGAGAAGAAGGCTCCGCCAGGGGCAGGCTCCTCACCTTTCTCCAGCTGTAGAATCTCCTGCTCTTTCCGGAGAAGCACTTCAGTTTTTTCCTGCAGACTCTGCTCCTTTTCGTCTATTATGGCTGTCAGGTTAGCAGCCTTGGAGAGAAAAATCAACATGAGAGAAGGCTAGCAGCAGCAACCCCATCTCCCATGGCCCAGACTCCACCATGAACCCCTCCCTGAAGTTCACAGCCTAGTACAGATCCCAAGTTAACCTCTGCTCCTATAAACATGCACAAATCCACTCTCCTTAGCAGAGACTCTCCATGAGGACAATTGCCTCTCACTGCCCCTCTGGCGTACAGCGGCCAACCAGAGACGTGGCCATTCTGCCCCGCCTTCCAACAAGCTGTCACGACTGTAACTTCCATTTCCTGAGTGCCTGCAATGTGCCCAGCACAGGGTGGGCATTTGATATACATTACCTCATTATAATATCCTAGAAGTTCTGATTATCCTAAAGTCCTTTTCAGAGGTGACTCTGAGACTCATCCGTTAAAGGCTTACCAAAGGCCTAGAGCCAGTTAACTAGAAGGTCTGGGGCCAGACATTAAGTCTGTCTTCAAAGGAAGGCTTTTCCCACACTTCCTACCAAGAGCTCGACCCAACCTTATGTAGCCTTCGGGGTCTGAGGGCAGTGATGGGCCATCCCGCAGAATTAGAGCCAGTAAGTCCCTGGGTATGTACTTTATTTTCCAGGTAATGTTTATAGCTAGCAACCGACCATCAAAAACAACCAAAGCGCATCCTATGGGGTGAAGCTTTTTTTTGTTCTTTTTGGCGGCTGGAAGGTACAGGGATCTGAACTCTTGATCTTGGTGTTACAAGGCTGTGCTCTAACCAACTGAACTAACCAGTCACCCGAGGGTTTCTTAATGACATTTTTATCCCAGTTTCCTAGAGACCACAGGAGTATCACAAGTTCACTGGTTCAGATCCCAAGACCTGTATCCACCCCTTAGGTAGACACAGGGGGACCCCCAGGCTGGTCCTCCCAGGACTGCAGGAGGGGGGCATCACCCCTCTGGCCCACACCTTAGCATCAAATGGGACCCACCTGTTGCTGGATCTCTTCCCTTTGCTTCCGTACCTCCTCCAGGGCCTGAGCCATTGCCACGCTCACAATTTCTCTTTGGCTCCATTCTTCCTACAATCCAGAAAACAGGCAGGAGATGGAGCCCTAAAACCCAGTTTGTGTCTTTTAGCTGCGCTCTCCACGTGTGCAGAGGAAGTAGTGCCTTGAAGGGCCAGACTGACATTCCTCCTGCTTGCTTAGTTGCTGCAGTGACTTCTGTATTCCTCTGAAAACTGTCCTGATGGACAGCCCACTGCCTTCTCTGGAAAGAGGCACAACAACACTGAGGGCCAGTCATCCCACAAGCACACCAGCCAGTACCCAGGCCAAGGCTAGGGGCCCAGACTTGAAGAGTTGGTCTAATGAAATCAACACAGAACAAGAAGAAAGACTCTCAGGCCCATGTGAATGGAGTGGTGGACTGGAACAATCCAGTTACAGAAAAAATACGTAATTACTGAATCTTAGTAGTGTAAGATGTAACTGATTCATCAAAGTTACCCCATTTTATAGGAAAGGAAACTGAGGCTCTGAGAGTTTAAGTAATTTGCCCAAGGTCCTAGAGCTAGTAAGCAGCACAGCCAGACTGAAAGCCAGCATCTGTTTCAGCTCAGGGACAGGCCTTTGCATACCAGACTCTACCACTCAGAGTATTTTCCCAGCTGTGCTCCCTTACTGGCCTTCCCCAGAGCTTAGAGACGATTTCCAGGACAACCACACAAGTCCTCCTCCTCGAGACTGATGCCCGTGCTTGCCCATCAACATCCAGTTTTATAATGTGACTTCTCAGGTGCCTGAACACTGCCAGGGAGATGCCCTGGAGAGAACATGAGGTGATGTCTGCTGTTTCTGTCTACCCAGAACCCCGTTTCTTTTGAGTAAGAGCCTCATTTTTCCTGGTCCCCACTCCCACCCTGAAATTTCACGTGGGTCTGGTAGGGCTGCCAATAATGATACCCTAATTTTGTGGCAAGTGATTCAGGCCTGGCCAATCACAGTATCTCATCCCCTTAAACAAATAAATTCATCCAAAGGGACAATAGTCCCTTTTTATATCAGAACCCTTCTTTATATGGTACAGCTGAGGGGGAGAAGCCCTCTTTGCCCCGGGAGTGCTAACTGGAAAGTTGTAAGACTGGAGCAGCTGTGGCAACATCCACCTGGTCTGTAGGACACAGCAAGGATGCTGACGGCCAAGAGCTAGACTCAAGCAGGAAGAGAAAGACCCAAAGGGCTGCAGTTCCAGTCCCACGTCTTTCTGGTTCTCTGAGCTACACAATGATGGATCTTGGACGTGACCAGTACCATTTTGCACATAATAAGCACAAAATAGTCACTAGCCCCTCCCTTTGTAAGAAACCTCATGATTTCTGAGAAACAGACACCCTTTTGCTTCCGCAAGGGTACAAGTCTCCACCCTGGTCACATAGCTTCTGCATTAGCATAATGCCCCTCCTTGATTGTGTCAGCCAGCCCTTGGCACCCTATATAAGCTCTCCCACCCCCACACCTACTGCTGTCCTCCATTTTGAGGGCAGCCTCGACTGCCCTCCACTTTGAGCACAGCCCAGCAGATTCTTTTCCTTTAATAAAGCTTGATCAGTACCCGGCATTTCAGCTCACTTTCTTTCACACAATTCTTCCTAAGAAATCTCTCTTTCCATGTATACCAGTACCAGTGGTGGATGGTGGGGATGTCAGCCTCATGGCCAGTACCCTGCTGGCTCCTTCTGTGGACCTGTCACTACTGACCTTACATGAGTTCACCTCTGGCAGACAAGGAAAATCTGGTGTCTGAACTCAAGAGGCTGAAGGTAGGACTTTGGAATACCCAGATAATATCCCTCATCGGACTTCTCTGACCACCTCCTTCTCTCAAACATGAGTTTAGGGGGTGGCTCTGTTGATAAAGGAGAAGGAGAAAGAGGTTTTGGGCTCAGTGGAGAGGATGACAGGAATGTCATGCCTCCTGATAACTAAAAAATTTGCTCTGCTCAGGTCAAATTGTAGTGTCTTGAAAAATCTGGGATAAGCCAGCAATCATGTGCCATGTCCTGGAAAACATTATCCTAAAACCGTTTCCAAACATAAAAGCACCAGAAGAAGCAATAAAATAACCTAGAATGTTTCTTGTAGCTCTTACCCTACATTCCTGCATGGAGGATGTACCCTAGTAATAATCCAAAATCTACATATGTGCACTAGCCAAAAGAAAAACTAATGTAATGATTAGGGGGCTGTCCTCTTCTCACTCTCCTTTGATTCTCCCCCTTCATGTGATTATAAAATGCTGAGCTCTGTTGGCCCCTATCAGAGCACATTTTTCAGGGTGACCTGACCTTTGTGTTTTCCCATTTGCAATCATCATATTGCCTCAATAAATTCCATGCTTTATACATTTGGCCTCGGTTTCTTTCAGGTCAACACTCCTCAGGAGCCTTTTCTGGGTAAGTTTAGGAGAGACACTTATGATTGCTGATGTCTAGGAGGACAGCAGGCAGATCATGTGTGAAAAGACAGGAAAGGCAGGCCAGGATGGGAAGCAGAAACTCATGGCATCTCCATGCTAGGGAACTGCACTTTACATCCATGGTCAATGTTTGAGCCTCAGAGTAATCCTGTTTAGGTCCGGGGTTACCATCTTCAGTTTAAAAAAAAGAAAATGGGTTCCCTCAAGAATCAGGGACTCTGCTGGCATACAGAACTGAATCTGTGTGGCTCTAAAGTCTGTGCTAGTGCCACAGAGTCACTATGGGCTCTGTGGGCTTCGAGGCTGACAATTCCAGCTCAGGTTCCCTTCCATAGAAAGCACAGACTGCAGGGTACCCACATGCAGCAGCTCTCTTGGGCACGATTTCCCAAGAGGGGGTCAGGAAACAGCTGTTTCAAAAAACATGAATAAAAATAATTCTAAATATATGTGTACCTAATAACAATGTCTCAAAATACATGAAGCTAAGACTGAAAGAAGTAAAGGGAGAAAGAGACAAGTCCACAATCAAGGCTGAACATTTAGCACATTCCTCTCAGTAACTGATGGAACAAGTAGACCAAAAAAAAAAAAAAAAAAAAAAAAACAGAAAATATGTAGAAGACTTGAAAATACTGTCAACCAATTTGACCTAATTAGCATTTAAAGAATACTCTACCTAACAGCAGCAGAATATATGTTCTTTCAAGTGCACTGAAATATTTACCAAGATAGGTTGGTAAAAAAACAAGTCTGAATAAATAAATATCAAAGGACTGCAATCATTTAGAGTATTAAAGAGTATTACACTCCAAATATCCAAAAAATTCCCAAACATCTGGAAATGAGCCACACTTTTAAGAAACTTGTCTGTGCTGGTTTTTGAGTTACTGCCTCTCAGCCCACACTTTACCTTTTATATTCTGCTCTTTGAGCTGGGCCTGGGATTCTGCAAACCACATTTCTGTGCGTCCAGCTGGCTCTATATTAATTTCTACCAAGAGGGGGAGCTCAAGGGAGACCAAAAAAGGCAAGAGGTGGGAGAAACTGACCTGCTCCTTTCCTACAGGCCTTCTGCTGCCCTTGCAGTGAATGCTTCTTTGCCCTGGCAGCAGCAATGTCCTCCTGAAACAGCAGCTGCATCCACTTTGCAGTTTTCCCAACACTTGCAGCCAAACCCATCCACTGCCTCATCCCCAACACACACAACAGCATCACCTGTACTGCATCCCCTTCAGAGGTCTGAGTGTCCAATCTGTGGGGCTTTGCCTCTTAATTCCTAAATGTAATGATTCCAACTTCATCACTTTGTTCCCTTTGTCCTAGGGTTGGAAGCTGCTTCCTGCAGTTGTCATCTTCACGTCTGTTAACTGTTTTAGCACATGTTTAAAAACTTTCCATTAGAACACAGATTCTCATTCAAATAACTGGGGTGGTTCCTCTCTCCTGACCATGAATGACAAGGCTATGGGTCAGATTTCATATTTCTTCTTGTGTCAGTGTATCAGTTTCATATAGCTGCTATAATAAATTACCATGAACTTGATGGCTTAAAACAACAAAAGGTTATTATTTCATGGTTTTGGAGGCCAGAAATCCAAATTGAGACTTATGTGGCTAAATCAAGGTGTCAGCAGGGCTGTGCTCCCTTAGGAGGCTCCTGGAAAGTCCATTTCCTTGTCTCTTCCAGCTTCTGGAACTGCATTCCTTGGCCCATGGCCCCTTCCTCCATCTTCACAGCCAGCAGCATAACATCAAATCTCTCTATGCTTCCACTGTCACAATCACCTGCTGCCTTCTGTGTAAAATCTGTCTCTGCCTCCCTCTTATAAAGGACACTTGTGAGTATTTAGGGCCCAACCAGATAATCCACGGTAATCCCCCCATTTTAGTTTAATCACATCCACAGAGTTCCTTTTGCCATACAAGGTAACTTCCACAGGTTTTAGGGGTTAGGATGTATCATCAGGGGTCATTACTCAGCCTACCACACAGTTTTGCTAAGTTATATTCTTCTAGGATTATATTTCATGTAACTTAAAAAATGTATTGGCATAAAATTTATATTTCTTATCTTTTTTATGTCTGCAGGATATGTAGTAATGTTTCCATTTTCATTACTGACACTGATTATTTGTGCCATTTCTTTTCTTCATCAATCTCACCCAGAGTTTAATAGTTTCATTAGTCTTCAAAAAAATCAACTTCAGCTTTCATCAATCCTTTTTATTATGAGAGGATCTCATTTATTTTTTATTTCATTAATTTGTGCTCTTATACTCAGTTCTTCCTTCTTTGAGTTTTATTTATTGCTTTTTTTATCTGACTTTTTGAGATGGATATGTGGCTCAATTTTCAGTCTTTCTTCTTAAAACATGAAATTAAGATAAAAATTTCCTTGTAAGCACTGCTAAAGTTACTTCACCAGTTTTGATATATAGTGTTTACATGATCAATTATTTTGAAATATTTTCTAATTTCTATTGTAATTTTTTTCTTTGACTTATGGGTTATTTGGAAGTATATTTCTTTCTCTTTCTTTTTGGCTGCTGTCCAGTACAGGGATCTGAACCCTTGACTTTGGTGTTATCAGCACCACGCTCTAACCAACTGAGCTAACTGTCCAGCCCTGGAAGTATATTTCTTTTTTCGTTTGTTTGTTTTGGCAGCTGGCCAGTATGGGGATCTGAACCCACGACCTTGGTGTTATAAGGCTGTGCTCTAACCAACTGAGCTAACCAGCCAACCCTGGAAGTATATTTCTTAATTGCAAACATATAGGGGATTTCTATATTTTCATTACTGATTTGTACCTTAATTGCATTCTGATCAGAGAACATACTCTATATGATTTCTATTCTTTGAAATTTCTTGAGACTTGCTTTAAGGGGCCAGCCGGTTAGCTCACTCAGAGCACAGTGCTGATAACACCATGGTCAAGGATTTGGATCCCTGTACCGGCCAGCCACCAAAAAAATAAGTAAATAAAAAAAAAAAAAGAAGAATAAAAATAAACTTCATGAGAATAATAAAAAAAGAAAAAAGAAAACTTCACATGAGATTTGCTTTATGGGGCCGGCCCGTGGCTCACTCGGGAGAGTGCGGTGCTGATAACACCAAGGCCCCGGGTTCGGATCCCATATACGGATGGCCGGTTCGCTCACTGGCTGAGCGTGGTGCTGACAACACCAAGTCAAGGGTTAAGATCCCCTTACCAGTCATCTTTTAAAAAAAAGATTTGCTTTATGGTTAATTTTTCCAAATATTCTATGTATACTTGAAAAGGATATATGTATTCTGCAATTCTTGGGTGCAGAGCTCCATATATGTCCATTAAGAATATTAATGATGAAAACCAAAAAAAGAAAAAAATTTTTTTCTTAAAATATAAAAATATGAAAAAAAGGAAAAAAAAAAAGAATATTGATGATGTTCAATTCTACTACAGCCTTATTAACTTTTTTTTTTTTTGTCTTTTTCGTGACCGGTACTCAGCCACTGAGTGCACCGACCATTCCTATATAGGATCCGAACCCGCGGCGGGAGCATCGCTGCGCTCCCAAGCGCTGCACTCTCCCGAGTGCGCCACGGGCTCGGCCCTGGCCTTATTAACTTTTTGTCAACTTGTTCTGTCATTTAAAAAGCTTGTTAAAATATAGCATTAAGACTATAGAACTATTTATTCTTACATTTCTGTCAATTTTTGCTTTTATTTTTTGGAATTTTATTACTAGGAGCATCTAAGTTTAGAATTGTTTATCTTCCTGAAAAATGGTTTCTTCATTATCACTAATAACACTTTTGGCCTGAAGTCTACTTTGATTATTAATATAGCTACTCCAGTTTAATTTTGGTTTATGATTGCATGGTATATATTTTTCCAACCTTTTATTTTCAACCTTTCTGTTCTCTTATGTTTTAGACATGTCTCTTGTATCTTGTAAATAGCATATAGTTGCATTTAAAAAAAATCATTCTCTGAAAATTGTTGTATTTTAATTAGAGTGTTTAGTTAAATACTGACATATTTGGGTTTAAATTTACTATCTTAATGTGCTATTTGTCTCCTGTTCTACATTCCATTCTTTTACCTTTATTTTCTACTCTGGATTGACTTTTTTTTAACTTCCTTTTTTCCCCTTTGTAAGTATGGAAGTTACACATTCATTTACCACCTTTTTAGTGGTCAGTCTGATGCTTACAACATGCACCTTTCTCTTATCAAGACCAGTGTTACTTCGTACATCCATCCCATTCGCAGGCAATGCAAGAGCCTGAGAATACTGACTGCATTTATCTCACCTGACTTGTGTTATTTTTTCTATTTTACTTCATATTAAATATTTATTAAAATAAGCCATTATTATTATTTTCACAGTGTTCATTTAGATCTATGTACATATTGTAATACTTGCAGTCACTGCTCTTCATTCCTTCATCCCCTGTACTTCCATCTAGAATTTTCCTTCACCTGAAAGATACTCTTTAGTATTTCCTTTAGTGCAAGTCTGTTGGTGACTAATTTTTTGTTTTTGTTTTATTGGTTTTCTTTAGTTCTACCATGCTGGGTATGGATTTATTATTTTTTTGGCAGGCTAGCCAGTACAGGGATCCAAACCTCTGACCTTGGTGTTACCAACACGGTGCCCTCCCAAGTGAGCTAATTAGCCAGCCTTATAGATTTTATAATTCACTCTGTTTGGATCTGTAAGAATTCTTACATCTGTGACTTGACAGCCATTGTCTCTTCAGTGATTTATTTCTGTCTGTCTATTTTTTCTTTCATTTTCTTCTGGGGCTCCACTGACCCATGATAAAACATCTCACTGTATCCTGTATGTCTCTTATTTCTTTTCTATACTTCATTCTGGATAGTTTTTCTGTGCTTTCTTCCATTTTACTAATTTTCACTTTAGTTCTAATCTGCTGTTAAGCTCATCCATTGATTTTAAAACAGCTTTACTAAAGTATAACTGATAAAAAGCCGCACATATTTAAAGGATGCAATTTGATGAACTGTGGTGAAATCATCACTCCAATAAAAAGTGAAAAATCCATTACAACCAAAAGTTTCCTCTTGCTCTATCTACTGCATTCTTAATTTCAGTTATTGCATTTCTGAGTTCTAAAATTCCATTTCATTCCTTTTTAAAGCTGCTGTCTTTTATTATAGTTTCCAAGTCACTGCTGAAATTTTTAATTTTGTCTTTTATCTCCTTAAACATAGTGAGCATACTAATATCTGAGCCCCTGTGAGTCTGTGTTTTCTGTTCACGTTTTGTATTTTTGTTTGCCTGATTACCTTTGATGTTGTTTGCTTTTTCTAGTCATACTTGGAGCACTAATAATCTAGGATCACTTTAATCCAAAATTAGTTAATAAGATTTTCTAGGCCACCCCTGTGTCCTTAAGCTATTGCAGTCATAGCTGGGACAAGGTGGGGGAACTTCTGGTTCACCCTTACTCCTAGTGTGTGGTCCTTTGATGTTCCAAACCAAAGCTTTAAGGATTCCAGGCTGGATCCAAGGTGGGTCTAAACTCCAACTTTTAATTCCCACTTTTAATTCACTAACTCTGAGAAGCTAAAGAAAGCTTAGATAATCTTCTAGCCTCTGCAGGATCAATAAATACCCCCAGGGCAAAGGCTGTTCCACATGCTGGGCTCAGCTCTGGACTGCATAGGCCATTCCTCACTACCTGTAGACTCACCAATGCTTTCAAGCAGATGCCAGCTTTCCTGGCGGTCCTTGGGGGTGAGCTGGTCTGAATTACTCAGTCTGCCTTTACTGAAAGTAGAAGAATCTCTAGGCTCACTTTAACCTGCTGTGGTCAACGTCATCCTCACCATTCCACAGTAAGCACTACTGTCAGGGTCACCAATGAACTCAATCTTGCCAAATATAATGGTCAGTTCTGTAGTTCTGTCTCCTTTTTTTTTTTTTGGAGACTGGCTATGAGAGGATCCTAACCCTCGACCTTGATCAATAATATGCTCACCAAGTGAGATAATGGGCCATATAACTTTCCTGGCTTTATTGCTATCCTACTTGCAGCTCCTTTTTAGTCTTTTCTGTTGTCTCCTCCCTTTGTTCTGAACCTCTAAATGTTGGAGTGACCCTGGCCTTTACTTTGGCGCTCTTCTCTACCTACATTCATTCCATGGCCCTTTGGTTGTAAATTTTACATACGAGCTATGCTGATGATTTTCTAATTTGTATATCTACCCTGTACCTCTGCTCTGATTTCCAGACTCATGAACTGACAGACTACTACATATGTCCAACTGGACAGGCCTCCGAAGTGCAACATGTCCAAAATAGAATCCACTCTTGATAAATCTCCCCAAAACCACACCTCAGAGAATGCTACCACTACTCATTCAGTTTCCCCAGTAATTCTCTTTTGGAGCAATTTTGCCCCCCAAAAGACACTTGGCAATATTTGGACAACATTTTTGGGTGTCATTAGTAGGGGTGGCTACTGACATCCAGTGAGTAGACCAAGATGCTCCTAAAAAGCCTACAATGCACATTTGTAACATAATCCCCACACAGAGTTATCCAGCCTCAAATGTCAACAGTGCTGAAGTTGAGAAACCACAAGTTACACAAACCAAACTTAGAAGTCATCTCCAATTCCTTTTTATCACATTCCTTTCATTTAATCAGTGGCAAATCCTAAAAGCTCCATCTCTAAAATATGTCCTAAATAGGAATACTTCCCAAACCCGATACTAACATGCTTGTCACCTCTGGCCTGGATCATTAAAAAGTCGCTTACAAGGTCTTCCTGCTTTTGCCCATGCTTTCCTTACAGAACATTCTCCAGACACAGCCAGAGAAATCCTTTTAAAATCAACCTTCTAAGGGTCAATTTTCTGCATAAAACCCACCCTGGCTTCCCATGACACTTTCTTTTTTTAAAAAGATGACCGGTAAAGGGATTTAACCCTTGTTTTGGTGTTATCAGCACCACACTCTCCCAAATGAGCCATGGGCCGGCCAGTCCCTTTCCCGTGACACTTTTTTTTTTTTTTTTTTGACCGGTAAGGGGATCACAACCCTTGTCTCAGTGTTGTCCGCACCACGCTCAGCCAGTGAGCGCACTGGCCATCCCCATATAGGATTTGAACTTGCAGCCTCGGTGCTACCAGCGCCACACTCTCCCGAGTAAGCCATGGGGCCGGCCCCTGTGACACTTTCTAATCCCTGTCTCCCTCCTCACTGTCAGCCACTATACTGCAGCCACACTGGCCTTCATGCTGTTCTTTGACCAGACCAAGCTTTTTTGCCTGCCTCAGAGCCTTTATAGTTGCTATTTCTTCTGACTGGAATATTCCTTCCCCAAATATCCACATTGCTGTCCCTTCTCATTACCCAGCTCTTTTGCTCAAATGTCACCAAAGCCTTCCCCAACATCCATATTTATGTCTACTTTTTTTTATTTGGAGGGAGGCTGGCCAGTACAGGGATCCGAACCCTTGACCTTGGTATTATCAACACCACACTCTAACCAACTGAGCTAACCAGTCAGGCCTACCTACCATATTTAAAAAGGCCGCTTCTCTCTGCTGTCTGTCTTTCCCCTTGCTTTATTTTCTTCATAGAATTTATTACTATTTATCATTTGTTTGTTGTCTCCAGTTACAAGCCCCACAGGGCAGGAACTTTGTTTTGTTCATTGCCACATCCCAGCACATACCTGGCACTTCCAGGTACTCTAATGTTTGTTGAAGGAATGCATGAAAAAACATCTGACTCTAAAGTATATGCTTCCCACAATGCAGCACTACTGCATTAGTGCCTCAGTGACATATCAGACACTATTGCTGAAAGCTTGCAAGGTGCAGGCACTCAGCTATGGACATTCTCAGAGAAGATCTCTGTCAAATGACGTGCACTTTGTGTCATGACCAAGGTGGACAAGTATTATAATGGCCCACAAACCAAGGGTGCTGTGAAAGGGGAGCCTGGAGGCCTATAAGAAAGTGGCAGAATCTCTCTCTCCTCTTCATCCAGCTACGTCCAGGGAATGAAGGAGGTGGCATCTGACTAAAGCACCAAGTTTGCAGAAAGGAAAGGATAACACTACAGCAGATTGTTTCTTCATTTTTGTACACACTCCCTGATACAAACAAACAAACGAAGGTCCTCATGATCTTGTAAGGCCTTGTTTGACTAGTCTCACTGGACAAATCAGCCAGAGTGGTGCTCTGGCAGCGTTACTTCCAGAAAGCTATGGAGGAGGACACAGAGGCAGGGCTGGGCCTCTGGTGGGGTGAAAAGTCAGACCAGCACCTCCTCCACCTAACTACAGAATGTGGACAAATGACTTACACCTGGAATCTCAAAGATATTAACTGCTAAATGGTCATAACTTCCTTCTGTCCTGGATCCCTTGAGATGACTTAATGAGGTGACAACTTCTAACAGCTGCCTAACAAAAGCTATTGGACAAATGTTAGCTCCACTCCTCCACTGTAAGTATGGGACTTTCACTTGGCTGCTCCGAATACACATGTAAAAATAAGAACACGTTGGTGAAACGTCTTTGATTCAATTAGATAAATACCTTTAGCTTCTTTAGTTCAAATTGGTGATGTTGTAAAGAATGCTCACATTCATTCCTGCTTTCTTTAAGGGCTGCATTTTCTTGTTCCAGCTCTCTCTGAAAATTGAGAAGAACATACAAAAAAGAAAAGGTCTTAACTACCATATTATATTTCCCCTGGGCATAGTCCTATCTTTTTTAACATGGTACTTCTGAAAATGCCTTTTTCCCCCCGCTGGTCACTGCAGGGGTGGGAGATGAGAATGGGAGTGGGACTGAGGAAGAGAGAACCAGTTAAAAAACTCCTCTGAAGAAGGAATAAAGTATATGATTCTCAAGTATGGAATAGGGAGAGGGGCCACGGAAAGGGAGAAGCCATTAGGGAGGAACAACACGCGATTTATTTTTTTATTTTTTTTATTTTTATTTTTTTTTATTTTTTCAAAAGATGACCGGTAAGGGGATCTTAACCCTTGACTTGGTGTTGTCAGCACCACGCTCACCCAGTGAGCAAACCGGCCATCCCTATATGGGATCCGAACCCGTGGCCTTGGTGTTATCAGCACCACACTCTCCCGAGTGAGCCACAGGCCGGCCCCAACACGCGATTTAGAAAGACAACAAGAAGCAGGGCCGGCCAGTGGCTCACTTGGGAGAGTGCGGTGCTGACAACACCAAGTCAAGGGTTAAGATCCCCTTACCGGTCATCTTTTAAAAAAAAAAAAAAGAAAAGAAAGACAACAAAAAGCAGCTGTGGGAAATAGTCAGAAAGGACCAGGAAGTCACTGTTGGGCCCAAAGAAAAGAAAACCCGTCTGTTTTGTGTTTTTGAAAAACCAGCCTTTGGGCTGGCCCGTGGCTCACTCGGGAGAGTGTGGTGCTGATAACACCAAGGCCACGGGTTTGGATCCCTATATAGGGATGGCCGGTTAGCTCACTGGGTGAGTGTGATGCTGACAACACCAAGTCAAGGGTCAAGATTCCCTTGCTGGTCATCTTTTAAAAAATAAATAAATAAATAAATAACAAAAATAAAAAAATAAAAACCAGCCTTTTTATATCCAGTCTCATGAGCAGGTGTCTTGTTGGAAAAATAAGAACTGCTCTATAAAGTGGTCCCCTAGTTCAGAGGGGGCTGAGCTTCCTGTCAGCAAGCCGTGCAGGCCCAGACTCACCACTGCGTGCTCCGCAGCCGTCTGCTCGGCCACTCGTACTCTCTCCAGGGCGGCGATCTCAGCCTCCAGGGCACGGGTGTGCTCTGCACACTGCTGCTCCAGAGCCAGGGCCTGCTGCTGCGTGTGTTTGCTCTCCTTATTTGTGGCAGCCAGTGGGGAAACCAGAGAACAGTTAGTCACAGTGATAATGGTTTTCAGAGGGGGACCTTATCTGGTCCTTAGTGACGCAAAGGTGAGTGTCCAACAGAAACAGCTCTCCCCTCTGCCCCAGCACTGGAGTCTGGCACTGGTCTTGATGCCATCACTCCACCCTCAGGGTGTGTGGGGACGGCTCTGGGCACCAACCAGTGCTCAGACACAGGCCTCCTTCATGCTACCCAATGCTGCCTCTATGGCTGAGGCTTTTCCCTGGGGAAGCAGTATAATACAGTGGTGAAGAACTAGGGCTTTGAGATAGAAAGATCTGGGGTCTACCATTTACTGGCTGTGAGACCATGGGCTAGTGACCCAATCCTTCTGAGCCTGCCTACTCTAGGTGATAAGAATGATAGTGCACACCTCTTAGGTCTGCTGCAAGGACTAAACAAAAACATGTGCAAAGCACTTAGTTAGCACAGTGCCTAGGACATGGCAAACATGAAATAAATGCTGGCTGCTTTTATTTCCCTAGCTTCTAACTCAACACCCCACCTGGGGCTGTGATGATTGGCTAAGGGGGAGTCTAGACCTGTTCTCCACACCTGATTGCAAACTGAGGTCTGACTCCTAGTGGAGCTCCCACCTCTAACACCCCAGGACTGGGCTGAGCCCAAAGACTGGATGTCAGGTGGGAATTAGCCAGTCAGTCCACCTCTCTGGGTGACTCAGACCCTCGAGCAGGTCCTGATTTCCTCTGCCTGCTGCTGCTGCCTGCTCACATTCAGCACTACAACTGTATCTAAGGTCAGGCCCAGACAGCATTCCAGAAGTTGGGAGTGAGTTTGGGGAATCTCGTAAAGGCACAAAGGGAAAGCATCAAGGACCTGTGATACAGCAGCTACAATAACCACTTACAAGCTCTTGGATCTGAGCTTCCTGGGCAGCCACAACCTCCCTGCTCTGCTTGAGCTTCTCCTCGGAGGCCTGCAGGCTCTGCTCTAGTTCTTCCACCTAAGAATGAAACAAAAGCATTCCTTCTGTTCAAAGAAGCTGAAGAGTAGTAATAAAGGGCTTTAAAATGCAAACTAATTTAAATAATAAAACAGGTACATTAGAGAAAAATGTAAAATGAGAAAAAAAGATACCCATAATTCTATCATTATAAAACACTAGCATTCTAAATGTCTATTTTCCAGTCTTTTTTTATGGCTTTATATACAGTTTTTTGTAACTTCATATATGGTTTTAATAAAACAATGTAAAACTTTGTATTATTTTCCTCATTCATAAATTTCCTTCATTATTTCCATGTAATCTTCAGATCTGAGATTACAATTTCCTCAAAGACTTTTTCATAATTTATTGAACCTCTAGCCTACTGTGTTGGCACTTGGGTTGTTTTTTGTTTTTTCCATCTAAAATAATGTAACAGTTAACATCTTCACACAGAATTTTTTGACCTGGTTTAAATCATTTCCTTAGGATAGATTCCCAAAGGTGGGATTACTGCTCACAATACAAATTTAGGTTTTATTCATTCCACAAATATTGACTAAGTCTTACTACATGCCAGGACCCAAGGATGCTCAGTGAGCAGGATAGACACAGCCTGGCCCTCAAGGGAGTCACAGTCCAGTACTGAGCTGCACTTGGCATTTTTATCTGACTAAAGCTATCTGCCAATTTCTCTTCTAAAGCCCTCTTGATTACTGAATAAGGTCTGACTTTGGAGAGCTTTATCATCAAAACGTAAGCACAAGCAGCGTGGTGAAGGAGAGGAAGGTACACAAGGACAGAAGGATACTTTTAAGGCTTAGGTTCCTCACATACATTCATATGTAAGATTTAACTAAAACAACCCCATGAGAAATGGTTACTATTTTCATAGAGGAGAATAATAATGTTACTTGTCCATGACCACATATTTTATTAGTGGTAGAGACAGGACTAAAACCTACTCTTTTGAACTCCTGGGTTCAGAGAACATCTACCCAAGTCTCAATTTAGAGATAGAGCTCAAGAAAGATTCAGAACCTCAAAAGGTTATATACCTAAGGAGTACAACTGCTGGGCCATATGCTAACTCACAGAGCAATTCTACTCCTAGATATATAACCAAGAGAAATGAAATTATCCTTGTACACTAATGTTCATGGCAGCAATATTAACAATAGCCAAAAGGTGGAAACAACCCAAATGTCCATCAATGGATGAATGGAATATTATTCATCCTTAAAAAGGAATGAAATTCTGATACATGCTACAAAATGTATGAACTTTGAAGACATGCTAACTGAAATAAGTCAGATACAAAAGTACAAATATTGTTTGATTCCACCTATATGAGGGACCTAGAGTACTCAAATATAGAATAATTTAATCAGGTTCCCCTCGCCTCAGGGCCAGTTGGGGGTGGTTCACTAAACAAATTGTGTGTGTGTGTGTGTGTGTGGGTGGGTGGAGTTGGTGCGCATGCACAGTGCCACCACCTCGGCTGGCAACTGCCTCGGGTGGCGGCCACACCAAGAGGCCATGCGTTCCAACCTATGGCTTCCAAGGACCTGTTTGCCAGTTACCTAGTTCATAGACCTGGGTGTAAAGGGTCTGGTGATCCAGCCTGGCATGTGAGGGGTCTGGGGACCCAGCCTGGCGTGTGAGAGGTCTGGTGACCCGGCCTGGTATGTGAAGGGTTTGTGACCCAGTCTGGACAACGGGCTTGAGGGGTCTGTGAGCTCCAGACTCAGCCCTAGCTCGACAATTGGCCCAGTCAGCAGGATTCCGACATTTGCCGTAGTGCCACACATAGAGACAGAAAACAGGATGGTGTGTGCAAGGGACTCGGGGTAGGAGAGAATCGGGAATTATTGTTTTAATGGGTATAGAGTTTCAGTTTGGGAAGATAAAAAAGTTCTGGAGGTGGATGGAGGTTATGGCTGTACAACAGTGAGCGTATACTTAATGCCACTGAGCTGTACACCTAAAAATGGTTAAAATGTTAAATTTTGTATTATGAATATTTTCGCACAATAAAAAAAAAAGGATATTGAGAAATAGAACTAAACTATAATAAAACAAAACAACCTTTAGAAAAAAATATAGTTTTAAATATATTTATCAGGAAATAAGAAAGATGTTAAAAATGAGCTAAGCATTCAACTCAAGAAATTAGAAAAAGAACGGAAGGGCCACTGTGGCTCACTCGGGAGAGTGCGGTGCTCATAACACCAAGGCCACGGGTTTGGATCCTATACAGGGATGGCCAGTTCGCTCACTGGCTGAGCGTGGTGCTGACAACACCAAGCCAAGGGTTAAGATCCCCTTCCCAGTCATCTTTAAAAAAAAAAAAAAGAAAAAGAATGGAACAAACCTAAAGAAATAGGAAGTAAAAAATAATAAAGGGAAGAAACACAAAAAGAGAATAAAAACTTGAGCAGATGAAACCAAAAGCTGGTTCTTTCAAAAGATTAATAAGATAGTTCAGGTGCTGGCAAACTTTTTATGTAAAGAGCCAATAAATATATGGTCTTTGTCACAAGTACTCAATTCTGCCACTGTAGCAAGAAAGCAGCCATAGATAATATGAAAATGAATGGGCTGTCTCTTAGCAACATTTAGCCTGAGGGTCATAGTCTGCCCAATCCTGAGATAGTCCTCTGGCAAGACTAATCAAGAAAAAAAGAATATGCAAATTAACAAAATACAGAAACATGGGGACACAACAGAGATTAAAAAAGAAAACAGTGTTACTGTATATATGTATTATTTATTACAGGCAAATATACTATCACATGTCTACATTTTAAGAGTATTAGAAACTAATAAATTCAAAAACCAAGATAAAATGGATAAACTGTGGAAGGAAGAAAAAATGCCAAATTGAATCAAAAAGAAATAGAAAACTTAGACTAATAAGTAATAAAGATTGAAATTGTAATCAAAGATATAGATGTTTTTATAGGTGGATTCTACCAAATTTTTATAGGTATTAATTTTAAATAAATTGTATCTTAATAAAATTTTTTTCAGAAAATGGAAAGCACAAAAGCTGCCCAGCTCTTTTTACAAGGATGGTGTAGCATGATTCTACAGCCAAGTAATTATAAGCCCATTCAACTTATAAATGTAGATGTAAACATTTTAAATATTAGCTAACCAAAGTCAGACATTTATTATTAAAATAATACATCAAGTAGCTATCAGCAGAAATGCAATGCAACAAAAGTTCAACATCAGAAAATCTATGAATGTAATTCACCATATTAACAGACAAAAGGAAAAAAAAAATAATTTTTTTCAATCAGTGCATTTCTACATATTTATGATTTCAAAAAACAAACAAATCCTTCCTTAATTCGGTAAAGATTAAATTCCAAAAACCTACTGCAAACTTTGTACCAAATGAAGAAACTTCAGGCACATTCCCTTTAAGACTGAGAATCAAATAAGAATTCCCACTAGCACTGCTATTGCTTAATATAGTACAGGACCTCCTTGCCAAGGCTAGAAGGACAAAAAAACAAGGGGTAGAAAGACTGGAAGGGAGAAAATCAAGGTGTTATTATTTACAGATAATATAATTATCTGCCTAGGAAAAAACAAAAGAAATTATACAATATTAGAGTAAGAGTTCAGGCAGGGATGGAATATCCAAGAACAACTTTAAAAAAAAGGCATTTCTCTAGAATAACCAGAAATAACCAATTAAAAATTTATACTGTGATGGTAGTATCTTGTTTTCAATTACACTATCATAGTATCAACACAAACTCCAAAGTTTCTAGGAATTAATAACTTAACCAAGAAAGTAAGATATCTACTGGGAAAAAAATATAAAATTTTGGAAAAGAACACACACAAAAAATCTGAATGAATGAAATTTATTTACATTCTTGGAAGGAGTTACTTAGTCTTATAAAAATGGCAATTCTCTCCAAATAGTCTATACATTTAATGCAATCCCAATAAAAATTCAGGTTGACTATTTTAGGAACCCCAAAACTTACAATAACTTTAAATAAAAACTTTAAAGTCCACAAACAGTTAAGTCAACTTTCAAAGAAAGGGAGAACTTGTCATATCGGATACTGAGACATAATGTAGACATTGCAGAATTTGCACAAGAAAAGACAATCAGACCAGTGTATTAGAGAATGCACAGACAGACCTGTGAACATATGGAAACTTCATATATGATAAAGGTAGCATGGGAAATCAAAGTGGAAAGGACAGATTGTTTAGTAAACGGTGTTGAAAAATATGGAGAAAAATAAAGCTGGATCCCTATCTAAACTACATACAAAGACACTATATAAATTAATTAGAGATCTTTTATGTGAAAGATAAAATTATAAAGTTAATAGAAAGAAAATGCAGAAGAAGATCTCTGTGACTTGGTAGCAGGAATGAATTTTTTTTTTTTTTTTTTGGCAACCGGCTGGAATGGGGCTCTGAAGCCTCAACCTCGGTGTTACACTGTGCTCTAACCAACTGAACTAACTGTCCAGTCAGGGATGGATTTTAAAATGCAACTTCAAACCACACAGCAAAAAATTAATGAATCTGATTACATCAAACTTAAGAATTTCTTTTCAATGTGGATAGATGGATGAAGTTAACAGACAGGTTCAGTACTGAAACTGACAAAAGACTAGGAACTAGAATATAGTATATAGTACTTGAAATCCTACAAATCAAATAGTAAAAGACTGAAAGCACCAAAGAAACCATGTAAGGGATATGAATGGGCAATTCCAAAGGCAGAAACTCCAAAGACTAAGAGATGGTCAAATTCATTAATAACCATAGCAATGCAAATTAAAGCAATGAAATACCACTTCACACTCATTAAACTGGCAAAAAATTAAAAGGCTGGGAAATGCCAATGCTGGGAAAGGCAGAGATGCAGATATAGGAATCCTCATGCATACTGGAGGAGGAAAGCCAGGTATAGCCCTCTGGGAACACTCTTGTCCTACTTCATCCCATTAGGTTATAAACATTTTCCATCATCCTTAAGGAGAAAGGAACAGGTCATTCACTGCAGTGTAATCTGTGGTGGCAGGAAGAAGGCAGCAATCTGGGTGTCTAACATCTAGTGGATAACTACAATGTAGAGTAGGTAAGTACAGTGAAGTGGATACACATGGAAGATGGAGTGGTCAAAACGAACAGAGAAGACAAAACCATAGTCGTATCATTTACATTAATGTTTAAAAATATATGCACACAAAACAATGCTACTCATTTTAAGATAACCCAATATTGAACAGATCTATATTAACTGCATTTGAATGGTCTCCTACTCCCTTAATGGGATCAAGGATTCATACCCAGGTCACCTGGATCCAACGCACATCAACCTGAACTTGAGAGATACAAGTGACCCCTGCCAGTGAAAACCAAAACAACAAACACATCTTACACAAGTCACTGAGTCAGGCAAAGTTAGAGACAGACAAAGAATCAAGAGCCAAGATCCATTTAGTCTTCTTGTGAGATATATCCTACAGGCAACCATCTTCTCCAGTCTGGTTGCTGTACTTCAGGCCCGCAGCACCTAATGTGGACTTCTGGCATAGCCACCAAGCCATGCTCCTGGATGCCACATGTGTCCCTTTCCTAACGATCACCCTCCTCACCTATTCCCTAGCCAAGCCGGGCTTCACAGTTCCAGTCCTAGAATGCAGACCACAACAGGACTGAGTGTGTGGACATTCGGGAGGGAGGCCAATGGAGATAAAAGAGAATAAATAAACAAGAGAACAACTTTGTGTGGAACAGTGACGGCAACGTGGCAAGAATGGAGAAAATAACACACCCTGTAATAAGTAAGACCCCAAAAGTCCCTTTAAATGAAAAAACTCTGACCAAGGGGATTCTCAGGCACACGATGTCATTCAGCCAGGTTACCCCCAAATGCAGGAAACACTGGGAGCAAGGTCAGTACCCGAGTCTCCAGGACATCAATGGCCTTGGCTTGGCTGCTTCTGGCTACCAAGAGCTGCTGTCTGGTATCCTCCAAATTCTGCTCAGCAACTGTTTTCTGTAAGTTGAAAGAAAAGTAAAAGAAAGTAGACATTTCTCCATTGAATATATACTTACTGTTATCCACAGCATACTATGATCTGTGCTAGGCACAATGGACACAAATACATTTAAAAAACCCAGCTGAGATATAATTCACATGTGATAAAGTATACACTGATAAATTTGACACAGTCCTTTGACCTTGAGGCTGGGGCACAAGATTAACAAAAGAAAATTATACAATAGAGGACTATAAGTGCCCACAAAGAGGGAGATACTCACTGCCACAGGGCAAGTGAAGGCTTCCTCACTCACGGGGGCTGGGGGACATCCCAGGCAGAGGGGTGACCAATGGAAATGGGAATAGCCTGCTTCATTCAGGGATATACAACTCCTCAGACGCCAAAGTAATAATGGGTTTAGGTCAAGACTAGAAAGTTAGGCAAAAGGGCCAGATAATTGACAGGCTCTTCAATGCTGCAAAAAGAGGAGTTTGAACTTTATTCTGTAGGCGACAATTTTCAAAGTGGGGATCTTCTAAACCCTAGCATTAGACTTACCTGGGGTGGTTGTTAAACTTGAGGCCTTACTCCAGGCCTATTAAAATCAGAATTTCTGGGGGTAGAGCCAGGGATATATACTTTAAACAAACTCTCTAAGTAACTCCTTTGTACACAAAACTTTATGATAATGACAGCACAATAATAATTATAATAATAGCTGAGATATATTGAGATCCCACTATGTTCCAATCATCATTCTAACACTTCACCTACTGTAACTCATTTAATCCTAACAACTATTGAGTTTGGTGCTTTAATAAAACCAGTTTTACAGAGGAAGAAACAAACACAAGGAGATTAACTTAATTGCTCTAAGTCACAAGCTAGTGAGTAGAAGAGGCAAGTTACAAATATAGGCAGTCTGATTCTAGAAATCAATATATACCTTAGAACCTACCTTATTCTCACTGTAGACTGTTTAAGAGAACTATGGAAGTGTTTAGGGAGTGTGTAGTGAATTGAATTATGTCCCCCCAAAATTCACTGAAGCTTGAATTGTGTCCCCCAAGTTTTATGTATTAGAAACTTAGCCTCCACTGTGACTGTTAAGAGAGTGGGAAATCTGATTATGGTATCTGGAAGGTGGAGCCTTTGAAGAGGCAACTGGCTTGTAGGACCGTGTAGTAGTGAATGGATTAGAAATGGTGGTCAAGGGTGTGGTTCTGAGGGCTTTAAAAGAAGAGGAGAGTCTGTCTTTCTCTCTCTGCTTCCACCATCTTGCAATGTGAGACCCCCAGGTCGCTGCTGCCACCACCAGATGGACTTTGGACTTCCCAGCCTCAGAAACTGTAAGCAATAAATGTCGTTTTTCTTTATAAAATACCCAGTTCCATATATTTTGTTATAAGCAACACAAACGGACTAATACAGAGTGACTTGGTCAGAAATGTCGTTTAGGAAGACCAGTCTGGCAGTGAGCATGGAAAACTGTGTAACAGGGTGAGGGAAGACTGAGGCTGGGTAGGCCTGTCTGGAGACTTCTGACATATACTAGGGTAGAGGTGCTGGAAATCCTGAAGTATGACAGTAGCAGTGGAGATGGAGATATTTAGTTGAAACTGAATGAAGACAGGAAGTGAGGGTCTAACCTGGGATGAGTGCCAAGGCCTTCGCTTTGTCACCTTTGTCACGGTAAGGCCAATCATTGGGATACAAAGAGGAGGAGGAGCAGAATGTGGGCAGACAATAAGTTCAGGCCTAATGAGAAAGTTCACCGACACCACAGGGCAAGAGGCCAGTTGCTGAACAGCCTCCCTCAACTAAGAAGAGAGCACTGCCTAAGATAATTCTTGCTAATGCCAAAGGGCAGATGGTGGCTGTTTCCTTGGCCAATGGAGAGTGCAAAAGGGTGGGGATGGGGGCAGTGCAGGAAGACAAGACAGCTCAAGTGGCATCAATCACTAGGTGCAGTTTGTTAGTGATCAGGATGCTATCTATTCATACATGCCTCTGAACAAAGCTCTCCTTTTTCCCTGAGAAAAGCACTTCACCCAAAGGGGATGTGACGCTGTTTTTGCTGTAGGCAGGACAACCCAAACCTGGAGAGAGTGTGCTTCTCATCATGCTGTTTGCTGACCCTCCAGCTCTGAAACTCCAGGGTTTCCAAGATCACAAGAGTCATGACTGACTTTCCAACACCAGCTGGAACAAAGAAAGTGGAAGTTACCTCTTTCAGGAGTTCTTGCACATGTTCTTCCCCTGATAAGTTCTGTTCCAGTCTCTTCTCCAAGGATGCAACCTTCTCTTGCAAATGTGTGATGAGTTTTTCTTTCTCTTGAGTTTCAGCAGTGACCTGCAGGTGAAAGCAGAGATCACATTATATTGTAATCCCTCTCTCCCTCCCTGCCTATCTCCTCTTGGGCCATCACATTTCCCAGAAATTCTATTCTCAGCTGTATCCTAGAAGAACATACAGCCAGGAAATCTCTGAGAATGGGACACAGAAGACGTAAGATCAGAACCCAATGACACTCAGGGATCCAGTTCAGACCTAGCCCAGCAAGAGGCAAACACTCTCCCCAGTTTAAGGAACTGATAATCCAGGAAGGAAAAAGCCATTACCTACCTACCTGGCAGAGGGAGAAGAGCTAACCCACCCAAGAAGCTCCCAGCCTGCCCTGCAACGACCTACAGAACAATGCTCTTGGAAACTCAAGGGACTGGACAAAGCAGCAAAAATGCCAGCTTAGCTGCTTTAAGACCAAAGAGAGAACTTCTGAAACAAATGATGATATTCACACTGGCTCACTGCACAGAGGCTACAGCAGAGCCATTGTGCCTCTCACATCTTGGCCCCAGATCAACAGCTGTTCATTTTATTTTAGTCTTTCTCTTTTGCAGTGCTAATAGTGGTGGTGGGTTGGGACATTGTTCTTTTCACTACTACCAATCTTCAAATGCTGCTCAATGGCAGAGGAGAGGGTCTACGAAGCTTTGAATATACAAGTTCTTAGATCCCTAGTGGTCCTTGCATCCACTGAGGATGCCCATTTTCCTCCACAAAAAAGATCATATGGCATCACCTCCTCACATATACTCTACTCCTTCATCTTCCCTCATTTTATGCTTACCATCTCAAGCCACAGACTTTCACGTTCAGCTTGCAACCTGGCCAATCTCTCCTCAGAATAACATGCACAACCTGGACTGAAGGTTCGGGAAGAGGCACTTGTGATTCTGAATTCTTATGGGGTGACAATAGAGGTAGTAGAGGGGAAGTCTGAAGAATGGGTTCATGACCCCACAATTCAAAAAACTTTGGTCAAGCCTAAACTTGTTTTCTGGGGATATAACCAGGCACATTTCCTGACCCACAAAAGCATGGAGGTTGGTGGTGGAGACAGACACACACACAACTAATTATATAACAATACAATTACACTGCGACAGAAGGACACAGGTCTCCTGAACAGGCAAGTCCAGGTGGAAGAGGATGGGAGAGGAACAAACATCCCAGCTAATAGGCAGCATGTGCAAAGAGTTAACAAACAAGTTCAGCATGACCAGGAGGATGGGTGAGGAGGAAAGAAGAGGTGAAGACAATGCCCAAGTCTGTGGCTCAGATGCGTAGGTCAGTGGTAACATTATGCAAGGCAGATAACACAGGAAGGAGAGCAAGTTTGATAGGAAAGAAAAACACAATTTTGGCCAAGTTGACCCACCTTGATAGATCTCTTATTAATAATGTTAATAACGGCAACAGTAGTAACTGTAATCACATGGTATAGCAACAACAGCAGAAGCAGCTATAGCTTGCAGAGCATGTGCAAGCACTTCTTATTATCTTTGGTCCTTTCAACCACTCTTCACTGTGTCCATTTACAAGGAAACTGAAGCTGAGGGACTAGCCCAATGGCACAAATCTATATTGACAGATTAAGGATTCAGACCCAGGTCTTCTGGATCCAAAGCTTGTACTTGTTCTACTACACATCAACCTGAAATCGAGAGAGAAACAGGTGCCCCCTTCCAATGAAAACCAAAACAACAAACATATCTTACACAAGTCACTGTGTCAGGCAAAGTTAGGGACAGACAAAGAATCAGGCACCAAGGTCCATTTAGTCTTCTTGTGAGATATATCCCACAGGCAACCCACTTCTCTAGTCTGGCGATTATACTTCAGGCCCTCAGCACCTGATGTGGACTACCGGCATAGTCACTGAGCCACGCTCCCAGATGCCATACCTGCCCCTTTCCTAATGATCACCCTTCTCACCTATTCCCTAGCCAAGCCTGGGCCTCACAGTTCCAGTCCTAGAATACAGACCACAACAGGACTGAGTGTGTGGACATTTGATTCAGAGAGACACGAGTTTGAATCCTGTCATTTACTCCGGTTGTGTGACCTTGGACAAATCAATTAGCCTCTCAGATGCTTATTTCTATCTTTTTTTTTTTTTTTTTTTGTCTTTTTCGTGACCGGTACTCAGCCAGTGAGCACACCGGCCATTCCTATATAGGATCTGAACCCGCGGCGGGAGCATCGCTGCACTCCCAGCGCCGCACTCTCCCGAGTGCGCCACGGGGTCGGCCCTCTATCATTTGTAAAACAGGAAAAAAATATCTAACTCAAGGGCAGTTGTGAGGATTTGATGAGTCCTATATGTAAAGTGCTTGAAAACCAAGTATAGGGTAAATGTTTCAATAAAAAGCTGCTGTTCTTGTTAAATATTCACTAGCAAATACTTATGGAACATCACTTTCACTATTTACTCTACACACACTGGCCCTTGCAGACCTTTCTGGCCTCATCTAGCATCGCTTCCACTTCCTCTCTGAGCTCTGGCTACTTGGCGATCCTTTCAGTCTTTCCAACATGGCTTTTTTTTTTTCTTCATTGTAAATGCATTTACTTTAGTAGAAAAAATGTGAGATGAATTCCATAAAAATATTATGTTAAGAATAGTACAGATTGGAAGTGGAAAGACAATGGCTGCAGCTCAGGAGCTGCTATCTAATAGAGTCAAAAATGTGTAATTTTGGAAATTAAGGGTTAAATAAAAACAAAATGGAGAGAATTGAAGTACAGTTTTGTTTCCCAACTGACAGATATCTGTCAAAAATAAATAAGAATAGAAATAGAAAATGCACAAATAATATACTATAAACAAAGAGAGGGTAGCAATTAAAAAGAAGAGGATACAAGAAATATAATGGCCTCAAAATTGAACTTATAGCAAGATAGATATTATGTAGAAAAATATAAATTAACAAAACTGACAGGAAGAAATAGAAAATTAGAAAAAATCTATTAACATTAAAGAAATCTATTCAGGAATTTAAAATTTTCACACAAAGATAATATGGAGTCCAAATGCTTTTATGGAAAGTTACAGCAAACATTCATGGACCCAAAAATTATAATCATACACAAATTTTTCCATAGCACACAAAAGGAGGGAAAATCCCCCATCCTTTCATGAAGCTAGCATAATCTTGATAGCAAAATCTAACAAGAACGTAGTTGAAAGGAAAATTACTCGTGAATATAAAAATAAAAATTCTAAAGAAAATATATCCATACAAAATTTAGTAATCTGTAAAAAAAATTCCACAGTTGGCTTAAAAGCCATCTACGACCACATTGGATTTATCCCAGGAATACAAGGTCGGTATAACATTAGCAAAAATCAAGGCAACTAGTAGGTAGCAAATTTTAAAATAAAAATATCTCGAAAGACACAGATAAAACTTTTGGTAGAATTCAACATCGATTTATGATGAGAACTTTTAGCAAATGAAAATTACAAGGGGTTTCCAGCCATGATGGAGTAATTGGGGCCAGATTTAACCACCTGTCCTAAATAACTAAACCGCACTAGCCTTTTTTGTAGATATTGACAAGCTGATTCTAAAACTTATAGATGCAAAGGCCCTAAAGGAGCCCAGTAATCTTGAAAAAGAATACAGAGAACTAACACTACCTGATTTCAAGACCTACTCTAAAGTGACAATAATCAAGAGAGTATGATAGCGTAAGGACAGACATATATATAAAGGGAACAGAACTACAAACTCAGAAAATAGTCCCACAAATTTATGGTCAATTGATTGTGGGAAAAGGAACTAAGGTAATTTAATGGGGAGAAGATAATCTTTTCAACAAATGGTGCCGGAATAACTGGATATCCATATGGGAAAAATTGAACGTCTACCCTTACCTCATATACCATCCTTAAAAATTATTCAATACGGATTCTAGACCTAAAGATAAGTTAAAACCATAAAGCTTCTATAACAGGGGTTCAAAAACCTTTTGGTCTTAGGCTCACTTAGTTTTTGGAGGGCAGTTGGCTTGTGGAGAGATCCGAACCCTTGATCTCAGTATTACAACACCACGCTCTAACCATCTGAGTTAACTGGTCAGCCCTAGAAACACTATACTTTAAAAAATTATTGAAGAATTCAGAAAGCTTTGGTTATGTGGGTTACATCTATTGATATTTACTGTATTAGAAATTAAAACTCAGGATATTCAAAAATACTTATTAATTTTAGATAACAAACCCATTATATTGATCTAACTACCAGATTTTTATGACAAGTGACAGTATTTTCCAATGCAAAAAATGTTTAGTGATTAGAGCAGCACTGTTTTCTCTTTTTGACACTCTTTCTAATGTCTTGCTTAACAGAAGACAGCTTGGTTTTCCTATGTTCTGCATTTAGTCTACTGCAACCCCACAAGTCAGGCAGCCTGTGCAAAACTCCACTCAGGAGAGAATGAGGGTGAAAAAAGGCAAATAAAATCCAAGTATTATTAGGAAAGTAGCTCTGATCTCATAGATCTCTTGAAGGGTCTCAGGAAAACCAAAAGTTCAGGAATCATACGTTAAAAACCAATGTTGTAGAAAATACCAGAGAAGAAAATCTTTTGAGACCTTTGGGTAGGTGAAGACTTCTTAAAATAGGACACAGAAAGAATGAATAAAAAATATTAGATTTATGACTTCCTCAAATTAAATACTTGTTTTCTCAAACACACTGTAAAGAAAATGGAAAAGGCAAGCCATATTCATGGAAAAATATTAGTAATACACACACGGAGTCTCCAAAAAGTTCATGGAAAGATTTGTATTATCTTTTAATTCCATTTTTCTAGGAACTTTCTGAATACCCTCATATATCTGACAAAAGACGTGTATCCATAATTTAAAAAGAACTCTTACATCTCAATAAGAAAAAAACCAATAAATAAGAAACCCAATAAATGTGAGCAAAAGATTGAATGGACATTTCACAAAAAACACACAAATGATCAACAAGCACAAGAAGAGATGTTCCATGTCATCAATACAAATTAAAATCACAATGAAACAACACTACATACACACTTGAACGCTTAAATTAAAAAGACTGACAAATGTTGGCAAGGATAAAGCAAACTGAATTGTCACTGCTCGTGGGAATGTAAAATGGTATAAGTGCTTTGAAAAACAGCTATAGCACTTCCTTATAAAGTTCAAAATATATTTACCATATGATCCAGCAATTTCAGTCCTAATTATTTACCCAAAATAAGTGTAAATATATGCCACAAAAAGATCTGTACATAAGTATTTACAGCAGCTTAATTCTTAGTAGCTAAAGATTGGAAACAACCCAAAAGTCCGTCAAAGATAAATGGAGAAACAAATTGGATATCTAAGTAAGGGACTACTTAATGATTTAGCAATAAGAAGGAATAAATCACTGTACATACAGCAATGAATGAATCTCAGATATATAATGCTAAGTGAAGGAAGCCAAACACAAAAGAGTACATACTGTATAATATCATTCGTATAAAACTCTAGGAAAGGCAATTCTATCTATAGTGATAGAAAGCACATCAGTGGCTTCCAGGGATTGGGGCTGGGGACTGACTGAAGGCACACAGGGGAATCTTGTGGGGTGATGGAAATTTTCTGTATCTTGATTGTGGCAGTGGTTCCATGGGTATACATTTCTCAAAACTCACCATATTGTACACTTAAAAAGTGTGCATTTTGTTGTATGTACATCAGACCTCATAAAATTGACTTAGGAAAAAAATGGAAAGGAATTTCCTTAACCAAACAAAAATCAATAGAAAATAAAATATTTGTTGACAAAACATTGGAGGTCAAGAATAAAACAATACTTTTATAAATTATATTCAGTTCTGTACCTGGTATCTTAGCTAAAAGAAAAAGGCAGAGACCAAAAAAGATGGTATAAGAATTGGAAAAAAAGAAACAAATTGTCAATATTCACTCACAGATGATATGATTGCTATAAAAGAAACTCAAAAGAATCTATAAATTCATTAGTATACTTAAGAATTTAAAAACTATGCAAAAAAACCAATATATACAAAGAATAGCATTTCTATATGCCAGCAACAAATTTAAAAAAATTTTTAAATAACACGATTTACAATTGGTGTTAAAAAAAAAACAACACCTAGGAATAAATTTAATAATAGATAACAAACCTATATGGAGAAAATTATAGACCCATGTAGAGAGTGAGCCATTTAAAATCTCACTTGAGCATTTATCAAGAGATGAGGGTAGAGTGGGTGGTACCACCAGAGAGGGAGTGTTTTGTCATGTGAGGGGAAAGGCTGGATTGTCAATGAATAAAGTGTGATGAATGCTGCCGGCACTGAGAACCCAAAGGCCAGGAAAGCTAAATGTCCTGCAGTGCAAAGGACAATTATATAATACAAATTGTTCTGCTCAAAATGACAATATGAAACATTATAAAACTTTATACTCAATATTATTATTGTTTATCTTTATATTCTCCGAATTTAGCACTGGCCTAGAGTAGGGGAGCAATTAATGTACGTTAACCAAATGAAAAACAAATTGTAATGATACCATTTGATTATGTGCTGTACAACAAACTGGATTAGAGCCAACTATGTCAAAGGTAAAACCCTGGCCACATCAACCACAACTGTTATTTTTTTTTATTTCATGGTCCATTGTGTAGCACTTTAGAGACATATTTGAGTAGCCCAAACGGTGTGCTTGGAGAATTCTTGTCAGGGCAATACTGACCTCTTCTGTTAAGCAGCCCTTGTTCAGTTCTGTGGCCATTTCCATCTGTGTGTAGCCTGGCTAGCACAGGAAACAGGGCAGTGTGGATGGTATAAAAACATATGTTTCAGCAGATAACACTGAGGTGCAAATTTCTGACAGAATCAGTTTTTACCCTGTTCATGATTCCTAAGAACTCAGGCTGACTCTTCGTACTCTACTTACCTTTTGCAAATCAATGGAAAGCTGCTTAATGAATGTTTGCAGTTCTTGTTCCTTTTGTTCCAGGGCTATGATTTTACTTTCTGCACCTGTTTTTGAAGATGTCTCATGATCTCTTCATTGAAAGAAAGCAGACAATGAATAAAATTGGATATCTCATCTAAGACACATTCTTTCACAGGAAAAATAAAGCTGGTTACTTATGTGTCAGTGCTGAAAACATCATTAACCACATAAAGGTTATCAATGGAAAAGACTCCTTGGCTCTCTCTGAAGCAGAAACCCAGAGAAAAAGTCCACCCAGTTTAAGGAAGAAATCCTGATCTTCCTTTGCTGACTAAATAGCTTACAAACCAAAACTAAGTTAAATTGCTCAGCAGGGTTGGAATGGTTCTGAGCTTAGGCAGGCGAAGGGTTAGAGTTGGGGTTGGGGTGGGAGTAGAGGGGGGTGGGCCCTGAGTCTAAGGCAGGTAAGGACAAGTCTAGAAGCCTTTGCCAGCACTGAGACCAGAAAGTTGTAAGGAGCAATGGAGAAAAGTGGGTGGGCTAGAGCCAGAGCTATTAACACCTCTTCCCCAGGGTCCCACAGACCAAGCAAGAACCTCTGCTCTTCCAGCGCTGAGCAGTGTCTCTGCAATTCTTCCAGCTTCTGGCTCAAGTCTGATAACATCTGACTAGAGATCATCAACTCTTCCTGGGTGTGACTAAGTTCTCTGGTTCGTGCATCCAACTCTTGCTCCATTTTTCCCAGACTTTCTTCTTTTTTTAAAAGCTGACACAAAGATATAAAGTTTCACTGGGCTACCACTAAGAAACACACTTAAAAAAAAACCTGGACCAATTATCTAACTTTTACAACATTTTTGTAGGCTTATATGCCCAGCAATTAAAAAAAAAAAAACAGAAATAAATTTTAAACAGAACTTTCCCATTTGAGTAAATTTAAAAACATACAAATATGATCAATATCAAAGACTCTGGGGTATGTTTATCAGCAAATAGAGAATGATAACTAGCAAAATCAGAGTAAATACTCATGGATTCAGTATTTAGATACTAAAACAAAAATGCATACCAGGTGTTTTACTTTACTTAGTTCCTGTTGCTGAAACCCCTCTAATTCATCCATTTCATCTCTCCTTTGGAAAAGATTTAAACTCTGGTTCTTTATTTCCTGTAACTGAGCTGTCAGAAACCTTTTCTCCTATTGGAAGAAGAAGATATCAATCCAGGCAACTAAAAGATTAGAAATCTGTATTATGCAAGCAGAGTTCTTAATAAAGAAAAATCTTAAGGAAATCTAATGCAAAAAGATAATAATACATTAATAATGGGAAATGTTACAGTAATATGACCAACATGGCATTATTTAGAAATTCTTTAAGTTAAAAAGGAATGTGCTTGAAAAGAAAAATAAAATAGAAAAACTAAAAAAGAAAGACAAAAAAAAAAAGAATAAAAATGAATGTGTTTTAAATGTTAATTATGTATATGGGGAACAAGAGGAATAATTACTTAAAACTTTAAACTTCTTAAGTCTGCCTAGCAGTTCCAGATACACATTTTACATATCTATTCTTAGTGACACACTGAACTGACTGGAAAACATGAATAACCTGGAGTAAGACTGAATGCCCTAAAAAAATTAAATGCATTTAAGTAGAACTGATTTCAGTTAGCAAGTAGAAGAAAAAATTAGACATGACTGGTGTCAACAAGTTACTAAAGGGTAGCTTCTCAAGATGGACTCTCTTAAGGACTAATTCTTCTCTTATAGTTTCTAACTCTTTATTTTTTTTTCACCTGGCTGGTATGTGAATCTGAACCCTGAACCCGTGGACTTTGTGTTACAACACCATGCTTTAGCCAACTGAACAAACCAGCTAGCCCTAATTCTTGACTGAAAAGAAATTAAAAATCTCTAAATAACATCTCTACAAATCAAAGTGGCTTCAAAGACCTACATAGATGTCTCATTACTCTTTCCTGGTCTAAAATATTTCCCAAACCTTTCCTTCTAAAAAACAAAACAAACAGAAAATACCCTTAATGCATTAAAGTAGATTTTATTTGATTCATTCCTACAGGGATCCCTTTTACCATAATTTAAAAAACAGTCCAATGAGCATTTCAACTGCCAGAATCTTAAGAGTTTCTTCTAAGACAAGAAAACCTTAACCTAACCCATACCTCCATATTTAAGATGACCATCATTAACACAATATAATGGGAATTTTTTTTAAACCCAAGTTTCTTTGGGAGATAGCTTGACTTTTGTTGTAATTCGTTCCTTATATAAAAATGTTAAAGCATTCTGATAGCTTGAAAGTTAAGATTTCTACAGAATACACAAAGAAAATCAGTGGTTTAACTTGTTGCTTTATAGAAAGAATGAAGCAATAATAAAATTCATCTCTTTAATAAAATTAACAGTAAATACACTTTGGAACTAACTATATCAATCTAAGAAATAATTTTTCTACCATGAAGAGTAATTTAGGAGTACTCAATGAAAACAAGGAATGAATTAGGCAGCAGATGTATTACATTAAAATGTATTTCCAATTGTAGGCTTGAATTTTATCTTCTTGTTCATATCTGGGGGTCAGGAACACATTACTTAAGGCACCTACACAGTGTTATACCAGGTACGGTGCTAGAATAATCAATTTTCCTCATCTGTGTCTGGCCATGAGGCTGTCATATGTGCTCAGGGCTGAGCGTTGAGAAATGCCCTCCTTCCCCATTGCTCCATCAAGCATTCCTAATGTTACCATGGTGTCAATCAGGACCCCAGCAGGAAACAGATGGTTTCATAAAGGGACTTAACCAAGCTGTGGGCTGGGTAAAAAAGTCCAGAAGAGACACTGTGGTAGCAACAGTTGGGCATGAAGGGGTTACAAGAAACCCAGAAACAGAAAAACTACATCAAGTGGGTGAACCAAAGGTCCAACAGAAGCTGTGACTTTTGGCCATGGGATCAATCAAGCTGGAGGGATTCCACACACATCCTAACCACACTCTTCTTCCACGCATGGTTCTTTTGATGTTCCCCACTAGCTGAACCCAGTCAGAAGTCAGAGGGTATTTCAGCCCTGATGATGCCTTCCCTATTAGCCTCAGGTATGCAGAGAAAGGGAAGAGAGGGATGAAGAGCCTATTAGAAGGGGCAAACAAAAGAGATCCTATACACCCACCAAGAAAGATGAAGACACAAGCTTTTCAAGTCAGTATCTAATCTTTCAGTGTCCGACTTCCAAGAGGTGTGATAGCAATCAGTACTTTGGTTACTGGACAAAACATTTTCCAAGCCCCAGAGATGAGACCAATATGAATAATGAGACAAAAACATAAAGATGAACTAACCTTTTCAAGATGATCCATCTTTTCTGACCATTCCTAAAACAATACAATAAAAAAGTATAGTTTCCAGGGAAGAGTTTTTGTAATACCAAGATTTTCAGAAAACAAAACAACCAACTTCCCCCAGAAAGCAACTAACCAAGGAAACAAACAAAAAAGCAAATTTAAAAAAACCCATTAACTTGGCTTAATATTAAGAACAAGAGTCCTAAAAAGAGAAGAAAATAAACTTTATGTAAAATTCTAGATCACAAATATAAGCCTGCAGATTTCTACTAAGCAGGACACCCAAACAAAGCTGTATCTGCTGTTCTTATGCAGCTTTTTCAGCTTACTCCTGAAGGTTTTCCCATGAGTACTGTTATTTCTTGGGAGTGGGAAGCTGGGACCAGCTGAGTTGGGTAATACTATAAGTGATGTTTAGAAATTAATTTACTGAAAGTGGGGAGGATCTTCAGCAGCCCCTGATAAGTTATTTTCCTTGTCATCTTGATTTTAAAAATACGCTTTATGCCATTTGGTACAAGTCACAGGAAAAGGGACTATGCCCCTTACTCACAAATGATAAAATGGGGGGTGGGGGGAATAAACATTAGTACGAAAGGCCATATCTTGATTGTTTACAATCAGAATCCACCAATTTTAGATTATTTCTTCAATATATACACTTCTACCACTGAGTATTGGTGAATGATTTTTTTTCTGGCTAGTAAATATAGATGACAAATACACACTTTAAAAAAAACCAACCACCCATCCCACCTACTGTAAAGAATAAATTATACATTTTTGTATGAATGAAACATAATAAACTAACCCTGTCTTAATCAACTAGGATTATCATTACAATATACTGAGGCATATCTTAAATTTAAAATGCCACTGATTATCTTGAATAAAATATACTTCATAATTATTGTAACAGCCAGTAATAGTATTATTTTCCTTTCTTGTTGTCATTCACTCAGCATCTTTCAGTGGATGGTTCTATTGAGATTATAGGAGTTTCCTTGTGTTCAGCTGGCTGGGGTTGAAGAAACTTGTGAACAGATGTTGGAAGAATTACGTACATTACGAATTATGACTAGCTTGATAGCATCTTCTCCACAATAAAGGGCAAGTGTTTGGGGGTCTAGGCTTGGGAACAGGTTTTTAGAAGCAGAGAACTTTTTCCTTATTTGGGGACTCTTTATTTTGGGAGATGCTATTTCCTCTCTCAATATTACAAAGCTACACAGATATAGAGAATGATACTCTCACATTCTGGACACATCTCACAATTAAAACTGTAAAGTTTCTTGACTTTACAAGAAAAGGCCAAATGAAACTTAAATTTATATATCATTCATTTTTTCCTAGGTTGTAAGCATTTACTACCAGGTTTATGTCAGGATTTTTGAAATCATGTCATTAAGTGAAATCTGTCTAGCAGTCTTGGGCAGTGCCACATATAAAATACCTGGTCCTTTCTGGCTAATGCCAAAGCCAGTCCTTCTGCCATTTTGGCTCTGTTGGCTTGGAATGTCTCATTCTGCTCTTGAAATTTCCGCATGGAAGCTGTTAACAAAGAGGCTCTATTTGAGATATGGAAATACTTCAGAAACAGCATGACAAATAGCCCATGTGATTACTTTACAACTGCCACCTAACAAAAAAGGCCAACGTCACATAGGTGAATTATGAGACTGGGAAAAACCTGATCCATCTCAACTTCCCAGAAGAATCTTTTGGCCTTAGTAACAGACCACGGTTTTTGTTTTTTTGGTCAACTACATACATTTAGGATGATGCCAAAAGTTAACTTTTTAATGGTACAATGACAGAACCTGAGTTAGGCAGGTTGCCAGAAAACACCCACGTTGTTGCTAAAGTGATGGCTACTACCATTTTATCAGAATTAAAAACAAAAACAAAGCAAAACAAAAAACCTTCCTTTTATTGTAGTTTCCTTAAAAATATATCACATAAACAAACAAACAAAAAAAGTTTCTACTTCTGTTAGCAACTTTCTTGGATGGTATCCAAAGGAGAACATATGACTTAGGATAGACTGAACAAAACGTATGCTCTATTGTTCTGAGAGTAAAGAGGTTTCCCCAGTTACTCAACACAGCAGTAATGAAGCTATGGCTACAACCTGTCTCCTCATCTAGACTTCAGGGTCAGGTACTAGATTTTACTAAAACCTAAGGACAGCCAATAAATGGGTCAACTGGTCAGAAACAAGCAATACAGGTAATTGTCTCCACCTAAGAAGCATGCCCATAATACAACATAAACACACGCTGTATACTTATAAATATCAGACACATGTTATATCAACCTCATTAAGTAGTAAGCTACTTATAAAATAAAGATTTGAGCTCTGATGAAGGATAATCTTAACCATACACTATTGTTTCATTTCAAAAAACTAAACCCTAAAAAGATTTAAAGAAGCAGGAAAAAAATACGTACAATCCTGGTGTTTTTCTAATGCAATTTCAAGCTTCTCTTTTATCTTCTGCAAGTTTCGGACCTGTTCAGCATAGTCTTGGGTGAGGAGGGTGATGCACATACCAGGAATGGACAAACATCAGGAAAGGAAGTTAATTAAACAAAAAAAATGAGTGAAAATGATGATGATTTTCTCAACCTGAAAACTGTTCCTGTTAAGGAAAACTAGGCGGACAGCCTCCCATTAACAATGAACAACACAGGCAAACAGGTAAAGTACAAACTATTCATGGTATAGATGGTGAATACAAACAGGCATATTTGCTTAGCTTTGATAGAGAACAAGAATTAGGCTTGGCCTGGTTATCAGAAATGCTCTATGAAAAACATAGTATTATCTCATTACTTAATTTCAAATCTCAGTTTTCACTTCCCTTTCCAGCCTCAGCAGGAGGACAGATCAAAAAGAACTCACTGAACAGCTCTCCTGTCATCCACACAACTGAGCAACAGCAGTTAGGGCAATAGCAAACACCTTAGTCCAGTACTGTCTTTATGGTAAAAGCACTAATTCTCTACAAAAGTGAGCTCCCTTTCTACATAGAAATTGAGTTACCTATGCCATTTTAAAGATGAAAGTCAGAATTAATTACCTGGGTGGCCAAAGAAGATAGTATGGTATAGTGAAAAAGTAGACAGTAGTTCAAATCTCAACTCTGTCAGTCCTTAGCTGGGAACATTAAGGACTTCAGACCAAATTATTGATCCTAAGTATTAGTTTGTTCGTATATGAAATGATGATATTAATTGTACCTACCTCAAAGGATGTATCAGATAATAAATTATGTATACGCCTTAAGTGCTTGGCACACAATGGTTAATAAAATGTGGCTGCTACAGTTGTTATTGCTATTATTATTCATAACAAGCCTGTAGGACAATACTTGGACACAAGTGTGTTCAGTAAATGTCAGCTCTCTTCCCTGTCCCTTCTCTAACATAAGTCAAACCCGATTATTTTTCCTTTTGTATTAGGGAAGGTACATATATTATTTTCTAACTATCTCCCCAACATTAAGCAAATGTAAGGTTATTTCACCTCCATCACTGATATTAATTACAGGTAGTAGTAACAAGATAGTAACAATTGAGTTTAAAGCAGACTGTAATTAAGAGTATGGACTCTAGCATCAAATAAATCTGGGTTTGGATCCCAGCTCTACCACTTGCTACTTGTGTGACCTTAACCTTGCTAAGCCTAATAAGGCCATAGTGAGGATAAAATGATTAACTGATAGTTGTGAGTTATGCTATGAACATTTGACAGCTACAAAAATGCAAATATTTCATGTACAATTTGGTGAATTTTGGTATACTGCTTTCATGCTAGTAAAATGGGCATAAGGCCAAGGGACAAAAAGAAACATAGAAGCCATGGATCACTTCACAGGATGAAGCTTTCAAAATGCATCCACTGGCAGAAACCAAAATAAGAACTCACAATTCTATCACAAACATGCCCTGCTCAGGCAAAGGATAATACGGTAGCTGTGTAAACTGCACACAAAAGACATAATGAGTTACAGCTTCTATACAGGTGTTGAAGTTAGAAATACCCTTGAAAAGTGGCCTGAAGAACCAGAACAATACTTACACAGGTGACATAAGCTGTAGCAAGTGGCAACATAGCACCAAACCCTCTCTGGACCTGATGAATCCAACATTTGTTGGCCATTCTCTATAAATACTAGCACCTCTCCCTCTCCACCTGAAAGCAGATATGCTAATGGTGGAAGATGGTCAAATCTATTCTACATATACCATTTTTTTTTTTTTTTTTTGGCAGCTGGCAGGTACAGGGATCAAACCCTCAACCTTCATGTTATCAACACTGCACTCTAACCAACTAAGTCAATAAGCCAGCCTTATACTTTTAATATCTTTTATATCCATGGCTAGAAACCTCAGGAGCAGAAAACCGTGTGTGTGTGATTTTTAATACATTTTCAATTAAGTTTTGAATTTACACTATTTAGTACACTAAAAAAAGAAGGGAACAAAGGGGGTACAAGTTGCTCCTTTCTGACAAAGAAGATCAAAATGATACAACAAAATAACTATAAAGCTATACTATATGGCTATTTTATACCAATAGAGAGCCAGACAAGGCAAGTTTCCTGTTTGCTTTCTGTGAGTTCTTAGACATACCAGAAAGTCTGGCCTCCAATTTCCGTATCTGTTCGTTCCTTCTCAAAAGTTGAGATGAAAGATCTTCTCTGGAGCTGCTTCCATCAGAAGCCTGTTGAGACAGATGCAAGGAGAGGTTGTCTTCATATGTGGGTTTTCAATAGTGTGAGACCATAGTACTGAGCCAGAAAGTGACAATTCTTATTTTAGGTTTGGATACACTTTAAGTAATTGGGATCACTAAAAAGCTTCTTAAGATAACTGGTCTTCTCTACCTGTAAAGTGGAAGTGACACTATCTCTCTTTATAATGTGAAGAGATGCGATGCTAAGCAGATAAATTGTGTGCACCTGTGTGTACGCACGCACGTATGTGTGCATGTGCATGCTATGAGAATAAAAGATGGTAAATAAATCCGTTATGACTGTTTTAGATCAAGTACATAAAAATATATTTGCAATGATAAAAAAAGTCACACTATTTTTCCAAAGGTAAAGTCCTGGGATAAAGGGGAAAAGGCTCTCCAATGAGGGATCATAGGCTGGTCTATGACTAAGAATCTCACTGATATTGATCAAGTTTCAGTATCTTCATCTAGAAAACAAAGGGATGTCAATCTAAAGCTCTAAGATGCATCAAAGACTTTAGCAGATAACATGCTTTCAATAAATCAATATATTAATGAGATATCTATTTCCCCCAACAATCCAGATTATTTTAAAGCATATGGGTAGCACTATTACTTTGGGCACTGCTTGCTAGTGCTAAAAAATAGCTCACTTTTAAAAATCTTTTTACTTTCTATTAAAATTTTTTCAAAATACAGAAAAGTAGGGAAAATGGCTGAATGAACACTCTCCATTTGCTTTAACAATTGCTGATGTTTTCCCATGTTTGCTTCTTCAATTTTTATTTTGCTGAAGTAGTTTAAATAACAGACATGACATTTCATCCTAAATCCTCTAAGCATTTCTAAACAATAAGAACATGCCTCTTCATAGCTGCAATACCATTATCATACATAACCAAATTAAAAATAATACTGTATAGTACCCAGTCTTTAATCATGTTTCCCCATTTTATCCCCAAAATGTTTTTAAATGTGGTTGAACAATTCATTTTAAATGAATTTTAAATACATCTTAAACATGTATTTACCTGTCAAACCACTTCCCATCCAATATTTACTGAGAGGCAGTGCAATGGACAGTTAAGAGGAGTCTCTGGAGTCAGAAGACCTGAGTTCAAGTCCCAGCTTCACCACTTATAAGCTGAAAGAACTTGGGCCAATTACTCAACTTCTCTGTGCCTTGATTTCCTCATTTGTAAACTGAGATAACAAATATGATCTACCTCACAGAGCTGTGATGAGGACTAAATAAACAAATCATTGTCAAATCCACAAAACAGAGCCAGGCACATAATTACTTTTTAATATGTGTCATCTATTACCAGTTCTCTTAGTCTGTTCAGGCTGCAATAACAAAATACCATAAAATGGGTATCTTACAAACAACAGACATTCACTCCTCACAGTTCTGTAGTCTGGGAAGTACAAGATCAAGGCACTGGCAGATTTGGGGTCTGGTGAGGGCCCACTTGCTGTTTTATAGATGGCACATTTTAGCTGTGCCCTCACATGTGGAAGGGGCAAGGCAGCTCTCCAGGGCTTAATAAGGGCACTAATTCCATTCATGAGGACTCCTCTCCCGTGACCTAATCATCTCCCAAAGGTCCCACCCCCTAATACCATCACACTGGGGATTAGGTTTCAACGTACAAATTTAGGGGGGACATAAACATTCAGATCACAGTATTAGTAGTATAAGAAGTTGTTATGATTATTAATGTTAGTGAGACAACCTAGGCCTCAGCATTGTGCTAAGCACTAGGAACAGTGGTAAAACAAAGAGCCCCTACCTAAAACAGCAGCGGCAGCTACTTGTGAAATGCTTACCAAGAGCCTGGCAAAATGCTAAGTGCTTTCTATGCTATGCAAAAAAGAGGTAACATTGCTGGCTTGAGACTGCTAACCTTAGGAAGTTCTGCTTGTATGATTGGCCCTAAGCTGGCATCTGGGAACTTAGATTTTGGGAGGGTTCCCACCATTTCTGATAAGAATTGCTCACTATGCTTAAACTGTTTGTGCAAAAATATCATTTATGCTGAACACCTGCTTTCCTTCTGGAGTCTGGAATTTTACTACATGTCAGGCAGACAGTGTCCATATGACCAGCCTCCAATAAAGATCCTGGACACAAAGTCTCTAATGAACTTCCCTGATAGGCAACATTTTATGTGTGTCACAACTCATTGCTGGGGGAATTAAGTTCGTCCTATTTAACTCCATTGGGAAAGGACATTTGGAAACTTGCACCTGGTTTCCTGCAAGCTTTGCTCCACACACTCTTTCCCTTTACTGATTATGCTTTGCATCCTTTCTCTGTAATAAGTGATAGCAAGGAGTAAACTATAGACTGAGTCCTGTGAGTCCTCCTAGTGAATAATCGAACCTGGTGGTGATCTTGGGGACCCCTGACACACACACTTAAATAAAGATAGATACAGTTCCTATCTCCATTTTACAGATGTGGAAACTAAGGCGTAGAAAAGTGAAGGAACTTGCCAAAAGTCACACAATAACGATGGAGCAGGGAATCAAATCCAGGTCTAACACTATAACCTGACCTGACTTCCTAAGGACTACACTTTATTACCTCATGAAGTTCCCAGTTTAGAGGGAGAGATAAACAAGCAAATCATCAATAATAACGCAGTTTAAGAGGGTGCTATTACAAACACAGGAAGAAAATAAAGCACCAAACTCAGCCAGGAGGGGTAAAGGGTCAGAAGCTGTAAAAGGGGCAGGTCAGGTCAAGGGGGCTTCCTGGAAGTAACATGTGAGCTGAATCTTGAAGGATGCACAAGAATCTGTCAGAGGAACGTAGGATTAAATGGGAGAGACAGAAATATTCCAGGAGAGGAAACAGCATGTGCAAATATTTGTAGGCATGAAGGAATGTGGTCCATTTCAGGAAGTGCAATAAATTCAACCTGGCTGTAGCACAGGAAATAGGAAAGTAGAGTAAGATGAGGCTGGGTAGGTAAGCTGTGATGAGACCATGGCAATTAGCCATTACACCATTACATAATGAGTTTGTACTTCATCCTGAAGATGAAAGGGAAGCCACTGAGTTGTAAGCATTGGAGAGACATGAACAGATCTGCTTTTAGAAAGATCACTTTGGGGAGCTATTGGAGGCAGGGAGCTTAGACAGGATACTACGTTTGTCCAAGCAAAAAAGGCAGCCTGAAATAAAATGGAAGTACTAGTAAATGTGTCATACTAGTAGATGAAGTAGAGAGGCAAGCTTGAGAGACATTTAGGAAATGGAAGCCAAAATACTTCCACTGGACGCCAACAAGTGAAAGAAGGGAGGATCTAAAATGCCTCCAAGGTTTCTAGCTGGTGAGTTGGGAGGATGACGATAAACATTTGGAGATGGAGTTAATGAATTCGATTTTGTTAATTTAGAATTTGAGATGCCATAGGGAAGGCATCTGTTTGGAGAAATATATGCAGTTGGATATAAAAGTCTGGAGATAGGGAGTGAGAATCAGGCTATAGTAAATTCAAATAGATTTCTTGAGAAGAAGTCTCAAAGCGAAGTATTTCCTGAATTCAGGTCAATTTGATATCTGTAATACATTCTAAATGAGCCTTCATTTAGCATAACAGCATGAAGGCAAAGCAGGTCCTTCTGCTGCAGAAATCAGCATTAAAACTATATCCTGCAGTCTGATGATCAAGTGTGCACTTATATTTCCTGTTACATATAGGAGCCACTGATAGTCTAGATCTGGTAATATTATTGCTCCACCCCAATAACCTAATAGCTTCTGCCATGTAATCTGATCCAGGATTCAGGCAGTATATAAAAGAAGAAGGAAAACTCATCTGACCATGGAAACAACTCAAATGTCTATCACCAGGAGAAGACAGAGATAAACTGTGGTCTTTTCAACTGCTGGAATCTTACACAGCAGTAAAAATAAATGAACTACAGTTTCATGTGACACAGAGGCATTTTAGAAACATGTTGAGTTAGAAAAAAAAAGTCCAAGAAGACTACAGTATACCATTTTTATAAAGTTCAAAAATAAATAGTATTAAACAATAAATTGTTTATGAATACATACATATCTGGTAAGATATTTTAAAAAGCAATGGAATGATAAAATCTAGGATAGTGATCATTTGGAGTGGGGAGAGGAAATTGGGGAAGAGCATAAGGGGCTTCAACAGTATTGATAATATTCTATTTCTTTCGATGGGTGATAGATTTACTTTATTCTTTATACTTTACATATACATAAGTTTATACTTTACATATATACTACTCACATTCTTTTATGTATATCAGGCATTATAAATCATTTTTTAAAAAGGTTATCTAACTTGAAAGGATCCTGTCATATGCCAAAGACACATTTTAATCCTTAAGCATGACATTTCTCTTACAGCATCATCCTCATTTTTTGAAATCCTACCAACAACAGGCACTTTACAAATAAGGGACATACTGTAATCACCATCGGTGCCATTTTTCCATCAACTTTCACAATAAAACAGTACATTCTGGCTAACCCCACACCACAACTCACAGACCTTGTTAAACAATGACTTAAAGTATTGTATGTCTGCGTATAATGTAAACAGAGAAAACAGGCCCAGACATTTGGAGAGACGAAATGTAAAAGATGTACAAGGTATATAGATGGAAAAACAGTAGAAGAGGACAATGTACATGGAGAATATGGAAAGAGGAGAATATGAAAAGGGACTCACAGAAAAATAGGAAAAAACAGAGTGTCTTAACATTAACAAATCAAACATTAACAAAAAGAAATCTCACAGTAAGAAGAATCAGTCGTGCAGGATCCTGTACACCTATAAACTATAAAAGGTATGAAATAATCATGCAATTATAAAAGAAAATATATACTGGAAGGATTCTCTGCAATATTATTTAAAACATATACTGAGACAGCACCACAAACTAAAAAACTACAGAAGATACTTACAAAGTCATCTCCTGAGTCAGCTCCCATAGAGACAACTGATTCCTTGCTCACTGACCGTGGGATCCTAGCAGCACCTCCTGGCCTCTGACCAACAGCAGTCTCTTCTGCAATTTTCTTCTTTAGTTTAGCAAACATTTTTGTTGTGTGGCTATCCCGCACGGATGACTAACTCTTGAATAACTCCAGCAGTCCTCACGCCAGTGATCTGGATTCAATACAGGTGCCTAAAGAGTTTCAGACATCCAAGTCAGCTGCATTACCACTTAAAGGTGGGCCAAGGGCTAATGGCAACACAGTATCTATAAATCAGATGGAAGAGACAACTCTAAGTTAAACACTGGAAGGTTTTCACATGTGAGTTGGTATGTTAAGCTTCAGGTTTCAAAATTAAGTTTCATAACTTACATGTACACTTAATAGAAAAGAATTACAAAACATTTACAAAGCACTCAGGTGCTTCGTATACACATATAGATGAGGAAATCCAGTCTTAAGGAGATGAAGTAACCTGCCAAAGACTGTGTGTCTAAGTGGCAGGGCTGGTCTTTGAACACAGAACTCTTTGACTCACTAGTCTCTATTTTTATTACACCATGTTGGCTATGGCCTATAATACAGTTAGTAAAACTTCCCAGGCAAAACATTAACATCACATAATCATGACTTAATGCTTTCAAATCCTTCCTCCAATAATAAGTTTGACTACAGTGCAGTGGTTTTTGTTTTTTTTTGTTTTTAAAGGCAAGAACATATGTAACTCAATATGGGGAAAAATTGTGACATTCTAATGTTCCAGGGTGGCTTGCAATCAGCTGTTCCCTAAAAAAAAGCTCATAACCTAGAAAAAAGCAGTCAAGCTAGGCAACTATGTTATATAGGTATGAGATATATACTTAATCTTTCCTGGAAATGTTGTGACTTTCCTTGAGTTTGATAAAATCTCAAATCACAATTTCTTTTTTTCAGAATGATATTCAACATGAGATTCAAACATCTTTTCCTCCCAACGGTGTATGAAATACTAATTCCGGTTCCAACTTTAACTTACCATGTTTTGTAAAGTATACCTAAGCTTTGTTCCAAGATGAACAAATAACTTCTTACCATTTCAGATCATCCATTAAGTCTGTACAATTCTTCAAAAACTTTACCTTCAATGTCTGTAAACCACTTACTCACCTGGTTTTTCTACTACATTTAAAACAGCTTGGAGATCAAAGCATTCTGTCCTGCCTGAAGACAAAGATAAAATCCACTGGATATTTCTTTTAAGTTTAAGGCCAAAATGCTAGGTGGAGGTGGGGAGAGAGAAGAGGAGGAAGAGAAAGGAAGAGAGGATTACGTGGGGGAAGAAGAGTACACTCTCAGTGGGCTACCCTCCCTCACCCTGGTGTCCTTTACCATTTGTGATTTGCCTAAGAGTTTCGCTTACAGGCACAAGGAATAGAATTGCTCACTGTAGTAGGTACTGAAACTCACTTCTCCTTGGGAGCCCTTAGCAAAACAACCTGAATGAGATTAAGGTTTCCCAGGGTTGGTATTTACTTCTCAGTTTATTCTCACAGTCACACACTATTTACCTGGCCAGACGCTGGGCTGTCTGGTCACACAGCCTTGATTCGTGCTAAGATAGTAGCTGAGAAAAAGGACGGCAAAGTTGGCTAAAAGACGCCTGAACGCCCAGGGAGGGAAGGAGACAGGTAGGTACCTGCCACGGCAGTTCAGATTCCAGTCCCTCAGGCTCGCTCCAGCCCCGCCCGTGCTAGTACTGTCAAAGGAAGGAAGGATTCAACATCTCTCCCATTTGACAGCAGGGAAATTTGAGTCCCAGAAAAGAGTGACTTATCCGAGGTCGCTAAGGGAGGAAACCTGGAACCCCAGGCTCCAGACTCCCAGGCCGCTGCGGCTCGCCTCCGTCCACACCCTCCCCTCGCAGCACCCCGGTACGGCCCCCCGCCTTGGGTCCTGGGCAACCCCGTCCGGGCCGCTTTAGGGACAAACCGAGACAACTCGGAGAATGAGGGGCCCTGCTCGTGTCCCGGAGCCCCGGCCCGCGCACCTGCCGCTCTCTGGGCAGCCGGCAGAGCCCCGCCTCCGGGGCCTCTCGTGAGCACCTGCTCGCGTCACCAGCCCCCACGGCCAGCCGGCGAGCCGAGCAGCGACCCGGAACCGCAAGGCCCCCAGCGCGCCGGAAGTGCCTGCGCGCGGGGCTGGCCCGCGCCGCGCGCATGCGCCCGCGCGCGGTCCGTTAGGCTACGGCGTGAGGCTCCGGGCGGCTGCCGGGAAGGAACGGCTAGAGGGCGTGGGGCTTTGGGTCGGGCGCTCCGTCGGGCGGCCTCGCCACGTCAGCGAGCGGCCAGACCCACGGATGACGACTGGGTCGCCGAGGCCTTTCTTTGCTTTTTTGTTTTTAAAGAGGGCGGTGCGGAGCGGGAACAGTGGGAGGAGCCTCGTGGCAAAAGGGAAAGAACCCAGTCGGTGCCGTGCGGGCGTGCGCTGTGTTGGACGGACACCCTGGGTCCTGGCGGCGTCGCCTGGCCAGGCGCCACCGACGCATCCCAGTCCCGCTGCCCCCTACGCTGCCGCCTTGTAAGTGGGTAGTAGGTGACCCCGGGAAGCCTGTGGCTCCAGACACTGGTCCTGGGACCTTGCACGTTACTAGTGTTTTAACTTGCGTCTACGACCTACTGTGGATTATACGTTTTACGTCGCAGCCAGTACGTATATAACGTACTCCTGAAATGTTTCCAGAACCATACCTTTGTTATATAATTCACTCTGATATATTGCATTTCGTTTTAAAACACCCTGGAGGCAGCGCACTAAATTATTAATTCCATTATCCACTTAACAGGCCGGCTCCTTTTGACAAATGGAAAATGTCCAAAGAGATAAAACTGCCTTGTTCAAAGTTACAGTGCAGGGCCGGCCCGTGGCTCACTCGGGAGACTGCACTCACTGGCTGAGCGTGGTGCAGAGCACACCGTGCCGAGGGTTGCGATCACCTTACCGGTCAAAAAAAAAAAAAAAAAAGTTACAGTGCAAATTAGTAGCCTAACTCAGGTCTCGGAGCTCCAAGCCAGGCATTCCACATTAAAGGAACTCTAGTGCCTGACCTATACCCAACACCAGCCCAAGGGTCAGCTGGTTCCACCTAATTCTTCAACAGCCCCTCCCTCCGCGTGTTCCAGTTCTGAACACCAGAGGCAGGGCAGGGAAAAATCAAAACCAGGACTCAGAAGAAATTTATAAGCTAAAAGAACAGGCATCAAATCCACAAGCCCAAGATAATTTAAAGCATCTGAGGTATTATCTGAAAGAAGCAAACCCTAACAGTTTAGTTCTTAAGCTGTCAACAATACTGAAGTACCCAAACCTTTAAGCAAATAATGTTTATTTTTATATTGTTGATACACTTAATATATACGTGGATTCAAGATACAAAATTCATTTACAAGAGTTCACACCTGATGAACATAGTCACATTCCTAGAGAACATTTATCAATGCAATTTTTTTTAATACACTGACAACAAAAATCAAATATTCTGTAATCTTGTTATTCAAAAAACATCAAAACAATGTTAAATTTTCCATCCTCTAGTACTTAAGTGCCCTTAGAGTGGTAGGAACTGTATAACAAGAAAACATTGGAAAGCCTACTGAATCCGCTCTGCAGAATCACAGTGTTTACTCTGAAATTCATTTAGTGAAGTAGTGAAAGGCTTGCTATGTTTTATGACAAATCATATCATACAAGAGTCAAAAGTGATCAACTCGAGAAAATGTTTCAAGAATTTCTCAATTTCTAAAATCTATGAAGTACTGACCATAACACACAAAACAGAAAAAGGCTGTTGGGAAGGAACAAAACAAAAAACTTTAAGAGAATGTATGGCTTAAGCAATTTAGAAACGCAACAGACAAGACTTTTACAATACCACAACGTTCAAGTCAAATGATGTTGACAATAGAATTTTCTCCCTTAATCTAAACTGGTAGTAAATAGCCCCTTCAAAATTTATTCTACTGATACATACAAAAACTAATGAATCCAAACGATTTGCTGTCTAAAATAGATGAGTTGACAGATTTTGTTCTAAAGTATTAATCCACAATACCTCAGTCTTAATACAAATGAACAACAAGACAATGTCTCAGTGATTACAGTGATTTGTGAATAGTTAGGCATTATTTGCACAACAGATTAGCAGCACTTGGATAAGAATTATTACATGAAAATTATTGTGCTTCAATCTCTTGAGGAGAGCTAATAAATATAACTCTATTATCCCTATAGTGTTACAATTCTATAACATTTCAGTTACAGACAAGCACAATTTTTTAAAAAAAGTATTTCACACCACTAGAAAATCAAGTAAGTATATTTTCCAAATGTAATTTCTGCTATAATTTAAACAAGTGCATTTCTGCCTAATTTTCATAATGTAGACAATAGATACACCATTATTTTCAGGAAAAAAAGATCAAACATAAGTTATTTTTAACTCCTATTTGATTATCTTAACCTTTAGTGATCATTTGAATAAAGAAAAGGCTTCTCAACCTTACAATGGAAACTGCTCAGGGAAAATAATAAAGTGGCCTGAAATTATAATAATACTTAGAGCAGAATAAAAAATGATTTATAACTGCTTCATCTGATACAATGATTAATGAAATCACTATCATGCTGGTGCTACACATTTAAGATGACCTATTTGGATAAATTCTTTCACTTGTAAGCTCTGCTATGAAAAAGTTAGGACATTGTATCTGCCTTTCCTATTATCTAAGACCTTTCTACCTCAACTAGAAGAGTCCTCCAAAATACAGGACTCTCTGATTGTTGAACAGCAAGGTTTATCAAAAACAAAAAAACAGCTGAAGAACTAGCTATATGGTCTATGTGGCAAAAGAAATGCATCCAGATAACTATAAAAATCCAGATAACTATAAAAAAACCATGAAAATCAAGTTCTGAACTATTTTACCAAGTCAATAGATCTTTTTAATGATAATATTATAAAGAAACAAGAGTTAAAAAACAACAACAACCATTTTTCAGGAAATAGTAATAAAAAATTCTTATTGCACTGAAACACTTTAAGCACTTTTTTCCTGCAGATTTTTCATACCTCAAGATACATACTTTTAATTTAGAAAAAAATTAATAGCATGCCAAGGAGGGGGGGAATAAGATTTTTAAAAATACAGTGGTTATTTCTCCATGGTTTGGAAGTATTTACTTGCGGATTATATAGTTATTTCACATTGTACAATGGTTATTTGGACCAATTTGGTGTTTGAGAACATTTATGGTTCAAATTGTAATATTTACAAATCTCAATTCTGAATCATGGACAAGTGGACATTTACAACAGCTTCAAAAGAGAAAAGAATATTAGTGATATAAAAATTTTAATATTGTTTACTGCAGACCTATAAGAAGGCTAGCCATAATTCTGTACTTCACTTTGAAAGTGATATAATAACTCAGCCTATTAATTTTATTCCATAAGTCTATGAGAAAAGTAAAAATCTGACACCTGAAATTACCAATGTCTCAATAAACAATATTAGACCTAAGAAGATGATTGTCTTAGGATGCAGACTGGAAGTGTCTACCAAAATCGGAAAAATATTCCCAGTTTATAATCTGTTCTGTGACCCAATTCAGGCTTAAGTAAGTGAATCTATAGTGTGCAATATAATGTACTGCAAACTACTAAAAAACTCTGAATCTACTGTTCAAATAAGTTTTTAAAAATCACATTGCTTACAATAGCCTGATAACTAATTTAAAAAATAATTTTAAAAACCACAAAAGAAATTAACAAAAATATTTTAAAATTAAGAAATGGTGCTTCAATCAGTGATTAACAATGTTATGTAAAAATGGAATTCTTGTCAAAAGTCAATTAAACCAAACTAATAAGTGAAAAATACCAATTTTAGCTTAAGAAAACATTTCATGTTTACGGAATTCCAAAGGAAATATTTCTATGGCACCAACAAATTAGTTATACTTAATTTAGTACATGTATCTTTCCCCAGTTAAAAGGGCATATACACTGTACATTATCCTGACACCATTCCTGTCAATAGGTGATTGATTCCATTCACACATAAATTATTTTCCCTTAAACATAAGGCATGCTTAAATAAGTCTTTGTGTTCAAAACTCAGTGAAAGTGGCTGGCCAGTTAGCTCACTTGAGAGAGTGTGGTGCTGGTAACACCAATGTCATGGGTTTGGATCCCCGTACAGGCCAGCCACCCCCCCCACCAAAAAAACCCCACAGTGAAGCAGGGTCATAGTGTAATATGTTTTCAAATTCTAGTTTGAGGAAGATGAATAGCTTTGGGGTTTTTTTTTTTGTTGTTGTTGTTCTAAGTAAAATGGTCCCAGTATCCAGGAAAGACTGGGAGGTACGGCAGGAGTAGGTATGAATTACCAATGTTTAAGGGTGCCGGAGAATGGGGGGAAGAGCTCAGTTTTCTAAGCAATCTTTTCAAATGCAAAGTTACTGGGTCTGTTAGGATCAGAGGTCGTATTCCTAATGTCACTCTTATGCATTGTACTTCTCATTGCTGCTACTCTCTTTATTATCCACAATGAGCATGAGTCAGTTCCATGAACATCAAATAGCATAATACCTGCTCTGCTAACTCTCCAATTGCAAAAAAATAAACTAAATTACTAAAACAACAGAACATCAGATCCTATGGATGTTTTCATTGATTTTTCAGAAAGAATATATTACCAAATTTTAGGACTTATTGAAGAAAAAGGCTATTATAACTTTATTTTAAATGTAATGTGCAATTGAAAGGTGTTATGAATAGTTGGCTATTTTATTAAAAATACAATGAAGAGGCAAGTGTAACATTTCTGGGGTGGTAAAACTGACTCCTGAACTAATTTCTCTTTTTATTTTAAAATAATTTAATGTTGGATCAGATAGATGTAATCTTCTAAAAAATAATGAGGTAAAAAGTTGCTTTGCAGTTATATTTTGTTTTGCAAAAATAGCCTCAACTGAACTTCTGTAGTGAATGTATTCAAGTGTATATTAAACATCTCCTACACTCTCACGCAAATAAACATTTCAACTGAAGACAGGAGTAATCAAAAATTGATATTTTGTGATATTCCATAGATTCACAAATTGGCATCACACATATGTACTATCCTCTTATCCTCCCCAACCCTATCATCCTTGGTAGAGGTTTGAAGGCCCAGACTTTTATAGCACACCATGCATCTAATATTAAGAATTCTACTTCATGTGTGAATATATCATCAAATTGCAGAACACAAGTGGTCTCACAGAGACACAGAAATACAACTGGAGACATTTCACTCACTGGAAGCATCTTCTCACATGAGTATACTCATCTTTGATATGCAATTCCAATAAGAAAAATCTATAGTTGGAAATGCCAAGACAGGACTAAATTAATCACAGCTGCTGCAAATATATAGATTAACAACCTCCTCTTTGTCATTAAATTCCATCCTACCTAGGTTAGGCCTTCCATTGCCCCTTTTTCTGCCTCACAGAGACACATAAAATGAGGCACATTGATGGAAAAAAAAATTGTTCCAAAATTAAAACAGTATCAGTTATTGAAATGACAAACTTAGTATCAGTTATTGAAATGACAACTAGGAACATATTTCCCTCACTTAAAGGACATTTTCCTATCTATTTTTAAATGTGACCAAAGTGGGTTTTTTCCAAGGCCCCTTGATTAAGTCCCAATATAAATAATTAACTATTCAGTAATAGTACTCAAATATGGGGCAAGAAAGTAAAGGACTGATACCACTTAAGAACCTGCTAATGTATCAGTGACACATAATTAGGTTTTTCAGGTTTATATCACTAATTTATCATCAGTTTAAATGGAAATTTGCAGATGATTTTAAAGGTAAGAATGTCCAGCTTTCTCTTAAGATCTTCCTGTCCTAATTTGAACTCCAAATTAGCCCATTTTATCCAAACACAAGCCCCTCAAAATAGAGGCTCATGAATGAGATACAGCCAGAACCTAATTACAGCAGCATGAACAATGCCACTAGGATGTCCTCACAGAACTTAAATAAATTCAGCCCATAATGGGTAAGGGTATATAATATACACATACTGTATATTGCATACCAATGTATTTACAGATATTTACACATATATACAAAAAGTATACATAGAGGTTGCATTTAGCATCACAAAAATATACACATGCGATTACAAATAAAATAAGAATTTCAAATAAATAAGGTCCACAAAAGAGCCTTCAATGTAAATACCCTTTATACTCTCCAAATAAACACACAGGAACATACACACCCAGCACCTCATTAGGAGACTCATAGCACTCATACTCATATCAAACCTGTTACTCACTTAGGGCGGGGAGGTGGTTCTGAATCATTGGCAGTGGCCAAGTCTGCAGACCATGGCACCTTACTATATTTCCATTCCAGAATGTTCTCTGTATATCAGCCTGATTACAAGTCTCCGTGGATAACTATGCACAAGATTTTTCAAATGGATCCAAACCGGTTCTCAGAGAAAGTTACTAAATCACACAGGTCAGGTCAGAGATTAAACTTGGAGGATAATGTTAAAGAAGGCTCCATGATTGATACATGAATCTGATTTGTCACTTTTCCCTTTGCCTTGACTAAATTCAGTACAATTACCACCTAATCTGTTTCAGTGAATTCTAGTGCATGAAGAAAATTAAGTAGCCACAAGTGGGGGAAAAAAATAAAACCCAGATTCTATATCAGGAAAACTTCTTCCACAACTAGATTGCACTTTGCTTCTATAATCTCAAAACATTTCAACTTGTTTATAATATAAAGGGTACAATAAATTCTGTGCTTTGAGAGGTTTTGAGAGCACCATTTTCTAGGAGGAAATACAAATGCATGCAAAGAATGTATCCTGACTAAAATCAAAGATAAAATGTCTGACCTATGCATTTTTTATAATTAATAAATGAAAGTTTGCTAGAGCTGACTGATTTACTGGTTTCAGTATGGGATACAGTAAAAAAAAAAAAATACTATAATCTTTTGTGTCAAAATATAAATCTCTCTTTCTTGTTCATTTTAGAAAGCATTCTGAGCTACTGGGAAGACTGGGCTGAGATTAGGAGATTTGAGTTTTAGTTCTAGCTCTATCACTATGAATAAATGGATAGCTCTTTGGGTTTCAGCTTTCTCTTCTGTAAAATAGACAAGATACTTGCTTTATGAACTGCAAAAATATAGGGATAACAAAAGAAAAAAATTCATTGTGCTTCATTTTGTTTTGTGTATAACTGACTTCTTGCAATCTTTTGCTTTCTACTTTGTTTATAGTGATTCTTACAGGAGACGAGAGACTATCAGAATCTCCAGGGAGAGTTTGTGCAATTTGAAAACAAACAAGTTCTCTTTCACATTGCTCTGCTCTGGTCTCAGTTCCATATTTAAATTTTTCTGAATTCTAAAATTAAATATATGGGGCTTCAACTTTTTATATTTATAAAGGAGGGTATTATGCATTTAAAAAAAATGGAATTCTTAGCCATTGTCACCTTGAGCCCATTGGGCGATTGTCCCTTTACATTTCTTCTTCCTTGGTTAAAGTAATGCCTTAAAATGTAGAAGCTGGGTGAAGGGTACAAGAAGGGTTCATTAAACTGTTCATGTTTGAAATTTTCATAATAAAAAGTAAAGAAAGAAAGAAAAGACAAAGAATCATGAACTATTTGTGCAAATGGGACCTTCCCAAATGAGGCCTACCCTGATCACTTTTAAAAATTGTTCTCTCAAAAAACAAACAAAATGGGCCAGCCTGTGGCTCACTTGGGAGAGTGTGGTGCTGATAACACCAAGGCCACGGGTTCGGATCCCTATATAGGGATGGCCGGTTAGCTCACTTGGGAGAGCGTGGTGCTGACAACACCAAGTCAAGGGTTAAGATCCCCTCATCGGTCATCTTTTTAAAAAAACAAAAAGATTTCCTTTATCACTCTTGAAAATTTCACCATCCTACTTATCACTTTCTAACATAAATTTACTTATGTTTATTACCTGACTAGAATGTAAGCTTCAATGAAGACAAGGATTTTTAAGTCTACTTTGCTTCCTCAGTTCCCAGAAAGAAATCTTGAGTAGAGAGGTAGTTCAATAAACATCTTTTTGAAGGCATAAATGAAACAATACTTTAGAATATTCTAGCACAGTTTTCCTCTCTGAAGATTCAAGATCACTTTAGTCTACTGCAGATTTTTAACTACCAGTAAGAAATTACACTATTACCTCAAGGGGCACTCTCATAATCTAAATTCTAGTTGTGATTTCTAAGACCCCTTGGTCTTAAACAAACATGTTTCTAATCATAAAAGCTCTAATTTCTTCATAGAGTCTCTCTCAGAACTAGTTTCTAAAACAGCTATGTGGGACCCAAATATTTTCTTGAACAAAATCTATGTAAATATGATCTAGAAAGGAAAATGTTGAATATGCTAAAAACAGGGAAACTAGTTTTCCTGATGGCAGGGGTGGGGAAATCAATATTTTTGGAACCAAGAGTCCAAATTACAGAATCATAGAGGCCCCCCTCATTTTGCAGATGAGAGTGCTAAAAAACAAAGATGTGAAGACACTTGTCAAAAGGAATAATGCTAGTTTCCCAAAAAGCCAGGATTAGAATTCAGGTGTCCTAGTTCTCAGACCAGTGTTCTTTATGCTTAAAAGGTGAGGTGAAAGCTCAGTACAAGAAATATCATTTTAAACATCAGAAAACAGGAAAATATATGTTAATAGGAACATAACTAGCATAGAAGTTCAGGGGAACTGAAACAAGAGGTCAGACAACTAATGACAGTCTACTGCTGTGGTCCAGGTGAACACTACTGTGACAGGAAAGCTATGAAGTTTATTAAGGTACTGAAAAAAATGGACAGCAGTCTTTATCTGAAAATGAAAAACCACCCAATAGCAACGGAAATCTCTTTCCAGAGTAACTTTTCCCAAGCTTTCTGAAATACTGCTTGAAAGAACAAACAAAAATAATTCAAAAGTTTTTAAAAACACCCTAAAGCTCCCCAAACCCAAGAAAGAATAACTGCAAGACTTTGGACGAAAAATTAGCAAATTAGAGCAGATATGGGAATAACTTAGACCCAAATAATTCTCTATCCCAAGTTAAAAATATTACAGTAAAATTTCCCTAGGGACACAGGATAGGAAAGAGGCAACAAAGCAATCACCTAATTTCCCCTGGGACTGCCAGTGGTAGAATGTGAGCCTGTACAGAAAAGTAGGTAAAGGGAATTTTGATTCATAGATTTCTGAACTTGAAAGCTGTGCAATCAAAAGAGGGGGGAATAAAAAACAAACAAACAAAAACTTCATAGCTTGTGCCTGTGAAATTATGAAGAGGATCACAGGGAAGAAAAATACAAAAATCTTTATATTATACAGAGTCTTATTTAAAATAATTAAAAAAAACTTGTACATGAATATAAAATACTAAATATAGGGAGTTTTAACAAATCTTATTTCCAAGTTGTCAGTGCAAAAGCAACTTATATTTTAGGTTTCATAACACCCAGTTACCTCCAACAAAAATTAATAACATCTCTGACTTTGAAATCTCATAAACTTGAACTAGGCAAAAAGATTAGAAACCCTATACTGTATGCCACAGACATCACGCCAGACAGTCTTTAAACTTGATCTCAAAAACTAAGAGTTTAAATCAAACTCCTACTGGAGACATTGTATTATGAAACTAACAACCTGATTTTTTGACAGAAATATTTAAAAGTTGTTTTCTTTTTCATTTTCAGCATTCAAAAACAACGAAAACAAAATATGCAAATAAATCGCATGATAACATAATACTCACACATTCTGAGTAATATTTATCATCTCAAGTCCCCAATTAAAGATTTAGCTTTCAGATGCAAATCAATCCTTTACAGTTTCTGAAATTTTGACAGTATTTAAAGGAATTAAATGATTTCAAGAACTGAATTGATCATGCTTCAAATAATCACACATTTTTCTACCTTCTAACTTTCAATGAAAAATATTATGAAAGGACTCTGTTCTTGATTTTCAGTAGTCATTGCTGGCTAGTTTCATCATTATGAACAATTACATATTTTCCAAATCCATACATTTAAGGTCCAAGTATAAGAGTTGGAATTTCCTCATTATACAAAAATAAATGATTTACTTGTCTCAGGGTGAGAATAGTGACTATTTGAGTGTAGAATTAGATGTTGGAGGTAAGTAATCATACCTCAAAACCGAAAAATAAAAATTCCAAGTTTAATTGAGTTTTTTAAAAGACCTGAAAGACTGCATTTTAAAACAGTTACCCTAAAAGTTTGAACATTTTTTTCTCAGTTGGTTTTTAAAATTGTGGTCCTAAATTGAAAAATAAAAACTAAGTAACACCACTATGTGTCTGTCATCACATTAGAAAACTGCACCATTTAAAATCTGTGGAAAATGAAAAATTGTTTCAACAAGAGAGTTTTTGTTTTAATAGTCATCTATAGCATTCTCAAAGAATATGTTTCGAACATCCAGAATAGACGCTAATTCCAAAATATGTTTCTGGAGATGAGGATTCTCAACTGTTTCATCCCTTGGCAGTTGTGGATATGATTCTGGATAATTTCGTGTTTCCTGGTGGGCAAAGAAGAGAAAGTCAAGTTTTATAGTTTAATGAAAAAAATTATACGCAACACTGATACAGTATTAAGCAATAACTTAATACGTATTTCTCTCTTTCATACTGGAATGATTCTTAATATATTTGTTGAACATACTGAGTTGTTGACATTTGACCATTTTGACCTCTAAAAATGATAATTTCATATGGTTCAACCTAATATATTCATTTAGTAAGTTATTCCACAAATGTTTACTGAGACCTATCGTTGCTAGGCACTATGGTCTATATCACCTGGAAACCATGTAATTCCTGCTTGCTGGGGGGAAAATTCTAGCACATACAGAATTTCAACAAGTATTTGTTAAATGAATGTACAGAGGTAGCAGTGGAAATTAAAATGAGGGAAAAGTCATGACAAACAATAAAAAGGTCAAATTAATGGGCCTTGGCAATTAATTATAGGAGAGGGAGGTGTCAAAAATGACCATAAGGGGCTGGCCCGTGGCTCACTTGGGAGAGTGCAGTGCTGATAACACCTAGGCCACAGGTTTGGATCCTATGTAGGTTGGCTCATTGGAACTGGCTGAGTGTGTTGCTGACAACACCAAGCCAAGGGTTGAGATCCCCTTACCGGTGGTCACCTTTAAAAAAAAATAGACCATAAGATTTCAGGAACAGATGGCTTGAGAGAAGAGGTGGGAGCTATTTAGAGGCAAAGAAAGACATAATTTGCGGATAATATTATGCTTCAGGTTTTAGGTATATGTTATTTGAGGTAATAAGGTAATAGAGATGAAACTGCCCCTCAACCAGAATTTGAAAATTCAGGGCTGTATCTCAGAAGACAGGTTTGAGAAGTTTATGCAAACACTAATATAATTTTCATGGAGATAAATATTAAAGCCATGAAAATGGGTAGCCTTCTAAGAAGATTAGCAAAGACAGTGGGAAAAAAAGAAGTTAAGGAGGTACTAAAAAGGGAGAAAAGAAATTAGGAAAAAAACCAAAAACAGGCAGAAAAGGAACAATAAAAGAAAACAGGAAAAATTTCACAAGAAAAAACTTGACATGGCCCTCCCAAAACCAGGCACACTGTGCCAGCGCCTCTGGGCCCACCTGGCAACCTGAGGTATGGAGTGGGGACCAGACCCCACTACTCACAACCAGGAACACTGCGCCAGCATGTCAGGGACCTCCTGGGGACCTAAGGCATGGATCTGGGGACCAGACACTCCCCACAACCAGGCACACCACCAGCACCAATGGAGAATGCCAAAAACATCACCTCCATGTGGGTGGCCCACCACAGGCACCACAATAACCATGGCTGCCGCAAAAGCAGCTAGACACCACAACCACCACACAGATGGTCTGCAAGCCACTGGAGTGCATTGACACAAGGAGAGTCACCAGCAAAGACCCAAGAAAAGAAGAAGATATCTGTGTCAACAAAGCCCATTCCAGAGAGAAAGAAGAAGCATCTGCTCTATGATAATATTGGAGGACCTGATCATACCTCTCAGCATTGGTCAGATCATCTAGGCAACAAATCAACAGAGTAACCATTATTCTTTCAGAAGGAAAGTAACCATTATTCTTTCAGAAGGAAAGAAGAGATCTAGGGTAATTAGACAGGGGAAGGAGGAGGGAGAGAAGGATAGATAGAGATTACACAAGGTGCATAAAGAATAATTACAATTTATAACAAAATATATGTCAGTAATATTGATTTGATCAACATATCTCAATATTGAACCCCCAAAATATGCATAATTAATTTTGATTCAATAAAAATTTAAATAAATAAATAAATAAGTAATTTGACATGGAAGCAAAAGGAGACAATTTCAAGAATCAGGTAATTCTCATCTAGAAATTCTTCTTCATTTGGTCATTTCTACATACTACAATTTTGCCATACATTAAAAATTTCCGGTCAAGATGGCAGAATAGACGGTCCCTAGCGTCACTCTCTCCCACAAATCAACAGATTTACAGCTATAAAAACATAACATCAAGTGCATATGGAACGGGGAGATGTCCAGCGGGGGAGGCAGAAGCTCCGCAGAGATCACAAGCCCTGCGGGACCACCATCGCATGATCCAGCAGATAGGCTTCACCGCCGCCACCTGGCTCCATTCCCAGTCCAGCCCAGTGCCCACAGAGTGGGGAGATGTCCGGCAGGGGAGGCGGAGGCTCCACAGAAACCACACACCCGGTGGGGCCACCACGGCATGATCCAGCAGGTAGGCTTCACTGCAGGCACCCGGCTCCATTCCCAGCCCAGCTTAGTGCGCACGAAGCAAGGTGACATCCGGCAGGGGAGGCGGGAACTCCGCGGGGACCACACTGCCACACTGTGATCCACCAACCCGGCCCAGTGCGTGGAGAGCGGGGAGACGTCCAGTGGGGGAGGCAGAAGCTCCACAGAGACCACACACCCTGGGGGGGGCCACCGCCACACGATCCAGCAGTAGGTAGGCTTCACTGCCACCACCTGGCTCCATCCCAAGCCCAGCCCAGCGTGCACGGAGCAGGGAGACATCGAGCAGAGGAAGGGGAAGCTCCGCAGACACCACACGCTCTGTGGTGCCTCCGTGCATCCCAGCACCCAGGCCCAGTGTGCGTGGAACAGGGAGACGTCCAGCACAGGAGGTGGAAGCTCAACAGAGACCACACACCCTGCGGTACCGCCCTGTGACCCAGCAGCCCGGCTGAGTCCAAGCTGACCAGAGAGGTGGCTCCCCGGAGACCAAGACCCGAGGCAACTACACACGCAAGGCACTACTGGCCAACTGAGTAGTCACTGAGGTAGCCATACCAAATTGGCAACCCCAGCAACATCTTAGTCAGACAACAGTGTCAAACCGGTGGACTGTGAAACCCCCTGCCACAATGAATAAACATCAAAGAAAAGACACCAGAAATACGAAAAATCAAGAAAGTACACCACCAAAGGGTAATGACTCTCAAGCTCTAGATTCTACAGAACAAGAAGCCCTTGAAATGACTGACAAGGATTTTCGAATGATAATTCAAAGGAAACTGAATGAGATACAAGAAAACTCAGCTAGACATCATGATGAAACAAGGAAAAGTATACAGAACCTGAAAGAAGAAATGTACAAAGAAATCAATGTCCTGAAAAAAAATGTAGCAGAACTTGCAGAACTGAAGAATTTATTCAGTGAAATAAAAAACACAATGGAGAGTTTAACTAGCAGACTTGCAGAAGTTGAAGAGAGAACCTCTGAACTTGAAGATGGGCTGTTTGAAATAACACAGGCAGACAAAAAAAAAAAAAAAGAAAAGAAAAAAGAATCAAAGGCATTGAAGAAAATCTGAGAGAGATATCAGACAACCTTAAGCACCCAAATATCCGAGTCATGGGTATACCAGAAGGGGAGGAAAAATGAGATTGCATTGAAAACATATTCAACAAAATAGAGACAGAAAACTTCCCAGGTATAGGAAAAATCACAGATCTTCGCATCCAGGAAGCTCAAAGATCTCCAAACATATTCAAGCCAAAAAGGTCTTCTCTAAGACATGTTATAGTCAAACTGGCAAAACTCAAAGACAAAGAGAGAATATTAAAAACTGCAATAGAGAAGCGTCAAATCACCTATAAGGGAGCTCCAATCAGACTAACATCAGACGTTTCATCACAAACCCTAAAAGCCAGAAAGGAATGGGATGATATATTCAAAAGATAGAGATTGCCAGCCAAGAATACTCTACCCAGCAAGGCTATCCTTCCAAAATGAAGGGCAAATAGTATATTTCTCAGACAAACAAAAACTGTGGGAGTTCACCACCACACAACCACCCTTACAAGAAATTCTCAAGGGAGTACTGTGTTTGGTTCCTGAAAAATAACTACCACCACCATAAAAACCCAAGAAAAATCAAAACCCACTAGTATAATAAAAATGGCATTCATGAAGAGAAAACAAACAAACAAAAAGGTTATCTACAACCCAAGGAACCAACAAACACAGAAAACAAACAGTAAATCAGAAAGCAAGGAACAAAAGACACCTAAGACAACCAAACAATAATCACTAAAATGCTGGAAATAAATCAACACTTTTCAATAACAACTCAATGTAAAAGGCTTAAATTCCCCAATCAAAAGACACAGACTGGCTGACTGGATTAAAAAGGAGGACCCAACTATATGCTGCCTACAAGAGACCCACCTCACCCATAAAGACTTACATAGACTGAGAGTGAAAGGATGGAAAAAGATTTACCATGCAAACAGCAAAGAAAAATGAACTGGAGTAGCTATTCTTATATCTGACAAAATAGACTTGAAACTAAAAACCATAAAAAGAGACAATGAGGGACACTACGTAATGACAAAAGGATTGATCCATCAAGAAGACATGACAATCATAAATATATACGCACCCAATGTTGGAGCAGCCAGATTTATAAAACAAACTCTATTAGACCTAAAGAAGGAAATAGACACTAATACCATAATAGCAGGGGACCTGAACACCCCACTGTCAATATTGGACAGATCATCTAGGCAAAGAATCAGCAGAGAAACACAAGACCTAAACAATACTCTAGACCAATTGGACTTGGCAGGTATCTACAGAACATTCCATCCAACAACCTCAGAATATTCATTCTTCTCATCAGCACATGGATCATTCTCCAGGATAGATCACATACTAGGTCACAAATCAAGTCTCAACAAAATCAAAAAACTTGGAATTATCCCATGTATTTTCTCGGACCACAATGGATTAAAATTAGAAATCAATAACAAACGAAATTCTGGAAACTATACAAACACATGGAAATTAAACAGCATTCTACTTAATGACATATGGGTCTAAGAAGAAATCAAGCAGGAAATCAAAATATTTATTGAAACTAATGAAAATAATGATACATCATACCAAAACCTGTGGGATACTGCAAAAGCAGTACTAAGGGGGAAATTTATTGCATTAAATGCTCACCTCAGAAGAATGGAAAGATGGCAAGTGAACAACCTAACACTTCACCTTAAAGAACTAGAAAAACAAGAACAATCCAAACCTAAATTTAGCAGATGGAAAGAAATCATTAAGATCAGAGAAATGACATTGAAACCCAAAAAACAATACAAAAGATCAATGAATCAAAAAGTTGGTTTTTTGAAAAGATAAATAAAATTGACAAACCATTAGCATGGCTAACAAAAAAAAGAAGAAAGAAGATTTAAATAACAAGAATTAGAAATGAAAAAGGTGACATTACAACTGATTCATCTGAAATACAAGGAATCATTCGAGACTACTATAAACAACTATACGCCAACAAATTTGAAAATCTGGAGGAAATGGATAAATTTCCGGACACACACAAGCTCCCACAACTGAACCATGGAGATGCAGAAAATTTGAACAGACCAATAACAATAAAGGAGATTGAAGCTGTTATCAGAAGGCTCTCAACAAAGAAAAGCCAAGGACCAGATGGATTCACAGCAGAATTTTACCAAACATTCAAAGAGGAATTGACACCGATTCTTTACAAACTATTCCAAAAGATTGAAACAGACGCAAATCTCCCAAACTCATTCTATGAAGCAAACATCATCCTGATACCAAAACCAGGTAAAGATATAACCAAAAAAGAAAACTACAGGCCGATATCCTTGAAGAATATAGATGTAAAAATCCTCACTAAAATACTAGCAAACAGAATACAGCAACACATACGTAAAATTATTCACCACGATCAAGTGAGATTCATCCCAGGGATGCAAGGTTGGTTCAACATACGCAAATCAATAAATGTGATACACCATATTAATAAAATCAAACACAAGGACCATATGATCATCTCTATAGATGCTGAAAAAGCATTTGATAAAATTCAACATTCATTCATGACAAAGACTCTCTATAAGTTAGGTATAGATGGAAAGTATCTCAACATAATTAAAGCCATATAGGGTAAACCCACTGCCAATATCATCCTGAATGGGAAAAAGCTGAAAGCTTTTCCTTTAAGAACAGGAACTAGACAAGGATGCCCACTCTCACCACTCCTATTCAACATTGTGTTGGAAGTACTAGCCAGAGCAATCAGAGAAGAGAAGGAAATAAAGGGCATCCAGATTGGAAAAGATGAAGTCAAACTGTCCCTCTTTGCAGATGACATGATCCTATATATCGAACAGCCTAAAGCCTCTACAAAAAAACTCTTGGAGTTGATAAATGATTTCAGCACAGTAGCAGGATACAAAATCAACACACAAAAATCAGTAGCATTTCTATTCTCCAATAGTAAACATGTAGAAAGGGAAATCAAGAAAGCTTGCCCATTTACAATAGCCACCAAAAAAATAAAACACTTAGGAATTGAGTTAACCAAGGAGGTGAAAAATCTCTATAATGAGAACTACAAATCACTGCTGAGAGAAGTTAGAGAGGATACAAGAAGATGGAAAGATATCCCGTGCTCTTGGATTGGAAGAATCAACATAGTGAAAATGTCCATACTACCCAAAGTGATATACAAATTCAATGCAATCCCCATCAAAATTCCAAAGACGTTTTTCTCACAAATGGAAAGAACTATCCAGACATCTGTATGGAATAACAAAAGACCATGCATAACCAGAGCAACGCTGAGCAAAAAAAAAAAAAGCTGGAGGCATAACACTACCTGATTTTAACTATACTACAAAGCTATAATAACCAAAACAGTATGGTACTGGCATAAAAACAGACACACTGATCAATGGAATAGAAGAGAGAATCCAGAAATCAACCCACACACCTACAGCCATCTGATCTTTGACAAAGGCACCAAGCCTATGCACTGGGGAAGAGACTGCCTCTTTAGCAAATGGTGCTGGAAGAACTTGAGATCAATATGCAGGAGAATGAAACTAGACCCATACCTTTCACCATGTACTAAATAAAGTCAACTCAAAATGGATAAAAGAATTAAATATATATCCTGAAACAATAAAACTTCTTAAAGAAAACATAGGAGAAACACTTCAGGAAGTAGGACTGGACACAGACTTCATGAATATGACCCCAAAAGCACGGGCAACCAAAGGAAAAATAAACAAATGGGATTATATCAAACTAAAAAGCTTCTGCACAGCAAAAGAAACAATTAACAGAGTTAAAAGACAACCAACAGAGTGGGAGAAAATATTTGCAAAATATACATCTGACAAAGGATTAATATCCAGAATATACAAGGAACTCAAACAACTTTACAAGAAAAAAACAAGCAACCAATTAAAAAATGGGCTAAAGAGCTAAATAGGCTTTTCTCTAAGGAAGATATATGAATGGCCAACAGACACATGAAAAAATGCTCAACATCATTCAGCATTCGGGAGATGCAAATCAAAACCACACTGAGATACCAACTAACCCCAGTTAGGATGGCTAAAATCCAAAAGACTCTGAACGATAAATGCTGGCGAGGTTGCAGAGAAAAAGGAACTCTCATACATTGTTGGTGGGACTCCAAAATGGTGCAGCCTCTATGAAAAATGGTATGGAGGTTCCTCAAACAATTGCAGATAGATCTACCATATGACCCAGCTATCCCACTGCTGGGAATATACCCAGAGAAATGGAAATCATCAAGTCGAAGGTATACCTGTTCTCCAATGTTCATCGCAGCACTCTTTACAATAGCCAAGAGTTGGAACCAGCCCAAATGTCCATCACTGGATGAGTGGATACGGAAAATGTGGTATATCTACACAATGGAATACTAGTCTGCTATAAAAAAGAATGAAATACTTCCATTTGCAACGACATGGATGGACCTAGAGAGAATTATATTAAGTGAAACAAGTCAGGCACAGAAAGAGAAATACCACATGTTCTCACTTATTGGTGGGAGCTAAAAATAAATAAATAATTCACACACACACACACACACACACACACACACACACACACACACACACACACACACAAAGAACCGGGGTGGGGGAAGAAGACACAACAATTACAATTTCTTGAAGTTGACATGACAAGTATACAGAAAGGACATTGTTGGGTGGGAGGGGGGAGAGGGAGGAGGGAGGGAGGTTTTGGTAATGGGCCATAATAATCAACTACATTATATATCGACAAAATAAAAATAAAAAAAAAAATTAAAAATTAAAAAATTAAAAAATTAGGGCCGAGCCTGTGGCGCACTTGGTTGAGTGCTGCGCTGAGAGCGCGGCGACGCTCCCGCCGCGGGTTCGGATCCCATATAGGAATGGCCAGTGCGCTCACTGGCTGAGTGCTGGTCAAGAAAAAGACAAAAAAAAAAAAAAAAAAAAAAAAAAAATTAAAAAATTAAAATTTCCTAAAGAAGTAAATTAGTACTTTTCTATGCCTCTCATATGACAGTTCATATATTCAACTGTCACTTCTATCTCTCTCTACCTGTAAGGCTCAATCATTACACATTACAAAGATGAAATTTTTATTTTAGTACACTAAATACTATGGGGAGTGACAAAAATGAAATGTTCGAAAACCCCAATGAAAGAAAAAAAAGAAAATCCAAAAAAGTAATTACTGAGGGACTATAAGCTGAACAATTCTCTCAGAGGTGGGAGATGTTTAAGTTCTGATCAAACATCTTGAGAATAGAGAATATTTTTGAAATGGGAGATATATGAAAGAGAACACCAGAAGAATCATGCATCTTAGTATTAGGCCTAAATAAGTCTCTTGCCATAGGCTATTCTAAATCCACCCCCAAAAAGCTTAAAAACAAGCCATGAAAGATGAAAGAGATTTGTAAGTAACTCAACTCCTGCCAGAACAAAGTCTAATGTTCTTTAGAGGAAGACAATAAAATCCAGAATTCGACAAAATTCACAATATCCACACTCAAAAAACAAAACAAAACAAAACAGTACATGTACAAAGAATCAGGAATACAAAACCTGTAACCAGCAGGAAAAACAATATAAACAGATCTAGAAATGATAGAGAATATAAGACCAGCAGATAAGGACTTTTAGCTAGTATATACATTCAAGAATACAACAAAAAACATAAATATAATAAGGAGAGATAGGGAAGATCTTAAAAAGTACCAACTGGAACTTCTAGAAATGGAAAAATGTAATGCCTGAAATAAAAATTTAACTAGACAGGATTAACAGATTAGACATCGCAGAAGATCAGATCAGTGAATATAAAGACACAGCAATAGAAACTATCCAAAATGAAATACAGAGAGATAAAAGACTTGGGGCAGGGGGGAAGAAGAGCACATCAGGGACCTGTGGGATGATATTAAGTTGTACAACATATATGTAATTGATGTCCCAGAAAGAGAGGAGGAGAGGAGGAAAGAAAAAATATTTGACAAAATAATGGCTGAAAAATATTCCAAGAAAGTTTTAAACTATAAACCACATATCCAAGATGCTCAATGAACCTCAAACAGAAAAAAATGAACACAAAGAAAACTGCATCAAGGTACATCATAATCAAATTACAAGAAACTGGGCTGGACAGTTAGCTCAGTTGGTTAGAGTATGGTGCTAATAACACCAAAGTCCAGTGTTCGATCCCTGTACCGGCCAGCTGCCAAGAAAAACAACAAATTGCAAGAAAACAATATAAAGAGAAAATCTTCAAAGCAGCCAGAGGAAAATGAAAAGACTACTGCACATTGCAATAATTACTAAAACAAGTAGACATAAAATCAGCAAGGATATAAAGAATCTGAACATTATAAACCAGTGTGCTCTAACATATTAATAGAGCCCTTCATCCAATAGTAACAGCATATATTCATTTCAAGCATCCAGAGAACATTTACCATGATAGAACACATACTGGATGTTAAAACAAGTTTCAATAAATTTAAAAGGATTCAAATAATACAGAGTATATATACTCTGACCACAAAGGAATTAAATTAAAAATTAATAAGGTAAAAAAAGGTATCTTGAAAATTCCCCAATATTTGTATACTAAACAATACTTTTCTATATAACCCATGATTCAAAAAAAAAAAAAAAAGTCAGAGTGAGATAAAGACCATCTAAGTAAATAACTAATGGGAAAGTTCTTTACCACCACACCTGCACTATAAGAAATGTTAAAGGAAATGCTTTTGTAGTAAAAATGATAACAGATGGAAAATTAATTCTACAGAAAGAAATAAAGAGTTCCAGAAATGATACATATTGATACACTGTTGATAAGAATGTAAATTGGTACAACCATTCTGGAAAACAGTATAGAAGTTTTCAAAAAAATTAAAAATAGAACTACTATGCAAACCAGCAATCCCTCTTCTGGGTATTTATGCAAAAGAACTGTAATCAGTATCTTGAAGACACATCTGCTCTCCCTTGTACTAAATAATGAATAAACTAACCTGCAGCTCAAGGAATATTGCCAAGCATAAAGAAAGACGTTTCATAACGATGAATGGGTAATTTCAACAAGAAGATATAACAATCCTAAGTATGTATGAATCCAGTAACAACTTCAAAATACACAAAGAAAAAACAGAACTGAAATGAGAAACTAATTCACAATTATAATTAGAGTTTTAAATATTTCTATCTAAGGAATAGAAAAGCAAAACAGAAGATCAGTAAGAATATAAAAGATACAAAGAACATTGTTTAAATTTAACAATGTTCTTTTTTTAAGTTTAACACCAAATTGAACAAACTGACATTTTTACAGCACTCCATCTAATAATAGCAGAATACACAAAACTCTTTTCAAGTGCAGATAGAAACTTTACCAAGACATTCAAATGCTGGGTCATAAAACATGTCTCAATAAATTTAAAAACACTGAACTGATACAGCTAAAGCCCTGTTTACAAGGTAAGGAAGTGCTTCTGTGCTAAGTAGTTACACAATTCCCCTCACTGAAACACCACAACAACCTCATGAAGTAGCTACTGTTATTATCACCACTTTACAGATAAAGAAACTGAGGCTAAGAGAGGTGAGACCACTTTTCAGTGTCACGTGGGCAGTTTAAATTTTTTGGTAACAGTTTTATTAAGATATAATTCACATATCATACAATTCACCCATTTAGAATACATAAATCGATGGCATTTAGTATATTCACAGAGTCACCACACTCAATTTTAGAGCATTTTCATCACTTCAAAAAGAAGCCCTCTATTCTTTATCAGAACCCTCCCTTATTTGTCCCAATCCACCCCACCTGCTCTGGAAAACCACTAATCTTTCTGTTTGTGTAGATTTGCTTATTCTGGACCTTCCATACAAATGAATCATATAATATGTGGTCAAAAAAAAAAAAAAAAAGACAAATGCTTGTTTTAGAAGAGAAAAAAGGTTTTAGATCTAAGCTTGAAAAATGAGAACTAAAAGAACAATTAAAATCAAAATAAAACAAAGAAAATTGATAAAGTATGAATGGAAATAAGTAAAATAGAAAAGAGACAAACAGTAGAAAAAAAATCAATGAAGGCAAATGTTTTTTTTTTTTTAAAGAGATCATTAAGGGCCGAGCCCGTGGTGCACTCGGGAGAGTGCGGCGCTGGGAGCGCAGCGACGCTCCCGCCATGGGTTGGGATCCTATATAGGAATGGCCGGGGCACTCACTGGCTGAGTGCCGGTCACGAAAAAGACAAAAAATAAATAAATAAATAAAAATAAAAAATAAAAAAGAGATCATTAAGATTAGTGAACCTTTAGCTAGACTGGAAAAGAAAAAATAAAAGAAACAAAATACCAATGTGAAGCATGAAAGATCACTAAAGAGCCTACAGAGATTAGAAAGATAATGAAACCCTCAGAACCTTTCTCATGGAATCTGAACACTGATCTTTGTGGCTGTAAAAGGAGGAAAAGTAATACCAAAGCTAGCTTCACAGTGTAGTAGTCTGGTATATGGCATGTGGGCTAGTTTCAAACAGTTTCAAGCAAACAAACAAAAAAAATATGGAATATTAAAAACATTATGCTAATAAATTAGACAAATGCTTTGTGAGACACAAATTATCAAAACTGACTAAGAAGAAATAGAAATCATGAATAGCCCTTTGAAATTGGATTCATAAGTTAAAACCTTCCTAAAAAGAAAACTCCAGGCCCATATGGCTTCACTGATGAAATATATCAACAATTCAAGGAAGAAATAATACTAATCTAAATGAGCTTTTAAGGAAATAAAAAATAATGAAACACATTTAGACTCAATTTACGAGGTGAGCATTATTACTCTGATAACAAAACCACACAAAGATATTAAAAGAAAATTAAATACCAAAATCATTCATAAAAACCATGCAAAAATCCATGATGAAACATTAGCAAATTGAATCCAGCAATGCAAAAAAGATAATGCATGACCACAAAATGGGTTTAATCCACATATGCAAGGTTATTAAACATTAGAAAGTCAATTAATGTTATTCACCATATTGACAGAATACATATTAAATCAGTAGATGTAGAAAAAAACTATTTGACAATCTTCCATACTCACTCCTAACAAAAACTTCTGGCAAATTAGGAATAGTGAGGAGCTCAGTCAACCTGACAAAGGACATCTATAGATATATAACAATTAATATTATAATTTATGGTAAAAGACTAAATATTTCCCCTTAAAATCAGAAACAAGGCAAGGATGTCCATTTTCACTGCTTTTATTCAACATTTTACTAGAAGACCTAGCCCTGAAACAAACTACAAAAAACAATAAAAGGCAAACAGATTGAAAAAGAAGTGAAACTGTATTTGTTTGAAGATAACATGATCACGTACACAGAAAATCTTAAGGAATGTACAAAAAAAAGCTAAAAGAACTAATAAATCAATTTAGCAAGACTGCAGGATACAAGAAAACGATTCTATTTTCGAAGCATCCCAAAAGACGAAATAGTTCGGAAAAAATGTTATAAGACACCTGTACAAAACCTTGCTGAGAGAAACTAAAGAAGACCTAAATAAATGGGGATATACAAGATATTTATGACTGGAAGGCTCACTATTATTAAAATGGCAATTCCTCACACATGGATTACATAGATTTAATGCAATCCCAAACAAAATGTGAAATTCATGCTAAAATTTATGTAGAAGTGTAAAGGACTAAGAACAACAGAACACTTAAAAATCTTTTCCGGAGAGGACTCTCACTACTGGATTTTAAGGCTTATTATAAAGCTACAATAATAAATGCAGTAGTGTACTGGAGAACAAATCTGTAGGTCAACAGAAGAGAATTTAGTCTATAAATGTCCATAAATACATACATGGTTAATTGATTTTCAACAAAGTTACCAAAGTAAGTCAATGGGAAGAGGATAATCTTTTCAACAAATGGTACTAGAACAATTACATATCAATATGATAAAAAAAAACAACTTTAATTATTACCTCACATTGTAAACAAAAATTAACTCAAAATAGATCATAGACCTAAATGTAAAAGCTGAAATCATAAAACTACTAGAAGAAAACATAGCAGAAAATCTTTGTAACCTTGGATAGGTAAAGATTTCTTAGATAATACACAAAAATACAAATTACAAAAGAAAAAAATTGATTAATTGAAATTTCATCAAAAATTTAAGTTTAGTCTTCAAAAGCCACTGTTAAGAAAACAAAAAGGAAAGCCACAGAATGGGATAAAATGTAGACAATAAGGACATGGAAAAATGTTCAATATCATTATTGACCAGTGAAATGCAAATTGAAACCACAATGAGATACCTTTACACATCCACCAGAATGGTCAAAATTTAAAAGTCTAAAAAACCAAATGTTGACAAGGATGCAGAGCAACTTTCACACACTGGGAGTGTGAAATGGTACAAGCATGTTGACAAAAGGTCTGGCAGTTTCTGATAAAACTAAAGATACCTACTCTATAATCAAGAAAATTGAAAACATGTCTATGTGAAGACTTGTACAAGCCTTTTTATTTATAATAAAATGCAGTTTTATTTATAATAACCAACAGTTTAAAACCTCCCAGGTGTTCCTCAACAGGGGAATGCCTAAATAAACTGTGGTAGGGCCGAGCCTGTGGCACACTCAGGAGAGTGCTGCGCTGGGAGCGCGGCGATGCTCCCGCCGCGGGTTCGGATCCTATATAGGACTGGCCAGTGCACTCACTGGCTGAGTGCCGGTCATGAAAAGGACAAAATAAATAAATAAATAAATAAATAAATAAAAATAAACTGTGGAATATTCAGAAAATACTACTCAGTAACCAAAAGGAATGAGCTACTGACACATGAAACAACACAGGTGAATCGCAACAACATGCTTAGTCAAAGAAGGTTTACACAGAAGAGTCCATACTATAAGATTCAATTTCGTAAATAGGTGACACCAATAATCAAGAGTGGATGCCCCTGGGTGGTGAACGGCCTAGAAAGGGGTATGGAGTGAACTTTCTGGAATTATGTTTTGTTCTATAACTTGATAGAGGTTTGGGTTGCACAGGTATACGTATTTCCTCAAAACTCACATAACGGTATAGTTTGTGCATTTCCCTATATATAAACTTTACATTAAAAAAGAGAAGTAAACATATATATATATACATAATGAAGTGTTTATAGGTGAAGTCTATTGATGTCTACAATTTACTTCAAAATGCATCAAAAAATAACATGTACTAATGAACTGAAAGAGGAATGGATAAATGGATAAATTGCGAAAACACAAATATCCCAAAATGTTGACTGCAGAATTGAGGGGGTATATTCTTGTATATGGGTATTCACTGTACAATTCTTTTACATTTAAAAATTATAATAAAATGGAAAAAAGTAACAGAATATTTTGAAACTAAAACCTTTTTAAGTGTTTAGGCATATCTGAAAAAGAACCAAATGTTAATCACAGAGGTGAAAAATATAATTGCTAAAACGCTAAAACCCTCCATCGACAGTGCTGTGTAGCTACATGAATACCCAGAAACAAAGACAGCAAAGCAGACTATCAAGTCAACCAAAAGACTTGAACACAGTCTTCACAAAGAGGAACAAAGAGTAACACATATGAGCAATAGTAATCCTGGAAATGAAAATTAAAACCACAATGACCTTCTACTTTACACCCACCAGATTCACATAAAATATAAAGTATGACTGCAACAAGTGTTGAGAAGGAAGGATTAGAGCAATAGATCTTATACACTGCTAGTGTGAGCGCAAATTGATACAACCACTTTGGAAAACAGTTTGGCATAACCTAGTACAGTTAAATATATGTATATTGTCTGACCTTACAATTCCACTATTAGGTGTATTCCCCAGAGAAAAATATTATATATGTGTACCAGGAGGCTGATACAAGAATTTTACAGTGGCATCCGTTATATAATAATAAAAAACTGGAAACAACCCAAATGTCCATTATCAGTAGAATGGAAAAGTAATTTGTGATAGTCAAACAATGCCTACCTAGTATCATACTGTCAAAAAAAAAAATGAATGAGAGAAAGTTAAAATCCTCAACATGGCTTAATCTCAAGAATATAATATTGATAAATATTGAAAAAAAACAGGGCTGGCCCGTGGCTCACTTGGGAGAGTGTGGTGCTGATAACACCAAGGCCATGGGTTTGAATCCCTATATAGGGATGGCCGGTTAGCTCACTTGGGAGAGCGTGGTGCTGACAACACCAAGTCAAGGGTTAAGATCCCCTTACCGGTCATCTTTAAAAAAAAAATGTTTTTGAAACAAAAGACAGGTTGTAGAAGAATACATACAATATGGACCCATCATTACACTGTGTAGAAATACAAATACATGTGGCAAAACAATAAAGAAGAGCTAATGATAATCATAAAATTCAGGATGTCAATTTCATTTGAGAGGGAGACAGGATGAAGAAGGACCCGCAGAGGGCTGCAAAGATAATGAAAATGTTCCACTTCTTAAAAAGGGTGGCAGGTACTGAGATGTGCTTTAGTATTGTTAACCTTACTCATTTGTAAATATTATTTTGGATCTATTCAAACTTTATTCAATATAGGCAAAATATAATACACGATTCTTAAATACCTAAAATGGTAAAATTGGTCTTTAATAATATTCTTTGCCTACCCGAAAAATCTTGTGCATCCTCATAGTTGCTGAACAAAAGATAAATCTTGTGAGAAGCAGGCGAAGAAATTCATCTCCAAAAAACTGGAGAAATGCTTGATCTGCAAAGAGGAAAAAGGTGACAGTAAAAGGATGTTTAAATGGAAATTACATTTCAAAGGGGAAGAAAACTTTAGGAAAGCCTCTCTACTTTCCTGCCTGGGATAAATACCTTTAAAAATTCAAATAATTTAAAGTAAGTAACCATTTTAAGCCATTATAGTACATTCTGTTAAGTGTGCAGTTAGATTAGTAGGGTACCTATTGAACGTGAATGGGTCAGTAGCTGGGCAATATCACGGTTGATTTTTCGAAGATATTCTTGACATTTTTCCCATAGGCCTCTACGCATGCTTGACAATCCAGAGACAAATAGGAAGGCCATTAGAGGATTGTTCAAAAAGAGAGTGAAGAGGCTACCTCGTTGAGATTGATCTGTAATAACAAACATGTTATATATATAGACAACAGTTTTGCAAAAGATAAGAGACACATATAAGGAACATTTTAACATAATGATAATGGATAAAATTAAAGCTACATCATTAAATCATAATCATAATTCAACAAAGCAGCTTGTGCATGAGACTACAAAAACAGACCTGAGATATGCTGCTTTCTGCAGAACAAACTTAAAATAGAGCCTAGTAAACTTAAGAGAAATGGAAAATGAACAAATTCCCTTACCATTTTTTACCCACAACTAACAAATTTCATCCAAATATGAGAAGTGCTGGATTTTGGACTACCCGTGACAGGATTCTCTGATGAGTACTAGAATCACGAATGTTTTTCATTTCCTTTTGTTAGTTATTCTTTTTCTGTCTATCCCTTAAATATCAATATTCTCTTTCTTTGACCCTACACATTGCTGATCTCACTTACTCTCATGACTTTAGTTTGCAGGTTTATGACTATTGATTCATAATTCTCTATCTGCAGCCTACATTGAATTCCTTAGGTCTGGCACTGTGCTGTCCCATGATAGCTACTGGACAATTAAAATGTGACTGGTCCAAATTGAGACACACTGTGAAGTACAAAATACATACCATATTTCAAAGCCTTAGTAGAACAAAGAGACATCTTGTTAACACTAATTTCATCTATTTCTTTTTACTTTTAAAATGTGAGCACTAGAAAATTTTAAATTGTGTATGTAAGTCACACCATATTTGACAAGTATATTGGACAAGTTGCTCTAGACTACTATATTCAACCTTACTCTCAAAGGCACCTCAAACTCAACACGTCAACAACTGAAAGCAAATTCTTTCCCCTTTTGTTCTCTACTAATATGCTTCTCCTCAAGTATCATTATTTCTACCATCACCTCAGCCAGAAAACTGAAAGTCCGTTCCTGCTTCCTTCCTCTCCCTTCCTCCCATACCTGGTCCATCACCAAGTCTTATTGGTTCTATGGGCTTAGTATCTTTTGAAGCCAGCTACCCAGTCATTGTCCTAGCTATGGCCACCACCATCTCCCTATTTCTGTCAATGCCACTCTCCAATTCATTCTCCATGAGGTTAACTGAATGCTTTACCATGCTACTCACTCCTCTGCTGGAAATCTTTTGATGGTACTCCATTGTCCTCCATCAGTCACACAATCCCAAACTCTACCTTTTAGCTAGAAGGAACCACTTTAAATTCTCTAAGTATCCCATAAATTCTCTTATTTCAGGGCCATCCCACATGCAATTGCTCTGCTGCAACACTCTTCTTCAGTCATCCCCACTCCCATCTAATTCGACCTGTCCTTGAAGTCCACTGTAGATACCATCTCATCCCCTTCCTTTACCCTCATGTGCTGATTAGAAGTTCCTCGTACATGTTCCTGTGCCACCCCCTATGAAATACTTATAGCACTTTATAGTAATGGCCTGTTATGCTGTCATGACTTCTACTAGACATTTGATCTGTGAGAAAAAAACTGTGTTTGTCAGGTCAAAGTGCTATCTCCAGTGCTTAGCACAATACCTGATAACATAAATGCTGAATAAATGTTTGTTGAATTCATGAAGTAACTCTTGGCTAAAGAGAGAACTACAGGATTTAGATGCCAGAAGTGCTGGCACATTATCTGACATTCCAATTACTTACATATCTGCTAGCTCTGTGCCCAGATGGAGGGCCAACCCCTTTTGTAGATGTGAGTAGCAATAATGCCTACGGATAAATCCAAAATGTTTCCCACAAAAGAATTTTGAATCACCTTATATAATTCAACAATTCATTTAAGGTATCAGAAGTCTAAGCTTTATAGCACTAAGATAGGGTATTGGACTGAAAAATGTTAAGGACAGGTATTACAACTAAGCATATTAATAATAATGATAGCACATACCGAGTACTTACTATATACCCAGCGTTACTCTATTAGACACATATTATAACTTTCATTTGATAGATGAAGAAACTGAGGCACAGAATGGCTTAATAACTTGCCATAGTCACACAGCTATTCGGGATTCAAACTCAGTCAATTTGTCTTCAAGTCTGTGCTTTTCTCCTCTACGCAATAAAGTCTTTCAGACCAAATAATATTGGTATTAGCTCATCTGACCATGCACTTTTAAATAAGACTACATCATGATAGAACAAACTGATACCAAAAAGTACTCTCAAGTAATTGCAAGGGGTTAGATTCTTCCGGGAATGATAAGAAACTGGGTAACAAAATCCTCAAAGCAGGAGAATTTTACCGTTGTTTGAAGGTAAGTTCTATCCCTTAGAATTTTACTTTTGGATACATGAACTTAATATTTCTACATGTTCTTCCCTGTTAAACAGCAGAACTTACCTTAAAACAACGGTGAAAGTCTCCAGCTTCTCTCAGGCATTCAAATGCTGACCATCACTTCCTGTGTCAAACTATGTCAGCAGACAGGACTTCTGGCTGGGAAGTAGCAGTAAAATGCCATCTCCCACAGAGAGACATCAGCACTATTCACAGTTAGGGAGATAGTGAAAGAGTGACAAGTATGGCTAAAACAGTGGTAAGGTTTCTTTACTATTTTACCTACTGAATGACTGGGAGTTAGAATTAAATTTTATGTGTTACCTATTAAGCACAAATCATTAAACAAAAAAAGTCTTTCAATTCTTAGCCACTGAAAAAATGGCCAAAATACTAACCTATCTCTCTGGCAGACTTAGAAAAGGTTCTTTTATTTAAAAAGTACAAAGTAAAAATGCAAATAAAAGACACCCTTTAAGTTGTGCCAGCTAGGTTATTCTAACTCTTAGGCATAGTCTGAGAAATTTCCTAGATTAGCAATTTTATGGTCTTAAAAGATTCCTAACATATGTAACCAAAGATAGAGGAAATAATTCTATATGGATATGTCAAGCAAATCAAAACAAATACCTGTAAACCAAAATTTAAAGTTTACAACTCATGGCCCCTCTCCAAAACAAGGGCCAAAACACCTCTTTCTCAGAGATGAATTATCTCAAGTCCTAATGGTAGCACATTAAGGAAGTCTGGTTGCTGGCAAGGCTTCTGGGTATATTTCAGATGGGTACCTGCCACATTAAACACCATAAATACACACATGATCATTATGGGAGGGAAAAACAAAGATCAATATTATTCAAAATGTAAATATGTTTATTTGCAACCTCTGGGTATAACAGATAATGAGAACATACCTTGTAAAGCTTTTGGATATGCTGTAGGAGAAAGCAAGCAGACTAGTGGCTGTCCAAACAAATTTGTGAAATTCTGTAATATATAAGAATTTAAAACTTTCATTAAAGATTTGACTAAATATAGTTACTTAGTAATTTTCTAAAGTACATCATTAGGGTATGGAATGGGCCCTTTTACTCATAAGTAGGCGCAAAAACATCAGTAACAGCTGAAGAGACTGCCATTAATTTATAATTACCATGTGTTACAGGCCTTCTTAAAGTCCCTCAATCAAAATAGTGAATTTTTAGTAAGTGAGCTATCGATTTTTTAAATAAAGGCAGGGGAGAGATTATCTGGATGTCTACCAAGAGGCCACCCTGTCAGGCAACATACACTAGTAGATACAAGGGTGAATTTTCCAAGAACTAGGATCTGGCTTTCAGCCTCAAAGCCTCCAAAACCTGATTTACTGTTATGCGAAGATGGGATCCATCTGTTATTGTGGATTATTGTAACTGCTCACATAGAATGATGTATAAAACCAGAATGTCAATGTGTTAATTTACAGTGAGAATTAAGCTGACATTCAAACTAGAGTACTCTTTGCATAATTAAGGATATCTTTTCCCTAAAGGCAGGTCTTCGTGGGAACTAAAATCATAAAATATTTGGTAAAGCAACAATAAAGATAAAACTCCTAGGAGTAAACTTAATATGAAATGAAAAAAACAAAAATAAGTTTAGAAGTCCTGAATGGTAGGGAAAACATAGGAAAATGGTCAGGATCCCTCAGATGTTCAGAATCTTGCCAAGCTTTTGCTGTAAATATCCATGTGCACCCAGGTGTTCCTTGGTTATCGTCTAAGTACACATGTGCACCCCAGTGTCCTGGGTTATGGACTTAAGTATTGCTGGGAAAATATAGGAAAATGGTCAGGGCCCCTCAGATGTTCAGAATCTTGCCGGGCATTTGCTGTAAATATCCTCAGGTGTTCCTTGGTTACTACTTAATGTAACTGCATATGGGCACCCAGGTGTCCTGGGTTATGGATCTAAGTATAAAGGACTAAGAGCTCTGATACACAGTGCTTCTCAGAATGCTGAGAAGCCGCTAGGATAGCTGCTTCTAGCTCTGAATAAAGCCTATTAATTTTTTACCCATGACTCCCAGGACCTTTTCCTATTACCTAGCTCACAGACCTGCATGTGGAGGGTTTGTGACCTAGTCTGAGAGCCCTAGCCGTAGCTTTACAATTGGCGTAGTCAGCAAGATACTGAGCAAGTACAGGAGCCAAAAGTTCCTTCGGAAAAGGAGGAAATGTGACTACTCCTGAATATGTTGTGCCCTATAGCCACTTTCCTGTTGACTGTGGTCTGGCTGCTGCTCACGATACTGCAAATCAGCATAGACCAGGCACTCTATGAAGCAGTGCGGCTTAGAAATATGCAGCGGAGAGCCCCTTGGGAGGGGGAGGAAATGTGGCTATCCTTGAGTATGTGGTGCCAGTAGCCACTTTTCTGCTGACCAGAGCCTGGCTACTGCTCACTATGCTGCAAACTGATTGAGATTTAAAGAAAAAAGCAAAAGGCCAGCCCGTGGCTCACTCGGGAGAGTGTGGTGCTGATAACACCAAGGCCACGGGTTCAGATCCTATATAGGGATGGCCGGTTAGCTCACTGGCTGAGCGTGGTGCTGACAACACCAAGCCAAGGGTTGAGATCCCCTTACCGGTCATCTTTTAAAAAAAAGAAAAAGAAAGAAAAAAGCAGAGTTGTTGGAAGTACAAATAATTGTTCTGGAGGATGACGTGCAGCAACTAGCCATCCCTGCCTCTCACACCACGTAGAACAACAAACCCAGTGGTGAGTTGGGGGAGACCATGCATCTCCAGGCACGACCTGACATGCACCAGAAACTGAAGCATGAGCAGGCTATGGGACCAGGCGGAATACCAGCAGGCGATCCACAGGTGACCCAATTCACTACCTATGTCCCATATACCCGGGTTGAATTAGTTGACTTCGGGAGACAGTTCTGGCAGAAACAGGAGGAGTCCCTGGCTGCTTGGCTGCTTAGGTAATGGGACCTAGGGGTGGGTAGTGTGATATGCTCTAGTGAGGAAATGGAAAAGTTGGCCTCCATTATCATGCACCTGTCCCTGAGGCAGTGGCTACAGAATAGCAGCAGATATGCACAAGGGCCAGGTAATCACTCCTTAATAGAATGGGTGAATGCTGCTGCCCAAACCATGTGGCCAAATACTGGAGAACAGCCCAAGATTGTGAGTAAATGGCAAATGTATTCTAAGTTGGTTCAAATAACTTAGGAGCTGGGGATGCGGCAGTCCATAATTAACGTAAATACCCGTGGCCCAGACAATGAAAGTTTTACAAGCAGCATGAAATATAGTGCTGCAAAATTCCCCATCAACATCCTGTGGGTCACTGAGGGCCATACTGGCCCCATACATTTGTTGTCCTACATATGAAGTAACAACCATGATAGCCAGCCTGGGTGAAGTTGAGGAAAAGAGACAAGAGAAAGGGGTCTGAAAGATGGCTAAGACCCAACTCCCAAGAAATACTCAGGATTTTATCCTGAGGACACCAAGAAAGACTAGCCATAAGCAGATGTGGCTTGACTTGCTTGCAGCAGGGGTTGATAGCACGAAAACTGACCAGCAGCCAAATGCGGTCCTGTTTGCCTTGTGGCAGCAATTATGCCCTGAACAGTGTTTCACTAAACGTCTGGAAACAGCAGAGCAAGCTTGGTAGATTTAAAGAATTTTTTTATTGCTCCTGAGGAGGCAGATGAAATGTTCCATTTTGATTAGGGAGCAGGCCAAGGTAGTCATCTTTTGGGGGTGGGTGAGGACCGGAGGCCTCACGTTGAATTGGCAATACATTGGTCAAGAACAAATGAACAGCATGTTTTGGGATTGCTGGATATGGGTGCAGAATGTAGCCTGTATATGGCAATCCAGGTAAGTTTTCAGGGGCCACAGTTCGTATAGATGGACATGGAGGACATACTATTGAAGTCAAAGCTGTGTCACTGCCATTGAGCATAGGACGATTGTCCCTTCATGTGTATACTGTATATATATCCCCAGTATCTGAATACATCTTGGGTATGGACGTACTTTATGGCTTGCACCTGCAAACAACAGTTGGAGAGTTTTGGCTATGAATACAGACAATAAAGCCTGTGTTATGGGGATATGCTAACATGACCCGCAGGTGTTACCCAAGCCAAGACGTGTACTTAATGTAAAGCAATATCGCCTACCGGGAGGACAGGCAGAGATAGTTGCCGCTATATTGAAGTTAGAGAAAGTTGGCATTATTCATCTGGCTCATAGCCCATTTAATGCTCTGGTATGGCCAGTGAAAAAACCTGATGATACCTGGAGAATGACTGTAGATTATCAAGAACTAAACAAAGTAGTGCCTCCTTTGAATGCAGCCATGCCTTTGGTTCACAACTTGATGGACCAGCTGATGACTCAGCTGAGAACATATCATTATTTCTTGGACCTTGCAAATGCTTTCTTCTCTATTCCAATCTCGGCTGATGGCCAAGATCAGTTTGCCTTCACCTGGGAAGGGAGGCAGTGGACCTTTCCAGTATTGCCCCAAGGTTATCTGCATAGCCCAACCATCTGTCATGGTTTAGTGGCTGGGGACCTAACCAAGTGGACTAGGCCCAGCACGGTTACAATGTTTCACTACATTGATGACGTGTTGTTAACCTCTGATTCTCTTACAGATTTAACCCAGGCAGCTCCAACGCTGCTAAGCCATTTGGAACAATGTGGGTGGGCTGTGAACACAGCCAAAGTGCAAGGACCTGGGATGTCAGTCAAATTCTTAGGAGTGGTCTGGTCAGGTAAGATGAGAGTCATCCCAGAAGCTATTATAGACAAGATACAGGCATACCCTCGACCCACAAGTATAGCTCAGTTACAGACATATTTGGGACTTCTGGGGTATCGGAGAGCTTTTGTACCCCATATGGCTCAAATGGCATGCCCACTGTATGCATTAACAAAGAAAGGAGCCCCCTAGGACTGGACTGAGGAAGTAGAACAGGCTTACTGGGCTACAAAAAGGGCAACACAGCAAGTACAGGCTTTACAAGTGGCTGATCCCACTAAGCCTTTTGAATTAGATGTAAATATAACCCAAGAGGGCTTAGGATGGGTTTGTGGCAAAGACCGATTCTGAACACCTGTAGGACTTTGGTCTCAGCTCTGGAAGGGTGCTAAAGTACACTGTTCTCTGACAGAAAAACAGCTAGTAGCTGTGTATTCTGCCTTGATGGCTACTGAAGCTATCACAGGAACTGCCGAAGTCCTAGTAAGGACAACACATCCCATACTAGGTTGGCTGACATGTGGGCAACCAACCTTAAAACAGGTGTAGCTCAGACTCCCACTTTTTCTAAATGGGGAGCATATATAAAACAAAGAAGCACTGTGTCAATGAGGCCTCTGTTCAAAGACTTGCAAACTGTGCTAGGCCCAGTAGAGGTTGTGGAGGAAACTTTGACACAATCCTTATCCATGGAGGTAGAGGCTACACCTTACCATGAGGGACAGGGACCTATCACAGAGCAAGCTTGGTATACAGATGGCTCTAGCATGGGACCCTCAGCATCGTGGACAGCTGTTGCTGTCCAGCCCTTAACAGATACCATGTGGCACAGGGCAAAGCAGTCAATGGGCAGAACTGAGAGCAATATGGATGATGATAAAAAATAAGCCTGGGCCATCAACCATCTGTACCAACAGCTGGGCTGTGTACAAAGGTTTAACCCTTTGGATCTCTACTTGGAAATATCAACAGTGGATGGTAGGCCACTGACCCCTGTGGGGACAAGCCATGTGGCAAGAGTTACAGAAATTAGGGCATGAGAAAGAAGTAACCATTTTTCATGGCACAGGACATTTCCCCTTAGCCAGTCCAGGAAATGATGAAGCCGATGCCTTGGCTAAGGTAAGATGGCTGGAGAGAGCCCCAGCTACTGATGTAGCCCAGTGGTTACATCAATGAATGCAGCATGCTGGCAGCAAAACCATGTGGATGGTGGCCTAAAGATGGGCCTTGCCTACAAAATGGGAAGATGTAGTGAATGCCTGTCATACTTGTCCAGTGTGTGCTCAAGAGAGTCCACGCCCCTGGTGGGTTCCTCATACAGATGGGTAAGTAACTCAAGGAAGGGTGCCCCTGACTCGATGGCAAGCAGACTTTGCTGGACCACTGCCAAGGTCAGAGAATTCTAGATACATCTTCACTGCTGTTGATACGGTTACTGGTCTTCTGTTTGTATGCCCTTGTAAGACCCCAGACCAGGTAAACACTGTGAAGGCATTGAATAGCCTTACGGCATGTATGGCCGGCCTGTAGTGTGACAATGGAACCCACTTTACTGGACATGAGGTTCAGAAGTGGGTTTCCCAGTTGTCTATTCAGTGGAAGTTACATATGCCAGATCATCTTCAGGAAGCAGGGATAATTGGGCAATACAATGGTCTTTTCAAAAAGGGGCTAAGGCTATCTGCCCAACCCCCATCCCTGAAGGGGTGGACACAGTGGTTATGGCCGACAGTCAGGATTCTTTTTTTTTTTTTTTTTTAAAGATGACTGGTAAGGGGATCTTAACCCTTGACTTGGTGTTGTCAGCACCACACTCACCCAGTGAGCAACCAGCCATCCCTATATGGGATCCGAACCCGTGGCCTTGGTGTTATCAGCACCACACTCTCCTGAGTGAGCCACGGGCCGGCCCGACAGTCAGGATTCTAATGAGGGACCCCGCAAGGGCAGGCCCTCTCCAGTGGAAGCTCTGTTGCACAGGGCTGCAGCACCTATACAACTGCAAGTTACTACTAAAGATAAGCTTTTGAAGCCAGGATATGGCAAGAACGGAAATATTCTCTTACCGGCCCCAACCTGTTTGCAACAGGGACAGACAGTACAATGGGAATGGCCCTGGAGAACAGAAGTCCCCCATATACACTGGGTAGGCCTATTAGGGCCTTGGGGGAAAGGATTAGAAGAAGACTTACAAGTTTCACCTTGGGTGATAAGTACCGGGCCTCCCCAAGTTAAGGTAAAATGGCCTCGAACAGTTAAGCAATCTATTCCAAAGGGCACATTTGTATTATCACTATGGCCAATTATGAGTTCCCCTATACTGTTACATGTAGAACCTACAGATCCAACAGTGTTAGTGGATAATGTATGGTATCATAAACCAGGTAACATACCTATTCCTGCAACCATCCTTTCTCAGGATGGCAAGCTGGCATGTATCCTACCAGAGGGGCGAGAACTCCCCCTATTGGTACCAATAACCCTTCTGTCTTTTCGGCCATAGTGTCGTGACTGCAGGCACCAGAGTCAACAAGGTACATACATGTGTTCATGTGGCCAATGTGTTGGCTTACTGAATATGCACTGAACTTCCCTTCCCATCAGTATGGCTACAGGATTCCCATGGAAAATCACCCCAATGATGACTACTAACTGGACATGTGTGGCTAATAATTGAAAGGACAGAACTATAGGACAAGCCTTAAGGCATATCAAATAGACAATAGGGTATATGAATGTAAGTAAGGGTCATTTATCCTTGCTAAGGGAACATCGCAGAAGATTCTGAATGGGCAGACCATATGGCAAGGGACCCTGAAGGGGTGAATTGTAGGGAAAATATAGGAAAATGGTCAGGGCCCCTCAGATGTTCAGAATCTTGCCGTGCATTTGCTGTAAATATCCACATGCACCCATGTGTTCCTTGGTTATCCTCTAATGTAATTGTGCATGTGCACCCAGGTGTCCTGGGTTATAGACTTAAGTATAAAGAACTAACAGCTCTGATACACAATGCTGCTTGGGATGCTCTGGGAGGCCACTAGGGTGGCTGCTCCTAGCTCTGAATAAAGCCTAATTTTATACCCACAGCTCTCAGGATCTTTTCCTAATACCTAGCTTGTGGACCTGCATGTGAAGGGTTTGTGACCCTGTCTGTACAATGGGCTCAAGGGGTCTGTGAGCCCTAGCAATACAATGATAAAAATGAAGACTTGAACAAATGGAAAGACATACTATGTTCTTAGATGAACCCATCCTAAAATGTCACTACACTAATATATTAAAATTTAAAGCAACCTCAATAAAAATAGTCAAGGACATTTTTTTCCGGCACCTAAAAAAAAAAAAAAGGTAATGCTAAAGTGCATATAGAAAAATGAGATTAGCCAGGTAAACTAAAAAAGAGCAAAGAGGGGAACTAGACTAATCTCATATTAAAACATACTTTAAAGCCTCAGTAATTATAAATGTATATACTAGTACAAGAGCAGGCAGAAAACTAAAGCTCTAACTGAAGATATTCTGTTCTAATCGGTCTGGGTTGGGGCCCAGGTATAGGAATTTTTAAGAGATTCCCTAGGTGATTCTCATAGGAGTGCAGGCTGAGAACCAACGTTCCAGAGAAATACTCTGAGCCCTGCTGAGCCTCCATATCAGTCTGCCTCAGATCAAGACCACTAACAGCCCTAGCTGTCTACTGGTGAGACTCTAGGTTGGTTTTTAATTTGTGATTCTACACTGATACCTCTGGGGCTTTTCCCTGACTCAACTCCTCTGTTCCTCAAATTGCTTGACAACATCTGAAGTAAGTCTGATTTCATACCATATATATACACTAGTATGATGGTACCAGTTGTTAAAAATATTACAATACTTCCATACTAGCTGGCAAATAGCAGCTGCTCCAAGCTCCCTGAGGGATCCCGACCTCTCCATTATTCAACCCTATGATCCACATCCATTCTGATTGGTCAGTGGCAGTAGTTAAATATTTTAAATATTATCTCTGGTCTTCATCGCCTGGGTCTTTGTTCCCCAGCACTGAAATTTTGAGGGTGAAAATCTTTTAAGCAATAATTTTTAAAAATAATGGATGGAAGAAAATACCTACAAATTATATATCTGATAAAGGACTTGCCTCCAGAAAATATAAAGAACTCCTACAATTCAATAATAAAACCATAAGCAATCCAATTAAAAAATGGGGGTGAATTTTGAATAGACATCTCATCAAAGATGATAAGACACTCAATATCATTAGTAAGAAAAATAAAATTTAAATGACAATGAAATTCTACCACACAACCATTAGAGTGACTATAATCAAAAAAATCTGGCAATACCAAGTGCTGGTGTGAATGGAAAGAAAATGGAACTCCCATACATTGATACTGGAAATGTACAACCATTTTGGAAAACAATTTGGCAGTTTCTTAGAAAGTTAAACATATACTTTCTAGCAATTTTACTCATAAGTTTCTACCCAAGAGAAATAAAAACAATGTCCACACAAAGACTTACATACAAATGTTCATAACAGAACTATTCATGATAGCCAAAAAGTGTAAACATTTCAAATGTCTTTCAACTGTTGAACAGATAAACAAAATGTGGTATATCCACACGAATCTATTCAGAAAAAGAGTAGGCAGAAAACCAACAGAAAAATAAAAAACCCAGAATGAAAAGTCCAGAATTAGACCCCAAAACATTTCGACTTCTGTATATATGATAAAGATAACAGCTCAAATTGGTCAGAAAAATTGGATAGCCATCTAGAAAAAAAGTTGGCTCCACACTTTATGCCATACACTAGGATAAGTTCCAAATATATCAAATATTTAATGTAAAAAATTAAACAATAAATATGTTGAAATAAAGTATAATAAAACTTTTTTTGTGACCTAGAAGACCTTCCTAACTATTATGATTAACTAAGATCAATAAATCCAGCCACATAAAAATCAAAACCTTGTGCATAGTAAAATACAGCACAAACTAAATCAAATGTAAGATGATGAACTGGGGAAAAATATTTGAAACTTACATTACAAAGGATTAATCTTCTTAATATAAAAAGAGCTTTTCCAAATACATTAAAAAAAAACCCCACTGACCCAATAGAAAAATGGGTGGAAAATAACAGAAGTCATAGAAAGAGGAATACAATGGGTTCAAATACATGAAAAGATGCTCAGTCTTACTGATAAGAGAAATAAAAGCTGTTTAAATACCACATTTTAACCTACCAGTTTAGCAAATATCCAAAAGTCTGAGAATACACAATGTTGGCAAGAATGGGGAAACAAACACTCATACGGTAGGAGAATAAGGTGGTATGAGCACTTTGGAGGACAATTTGGCAACATACATTAAATTCAAATGCATATTTCCTTAACACAGAAATCAAAACTACGAATTTTTCCTACAAATATACTTTCAAACCCAGAGAATAACATAAGTTCAAGGTTATTCCTTGCAGCATTGTTAGTAAAAGTGAAGGACAGGAAACAACGGAATAACCAGCAATAAAGCATTGGTAGAGTAAATTATGCTATAATACAATGGAAAACTATGCAGCTATAAAAAAAAATGAAGTTCTTCTTTATGAACAGATATGGAAGATCTCCAACAGTTCTTAATAAATGAAAAAAAGTATGGTACAGAATAGTGTGTACAGATGCTCCTCAACTTATGTCCTCATAAATCCACTGTAAATTGAAAATATTGTAAACCTAAAATACATTTCAAATCTACTGAACATCATAGCTTAGCCTAGCCTATCATAAACATGCTCAGAACATTACATTAGCCTACAGTTGGGCAAAATCATCTGGCAACACAGTACACTATAGAGTATCAACTGTTTAGCCTCCTGATTGCACGGCTGACTGGGAGCTGTGGCTCATTGCTGCTGTCCAGAAGGGACAGAGAATATCATACCACTTATCACTAGTCCAAGAGAAGATCAAAATTCAAAATTCTAAGTATGGTTTCTACTGTATGCATATCACTTTCACACCATCATAAAGTCAAAAAATCATGCTGAACCATTGATAAGTCAGGGACCATTTGTACAGGATGTTACCTCATTTATATAGCTAAGAAGACTAAGGACTATATATTTGTTTTAATTTGAACATGCAAATTAAAAAATCTCCTAGAAGGATGAACAAGAAACAAACAACAGGGATTATCTTTGGGGAAAGATGAGAACTTAGAAGAGATTTCACAATATACCTTTTTGAAATTTTTGGATTTTTTTTTTTTTTTTTTTTAGTGTGGGGCTTCTGGTCAAGATGGCGGAATAGACAGTCCCCAGGGTCACTATCTCCCATAAATCAACCAATTTACAACTATAAAAAAGCAAAGACAGCCAAGCTGGGGCCGCTAGAGTTCAGGGGAGGAGGAGAGACCTACAGAGTGCATGAAGGTGGGAGAAGCCATGATGAGAGAAAGAAAAAACGCTTCGAAGTTTAGTGCCGCAGCCACTTTAAGACTGGAGCTGCTGAGCGCATGGAGCAGGAGCTGGCAAAAAGCCTCAGCTGTGCCCTTCAGATGAAGTTGCTTGAAGGTGGCAGGGGAGAAAAGGCCCATGGGGTTCCCGTGGACCTACGTAGAACGGCGGAGCCACAACAATTGAAAAAAATGAGCCACTCAGAGGCCAGTGAGTCATCACAAGGGACTGGAGCACAGCCCACCCCATGGGAAGTGTTTGGAGCATGGGTGATGGGGGAGATGGGCCCACCAGGAGAACACTGGGGCACAGCAAGGACACATGATCTGCACCCCAATTAACACAGGACCACTCAGAGGAGACTGGTCAGGAATACAGGATTGTAAGGGGTGCAGTTTGATGAAAAGACTCAGGCCCAAAACAGAGCTTCTACACAACCCAAATGCACTAGCTTTCACCAGACCCGGAAGTACCTATAAAGTCAACCATTAAAACCTGAGCTGCACAAAAAGCCTTCCCTAGGCAATTAGCAGCAAAGCAGCGATTTAGCTCAACCACGGAGCTCAAGTACTTGTCCCGACAGGAAGTCCCCCCATTTAGAAGTAAGCAAAGGATAAAATATTAGTTCCAGCACAGAGTTTAAGTGGTGGGAACAGCAAACAATTCAATGCAGAAATGAAAGAAAAAACAAAGTACCCACAACCAGAGACAAAGTTTGACAACTAGTAAAGGTCTCATTTCACCAAAGAACACCTATAACACCTAGAAGGACTGGAAGTCCCCTGGGCTACCAAGCCAGGAAAGGGGGAGGGCCAGGGGCCTCAGCCATGCCCCCCGATACCCGCAACCAGTCCAGAGGATGGGGGCCTCCAGCCTCGGCCACACCCGCTGCACAAGCAACAGCCAAACGACGACCACTGACCCACCACAGGAGGTGCCCTGGGCTCTCCCAAGCTGGGGTGGTGGGGGGCCAAGGGCCTCATCCACTCCCTTGCCACATGAGCAACCAGCCCAGTGACGACCAGCAAGCCTCAGAAAGAAGGGCTCTGGGTTCCAAAGCTGGGGTTGTGGGGGACAAGGGCTATTGCCATACCCCTTGACATCGGCACCCAGCCCGGCAATAACCAAGCCACCGCTGGAAGCCCATTCATCTCCCCTGTGGGAATGTGAGGGATGCCACAGACCTCAATCCCACCCCTCCTCCTCCTTCCATCCCAGTTCCTTCTCCTTTCCCCTCTCCCCCTCCCTCCCAACTGCTCTATAAAAACATCATAGAATGTAAAAAAAATTAATTAAAAATTATTTTTTTGATTTTGCAATTTTGTGAACATACTACTAATACCAAAAATATTAAGCAAATAATGAAGATAAAATAGAAATTCCTTGTAATCAAAACAAAGGGAGGGCTGGCCAGGTTAGGTCAGTTGGTTAATGTGTGGTATTATAACATCAAGGTCAAAGGCACTGGCCAACAACAAAAACAATAACAAAAAACAAACAAAAACCACAAAGGGAGTAAGATGAATGCTAATAAGGAGCATTCCCTGAATAAGGCAGACTGAGGCATTCTTCCACACTGTAGTGATAGTCTTCTGGATGCTTGGCCATGCTGCTCTTGCTCTTGGATAGTGTTAAAGTGGACATCAGTATTATTAATTTCTCAAGTTCTCCTTTCTCTTTGCTCTCCTTGCTAATTTCTGATTGTATTGATTTTTTAAACATGGTGTAGAGAAGAGTTAGCATGGGAGGCCTGATTGCCATCCTTTGAAAGGTTTGCTTACAAGGTTGGCCTGTAGCTGGCTTCTAGAAACAGATTTGGAGAGAGCTCCCACAATTAGCGGAGCTCATAAGAGTGGCTTACTCTGCCTAGACTGTGCAAATGAGATGCATTTTGCTGACCACCTTGCTTTCCTTCTGGGAACCTGGCATTTTGGAATGAACCAGGCGAGGGTACCCATGTGATCAGTGCCCAATAAAAACCCTGGGCACTGAGTCCCTAATGAGCTTCCCTGGTAGACAATAATTCATCCACGTTGTCACAAGTTGTTGCTGGTGGAATTAAGTGCATCCTGTGTGACTCCACTGGGAGAGGACCCCTGGAAGTTTGAACCTGGGTTTCTCCAGACTTCACCCATGGCTTTTTCCTTTGCTGATATTGCTCTGTATCTTTTTGCTGTAGTAAATCTTAGCAGTGAATATGACATTATGCTGAGTCCTGTGAGTCCTCCTAGAAAATCACTGAACCCAGGGTTATCCTGGGGACCTCCAACACAAATATGTTAATACCTTCTATCAGATTATATTTAAATTTTAGGCCTGCAAAATAGTTTCTTTTCTTTTCTTTTCTTTTTTTTTTATGGAAGTGGGCTGTGGAGAACATAGCTCCCCACTAGCCCATGCCTCTTGGGAAATAGTTTATTTAAGGTTGCTTTACGTGTCTCTGTTCTGATCCAGTCAGTAATTAGTTTTACAGTTAAATTCCCATAGGATGATCTTATCTTCTTTATTTGTAAGTTTTGAGGGAATGTCTCATAACTGCCCTTGTATATGTTTTATATGATTCAATGTTGTTTAAGAAAAATTATAGTAAATGTATACAAATGTAACATATATTGAGGAAATTTTAACTGGATATAGCTCATAAACAAGATTGCAATTGATGTTTTTTAGCTTGCTATTAATTTTTGCATATTCACCCCTTATCTAACCACTTTGCTGAATTTATATTCATAGTAATAGTTTTTCTGTGATTCCTCTGGATTTTCTAAATATAAAATCATACCATCTGCAACTAATTATTTTCATCTCTTTCTTTCCAATATTTATACCTCTCATTCCTGTTTTGTGTCCTCTTTTACTAGTCTGAACAACTTCTATTATTGTTTTATTTGGGGAATGTTATGAAATTCATTAACTAAATGAATTCATTAACTAAATGGACTAAGACAAGATTATATCACAATGATAACAGCAGGCATTCTCTTTTTCTTGCTTATTTTAATTCAGAATATTTTTAGTGTTTCTCACTCTAAGTATAAAGTTGGCTATTTAATCTAGAAGCTCTTCATCATAGGTTCAATGTTTTAATGAAGAACAGGCACTGAATTTTATGAGATTTTACAGAATGACCATTGAGATAAGCATGTGATTTTTCTTATTTAGCCTGTTGACCCAGTATACAATATTGATTGATTTTCATATACTTAACTTTCATGCATAATTCAGAGAAACTCTTCTGGTAGATTTTTCTGTTAATAAACCAATAGGAAAATATGCTGGCATTTTATTTAAAATTTTTTATTCTATATTGATGAAATAATCTAGGGTAGAGTTTTCTTTTGTGTGTGCTATTTTTGCCTGGAAATCCTGGAGCTGACATTTAGCTGGAGGTGGAAGTGGTAGAGACAGACTCACAATAAACAAAATAAATAAGTTAGATAATATCATAGAGGGTGACGAGTGCTACTCATGAGAACACAGCACAGAGTACAGTTAACAGCAGAGACTTTATAAGTCAGATCGTGTTTAAATCCCAACTTGGCCACCTCCTACTTGTGTGTGTGACCTTGGACAAGTTACTTAACCTTTCTGTGCCTTGGTTTTCTAATTGGTAAAACAAAGATAATAAAACTAACACACTGGGTTGTGTAATGATTAAATGTGTATATGTAAAGTGCTTAGAACACTGTGTGGCACTAGTATTCACTATATAAAAATTTACTGTTATGATTATTAAGAAAAATAAAGTAGGAAAGGTGGATAAGGAGTGCTGGGGAGGCATATAATTTTAAATAGTGCAATTAAGTAAGAACTTCATAAGAGGCTTTACTTGCTCAAACACCTGGAGAACAATGTGGGTATCTTTGGAAGAAGATTCAAGGCAGAAGGAACAGAATGCAAAGATCTTGAGCAGGACACTGCCTGGTATGTTTGAAGAACAGCAAAGAAGTCAGTATGGCTGAAGAGAACGGAGTGATCAGGAGGCCAGAGAGAGAGATCAGATATGCGTTTGGGGTGGGGGTGGGGTGAGGAGGAGTGTACAAGCAGTGAAAATAAAGCCTGTACTCTGAGTGAGATGAGAAGCCACTGGAGACTTTCAGTTGAGAAATGACACATCTGAGTTACAGGCACATCTGTAGGGGAGAAAGGCAGGAAGAGGAAGACTAGTTAGGAAGGTACTGGAACAATTCAGGTGAGTAATGAGGATGGCATGGACCAGGGTGATGGCAGAAGATGTGATGAGATTCTGGATTTATTAGTTACAGCCAATAAGATTCTCTGAAATGGATGTGGGAGGTGAGGGAAAGAGGAGTCAAGCATAGAACAGGATTTTGGCTGGGGCAATAATGAAAGCATAATAGTCATTAACAGAAATGGGAAAAGCTAGAGGTGGGAGAGGTCTAGGAATTCTATCTTGGGCATGTTCGGTTTACAATCTCTATTACAGTTACTAATTAGAGATATGAAATAGGTAGATGATATTCGAGTGCAGTGCCAGATTGAGTTCTGGCCTGGAGATATAAATTTGGAAGTTCTCAGCATAGACATAGTAATTAAAGTCATGAACTAAATAAAAACATCAAAGGAGCCAGCTGAAGCTGGAAAAGAAGAGGAATAAGGACCAAACCCAGGGGCACTCCAACAATGAGAGTTCCAAGAGATGCAAAATAACTAGCAGAGGAGCCTAAGAAAACAGGCAGACTCCAGTCCTCTTCTGCCCTGAAGTAATCCAGCAACTTGAATTTATGTTTTGAAGGCCTCATCTGAAAAACAGCACAGATACCTTCCCCCTCCTCTAGTGACCATTCCTCAAGGGACTGCAAGGAAATTTTTCTTGGTGCTGAGCTGAGCAGAGACCACCCCTCCTCAAAAAAAAAAAAAAAAAAAAAAAAAATTAGTTCCTGATGGTTGTCACTACAAGCCAAACCTCTTGCATATTTGTAGCCCAAATTTCTATGACCAGGGTGATCCCCAAACTGGCAGTCCTTCCAGGTATCTAGCAGAAGAAAATGCAGGCCCTTCATCCTAGGGCTCTGTGAACTCCCCACAAATAATTTTAAGGATAATGAGAAGAAACTCAATAAAAAATAATCAAGCATGTTACAGGGATACAAAAACAGCAAAGGGTGTCTTAAACAGCAAAATCAGATTTTAGATCTAAGGATTATCAGACGGATAATAAATAACAAGATAAGTATGCTTATTAAGTTTAAAGGAATAAAGAACAAGATTGATAATGGGAAACTATATAAAGGGCAATGCAATATTTGAAAAAGAACCAAACAGAACTTCTAGAAATGGAAAATACCATAAACAACATAAAACTCAACAGATGGATTTAACAGCAAGTTAGACACAGCTGAACAGAGAATTTGTGAACTAAAGCTACATCAGAAGAAATTTCTTCTAATCTATAATTATACAAATCTCAACCAGAAAAACAAAATGATGGAAAAAAATATAAAACAGGTTGAGAGATGAGGAAGACATAGTGTTAATGTCTAATACACGTATTTAATCAGAGTTCCAGAAGCAGATGAGAAAGTCGAGGGTACAGTCAATATTTCAAGAGATCATGGTTAAGAATTTCCCAGCAGTAATGAAAAACTCTAATCTACCAATTCAAGTAGTCCAACAAATCCTAACAGGTTAAACCAAATCTAGATATATTACAGTATAACTGCAGGACACCAAAAACAAAGAGAAGGTCTTTCAAAGCAGCAAGAAAGAAAGGGGATGAGAGTGAGGCTGACTGGGAGAAGAGCTCTTACACTGCTGTCTTGTTGCGAACACCTTAACGGACTGCAGCAATCTGCAGACATCAGTCAAATAGTTTAAGAAAATGACACTGTTTAGATAAATATGCCTGTTTTGACAAATGTGTAAGTTATTTTCACTGGCAGAAATCCAGCACTGTCACAAATATCTGAACGCTCAAAAGGATTTTCTTCTTCCAAGGAAAAGAAAGCAGAACTAAAAGAAATATTGCCCAAAATGACTGAGGGCATTTAAAAAAACAATTCCCACTAGTACTATATTACTACAGATTAGGCCACTCAACAGGCCTAGTTTACCGCTAATGGAAATCCAAAATATGGGCCATACTTATTACACAGATCTTGGTATTTCAAACATTCTCCTCCTCTTAAATGAGGCTTGGAATAGCATGCAAAATTCCTCTTTTCCTAAGTGTGGAGAGAACATGATGGGCTTTGGAATGAGAAAGACTGGTGCTAGAAATATTAAGCAAGATACTTAACCTCCACAGGCAAAGCTCCCTCAAGTATGAAATAAGGATAATAGTGCCTTCATTTCATCATTCAACACATATTTATTAAAAATTTTTTAAGTATGAGGTACTGGGGACACATAGATACATGTATATACAAACACATACGCACACACACACACACGTGCATGCACACACTTCAGGAAAAACACAGCATACTGCTGGTAGTCAGACCTTTATATTCCAGGCTGGTAAATATGACCAGGTAAATATGAGACCATGAAGAAAGACCCAAAGATACTGACATCAGACATTACCCAAGGAAAGGATCCAGCTCGATTGTGACAAGCCCTAATCACACCTGCAGAGTTTCCGACCAGTTTGCTAGGCTCCACTCTTAAATATGAGCAGACTAGTGAGGATTATGATACTCTCAGGAAAGTATCTAACATGAAAGACACAGTCAAAAACAAACAGAAAAAAATCACTCAGAGTAAACAAACACCGGGCAGGGAGGAGAATTTTTAAATGATCACTGATATTCTGAAAGGTAAGAGAATATACTTCAACCATGATAAAAAATAAAATAATTATATATGTATGTGTATGTATGTGTGTGTTATACACACACATATCCATTTCTCTCTATATATCTCTATGAAAGGAAAATTTAGAGAACAAATGAAAAACCTCAGTAAAAGCGTTAGAAGATAAAGGCAAGGGAATTTCTAAAGAACGTAAATTTCCTAAACATCAAAAAGACCAAAGATAGAAGATAGAGGACAAGAAAACCAGAGGACTAGACCAGAAGGTCTAATATATGAATAAAAAGCTCCCAAAAGAAAGAACAGAAAATCAATGGAATAACTCAAGAAAAGGGACAGTTTCCAGATTGAAAGGACTGGAAACATGCCAAGCACAATGGATAAAAGTAAAGCCAAATAGGGCACATTTTAAGAAACTAAAAAATACTAGGGACAAAGAGAAGGTCATATGAACTTCCAGGAACTGAAAACAGGTCACATTAAAAGATTACAGAATTACCCCGTACCAGCCAGCCACCAAAAAAAAAAAAAAAAAAATAGATTACAGAATTAGAATGCTTCATACTTAAATACTAGAAGCTAGGAAGCAAAGCAGTAATGCCTTGCAAATTCAGAGGAGAAATAATTTCTAACCTATACCAAAACCATCATTAAAGTGTGAGGGTAAATTAAAGACATTCCAGAAGTGCATGATCTCAAATATTTTATCTTCATGTTCACCCTTTAAGGAAGCTCCTGCAGAAGATGCTGTACCAAAATAAGAGCAAACTAAGAAAGAGAAACACTCAGGATGCAGGCAGCAGAGGATCCAATGCAGAAGAGAAATGAAGAACTGCCAGGACAATGATGAAAAGAGGTTCTGGATGAGTCTGTGCTGCATGTACAGAGGGTACAAGTTCAGAGGCTCTGGGAGACAATGCATTAGAAAGACAAGACACTAGCTGACCCATCTGAACAACCTGAACAACGATTTAGATAATTAGTGAGGTGATTGGGGTTGAATTAGTGATAAGCTCAGAAAAAGATAAGAAAGACAATTATTTGTTCCAGGAAAAGTAAAACGTTGCATAGGAAAGGAAAAGTAATCAAAGTGTATGTATTACATGTCTTAGTTGTTAAAAGTATTTATAGTCATAATATAACATAAGCACGAAACATTCAGCTAATCAAAATTATGTGGATAAAATTATTTACCAGAATTATCTACCATGTGGATAAAAGGATGGAAAGGGTAGAAATGTGCACTGAGAATAGGAAGAAGAGAGAGCTAAGCTTCCTCTTTCAAAGTGGGAATTTAATACATAATGCCAAAAATGGAAGAATCAGCAACTATCAATACCAGCATGTTACTCAGAAAAATGGTAGTTAAATACCAAAATACTCAGCCAAAAAAGATGTAACTGGTAGCCTCTGGGAAGATGCAAATACGGGTAGGACAAGAGAACAGGAGACTGCTGTTTTTAGTAACAAACCTGGAGGAACTTTTAGAGTGTGTACTTCTCACCCCAATAGCACACTGGAATTAGTCTTTAAAAAGTACTGATAGTTGAGACTCATCCCAGGTGAAGTGAAACAGTCACAGGAGATGGGACCTATGCACAAGTGGTTTTGAAAGGGCTCTGGATGTTTCTGACATACAGAAAGAGTTGACAACTACAGCTGTACACTGTATGAATGAGTTACTTTCATAAAAATAAAAAAGTAATATTTAAATGAAGAAATACACATGAAACATTTATGTTTAAATGAAGAAACGTTTAGGAAACCTGTATGAGGGTACCTCAAAAAGTTCATGAAAAGATTTGTATTATCTTTTAATTCTATTTTTCCACGAGTTTTTTGAAGTTCCCTTGGATATGTTCATAAAACATTCATGCATAAGAAAGATGTACAGAAAAGTAGGTACTCAAAAATACTCAAGAAATAAAAGTCACCCAGTTCTCCCTTTTCACCAGAAACCTGCAAAATGGTAGTTTAAAGCTTCTCTACACATGCTTTTGTGATAAAAGTAAATATCAGACATCTTCATATGTTACCAAAGAGAACTGCATACTTGAATTAGATGCATTAAGTAATACTAACTTTTATAAAGATGAAATTCGTCTGTGCCATGACATGATTTGCCTCCTGCATACAGGATCCCCATTTTATTTCTAAAGATCACTATGTTCCAGACAATTTAATTATCTGGGGGAGTGATACTGCATGTGTTATCAACAGTAAACAAACAAAAAAACCCTTTCTATTATTCCACAGTTGTCCTGAGCATCGGAATATTTAAATCTAGAATTAAATTATGATGCATAATTGAGTAAATACATTCCTAACTATGCACAATGGTGTTTTTAAAATGAACATCCAATATTCATTCTACATCCGAACAATGCTCTGGAAATAGCAGGGACATACTCATACAATGAATAATATTCTTGAGATTGTAAAAGGTGGTATCCAACAAAGTGCAATTGGGAGAAATTAATAGACTGATAAAATACTTTAAATGCATGCTAGATCATGTTAAACAATACACTTGACCTGGTGTATCAACACATTCTGTCACATCATCAAATTGTAGCAAAGACATGGAATGCTTCTTTTGAATTTTGTGAAGACACAAAATGCCTGGATCCTTCTGGTTTTATAAGTTTAGATGGGATAGCCAGTAAAACTTTTTCTTGTCCTGTCCCCACCCCCACAACAACAACACACACACACAATTTGGGAAAGTATACAGCTATAACTTTCCTAAAAATCAAAAGTTGTAATATTAAACTAGACAAAATGGGTAGCAGGAAATATGCTGAAAATTTTAGGGTGGTTTGAGTGCTCTTGGAATTTAGAGTTTAACTGTAAAAAGTGAAACTAACATGCAAACAAAATGGAAAACATTTGGGGTCAGTTCTCTTTGTTACCAGACATTTCCATTGTTCTCCTGAAATACAATACTAATGTTTGCTTCTCCAACTAATTGCATTTGAAGTACGAACAGCCACAACAGAAATAGCTTTAAGTGGCAGGTCTGTGCACCCAGCATATTTCTTAAGTTATTTTTCACTAATGAAACATTCCAACCAGTGAAAAGGTAGGGTTTTCATTTTCCCATAAATTACTATAGTTTGAATATCTAATATCCAACTTTAAAGTGTTTGCTGCTGGCATTCTCTTCAGAATCACTGAAAATCATAACTTCCATTGTAAAATATAAAGTAAAAGATATTCAAGTTGTATCTCTGTGACTTGTTTCAGCATTCAGGGCATCTTTCCTTTTCCTTTTTTTTTTTTCCTGATTGTCACAAATTTTTTTTTAAAAAGTGCATAGAAAACAATATGTTAATATTCTAAGACTATGACTGTAACAATGGAATAGAAGTTTCACTTAAACTACAGCAGCTCAGTATTTAAAAGGGAAAAAAGTTTAAAAACTAGAAAACAAAATCCACCCATATACATCTCCCTCTATAAAAGAAAATTATTCTGGGTTATATAACAAAAATAAACCTCCCACCAGAGATCTTGGAAATCTTGAATTTTTTTTTCCTGCAGGAGGATTTATTATTTTCCACTGAGTGTCCATTCATGCGTTTTCTTCTTGTTTCTATTCATAGCACCAGATTCTGACTAGCATGCACAACCTCAAAAGAAAAGAAACACTAAATACAAATTGTGTAAAATTAAATAAAATAAAGCAAAATAAAAAGGCACACGTTAAGAGTGGGTACCTCGGGTCGGTGCCATAACATCTAACGTGTGCATTAGCTCTCCTGAAACTCACCTTGTACGCCACACTGTTGGATGAATCCACAATGATAAACAGGGGCTTCCTAGTGAAAGGATAGAGATCTCCAGGGTGAAGGCTGGGAAAACAACAACAACAACAATGAAGAGCTGTATAATTACGCTGGCCAAGTCTCAGAAATCTTATTCTTCAGTTTGGTCTGCTCATATCTCCTTTTCAACATATCATAGAGAGAAAAACAAAGATTACTTGAGCAAAGGACAAAAAAAGTCTGTATTTACTGAGCTAGCCAAGTTAGTTTTATTTGGGAAAAAGAAGTTCAGGCACAATTATTATTCAAAAATATCTAAGCTACAGGGAAGTCTATGTATACATATATATTTTTTGTGGCTGGTTGGTACAGGGATCAAACCCTGGACCTTGGTGTTATCAGGACCATGGCATAACCAACTAAGCTAACCGGCCAGCCCAAGAAGTCTATACATTTAAAGATGACTAAATAGACAGACTAAAAACCTCAGAAATCAGCATATAGACACTTGTTTCATATTTAAATGCTCCTTCTAAGAACATGTTTCGAAAACAAGATGTAATAACACAACCAGATTTGTATTTCAATGAGTCTTCAAAATCTATCTCTGTTTTAATGATTTTTAGTGTTTCAAGCTACATCTTAATTTTGCAGACAATAAATAGGGAAACGCCTTTTACAATCTTTTATTTTTCCTCTGGACATTTGCATCAGAATCACTTGGGGTGATTTTTAAACATGTAGATTCAGTGACCCACAGAAGATCTACTGAACCCAAAGACTGAAGTCCAGGAACATGCATTTAGAGCCAGCGTGTAAGAAGGTCAGAGTTTTAATGTGCATGCGCTTTCCCATGGCTTAGTGGACAGTGTGTGTGTGTATAAATATTAATGTCAATGTAAACATGAATGTATAAATGGACGTTTCACTGAGCAGTATCATCAAACCTCAATGTATTTCAAATACAACTTTTTCTTTTATTGACAGAAATTGCATATATTCAAGGTATACGATGCAATGACTGGATATATGTATACACTGTGTAGTGACTACGTGATCGAGTTAATCAACACACCGATCCCTACGCACAGTTACTCTGTGTGGGATGGGGGTGAGAACACTATCTACCTACTCTGTCAGCAAATTTCAGGTAAACAAAACAGTATTATTAACTATCATCACCAAGCTGTACTTTAGATTTCCAGAACTTATTCATCTTATACCTGAAGGTTTGTATCCTTTGACTGACATCTTCCCATTTCCACCGTTCCCTGGCAACCACCATTCTACTCTCTGCTTCTGTGAACTTGATTTTTAAGATGCCACATATAAGTGAGATCAGGCAGTATTTGTCTTTCTGTGCCTGGCTTATCTCACTTAGCATAATGTCTTCCAGATTCACACTGTTGTTGCAAATGGCAGGATTTCCTTTCTTTCTTATGGCTGAATAATATTATTCCATTGTGTAGATACAGACACCACATTTTCTTTATCTCATCTGTTGATGGACATTTAGGTTGTTTCCATATCTTGGCTATTGTAAATTGTGCTGCAATGAACATGGGAGTGCAGATGTCTCTTTGACAGACTGATTTCTTTTCCTTTGGATGTACACCCAGAAGCAGGATTGCTGGATCATATGGCAGCTCAATTTTTAATTTTGGGGGGAACTTCTGTATTGTTTCCCATAATGGCTGTACCAATTTACATTCTCACCAACAGTGTACAAAGCTTCCCTTTTCTCCACATCCTTGTCAACACTTGTTATCTCTTGTCTTTTTGAGAATAGCCATCCTAACAGGTGAAAGGTGGTGTCTCATTGTGGTTTGGATTTGCATTCCCCTGGCAATTAGTGATCTTAAGTTCCTTTTTATATATCTGTTAATTTTTTTTTTAATGTAAATAATTTACAACTAGAGTCAACAAGAGAACCAGCATGTGGCCTAGGGAACCTCTGGCTACTATACACATACTCTGAAACATTCACCTGCCTGCCCTCCCTTCCCCATTCTTTAATATGAACAGTTGATATTTTTATGTAAAGTGCTATTGGAAATGCAGTTTCAGACAGTCCAGTTTTCTTTACAATCACATTGCTGTCTCCCAGCTACAGAAATTCTAGAGTCAATATTGGCCCAAGCAGTGAAGGTGTTGTGCTTGGAGAAAGAGCAAACTTTCATAGATGAAATTCAATTTGAAATCACACAAATAAGTTTATTTGTGCTATATTAAACCAATAAAACCTTATATTAAAAACTTCATATTGATGGTAACACGTATCATGTCCTGACATATTATTTATTTATGAGTATAGTCACTGTCTCCTCCAACTAGAATGCAATTTTGTTCCCTGACACATCCCCAGTGACTGAATAGTACCTGACTTATAACAGATACACAATGAAACGAATATCAGCCAAAAAGTCCAATTTCCTAGGATAGTCAGAGCCTGAAATATTGCTGGGATCCAAATAAATATTAGTAGTAGTAGTTTGAGGGAACCTTTCCAGGACTATAAAAAAGTCCCCATTTAACTTAGTATTTTATAAAAGAGAGGACTGGCCGGTTAACTCAATTGGTTAGAGCACAGTGTTGTGACATCCAAGTCAAGGGTCTGAATCCCTGTACTGGCCACCCACCAATAAATGAATGAAGGAAGGAAGGAATGAATCAGAGCACTACAGTTTCTATAATAGAGGGAGACCCCAGAACACATACCAGTGCATTTCCTTGTGGGATTGATTTCGTTTGTGGATGGCATCTCCATTTATAATGTCACGGTTACTATTAGTAAGTACACCTCCAAAATCATAAGGACCTATAAAACCAAAGGGAAGAATCCTAGACTTCAATTGGAAAGTAACATTGATCTGATGTTCAAATACAACAGTATTGTGTGAATCTCTCATTGATACAAGGAAAGATAATCACAAAACATTTTAATTATTTTTAAATTTTACATTTTAATTTAATGCAGTACTTAAATGATTTCAGCACAGTTGCCTCTTTCAACATGTAAAAAAACCATTTAATTATTCATCAGTTCTTCAAACAGAATATAATGAGAAACAAAACAAAAACGTATTGCATCCCATTATTCTGGGTAATAAAAGAGATGAAAATCTGGAATGTTTAAAATGACCTTTGCATTTCAAGCAAAATTTAAATTTCTTAACAAAAGGTTTAACAAAATCGTTTTAAAAAGAAAGTTGCAGAATGAAATTGTAATCTCTTAAGTAAATATAAGTTAACTGAGCCACTAATTGTAAAATTTAGGAAAAAGATTTGAATGGAATTTGAAACAATATATAAGACATGTAAATATTTATTTATAAATAAAATTACTAACTTTATTACCAAAAAAAGTAAAGTAGTTTAAGATTTTGCATCACTTTTAATGTTGAATTATATTTCATCCCTTAAAAAACTCAATGCAATCAAAAGACTACAGAGATTTGTTTTGTTTTGTTTCATTTTAACATTTTAACAGAATCTGTAGGTCATGCAAGGAAGATGGCAGGGACATGCACTGTATAAAGGAATGCAAATTTCAACAAACAGATGAGGAGGAAAATGTTAAGAACATTAAGAAAATTTTTGTTTTGTCCAAAGATTTAATTGCTTTTTTTTTACATCCAAGTTACTCATCTATTCTGACCAATTACTGAACTTAAGTTTTTATTCTGAAATGGCATCCCAATATTCCACAGACTGAATCCATAAAACAAAATAAAGAAAAAGAAAGGACAGAAAACAAAATCATAACAAGGACTTGAACTTTCACAGTTACAAGAGTGCACTGATTTCTACAAAGACTTTCAGCCATAACATAGCCACTGACCAGATTCCCTAATGCACTAAAGGCTCAGAAAAATCCAAATGCTGTGAAATAGATAATTCGGTTTGGTTATTCCATCATCCTTTTCACCTCTGAAACATCAAATTCCTTATATAGATCTACATATATATATCCATGTATTATGCTTTTGGCAAACTTAGTAGTGAAGCATGCATTTAATATTTGAATTTTCTGATAATTTCTGGGCTTCAACATATAAATATTTCATGAAATAAAATAGACTGGAGTATCTCCAGGATTGTCCATTCAACAGACAGACCAGGTTTCAAATTTGGAAGCCTGTCCAGGAAGCTGGAGACGGTCTGTGGGCTACGGGCCGTCGTCTTGTAGGAAATAAAGAGCATTCAAGCCCTGCTCACGACAGGGAGCATTCCTTTATTGTACCTTCACTATCAGAACGACCTGTGGGGAAAACACCAGTGGCTGACAGGTAAATCAGAAGCACACTATTGGCAGGCAGCTCCTGAAATTAAAGAAAATTACATATACAAAACAAAAAGGGAAGAAAACACAGTTTTATTTAAAGTTCATGACATCTTAAAGTTGTGGGGAAAACAAGAAAAAACAACAGTATGTTAAATTAGGTTCTAAGAGAAGAGTCAGTCTTGCTGGTTCTGACTTAAAACTATATACACAGCAAAGACTCATTATTAATCCATAATCTGTAACTATTGCCAGAAGCTGTGAAGACATTCTTTGCTTCAAAACCCCATCATTTAGAGAATGTTCTCTGAAAACTTGAAATGGAGAAGTAAATATCCCAACTATAGATCTATAAATTTTGGGAAGAATTCTCCTATTTCTCATAGTTTTTTCAGATGATCAAAATGTTTCATAGAGCTGCTTGAATATATAACATGCCTACGCACTCTGCTCTTGTTTTTCAGTTCTGCATTGACTGTTATACCTGAAGTGGTTTGGTAATAAAAACCTGGAGGAAGGAGAATGATAATCAATCAGTATTCTCACTAATAAATGGTAAGGGATATTCACAACATCATAAATAGCTATGATTAGGATCGTTATTTTAAAGGCAGTTTTTCATTTTCATATTTTATCTAAACTTTTGACTCGAAGAGAAGAATGACTCTCAGATTCCATGTAGGCCACAATTTCCCCAAAGAGTAAAAAGTACTGGATCACACATACCTTAAAAGATGCTGCTAAGAATGTGTATAGCTGGCTGAAGGTTGGTTTGTAAAGCAGGTATTTGTGGGGGTTTTCTCGTCTGGTGGGTTTGTCAGCTGATTCCTGTATTTACAAACAGAAAACAATATACATACAAGCTATATTTGACAAATGAATCATCAAGGCCTATTTCTGCTATCCTCTTTGTCAAATATCCTTCTTTTTACTCAGTGTTATTGATCTGATTATTCTTATCTATTTCTGTGTCTCCTCAAGAGAATTCTCTATTCACGTTCGTAGCATTTACTGAACAAATGGGCTGCATTTGGTGAGGAACAGAAGCAGGCTAAGAGTGTTACCAAATTTGCAAATGTAGGGAAAAGATTACCTGCATTCCTGGCTTATTCATCTGGGAAGCTAAATTCATTGGCTCCCTCTCCAGGGCTTGTAACATTCGGAACATGTCAACAGTGAGTTCACTGAACTTAACCTGCAAGAAGAACAAACCTGGTTGTTAACACAGTATGTGGACCCTGAAGTCATTAATCGTGATTACTCTTGAGTTTCATGTGTACTTAATAACACTGGGTATCTTATTCTCTAGTATTTCATTGTGAAAATTTTCAAAAGACAGAAAGGTTGAAAGAATTGTACAGTGACACCATATGCTCATCATCTAGATCGTATGAATTGACATTTTTTATATCTGCTATCATCTATCCATACCTCTACTGATTTATAAATTTTCCCAGGTATTTAAAAAAAAAAGTAGTTACAGAAAAAGAGAGACAATATTAGGTCCTAGAAAACATGCTAACTTGGAAAATTAGCTAAGCTGAAATGTCTATGACATATATTTATAGGTTTATTACATACCAAACCATGTAATGAGATTCAGTGACTGATATTATCACATATCTACCTGCACAACCGGCCAGAAACCTGAGTCATCTTTGATATCTTCTCTTTCCTTACTTCCATATCCAATCAAATATCAAATGCTACTAACTATACTTTCTATATATCTCTTGAAACCAACCTCATCGCTCTATTATCACCACCACCCCTTCTATTATTACCAATCAACAAGATAACTGCAACTATTTCCTAACTGCTCTGTCACCCCCATTCTAGCTCCAATCCATTCTCTACAACTACAACCAAAATGACTTTTTCAAAATGCGAGCTTCATTATGTTCTTCTCCTTACATCAAAGCCTTTGCTTGTTTTTCAATGCACTTAAGACACAGACAAATTATTTAGTGTGCCTGGCCATGCCCGTTCATACAGCTCTACCTATCCCTCACCCTCTTGTGGTTCCCTTTGCTCTTGGATCGAGCCAGTTTCGCCTTCTATTAATGTCTCATGTTCACCATGCCCCCTTCGGCCCCCAGGCCACGACCCATGCTCTTCCTGCTACCTGGCACACTCTGCTCTTTACATGATTAATTTCTACTTACCCTTAGCTCTTAGCTCAAGCAACTGCTCTCAGAAAAACTTTCAATGACCTCCCAGACTAGATCAAATCCCTCTATTATAGATACTCGAAGGGACTGGCTGGTTAGTTCAGTTGGTTAGAGCATGGTGCTGATAATAACAAGGTCCAGGGTTTGATCCCTGTACTGGCCAGCTGCCCAAAAAATTAATTAATTAAAAGATAGATACTCAAACCACAAACCTCTTTGTCACATTGGTTAAAGTGTCTAGTTGACATTTATCCAAGTGGTTGTTTGATTAATGTCTGTCTTCACATCTAGACTGTAAGCTCCATTAGGGAAGACATTTTGTCTCTATTTTTTTAAATCCTACTCATCCCAGTGCCTCATCCATAACTGGTACTTTCAATAAATACTAATTGAATGAATGAATGACACATTTGCTGAACTCTAAGTCTCCCACTATAAGTCATTAAAAGATTAGTATTATCAAAGTCATATTTTCATATAACAAAACAAAATAGCTATCTCTATAACAAAAAGTAAAAATAAAGCTTCTGTTTTCAGTAATAACAAATGGAAACTCAATACCACACCAAAAAAAAAGAGTGCTGGAAATGGCAAATAAGTGGATAAAACTTAAATAGACTTAGTAAATGCAGCTAGATCTACTGAAAATCCACATGGAAATTTTGACCTATACTTCATACCAAAACAAAAAGAAATTCCAGATAGGCCATAGATCTAAATATGAAAGGCAAAGTAATACAGGTTTTACAAAATATAATATTAAAAGGAGATTATCTTTATGACCATGGAGCATGCAAAAAGTTCTCAAAATAGGGCACAAAAAAAGCTCTAACCAGGTAGGAATAAACTTATAAATTGGTTTACATTAAAAGTAAGGACTTCTCTTCGCTAGAATCCCAGTACCTTGAATAGGGTCTGGCACATAGTAGGCACTCAATAAATATTTTAATTAATATATTAAAAAAGAGAGAGAGAAGGCACAAGAAGAGAATAAAAAGCAAGCCATAGAGTAGGAGAAGATATTTCAAAACATAAATCTGATGAAGAATTTTTATGTAAAATATGCTAGGTACTCCTCCAAAGCAATAAGAAAATATTGGAATTGCTTGTTCAAAGGGTGTAGATATACTCAGCTGCACTAGTAATGCCTAATATTTTTCTAAAGTGGGTATACCAATTGAAAATTTTACCAACAAGGTATGAGATATCCAGTTTTCATACAAGCTTGCCAGGTCATATTATTATCAGTTTATTTGTTTTGTTTTTAGCCATTTGGGTGGGTGATATCTCATTTGGTTTTAATTTACATTTCTTTGATTAAAATTTTTTCTTTAAATAAAAAAGTGAGAAAACTGAGAAAAATACCGAGCCTTTAAAAAACTGTACAAACCATAAATGTCTCTAAATTTGTCTACATACAATAATTTCAAAAATGTTTTAATTTAGAATTTTACAAAATAATGTCTAGAAAGCCAAAATTGGAGTAGTAGTAAAAAATTTAAACAATAATAAAATGATAAGTGCAATGGTACAATACAAAATTAAAACTTATAGCAACTTTAGGAGGGAGTTCCAGTCAAGATGGCGGAATAGACAGTCCCCAGCGTCACTCTCTACCACAAATCAACCAATTTATAACTATAAAAATGTAACAACAGCCAAGCTAGGGCCACTGGAGCTCAGGGGAAGAGAAAGAGAGACCTACGGAGTACATGAAGACAGGAGAAGCCACAATGACAGAAAGAAAAAACTGCTTGGAGCATTTTGGGCTGCAGCTGCTATAAGGCTGGAGCTGCTGAGCACATGGAGCAGGAGCCAACAGAAGCCGCAGCTGTGCCCTTCAGATGTAGTTGCTTGGAGGTGGCAGGGGAGAAGAGGGCCTTGGTGGCCCCCAGGACAGCAAGACCACTAATAGGGCTCCCGTGGACCCATGCAGGAGAGGAGCCAGAACAGTTGAAAAAGGGGAGCCATTCAGAGGGCAGTGAGTCACTGCAAGGGACTGGCACAGGGCCTGTCCCATGGGAAGTGTTTGGAGCATGGGCAGTGGGGGAGACGGGCCCACTGGGAGAACACTGGAACACAGCAAGGACAGCCAATTTGCCCCCCAATCAGAGGAGACTGGTTGGGAATGCAGAATTGCATGGGGTGCAGTTTGATAAAAAGATTCAAGCCCAGATCAGAGTTTCCACACAACCCAGGTGCACCCAGTCTCTGGAGAGCTGGAAGTACCTATAAGGTCAACCATTAAACCCTGAGCTGCACAAAAAGTCTTCCCTAGGGGAACAGCAGCAAAGCTGCTGTAAATTATATTCCAATACATTAAATTCTCCTCATCATGGGATATTCTGTCATAAAAAAAATCTGAGGTTTACTTTTGAGATATATACTCAAGAACAACGCCCCCCCAACTCCACCTTTTTTACCCAATTGGAAAAGTAACATAGAAATTTTGGAAAGTTTAAAAAGTTGTAAGAAAGAAAATAAAAATCACCCATAACACTGCTATTCAGATATAAACCTTTTAGATATTGGTAAATTTCTTCTTAGTCTTTTTTCTGTGCATACATTTATAGACATTCTAATATATATGAAATAATTCTGCATACATAGTAGCTCCACAGTAAGTTAATTTTTACTTTCTATATCATGAGTATCTTCCTATGTCATTAAAAATTCTAAACCATTTAAATTCTGTAATACATTTTATATATGTACATAGCATATTTTAATTACTTCCTCACAGATGGATGTTATAAGGAGATAATGAAAAGCGCTATTTTTCAAAGTAAATTTTAAGCATAATTCTTTCACAATTCTTTACCTGATTATTACAATTACCAATAATGAGGGCATCAGCCAGAGACAACTGTCCTACAATCATGCCCTGTTCCAGCAATGGGGCTCCTGTTTCAGCAAGGCGATTAGATGTGATAACGATGGTATTATCCTCATTTAATACCATTACGGGGTCAGCCTAAAGAAAAAAGCAATAAGAATTTAATGGCCAAAACAAAATATCAACATGATAATTTATTCCTTCTTCTTGACATATATACACAATAAAAACACATACCACATAGCCATTCATTAACCCATAATTATGACAACCTTTCTTGTCAAAAACTGACCTCAATGAAAGCTGCTACTTCTTGAAGCACCAAGTTCCATTCCACTTGGTCTTCAGTGTTAAAGCGATGAGTATAATCTTCAATTTCATCTGATAATTCCTGATTTTAAAATATCACAAACAAAAAGGTTATTAAAAACCCCATAAAGACACATAGCTATATGGTACCATATGCCTGACAGAAACTGATATAGTTTAGAAATTTGATTATTATCAATACACAGTCCCAATTATAACCAAAAACAAAGACTGAAAACTACAAGGATTTGTTTCATAATTAAAAACTCCAGAATGATACACATCAAACAATACCTTTATAAAGATACATTTCCTATTTAGTGCTATATCAGCATGAATTTATTAATAGAAAAGTCTGAAAAAAGATACTCAAAAATTTTAATATAAAAAAATGGATACTTCCTGATTTTCTTTGGATTTATATCATACTATTTTTTGGAGATAGTCTTATTAGTAACTGGAGGTAGAGGAAGACAGTAGGGGTATGTAGCACTACTTCTGGTGGCCTTGTCAAAAACTAGCATGTTACATTTGTTTTTAGTTACAAAGTTAAGAAGTATGCCACCAAAACCATTGAGTAAAGAGTGCAACCAGAATTTGGTATGCAATAATTACAGATATTTAAGTGGATCCCAAATACAGTTAACTCTTAATTACCTGATTTAATGACAGAGTAATGCAGACACTATAAAGTGATGGAAAAACTAAAATTCATTCACAATACCTTTGCAAAACATTATGCACCTTTTCTTGACCTAACATTTCAATTATTTTCTCTTAAACTTAAGTATATTTTGACTTGCATTTCCCAACTAGCCATCAATGGTCTGTGAAATGTACAACATGCTGAAGGGACAAAAGCAAGGAATTAAGATAATTATCTCTGATTAGTGTATTTGAAATATGAAGAGAGTTGGAAAATTTTTTATTATTATCCTTGTCAGAAGTTATTATACTCTGAATGTTGTAATTATTTAGACATATCAAAATTATTTTTACCTAAAACAAATTACTCTAACCTAAAAACCAAAATTATCCATATACAAATATTAGGATTTTAATTATTTTAAAGTATATTTACCTTTACCAGATCTTTCACAACATCCATTTTGTTCAGAAGAAGACAAACTACTATAAATCTTGCATAGTATCGTAGCTTCTTAACTACCAACTCAGGTCTATGGTAGATAAATGGAAAATTATTCATTAGATTAAGAAAAGAATACATGCTTTTATGATTTTTCCAATTTTCTGATGACTTTTAAAACTTTTAAAAGTTTTCATCCTTTTTTGCAGTTATAAACATTTCCACATATAACCATATAGTCTTTTAAAACACATTTCTTACTCACTAAATCATTAAGTCATCATTCATATAGTCACTCAACAAATGTCTATTGAGAACTTAGGTGCACCAGTCACTACGCTAAGTGCTAAAAGTGCAATGATTTTTTTTTTGAGAACTGTAGACACTGACCCTTCTTCATAGATCTTACAGACAGAGAAATACTTAAAATAGAGAGGAGACAGATAAATTCTTACAACCCAGTGTAATAAATATAATGATAGGAGAAATAAAGGATGTTATTTGAGACCACAGGACCAAATCTTGGGTGATAACAGGCTTCCCAAAGAAAGTAATAAATGTTTAAGTTAAGACTGCAAGGAAGAGTAGAAGACTACAGGCAGGAAAACATGAGGTGAAATGAATTTCAGAAACAATGTTCTTTGCCTTGAAATCTCATTTTTCTGATATTAATATAATCAAGTCAGCTTTCTCATGCTCATGGTATAAATGACATATCTTTTTTTATCCTTCTACTTTCAACAATCTGTCTTTTTATTTAAATACATCTTTGGAGACAGTGTATAGTTAGGTCTTGCTTTTTTATCCACTTTGACAATCTCTGCCTTGTAGTCGATGTAGACAGTTCACATTTAATGTCATTATTGCTTTAGCTGGGTTTGTGTCTACCACCTTGCTTACTTGTGTCTTATCCCTTCTGTTTTTGTGTTCTTCTATTGTTCCTTTCTTGCTTTCTCTTTGGTTAATCAAGTATTTTTTTAGTGTTCCATTTTATATCCTCTATTGGCGTCTTAGTAATTTGTCTTCCTTGTTATTGTTTTTTTAGTGGTTGCTAGGAGCAGTCATATGCATCCTTTACTTATCAAGGGCCACTGACAATATTGTACCTGTTCATACCCGACACTTTATGCTTATCCCTTATCAATTCAAATCTGACATTTCCAACTTCCACTTCTTGCTTCCCACATTCCACATCACAAGTACAAGAGCACTTTTTGTATATGTTTAACATTTTCTATAACCAACTTTTTAAAAATTCTCCTTTGATCCATAAGTATTTATTTATTTATTTTGGCAGCTAGCCAGTACAGTTGGGGATCCAAACTCATGACTTTGGTATTACAAGGCTGCACTCTAACCAGCTGAGCTAACCGGCCAGCCCAACCCATGAGTTATTTAGAAATGTGTCTACTAACTGACATATTTACTGATTTTTTTAAAAACTATGTTTTATTCTTGTTTTTAATGGAATCACACCATGGTTAGAGAACATGTACTTGAAAATTTATCGAACCTTGTTTTGTGGCAAAGGGTCTTCAAAAAGATCATGGAAAGACTTGTATTATCTTTTAATTCTATTTTTCCATGAATCTTTTGAGGTACCCTTGTATAAGTCAATTTCACAAATTTAATGTGTTTGAAAACAGTATGCATTCACTTATTGTTGCATACTGTATTATGCACATTATTAAGCTTTTGTTACTCAAATCTTTTTCTAATGTTTTTGTCTTCTTGATATACAAATTATTAAATATGTTATAGCAAATATTTCCATGTACATTAGACCATTTATCATTCTCTCCACTTCCTGCTTTATTGTAATGCTACATTATTGGGCAGATACAAGTTTAGAGATTTTATATTTTCCTGAATTGTTCCTTTTATCATTATAGAGTAACCTCTATTGTTAATAATACTTTCTAACTTAAATATAAATAATATACATAGAACTATACTGGCATTTCTTCCCCTTAGTGTCTGTGTATCTTAGTATCTATCATTTTCTGTTTACCTTATATCTTTGTAAGATCTCTTATAAACATTTATCACTGGGTTTTTCTAAAAAAGACATACTGTTAACTGAGAAGTTTAGATTACTTTCACTTATTATGACGACCACTATATTTGGACTGTTTCTACTTTATTATTTTTTGCTATCTATACTTTTTTGGGGGTATATTTTCCTTTCCTGCCTTCTATTGCAATGATCATAATTGTGTACCTCACCTTCACCTTTCTACCTGTTCTGAAGTTACACATTCTCCTTATATTTTTCAAAAATATTTTTTAAAAAATGAGCAAACTTTACTTATTCTATTCTTTTTCTGAACAATAAATGGATCTTACTTGAACGGTTTAATTCATTATCCCCTTTCTTCTTTCATGTTATTATTATTCGGGATTTGGCCCCATATTATTTTAATAACCTCAATTAGCCATTATTACAATGATTACTATCTCATAAGATCTGCTTTTCAGGACATAAGGGGGTAATTTTTTCTCAAAAATCTTTCTTGTATATCACCCCTTCCTTCTAGTTTCAATTTCGCTCTTCCTTGTTCTTTTATGTCTCCAAAACCAACCTCCCCCTGCAGGGTTATCACAGCATTAGTCACAAAGTTAATGCATTAGGGACTTTCTTACTTTCTTGACAGCTAAGCTGTCCATTTAAAGGGATGATTCATCCATTTTATCCAGCATTTCTAGGTGTTTTGGAACAGACAGTATTTTAGGTTATCTAGCTTACCACGTGTCAGAAGTGGAATTAAAAACAGAAGGAAAATTAGCAGAAGGATCACATCAATTCATACTTGAAGTATCAATCAGTTACTTTTATTTTTTTGTTTGTTGTTTGTTTTTGTTTTTTGGAGGCTGGCCAGTGAAGGGATCCTTGATCTTGGTATTATCAGCACTATACTCTAACCAACTTGAGCAAACCAGCCTGCCCTAATTCTTCCAATTTTTTGATTAAAATGAACAGGTTCTATGAATCTATATCAGGGATTATACAACAGCAAATTTCTATAAAGGGCCAGACAGTAAATGTTTTAGGTTTTGCAGGCCATGTATGATGTCTGCAGTATATTCATGTTTTCTTTTTTCTATAACTCTTTGAAAACGAAAAAAACAATTCTAAACTGCCAGGCAGTAAAGAAGTGGGCTACAAGCCCAATGTGGCATGCAGGCCATAGTTTGCTGACCCCTGTATTAAATAAACATACAGAAGTGAGTGAGTGCATTCTATTTTGTTTGTTTTTCTTTGTTGTGGGGGTGGGGAGCAGCTGGTCATGGTCAGTACCATGACTGAACCCCAGACCTTGGTCCTACCAGCACCACAATCCAACCAACTGAGCTAACCAGCCAGCCTGGGTGCATGCTGTTTTTGAAACTGCTGTGTTGAATTGCAGTAAAGCACAGATGAAGCATGTCAGTGCTATCCACTAATATACATGAGAGGCCATTCCAATCAAGCCTGAAAACCTGAACCATAGCCCACAGTCCACTGGCTGACTCCACATCAAACTGCAGAAGAAAAAGTGTGAACCTCTCTGAAAGGTCCACACTAAGTCCTCCTTATCATCACCACCACCACTACGAAGTAGCCAAACCTTCAACTTTAGATTCGTATTTCTCACTTTAAAAAAAACTTCAATACCGTCACCACTAATGTTGACATCATGATGCTCTTGACAAACTTCTGGACTCCAGATTTCCAGTCTTGTCCAACCTGCCAGGCCCACTGCTTGTAAGACATTGACTTTTTAACTACACATTTGCGTGGGAAACTCTGTTCTTCCAGGTGGCTAACTGCAACATGTCCCTACAACCTTGTGCATTCAAAAACTTCTCCTTCTCTATATCTAATGCTGACCATGTTCTGCCTTGGCCATTTGCAACAGAGTCGGGATTTGCAATTCTATGACGAGAGGCTATGTGGTGAAATCTCCTCTACCAAGCCAGATGGGATGGGCCCATGGAATGAGAGCTGTCTATGCTCAGTGACAGGCAGTCACCTTAGTGATTGCTGAAACATACCATTCCTCGTGGCCTCAACATAATCCTAAGGTGCTGAGATAGTGCACAGAGAACTAGATCCTTTTGAGGAGAGATGATTTTTGCCTTTCAATCAACTGTGAAATTGTGGAACATTTTCTTACTTGGTTTTATCTACTGGCTGTTGATTTTAGCAGCTGTTGCTAATTGCTACACTGACCAGACCCCTTCCTCTGGGTGAACTAAGAAACAAATAATCCAACTAAACAAAGCCTTTCCTAAGCACACAGAACAAGGTCAAGGTTTTGCCTGCTAAATTGTCCTTTGATTTTAATTTACTGACTGAAAGCAAGAAATTTTGTCTTCCTGATTCCAAAGAACCCTACCTCTATTAATCTGACTTGCTCTATGAGATAACACAGAAAAACAATTCAGATGTGGTGTTTGCTATTAAGGTAGAAAATGACTGCAATAAGTCAAACTGTTGGGTTTTAAGCCAAGGGGCCCAAGGCCAATCTCCCTTTTGGCGAATTAGAAAATGCAGAAAAGTGAATTATACAATCTATTTTGCTATTGCAAAATAGTTCTCTATTTTAAAATAAAGAGTTTTAAAAATACATATAAAATATGTATTTTTAATGCTGATAAATTGTTACATGGCCCTTTTGCATTTTTTTTAAGAAATACAATTTATCTCACTGAGAACTAAGACAAATTGTATAATATGAACTCAAAAAAAAAAAAAATTAGGGTTGGAGAAAATATATCTGTTGTGAAAATATGTGAATCAAACCATAAGAAGATCTGAAGGAAAAGTAACTGATGAAACTTCTGATAGAAGGATGAGGTAAGGGGATGACAAAAAGACATTAGGGAAAAATATAGAATCCAGTATCTACATACCTTACTTGTATCAAGCAAACTTCCCTAGACAAGTCTGAACACAATGTGCAAGGGAATTAAGGGGATTTATAAGAGTGGTGCTTTCCAAAAAATGTTGCTGTTTAGATGGAAAGCTTATGATAGTCAACCACAAAGTGTTCTCTAGAAAAACATGTCAAAACTATGTTTCCTTCTATTGCTAAAAGAATATAATCTTTTCACTATATAACAATTGTGAGTTCTGTTGCTAGTAGTAGAGAGAACATTCAGACCTTGTATGCCTGAATATTCTCTTCCAACTATTCTTGGAACACTAGCAACAAAGATTCTCCAGCAGATCACTGATTTTTTCCACAATTCCATCCTTGTCTGGAATTAGTAACATCACAATCTACCTGTATGCCAAATATGACTGCAACCCCTGTTAGAAGATAATCTTCTGAAAGGGAACTAGTACATTTTCCTTTCTTTTTTCCCCTCACATCCGAGCATCTGCAACAGTGCCAGAAATACAATAAGTGTTCAGCAGATTTCTATTGAGAATGAACGAATTCCACATGATTCCTTTTTCTTCAACAGTAGAGCTATACAACTGCAAAACAGTATTGGTTTATAAAAGAAAATATGAACAGCATTGGCAGTCTTTTCTCTAGTCCTACGTGACAGTTGTCAACAGGCTTTTGAAGAAAAATGAATTAAGATTATATAGGCTAAAAAGAGCAAAGGTTATTAGCTAAGCCTTACTTTGGAGTCATTTCTTTTTCATGAAATCTGTGTGACCCCAATCTCTTGTAAAGAAATAACTTCAGCCCTCCTTTGTGCTCTGACTCTTCCCTGGTATTATGACATCTGTTTACAGTATCAATAATAATTACTGCTTTTAGGTAATGTATACCTCTGTATGCTTCCAAAGGCCTGCTACATAATAGGCATTCAATAAAGCCTGTTAAATGAATACAAGTTATAAACAAATGTGTGCTTTCCTGCACAATTTCCACACAGACTGGGTGTTTTATCCTCATCTTTCTAAAAACATAGTAGAATGCATACCTGTCCTCTTTATTGACTTGAGAATAATATGATCTCTGTCTGATTGCAGAATAGAAGGAGAAAGCTTCATTCAGATAGCTGGTCTCAGATGTGCGTAAGCTATGAGGAAAAAAATAATTTTTAAATATAGCAGTGCCTAAAATGCCTCAGCATGATAAATACTTGTTCCACATTACCCTGTTCCTGTACATGAGGGAATGGGAATGACTCTCCTAAATTTGAATCAGTAAGGCAATAATCATATCGACCTTAAAATTTATAAAAATAATAATAATGATAATTTTAAAAAATACCCCCCACTGCTCTCAAGCCATTTTTTATGCCAACCCAAAGTACACATTATTCTCAGGCTTCAAAGGGACTCTCCAAACAGCACTCCACCCAGTTAAGTCTTTCCCCCCAGGACTAGACCTTTTATGACCTTCCCCAAATCCACACAGCCGCTTGTCCTTTGGCCAATTTCTTTAGTTTTTTCCTTGCCAAATTCAGAAACAAACTAATCCATACTGATTAATGAGTTGTGTTCTCTGATTAACATTTCTAGTTTTACAAGGGACTTTTTAAGAAAATAGTCTACCCAAGAGAGTGAGTTCAATGGTAGGAATTCTGGATGGCATGGCAAAATTTAGGAAGAGGAAGAAATTTCTTTGCCTTTTAAATTACAAATGGTCCAAACCTTTTTTTATTGTATACCTGATATCACTTCGTGATAATGAGATTCAGATTCCTAAAAGGAGCTCTCTTCTTTCCTTAACTCAAGGGTGGAACTGTATAGATGTTGTTGCTCTAAGGACATAATCAAAAGTATCTTTATTTACCTCATGTAACCTTTCAAACATATTCCACAAGTCTGAGGATTTTGCGGGGGCTGGCCGGTATGGAGATCAAAACCTGAACTTTGGCATTATCAGCACCATGCTCTAACCAACTGGTCTGAACTATTAGCGTTTCATCTGTGACTCACTGTTTTCCCTCCTAGCAAATGAGTATACTATGAATACCTCTGCGTGCTGTCTTTTATTCACGACAACATTATATTCTTTCCACACCCAATTCACTTACTAATAATGGTAGTATAGCTGCCCAATCTTTGAAGCAATTTCCCCTATTTGCCACCGCTTCAAGCCATACCGATTATCCAAGACTTGTCTGTTTCATACAGGAGACAAGAAAATAGAAATAAGAGACAATAAATTTCAAAAATAACCAAATCTGTAAATTCAATAGTATTAAATACCATCCAATTCAGCAAGCTTTTGAATTTTTCATAAGACTTCAACTAATCATTCAATTAAATTCAAAAAGCATTTATTAAGTATCTATTTAAAGTAAGTTGAAATATAAAAAGAAACTACTGTGAGCTATGTTCATGAAAATTAAAAGCAATACCCCCCCCCCAACACCTTTGGCCAGTAAACAACATGTATTTTGGAATAAAACTATGGATCATCCCACCTATGTTAGAGTTAATCTGAACCATTCCAGATATAACATTGTCTTAAAATGTGTTGAATCTGACACTACATTTTAAAATCTTAAATAGGAAAAAAATCAAACATTTTTTCATTTGGGTCATGAAGATGAAATACATCATTTAAAAACCCCAAGATAAAAAGCACTGAGTTAAAAAAATAAAAAATAAATAAAAATAAAAAACACCAAAAAAAAAAAAAAAACCCAAACCACTGACAGTTACATCAGTTACAGCTATATCATGTTATATTATATTACATTATGACATATATTAGTTATATTATGACAGTTATATCAGTTACAGGTCAAAACCGTGACTAATATAAAGTGGACCTTCACACTATAAGACTCCTTTACCGATGCTGCTGCTGGAACTTCCAGAGTTTGGTGTAAACATCAAAAGTTCTTCCAAAATAGGACTGCCACTGTTTCTGTCCATATTGTGGCAAATCTCTGTAACAACAAACATATTAATTTTTAATCTCTTTTGCTGTTTGCAAATTAAGTCTTGTGATGGTATAAACTGGATAGATTTAAAGTACCTGCATCAAGTCTTTCTTTAAAAAAAAAGTTCTAATTTTTGGAGCAGAAGTAGTTCCACAACAAGGGTCCAGGACATGTTCTTTCCTATTCTTCCCCTTACCTCTGACCACTCATTGTAAGTGTCCTCGCCTATAAGGTTTCTAACACTCTCTTTGCTCTCCCTGGATGATCTTATTCATACTCACCCAAATACTGGCAACTTCCAAATGTTTCTCTTAAGAACTCAGCAGTTTGAAAAACATTGCTTTAGGGAATATATCTATTGTCTATAGATGTGAGTGTGCAGGTGGTATCACTGATTTCAACTATTCTATCCCCTCCTATGAGAAAGATACTATCTCTGTCCTTGGGCCTGGTGACATACAGAACATGTCTCTGAGAGACAAATACTCTCCACCATACAAACGTTGGGCCTGGCCATATTAACTTGCTTGAGGTGGTATTTCATACTGTTTTATTGTTTGGGGGCAAAGGATGTATATCCTTCCAAATTTTAAACTGATACACAGGTACAGCATTTTTCTTGTTTAATAAACTTTTTTCGCTTTCTATATCAGGAGTATTTTTTCATGTTAATATATATACATGAACAGCACTATCATATACATACATGTTCAGAATTGGCAGAAAGACCACACACACAAACACCTGTGTACATTTTTTGTTTATGCAGTGGAGGAGGCATAATTTTATGGGAATGAGATAGCTACAGAGCAGGAGCAAATACTGGTCTCTATGGGGATCTGAACTCTTGACCTTGGTGTTATAAGGCCACACTCTACCAACTGAGCTAACCGGCCAGCCCCACGCAAGGTGTGGTTTGAAGACTCTCAATAGAAGGAGAAGGCCCTCATTACTACATATCACTCTATCAAGTACTAAGAATAATAAAGGCCAGAGAAAGTAATGTGAAATGTGATCTCTGCAATCAAGGAGCTTATTATCTAGACAGACAGAAAAAACTAACACATATACAGAAAAAGTGAACAAAATAGCACGTAAGTACTAAATTATACGGCATGGAGTAAAAGTAATACAAGAGTTTAGAAAAGAGACATATAGGAAGGCTTGAGTAGCCAGGGAATGCTGCATAAGAAAGATCTGGATAGGCAAAAGAGAAAAAAAGTGATTCCCAGAGATAAAAATAAGATACATAAGAAAAGCAAAGGCAATTATAAATTAATAAAACTTTGTAGCAAAAGTAGGAAAATAGCCTGATTTGAATGAGCAATGTATTCTGGGAACTAGCAGGAAATAAGGTTCAACAGGTAGGCTGCAGTTTACACAAGTTCAAGTTCAAGAGCCTAAAGATTCTTCTTTCTTTTTATGTAAATTATTTTTTTTCTTCTCATTTAAAAAGTAAAGTAATAACTGTTAATGGGTACAAGGTTTCTTTTAAGGGTAATAAAAAGTTCTAAAATTGTGTAACGGTTACACAACTTTATGAATATACAAAAAACCACCAAATTATATACTTTTGATGGGTAAATTGTATGGCATTTGAATAATGTATCTCAAGAAAGCTGTTCTTTAAAAAGTAACATAATAAAAAAGCAATGCATGATGGACTGAGCATATAACTCTATCTTCTCTCTCCATCAAGACTATATGAAGAAATAGAGGGGGAGGAAATCAACAGATGAGACTTCACACTTCTGGAAGAACAACATTAGATGAAGAAATATCATTATTACGTGAAGAAATATCAGTGTTATTATTTCCTACCAGTCAAAAATCCTGGTAGGAAAGAGATGACACACACAAACAGGTCACTGAGAAGAGTTAACTAAGGGGCTATAATGTTATGTGAACAGAGAAAAGGGAAACCACAAGGAATGCTGGAGCACCCTAAGGCCTGATGCAGCAGGGGGAGAGAGCAGTTATTGAAACTTAAGGGAGGGAGCTAAGAAAACACACCCTCCAGCCTGCTGCTGGTGCCTTCCCTTGGTGGAACCCAACTGGAAACCAGAGGGCAAAGAAACCTGTTATAAAGATTAGTCTCCAAGGGTAGGAGCAGACACAAAAGGGGGGAGAGCAGATCTGAAGGAGCAAACTGGAAATGTCCAGCCCAGTAACTTGCAGAACAGAGAAAGCTGAAACCTAGAAAATATGTGAAAGGCGCTCCATGTGAAAACATGTGAAAGGAGCCAAATACAGGGAAATTACAAAAGAAAAAAGGGAATGAAAAGTATCGTTCCAAACAAGGAGACCAATTAAAAGTTCACCCCCACCCCAAATGCAAAATACCTGAGCAACCAGTTTACCTTCCCAGGTACAGAGAAAGGAAGAGAGGGGGAGAGAAACAACCAGAAGGAAGGAAGGGGAAAGAGAGAGAAGTTTTTCACAGAAGAAATTGGATAAACTTCTCATTCTGGCATTGGTTAGGGTGGGGGTGGACTCAGAACAAGGTCAGCCTGCTCAGCATAAAGCAAATCTCTCAATCAACAAACCCTGTGTAAATAAAAAGGGATCTTGGTTTTCTAGTATGTCATTCTTCAGTAAGAATTTATTAGACATTGGAGGAAAGTCTGCAATATGACAGAAACATGGTTAATTTAGAGAAGAGGATGAAAAACATAACAATTTAAATTAGTATTCTCAGAATTATTTCATTCATAATAATAATAACAAGATTCAATGAGAAAAGGAACTCAGAACAAAGAAAGAGGTTGTGAATTAAAAATTATGACTGCTAAAATAATACTTCGTTGGAAGAAGTATAAGATCATTTTGATGAAATCTCCTACAAAGCTAAAGAAAAACAATGAGATGGAAAACAGAAGAGAGAAGATCAATAATAAAGTGCCAGAGAAAAGAGATTAGAGCAAAAAGTTAGGGGACGAAATACAGTCTAAAAATTAAGGACCTACGAGGTACCAAACTGAATAAATAAAAAATGACCTATTTTTGTAAAATTTCAGAACAGGAAGAACAAACAACAAGGACATAAAAATCAGATTAGCAGCAGAATTATTATCAGTAATATTGGATGGGGGGGAAAAAAAGGAAAACTGCCTTCAACATTCTATTAATCAAGTGTGGGGCTAAATAATGACTTCTTCAGACATGGAAGGACTTAGAAATGGTACCTCCATGTACCCAACCTTAAGAAGCTGCCCGAGGATGCACTCCACCAAAACAAGAAAACCAAACAAGGAAGTGGGCACAGAATCCCAGAAAAGTAGATCCAACCCACAAGAACAGAAAAAGTTAATCCTGGGATACCGTCCTAAGCAATTTATATGTACTAAATGACTTAATACATAAACTGTACAAGAAAGGCAAATATGATTTTAACTAACAAACAGTGTTAAAAAAGAGTGATCCATTTGAATTTGAACCTAGGAATGAATTCCTTACATTGGAACTACACATTGGAAACAAAGGGAAGGAAAGGTAAACGCTGCACAATTCCTGGCTCCCCTATACACAATATTTACACAGTCATGTTAAAATGCTATTTATTACTCATTTTCAACTTTTAGAACCCATGTATACATGTATAGATAGAACACAAAATATGTAATGTGATTATAGAATGGTAAGTAAGTTTTATGTTCCATGAAATAAAAATGTAAAGTTATAACTGACTAAAACAGAGGATAGAAGAGGAGAAAAGATGAAAGAAGTAGTGAGAGTGACAATTTCCTCATCTCATGCAATGAGAAGTGAAGATGCCATCGACATGGTATAAAGACTAAGGGACTGTGTTTTGAAATCAGACTGGCTTGGGCACCATCTATCTATGTGATCTTGGTAAGTAAACTCTATGCCTTAGTTCCTCATTTATAAATGTGAATAATAATAACAGCACCCAAGTCGTAGATTTGATGAGAACAGTAAATGAGGTAATACATGTAAAAAGCTAAAAACAATATATAACGTTTAGTAAAAACTCAAAAAAGTTAGAGAATACTACCATCTATGACTAGCATAAGAAAAGTGTGCTGCTGGATATGAATAATAAAATGAATAATGGGAAAACTGAGAACAGCAGTAATGTAAACTCAGAGGGTGTGGTGGGGATCAGACAGGATGTGCGAAGTGCTTGGGATAGGCCTGGCAAACAGAAAGCACTCATACGTGTTAGCTGCTATTAGCATAGCATAATACAGTATAGTATGATACAGTGTCATTACTACTGCTTCTATTTCTATGGGGAGTAAGAGGCAGGGAAAAGAGTAGCTTTTAGGCAAATGAAATATTTATTTATCATGACAAGATATCAATGGAAAATGTATAAATTGATAAATGAAGAAATGGTGATATAAATATATTAGTTTGAGAAATGAAGGTCAACATCAGAACTAAAATTAGAAACAGTCAAAAGTAGTTGCCTCTGAAAAATAGAACTCGTGGTAAGAGGGACGTTCTAGAGAAATACTACTTCATAGTATGAGCCCTACTGCCTTATTTCACCTTTTTAAAACCATATGATATTTTTAATAATGAAATTCTATTTTCACTCATTTTCTGAATTGGTAAATTTACACACACAAAATAAAATTTGAAAAGCACCAAAGGTACATATAGAGGAAAAAGTAAGTCTCCCCTCCTCCTGCTCCCAGCAACTCAATTTCCCATTCTGGAGAAGTCTTCATTTATTATCTTCATTTATTATTTACAAGCAGATAATTGTGTATATGTGTATATGCATATGTTACTTTGAAAAGAGGTTTTAAATAAATAATTTACATTACGAAAAGAAAAAAGTATAAGATGAAAAAGAACAGTCCCACGACCTAACCAGTTACATTTAATATTTTAGTGTATTTCTTGCCAGACTCTTTTCTAGTCATATTTATTTTGTTGCTTTACTTAAAGAAGTTGAATTTCTATTTTGTTGACTGCCCAAAACAGCAATCCCTGCTTGAAGCAAAAGGTTTTATAGAATTTCTTATTTTTATTTTTTTTTAATAGAAGAATTTCTTGTGCCCATTTTGGGGTTATCAAAATGAGAAATAACAATTCAAATAAAAGAGCTTTTTAACCATCATTGAAAAAGCCATTTTAAAACTGTGGCTTGTTCAATCGGCTATGTTTTGCTAAAAAGTTTTCCTTGTGAGGAACTGGGTACGGGTACCTTTTGATAGTTTCATGTGGCTAATTCATCAAGCCTATATACTATGATGACATTTTAATGTATGATTTCCTGTTTAATTATTTCTTGGCCAGCAGATGTATATCTCCAAACAATTTTTCCCCCAAATGAGCGTGTTTTCTGAATATGCCCTTCTTGATTTGCTTACCTAGATGTTTTCCAAATGCTACAAAATTTTTTTAGGTTTTACCTTTAGTTTTTCTATTCCAATTTTTCTGGTTTTTCCATCAAAAATAATGATAATTCTTCCGCTGTATCATCTTCATTCTCTTGACTCCATATTTATCATTTTCTCTTTGGATACTGAGAGATCATCTCCAATTCTTCCTGAACATCACTAATTTAATGTTTCTGAAGTAGTATCAGTTCTACTCTTCATTGTCTTATGTGAATTTTAATCCTGATACTGCATTTTTGGTTTGCTGAAAGTCTTTCTTGCCTTATTTAATCTTAGCTTGTTCTCTTCTTATGGTTTTATGCTCTTTTCATAGAAGCCACAATCTGCAGCACTTTATTGCAAAAGACATACAATTTTCCAAAATTTTCTCATAGCTTCATTATAGATAATTTTCAGAAGTCTGAATCCTGAGGAAGATGTTTTCATTCCCTCATTGTGTGGGTGTAAAGGGGAAAGGAGAGAGTGATTAGTCTTGCTTTTGGAATAAACCTATTTGGGGATTTGACTAGAACAAGGTTATGATCTTCCCAAAGCTCTGTGTTTGCTAACTCTTCTTCCTAGAGTATGTCTTTTGGTGGGGGAAAAAGGATCAATTCCTTTCTCAGGTCTACACATGGATTGCGGTTCCTAGTACAATCAGCCCAGCAGGATTATATCATCTAGAGTCAGGACAGCTGGATAAAAGTGGGATCTTCACGTATCCCTGCAGTTTGGTTCTCTGACACCCTGAACCAATGGATATATAAAAATCTACCAACTGCCAGAGAATTCTTCATGTCTATTCATGTCTAAAATTGGGCTTTACTCATGGGTTTTATAGCTCTCAGTATGTTTAATGTGACAGTGACAATATTTCTTTCCCCTACACCTTTTGCTTAAAATAATTTTTATCGTCTTTTTTGTGACCGGCACTCAGCCAGTGAGCGCACCGGCCATTCCTATATAGGATCCGAACCCGCGGCAGGAGCGTCGCCGCGCTCCCAGCGCCGCACTCTCCCGAGTGCGCCACAGGCTCGGCCCTTAAAATAATTTTTAGAAGTAGTAATCTTGTTATCTCATAAAGCAGTAAGTATGAAGTAGAAGGGAAGGCACTGATTTTGTGGTTGGAGACTTAGTTAACTTTTGCTGTATAACAAACCTCTTCAAAACTCAGCAGTTTAAAACAAAAACCATTTATTAGCTAATGATTTGGTGGACTAGTAATTTGAGCTGGGTTCAGCTGGATAGTTCTAACATCTCATACAGACCTCACTCATGCAATTCGGACAGCTAGTAATAAACGGCCTTCCTCAAATGTCCAGCAGTTGCTTGCTTGGTCACATGTATCTCATCATCTAGCAGGCTAGCTTGGGTTTGTTTACATGGGAGCTGGTTGCAAGGATCCCAAGAGAAAAAGAGAAGGCAAAGGCTAATGTGCATTTTTCTTTTCAAGCCTTTGCATCATATTTGCTATTGTCCCATTGGCCAAAGCAAATCTCATGGCCACGCCCAGAGGCAGTGCAGGAGGGGACTATTTGCAGGCAAGGATAAAAGGAAGGGAAATCATTTTTACAAACAACCTATCACAGAAACCTTATGTTTCTTTCTTTTTCAATTTGAAAATAACATAAGTCTCTTGAAAAACAAAAATATAATAAAGCATATAAAGCAAGAAGTAAAAAATATTCCATCACTTTTCACCTTAATTCTAGTCTCCAGAAATAATCACCATTAAGAATAATTTTTCTGGGCTGGCCAGTTAGCTCAGTTGGTTAGAGAGCAGCCTTATAACACCAAGGTCATGGGTTCAGATACCTGTAATGGCCAGCTGTCAAAAAAGAAAAAGAAAAAAGAATTTTTCTATGCACATTTAAGTATATATGTGAGTTTTTTCATTATTCTACACAAACGGGATTAAACTATATATAATATTCTGCAACATGCCTTTTTAATAATATATCAGGTTTCCTTAATATTTATAGAATTATTTAACCAATACCCTCCTGATGGGCATTTATATTGTTTCTAGTTTTTCCATTATAAAAATGCTGTAATAAACATTTTCACACTAATAAACTTCTGGAAGTTAAGACAATGGATAAGAAAGCCAAAGGTTTTCCTGCCTGAAATTATCAGGCACACACAGCAAGAATGAGCTAGTAATTGCATTTCCATTATCTTTATGATAAGTAGAAAGTCATTTCAGATTACAGAAACAGGTTAACTATAGATATTAGTTTTCCACATTTATTGCAAGTTTCCATCTTTTTTATATCTCCATGGATCTCTAGTGAGAGGCTGCATTAGGAAGACCTAATCAGATATTTTAAAATGGAAGTTGCTGCTAGAATCTTTAAGACTCTTATCAAGAAGCTGTTATTAGAAAGATTATTATTATATAAAAGCATTTGGCAGCAACATCAACTTTGTGACAACTGATAGTTGCTGGGTGCTTCTTTAAAGATAAAATCTTTAGGCGAATTTTCAAGTAAGCATTTGCCTGCAAGTTCTTTTGATTTTCCAAAACTGACAAATTTAATAAATCTCAGTGATACATCCTGTTAAGGGAGAAAACAGAACTATAACCCAGTGTTTTATTTCATGACTATGTAATTTCAGGTGTTCGGTACAAAGGGTTTTAGGGGAAGGGAATTTTGTATGAAGGCTAAATGTGCATAAAAGGTGACCTAAAAGGCTAGAACAAGGCTCTTAACAGTAAGTTATAACATACAAGTATTTTTGATTTACAGCTATGAACAATGTTGGCTAAATTCTATACTATTTTTCTCAAAAGAATTAGAATATCTGCCACTCCTTCTAAAGAATCAGCTAAAAAGATAGCAGTTCCTTTTTCAAAACAGGGATACGTTTTTTAAAAAATTTCCTAAAGAATAAGTCCTAAGATCACCCTTTTTGTAATGAAACACATCACAGAAGCTAATATAAAAACCTCTATAATATAATTAGAGTCTAAAATTAACTAAAGTACTTTATAAAGAGTTTTAGACACATTACTAGTCAGAGCTTGACTCTGATTTTAAACTCTGAATATATCATTTGGTTATTATTACTGCCAGGAGAGATGGGAAATTAATGGTCCATAGAATCAAATTAAATGGGGCTCTGTGAATTACTCCATAAGTTTAATGACCTTATATTTCACTTTTTGCAAATGCACCTATGTTATAAATTGGGTGCTCAGATTCTTTTTTCAAGGCTTCAGAGGAAAGTGGAAGTATGACACTAATCTCTCTTTTTAAAATTCTCAACTCTATCAATAGAAGTCAGGGAGAAACGCAGTGCAAGTGATTCAACCTGATGCTCAGAGATGTTTCAAGTGTAACGTTGAGACGTCAAACTCAGAAAACTTTCAAGTCTCTATAAATCCACCATCTTTACTAAACTGAATTAGCTAAGATCATTGATGTCAACCTACAACTAAAATTCAAGCCCAATGGACACTTTTCAGTCTTCCTATATCAGCCCTTTTTATGGCATTACACTGTTCACCACTTCCTCATCATCATGTAACTGTGTCTTCTCTGTGTTCTTACAATCTCTTTCATTGGCTTCTCTTTCCTTAGACTGGTCCTTAAATGCTAGGTTTTCACAGAGAACATGTATATATATACATATACCCACACGTATAAGTGTACATCAAAAAGTTTGTGGAAACATAGAAGGAAAAGATAATATGAAGATTTCCATGAAATTTTTGAAGACCCTCTGTACACACACACACAAATATATACATATATACATACATATATGCATACAGTAAGTTGTTGTCTGGGCACTCATGTCCATAAATTGTAGAGCTATAATTCAAATTCAAACCTTCTTACCCCTAACCCAATGCTCTCTCTTTTCTACCATATGTAATAACAACTTGGATTTTCTACATTAGTAAAATTCTTTTCTGGGAATTCATTCTGCTTCCCAGGTTTTAGGATGCTGTTGACCTCCAACAAAGCTGTGGTCAGAGGCCAAGAAATAACCCACCTTCTGTGAATAAGGTTTTCAGTCAAGGAACACACTGCTCACTCACACATTCTTGTTTACACAGACAAGACTTATTACAGGGACACCTCTGTTCCAACCTATGCTTCTGTATTCATTTGTATACTAGACAAAACTGTATTTGAGACTTGCAAAGCCCAATCGGTCATTTCCTTATTTAGCACCAGTAACTGTTTTACTCACTAGTATACTCGATTTTTAAATTCATGTGTAGGCTCTGCTGCTGCCATGGTGCCCGTGAAAAAACTTGTGGTGAAGGGAGCAAAAAAAAGAAGTAAGTATTGATGTTCACTCTTGATTGCACCCACCCTGTAGAAGATGGGACCATGGATGCTGCCAATTTTGAGCAGATTCTCTTGGAGAGAGAATCAAAGTGAATGGAAAAGCTGGAAATATTGGTGGAGGGGTTGTAATCATCAAAAGAGCAAGAGCAAGATCACTGTAACTTGAGGTGTCTTCTTCCAAAAGGTATTTGAAATATCTCACGAAAAAAAATACTGGGAGAATAATCTATGTGATAGGTTGTGTGTAGCTGCTAACAGCAAAGAGAGTTACGAATTATGTTACTTCCAGATTAACCAGGATGAAGAAGAGGAGGAAGATGAGGATTAAAACTCATTTATCTGGGCTACTTTGAATGAGTTCTTGAATAAAACTTGGGAACAACAACAACAAAAAAATTTATGGATAGGAGTAGATCTGTAAGTGTGAAAGTGCCAAGGGTATCAGCAGTCCCGGGCTATTAAGGGGTCCTTAATGATACCACTATATCAACTCCTCTGTTTACTGACAAGCAAGCAAAGCTTTTTTTGAATTAGAAAGAAAAAACGGTCAAGGGTGCTTGATTCACTTGAAGGCAGGCACCCTATTTATCTCTGTATCCTACTCCTACCCCTAGCTCAGTGCCTGGAATGGTGCAGGCACACAGAAGGCACTCAGTACACTGTTTCATTTCCAATGATGGTTTATGAAGTTGAAAAGCTTTGAATAATTACTCCTAGTTTGAATTTAGATATGCCAAGTCAAATAAAGCTGTGGAATGGCATCTCCTCCTCCTGTGAACCAGCTCTAAGGCAGGTATAAAAACTGTTACATTTAGACACAGAGCTATTAATTACTTTATTTTCCAATAATACCTTGCTCATAGAAAAACAGAAAAAACAGAAAAATCGCCGAATTTTAAATTTCATGCCCCCCTAGGATTTTGGTGCCTTACACCTCACTTGTCCTGGCAAATTTCTGTGACTATCTTGTAGGTCTGGTGATACCCAAAGGAGCTCTACAAATGTGGATTCCTCTGAGAATCAAGAAGACAAGTACAAGAAGCCAGGGAGCCACTGCCTCCATTCCTAGAGTCAAGCATTGGTCTGGGTTACCTCTAGAGAAGAGGCTATCAGAGCTCCTCTGTGAGTCTGGAGATCCTTATTCCTGTATTGAGGAAAAACTTCTCTGAAGTAGCAGTTCCCAAAGTATTACCCACCTATTAACATAGGCTACTACTTTATCTGTCAAAGTTTTGGTTTTCTCATCTGCAGAACCAAAACAACAGACACTAATGAGGTTGTTTTGAGGATTTAACAAATTCTTCAGGGTTCTTAACACATCCTTTTTATTTTGTCTCTTTATACTCCTCCTGGACTATCTTTAAAACTAACCACAAATACTCTTCCCCTAAAACCAATCCTGATCTAGCTTCCACCAGCAACTTAAAAGAGAAAGACGCTCTCTCTTTGTTCCTAGCCCGACCTGACAATTAAGATCTAAAGACCAGCTTTGAGCTTATAAGACCAGATGGAGCTTTGATAGTTAAAAAAACTATTGAGAAACATTCCAACCTATCTTACTGTTTAATATTTTGCTATAGCATTTATATAGCTGATTTTCTGGATTCTGGGGAAATGGTGGCAGCATAATTTACTCAAATACCTTCAAAGGACAGATAGAACAAGCAGATAACAAAATCAAAAACCCACAGACAATATTTCAGCAAAACTAAGTGGTATGGGCTGAAATATTTACCTCCAAAATTCATATGTTGAAGCTCTAACCCCCAGTAACTCAGAATGTGACTGTATTTGGAGATAAGGCCTTTAAAGAAGTAAAGAAGTTAAAATGAGGGCTTTAGGGTGGGCCCTAATGCAATATGACTTGTGTACTTATGAGAAAAGATTAGGACACCCATAAAAATATCAGGAACGCATGTGCACATGACTATCACGTTAGGACACAGGCAGAAGGCGGCCATCTACAAGCCATCTACAAGCCAAGGTCTCAGAAATAACCAAATCTGCTGCAACTTTGATCTTGGACTTCTAGCCTCCAGAACCGTGAGAAAATTAATTTCTGTTGTTTAAGCCACTCAGCCTGTAGTATTTTGTAATGGCAGCCCTAGCAAACTAATACATTAAGTGATATCCCTCAAATCCCAAAATACAGGTGGATGGAGACAAATCACCAACAGCCAAAAGACCTGCGTGCCATCCGCATCTGTGTAGGAGGAGACAGAGAAGCAAATGGGGACATCTGATGGACCAGTGAAGAAGACGACCCCAAAACAGCCCATACGGATTTACTGGAAATTACAGTGAGCCATTTTAAGAACAAAGATAAAACTGGGAGGAATTCTGCCTGAACCAATAGCCACATATGGCTACTGGACACTGAAATGAGGCTAATCTGAACTGAAATGAATATAAGGGTGAATATTTATTCAGTGTATTTCTAAGACTTAGTATAAAAAAAAGAATGTAAAATATCTCATTAGTAATTTTTCTATATTGAGTACATGTTGAAATAAAATACTTGTGATATACTGGATCAATTAAAATATGTTATTAAAATTATTTTCACTTTTTTCTTTTTATATTCTTAATGAGCTAGAAAATTTTAAATTACATTTATGGCTCTCATTAAATTTCTATTAGCCTATGCTTTTCTAGGCCATGCAATCAAGATAGCTGCTGTACTCTGGTGGCAGTCTACCTCAAATGCAAGTCCAATTCTTTTGAGTGCTAAGCCATATAAAATGAAAGCACGTATCACAAGCTTGTACAAACAGTTTAGGGTATGATCTCTGAAATAACATGTACCTTACTACTACCAGTTTGTAGAAAAAGACTCTAGGAGAAGGAAGAGGTAGGGAAGGAAGAAAGGGCAGGTAAAGGGAAGAAGGGGACAATGGAACAAACCATTAATTTCTCAGTTCTCTCTCTTATTTAGAAACAAGGGCATCCTAAAAATAGGCTTATAAAGAAAGCACTGTAGATGATTTCTTCCTTAATTTGAATTTTGGGAGCATATTTAACAAAAACAATTTCTGTAATTATTTCTTTTTAAGATTATTACACTTCACTTTGGTGTGCTTAGGAGGAGGAAATGCCATTCCATAGTTTGAAATATATATACATTTTTAATGGTCTCCAAGCTTGTTCTGGCTTTGTGTATTTGCTCCTCTGGAGTCAAATAATTGGTGACTTGGAGGCCTCTGCTTTTGCAAAGCACCACAAGTTATGGATATCACTGATGGACACAGCTGTGTTTCTCAAATACATGTCTCAAGATGCTGCCTTATATAATCCCACCAAGTATTCCATTCTGCTTCAACAGTCTTAGTCACCATGGTAACCAGAACCCTGCAAGCACTTAGGCTTTTGATCATTTTCTGACAATATTCAAAGCTTTTTCTAACATTATTCTCACTTCATTACTACTGTAACTATATGCAAGAGCTATAAAAAGCAAAATGCCATTCATTCTATCCATTTCTTACTCTCTAGACTATGTTTTCTTACACAGTGAATAGAAAGAAGAGCTAATTTATTATGCACATATTATAAGAAGGTATTTTTAGTCAAGGAAAATAATCTATTAAGATATGCACAGCTGGGAAAATGAAAGGCTCTGACAACTTAGATGAATAGCTAAACATAAGGTAGAAAGACACCTCCAAGACTAAAAAGAGAACTTATTATACTCCAAATGAGACATTATACAGAAAATCTGAAACCTTTCATGCACTGAAATGCACTTTTCACTCTGCTTATGAAGAGTTAACAAGTCCACATAAGGGCCGACCCTGTGGCGCACTCGGGAGAGTGAGGCGCTGGGAGCGTGGCAGTGCTCCCGCCGCGGGTTCGGATCCTATATAGGAATGGCCGGTTCGCTCGCTGGCTGAGCGCGGTGCGGCCGGTCACAAAAAAGACAAAAAAAAAAAAAAAAAAACAAGTCCACATAAAAGGGAACACAAGGGGGTTTCTGATGTGCTGTGTGTTCTATTTCTTTATACAAGTACAAGTCACATGGGTGTGTTCAGTTTGTAAAAAATACACTTATAGTATGTGCACTTTCCCACAAGTATATTATACTTCAATAATAAGTTTAATGTTCAGTTCATGAACTGAAGAAAGAGAAAACACAAGGAAAGCTAGCAAAAAGACAAGCACTAAGAGTGAAAGGAATGTCTAGGGAAGGGCCCAACGTTAAAAGCTGACACTATTCCAGCTGGATCCCACTTCGCCCCAATTCCCCAAGCTCCAACGCTGGTCCAGACTACTACCAATGTATTTCTTATTCTCTACAATCGAAAAACCTTCTCTTAATTATTCCTAAAGAAATCCTGTCTATTTCAAAAGAAATGCTCAAAAACTATACAAGCAGTTTTCAAAGAGTTCATGGAAAGATTCATATTATCTTTTAATTCTATTTTTCCGTGAACTTTTTGAAATACCCTCATATCGATGCTTGAAAGCACAGAGGTGTTTAATTCACATAATTCAAAGATCTTCTATGGAGAGGGATTGGGGAGAGCAGAGCAGTGTTGAGAATGCCACACACACATCTAACCCGATACCATGGGCAACTCTAACAAAGACCCACATAACTGATAAAGAGAGCCCTTTCTAATCATTTTCCAATCAAGGTCTGATACTGGACAAAAAACACTTTCATTTATATAAACAAACAGAAAATACGTTCACACACAGCAGACACTGAGAGAAAACCAGCCCCTCTGAAGAAAGGGCCCAAGTTGGGCATTAAGAGCTAATTGTTCCCACTGAGGGTTATGGTATACGGAAGACAAATTTAACCCAGAATTTTTGATAAAACAAGATCACAGAATAAATAGTTTTTATAATTTTCTTTTTTTTCATTTAATCATATATTATGGGAATCTTTTCATTTATATCTCCAGCAAAATTGTTTTAATAGTTCTATATGAAAATATAGTTCTAGATATATAGATACCGAATAACATAGAACTATTAAAATATACCTTTTGAAATAAAAAGAAAAAGGAAGAGAGCCAAAGTACTAATCTCTCAGTAAACACAGACCTGTGCTGTCCCATATGCTAGCCACTACCACATCCCTCTTACCCAAAAACCCATAAGCATTCAGAGGACATATACTTTACTCACCACAGACTTATTTCTTGTAGAAATAATTAAGCCTTATTTAAACCGAAGAGGGTCATTCATACAGAACACTGAAAATAAATCCCTGGAGGATTTGCTTACCTACTCTTCCAGGTGACAGATCGAAATTTATTATTAGTAGTACTGTCAAGTTTTAAAATAGCACTTTAGAAAGATACTCCTCCACATGTGGAAGGCACCCAGTAATACTAGGAAGGCCAATACTGCTTTCCAGGTAGGGTTTTACGATATCTGCAAGTTATACATATGTACTGACAGTCTTACTGACTTAATGAAGAAGTTAAATTTCAAATTGACAAGACCTGTGTCTTCATCTATTGAACATTTCAGAAAATAAGACTCAAATGGATCAATTCCTGAACCAGATATACTTTTAAATGCTCAAGAACTAAATTGAAATAGGTATCTCAAGCACATTATAATATATTTCTCCAACAATAAATAGTCCTAGAGGTTACATCTCACACAATTTCTTCATGTATTAAGGGTTTTCCATTATTTCCACAGACAGAATTTCACCCTACAATTTCTTTAAATAAAACATTTCATTTTTAGGTAACAAGTGTTTTTGGTATTATATACTGTTATCACGTGGCAAAGGATAAAGATGTACCTGAAAGTGATTTAAAAACTGTGAAATGATATGTGTAAATGTGTTCCATTATTGTTACTGTTGTAAAGAGTGATTTTATTTGGAGGGTTTCTAGCAGGAGACTACTTGAGCTTCATGATTTATTTATGATTCAGAATCAGATTAGAAAAGTAATTCCTTACTAAGAAAAAAAAATGCCACTGCCAAAATCAATATGCTTCTCAGACATACTCAGTGAAAAAAATTCATTTCCATTTACAAACACATCAACTTTTCTAGTGTATGTCTTTTTTGTTTTGTTTTGTTTAAACAGCAGGTACCTTTTAATTTTTGTCTTAAGAAGGAACCAGTTAGTGTATGTCTTATTTGAATATATAGAGCAGCTAGTAAACTTTGGGACAAATACACCACACCTGGGAGGGGGGCTTTGGTTTTTTTTTATGTAACATAGCAAAAAACACTGATAAGAAATGACAAGATAAAATATGTCTAGGATGTGGTAAACAAATTTTTTTATCTTCAAAAACGTATTTATTATTAACATATTCATTATTACAAATCATTATTTTTCTTTATGTCCTTTACCTGATCTATCACTCCCCAAATCCCCCTCCCTCCCTCCTCGCCATCTCTAGTATCCTTAGGTATGTTCTCTCCTTTTGAAAGTTCAACGTATTGTTGTGGTTCATCCTTCCATCTGTCCGTCCTTCCTTCCTTCCGTCCTTCCTTCCTTCCTTCCTTCCTTCCTCCCTTCTTTCCTTCCTCCCTCCCTCCCTCCCTTCTTTTCTCCTTTCCTCCCTTCCTTGAGGTAAACAAATTTGAGACATTCTCTGAAAACACTGAGAAAAAGAACAGAGATGAAAATCAAAAGAGAGAATATGGTTACAAGGCATTTTGATTGGATAGTAAATCTAAGCATTACTAGTATAAACAAGGAAGAAGCAAAAAAATGAAACATGGAATAATAAAAACAGTTGAAAAAATACTTTTTCTGATTTAAAAAACAACAGCAAATTCCTAAGACCTCACACTGTACACAAAAATTAACTCAAAATGGATCACAGACCTAAATATAAGAGCTAAAACTATAAAACTCTTAGAAGAAAACATAAGAGTAAATCTTTGTGACCTCAGGTTAGGCAATGATTTCTTAGATACAAAACCAAAATTACAAGCAATGAAAGAGAAGAATGACAAGCTGAACTTTACTAAAATTAAAATTTGTGTGCTTCAAAGGATAACATTAAGAAAGTGAAAAGACAACTCACAGAATGGGAGAGTATATACTTTCAAATCATACATCTTACAAGGAACTCATATCCAGAATATACAAAGAACAATGACAGCTTAATAATAAAAGGTAAATAATCCAATTTTTTAAATGGTCAATGGATTAGAATAGACATTTTCCCAAAGAACAAACACAAATGGCACACATGAAAAGATGCTCAACATTAGGGAAATGCAAATCGAAACCACAGAGATACTACTTTACACATAGTAGGATGTTTATACTCAAAAAGACAGAAAATAGGTAAGTGTTGGTGGGGATGTGGAGAAACTGGAACTCTCATACATCGATGGTGGTGAAGCCACTTTGGAAAACAGTTTGGCAGTTCCTCAAAAGGTTAAACACAGAATTACCATATGACCCAGCAATTCCACTCCTTGTTATACAGCCAAGAGAACCGAAAACCTATATCCACACAAGAATTTGTACACAAATGTTTATGGCAGTATTATTCATAATAGCCAAAAAATACAAAACAACTCAAGTGTCTATAAACTGAAGACTGCATAAGCAAAATGTGGCAAATCCTTAGAATGGAATATTAATCAATAATAAAAGGAGTGAAGTACCAATACATGCTTGAACATAGATGAACCTCAAAGACATTATGTTAAATGAAAGAAGCCAGTCACAAAAGACCATATATTATTATATTAATCCACTTATATGAAATGTCCAAAATAGATAAATCCACAGAAACAGAAAGTAGACTAGTGGCTGCCAGGGGTTAAAGTTTGGGAGAATGGAGAGTCACCGCTAATAGGTATCAAATTTCTTTGGGGGGTGATTAAAATGTTCTAAAATTAGACTGTGGAGATAGTTGTACAACTCTGTAAACATACTAAACCATTCAATTGTAAACTTTGAATGGTTGAATGTTATCGTATGTAAGTATAGCTCCATAAAGCTGTTTCAAAAAGAAGGGGTCAGAGCTATTATAACAATCTTAATGCTTTAAGTTTGAGAGGCCGTGTACCACAAGTTACAATGGATTTTCATGCAAGCTTTTAAATGCCTTCCCACTCTCTAAATCCAATAGCCCTTTAGCTTTTTATTTGCCTTAATTTCAACAGACACACAGAGATATGAGGGAAATAGGCTCAAAAGATAGGCTAAATCTGAGGCTAGCAGCGAGCAGAAGGTTGTCTTAGGTTTTGTTTTTTTACAATTTCCTCACAGAGTATTTGAGAGCAGGGACTGTTTGTTTTATCTCTGAATTTTCTGTACCCAACACAGAACGTGGTACATACTGAGTGCCACTGAAATGTTGAATAAATAAAATCTATCTGGCTAACAATGGGCGACAAAGAAAAAAAAATCTAAGCATGCAAATTTAAAAGATTTAAAACATTCTCGGAAAACAAAAGACTTAAAATTTAGGCATACCAAGCAAAATTTCTGAACTATAATAGTGAAAAAAAATATTCTTTAAAAAGATGCAATTAATCTATAAAGCAAAAGAAAAAGCTCATCTCAAACATTTCTTCTGTAGCACAAAGCAGGAAGCAGCAGAGTATAGGAGTCTTTGGAATTCTTCATTAACAAACATTCACAAGACACGGGCTTAAATACTAGAGGAAACAGTGACATACAAGGTCCTGCTCTTAAGGACTTTTCATTTTAATGTAGAAGAGTCATAATAAGCAAATAAAATAATTTGATACAAAAATGTATTATGAAGAAAATTAAATGAATACAAGGATAAATGAATGATTGAAAGGATGGTCATGGAAAAGTCATTTGATAACCTTGTATTACTTTTATAACTGTAAAATTTTCAAAAGGTAAATTAACTGGGGATATATAATACAATTACAAACTTAAGAGAAAGAGATTGCATGTTAACCCAGAAATAAACTGCAAATTAAAATAACTCACCATCTTTACAATCATTCACTCCTATATAAATTTTCAAAAATAAAATGTTTCCCCTAAGTATTTTCACCATAGCATGAATTTGTGTATGACTGGAACTAAGCTAATGAAGCTTTAGGTCTGAAGTAAGTGAATATCCTAAGAATCCCAAGAATTTTAGGTCTGAAGTAAGTGAATATCCTAAGAATCCCAAGAATGAAATATGCCATTTAAATAAAACAAAATGGTGCAAAATTATTTACCACACACAAGAATACCCAATCAAAGACATATTTTGACAAACACACACATGGCTTCGGCCAACAGTCTGCTCAGGGCACATGCAACTAAAGTAAAAATAACACTGTCTAGAACACTCCACATTACTTTAGTCAACAGATATTTTATCCTAAAAAAAGAAAGAAAGAATAAAAGAAACAAGAAAGTAAACAAATGCACAAAAATGCAACAGGAGGCTCAACATTCAACTGCATATGCATTCCTAGGCTCCTTGGACGTCAACACCCTAACGTGTAAAGTCAGATGTAAATCTAATACGGTGTGAGTAATATACTAAAAACCATCCAAGAAAATACCTCTTCTCAACTTGAGTAAAACGATGTACGTTATCCTACTTTCCTATTGTTTTTTCACCCCAGAATACTCAAAGAAAAAAATCATCATTACTTCTAGTACAAATATTTATATAACATTCCACCATAACTTTCAGAAACTTACCACACATCAGCCAGAAAAAAAATGCAGAACTAGAAAAAAGCTTAAAGCATTGAGAGTCGACTAACCTTAACCCATTGAATAGTTGCTTAGATTTATCCAGAAGATAACAAAAATCTGTAACTGTTTTTCTTTCTCCCTGTGGGATATCATCTTCAGCACCTCCAGAGGACATGATTTCTTTAAGAGCAAATTCAGTCCTGTAAAAAATACATATGTTCATTTACCCAGTAGGCAAAAATAAAAAGAGAAACAGACCTTAGATATATCATCTGATAGCATTTTGTCCCCAAGATACAGAATTCTTCTGATTACAATTAAATCATCAAAATAATTTAAGTGTAAAATAGTGTGGGAAAATAGATAATCTCATAGCACACTGGTGGGCACCTACTCTCCAACCACACACTGAAAAACTTGCAAGTATGTGAACAAATTCTACTCTTATACAGCATAATGTTTCACATGTTATTCCTCCTGCCTATTTTGTTCACCTGGCAATTTTATATTCATAGTTCAAGACACTATCCAAATGACCCATTTTCAGTAAAATCTTTCTTGACACTCTAATCTCTCAATAGTACCTACTTATGATTAAGTCAATAGGGGCTTCTTCAGTCACTCCATAAAAAGTTTTAAAAAATGACAATTATTTGTTTAAAAATTTTTTAATTACAAGAAGTCAAAATACTACCCTGTTACTCAGTAGAATTCTAAATTTACCTAGTGAATAAACAGCAAATATATGACATTTTTCTAATCAATTTCTCTACCTACATTATGCATTCAAACTGGCCATTTAATATATTTTATTCATACATTTTGTCTAATATGTTAAAAATGTGACTGGAAGTTGAATACATTAGGAATACAATAATCAAGCGTCACTAAGAGTATTATCCTATTAAGATTACTTTAAATTTTTATAAGATTAATATTAGAAATATGAAAGTACACTGTAGTCTGGTAATAGGAGACTAGGTAATTTGGACCAACAATCCCACAGAATATAATTTTTTGTTTGACCAATAAGGGGATCGCAACCCTTGGCTTGGTGTGGTTTGCACCACACTCAGCCAGTGAGCGCACCGGCCATCCCTATATAGGATCCAAACCCGCAGCCTCAGAGCTACCAGCACCGCACTTTCCTGAGTGAGCCATGGGGCTGGCCCCCACAGAATATAATTTTTAAAAATTTTTTAATTTTTAAAATTCTGTCATTGCAGTTACCAAGACAATTAAGAATTACAGGGATGGGCTGGCTGGTTAGCTCAGTTGGTTAGAGCACAGCCTTATAATACCAAGGTTGTGGGTTCAGATCCCCGTGCCAACCACCAAAAAAAAAAAAAAATTATAGAGCTAGATCTAGGAGAAGGAAAGCAAAACAGCTGATCTCTTAAAGATATGTGTCTATACCAGAAGGCATATCCGAGGCTGAGGAGATGAGTGGAACTTTTGACAGGCTTGCAGTAATAGGGAAACAAAATGGCAGTTAAGAGCCCACCAAGGAGAAGGGGCCCTGGTAAACTTCCCAGGCTTTCTTTCAGGACCCCAAAGGCCTATATTCTAGAAGTAGATCAGGTCTCACAGGGACTGAAACCTAGATTTAAATTACTGCAAGTACTGACTGAATTACAGTGACCTGTAATTAACTGGCAGCCCCCAGCCATCAGTCAGAAGCAAACTAAAATCTTTCATATATGCTATCTGGCACAAAAATAAAGACGCAGATAAAAAAAACTACCAGGCAAATTACAAAAGAATAAGACAATATGACCAAAAAAAAAAAAATCAAGAGAAACAAAAGAGATCAGAAAGAGACCCACAGAGGATGTAAATAATGGAAGAATCAGATGCAATCTATTATAAGATAACTGTGCTTAGTATGTTTCAGATAAGAAAAAACAAAATGAACTTAGGCAGAGAACTGAAAATTATTTTTTAAAATATTCAACTGGAATTCTAGAATTGAACATTTCAATAACAGAAATGGAGAGCTTAATGTATTAATATTAGCTTTTTTTTTTTTTTTTTTTTTTTTTTGTCGTTTTTTCGTGACCGGCACTCAGCCAGTGAGTGCACTGGTCAGTCCTATATAGGATCCGAACCCGCGGCGGGAGCGTTGCCACGCTCCCACCGCAGCACTCTACCAAGTGCGTCACGGGCTCGGCCCTTAATATTAGCTTAATAGCAAATTAGATGCAGCTCCTAAACTCATCAGAATTAGTTAACTGAAACACTGATCAGAGAAAATATCCAGACTGAAGCATAAAGTGGCAAAAGAAATGGGCCTATAGAAATAAGAGTATAAGAAATATGTGGGACCACCATCAGCAGAACCTTACTAAAGGAAATAGTGTCCTTTGAGCAAAGGAAAATAATTCCAAATGAAAGCTTGGACTTACAGGAAGCAAGGGAAAAGGAAATACACAACTAAACCTAGATGAATATTGACAGTATAAAACAAAGATAAGTGTATTTTACAGTAGAATAGAAACAATGTTAGTCTACTAATTGGAGGGGGAACAAATGGAGTTAAAGTGTGCTAAGGTCCTTGCATTATTCTGAAAGTGATAAAAATACTAGTTTCTATTAAACTTTAACTCAACGAAGTGTGATTTAATCTATAAAGTAACCACTAAAAAAAAGTAAAAAAACTGTATAAATACTAATAAGGTCAAAACAACAGAGTAGTTTTTCTTGTTTTTTGGGTTTTTTTTAAATAAACCAACTGAAAGGAAAGCAGGAACAGAAAAAAGAAAGAATATAGAAAAAAACAAGACAAATAGAAAGCAGAGTATGATGGCAGAATTAAAATACAATTATTTCAGCAGCAGTAAATATTAATGGACCAAGTAACCCAATTTAATGATGAAATCTATGATATCAGATATACGAAAAAGACTGCTACATGAGTAAAGGATTCAAAAAGGTTGAAAGTAAAAGTAAGGAAAATACAACCCTTGAAAACATTGACCAAAAGGGAAGTATATAGCTATGTTATAAGGCAAAACTGATTTTAAGCCCCAAAAAATCAGCAGAAGAATATTTACAGTGATAAAATGTTCAATTCAATATGAATATTTAGCAGTTCCAAAAATTGTATGTACCTAATAACATAGCCTCAAGATATATAAACAAAAATGGATAAAACTAAATGAAGAAACAGACATATCCAGCCCTAATGGGAAATTTTAGAACATATCCCTCAGTAACTGATAAAAGAATCAGAAAAATATGATGTTTTTAAAATCCCTATTGATAAAGTTGACCTGACTAAAATACAGGGAACCATGCATCTAGTGACGGCACAATATGTATTTGTTTTCACATACACAGGGAGCAATTATAAAAACTGATTCCATGCTAGATATAAAACAAGTCCTGATATGTTACAAAGAATTAAAAGCAGAGTATGCTTTCTGACCACAGTGCAACTGAGTGAGAAGTCAATAGCCAAAACATAACTGGAAAAATCCCCATGATTGGAAATTATAAAATACCCATCTAAATAATACATGGATCAAAAAAGAAATCATAATGAAAATTAGAAAATATTCTGAACTGACAGATAATGAAAATTGAAGTTTATGGAGACAAGTAAATCTATGCTTAAGAGAGAAACGCATAGCCTTTGAAGACATACATTAGAAAAGAGATTAGAAAAAGCATAGCCAATAAGAGCAGCCAATTAAACCCAAAGAAAGTAGAGAGAAAGAAATATAGAGAAGAAATTAATTAAATAGAAAACACACATAAAATAGAATCAGCAAAGCTAAAGGTTGTTTCTTTTTTTTTTTTAAAAAAGATGACCGGTAAGGGGATCTCAACCCTTGGCTTGGTGTTGTCAGCACCACGCTCAGCCAGTGAGCAAACCGGCCATCCCTATATAGGATCCGAACCCGTGGCCTTGGTGTTATCAGCACCGCACTCTACCGAGTGAGCCACGAGCCGGCCTAAAGGTTGTTTCTTTGAAAGACTAATAAAACCCTGTCAAGAATGATCTAGAAAAAAAATAGAGAAAAAATAACCAATATCAGAAATGAAGAAGGGGGTATCACTACAGATAATAAAAAGATTGTAAAAGGAATATTGTGAATAACTTGATTGATACCCATGTATTTGAATATTTAGGTAAAATAGACAAATATCAAGAGAAACATGTTTTACTAAACCTGATACAAAAAGAAACAGAAATTTTTTATAGTTCTAGATCTATTAAAGAAATTGACAGCTTAATTGAAAGCCTACCCACGATGAGAACTCCAGGCCCAGATGGCTTCACCAGCAAATTATACAAAACATTTAAAGAAGGGGAAAAAAATGCCAATCTTATACAAAGCCTTACAGAATATAAAAGAAGGAACATTCCTCAACTCATTATGAGACCAACATAACTTTGATACCAAACCCTAACAAGGATATTATGAGAAAGGAAAATTACAGGCCATTCTCTCCAATGAATATAGATGCAAATATACTAAACCAAATGTTAGCAAATCCAACTCAGCAATTACATATAAAAAGGACATGACAAAATTGGGTTTATTTTAGGAATGTAAAGTTGGTTTGATATGGAAAAGCAATCACTGTAATTTACCACATAAGTAGAATGAAGGAGAAAAATCATATAACAATTGCTCAACAGATGCAGAACATGCATTTGGTAAAATTTAACACTAAATCACAATTAAGAAATAAAAAACAATGCAGCAAACTAGGAAAAAGAAAGGGAATTTCCTTAATTTCATAAAAAATATGCATTTTAAAACTACAGCAAAACTCTTACTTTTTGCTGAAATTAAGATAGGAGGTGCTTGGTACACCTGAGATCATGTTTCAGGCCACTCCCCTGGGTCTCAAACCACTCCCCTTGGACTCAGGCTCCACCCCTTAGTCCTAGCCTGTAGCACCCATTTTCAGCACCAGCATGTGGAGACTGAGAACACAGTGGACAGATTTATGTAATCTTGGTGGCCAAGCATCTTCAGTAAAAAAGGAGTTTACTCCTTAAATGACCTTCCACAAGAGGCACTAGAGAGCATGTGGTGGAATGAGCATGCTCTAAAAGAGATCAATTGAGCATGTGCAGGACTAGGCTGCATAACTAGGAACTACCCCCTTAGCTGACTATTAACTAGACAGCATAAATATGCACAGATAGAGAAACTAGAAGTCAAATCCAGGAAGAAGATGGGGCTGTTGCTCACTCTCTTGGGGTCAGGCCCCATTTCGCTTGGGGTGTGTATTTCTTACTTTTTGAATCAAACTTGCCTTCAGCAGGTTGTGCTCACTCTTGAGCCTGCCCAGACTTTGACTGTGAAGTATGTTTCTTTGTATTAAATTTGCTGCGGCTGCTGCTCAGTCTCTGGAAATAGGCCATACTTTTCCTGTGCAGTCTGTATTTCTTATTCTCTATATTAAACCTGTTTTCACTTTCTTCTGTGACTCTGCTCTTGAATTCTTTCCTGTGGCAGAGTCAAGAACATGGTAAGAAGACCAGGTGGGTTGAGGCCCACTCTCGGGCCTCCCCAGATCCTCTCCTCTGGTATCAAAATGTTAATATCTTTCCCCTTGACACTGTGAATGTCTGCTGTCACCAGGACCTCTGGTACAGTGTTGAATAATGAAAAAAGGAAAAAGAAAAAAGAAAGAGTGCAAGGACTAAAAAAAGAAAGATATAAAGCTGTCATTATTTGTAAATCATATAAACATTTCCATAGGAATTTCAAAAGAATCTACATATAAATGATCAGAATTGACCAGTGAGTTTAGTAACATTGCTGGATATAAGGTCAACATATAAAGGTCAACTGCATCTCTATATTCCCAAGAACAAATAATTAGAAAGTAAAACTTTAAAAATACAATTACAATAGCACCAAAAAATATCAAGTAACTAGGAATAAATATAACGAAGATGTGCAAGACCTCATCACAGAAAACTGTAAATCACTGAGAAACAAATTAAAGAAGACATAGAAAATTACAGTTGTGGAATATACTATAAAGCATTTGTACTTCACAGGGCCTGGTTTTCCAAAGTCTTGCAGTTTCAAATATGGACCTTGCAGAGAACTGGAAATTTTCCTCAGGCTACAAGTCTCTGGTGTGAGATAAAGATTTGTGGCACAGCAGGTTGCTGGCTTAAGGACAGACTAGTTACTGATTGTTATGTAAAGATACTGAGAAATTGCTATAAGAAGGAATGTTTGCTAAGATCAAGCTTATGTTAATCAGATCACTTAATTGTCTACTGGAATGTCATCTGGCTTGTTTCACTGAAAGTTACCAGCCTATATTGTTAAACCATAACCCCACCTTTGTTCTCTTCCTGTAACTTCCTGGTCTGGAAAATAAATGCAGGAAGAGAACCCCAATTTGGCGATAATTTCCCAAGGAAGGGATCCCTCTCGCTTGAGGGATCCGGTGGGAGATTAACCACTTTGGGGCCTCTCACTGCTCAGAAAAGATGGGCTTTGAGTAATCCTTTGCATCTCCGTCACCCAAGAGAAGTGGAGTGACAAATCCGTGGGGAGAGAAGCAACACAAAGCAGCATACAGTTATGTTCATTGACTGGAAGCCTCAAAATTATAAAGACACTAATTCTTCCTAAATTGATTTACAGATTCAATGTAATACCAACCAAAATCCCAATAGACTTGCACAAAGGGAAATATCAATTCTATAATTTATATGGAAATGTAAAGAGCTAACAAGAATTAAGATAATCTTGAAAAAGAACAAGGTGAGAGGGCTTATTCCACTAGATGTCAAGACTTTTTTAAAGCTCTAGGACTGAAGACTGGTATTGCTTCAAAGAAAGGAAAACAGACCAACGTGACAGAACAGAGTCCAGAAACAGACCCACATATACATGGACACTTGATTTATATCAAAGGTGGCACTGTAGAGCAATGAGAAAAAAATGATTTTATCAAAAACAAAAAACATGGGCTGGCTGGTTAGCTCACTTGGTTAGAGCATCGTGCTCATAACACCAATGTCCAGGGTTTAGATCCCTGTACTGGCCAGCCACCAAAACCAAACCAAAACAACAACCAACCAAATAAAATCAGTGCTGAGTCAACTGGATATCTAAATTAAAAGAAAAACATCAATCTTGATCTCTACATACACCGTGGACAAAAACTAAATCCAGGTGGACTGTGGATGTAAAGGTAAAAGGTAAAATAAAATAGCTCTTAGATGATAATATGAGAGGCTATCTTCATGATTTGGGGGTAAAGAAAGATTTTTTAAACAGGTCACCAAAAGTACTCACGATGAAGGAAAAATGGTACAACTTTAAAAATGAAAAATTGTGTCTATTAAAGGACATCACTAAGAAAGTGAAAAGGCAAGCCACAGAGTAAAAGAAGATATTTGCAACATATGTATCTGAAAAAAGACTTGTAACCAAAATAAATGAAGCACCCCTATAAATCAGTAAGAAAAAAAAGACCAGAAAACTAAGCAAAAAGGCTTGATTAGTCAGTCACTCACAAAGGAGATATCCAAATGGCCAATAAATACAGAAAAGGGTAACTGAACTTCATGTGTTGTGAGAGAAATGCGAATTAAAGCCAAAGTGAGATACTACTACATATCCACCAGAACATCTCAATATTTAAAAAATGACAATCCTAAGTGTTAGAAGAATGGAACAGGAACAACTAGAAAACTATTTAGCAGAACCTACTAAAACAAACCCTTTGACTCATCAACTAGCTATATACCAACAGATATGCAACCTGTGGACACCAAAAGACATTTATAAGAATCTTCACAGAAGCACAATTCTTAAATCACCAAAACCTATTAGCAAGCAAATATTCAACAATGAAATGGATAAGTGGAATACTACTGTGTAATGAAAATGAACACACTAGACCCACCTGCAACAACATGGATGACCCTAACATAATGTTGGGTGAAAGAAAGCAAACACAAAAGAATACATACCACGTGATTCCAAAATACAAAGTATAAGACAGACAAAACTAAACTATGGTATTTGATAGACTGTTTGGGATAGTGGTTACTTTTATTTATTTTTATTTTTATTTTTTAAAATTTTATTTTGTCGATATACATTGTGGCTGATTATTGCTCCCCATCACCAAAACCTCCCTCCCTCCCCCCCTCCCCCCCAACAATGTCCTTTCTGTTTGCTTGTCGTATCAACTTCAAGTAATTGTGGTTGTTATATCTTCTTCCCCACCCCCCGGTTTTGTGTGTGTGTGTGTGTGTGTGTGTGTGTGAATTTATAGATTAATTTTTAGCTCCCACCAGTAAGTGAGAACATGTGGTATTTCTCTTTCTGTGCCTGACTTGTTTCACTTAACATAATTCTCTCAAGGTCCATCCATGTTGTTGCAAATGGCAGTATTTCATTCGTTTTTATAGCTGAGTAGTATTCCATTGTGTAGATATACCACATTTTCCGTATCCACTCATCTGATGATGGACATTTGGGCTGGTTCCAACTCTTGGCTATTGTAAAGAATGCTGCGATAAACATTGGGGAACAGGTATACCTTCGACTTGATGATTTCCATTCCTCTGGGTATATTCCCAACAGTGGGATAGCTGGGTCGTATGGTAGATCTATCTGCAATTGTTTGAGGAACCTCCATACCATTTTCCATAGAGGCTGCACCATTTTGCAGTCCCACCAACAATGTATGAGATTTCCTTTTTCTCCACAACCTCGCTAGCATTTATCGTTCAGAGTCTTTTGGATTTTAGCCATCCTAACTGGGGTTAGATGGTATCTCAGTGTGGTTTTGATTTGCATTTCCCGGATGCTGAGTGATGTTGAGCATTTTTTCATATGTCTGTTGGCCATTTGTATATCTTCCTTAGAGAAATGCCTACTTAGCTCTTTAGCCCATTTTTTAATTGGGTTGCTTGTTTTTTTCTTGTAAAGTTGTTTGAGTTCCTTATATATTCTGGATATTAATCCTTTGTCAGATGTATATTTTGCAAATATTTTCTCCCACTCTGTTGGTTGTCTTTTAACTCTGTTAATTGTTTCTTTTGCTGTGCAGAAGCTTTTTAGTTTGATATAATCCCATTTGTTTATTTTTCCTTTGGTTGCCCGTGCTTTTGGGGTCATATTCATGAAGTCTGTGTCCAGTCCTATTTCCTGAAGTGTTTCTCCTATGTTTTCTTTAAGAAGTTTTATTGTTTCAGGGTGTATATTTAAATCCTTAATCCATTTTGAGTTGATTTTAGTATATGGTGAGAGGTATGGATCTAGTTTCATTCTCCTGCATATGGATATCCAGTTATGGGATAGTGGTTACTTTTAAAGAATACATAGGAAACAAGTGATAGGAGTGTGAGCAATATTGTATTTCTTGACCTGGAGTCAACATTGTGCAAATTCACTGAGCTACTTATTTATTATTTGTGCATTTTCTAACTGTTATTCTTGTATTAAAAGGCTTGAAAAGAAGAAAGGAAGAGGAAGGAAGAAACCCTTATTTTACTTAGTAATGGCCCCAAAGTGCAAAAGTACTATGCCTAATTTATAAATTAAACTTCATCATAGATATGTATGTATAAGAAAAAAATAGTATATATAGAGTTTGGTAGTATCTGTGGTTTCAGGCATCCATGGGGGTCTGGGAACTTATCCCCTGAGGATAAAGGATTATTGTACTTCTCTCCCAACAATAATTTTAATGAGATTAACATAACCTTGACACCAAAACCATAGAAGGGCTAAACAAAAAAAAAGCAAAATTATAAGCCAAAATCCTATTATATAAACAGTTCTTATATCCTCCAATGTTTATAAATTATCATCTGATAATTTTAACATAATCTTAGCATAAGGAACCAAATACAATCTCATTGGTTTACTAAAAAATAAATGGCAAATTAAAACTTAATGAAATTTTGGCTGGCCAGTTAGCTCACTTGGTTAGAGTGTGGTGCTAATAACACCAAGGTCAAGGGTTCAGATCCCCGTAACAGCCAAGCACACACACACACACAAAAAAAAGACAATGAAATTTTATATAAATAAATCATACATTATTTGGGAAAAACATATGGAAACATATAAACAAGGTCAGTTTGATAGACATTTATGGGAATACCACATGGGTAAGAATAAAAGTAGAGACCCCCCCAAAGGGGGGGGACATATATGGTTGTGGGTTGAATTGTGTCCCCCCAAAAGATATGCTGAAGTCCTAATCCCTGGTACCTGTAAATGTGACCTGTGGAAAGAGGGTCTTTGCAAATATAATCAAGATGTAAGTTAAGACAAGGTCATACTGGAGCAGAGTGGGCCCTTAATCCAATGTGACTGCTGTCCTTATAAGAGAAGAGACAGAGACAAAGAGAGGAGAATGCCATCTGAAGACACAGACACAGAAGGAATACAGCCATGTGAAGATGGAGGCAGAGATTACAATTATGCAGCTGCAAGCCAAGGAATGCCAAGGATTGCTGGCAACCATCAGAAGCTAGGAGAGAGGCATGGGACACATTCTCTTTCTGGGCCTCTAAGGAGCCAACTCTGCAACACCTTAATTTTGGACTCTGGCCTCCTGAGCTGTAAGAGCATAAATTTCTGTTGTTTTAAGCCATCCAGTTTGTCATTTCTCATTTTGGCTTTAATTTGCATTTGTGATGACTAATGAAGTTCAATACCCTTTCATTTGTTACGGCAGGCCTAGGAAACTAATCACAGATACATACTACAATGACAGAGTCCTTACACAGATTACAAAATAGGCAAACAAGCAAAACAGCAATGAGTGGGGACAACTGCTCAAAGAATTATTCTGCTTGATACAGAACATTAGGCAAATTATTAACCCTCCCTGACAATTTCTTTTTATAGGAAGTCTTTTGTCAAAGCAACAAGAGAAACTGCCACTGTGGATTTAATACTGCGTAAGTGGTTGGCAATATGAAAGTTTGAAAGAAATGTTGAGAGGAAATGATATGTCTGTATTACATTATATCAGGTAACACAAAGCAGAGTCCCTAACAGCAGTAGGAAGAGTACTGGACTAAGAGAGAAGCCCGAGTACTCCTATTCCTAACACTTACTAGTTATGTGATCATAAACTAAAAAACTTTCACTAACACTTTGAGCTGCAGGTTTTTAATCCACAAAACCAAGCAATTTACACTTGCCCTGCCTGCCACAGATAACTGTTGTGAAGATAAAAATGAGATTATTAGGTGTTAAAGTTTAAAAACACTACATGATGTCTAATAGCACCATCATTATTAATATGCAGTTGGTGATGTTCCAAAAAGATAAGGAATAACATTGATTAGACTCAAAAGGGTGAAAAAAGAATGAAGAACATCGGAAATGAAATAGGAATAGAATAAAAAATGTATTCTGACAAAGAAGAGAAGGCATTCATAGTAGTCACATGCTAAGCAAGAGATCACTTTCTTATGAGCTCAGATTTTTAAAAAGACATGTAAAGAGATGGAATGGCTGTATAATTATGCATGAATATAAAACAGTATCACATATGTGTTTTCTCAGCTTTAAAAGTGGAATATTAATAAGATCTACCTCATAAAGGCTGTTGGACAATAAAATGAGCTAAGGGATATGAAACTGCCCTGTAAATTACAATGTACTCCAAAATTGTTATAAATCACTCAGAAACAGCATAGCGCTGGCTGGTCAGCTCAGTTGGTTACAGCATGGTGCTGATAACACCAAGGTCCAGGGTTCCATCCCTGTAATGGCCAGCCGCCAAAAACAAAAACAAAAAACAGCAAAACCTGAAAAACACCAGGTAGAAAAAATGTTGAGTATGCATACGGGGTGGGGGGAGGCGGGGGGAGTGACGATGATGCTTCTGCCATATTCAGTGTAAAAGGAACAAGAAGCTGCTGTTGGTGCAGATGGTATTCCTATAATATGAACAAACGACAGAGCTCCAAAAGCTAGTCCTTACCAGAGTCTAAAGCATCTTCGTGTACTAAGAACAGCATAAAATTATCATGTATTGTGCACTAATTATTTTATTATTACTTTTTTTATAAATAAAAACGAAATATATTGCTTACAGTTTCTAAGACTGGGAAGTCCCAAGTCCATCTGGTGGTGGCCACAGTGACCCGGGGGTCTCACATTGCAAGATGGTGGAAGCACAGAGAGCAGAGACTTTCCTCTTCTTTTAAAGCCCTCAAAGCCATGCCCCTGACCATCATTTTTTTTTTTTTCTACAAATCACTTTCTGAAAGCAATTTTTCTGGCCTATTCCAACATGTTTATGAAGTTAAATTGCATGTTGTAATAATAATTGGAAGAGAAATGCATAGGTAACAAACTTCACTGATTAATGTATTAAGAAACTGAATAACACCATGAGGACAAAAGAGTTTAAGAAAAAGAAGCCAAAGGAGTTAGGGCACGGAGCAGCACTGATATTCAGACAGAAGGCAATTTGTACAATACTGTCCAGGAGTCTATAACAATATCATTTTGCCTACCAAATGTGTAAAAAGAGATGTGTTCATATAACACACAAACATGCAAATTCCAGTACTAATTCAACTGAGACACAGCAAGGCCTAACAGAAAGCACTGCAGTGAAAGGAAAAAAGCCAGGAAAAAAAGAGAGCACACAGTTGGGCAAAACAGAGGGCAGAGCGAGTGCTGGCTAATCACAGTGGATATGGATTCCACCCTGTGCATTCTGCATTTTCTCTAGTTCAGCCACACCAGGACACTGCTACAATTTGTCCAGACTGACTGAGGGAACTGAGTTGTCACTAGCTGTGGTATTCAGGGGAAAGAAACAAATTACTTTCCCTACTTAGGGCACACAGATGTGCTTATATCTGTTTCAATGCCAGTGGCAGAAAGGAAAACTAAAGAAGGCAAGAGACAAAGGGTAGTAAAGAAGAGATTCTTATTACTGGGAAAATACGTTAAAATTTTCTTCTCTTGCCCAACTAACTGTATTAAGGATATCATTCTGATGTATGAAAACAACAAAAAATCAAAGAAAACTGTGTTTAATAATTGAGAGCATAAATGAAGGAATAAAATAGAAAAAATGAAAAATGCAGAAAACAGCTTTTGAAATTTTATTCCTATCACTTTTTAAAACTTTTTTTCACACATATCATAAAATTTACCTTCTTAACAATTTTTAAGTGCAGCTCAGTAGTATTAAATACATTCATAATGTGCAACCATCACAATTTATCTCCATAACTCTTTTCATCTTGTAAAACTGAAATTCTATACCCAATTATATACTCAATGAAATTCATTGACTAAATCTCCATTTCCCCCTCCCCCCACCCTCTGGCAACCACCAGCCTACTTTCTGCCTCTATGATCTTTACTACTCTAAATACCTCATATAAGTAGAATTGGATAGTATTTGTCTTTTTGTGACTGGCTTATTTCACTTAGTATAATGTCCTCAAGGTTCATCCACGGTGTAGCATATGTCAGTAATTCCTTCCTTTTTAAGGCTCAATAATATTCCATTATATGTATATACCATATTTTGCTCACCCATTCACCTCTGGATGGACACTTGGGTTGCTTCATGTTTTAGCTACTGCAAATACTGCTGCTATGAACATGGGTACACAAATATCTCTTCAAGACCCTGCTTTCAATTCTTTTGGGTATATACCTAGAAGTGGAATTGCTGGACCATATGGTAATTCCATTTGTAATTTTTTAAGGAACCACCACACTGTTTTCCACAGTGGCTATACCATCTTATATTCCTACCACCAATACGCCAGAGTTCCAACTTCTCTATAACCTCACTAAAACTTGTTATTTTCTGTTTTTTTGTTTTGTTTTGTTTTGGTTTGGTTTTTAATAATAGCCATCTGAAAGGGTGTGAAGTGGAAGCTCATCGTAGTTTTGATTTGCGTTTCCCTAGTGATGAGTGATGCTGAGCGTCTTCTCATGTGCTTATTGGCCACTTTTATATCTTTGGAGAAATGTCTATCACACCAGTTTATTTTATGCAGCAACAAGACATTTATACAATAGCATTTAAAAAAATAAACGTAATGTAAATCAAATGAAGATTATAGGATTTTAAAACTCTGGAAGTTTTTCCCCCTTTATGAATAGTCAAATAGCTTTATATTTCCCAGATTACAGGCTTCTATTCTTCCAAATGTTCTCAATTTCCTGGACTCTTATAAAATGTGCCCTAATTCTCACTTTTTTTTTCAGGATAAATAGTTATTACTTCTTGCAGTGGCAAAGAATAGATGGAATGTCTTAAAATTCCAGGCTTGGGTTATGCTGGTCCCCAGGTTCAAACCAAAGCACATACTACAGTGTGTCCACTATGATCTGATTTAAACACAAACCTGATAAAATCTAGACTCTCTAATACAGATGGAAAGCTAAGGTCCAGTTAATAAGTTAGTCATCTAAAAAAAAAAAAAAAAAAATATATATATATATATATATATATATATAAGCAAGACATGTGCAAGGACTATTTACAAAGCTAACAGGACAGGAAACACAAAAACACACAAAATGAAAGAAAGCATCAAAAATATGAGCCCTGGATACTGACTGAGGAAATGTGACATGAAACAGCCTATTGTTAACAATTCATAAAAACTGTCTCCAAGTAGAGAACTCACAGAAGCAGCAGTCAAATATAATGTAGTTCAATTTAAATAACCATTTATTCATAATGAGACAGAATAGGGCTAGGCCTGTGAACCAAACTGACTCCATTTTCCCTGCAGAGGACAGTTACTTTTCCACTCCTCAGTCATGAGACCCCCAGGGCACGTGACTACCCCATGGACTGCCCTGATAAACTGAGATAAGAGAGGAACAGATATTCACTGAGTTGCAAAACCCTTCCCCAAGGCTTGTTTTCTGTAATTGCAAAAATTAAGTTACAGATTAACCTTAAGACCCTTTTCAGAGCTCCCACATGTACACAAAGCTTCAAGGTGACCACTACAATGACCCTCCTGGGATGCTGATAATGAACACCACTATCATCTTGAACCTACTGAGCAGGCGCAAGGACCAAAGCCCTAACAGCATGTGCCCATGACATAACCAGGAAGAACAGAATGGACCAGAGGCACAGGATGACAATGTTGGCCTGCACCCCTTAACTCTTTTCCTTATAAAGGACCCTGAACAGCTGTCCTTGGAGGGGCTAACTTTCCTGTAGCTACCCACCTTACGCATAAGTCTATCTCCTCTTTTAACAAAGTTAAAACAAAGTTTAAAAAGGAAATAGACTTATTTTATCTTTGCTTTACTGCTGGGTGCATTATTAATTTTATGACTTTGAGACCCAAGAGCCCAATTTGGTAATAATAACCCAAAAACTCAAGAGGAGCCTCAATCACCAACCAAGACATTACTCCTACTCAGTGTGTAAAGTGTGGGCCACACGGACATCATTCTTAACCACATACAAAAATGACAGCAGTAGCAGCCAAAGGTCAGTGAATAAAGTATAAATACAGACAACATGAAAATCTTTTGGGTGGTCCCCAAAACCAACATCTCAGCATACTGAGAGAAGGCTGTCAGTCATGCAAATGTTAGGTTATACCTAATTTATACTAAGCAAAATAAAAAAACAATAATCTATTAAAACATACTTATGATCCATACTGTGACAATTCTGCTTTCATAAACTGCATGTTTTGACTGCAATAAATTGGAAGCACGTGTCAAATAAAAATTATAGGAGACCATTGTTTTGGACTAAGCTTCTGCACTAGGCCTCAACAGACCAGACTAAAAATCAAAATGGTGGGCCGGCCCGTGGCTCACTTGGGAGAGTGTGGTGCTGATAACACCAAGGCCACGGGTTCGGATCCCATATAGGGATGGCCGTTTCGCTCACTGGGTGAGCGTGGTGCTGACAACACCAAGTCAAGGGTTAAGATCCCCTTACCGGTCATCTTTTAAAAAAAAAAAAAAAAAAATGGAGTCACCCTAGCTAAAGTTCTATGTCACCAAACACACTGTCATCTGACCTTCAGAGATATCAGGAGATAGAGACAGCCAATTTCCCAAACAGGACAGTTAAAATCTTCAATAGGCATGATAAAAAATGAAGTTCCCTCTGCTTCAACCCTTACACAAAGAAGTAACCTGAAGCAACCTGATGCTAACCAATCAGTTATTTTTTCATTGTTCGTCTCCCTGTCCCCAGCTTACAAGGAAAGTAACTTTGAAATGACCAATCTCCTTTTTGTTTTGTTTCTGCCTTCTTAGTGCTTTTTCTATCTATAAAGCCAACAACCTCTTTTGCTCAGCTCATTGGAACTTATTCTATTTTATGGTTGAATTGTTGCCATTTTCTAGAATTGCAAATAAAGCCAGCTGAGATCTTTAAACTAACTTTGTTACAATTTTGTCCTTTTGACATGACAGGTAAGAAAAGAATTAACTTTTCCTCAAAAGAGAAAGAAAAGTTACTATTTCTTTAAGCAGTAACTGATGGGTTACAGTTCTTCTGTTAATATTCCATGGTATGGATATACCACATTTTGTTTATCCATTCATCAGCTGATGAACAGTTTGAATGTTTTCACTTTTTGGCTGTTATGAATAATGCTGCTATGAACATTTGGGTACAAGTTTCTTTATAGACATATGTTTTCATTTTTCTCTATCTTACAGTATAATTTCAGGGTCATATGGTAATTCCGTTTAACCTTTGAGGAACTACCAGACTGTTTTCCAAAGTAACTCCACTATTTTACATATGCAGCAGTGTATGAAATACCCTATTTCTCAGCATCCTCATCAACGCTTGTTATTATCTGTCTTTTTGATTCTAGCCCTCCTAGTGGGTATGAAGCAGTATCACCTGTTGATTTCCCTAATGGCAAAAGATGTTGAGAATGATGTGCGTAATGGCCCTTTGGTCCATCTCCGTTGAAGAAATGTCTACTCGCATCCTTTGCCCATTTTTTGAGTTATTTATCTTTTTATTAGTAAGTTGTAAGAGTACGTTATAAATTCTAAATAAAAGTACCTTACCAGATATGTGATTTGAAAATATATTTTTTCTTTCTGTGGGTCGTCTCCACTTTTTTTTTTTATTTTATTTATTTATTTTTTTTAGGATGACCAGTAAGGGGACCTTAACCCTTGACTTAGTGTTGTCAGCACCACGCTCTTCCAAGTGAGCAAACCAGCCATCCCTATATAGGGATCTGAACCTGTGGCTTTGGTGTTGTCAGCACCACACTCTCCCAAGTGAGCTAACTGGCCATCCCTATATAAGGATTCGAACCCGTGGCCTTGGTGTTATCAGCACCACACTTCTCCCAAGTGGGTGCTGAGCTGTGGGCTGGCCCTGTCTTCACTTTTTTTGAATTGATTATATTTTTATTTTTTATTTTGTCATAGTTAACCTTTATTTTTATCAAAATAATATAGTCATGTACCACATAATGACGTTTCGGTCAATGACAAACCATATATATAACAGTAGTCCCATAAGACTATAATAGAGCTGAAAAATTTATATCACCTAGTGAAGTCATAGTTATATGGTCATAGCGCAATTATTTTTTAAATAAATTTCATGTAGCCTAAGTTTATAGTGTTTATAATAAAGTCTAACAGTAGTGTACAGTAATGTCCTTGGCCTTCACACTCACTCACCACTCACTGACTGACTCACCCAGAGCAACTTCCAGTCCTGCAAGCTCCTTCACAGTAAGTGCTCTTTACAGGTGTACCATTTTTTTTATCTCGTATATAATAATTTTACTGTACCATTTCTATTCGTAGATATGTTTAGATACATATTATATACATATATGTTTAGATACATATGTTTAGATACAATTGTGCTACAATTATCTACAGTATTCAGTACATAACATGCTGTACAGGTTTATAGCCTAGGTGCCATAGGCTATTTCATATAGCCTAGGTGTGTAGCAGGCTATACCATCTAGGTTTGTGTAAGTGCACTGTATGACATTCACACAATGACAAAAAAGCCTAACAATGCATTTCTTAGAACGTATCTCCGTCATTCAGCAACACAACTCTATGTAACCAGTTAAAAATTCAACAGTACCCCAAAACACTTAAATGAAAAGCAGCAGTCCACCGGCTCACCCTTCTCCCCCTACCAGTCCCATACCCCCAGCATCAGCAACTTTAAATTCTTCTGGCTGTTTTGGCTAGTAGCTTCCCCTAGAGTCCTACAGAAGAAGCTTTTCTTGCAATTGCTAGATCCATCTGTTTCTGACCTTACAGATTTTCTGCAATAGCAAATAAGGATTTAGTTCTCTTATAGCTCCCGGAACTCCTCCCCATATCACGAGTTATACGTTATTAGTTATATCATTATTTGGGGTTATATAAATTAATTTTTAAATTATATACCTTTCAGTTAAATCAATAATTAATGCTTAAATTGTGATCTTTTTAATTGCTTCAGGATATGGTGCATAATAGGATATTTAAGAGGGAGAGAAGATCAGCATGTAACTGAGAAGGCTCCTCAGACTTTACTGCAAGTTAGTTGTATTTCTTTTAAATTGTCTCTTTTCTCTTAGTAAATATTTTTTCAGTTAGTAGTTAAATGCCATACTGTTTAATCTACTTACACAGAGAAAGCATCTTCATATAATAATGTCTGTTTTTTAACCTACTTCAATTACTCATTAGTTCAGGAAAACTTCCTCTGTGGATCTGTGCTTGACACTACTATTGTATTGACATGGTGACAAGTATAGAAATTATAAGATGGTGCTTAAGAAATTCTAATTGGCATCCAAATCTATATTCATTAGCAAACATGTTGTGTTGTTGACTTCAAAAAAAGAAAGTTTGGCATTTCATGGAACACAGGGAGAAGGACGTAAGAAACAAAGTAAAGACTGCTTCCCAGTTATTGATCCTCAGCTTTCATGTAACATTCAATTACAAAAACAGGTATTAGACCCTAAAGTTTGTGAAGGGAATTTGTGATCAGCACTTTAAACAAAGCTATAAATTACTTCATGAATTATAGTGATAATAAACAAAATGACATGTGAATTATAAAAGGTACCTTGGTTGTCTACCTCCTACCAAAAAAGCAGCTGAAAATCTGAAATTGCTTATCAAGAGAGAAATTATCAAGAAAGGAAATCATCTCTCCTTGGATCCCTAGTCACTTGCAGCTGAGGGAAGGAAGAAACTGGCAGAGAGCAGGAGCTCTCAAGCACCAAAAACTATGCCAGGCAATTTTACATACTTACTTCATCTTCACGCCCTTATAAGGTAGGCATTGTAACCAGAATTAGAGATGAAAAAACAGGCTCAGATAATTATTTGTCCAGAGTTACACAAAGCCACGCTTTTCTTCCCAAGGCACTCTTAAGATCAATAGCCCTAAATAAGAGTGCAAAGGTTACAGAACAGGGTTGTCTGATCCCGTTAACCCAATGTTCAAATCCCACGGGCCCTACCTCTCCTCTCCCTTAAAACATAGTAGTGTTTTTTACGATTATAAGTAAAAGTACCTCCCCCAGTAACTGGAAATCACTCTTTGGAAAAAAAATTGTAACACCCAAAACAATCTCTAAAACAATGTTTTTAAAAAATGAATTTTGGTTATCAAATCTACCTCTCAAGGAATGATTCTAATTACTGGATATTTGACTTCGGGCATGTTATTTAACTTTTCTTAGCTTTGGGATTTCTTTAGCTGCAAAATGGAGATTATACTATTTACCCCTCATATAGCCATTATGAAGATTCAAATTAGATAATATTCATAACATTATGGTATGACAGTGCTCATAAATAGTCAATAAAAGGTAGAAAACATTAAAACTGGTAATTTATACCACGAGTTACAAATCAGTGTTAGTTTATTCATTCATCAAATATTGAGCGCCTTCTATGTGCCAGATCTTTTCCTAGGTTGCTGGAATACAGCAGAAAACAAAACACGCAAAATCCCTGCTTTCAGAGTGTACTTTCTAGTAGAAAGACAAAAATAAAATAAAATAAATATAATATCCAAGTGGTAAGAAGTACCATGAAGAAAATACAGCAGGAAGAGAGAGAGTGACTGAGGCAATGTTTTAGTTGCAGTAGGAGAGGTAACCTGTGAGGAGTTACGTGTGAGTGGAGACCTGGATGAATGGAAGGAGAGCCAAGTGAAGATCGGGAGAATCGGGTTCCAGGCAGAGGGGCGAGCGCAAAGGTGCTGAGGCAGGTATATACTTGTGGTAAGGAACAACAAGAGATTCTGTCTGTAAATACGACACTAACAAAACCCAGTTCCTTATAAATAATTTAATACAAACAGGGTTCATGGCTGCTGCTTTCTTGAGCGCTAAGTAAAAGAGGCAGAGTAGAGACTAAAACCTAGACAGTCATTCTCCAGGCCCAGCTTCCTGGAGTGGGGCTGGACCAGCCTTTCTCTGACTGACCATCCAAAGGGGGCACTTTGGTCCACCTAGAGGGGCTGCCTTTTCCTAATTTGCACAAAGGTACCATATAGGCCACCTACAGTCCCTTCAGGATTTCCCTCTCAGTAGAATTTATTATGTCTACAATCATCAAAGCTGTATTAAAAGGCCTGTCCATGGAGAAATGAGAATACACTAACTCATTAAACTAGATTCCATAATGACATTCACTAAAAGGGGGTTATAGTATGAGATAATCACAACTTTCATTGTTCTTTATCTCAACACTGATAAATTTTAAAAAATCTAATAAGTTAATATAAGGCCATGTGATATACACTGGATTTGGATTCTGAAGACCCAAATACAAGTCACAATTGTGCTGTTTCCCCCAAAGTCACACAGCTTACAGATTAATGTAACTTCAGTTTCCTCATTTGTAAAGTGAGTATAATGAACACTACCCTATCTTACCAGACAACTGTGATAAATTCTACTCAAATGGAACCATTTTTTCTTACTAGAATATTATGTAAAAAAGTATAAAAACAAATGTAATTATATTATAATAAAAGCAAGCAATGTTTTTATTAAGGAAAAATACCTTTTGAATATCAATAGACTTTAAAGGTTAAAAAATCAAATAACAATATTAGGCTTCCACATTTAAAAAAGTTCATTGCTGCTAAGGAGTTCCATCTGTTCCCGCTGCTTATGCCAGGCATAAGCACATAAAAGGTTAAAAAGTGCCATGTAAAATTATGACTTTATTTAGGTTTTGTCTTCTGCTTCTTTCATGTTGTATTGTAAGCATGCATCATGTTCTTTATGATTCACTTATAACACTATTTTGTTGATTTCTTTTTTAAAATTTGGAATAAAATCATTTGTAATAAAAATGATAATCATTTATTGTTAAAAAATAAAATAAAATAAAATAAAAAAATAAAGGCAGAGAATAGAACAGTGGTTACCAAAGACTGAGAGGGAAAGGCAGGAGGAAGGAAAAGAGGGAGAGACTGGCTAATGGGTACAAAATTACAATTAGGTAGAAGGAAAAAGTTCTGATATTCTATTGTAGGGTAGGGTGATTATGGTCAACAGTTAAGTTTTATACATTATGTAACAGCTAGAGGAGAGGTTTTTGAATGTTTTTGCCACAAAGAAATGATAAATGCATGAGGTGATTGATACATTAACTACCCTGACCCTATTACTATACAACATATACATGTATGGAAATATCAGATTGTAGCCCATAAGTATGTACATTATAATGTGTAAATGAAAAAATTTTTTTAAATGTTCAAAAAAAAAATAAAGTGCCATGATGATGATGATATCATAAAAACAAAGCAAGACTGCTGACTGAGGATTTGTCACAAGAGGACCAAGTCAAATTGATCAAATCCTCTTCTCCCAGATGTTGATCAAGTCTCATTCTTCTGTCGAGCCTCTACTCCTGGCACACTTAAGGCCTGTCCTTAGACAAGGAGGCAGTAATTTTTTAGCCAATTTAAAAGTTATTTTACTGATGCAACCTCCATAAAACTCTTCTTGGGCCGAGCCCGTGGCGCACTTGGTAGAGTGCTGCGCTGGGAGCGCGGCAACGCTCCCGCCGCGGGTTCGGATCCTATATAAGAATGACTGGTGCACTCACTGGCTGAGTGCCGGTCACGAAAAAACGCCAAAAAAAAAAAAAAAAAAAAAAACTCTTCTTGATCACCCCTGCCAAAAACAACTTGTTTATCTCTGAACTCTGAAGTCATTTTACTCATACAGCTCAGTTGCCTTATATCATAGGTATTTGTGTACATTCATTAGCTCCTAACTTGAAAGCAGGAGCTGTGTGAAATAACTTCTTCCAAGCATCTTGTTCCTAGAGAACTTCAAAATACCAACTAATCAAAGGCAGCGAAAAAAGTTTACATGTGTCTGCTATACGGCAGGCACTGTTCTAGGTGCTGAAGAGTGACTGAATGTGTGTGGGTGTGTGTGGGTGTGAATTTAAGACACCAAAGGTGTCAGAACTAAGGAAAAGTGACTGTGGCAGGAACTTACTTGAGAATCTCCAGGAGTGGGAAAGGTTCATCACCTGAGAGTGTCAGAGGGAATGACAAAACTTGACATTATGAGAATGAAAAAAGGTGAATGTTCAATCTTCTGAGAAAGAAGCCTATAATCGATTGGCCTAGCAGTACATATGGAACGTACAAGGATTTTGTGAAGACAAAGGAAACCCTTCAATTTCCAAAGCCTTAGCTAGCCTTCTGATCTAAAACTATGCAGATTAATTATCAGGAGACTACTCGTAGATCAGCTTGTATTCTACAAAAACAGATATACTTGCAACTAGCACAGAGGCAACATGGCACGGGGGTAAGAGCACTGGCGCTAAACTGCCTGCACTCAAATCCTGGCTCTGCCACTTACTAACTCAAATATAGCCACCTGATCTTAGCCAATTATTTGATCTCTTTGTGCCTCAACTTCCCCATATGTAAAATGGGATAATAATAAGGTCTGCTTCTCAGTGTTATCATGAAGATTAAATGAGAATGAATGTAGTAAATCACACACATTAAATGTTACATAAGTAGGATTATCATCTACTTTACCGTCTAAACTAGGACAATTCTGTAAATGAAAAGGGCATTATTAATAATTACATCAACACTGTGCAAAAATTGAGACTGCATCTGGTAAACCAGGACACATGTCACCCTATACGTAAGTGTTAGAAGAAAACAAGAGAATATGACTAGACAATTGCCTACTTCACCTGAGGCATTCAACAAATATTGAAGACATGCTAAAGGTATCTGGCAGAAAGTTGGTAGGACCTGGTCCTTGCTCTCAAGAAGCTTACCACCAGTTAAGTAATGAATCCTCAGGTACATTCCTGTCGGTAGACCACAGAGCCCATTGCTATAGCAAAGCAGGAAGATATCTCAGTGAAACATTAGAAAAGATGAGAAAGGCAGTTTGAAAAACAGGTGTAGTAAAAACAAAAAACAAAAGTAGTTATTATTTTACAAGGTGCCTCCAAGACATTCTAGAAAAGTATTTGCAAAAAGTATTTGTTGCAGATACCTTTTGTTTTGGCTTATGTAGCATCCATTTTAATCTTTCTTTGTGGAATGGGTGCTCTTTCATTACATACAAACTCATTAGAAACAAAAAACCCATTTGGAAGAAAATACAGTGAGAGAGAGGGGAATAAAGAGGAAGAGAGAGGAAGAGGGAGAAGGAGGAGAAAATAAATCAGGGAAATTGGTAATTATGTCTGATAATGGCTCAAAAAAAAAAGAATCCTCATGTTTTAGAGACACATACTGAAATATTTATAGATGAAATGATGTGATGTCTTCGATTTGCTTCAGAATACTCAGGGGTCAGGTGAGTGGGTATGGAGAGAAGAAATAAAATTGACCATGAATTCATGATTGTAGAAGTTAGGTGATAAGCATGTGGGGACCAACTATTCTATTCTATTTGATTTTCTGTAAGTTTAAAATTTTTCATAAGAAAAAGTTTTTTGTTGTTGTTGTTAGTACATTTATAATAGCTCCCAATTTTATAAAAGCATTTCTCTCTATTCTTCTATCTGTAATATGCACAGAAAGATAACTGGGATATTGTTCACCTAGTGTTAATGATAGTTATTTCTGGGTGGTGAGATGTGGGATAGCTTCATTATTTTCATCTTTGAGCTTTCTACATTGTTTGAATTCAAAATAATAATTGTGTATTGTTTTCCCCAAAATAATGGAGTGATATTTCTTAAACCAAAAGCTTAAAATCAAATATGACAAAATGTTAACATGTGTTAAATTTGATTGGTGGGAATATGGATGATATTTTATATTTGTATTTTCTGTATTATTTTTAATTTAAAAAATAAAGTACTTGTGAAAATTCTCTAATATAAGAATTCTCAAACTTGGCACTACTGACATTTTGGGACAAATAATTCTTTGTTATAGGGATTGTCCGGTGTGCTATAGAGTGTTTACTAGGATCCCTAGCCTCTAACCACTAGATGCCAGTAGCACCACCCTACCTGTTGTGACAGCTACAAATGTCTCCAGATGCTGCCAAATGTGCCCTGAGAGGTAAAATCACCCCCAGATAAGAACCATTGCTTTAACATACCATATATCTTTTTCTGTTGTTGTTTTATGGCTGGCTGGTAAGGGGATCCGAACCCTTGACCTTGGTGTTACCAGCACCATGCTATAACCAAGTGAGCTAACCAGCCAGCCATAACATGCCATATATCTTATCCAAAGCATTCTCAATCCTGCAAAACCTAAATTCCCCAATCTACAGGTATATCCTGCATATCTAATAATGATTTTCAACATTATCCCTGTCTCTCTTAATTTAATTACTTACACTCTATTTGTAGTTCAGGCTACCTCAAGCAGATAAACCAATTTTACTGCTGCAGATTTAATGATTCAATAAAAATTAAACTGCTTCTGACACTTCACTTCTTTTATCCATTTCCAAAGCCTGAAACTAAAAACGTTAAGCTATACACAGTACTACAACCTTGGAGAATATGGGAAAAAGCAAGAAATGGTTACATAATCCAATCTAATTAAAACGTATTAGTCAACCTTTGGTGAAATTAAACAGCACCAAAACATGCCCCAGGCAGAGTAATCCATACAAAGATGAAAGTGCAAAGGATAATATAATTATTATCTACCTTCTTACTCCTAAAAATGAGATCTGCAGACCAGCAGCAGCAGCAGCATCACCCTAGAAAGGCAGAATCTCAGGCCCTGCCCCAGACCTACTAAAACAAAATCTGCATTTTAACAAGCTCTCCAGATGATTTATATGCACATTAAGTTTAGAAGCAGTGATCTAGCTGTTTTTATACAAACTTGCTTGAAGCTGAAGTTTAGTGGTCTGTATTCTTGTAATATAGAGAGTAAGTTTCTCATACTTAAGGAGATGAAATGCAAACTGCAAAATTATAAAATAGCCATAGAGTAAGAGAAAAATTTATGAAACCCACCTTCACCACCACCCAAAAACTATCTACAATCTTTTGAAACCAATCTCAAAGATGAGACATATGCCTTATTTTAAAATCAAGCTGAGGGCTGGCCAGTTAGCTCAGTTGCTTAGAGCATGTTGCTAATAACACCAAAGTCCAGGGTTCAACTCCAGTACCAGCCAGCCACCAAAAAAAAAAAAAAAAAAAATATATATATATATATATATAAAAAAAATCATGCTGAGAAATCCAAATATTCTTCTATAATGGATCCCTCCCATTATGAAAAAAGAATTAACTCTCCTGGTAAAGAGTAAAGCTAGTCAAAAATAGCATAAAGCTATGGTTCCTAAACCTGACTGATTACCCTAGGATGTTTTTTTTTTTAAAGATATGGATTTCTTGGACTTATTCTCAAATATCGTGATTCGGGAGGAGTGTGACTCTATTTTTTAAAATGATCTTAGCCATTTCTGATTATTAGTCCCATTCGAAAATCAATGTCTTGAGAGAATAAAAGAAGATACTGTTTTCTTTCTCATTACTTTTAAAATAATGGATATGCATTTGACCTATTTCAAATAACTGATATGTAAATGACAATACGGGACCAATGAGTGCTGGGAGACAAAGCTGAGATGAAAGCTAGATCATATATTCTCAACTATCCACACCTAGAAAGTCAGTTAGCCTAGTCAGCAACCATGTAGTGCCCTGAAAGAAATGAATCATTTCTAAGTATCTAGACTTGAACTCAATTCTAGAATGACTACAACCAACAATCCATTTCAGCACCATAGTGTACACAGTAGGAGCTTAGAGATATTGTTTTAATAAGTAAATGATGAACACTGCAAGATTTTATGAAGTACCTGCTAGATAAGTTATACTGCCCTGTACAAGTTAGACTGCAAAAAAAGGCCCCTGGAAAGGTCTGGATTTCAAGAAAGAAGACGAAGGAGAAGTGGGAGAAGAGGAGGGAAAGAAAGAGGAAGAGAAAGAAAGAGGAAAAAAGATCAAGTAGATGTTTCCCTACACAAGAATTTTAGCAACAACTTACTGGGCTACCATGAATCTGCTTCTTTTCCTTGCCACTGTCACTATCTTAATCTAAGTCATTATCATCTGTTTTGGAGCCTCACGACTCGTTCTCCCCATCCTTGAACCCATAGAGTTATCGACATAGCAGCTAGAATGATCTTTTTAAAGGTCTTTGATATATAGCCAGTGACTCAAATAAGAAAGGACAGGTTCAGAAATCACTCCTCCAACAGATGCAATACCAGGGTTCAGAAGGGCAGCCACAGCATCTGGAACCAGACTCTTCCAATACATGACTATGGCAGTAATTCCAGATCTTTTGAATCCCTGGGTTCCTGCTTGTTTTTCGAACCAGATTCTTCAGTCTTTGCATTGGTGCTGTGAGGTACTTGACAACCTTCCAATAAATTCCTTTTCTGCTTAAATTGGCTGAAATTAGGATCTGTAATTTTCAACCAAGAACCTTTCCTGGAACAACACCACGCTTTTTTTTTTTCCTTAGGAAGAAAAGGCATAACAAGTTTTATTATTAATGTGCTAGAGGAAGAAAAAGCACAGAGGCATCACAAGAGAGTAATGCCCCCCCCTTTTTAATGACCTGTCACTCACTAAGTTTAGCCTTCCAAAGACGAGTAAAATTAAAAAGCTGAAATTCTAAATACCATTTACATCACCAACCTCCTGAAAACAGCTTTCGAGGTGAACAATTAGTTTTACTTACTATTTGGTTAAATCCAACCCTCTCCCTACTCTGAGCTTGTACCTGAACAGCTAGATACGGATGAAAAAACAGACACTCACACATGCTTCTCACTTCCAATTTATGCCCTCGGAATGGGTACCACCACTGTATTCCCTTGCCCACTCACTCTTTACTTCCTAGAGTACTATCTCACACTTTCTCCTCTCTCCTCAAACATCCAACATCTCATCCACCATCCTCACTTTTCAGCTAATGACAATAGTTTCGTATTTCACTAAAAAACAGAGGCAATCAGAAAAGATCTTCCTCACTTACCCAGTCACACATGTACCAATCTACTTGTACCGGTAGCCGTATAGGTTACTCTGTCTTCCCTTCTATTGTCTTGATTGCACTATGCTCCTATGTAAGGTCAATCTCTCCATTTATGCATTAGCTCTTGTATTAGTCCGTTTGTGTTGCTATAACAGAAATACCTGAGACTGGGTAATTTATGAAGAACAGAGGTTTATTTGGCTTCCGATTCTGGGACAACTGCATCTGGCGCAGGCCTCAGGCTGCTTCTACCCACGGCAGAAAGCGGCAGGAAGCTGGCGGGTACAAGCAGGTCACATGGCAAGAGGAAGCAAGAGAGAGAGAGTGGAGGTGCCAGGGTCTTTTAAACAACCAGCTCTCATGGGAACTAATAGAACTAATTAACTCACTCATTAATCTCCCCACCCAGGGAGAGGGATCCATTCATGAGGGATCCACCCCCGTGACTCAAACAGCTTCCAGCACTGCCACACTGGGAATCAGATTTCCACATGAGTTTTGGTGGGGACAACACATCCAAACTCTATTAGCTCTCATACCCCCCACTGCTTTTCCCGGACATCAGCCCAGCAAACTGTTCTCTTCCTACAGCATCACCATTTGTCCCCTCTGTACTGAACAATTATCACAATTATCAACCAGGCTGCATTAACTCCCAACTTAAAGACTCCTCTTAAAATAAGCAACCCAATTAAAAAATGGGCAAAAGAGCTAAGCAGGCATTTCTCTAAGGAAGATATACAAATGGCCAACAGACATATGAAAAAATGCTCAACATCACTCAGCATCCGGGAAATGCAAACCAGAACCACACTGAGATACCACCTAACCCCAGTTAGGATGGCTAAAATCCAAAAGACTCTGAACGATAAATGCTGGCGAGGTTGCGGAGAAAAAGGAACTCTCATACATTGTTGGTGGGACTGCAAAATGGTGCAGCCTCTATGGAAAATGGTATGGAGGTTCCTCAAACAACTGCAGATAGATCTACCATACGACCCAGCTATCCCACTGTTGGGAATATACCCAGAGGAATGGAAATCATCAAGTCGAAGGTATACCTGTTCCCCAATGTTCATCACAGCACTCTTTACAATAGCCAAGAGTTGGAACCAGCCCAAATGTCCATCATCAGATGAGTGGATACGGAAAATGTGGTACATCTACACAATGGAATACTACTCAGCTATAAAAACGAATGAAATACTGCCATTTGCAACAACATGGATGGACCTTGAGAGAATTATGTTAAGTGAAACAAGTCAGGCACAGAAAGAGAAATACCACATGTTCTCACTTATTGGTGGGAGCTAAAAATTAATATATAAATTCACACACACACACACACACACACACACACACAAAACCGGGGGGGGGGGAAGATATAACAACCACAATTACTTGAAGTTGATACGACAAGCAAACAGAAAGGACATTGTTGGGGGGGGGAGGGAGAAGGGAGGGAGGTTTTGGTGATGGGGAGTAATAATCAGCCACAATGTATATCGAGAAAATAAAATTTTAAAAAAAAAGACTCCTCTTTGTGCCTTATATGCTCCTCTAGCTTTCATGCTGTTTCTCTACTCTCTTTCACAGCAATAACTCTTCAAAAGACTTGTCTATATAGCTGTCTCCAATTCATCTCCCGTTCTCTCTGGAACACACACCAATCCACCTTATTCCCATCATTCCATTGAAGCACTGCTTGTCAATACTAACAATCTCCATACTGGTAAATCTGGTAAAGTCTCAGACTTCATCTTATGTTAGTTATCAACAGCACTGTACACAGGTGATCATTTTCTTCTCCTTGAAACAAAAGGATATGCCAAGGAATATCATTTTATAATTAACAAAATGGGCAGTATTCTGAATACTTCCCAAGGGTATTTTGCTTGAAATACACCTACACTTGAAGGAAATAGAGATTATGGATGTTTTGTGAACTTCCAAGAATTCAAATAACAGTCAACAAGCAATAGAAACTTCAAAATTTCAACACCAAAATTATTTAAGAATATAGAACATATTTAGAACATAACTGAAAATATAACAATAAAAATGATCTCTTGTTAGATGGTAAATCTGGATTACAAGTGTAAAATAGACTTAATTAAGCCATGTAACATTTACTTCCCACAAAATGATTATGCTGGTGCATAGACTCAAATAGAAGCCTTCAAAAGACAAATTCTCATGAGTGACAAGATTGTTCTAATTTCATTTGGAACTGCTCAATGTTACATATCAAACATTTTGGCGGGCCCATAACCTATAACATTATAGTTTAAGAATACTAAGATGAGGCATGGCAGCAACATGTAGTCACACTGCTGGAAATTAAGAAATGAAGGAGATCAAATGTACAAGAGAACTTCTGTGGTGGTGCTTTTCCTATTTGTGTACTGCAAAGGGAAGTCTCCAATCTAGTCATTAAGTTTTCAATCTGTCTGAGGTAATAGCTATTATGCCAAAAGCAATTACACAGGCTAGAACCAGAGACGTGAAGGTATTATTGTTGTTTTAGCAGAAGTCAGATAATTCCTGGGTTTGTGCGTACATGCCCTTATCCCTTAGTCAGCAAGTACATCTACAACATCAAAACTCTTCCTCCTGTTTCTGGTTCTTCTAGATTGACAAAATCATAGACTAAAAAAGAAAAAAGAAAAAAACAACAATAAAATCATTATCCTAGTTAAGTGTGTGCAAAATTGTCTTTGATGCAAACATTTTTAGACAATTTGTAAAAAACAGATTTTCTTGTAGGATATTTTGTTGAGACCTAGAGAAGTTATTTATTTCTGATACTGACATCTATGTTATTGACATCCTTTAAGAATACATATTCATAATTGGGAAAACAGAAAAAATATATATACAGATACTCCCCCAAATTAAACTAACCACAATATAATTCCTACGGAATTTTGTTATGAAAGATATAACTTTATTTTCTTCAAACAAAAACAAATACACACCTTTTACTTGAACAAAGCATAAGAACTATCACTGGTACCTTGTCTTAGGCTCTGGTTGAACTTGAATATTCCATATTTTTTGGGTGAGTAACAAACATGAGGAAATTAGGTGCCTGTCATTAAGGAGTGTTAAATTCTACTTTCTGTGGCTATGAATTTGACTACTCTGTATGTCTCATGTAAGTGGAATCATAGAATATTTGTCTTTTTGTGTCTGGCTTATTTCACTTAGCATAAGGTCTTTAAGGTTCATCCATGATGCAGCATGTGTCAGAATTTCATTCCTTTTTATAGCTGAATAATATTCCATTGTATGTATATTCCACATTGGATTTATCTAGTCATCTATCAATAGACGTTTTTGGGTTGTTTCCATCTTTTTTAGCTATTGTGAATAATCCTGCTATAAACATTGCTGTACAAATCTGTTTGAATCTCTGCTTTCAATTCCTTTGGGTATATACCCAGAAGAAGAATTTCTGGATCACGTGATAATTCTATGTTTAATTTTTTGAGGAACTGCCATATTCTAATGTAAAATGTCAATGCACAAAAATCAGTGTATTCTACAGATCTATGAGAAGTACCTCTTGTCTCTTGTGTTGATTATTCCAATAGCCTACAATTATCTTAGAACTGCAATTTGTAACAAATGTCAGAAGTGGCCCACAACTTCACATTTGGAAGGAAAAAATAATAATAATACTAGCTATCATTTATTAACTCTTTACTACATGCCAGTTTCTAAGCTAAGAGCTTTACATAGATTCTTGCACTGAATCCTCAAGACAAACCTATTTGGTCCTACTATCTCTACTTTACAGATGAGCAAATAGGTCAGATAGGTTACATGACATGCCTAAGATCACAAAACAGATCAGTGAAATTGATCAGAACTCAATTTCAAAACTAAGTCAGAGCCTCTGTTGTGATCATTATTCATTCTTCAACAATCATTAATTGAAGGCCTACTATGTGCCAGGCAGCATTCAAGTTGCAGTTAATATAACAATGAACAAAACACACAGGTCTGGAGGTGTTTTAGCACAGTACCAAGTTCCATTTTGGATGTGTTAAGTTTGAGAAACTATTGGACAGCTGAGCAAAACTGAAGAACAGGCATCTGGAACTTTGAGTCTAGAGTTCAGGGGAAACATGTGGGCTAGAGTTACAAATTTGGGAGATGCCAGCCTATGAAAAATATTGCTTCATTAAGTGCTAGATCACAAATAAAATCATGTTATAAGTAAATCTGATCAAATTAACTAAAAATTGAATGTTAAAATCATCATTTAGCTTAAAAAAATGCACTAGGCATTGTGCCAGACACGAGAAATACAAGGATGAAAACACAGTAGCAGCGATTAAAACGCAACCTTTTTGTAAATGTATCTCTCAGAGTATTAATAGTTACTATGAAAGAGAGGGAAAGTCAGTAGCTAAACAGTTTAGATTTTCTTCTAAGGATTTTTCAGACTATAATAAATATGTACTGTGCCTCTCTTTTTTTGTTGGGTTTTTTTTGTTTGCTTGCTTTTTTTTTGTTGCTGGCCCATATGGGGATCTGAACCCATGACCTGGTGTTACCAGCACCACACTCTCCCAAGTAAGCAAACCGACCAGCCCCTGTGCTATGCCTTTCTACGAGGGGATATATCAAGCTCTTATTCAAGAATCATTTTGCTGAAGAGTATGTTGTAGGGATATTCTGGTCTAGGGCAAAGATCTCAACCATAACACTACTGACATTTGGGACCAGATCATTCTTTGATGTAGGAAGCTATCTTACATAAGGTGTTTAGCAGCCTTCCTGGTCCCTACACACTAGATGCCAGTAGCACACACCTCCACACTGTGACAACCAATAATGTCTCCAGACATTGCTAAATGTCCCCTGGGGGACAAAACTGCCCCCAGCTGAGAACCACTGGCCTAATGTTATAATAGTGTATGTTTCCATAAGAAAAGAATGACATCCCCTTTTCATAAGTCTATTCTTATTTATTTGGCAGTAGAAAATCAATTCAATCTATCCTAATTATCTCAATGATAAGTTCACTATCCATTTCCCTATTTTTTTCTTCCTATCCTTATTTATAAACTCTTTCCTATTTTTAAAATTTTTTATTTTTATTTATTTTTTACTTTTTAAACTTCACTGTTAGAAACTAAGACACAAGCGCACACATTAGCCTAGGCCTACACAGGGTCAGGATCATCAATATCACTGTCTTCTACTCCCACATCTTGTTCCACTAGAATGTCTTCATAGGTGACAACACACAGGGAACTGTCACCTCCTATAATAATAATGTTTCTTCTGAAATACCTCCTGAAAGACCTGCCTGAGGCTGCTTTACGGTTAACTTTTTTTTTTTATAAGTAGGAGGAGCACATTCTAAAATAACAATAAAATTATAGTATAGGAAACACATAAACCAGTAACATAAGCGTTTATTATCATCAAATATTATGTACTGTACATATAAGGGTACTTCAAATAGAATTAAAAGATAAAACGAATCTTTCCATGAACTTTTTGAAGACCCCTCATAACTATGTACTAAAGAAAAACTTTATGCAATTTAAATTTAACGGAGTTTAATTTGGTCAAGAAAAGAAAAAAAATTTAAAAACGATTCACAAACTGGGCAGTCCCTAGTCAGAACAGAATAGAAGGACTACCCATTTCCCTATTTAAATTGAGGCCATTAGACACGTTTCCTCATTTTCCCCATTCCTCCTCTTCTAAAAAAGAAATGCAGCTCCCCTCAACTTCCAGCTGTGCACTAGATTCCAGTCCCATGCCTGGACTTGCCTCTCACCACAACCTCAATTATTCTGTCCAGTAGGTTTAATTCTCCCTTGGGCTCCAAATACACTAATTTTTCCTTATTCCTAAACAAAACAAACCCAAATGTCTTCTCTTCCCCTTTAAGTTCTCTCTCTCTTTCTGCTCCACTGCTATGATTTGAATGTGTCACACAAAAAGCATGTTGTAGCACACTTCCATTCTGTGCAAAAAAGGAAAAAAAATTTTTTTTAACGCATGTGTTGGAAACTTAATCCCCAAGGCAACAGTGTTGGGAGGTGGGGCCTAATGGGAGGTGTTTAGGTCCCTTTAATTAGAATTAATTAATACAGATTATAAAAGGGCTTGAGGATGCAAGTTCTCTCTCTCTCTCTCTCTCTCTCTCTCTCTCTCTCTCTCTCTGCCTTCCACCATCCAATGATACAGCAAGAAGGCCCTTGCCAGAAGCCAGCCCCTCAATCTTGGACTTCCCAGCCTCCAAAACCATGAGCCAATACATTTCTGTTCATTATAAATTACTCAGTCTCAGGTTTAACAGCACCAAACAAAGAACTAACTTTTTATAAGGATACATCTTATACTCATGCCCTCCACTTTTCCTCACCTCACATTTACTTCTCTGCCTAATAAAATCTAGATCTACAACCATTTTTTCTACTACCTCAAAGATCAAGATTTCCTACCTAGATCAATGGTTTCCTTGGGGTCCTTCCACTACCTGACATCGTCTAGTGCTAAAAATATTTTTGTATAAACTTCTGAGAACATATTTGACCTGGTAAGCAACCTATGTCTTGAATTCCATGATATTTTTCTCTTTGTTCTCTTTTCACCTTGTTGATGGCTTTCTCTCAGTCTGTTTCCCCATTCCTTCTGCATCCACTGAATGTAGGTAGTCCTTTGGGGTTAATCAGTCCTCCTCTAAATAATTTCTATGTCTCCAAATACCCTTAGGAATTTCCTGTTTATCTCTGACCTCATATTATATGCTGAGCTCAAAATGAAGATTTTTTTAACAGTAAGGTGGCATATTTTTTAATAAAAGGAAGCAGAAGTATAACAATAAAAACCACTTGATTTTCTTAATCAAGTAATATTGTTTCATGAAATACCACATGTTCTCACTTATTGGTCAGGGAGCTAAAAATTAATATATAAATTCACACACACACAAAAACCGGGGGGGGGGGGAAGAAGATATAACAACCACAATTACTTGAAGTAGATACGACAAGCAAACAGAGGGGACATTGGAGGGGGAGGGAGGAGGGAGGGAGGTTTTGGTGATGGGCAACAATAATCAGCCACAATGTATATCGACAAAATAAAATTAAAAACTAAAAATAAAAAATAAAAAATAAAAAGTAATATTGTTTCAGCTTATCTTTTCAATTTCTCCTCAAAATTAAATTCTCTTACGTCTTTCTGAGTTTCACAAATTTATAGGGTAATATAAGGTCAACATTATATACTGTGCATTCTTGGCCTCTGTATTAAAGAAAACATTCTTTTTCTAAGAATCCTAGTGCTAAAATGCAATCAGTGTTATCTAGTTCATCTCTAAGCCTGTGAGCAGAATTGTATCTAACCCATTCCAGACAGATGGGTACCTTCTATTTTTAATGACATCTAGGAAAGGAGATTCTCGCCTACTAAATTTAGATTGTGAGCCAACAACGGAAGGAAGCATTTCCAATTTTATGCTCCATGTTGCTACACCTTCATATATAATTGGCAATATACATCCCAACAAGATTATCACCACTAGTACATATGGACACTTAAAAACTACAATTAGAAAATAAAACCAGTCACTAAAACGGGATTCAATCGGACTTTTCAAGTTGACAAGAGAATAAAATCATTCTAGCCCAAAGGACAACATCTTAACAATTCTTCCTATTACACTAATATTAAAAGCCACCTGGGGCCGGCCTGTGGCTCACTCGGGAGAGTGTGGTGCTGATAACACCAAGGCCATGGGTTCAGATCCCTATATAGGGATGGCCAGTTAGCTCACTTGGGAGAGCGTGGTGCTGACAACACCAAATCAAGGGTTAAGATCCCCTTACTGGTCATCTTAAAAAAAAAAAAAAAAAAGCCCATCAAAGCCCATCTGGCACAAGTAACTGGAAAAATTACAAAGGAGTGTTCAGTATACATACATGCTACATGGCTACAACTAGTTTTAAAAAGTTAACTGCAAATCTTAATAAGGAAAAGACATAAACGCATCTTCAGTCAGTAATACTTTGAGGTTTACAGTTATATCCTTGCCATTACTTCCTAGCGCTAGAATCCAAACACTTCACAATCCCCCTCACTTTAAGATAATTTTCTTGAAGAAGAAAGGGAAGATACGAAAGTTTAACTGGCCCTAAGTCAAACATTTAAACAGTCCAAATTAACCACCTGAGCATGCCTCCTTGCAAAGGTAGTAGGGATTTAGTATTACTTCAAACAACATAAACCCCTGGGTCAAATCATACTGTAAAATTACGTTCACAATTTTTTTAACAATTAAAGGAAATTTCAAAGTGGATAATCACATAACTGTAACTTTCGACCTCCATTATCACATTAAATCAGGCATAGACTCGCAATAAATGCAAGTTGATAAAGCTAGGGAAATGTCTGCATAATATTACAATGGCAGTGGTGGTAAAATTCCAAAAACCCAGGTCATAGCTCAGCCATTTTTAAAAACAAATATTCAACAGAAATAGCAAATATCAAGAGTACAATGAAAATATTGACCTGATCTAATCAGGCAAAAACACCAAATACTTTTTTGAAAGTATTTCATGTCATTTCCCAAAAGAGAACATCTATTTCTATCTAACCACAATACTGAGGTAGGATATTTGTGACCAAAATAGTTCTTTCTCCCATTTGTTATTTAATGAATGATTTGACAATGAATTGGAATTAAAGGGACAAGGTTTTATTTTGTCACATTCTAACTTTATAATCATTGTTTTAAACCCACCTAAGTGAAAGCCGGTTACAAGAAGAAAATATATATTTCAAACTAACAAACCATCTTCAAATTTAAAACAAAAGTGCCTATTCCAAAAAAAAATCTAGACTAAACAACAAAAATGTTACCTTATGGTTGGCCATACAATAGTAATTCTGTAATGCCAAGTTTTACTTGGTGTCTGCCAGAGGCTCACACAATCTTTTTCTCCACAGCTTGTCTGTCATCATCTGATCTGGAGGTGATTAATTGCTTTATGAATCCAATTCTTACTTTATCACAAAACACTCTTTTATTACTCACTAAAGTAAGCCATCCATAACACTTAGGGTTTTGTTTTTTTTCATAACAGCTTAATTGAGATATAATTCACGTACCACAAAGCTCACCTCTTTGAAGTATAGAATTCAGCAGTTTTTAGTGAACTTCAAGGGATACTCAGAATGAAAACAAGAGGAAGAATGTGTCATCCATGTAGAAACAGTCCCGTAGTCTTAACAAATTTAACAATAACCTTCTCTCAATTTGGAGAACCTAAAGCTACTCTTATTTTATTTGAAGTGTCGACACTGTTTTGTTTCCTGAAGAATAACAGTCGTCAAAGGGGCTTGGCACTTTTTACTTTTGCTGGCAGTCAACTGATACACCAACTTTTAGAAGTCATCTGATGGTGAGAAAATCAAAGCCATCACACACCTCTAAAATTTCAATAACTTACTACTGCCATGTAATTAAGAAAAGGCTCTATTTCCCCAAGTGCTAACTCTATTCCTATTCCCTTCATGACACTGGGCAAATTATTTATTTTAATGGTACCTGTTTCATTTCCCTTCCTCACAAAACAAAGGAATCTCAATAGATTTTCTTTAAAAGTCCTTCAGGCTCAAAATCCATATAATTCTGTACAGTGTATCTGAATGTGTATAATAGACATGGAAAATGTATTTTAGAAATAAAGAGGACCACAGATAAATACTTTGGCATAACTGCTTACATACATTTTCTACATTTCCATTTTCGGTATAGAAAAGGAAATTGCTTAAATTACTATATTTTATCCCTAAGAACTTAAAGCCCCTCTCCTTATAAATTTCCAAACCTTAATTTCAGCAGATACTTTCTAAGAAAAATATATAAATAAATCAATATTTAGACAATATAATCTTAAATAATTTCTTAAATTTTGGTTTAAATTTCTTAAACAGCTTAAATGACATAAGAATAAGTAACTCTGATTATCTACTCAATATAAATACATGATAAAAAAAATACAAACATTGGACAATTCATCTTCAATAGCCTAGACATTCAGTAAAATTTTTTAGCTCTGTAAGCTTTATTTCCTGTCTGACATCCTCAGGGATCTAGTTTGACAGCTCCTCTGCACAATTTCTACTACACGACATTTCTGGCCTCACTTGGCACATGTAAACCTCTGCTAGGTAATATTTCTTTTGGCAACAAACTACATACTTTATAGAAACAGACCTTCAATTGAACCCTCATCACTCAAACCCATATGCTTCCCTAACATGTGAATCTTAAACTAAGTCTTGTATAACAAGATGGACACATTTTATGGTACTAAAATGTTAAATATTCATTCAATTTTCCCTGACAACAAAGGAGTCAATTCAAGCTACAACCTCTCTTAAACAGAAATCAAAAATGCTTTTGGTAAATCACATTCTGTATTTACGGGGATCTAAACCCTTGACCTTGGTGTTATAACAGTGTACTCTAACCAAATGAGCTAACTGGCCAGCCCCTGGTAAATCATATTCTGTATGTGATTTATTTTTCTTTCTTTCAACTGCCCTAGAATTATAGGCAGACATCCACTCTACTAGATTTTACGAAATAAAACAAAATTAAGTATAATCTAGAAAAATAAAACAATACTGTAAATGGTACTCCCAAAGTTTAAAACTAAATTTTCAATTCACTATTCCCACCTTTTTATTCAATACATACCCTCACATCTTTCCCTAATCAATAATAACCGATTGCCAAAGAAGTAAAATGTACATTTCAGAGACTGACAAAGCCCAAATAAATGTCTGAAGCAACTACTTAAATCAAGATCCCTCCTTTAAAAATCTCGATATAAACTGCAAGTATGTTTAATTAAAATATCTATTTGGCCCTATGCCTTAGACGATACAATGTTTTATCAGATATAGAATATGCCCGCTAGGTTATAATCTAGTGCAGAGGATAAAAGAGCATACAAAATTAAACATACACATTATGTTGGTATGACACAGTTTGGAAAAGCACAGGATGTATGACCTTGAATAGGTCATTTGTCTCCCTAGAAAAACATAGCTGACCGAAACTGACACAAAAGTAAATGGAAAATCTGACTAGTCTTATATCTATTAAAGAAGTAGATCTGTAATTAAATAGCCTTCCAAATGAAATCACTACATGGCTTCATCAGATAACGTGTTTAACCATTTAAGGGAAAAAAAATCAATATTATGCAAACTTTTCTGGAGAAAAAGAGGGAACATTTCCCAACCCATATTATAACCTTAGATAACATTTTATAAGAATAATCTTGATGTCAAAACCTGAAGAAGGGCAGTATACGAACATAATATTGATGTAAAAATCCTGACACATATATTAGTAAACTGAATCTAGCAATATATAAAAAAGAATCATGCCTAAACTGGCTTTATTCCAGAAATTCAAGGTTGGTTAGAAAACATTAGGAAAAAATCAATCAATATAATTCAACACATTAGTGGGGAAAAAAGGAAAGAAAAATCACATGATCATCTCAATGGATACAGACAAAGCATTTGATAAAATTAAACATCCATTCAGGATTTAAAAATAGATTTCAAGGACTTCCACTTCTGCCCAAGATGTAGTAACAGAGACCAGATTTACCTTCCTACCTGAAACAACTAAGAGAATGCAGATAAAATAGCAATGTCAAGGGTTCAGATCCTCTTACTGGCCCAACAGGAAAAAAAAAAGAAAGAAAAAGAAAAGAAAGCTGATGAAATAGACTAAACAAAGGAAGACACTGGACATCAGACAATAAAGAACAGTGATCTCTAAGAACATAAGAGGTGAGCTCTGCAACTGCCCCATCTCACTGCCTTGAGAGAACTTCCAGGGTGTGGCGCAGGGAAAGGGAACTCAGGCAGAGCCCAAGGCATGTCCTGAGTTGAAAAGATGGAGCTGACAGTCCAGGAAGACCAAGGCAGCTAGAGTTCACAGGACAGAATATTATAGAGGAGAAAGTTGAACAGAGAGAAAATGCTACAGATCTGTGGAGAGTTCCTCTCAAGAATTCTGCCAAGAATTGATCAGCATATGTGTGGAAGAAAACTTCCAAAGACAGAGGAAAGAACCCTCTGAGAGGATTAGAGGGAATGGTGCCTGCAGTTCACACACAGCCAACAACAGTACCTGTTCCCACCAGCCAGACTTGGAAATCTTTATAGTTCCCTGGTAAAGTATTCAGAAAAGTCATGTCACAGTAGTGGAGAATGATAAGCCCTGGTGATGATTGCCCTAAATACAAATCTGATCCCACCTAACAAAGCTTAAAAGTATGACCTAAAAGGATCAAATTATTTCCAAACAATTTAACTGCATCCCAGGAAAAAAACTCGAGAAATTTATAAGAAGAAAAAAATCTCCAGTATCTCCACAATGTCTGGCACGTAATCAAAGATTACCACGCATGCAAAGAAACAAGAAAATATGACAAAAACAAACTAACTAAAACAAACCCAGAACTGACAATAAAATAGTTATTATAACTATAGGGGTAAGCAAGCTTTTCCTGTAATGTTACAGGCCAGATAGTAAATATTTTAGGCTTTATAAGCCAAAGTCTTTGTCATAACTACTCACTGCTGCTGTTGGGCAAAAGTCTTGAACAGGCTTGTCACATGACGAACAGGATATACAAATAACCAATAAACACATACAAAGTTGCTTGACTTCACCAATTATCGGAGAAATGCAAATTACAAACACATTGCACCCCAGTAGCCACAAGCACACCTACCACCCAGATCTTAGCTTCTAATACTATTCTCCAATAAAAAGAACCAGGGATCCTCGGAGAAATGTCTGCTTCTACGACTAAGGCAGGAAATATACAAGATGAGCCTGAAACATCTTGTAGTACCAGAAAGTAAGGAAGTACTTAAAAAACAAACAAAACAAAACACAAACCACAATGATGTTGGTATGTCAAAGGGGCACAACAACCAATTGAAAGAGCTCCCAGTGGCCAAAGCTGGAACAATCTGAGCAATAAAATAAAGCAGTACTGGATTATAACCCAAAGTATAAAATATCCATGAGTCCAATTATATAAATATATGATTGAATAGAGACATCAACAAACAGGGGAAGAACAGACAAATCTTCTAAGAAGAAGAATTTAAATTAATTTATGTAGATACTTTGCCTTCAAGGAAGTGGAGCATAACCTGCATTCTTTAAGTGTGGACTGTGCATAGTGCTTTCTTTCTAAAGAGTAAAATATAAAAAGGGGGAATAAAGGAGTATTTTTACAGCGAAGAAACCTAACAAACCATCTCTCAGCCAAGTGATCAAGGTTAACATCAACACTAATAAGTCATGTGAAGCACGTACCCTTGATTCAGTGTGATGAAAATGGCATTCTACCTCCAAGGACTTAAATCCAAGAACTAAAAATCCACAACCCCAGTCTAATCATGAGAAAAACACCAAACAAATTCCAGTTGAAAGACATTTTACAAAATACTTGACCAATACTCATCAAAACTGTCAAGGTCATCAAAAATAAGAAAGGTCTGAGAAACTGTCACTGTCAACAGGACCCTGAGGAAATATCATGACTAAATGTAATGTGGTATCCTGGGTGGAACAGAGAAAGGACACTAGGTAAAAACTAAATAAAGTATAACGAAGTTTTAGTTAATTTTTTTTAAGTATATACATAATTTTTTCTCTGATCTCTTAAGTGTTATATGTCCACTATAAAAGAAGGGGAAAATCCAGAAAGTATAAAGAAAGGAATAACAATTACCCAAAATTCTATTCGCTGGAGGTAATCATGATTAATATTTCAAGGCCATGGTTCCCAAACTGTGTGCCTCGGGGCACCACATCAAATTCACGAGGATGCTGCAAAATATTTTAAATTTTCAAGGAAAACACAGTGGCATCTGTCATATACTAAGCAAACTACAAGCCTTATGTAGTTCAGTTTCAACATTAGATCACGCTACATTCCTTTCAATAATGCCATCTTTGTGAGACTGGTTTTTCAGTGGCTGCAGCATAAGAAACAAATACTATTGAAAATCATGTGGTACAGGAAACGAGGTGATGGTGTTCAATATGATTTCAAGGTTCGAGAAGTTGTACTGTGCCCAACACATACCCCACTGGTAACTGTGGTTACTGAAGAATGAAATAAGTTTTTCTCCTTAAGAAAAAAATAAAAGATAATATTATATACCTACTATATAATGGCTAAAATTTTAAAATACTAAGTGCCAGCAAGGAAATAGAGAAACTGAAACTCTCACAGAAGTAGCTGATGGAAGTGTATATTGGTACAACCACTTGAGAAAACAAATATCAATATTTGATAATGCCCATTTTATATGATCCAGAAATTCCTTAGATATGAGGGTACTTCAAAAAGTTTATGGAAAATTCTGTACTATCTTTTAATTGTATTTTTCCACTAACTTTTTGAAGTAACCTTGTATATACCCTAAAGAAATTCTTGCACATGTATACCAGGATATACTTAAAATATGTTTGTGGTTACATTGTTTATAATTTAGAAACAAATTGCCTGTTTTAGTCCGTTTTGTGTTGCTATAATAGAAATACCTGAGACTGGGTAATTTATAAAGGAAAGAGGTTTATTTGGCTTATGATTCTGGGACAGCTGCATCTGGCACGGGCCTCAGGCTGCTGCTGCTCATGGCAGAAAAGCATCAGGTACAAGCAGATCATATGTGGGAGAGGAAGCAAGAAGAGAAGAAGGTGCCAGGGTCTTTTTGAGCAACGAGCTCTCACGGAAACTAATAGAGCGAGAACTCACTCATTAATCCCCCCTCCCCCAAGGAGAGTATTAATCCATTCATGAGGGATCCGCCCTCATAACTCAATCAGTTTCCATCACTGCCACATTGGGGATCAAATTTCCACATGAGTTTTGGAGGGGACAACACATCCAAACTCCATCATTGCCCATAGGTAGGAGAATGGATAAATTGTGACAGACATGTAACTGAATACCATATAACAGTGTAAATGAATGGAACACATCTATGTGCATCAACACAAACAAATCTGTGTGAATGAATAAAGCAAACTAGAAGAATTCATACAGTATGACTTCATATATATAAAGTTTAACAAATGAAACACTAAAAAATATATTTACAGTTATATCCATATCTAGAAGATGCACAATTATGTCTATATGTTGTAAAACCATGAAAAAATGCAAGGGAATGAAAATAACTCAAAGTAATGCTTTCCTCCAATAGGGGAGGAAAGGAGGTGAATGCCATAGAAGAAAGTCATGTGAGGAACTTCCAAAGGTATTGTACTATTTTTAAAGATGGCCAGTGAGAACAAAGATGTTTACTTTATTATTATTCTTTAAAGTATACATAGGGCTGGCCAGTTAGCTGAGTTGGTTAGAGCACGGTACTAACACCAAGGTTAAAGGTTCAAATCCCCTTACCAGCCAGCCGCCAAAGAAAATAAATAAAATAAAATAAAATAAAATATACATAGGTCATATATGCTCTTCTATATGTATATTAGATTTCATTCAAAAAGTTTTAAATAAATGTTATTCATTAAACAAAATATTTATTGAACACCTACTATGCTCAATATATTTTCTGTGCTTTATAAACAAAGAAACATACCTGCCCTCATAGAGCTTATAACTAGCAAAGAAAAGACTCCTCAAAATTCAGAATGAATGAATAGGGGAAAAAAGTATACACATGCACACACACTTTATTTAAAAAATAAAAAGTAGTGAAGAGAAAGAGATCTCAAGAGTATATAGGGCAGATTGTAATATGAAACACTCACTGAAGTTAGAGATGTTTATATTTTATCACACATATAATTTTATTATAAACAAAAACTCTTAGACTTTTATCAGTTTATAAGAAACTAGGAAAAATCTAAGAGATGAAACTGTCAACAATATATTAAGAGAAAACCATTTTCTGCTTTCAATATCCTTGAGAATGTCAAGTAGACTCTCCATCAAAAGTCCCCAGAATGTAAAAAAAAAAAAAAAAAGTACCCAGCATATATAGATGCTTTAAAAATATCTATTGAACAAATGATTGTTTTCATATGAGGATCTGTCTTAATTACCCCACTTTCTGAGCTACCATTTTCCATAAAGTGAAGAAACAAATTTTTTAAAAGTTTATGAAAATGAATGCCTGAACCCTCATTTACTCTTTCACCTATTATATTTGTTCCTTATCTGCTGTCAATTGTCAAACACACCAATACACCAATGTATTTCACATGCTGTAAAGGATAAAGGAATCTGAAACATGAGAGAAGAAAGAAAAATCTGAGGCCTTCAGGAATTCTATGCTGACTGAATCAACGACTATATTCCTATCCCTGAAGAGGTGTTTTTACCCAGTAACATTTCAAATTACTTATCCATTATATAGTCTCCAGTATGTGGCTTGTATGTTATCTAGCAAAGTAGCCTCACTTACATTTCTGCTTTTAAATCTTGTATCTAAGACACTTGGAATAGCATGAACTGTCTAGAAAAAAAATCCTTTTCGTTATTTTCTTTGATACTTATAAGTAAAAATAAACCTACGTTACCCCAAACAACTACTTTTACCTAGTTACCTAAGTAATTACAGAGGAATATCTGATGAAACCACACTATCTCAGTTATAGAAATTGGAAAAAAAATAGAAAATAATGGTTTTGGAAACTTGGAGAAGTTTGAAGCATCTGAAACCAGAAGACATCCGCATCAAGGACTGTTTTCATTTCATTTATGGGACTTCAGTAAACCCTCATAGAAAATGATTTCTACCAAAGTTTATTTTTAAATAATTTCAATGTCACCATTTTAGTCAGTCGTAGCAAAAATTTTATAGAGCCAGACAAAACTGCTTTGTCTTGATTGTGCCACTTCCTAGCTGTGGTACTGTGGGTAAATCATTTCACTTTCCTGAGTCTGTTTCTCTATTTATAAATGGGAACAATGCCATCTGTGTTTCATTTAGTTCAGTGCCTTCTAATACTCTACTCTGTAATCAACCTATACACTAAACAACTGAGAACTGATAAAAACACACAGTAAACTGAACACTTAAGATCTACATATTTTATTATATGCAAAATACTCATCAACAAATTTAAAAGACTTGTTAAAAAGTTAACATAGTAACAACATGTAATATTTTGACACATCACTGCCTAATCTATCACTAAATGATAGATAATGGCCTAAATGCCACTCACTATCCAGAAATCCAAAAATCAGCACTGGCCCGTCCCCACGCTGGTTTAGAAATTTCTCCATTACCTTCTCCCTCATCCTTTTTCCCAAAGAGGTCATTCAGGTTTTTACCTCTTAAATGAACCTTCAGGTCAAAAATCTAAAACATGTTTATTAATTCCTTAGTCTCTTCAGCCTTACTAACATCTCTCTGTCTCTAACTTCTTGGGAATATCCATTCCACCATTTCAGATCGCAGCCTTTCTGCTGGTTATCCTTCCCACTCCCTAATCTAAAAATAATAATGCCAATAATAGTGGTAGTAGCAGCATAGTAGTGGTGATCAGAAGAAGTAATGAACAGCCAACATTTTGTGGCAGGCACTATCTAAACACTTTATATGTATATCACCACTGAAGTCTCACAACAAATGTATGAACTAGATATCATTTTATAGATGAAGAAACTGATTTACAAAGAGGATCCCTGACCTGAATCATTCCAAAGTCACTGCTTTATTTTCAACATGCACACAATCTTCTAAATTAGCAGTACATGAGAATGGAGTTACAGATGCTCTTCAACTTACAAGGGGTTACACTCCAATACTGTAAGTCAAAAATGTATTTAATACCCTGATAAGAGTTTTTGATTTTACCATGGGTTTAAGTCGAACCATCGTAAGTTGGGGACCGTCTGTATCTGGGCAGAATGTTATTGTCCAATTTGTGCTTTCTTGTTTTGTACTACACTTTAGTAAAAACTCGATACTTAATAAACATAAAATGAAAATCAGCAAGAGAAGAATCTGTAAGGGAAGAGGACACAAAATCCATTTTTCTTCTCTTATGAAACTAACAGTGCTCCTGAAGATAGAAATACATCTTGTTCTTACAGTTGAGGCAGTTCAATATATAGTATGATCTCTACTCCAAACTCTAGCAAAATGAAATACCAATCCAGTTATCTACTGCTGTGTAACTTAGTGGCTCAAAAACTATCTTTTACTGTTTTCATGAATCTGCAATTTGGATAGGGCTTGGCAGGTAAAGCTCGTCTATGCTCTGCACGGGCACCCACTGGGACATTTTGATGGGGATCTGGAGGATTAGGATCTGCTTTTAGGACAGCTCACTTGCATGGCTGGCAAGCTGATGCTGGACGTCAGCTGGGAGCTCAGCTGGGGCTGAGGGCCAAGATCTTCAGTTTCTCTCTTACACACGTCTCTCGTGGTTGTTTGGGCTCCTCAGAGCACAGCATGGTAGCTAGGTTCCAAAAGTGAGTGTCCCAAGAGAGAAAGGCAGAAATACATGCCATTTTTATGACCTTGCCCCAAAAGTCACATGGTGTCATCTGAGCCACACTCTACTGGTAGAGGCAGTTACAAAGACCTGCACTGGTTAAGAGATGGGGACACAAACCTCACCACTAGATGGGAGGAGTGTCAAGGTCACATTGTAAGTAGAACATGTAGAATGAAAGGCTATTATTGTAGACATCTTTGGGAAATATAATTTGTCACTCCAATGGAATAACTGTGTCAGAATACACCAACACTGACTTTTTGTTAATAATATTTATTGGTTTTTACTAAGTAGATTTTTCCTGTCAATAGCAAGGGGCAAAAAGATTGAAAACAGTAACCTGGAGTTATTGTGATGACATGAACTCAATGGCCTACAGGTAATTATCTTCAGAGGCAAATGATAGAGAAAACCAGGAGAAAGAATGGTGAGGTACTTCTCAGGAAAAAAGTGGTAAAATAAGGAATATGAGTAACCTCCCACTAAAAATTAAACACATTGTGACATCACTTAGTCTACTGCCTTTATTCTATCAACTATTAGAAAACTGAGATGTTCTCACTTACCTTTCAATGAGTCAGAAAAATCTCTTATTTTCAGTAAAATTCTAAATTCTAACATGCACAAATTTTTATTCATTCATTTCATTCTCTGTTGTTACTACCAGTAAAAATTCTTAAAACTGAAAGTGTCTGTCAAATACTTTCAGCAGTAATAAGGTAAAGGAAAAGCTGAGGTACCTGCATCCTGTATCAAAAAAGAGTTTGTGGGCGGAGGGGACAATAGATTGCATAATGGGTGTTGGAAAAAAAGATGACTCAAACCCTTAGGGCATGTAGGAAAAAAAAAAAAGAAAGGTCTTGAAAACCTACCAAGGCTCTGGGGATTCCACCAGCATGCTGTAATATATGCTCCTTAAATACATTCTTATACTTAAACTTCACCCTTAAGCTGAAGTCCTTTTTCCCCACATATTAGAGCTAGAAATGGCTACAGAGATCATTTAATCCAGTGGCTTCCAATGTTTTCGAGAATAAGAACACATTTTCTTTCCTTTTCTTTTTTTCCTGGCAGCTGACGGGTACAAGGATCTGAACTCTTCGCCATGCTCTAACCAGCTGAGCTAACGGTCAGCCCCATTTTTCTTTTTTTCCTTTTTGGTGCCTGGCAAGTATGGGAATCCAAACCTTTGCCCCTGGTGTTATTAGCACCATGCCGTAACCAAGTGAGATAGCTGGCCAGCCCAAAACATATTTTCAAGAGTAAAAATTCTGTGGACATCCATATGACAATTGTTGTGATTTTATTATCTGGTTATTGAGAAAAATCAATAATGACAGAAGTGCCATGAATTGACTAACACCTCTACTAAATGTTTATTTGTATTTTGTGACAAGGGCATTTATATATAATAGTATGTACATGAGACATTTGATTTGGATAGAATTCTTAGGAAACACTGAATACATGTCAGTTACTGGTAAACAAGTGAGAGTAAACTATACTTGGAAAGACAGGAATTTTTAAGGACTTCATTTTCAAGTATGTTACACTAGGATTCCTCCTACTGTGCTTATGGTTAGACTCAGAAACTAATTCTCTTATAAATTATTAAAATCATTTCCCCTTCTTTTTAACTTGTATCTTAATGATTTAAAACTGGTTTGGGGCAATATAGATACACATTTCTATTTTATAAACAAATAAGAATCCTCTTACCTGGTGATAACAATTTTATTATCATCAGCTAGGAATAACCTTAATTAAAAAATGGCTTGTTGGGCCGAGCCCGTGGCGCACTTGGTAGCGTGCGGCGCTGGGAGCGCGGTGACGCTCCCGCTGCGGGTTCGGATCCTATATGGGAATGACCAGTGCACTCACTGAGTGCCGGTCACAAAAACGACAAAAAAAAAAAAAAAAAATGGCTTGTTTATCTATTGTTAGAAAGACAGGCTAAAGGCAACTATTCTAAATTTAAAATATTTTTGGCAGTTGTTCTCTAAAAATCTATACATAATAACTCTGTAGTTCGGAAATCATCGCAATAGTTTAAAAGTCCTGACTGCCGCCTTGTAGGCTTTCGGGAAACCACACAGGAGCCCCCTCAACATGGGCTCCCCATCTGGAGAACTCCCAGGCAATGCCAAACAAGAACATAGGCTTTTAAGGGCTGTGGAATATATGGAGAGAGAGCTTAGGGATAAGAACCTCTCCTGCAAAACAAGAATACAAAGAGTGGGTGGTGCCTAGCCTTAGAGAGAAATGTTTCCAAAACAGCCGCCAAGTTTATGAAAACCCAAGCACCTCTCCTTCTGCTTCAGCCTGGGTGAAAATGGCCATTTCTTGGAAGACTGCATCAATGAAGGGAATGCACAGCTAGTCATACAGAAGTGCTGAAAGGTTTAGGAGCACTTTGGAAAATCTGGGATGAAATAGAAAGTAAGGCCATAAAAGACTAGGCTTATGTATTAGTGAGGGTTCTCCAGCAAAACAGAACAAACAGGAGATATATATTAAAAGATATATATATAGAGAGAGAGAGAGAAGGAGATTTATTATAAGGAATTGGCTCATGTGATTATGAAAGCTGAGAAGTTCCAAGATCCATAGTTGGCAAACTGGAGAGCCAGTGGAATGAGTTCCAGTCCAAGAGCTAGTAGGCTCAAGTGAAAGGTTCGGTTCAAGTCCAAAGGCAAGAAAAGACAGACGTCCTAGCTCAGAATCAGGCAAGGGGAGTTCTCTTCTGCTCGGCCTTTTCATTCTAGTCAGATCTTCAAATGATTGGATGAGACCCACCCACATTAGGGAGGGCAATCTGATTTCCTCAGTTTACAGATTCAAATGTTAATCTCATCTAGAAACACTCTCACAGACACTCTTAGAATAATATTTAACCAAATGCCTGGGCACCCAGTGGCACAGTCAAGCTGACAAACAAAATTAATCATCACAGCTTACTTGACTCTGATTTTCCCACTCTTCACAGGCTCAGCCCTAAGAAGAGGTTGAAAAAGAGTTCCAAACCTGGTGACAGGTACCAGGCAGAGAAAACTGACTTTCCACTGGACAACTACCTTATGGCTCTTCCCCTAACAAGGGTGAACATGAGCAGAGGACTACCTTCCAATCTGTGGGGCAAGAGACCAGGGAAACCAAGGACTCTAAAAATGAAGAGAGAATAGCTGCAGACTCAGCTGGCAGGACAGGCACACATCACTGCCAGAAAGTGAACAGCCCTTCAATGCCTTTAATCAAAATACAGCTGCTTCAAAAACACACATACACTCACTCTCTCTCTCTCCTCTCTCCTCTCTCTCTCTCTCTCTCTCTCTCTCTCACACACACACACACACACACACACACACACACACACACACTTTGCCCATCAGAGACCTATCCAGAATGAGAGAAAGCTTATCCAGATGTTGAACCCCTTGGGTACAATGGTGCCAGTGCTGGAAGAAGACTCTCCGAGGAAAATCACAGGCTCACATAACCCAGCCCTTGTGAAGCCAGGACAATAATAGAGTCAAGCTGTTGGCTGGGGCTACAGTCATCCCAAGGCTCAACTAGATTAGGACAATCCCCTTCCAAGCTCACTCGTGTGAGCCTCTCCCATGGCTGCCAGCAGGCCTAAGAAGATCTGCTTCCAAGCTCACTTGTGTGGCTGCTGGCAGGCCTTCCTTCCTCACCACATGGCCCTCCCTGCAGGCTGGCTGTGGGTCTCCACAACACGGCAACTGGCTTCCCTCTATCCAGGGCTGCCTCATATCAGGGCAGCTAGCCTCCCCCACAGCGATTGATATGAGACAGACAGACAAACAGACATAAAGATATCACCCAAGGCAGAAGCCAGAGTCTTTTTATAACCCAATGTGGGAAGTGACATCTCATCACTTCTGCTATATTCTATTCTTTTTTTTTTTTTTTGGCAGCTGGCCAGTACAGACATCAAACTCTGGACCTTGGTGTTATTAGCACTACACTCTAACCAACTGAGAACCACAGAGCCCCTGTATTCTATTCAACAGAAGTAAGCTACTAAGTCCAGCCCACACTCAAAGGGAGGAGAATTAAGCTCCATCTTTTCAAGAAAGGAGAATCAAAGAATGTGCAGACAGATCTTTGAAACCACCACATGGATTAAAGAAATTACTGAGGGGGAAAAAAAAAAGTAGCTGGATAGTTTTTCTTGGCATCCAAACCCATGACCTTGGTGTTAGCTCTAACCAACTGAGCTAACCGACCAGCCCTGGATAAATTATTAAGACATCAGCGGATGTTTAATCCTCACTGTATTCCCCTATCCCCAAGAAGATAGTCCTAATTTGCTTCCTTGCCTCAGGGGAGGTTTGTGTTTGTTTTCTGAAAATGTGAACTCCTTGAGGAGATAATACTGAAAGAAGGGTGAAAAGATGAGTGCCTTTGAAGGGAGAAAGATGGAAAGAAGAAGAAAAAAGGGAGTGAATTTATTTGGGAAGAGGAAGGTGCTTCTTAGGGACCTACAAAAAGAGGCAGCCTGCAATCCCACTTCCTAGTGGTGCTCTAGATAAATGGCAAGTCCTTAGAGGGAAACAGGCATGTGTTGTACCTAGATGAGCTGAAACCTGGATACCAAAATCTGCATACCAGATTTCTGTAGAATCTTGTGCCTGAGCTTGGCCAAAACTAGAAGAGCCACCAAAACTTCAAGGACCCATATCTTCTTAAACAATATGCTTATCAGTCACAGTCATGATCGACTGAAAACTAGCCTTCCACCCTTCTCCTGGTTCTTCATAAGTCACTCAGATTCCTATATAACCCCCCAAGGAGGGGTGGATACCCATTATTAATCACTGAGATTGAATTTCTCATTAGTTTGGTAGAATGGGGTGGGGGGGAGAGGTACCAAGGCAGGATTTAATTTCATTTAAAGGAAATAAAACATTGTTAACATTTCTTGTTTACCTGATTTTATGAAGGAAGATTCATACTTGCTACATGGTCAATTACTTTTCTAATTTATGGATATCTTTTGCAAATAAGTAATCATGGTGGTTTCAAAGAAAGTTCCAAACAAACTGCTCCATCAACACATTAAGATTTTCCATGAGTGATATAGTACCCCCAAATTTTTCCAGGATATACTCTCCTAACGTATAAATATGAAGCAATTAGTTATATATCCATGTGTATCCAACTGGGTTCCCCTCCCCCTCAGAATAATCTTGGGCTTGTCAGAAAGCTATCCATTTAGGTTAAGGATCCACAATTTCCATAAAAAAGAAAAAAATTCAATTCTACAACCTGGTCACTTGATCTCTCAATAGATCCAGCCATAATCAGCATTATAGACTATCTATATTTCAGGATCTTATAAAAAAAAATAATAACTCCCAACTGTATATTACTCAACTTTCATCAAAAACCTAAAAAAAGAGAAATTGCATTTATGAAGGATTACTGAAGGACATAGTATATAATCCATTCATCTAGATTTGTTGCTTTCAAAACTACTTTTAGGTTATCTGATCCTTTCTTTCAAACAAAATTCTACACAAATAGAATTTCAAGATACAAAACAGGTAATTAGAAGCAGAATGATGTTATAAGAAACATTTTCCTTGGAGAGATGGCCAATTCCAGATCTAAGCAAAAAACGTACAAGACAAGCCTGGAATATATTGTCAAATGAGGAAGCTCTCACAAACTACTAGAGTCTATCAAAAAGACCCTGGAGCTAATTTAAAGAGAGTTCCACTGGTCAAAGCTAGGTCAATATGAACATCAATAAGAAAAATAATTATAATGGATTGAAACTCATTGAACATGTTTAAATCCATGAACTGATAATAACATTACTAATAAAACAAAAAAGAAACAAAGAAAGCCAATTACGTTTGGAGGATGACAGAAAACCAACTCACACTGAAAACAAGTAAACAAAGGGGTAAAAGTAAGCACTTATCCTGTTTTTCCTTTTACAAACTATACCCAAGGAAAATCAAAGTCGATGAAGGGAAAGAGAACAAATCAGTTTCCTGGAGACTGCAGGTGCAGAAAGAATGTGACTTCAATGGGACAGCACAAGAGAGTTTTTTGGGGGAAGTAAAAATGTTCTATACTCTTACCACAGCGGTGGTTTTATGAGTTTATACCCATGTTCAATTTCATGGAACTGTATATATAAAAATCAATTTCACTGTATGTTAATTTAATTTTATTATTATTTTTTATTTATTATTTTATTTTTTTAAAAGATGACCAGTAAGGGGATCTTAACCCTTGACATAGTGTTGTCAGCACCACGCTCTCCCAAGTGAGCCACGGGATGGCCCTGGCTGTATGTTAATTTTAAGGACAAATTTTAAAAATTTCTTAAGTCAACAAAGGAAACTTGTCTTTCTAGAAGTATTCTAGCTAATAATGAAGAAATGAAAGAATTATAATATCACCACTTGCAACCCCTAATGAAATTATTAATCTAGACACTGATTACTATGGGTTCCTAACATCAAAAAAACAGAAAGGCTTTAATGGAAGTACATACCACTCCAGTGATATGTACTTAGAGCTGGCCAGTTAGCTCAGTTGGTTAGAGCATGTTACTGATAACACCAAGATCAAGAGTTCAGATCCTTGTACCAGCCAGCCACCAGAAAATTAAAAAAAAAAAAAAAAACGTAAACCTGAATCTCATCAAGTCTCTAGAACTAACTCTAACTACCAATTTACAGCCACACAGGGAACAGAGAAATGCTAGATAATAACATGGGGATAATGTCAGCAAAACTCAGTCTGTGGGAAAACTGGTCAGTGATTGCCAATTTGGTCACTGCGGACAGAAGGGAATTCTTGGGAGTGATGGAATTGGTCTATATTAAGATTACACAACCACGTTTATCAAAATTCATGGAACTGCACATTAAAATAGGTGAATTTTACTCTATGCAAATTATACCTCAACTATCTAAAAAACTAAAAATTCAGACTTTGGGAAATTATTTATTCATTTCATTTTTGGTTTTGGTGGCAGGGTTCCAAAGCCTGAACCTTGGTGTTATCAGTACCACACTCTAACCAACTGAGTAACCAACCAGACTCCAGACTTTGGGAAACTTTTAATAACAAACATGCTTTCTTCAACAAATAAATAGCACAGAGAAAAAGAGAAGAACTGGGAAAACTATAGATTAGAGAAGACTTAAGAGCTAATCAACTAATTGCAAGTTATGAAACTTATCTGATCCTGGTTTGAACAGATTATTTTTTAAATGATTAGTCAACTTTAGGGATCTACACACTGATATTTGATGATATTAAAGAAATATTAATTTTTAAGTTTCTGTTACATATTCTAAAAGAATCCTTATCTTTCAACAATACATACTGAAATATTTATGGATGAAGAATATGATGTATGGAATATGCTTCAGGTAGAGTAGGAGGTGTATAGATAAAAAAGGATTGAGATGATATTTGCTGATGATGGGTGATGAACAATTTAGGTTCACTGTAGTATTCTCAGTTTGTCTCTGTTTGAAATTTTCCATATTAAAAATATACATAGATATACACATAAGATTAGAAGAGGAGCCTGAGAGGCTAGCCTGATAACCTCCTTCTGGCTACTCCTGGCACTCCATCCTCCAGGGAGCATTTTAATTAGTCCCAAGGAACCTCTGAGCTCTTTTTGAACACCCTTGAAAATCACTGCTTGACTCTTCTGGGGTTTATTCCTGAATAATGTATTACCATGAAAATGCTGCATACTTTATTCCTGCAGAATCTGCTTTCACAGAATTGAATTTTGGCATTATGCCCTAGGTTTTCACTGACACATGCTACAACAAACAGCTTTACCGAAACCACTGAGTTTGCTGTAGCGATGTTACTGAGGTAAACACTATCACAAAGAAGCTCTGGATCTAGAGGACAATCCAGATTAGAAAACACTCTCACAGCTTTCCATGTAACTACCTCTAGAATCTCAGTTTCTCACCAGAGAATACAGAGATCAAATCTCCTAGAGAAAAATAGAGAAAAACACTACCTGTGTGGCAACTACCTGCAGTGGACAGATAATACTGCAGAGAAAGAGATAACAGCCAAGACGGAAAGCAGTTTGGTCTATTTCTACACTATGTTACTGTAAGATTCTATTTCTTTGCATTTCATTCAACATGCTCTCCCTAGGTTATACCATTTATTTTCATGACTTGGGTCACCATGTGTTTGGTGATGACTTTTAAATCTGTATCTCAAGTTCTAATCTCTCTTTTCAATAACAGACCCATATATATTCTACCTGCCTGGTTAGAGATGGTTCATTGAAGCACTTTACACTCAATATAGCCAAAATAAACTCCTACTCTTACCCTCCCACACTCACTCTTGCTTCTGTATCTGCTGTCTTAGTTAAAAGTGTTCCCATTCAACCTATTATTCAAGCTAAAAGCTCCTCAAGATACTGTGAAGGAAAGTAAAACGCACACCGTGGATGGAAGAAAATATCTGCAAAATGTACACCTGATGAATTTGTTTCCAAAATACATAAAGAACACTTACAACTATATAAGAAGACAAACAACTGATAAAAAGTGGACAAAAGATTTGGACACTTCACAGAAGTTATGTGAATGGCAAATTAACACATGAAAAGACACTCAACATTAGTCATGGGGGGGAGGCAAATTAAAACCACAACGATATGTAACCTTAATTCACCAACAGAATAGTAAACAGTAGTGATGGTTTCACGGATGCACATGTATTTCAAAACTTACCAAACTGTACACTTTAAATACATGCAGTTTACTGTATAACAATTATACCTCAATAAAGCTGTTTAACAGTAAAAGAATGGCAATACTAAGTATTGGTGAGGATATGGAACAAATGGAATCTCACATGCTGCTAGTGTGAACACCAAATGGTACAACCACTTTGGAAACAGTTTGGCAATTTCTTAAGAAGATAAACACACCCTAATCATAAGAAGTAGCAAGTCCACTCCTAAGCATTTACTCAAAAGAAAAGAAAACACATGTCCAAACAAAAACTTATCTCAAATGATCATAATAGTTGTATTCATATGAGGCAAAAACTGGAAACAAGCCAAATATCCTTCAACAGGTGAACTGATAAACAAATGATGGTAAAATCATACAATGGAATGCTCCTCAGCAATAAAAAAAAAATTAACTAGAGTTACACACAATAATGAGGATGAATTTCAAAAGCATTATGCCAAGAGTAAGAAGCTAGACACAAAAGTCTACTATATGATTCCACTTATATAAAATTCTAGAAAAGGCAAAACTATAGTGATAGAAAAAAAGATCAGTGGTTGTCAGAGCCATGACTGCAAGGGAACATGAGGAAATTTTGGGGTTGAGAAGGCCACAATGGCAATGTTCGGTTAGCACGACTGTCGCGGGTGGTTACGCAACTGTAAACATTTGTCAAAACTCACAAAATTGTATATTTTAAATTGGTGAATTATAATGTATAAAAATAAAGCTATTTTTTTAAACAGCTCAATAAAGCTGTTCTGGGGGGGTCTTTTTGTTTTGTTTTTGTTTTTTGTTTTTGCATCTGGCCAATAAAGCTGATTTTTTAAAAAGACTGGGAGGAAAGGCAAAATAAAAATATTTAAACTAACGACAGGCACAACTATCATTTATTTAGTCCTTACTGTATGTATCAGGTAACTGTACCATGTACTTTACATGCAGTATTTCATTAAATCCTCTCAGTAAGCCATTCATTAAATCATCCAACAAATAGTGATTGAGTACCTATTATGTGTGAGGCACAGTTCTAGGTGCTGGGAATATAGTAGTAACGAAAACAGACAAAAACCTCTCCACTTATGCAGTTCATATTTAGAGGAGAGTAATGATCCTACAAGGTAGGTATTATCATTATCCACACTTTGCAGAAGAGCAAACAGGTTCAGGGTTAAATATTCTGCCCCAGAGCCCAAAGCTAGTATTTGGAAGAGCTGAAATTCAAACTCTAGTCCCAGATTCCTCAGCCTCAGTACATTGATATTTGGGGCTGGGTAATTAGATTGGGAGGTTGTCCTGTGCATTGTAGGATGGTTAGCAGCATTCCTGGCCTCTGCCTACTAGATGCCCCAAATTGTAACAACCCAAAAGGTCCCTTAGGAGGCAAAATCCCCCTTAGTTGAGAACCACTACTTAGTCTGACACCATAGCCCCAAGCTCTTAAAAACACTTGACATATGCCCTCGTTCAAGTCCTGAACTCAGCTCAGCTAGGGACCTCATCACTAGTCAGTCTACAACCAGACTTTCATCTCTGTCATTTCAACAGTCACATTATCACTAAAACTAACTTTCTAAACCTCAGGGCCTAGATAAGTGTTTGCGGAAACTGCCCTCACTACTAGTATACAGAATTACTATAAACCCTATATATATGCAAAATTGTTACACTGTCTCATATTTCAGTGTCTGCCACTAATACATGTATTTTCCTCAGACTCTCACTCATGTCTCTATCCCTAGAATCCAGAACTAAAAAGCATTCAAATGTTTCTTAAACAAATTACATATACCATCAAAATGCCTGGATCCCTTAATACATAACCAAAGAAAGCCCCCAAATAACACAGTGAAGCTTTAATCAATGTGAATCCTATCTAAACAAATAGGTCTTGTTCCTTAATAAGACCTCAAAGGAGTCTCTCATTCACAATTCAAACATTATTAACAGACATATCGAACTCTTCAGAATTCTCCAAAACCACAAAGAGATCAAGTTTCCTTACCTTAAAACGCCTTTCAGTCTGGTACAGTTTACCAGGGGCATTAAATATCACATTACTTTGGACCACCAAAGCCCAATCCCATACTAACTCCTCTTGTCACCAATTCACTTATTGGTTCCCTACTTTTATTGAGCTCGCCCTCAGTACTAGGGGGTACAAAGATAAACTAAGACAAGGAAATAAGTTTTAGTAAAGGGAAAAAGATGAAGAAATACTAACAGTAGGGCATGAGGTGCTTATCTCAAACTCTTAGTTTTCTTAAACTGTCTTATAGTTTGTTCTACACTAGGAATGTTCTCAAAAGATAACTCAGCCACGAATATCTATCAGAAAAAAATGACTTAACATCAACTATCCTAAAATAAAAATTATACTTCAGGCAACTGTTTTCCAAAATGTAACAGGATATGTAACATACGATCAACAACTCTACACAGCAGACCAACTCAATCAGATTCTTAAGGCTACATTCAGAAATTAATACAACTTGAAGTGTTCACTAGGAAGTTATATCATTTGATATTGAGAATTTCTATGGTCACAGTATGAAACTGATAATAACAGCTACTAAAAAAAAAAAAATGTCTGGCTACACCCATTACATCTCTACCCATCCTCAGGGTCTTAACTGGCCATTTTGTTTTCTATTTACAGAGCAATCCCAAAACTGTTTTCTAAAGAAAATCTTAGTCCTGCCCACAGGACTTTTAAAAATGTATGCTGGCTGTCCATTCAGGTCAAAATCCCGACTTGATCAGAATCTGACCTGACTCAGACATGCAGAATACACACCCTCAAGAGAATATAAGCTTAAACTCATTGCTGCCTCATGCTTCCCAAAACTTGGTTACAAGAAATAATATTTGTGGAGAATTGTTTAAGGATTCATTCACTCAATAATTAAATAAACTGTTTTCTAAGTGCCGGGCACTATTCTAGCTGCTGGAGATAAGCAGTGAACAGAACGCGCGTAGTCCCTGCAGTTACACAGCACTCTTTATCTCTACGTCAAGTCAAATCGTCAGAGAGCTGTAGATCTAAACCACATTGCTTTGGCCCTCTGGAGACTGTCCTCTGGCAATACCTCAACTTGGATTGAGAAGCATTATAAGCAGTCTTTAAGACTACTACATTTATCACTGGGATTTTTTTCCCCACAAAACCACTGTGTCCCCATTATGAAGAGCAACAAGAGAAGTTTCTCTCAGATCTAATAGTCAAAAAAAGTTATGCTTCTCTTGAATGACATGTGCTTGAATTTACAGACACCATGAATATGGAAAGTGAGTTTTTATTTTTTTCTTCACTTTGGTCCAGGAAACTCAGAGCCAGATATAGAATCTACCCTTAGTAACTGGTCTATGTACTAATTTTGCCAATGGTTTTCTTCTTCTTCTCTCATTTCTTTTTTGCAATAATATCCTTATTTTTTTATTTTATTTTTTATTAGCATATTCATTACTACAAATCATACTTATTCTTTATGCCCCTTATCCAATCTCTCCCTTTCGCCCTCCTCCGCCCCTCTACCTTTTCCTTTCCCCCTTTCTGCTTCTCCTTTCCCCCTTTAATAACCATAGATTTGTTCTCTCCATCTGACAGATTAACTGTTCTCTGTTGGTTGTTGACTAGATGATCTGTCCGGGACTGAGACAGGTGTGATCAAGTCCTCCCCATTATCGTAAATCAGATGCTTCTTCTATTACTTAGGAGTGTGCTCTGTGGATAGAGAGGACCTCCTTTTTTTTTTTTTTTTTTTTGGTCTCCGCTGTTGCCTCTCCTTGTGTCAATGAAGTTGAGAGTCTGGCGTGCTATCTGTTTAATGGCTGTGACTGCTGCTGTAGAGACTAGCCACTTTTGCGACAGCCATGACAACTGCAGGGGCTATAAAAGGCTACCTGTGTGAAAATGGTGTTTTTGGTGTGCTCTTTACCTGGCTGTGGCTGGGTTCAGCTTTCCCTGGCTCCGTGCTTCAGAGCCCCAGTGGGGCCCTGGGGTGGTGACCACAGCTTGTCTAGTTGCAGTGGGTTCAACCGGTCTATGTACTAATTCTGCCACTGGTTTTCTTCTTCTCTCAATTCTTTTTTGCCATAATATCTTTATTTTTATTTTTTATTATTTATTTATTTATTTTAAATTAATCAATATGTAGTGTAGCTGATTTTCATGGCCCTTTACCAATTCCTCCCTTTCCCCCCTTCCTAATTTTAATCCTCAAGACCATATATATTTTAAAAAGAGGTGGGAAATAAAAGGCATTTGACAGGTGCTTTTCAACCTAAAATTCATTGTGTACTTTCTATGTGCCAGGCACTATTCTAAGCACTTTACAACCCTAGAGGGTTTGGACTATTATTATTTCCATTATAGAGATGAGGAAACTACAGCTCTGAGAAGTTTATTAACTTGCATATATCACTACTTATATTTGACAGAGCTGGATTCAAATTCAGCCCAAACCATTACACATAAGGGTATATACAGGTTATCATGGGAGCAATAAGGTAGAGCAAAAGGAGAAGGAGAAAGTGGGAAAAGTCCTCACTAAGGATATGATGCTTTAAAGTCTTAAAGGAGGGAGTTTGACAAGGAACAAGGAGAAAGTATCCAGATAGAAAGAAAAATCATGCACAAAAACCCAAAGCAAACAGAGAACATAAATTCTGGGAATGGCAAACAGAACATAGAGTTCCATTCAGCAATTAATTCATCTTGAAGAGTTCACCAGAAAGTTAAATCATTCAAAGTAGACATGGAATAGGTCTATTACTGAGAACTTCCATCCCACAGTCCTGACCTATGGCTGGAAAGGTAGGCAGAAGGAAAATAAAGGCAGTCCTTTTATATGATTAGGCTAAAAAGTCTGAATGATGTTCAATAAGCAATGGGGAACTACAGAAGGATCCTAAGCATAAGAATTACAAGATCAACTTGTACAGTATGGTGAATGAATTACAGATTGGAGGTAGGGAAACCAGTCAGAAGGCTAATATAAGAATCTAGCAGTGGAGTAATTAGAGTTAAACCAGAGCTATCCAAGAGAAATGTAACACAAACCATATATGTAACTTTTGAATTTTAGTAGCCACATTAGAAAAAGTAAAAAGAAATAAGTGAAAATGATTTTCGTAGTAGCTTTATTTAATACAATATAACTAAAATATTATTTCACAATGCAATTAATATAAAACATTAGTAATGAGAATTTTACATTTGTTTTCATACTAACTTGAAATCTAATGTGTATTTTTATTTTGTTTTGTTTTTCATTTTAGTATGTATTTTATACTTATCTCATTTAGAACACTAAATTTTCACTGGAAAGATTTGATGTTTTCAGATTTCATAAAATTTACAGATGAAAAAGAAGATTCACATACCCAACATGTTCAAAACATACTTAAACATTTTCCAATAAGTGATCAAGAATCAGTTCACAAATTTAAATTAATTACAATGAAATTAATTAGAAATTCAGTTCTCCAGTCATGATAGCCACACTCAGAGTGCTCAGCAGCCACATGTGGCTATTGTATTGGACAGTACAGGCCTAAAGAGTGACGAAGGAACTTTGGCTGTGGGCACTTCCACCATCAGCATTTCATATCTACCTGCGGTTGAGGTTTTCTGTATATTAACAGTGATGACTGCCAGGTATTAACTATGAAAGCAATCCTACTCATCACATCCTCACCACTGTAGTTTACTTTCTCTAGGCCAATGCCAACGACTGTGAAAAAGGAATCTTCTAATGACTACACAGAATTGCTATGTAGTACCTGACACATAGAATGTGCTCAAAAATGTGTGTGGAATGAATATATCCTCTTCTTCATTACTCAAAGAATTATTCACTTTGTAGACTAAAGCCCTTTGTTTCTATTTTCCTAAAGATTCAACCATTTCAGTTTATTAGACTCTATGTACAATGAAAAAAGATAAAGGAATATGAAAACCTATTTTCAATTATATATTTACTAGAGGCATTATAGCATGTGGTTAAGAGTTTAAGCTCTGGAGTCAGACTGCTTGGATTCAAATCCTGGTTCTAGCATGTGTTAGATGTGTGATCTTGGGTAAATACTTGGCCTCTGTGCTTGTTCCCTCTTCTGCAAAGTAGTGAAGACACTACATACTGTCTTGCGTGCTTCGAGGACTACAGGAGATAATATATACAAAGCACTTACACATAGTAGATGCTCAATAAACATTAGCTTTGGGGGGGGGTTGATCTACATGGGGATCAGAATCCTTGACCTTGGTGTTAACCAGCCCCCTCTCTAACCATCTGAGCTAACCAGCCAGCTCCGACGTTAGCTTTTTAAAGAGATGGTAGAGAAGCCGAAATTATGGCTAAAGTAAAAAACGAGAATTTCTCAATTCCCTATGTCTCCCACATTATTTTAGATTAAAAAAAAAAAAGTGTAGAGGTAGAAATCTGAAGTCCTCAAAAGAAAAATCTTGCATGTAGTTATATTCATATTCATTAAAAAAGGAGCTAAATAAGAAACTTCATCTATTGGCAGTGTACAATTATGCAGTATGGCACAGGTGCAGCCATGCAAATAGGAAAACATGAAGCAAAATAGGAAGGCATTTGCCTTACCTGCTTTTCCGTTTTCGAGGTGGTTTCTCCACTGTGCCAGTCAGTCTACAGACCAAACAAATAAGACGGTAACTAAAAGTAACATACAGGAACACACCTCCGGGCCGTCCTGTGCCAGTCAAGAACTAAATGTACCACCCACTGGGACCAGAGGCTCGCCAAGCCCACACCTGACCTTACAAACGCCTTCTGCCCTGTTTCGCCTATTTACCAAAACCAAGTAATCCCGGGATTCACTGCTCCCCTAATGCCCTCAGCCCAAACCCTGCTCTGCCTCCTGGTCCCTCACCCCATCCTCAGCCCCTATTCGTCACAGCCCCGCTCCCCAAAACCACCCACGTCCACCGCCTCATTGTCTGCCTAGTCACCCCGCAAGCCCCCCCAGCCTCCCCTTTCCCGTGACCACCCCCTCCCGACCGTGCACGGCCCCTCCGGGCCCCGCCTCCCCAGGCGCGGCGCTCCCCGCATTCCACGGCCCCTCCGCGGGGCGCGCACCCTGCCCCTCCCGGCCCAGCGCCCCCCGCCTCACCCCTCGGCACCCCTTCGCTCACACACCCTTCACCCGGCTCAAGGACGCGATCGCCACCCAGCCGGTGCCCCCACCCCTAGGCGCCCCCCACATAGCCCCCCAGCCTGCACCCCGGCCCCTCCTGCCCCGGCGCCCCGAATGCTCCGCGGCCCCGAGCCGCTGCCCCTGGGCCCGCTCCCTCGCCCCCGCCGTATCCCCAACTCCAGCCTCCACCCAGACCCGCCCCACCTGGGGGCCAGGCGACTCCGCGGCTGCTGGGGCTGCCGGGCTCCTCTGACCATCCGGCTTCTGCTCCGCCGTGGGAGCTGCTCCGGCGGCCGCAGGGCTCGCTCGGGAAGCTGAGGCGGCGGAGGTTGGAGTAGGCGGAGAGGCGGGAGGAGGGCCTCGCGCCTCTGCCAGGCTTGCCGCGGGGCCCGCCTCCTCCGCGCCTCTCCTTGGTTCCCATTGGCTAGAGCCGTAATGTAACCGAAATCCTGGCAGTCGATTGGGCGCGCGGGCCGTCACATCCTGCGCTGCCCACCCAGAGGTTTGGTTGAGACTGCAGGTGGCGGCGGAGGTGCCTTAGAGACTGCTAGCAGGGCCGGAGGAGACCTAAGCGCCACCGTGCGCCAGAAAATAAGAAGTGCGTGTCCGGCCCCAGACACCAGCCCGCAGGTTCTCCTGGCTCTGCGTCTTGCATCCCACACACCTGCTGGCGCCCCCCCCACCACTGCACCACGCCAGGACCAAAAGCCAAGTACTGCAATTTCCCAAATTCCTCTGGCTGGTCAGGCAGTGAGGCATTTCTCCCAAACAAGCTTCCTTTTGAACCACCTCGAATGCGGTCCCCGTCTCTACATCCTGCTGAAATGGTCTCACATCTCACAGGTATGCCTTATAGAGGATCCAGCCAGAAAACTGTAAGAATCCACCAAAACAGATCATGGTTTGAATGCCCAATCTTCTGCAGGAAATATCATAAGCTAGGGTGCAGGCTTTTAAGAAAGCAAGAAAATTTTTAAATTACCATGAAAGAAAAATCAACACTGCAAACAGTATGGATGCCATAACTAAAAGCAGCGTGTTCCATTTTGAAAAGACTAAACAATTGATTCCGGGGTGTGTGCTAATCATCCTCGTACTGCAGATTGTTGTAAATTTTACACCAGTTAATCAATTTAAAATAAATTTTACTGCATTTTTTGACAGACCTAAGCATGAAAAAAACTACCAACACTTAAGCACAATAAATATGTTATCTTTCTTTTCTACTCTAACAAGGCTGTCATTGAAAATAAGGCACAATGCGTTAACATATTATAAAATTCTTTAAGATAGTAAAGCCTCTCTACATCTCTATTCTTTGTGTAGTTTTTGTTTGGTAGATCCTTAGCATCTGGTTTGGAGTTGGGAGGAGACATAAAACTTTCTCTTACGCCACTTCCATTTTACTAGAACACATTTTTGTTAGTGATGACTTAAAGCAGTTGGGAATCTCTCTGAAAGAAAATGAAGATTAATTTTAAACTGAAACAGTAGTTGGAAAATCTTTTAGAAATCTACCTATTACTGCCTATTGCCAAATTTGCATAAATTTCTGCAGGTATGAAGAATCTGCTTAGCCACAATACACGGAGCAAGAAATTTCAATTAAAAGGAGCGAGAAGGGCCGAGCCCGTGGCGCACTTGGTAGAGTGCCGCGCTGGGAGCGCGGCAACGCTCCCGGGCCGCGGGTTCGGATCCCATATAGGAATGGCCAGTGCGCTCACTGGCTGAGTGCTGGTCACGAAAAAGACAAAAAAAAATAAAAAATAAAAAATAAAAGGAGCGAGAACTCACGTGTGAAGTACAGGTTGTTTTCTGTTATCCTGAAAACTTCAAGGGCTTTTATGACTACAGTAAGCATGCAGCTTACCCATTCAAAGGCAGCTGGATGGATGCTCATGGGATAGAAGACTAATCATCTTTCATTTGAAATAAATTCTGTAAACCATATGGAGAGGAGTGTCCTATTTCAAATAGAGTTGGGGAAAGGAGAAATGTTTTCAAATAATGAAGGGACATTCTATACTGGTGCTTTGTCTATTATATTAATTGGAAATAAAAGTATCCAGAAGTAAAAAAAAAAAACAATTTTTATGTATCAGTAATGTGACAGCCAGTAGTGCACACCAACAGGTGGGGGACAAATCTCTCACTGATCTCCGTAAATGGCAAAATTTAGCATGCTAGTTTTTCACAAAAGCAAATATATTTGGTGTAAAGGGCTGGATGTTATTCTGTGATGGTTCTTTTCACATCTTTGATGTTAAAATGGCCTTTTTATGAAGTAATAGTGATGGTAAATTGTAGTGGGATTTTTAAAATGGCTTTGACAGAGAAAAAATGTCAAACTGTTGGCTCCCCACATTAATATTTTATGTAATCCCAAGGTAACAGAACCACAAATTGCCTCAATCCCAACCAACAGTTTCCACCCATTCTATCAAGCCAGAAAGGGGAAAGAACTTCAGAATAATGTGTGTCAGACAAGGGGCAGGGATGGTGAGAGTCCTGGTGGGGAGGATAAACTCAGTAGAGAAGTAGTTTTGCAATAGCACTCATTACATTTCTTAAAGTATTGATTAAAAGCCTCTGCCTGCTTTTCAACATCTTCCATAATTGGCCAACCTTCTCTGATACATGGTAGATACTCTGAACAGACCGCAGTTATCTGGGTAGCCGATTAGCTCAGTCAGTTACATCATGGTGTTATAACAACACGGTCAAGGGTTCAAATCCCCATACTGACCAGCTGCCAAAAACATAAAAAAACAAAAAGACCTGCAGTTACTTATGACTTCCCAAGAATTACCCTCAAGTCTTATCTTCATGTGTGTCCAAACTCTAGTAATCTCTGCTTCTGTGCTTTTACCCTGTAAAACATGCACATCCCATCACTCCAGTCCACATATAATTCATGCCTATAAATCCTCTTTCAAATCTTCCAATTACCTTATCCTACATCAACCATTTCCTTTCCCAAATTTGTACTGCACTTACAGAAGCTACGTTATGTTAGCAATTATATATTGCTTTGAATTATTCTTACTTCCCAACTATGTTGAATTTGGGCAAATGGTATATGGCTGTGAACCCTCAATAAATGGCAGCTTTAGGCCAGGTACTGGGTTACTGGGTGCTTTACATGTGCTATTTTAAATACTGAGATCAACCCTGTATAGTATTCTCTTATTTTAGACACAGAAATTTAAGATTTGGAGAATCCAATTTGCTCAGGATTACACAGCTACAATAACAAATAGTGCTTAAAATAGAGGGCTTAAGATGTACTCTGGTGTGCCCGACAGGGATTCAAGTTCCAGCTCTTCTGTGCAACCTTGGGCAAGTTACCTATCCTCTCTAAGCCTGTTTCCTCATTTCAGGGGCGGGGGGAAAGGTAATACAGTCATAGACCCATAGTACAGGTACCACAAAATAGGGCATGTACAGCATTTAGCTAAGTGTGCTCAATACAAGTTAGCTGCTATTACTGCATAGCAGGGCTGGGCTTTTTATCTAGATGTTATCCCAAAGACTATATTCTTTCCGCTATTCCATAAAATGTCTCCATGCAGTCTTTTATATCACACTTCCATAATACACAAAAGTAGATTGCTGAGAATCATAGTGGGTTCCTAGGGATTGAGTGGAATATACTTATGTAACAAGTATTTTTGTTGACACATACAAAAGAAATCTATAAATTCCACGCATTTTTGAATTAAGAAAACATGCGAGTGATCTAAGCCAGCATAAGCTTACTCTAATGGGGATAAGAAAGGCACATATTCACCAACTGATTAACAAGGAAGTAGAAAACTAACAGGAGGTGAATAAGGAACAAACCTTTCCCAAGTATCAAGTGTGTTTGGCATCATGTCAGGAGACTTTCCAAATGTTTCTTTTTGGTGTTTTTTGTTTGTTTTTTTTATTACTGCATATTTCATCAGCATCAGTGCACACTGTAAATACACAATTGAAAGAGTTGTGATGATCTCATGAAGCATGGTTCTGGGCACTGGATTCAGGTAATAACAATAAATATTGCCATTAAAGAATTGGAACCTTAGTTGACTGCAGAACAAAAAAAAGTTTCACTTTTGTTTACCAGTCAAGCAACCAAGTGAAGAAATAAGCATTTTTTAATTTAAATTAGGTTATATAAAATGCTAACTTCTTGTCAGGACATACTACAGACTATGCATTAGATGAAATTATTTTTTGACAAACTTCCTATAATCTTTTTATTAATTTACACTGAGGGATATATAGCACCTTTCATCCAAAGAACTGAAGGTGCTTTACAAACAGCATTTTTAAAACAATTACATTTAAAAATCTGGATTCTTGCTATTAAATCTCTTTAACTACAGATACATAATTTTCTGGAAGCTGACGGAAAGTGATTCTATTTCTGACAACGAAAGAGGCTCAGAAAGAGTCCTGATTTGCTTTCACAATACAAGCATTTTCCAAAACCTGTGCTGGGCTTACAAAGCAAAAACACACAAATCTTAATGTAATGAACAATATTTCAAGCCTTATTTCAGAAGCAAAACCCAGGGTTTAAGACGTCAAAATATTCCAACAGTTCTAGATATCCAGACGGAATAGGAGCTGATGCAGGTTGCATATTAGACGTACTCTTGATCCAGACTTTTTAGGATCACACCCAGATGAACACATTTAAAGTGAGATTTTTCAGGGAAATACATTAACCTATAAAAAGCTAGCCAAGAGCACATCAGCCAAATGAGAAAAGGGAGTACATGGCAATTCAAAGTAGACAGTTCTCACTAGAGCCTAGGACACTTTATTAGAAACTAAGTATATCATAGGCAAATAAAAATAGTTCTTACCCCCATTAATACAACATAAGGGATTTTACATTCAGCCTAGATACAGGGAGTAACAGATCCTCCTGCCTACAAATCATTACTTGCAAGTATCTTCCACCACATGATTACTCTATATAGTACATAGCCCTTATTTATTAGAGGGATCCGAATATTCCTTTAGGCTTACAAAGTCCAATACATTCACTCTCTCTTCCCCTTACACGTCCAATAGTAAAAACTATTCTTTTCCATGCAAAAAGCCATTATTCAGTTGAAGAGAAATCAGGCAAAACAGATATGGCAGTTAAGGAATGGACAGAATATTATTGGCACATGCCCAACTAGTGACAAATAAATGTAGTACACCAATGACTTAAAAAATAAAAGTCACATTACAGGGATAACAAAAATGACTACATAATGTAAGCTAAGGAGAGTCAAATGGGAAAGGAAGGGCTGAGGGTTACCGGTTTTATTGGTACAACTTAAAAGCAGTGGAAAGCAAGCACTTAAATACAATTTACGGTAACAGAAAAACAATACTGTAGAGAGCTGTTCAAAGACAACACCAAGTTGTCTGCATCATTAATTTCCAGTGTTTCACAATTAGTAAAATACATAGCTACATATCCCCGTAAGATAAAAATACCTTTGCACTTGAATTACACTGGGGTTAGGGCAGTAACACAAAGCTACTGACCCAACATTTAAGTGTGTGCAGCAAATGTCTTAGCCACTTCTTCCATATAACTATACAATTAAAAACTATACAAGGAGCTGAGTGGTTGGGGGAAAATAAAATCAAAACAGTATTGTGCTCATTCAGTAAAAGAAAACCCTGATGAAAAATTATGTGCCAAGAAGCTTAGACTATAAAGATTTTTATTGCATTTTTAGGTAACCTGGAAGTTCTTATCCTGAAAGGGAATTGGTTTTCAAAACTACCTGAACAGAGGCTAAAGTGCTTTATTAATTGGCTGGCTTCACAAGGATTTCCTGGAATGACAAAAATCAATTATAGTAGTAAAGGGATACCAGCTATTTCACAAAATGGTACATTCCAACATCATTTATGACCACAGTCACAAGAGATACTGGAACATTTGTCCTTATTAAGTGGACAGTTGCATATCAAGAACTGATCATCACAACCCTTTGGATATTCAAATTACTTACACATAGCCGAAATACGGTATCACAGACCTTTACAAAAAAGGACGATTTGTTTCTTTCTACACTTTAAATAATCTGCTTAGGATTACAGTTCACAAATACAAGAGTCCTGACTTTTCAACCTTTCCAGTTGCAGTTAAAAAATGAATACTTTCTAAAAGTTAAGGTCAAGTGTTACAGCAAAAGAATGATTCCTATTGAAAAGTACATAGATTTTACTTAATGATATTCATGATAGATTGTAAACTGGATTGACCACATTCTACCCAACTGGTATCAAATAAACACATCAGCATTACAAGTATTAAGTGTTTTTCAATTATAGAGGATATAAACCAAAACATTAATATGGCAGTTATGTTCTTTAGGCACAGTTTAGTGATTTTTTTAAAAAATAAATATTATTGAATTTCAATTGAAATTTTAAACTCAGTAACCAAAGGGTCAAGAACTCTGATTAGGAAAAAACAAAAAAAAGAGTAACTTTAAGCTAACAATGAAAGCTGTTTAAAATTTCTTACACTTAAACTATCTGGGTTTTATTTAAGATTACTTTATTAAAAAATACAAGGAATCTGAAAAAAGATCGTACAATTATCTTAATGTACAAAGTCATAAGCTGTAGCAGTTTTTAACTAAAATTTAAAAACACAACAAGAAGGGCAGCCCTTTAGACCAATTTATTTTATATCCATTTAAAATATCATCCAACAAGGACAATGAAGCTTACAGCTGGGACAGGTATACATAACTCGAGGCATTTATAGTCCATCATGCCCACTGAATAACAACTTTGCTGCTGAAATTTCTTAAGAACTTACCAAACTAAAACAAAAGGCTGAATGACAGAAAAGGAGGACTATTTTGGTATAATCTGTCAATTGGATTTTCTAAAAAAAAAGGAAACATCCTGTTTCCCCAGACCAGTAAATAAGCAAGAACTACATGCAGCAGTGTGAGATTAAGATATATCTCAAGTCTTCTCAAATGAGTCCAAGGTGGGGATGGGATGGGAGAGAAAATTGATAGAAAAACATTGCTATAGACACCACAACAAACAATAAATTTAGATAATTTAAAATTAAAAAAAAAAAAAGGCAAGAGGCAGCATTTCAGCAGCAAAGTGCTCAATAAAAAGTATATTGTACAGAGTAATACAAGAAAGTTGGGGTAAGAAGAGGGCAGAAAAATGGGTCAGTAGGATGGGTGAAGGCCTCAAAGGAAATACGGCGTCGTCGTTCTGGGAGGAATAACACGTTCTGAATCTGGAACTGCCCGGAATAACTTTGGTTCTCTTGTATTCACATCTTTGAAGACCATGATCGAAGCAATATTTCCACAACGATAGCAGTAATTAGGAGCAGACCATACTGTTACCAGCTTCTCATCAAACATAAATTTATAGCCTTCATGCACTAGTTGATGTGCTCTGCAGATGAGTTTTAAGTTGTTGATATGAACAAACTGCAATTTAGAAAGGCTTTGTAAGTATTCAAAACATTTTTTAAATCAGCCTATATATAAGAAAATAACCTTTTAAATAAAGTATCATACCCTGTTACTATTAAAGTTCTCATGATTACAGAACCCATTGTACAATTAACCCCAATAATTTGAATAAGTTTAGGCAAATGGAATCTTTTTTTATGGTTTAATAATATATTGCTATCAATATCTATCATTTACTGAGGATTTAGTATGTTCATTTCTTTAACTCTGAAAGAGATTTGTATCCTTCTTTTGCAACTTAAGAAAACAGAGGCTCAGACTAGATAAATAGCTTATCTAAGTTAAGTGGCACCAAAATAATCAGAACCTAGTTCTTTGACTCCATTATGCTGGAGTACTTCACAACATAAGGTCATCCCTCTCTGTGTGTGTGTTTATGTGTGTGCGTGTGTGTATGTGTGTGTTTTAATTAAAAATAGTTGAACTTCAAAAAGTTGCCTATCTTGTCCTTGTATCTTATTACTTGACTACAGTATTTGAAAGAAAAGCAACATTTATTTTACACATATGACCAACTGGATGCAGGCGTAGGCATTTTCACTATGTGATCTTATTTAGCCATTAAAGAAAGACATACATGAATAAACTAGACTAGAAATTTGATATTCATAGTCACCATAGTCTGAGTAAACTAGACTACAAGTTTGTTATCTGTGGCCACCATAGTTCTTTATGTAGCTCATTAGCAACCAACAAACCACTTTTCCAAAAATGTTGGCTTTACCTCATTTGTGACCTTTGCTCCAAAAAGCCAACCTGCTCCTCGGGGACTAATTGCCCAGGTATCCACATCTTCAGGATCTGACCAAACCAAGTCACAAAATGCTCCTTTATGAGGAATTTCCTGATTTCGTTCAATGGTTCGAATTTGATCCAGTGTTTTTATATCAGGAGATAAACCACCATGAACACACAAAATCTGCTCATCTATTAACTAGTAAAAAAAGATAACAAAGCGCTGAATGCATTATAATAATAATAACAAACTCAGTCATATTTAAAGTCATCAATGAATGCTAAATATAATTGAGATGACAATTAGATAAAAATATGTAATGTGTTACTGGCAGGAAAATACTTAAGGTTTTAAAAGATTCTTATAAACTTACAGCTGCTACTGTCAGCATGTCAAAAACTTTGGTACAATATCTCCAGGCATTAGCATTTCCGTATTTGGTTTGGCACTCATCTGTGAAAGAAATAGAAGAGTTCTCATTAATGAAGTTCTGAATCTGCTGATAAAAATAAACAATATATCCAGTACTAGAGCAGCCTTCAGTACAACAGAAATTCAGCTTAAACTAGGACAGGAAGTTATGACACATATTTAGCCCTGGTAGGCTCTCCACATAGAGCCAAAAGTAGACAAGTGTTTAACTATATATATCTCCTAAGGATGTGGTCCTTTCATTCCAGGAATGACCCTAAGAAGCAGCTGAAATTATTGGCCAAAATGCTATCATCAGGAAGAACTAAGTACTAATTTCACATAACCCAAAGCCATCGTTTTTGGTAGTTGTTAATACTAGGCAATTCAATCAAACAGATTAATTTATTTAATATGACTACCTTATTCAGCAGATTAATAAAATCAAACAAATTAGAGGACCCTTAATTAGAGGAGCATGGGTAATTCCTATCTCAACATTTCTCAAGCCTAAGTTGTCTCTTCTGAGATTTTCTGCAAATTGTGCAAGTAAATACTCGAGCTCTAGTAGGTACACCTGTAGTCATCACTGAGGACAGACTGCCAATCAGGTTCTTACATATTGCCAATTGTACACTCTCTCTGCTATTTATGTAGTTAACTGGGCACATATCTCTTCTTACAATTAACATCACGGAAGTTCTGCTCCTTGGCTTCTCCTTAATTTTGAAGAAAAAAAAAAAGACACACTACTGTTGCATAAAGCGTAGCTGAAAACCACGTAAGAAAGAAGACAATCTATATATTATGGTCAATCCTCACGATTTTCTAAATTATATCTCTTTGTGACAATAAAATGATGTGTATAACAGCAACTTAAAAACTCTAAGGTCCAATGCTAAAGAGACTGGTTAAATCAATTATGGTACATCCATACAGTATAATATGATGTAGTAATAAAAATAACATAAATAAAGTGAAAAAGCTGGTCACAACATAGCATTAAGTGAGAAACAAAGGTATGATCCCATTTTAAAACGAGTGTACGTATATACACACATACACACACACACACAAAAACTAGAATGGGCTCTCAACCTTGAACGTGCAGACCATTCACCTTTAGCAGATTTTAGGGAACCACCCCAAAAGATTTTGATTAGTAGCAGGTCTATGGTGGGGCCCAGTAACCTACATTTTTAACAAGCACCCCAGATAATTCCAATGAGATAAACTGAGGACTATATTTTGAAGCACTGATCTAGAAAAACGAACACCAAAAAGTTAACAGTGGTCTTCTCTTCATGGTATGACTTTCAATTGACTGGGGGATGTGGGAGAGTTAAAAAGTGAGGAAGCAGGAAAAAAATACATAAAGCACACGTATGATTTGTGTGTTTTTTTTTTTCCAAAGAGGAAAGTAAAATAATATTCAGAATCAGAGAAAGAGAAGGTCTTACCATAAAATCCATACACTTGTGTTATCTGTCTACTTTCATGATTTCCTCGCAAAAGTGTAATACGATCAGGCCATTTAGCCTTTAGTGCAAGAAGGTAAGTGAAGGTCTCCAAACTATAGTAACCTCTATCTACAAAATCACCCTGTGAAGTAAAAGTTTACAATTACAAACAATACAATAGGCACAACATTCTTTTAAAATTATATCAAAGTGCACAAACCCAGAAACATGAGCCCCAAATAACAACTAACAGTTACACTCTGAATTATTTGGAAATTGGGCTTTAACAAAAATTCAAATGGAAGTAAACTGTTTCTACTAATGTAAGAGAGGACTACAGGAATCTGCTGTGCGATACTCTGAAAAATTTTCCCTGTAAAACTCTTTCTATCTCTATTACATACATTAGTAGGTGTTAGTAAAAGCTCACGTGTGAATCTAAAAAAAAAATTTTTTTTTTTTTTTAAGATGACCGGTAAGGGGATCTCAACCCTTGGCTTGGTGTTGTCAGCACCACACTCAGCCAGTGAGCCAACCGGCCATCCCTATATAGGATCCGAACTCATGGCTTTGGTGTTATCAGCACTGCACTCTCCCGAGTGAGCCATGGGCTGGCCAAAATTTTCAAACAAACTTTAATAAAATTTTTAAATCATTTTAACTATGTCAGAAGAGAGGCCTACTTGAAGAAAAAAAATTGTTTTTGGTAAAAGCAACCATAATTATTAAAGTGCTCCAGGTTCAGCTTTGTATTTAACAACTGCATATGATGTGTACTATTTACACTTCCCATTAATGTTTTACTTGGGCCAATATTACACCAATAGGAAAACAGCTAAAAGAATAGGAAGGTGACCTAGAAACTTGCCGGAAAAAAGGATAAAGATAGAAGGATTCAAAAATTAAAAAAAAAAAAAAAAAAGTTCCATAGTAACATTACATTCCAAAAGGAAAGTAAGCAAACATCACCTTCATGGCAAATGTGCATGTGTGTATAGCCATCCATCCATAGATTAATAAGAGATGAAAATGAAGGCTCAAAAAGTTTGATAAAATAACAGTAAATTGAAGATTTATGCCTTAAACCAGTGGTTCTGGGCTGTTTTTTTGCCCAACCATGGCTAATGGCTACAACCAAGTCCTATCTGTACAGTGTTTTACTATTCTCATCTAGAGGACAATGGCATAATGCAGAAAAGTACAGAATCACCTTTTCACATATTTAAATTGTCACGTGGCAATAAAATTATTATGGAATTTACACGTAATGTCATATTCTTTCAATTTTAAATGAGCACTTGGTATCACTGGTGTTTACATACCATAAATATGTAGTTTGTGTCAGGAACCTGACCTCCAGTTCTGAATAGTTCACAAAGGTCATAAAACTATAAAAGAAAGGCAATATACACTGATTACAAATTCCTGTTAGGGAGTAAAATAAAACTGAGAGCGAAATGTGTAAAGAAACAGTTAAGAGGACTCCAAATATTTACATTTATAAGAAATAAAGTGTAAGCAAAACTGCCAAGCACACAATTCCCAAGCCTAAAAAAAAAGCACTGAATAAAACTCACCATAAAGTCACTCCTAGATCATTAGAGTTACAGGCTCTCCTCTCTCAAATTTCTTCGATACATTTGCCCACCTATCTCTTGAGAATTTTGAAATCATTTATCAGTTATCTAACTTCCTATTAAGCTAATCTAACCACCCTACCCATAGTCAGCATCTATTTTAACAAGACAAAATATAAGGAAACAAATGTGTAAAACTTTTTTTCAAAAAATGAATTTACACGACACTGCACAGTGTCACGCAGAGCAGACTGAGCTACCTTCCTATGCTCTAGAGTTGCAGATGTGTACCCTCAGGTTCCACAGCCGTGCTGTGTCTTCTCAATGATCCATAAAAAACAATTAGATATTTCATCATATTCTATTTCACTGAAAATTGGTAACTGACAAATTGTGCATTTGATAAAGTTCAGTCAACTACATTATCCAAATCCTAATTCCTAAAGAAAACTTTATAGTATTTTTGAAAAAAAAGATTTTGGATTAAGAGAACTGACTATAATATATTACACCAACTACAACTAATAATTTCCAACACATTTATCTTTTACACTTGAAAATGAAATTACCACTTAAAACTTCTAACACTAAAAACAGTATAGGAACTTAGTCACAGTGAACAAAACTGAAATTTAAATGTTAAGTACTGAAAGAAATAAGGCAATATCTTTTATAATAATGTTTCAAAAATCTGGAAAGTCATTACTTCTCAGACTGGAAAAAAAAAACCTTAGGAAATTTAAAATTAGCAAGCAAATAAATGAAACAATTGTTCAATTTCAGTTAAGTGGTGTATTTGCTCAAAATATTTGCTGTCCCGTTCTACTGTTATAGTGGATTGAATTATGTCCCCCAAAAACTCACTGAAGGTTGAATTGTGCCCCCCACGTTTTATGTATTAGAAACTTAGCCTCCACTGTGACTGTTAAGAGAGGGCGAAATCTTATTATGGTAGTTGAAAGGTGGAGCCTTGAAGAGGTGATTAGATAGTAGGACCACGCAGTAGTGAGTGGATTAAAAAGGGTGGTCAGGGACATGGTTCTGAGGGCTTTAAAAGAAGAGGAGAGTCTGAGGGCCGGCCTGTGGCTCACTAGGGAGAGTGCGGTGCTGATAACACCAAGGCCATGGGTTCAGATCCTATATAGGGATGGCCGGTTCGCTTACTGGCTGAGCGTGGTGCTGACAACACCAAGCCAAGGGTTAAGATCCCCTTACCGGTCATCTTTATAAAATAAATAAAAATAAAAGAGGAGAGTCTGTCTTTCTCTTTGCTCTGCTCTCTCTGCTTCCATGATTTTGCAATGTGAGACCCCTGAGTCACTGTTGCCACCACCAGATAGACTTTGGACTTCCTAGCCTCAGAAACTGTAAGCAATAAATTTCATTTTCTTTATAAATCACCAGTCTCAGGTATTCTGTTATAGCAACACAAAAAGGACTAATAAAACTGTGAAGAGAGTATACTTCTCACTCCACAGAGGTATATATGGGGGGTGCATGTTGTGTGTGTGTGTGATGTATGAAATATAATTTATATATATACAGTATGAGCAGTAAAAAAGAAACACACATATATATCTTCCCATAATATTGTCATAATCTTTTCACTTTTCAGAAAGCAATCTGTAGAAACATTTCAAAACCGATTAAAATGTTTATAGTAATTCCACTTCTGTAACTATATCACATCCTAAAGGGAAAAAAAACCCAAATGTTATGTAAACATAAAGTGTTATGACATCATTTATAATAAAAGAAACAGCTTTCATGACTAACATAAGGGAATATTTTATTTATTATTATTTTTTTTTGTCTTTTTCGTGACCGGCACTCAGCCAGTGAGTGCACCAGCCATTCCTATATAGGATCCGAACCCGCGGCGGGAGCGTCGCTGCGCTCCCAGCACCGCACTCTCCCGAGTGCGCCACAGGCTTGGCCCATAAGGGAATATTTTAAATTATGATCTACCAACTCAAGGACCTTGTGCGGTCACAAATAATAATTATGATGAAAACTGTGTAGCAAAATGGAAAAATGATTAGGGAAAAGAATGGAACACAAATTTATTTCCTTTTTTTTCTTTATAAAAAGATGACCAGTAAGGGAATCTTAACCCTTGATTGGGTGTTGTCAGCACCACACTCTCCCGAGTGAGCCACAGGCCGGCCCCACAAATTTATTTCTACCAGGTAAAAAATTCAGTAGCGGGGGCTGGCCGATTACTCAGTTGGTTAGAGCTCCATGTCATAACACCAAGATCAAGGAATCAGATCCTCAAACCAGCCAATGCCAAAAAAACAAAAGAAAATTTTTTCTCCCGATATCACCAAAATGAGACAAGAGAAAGATGTAGAACATATAGGATAGGAAAGGAAGAAACAAATGGTCAGTATTCACAGATAATTGCTTCATAGATATACAAACCCAACAAATACTTAGATTTGATAATAGGATTTAACAATACCATTGATTGGATGTAAGTTCAAATGCCAACTGCGTACCAGAAGCGAACTGCCTTCCTATATACTAACAGAATTCAGAAAGAAAAGGGGACCTTTACAGTAGCAACAAAAACATATGGTATCTACAAACAAATCTTATAAAAATTTTTGAAAATTGGAAAATTGAGAGAAGACATTAGAGAAGACTAAATCAATGGAGACCTACTTTGTTCATGGAGAAGAAGAGCTGATATTATTACAAATCCCCCATCTCACTATTGCTCTTTTTAAACTGTAAACCTACTTCACATTAATTCTATTATACCTAAGTCACTTTTTTTTGGTGGCTGGCCAGTACAGGGATTGAATCATTGACCCTGGTGTTATCAGCACCAAAAACAAAAGAAATTGAATATGTAAACACACAAAGTCAGAAAGGAAACATTAAAATTTTTATAAGTCAGTTGCTTTTATGAAAGTAATGGGGAAGAGTGGGTGCCCTTAAACTATTCTGTTAATGTTTATAGACATCTGTTCTTGAACAAAAGCTTTAAATTTCTATTTGCCCTTCAGATAAACAGATGATTACATATTCTGCTTCAATGACCCATAGTTCCTACTCTATTCTATATCAGAAGTTTCCAAAATTCATTCATATAATAAACGTGTACAGACAATTACCTTCATCCTACGTTAATGGAAGCCCATGTTATTTCACAAATATTATCTACTATCTATTATATGTTTTTCATATCTCAAGCAATCTGTAAATGTTCTTATTCTCAGCCAAAAACAATCCTGAGAAGCAGATTTTATTCCATCATCAGAGGCAAGGAAACAGCCACCAGCTCAGTAGTTCTCAAACTTTTTGGATTCAAGACTCATTCGTGGTCTTAAAAACTGGAGGTCCCCAAAAAGCTTTTGTTCATGTAGGTTATATAATTCAGTATTTACCATATTAGAAATTAAAACTAAGAATTTAAAAAAATATTTGAACTAATTTTTAAAAATCAATAACAGAGCCATTGAATAGTAACAAACATTTTAATAAAAAATAAACTATTTTTTCTAAAACAAAACAAAAATATATTGAGAAGATAACTGGCATCACTTTACATTTTTGCAAATCTCTTTAATGTTGGCTAAATAGAACTTGGCTGGAGTCTCATAACCTGCCTCTGCATTCAATTTATTGGGATATACTGAGTAAAGTATATGAAGAAAATCCAGCTTTGCACAGATATGCATTTACCAAAGGGAGAAGTATTTCAATAACTTTTCAGGTAATTGTGCATATTTTTCTTTTAATAGTATACCAAAACTAAACAAGCGGCAGTTAAAAAACTTAAAGGTTAATCACAATATGAAATCTGAAACCACATCAGTGATATCTTCATACTCTGTTAAACTGATTGGTTTATTTCACATTTTGAGTGGATTATCCACTAGTTATTTGGAAAATGGAAATGACATTTCATTATCCATCACCAAAAAACTCTATTCATTAACATCACCATTCGCCTCATCAGAAAAGTCTTTAATATCCGAAACTGTTAGTCTCAAGGTGGTGAACTCAAATTTTCCAAAATTCCAATTTTTCACTAGCAAACTCAAATTTTGTCATTGGCAACAAATACTATCAACTGTTTTCATTGAAGTGACTGGCTCACTTCTTTCACTTTTGCAAAAATGGTTGCCAAATACCTGAGTCTGAATAACCACAGTTTGTCATTCATTCTCTCAAGGAAAAATAGTGTTCCATAAAAAAGCAACTCCTTCAGCTCACTACAAAGAATTGCACAAGTACTTTTCCTTGAGTAAACCTTTCTTTGGTATGAAACAGATATGCTTTATGCATACTTCACATTTCATCATACAGACTATTTGCAAGATATATACACTCAAGGGTTGAGAGTTAATAAAATTAATAATATTTACTACTTTACCAAGTCCATTCTTAACTGTCATTTTATTTTACTATGCATGCACACTGGTGAAGAGTACAGTGACAACCAGCATAATCTGGTGCCACTCCCTTGTTCATATTGAGGCACCAGCAGTTTTGCCCTCCATTGCATTTGTACCATTTTAGGGAACCAAGGGTCCATAGGCAGAGAATTTTTGAGTGACCTGAAGTGGCTTCTTAAATAGCAAGTATGTGGTCAAGCCAGGATTTAAACCAAGCTGTGTCTGACACTGAAGTCTATAATCTCCTCACTAGATTACACTGCTTCAGTGCTTCTCAGCACAATGTGCTCACGAACATGTTTATTCATACTCATAACCCAATCCTGCAATTCCAGAATTACCTCAAGGGGAAGACAACTGCATAAGTCCCAAAGGATGCATCTTACATTTGATTTAATTAGTCAGGAGATGTTTAGAGGCTTAAATCCGATGTTTTTGATTAGCAAGTACAGAGAAACAGTGTTCACAGTTTGGTGGTAGTCTTAAAATAATACGTGCAACTGGAACCCAGATAAGTTTCAAATCTCAGCTCTGCCCCATAGTGGCTAAACGAATTTGGGATAATTCTTCAATCTTCCAGTCTCAGTTTCATTCTCTATAAAAAGATACTATCTCATAGGACTCTGAAAAAATTTGACATAGAATATGTGAAAAAGCACGTTGTTAATCTTGAAACACAAGACAGATGTTAGGAAGAATTGTACATTTGACTGAAGGTATATGTACTATAGAAGTACAATTTTATGATTTAATTTATTCTAGTTTGAGGTTGTCTCTAACTTCCTGACCTTTGATCATAGCTTCAATTCATGTATTAAAAAGTTCTTGATAAGACAAGTAACTCCTCAATTTTAATATTATAACCAGGGGAAAATATTATTTGGCTTATTTTGGTTTTTAGAAATTAAGGTACTGCTTATATTAAGATCCTTTAGGTTAGCAAAATATACTTTTGGAGAGAAGTTACATGGAGATTTTAAGAAATCCATTCTTAAAGTCTACTCTTGACAACTATAATTTTAACAGATCAAAGATGACACAATGGGGCCTCTGTTTAGGAACTGAAGACATGCAGATGTCAGATTTATTATAACATCAACCATCCAGAAAACACCATGAAAAAACAAAAAGAAAACAGCCATGTAAGTAGCCAAAACAGAACTTTACCCATGGAGCAACCCCTAATCAGAGCCAATTTACACACATTTCTGCTCCTTATGCAGTTATATGTAAGGCAGGGAAATGGCACAGATGACAATAAGTCCTGCTGGCATTCATAAAAACTATATCGTTCACTATGTACTATAGGTCTTATATCCCCAACGACAACGTATGCATATAGCAGGCCATGAGTGATCTGTTCAGCTTTCATTTCCCAGTAAAAAAAATTCTACAAATATACATAAGGTTTTCAACTAGGCCAAACACTGACAGAAGAGTCTAAAAATGAGATGTGCCTCTCCCCTCACTGTTTTGAAATTCTTACAAACAAACAAAACCCCAGCTCTTTGGAAATGTGTCTAGCAGGTTTTCCAGTCTTTACTGGAAACCGCCCTACCCTCCAAACATGGGTAGAAAAAAACCCAACCCGGCAGACAAAAAAATGAACTAAATCTTTTGCATCTCCTTCTATCAGTGATCTACTGTGAAATCATGCACCAACAATTTTACTTTTCTGAATCTTTGCTATTCTCATTCCCACTAAAAAACATGATAAATTTTCAACAATATATGAAATAAATAGAATGAATGAATAGAAAAAAGTGCCTAAAACCAAAACATCTCCTATTAATCATAATTACTATGAGCAGTTCACGTTTATGTTTCATATCCTCCAACTGACCCCCCTCCCCACCATTCCAAAGAATAATGCTGTATTCTATTCACTTTGAAAGTCTAATTCAACAAACTCCATGAATAATTTGACTGCTGCTTTTAATCACCAGAATGATAAACCAGGAATTATTACTGTCACAGAGACTGAGGCAACCTAGCTAACCTCCAGGTGTTTTTTTTTTTGTTGTTGTTATTGTTTAAAAAATTTTGCAGCACAAACAGAAACACACAGGGACCATGAACGGTACAAAACCTAAAAATCTGCTCAAGAAATTTTACCTGTCCGTGTATGTCTCCACACACTGTTACTGGTGTTGACACTGGCTGAACATTTGACTCTTCCAAGAGGAGGTCACAAACATAGTCACATAGCCTCTGAAAGAAGAGGAAAAAAATGCACACTTTTACGACAATATTAAAACTAAGGATCAAATACAAAAAATACAAGGACTAATACTTAGAAAGACTACGTATACATTCTGATAGAAGAGGAGACTTCCCTGTGATGATTTTGGGGTTAGATTTGCTTCACATACAGTTCCTAATGCATAGAATGATATAACGACTACTCCAAAATGCAAACTCCCTCCCTGGCTACACAGACAATAAGTTCTAGGAGTCAGATAGCTTTACAAGGAACTGTAAAATGATTCTTTTCACCAAAAAAAAAAAAGAAATGTAAGAGTAAATAATTTTAACAATAAAATGTTGTTATCCACTAATTTTAAAAGTCGATTGCATCAGATCCCCATACAGGCCAGCCACCAAAAAAAAAAAAGTCAATTGCAAACCATGTGCCTTCCATAAGACCCAACAATTGTACTCTCAGCAATAAAAACTAATGTTCACATAAAAATCCATACAAAAATATTCATAGCAGCTTAACTCATAATGGCCAAAAACTGAAAACAAATCAGATGTCTTTCGATGAGTGAATGGTTAAACAAATTACAGTGCATTCATATCATGGAATACTACTCATCAATAAGAAGAAATTAGCTACTGCCACATAACAACCTGAATTAATCTCAAGGGATTTACATTGTGTGAAAAAAAACCCTAACTCAAAAGGTTACACACTGTATGATTCCATTTATATAACATTCTTGAAATGACAAAATTATAGAAATGGAAAATCGAAAGGTGATTGACAGGGGATCTAGGATTTATGGAGAGGCAGCAAGAAGAAAGGAGGTGTGGCTATAAAAGGGCAACATGAGGAATTCTTGTGATGGAACTGTTCTGTATCTTGAGTATAGTGCTGGATACATGAGCCTGTAGATGTAATAAAATTGCATTGAACTAAATACACACACAAATACAAGTAAAACTGGAGAAATGTAAACAAGATCACGGACTGTATCAATATCAATATCTTGGTTGTGGTACTGTACTATAGTTCTACAAAATGATAGTACCAGGGAAAACTAGGTAAAAGATACTTGAGGGGCTGGTCAGTTAGCTCAGTTGGTTAGAGCAGAATGTCATAACACCAAGTCAAGGGTTCGGATCCCTGTATTAGCCAACAATCAAAAAAAAGAAAAAAAAGAAAAAGATACTTGGGATTTCTTTGTATTACTTCTTACAACTGCATATAAATCTACAATTATGTCATTAACTATGATTAAATAATTACGAAGTACAAATCTAAAATTGAGGAGTAGGGACCGGCCAGTTAGCTAAACTCATTAGCACATGGTGCTGATAAGACCAATGTCAAGCTTTCGGATCCTACTGGGCAGCTTCCAAAAAAATAAAAACAACAAAATAAATAAATAAACAAACAAATAAATAAAAATCATAAAATTGAGGAGTCACTTTCTTTTTTTTTTTTGGGTGGCTGGCCAGTATGGGGATCTAAACCTGTGACCTTAGTGTTAACAAGGTTGAGCTCTGCCAGTCCCAGAGGAGTCACTCTACTTTTTAAAAAGAACTCTAAATGTTTGCATTTCAAAAACATTTGTCCACTAAAAGTACTCAAACCAAAAAGTTTCATAGAAAAAAGCAAATGATTCTCACAGCAGTATTCTGGAAAAGGAAGTGTATACTCCTGCTATACATAAGGAACTGGAGGGGAACCTTCCTTCCATCTGAGACCAGCTTGTACCATTGCCAGAAGCCTACTGCATTTTATGATAGGTCTGCCAAAAAAGGCGAAATTAAACTAACAAGCATACTGAAAATAATTTAAATATTAAGAAATCTAAATGCTACAATCTCTTTAATATATGAGAGACACAGTTATAAATAGCTACAATATTTTGTACAGAGGCAAGCATAGAAGAGAACTCACAATGGGAGAGAAAGATGAAAAAGGGCCCCCAGAAGAAAATAAGGGAAATAGAGCTATTTATTTCCTATATATCAGACAACAAAACAGAAAACTTCAACATCAAATGGTTTGTCTTTATTCCTAGGATAAATTCCTGATCTTCAAATAGCACCTAAAAGACAAGGTTTTCTTTCCTTTTGGCCTGAGATCCTTCTGGCCCTGTGTAGCTAGCTCCTTCTTATGTTGAATTTCCCACAACTCCCAGATGCTTCAAAACAAATCCACAGTCCTGCCATATAATACATCCATTATTTCTAACAGGAGTAGATACTGGTGAGAGAAACTATGTTTCTAAACTCTGAGCCTTAACTTTACAATGAAAGATTGTCTCTCAGTTATAAAATTCTGGTTTGCATTAAAAATCTCCTATGCTAAACTTCTCTCTTGACTCAGATGGTAAGACAGAGACTCACAGAGATTAAGGTCATAAAGCTACTTAATCTTAGTGACAGATCTGGAATCCAGGTTTCCTACCTCTTTCCACTATACTACCTTGAATATTTAGTTGTTCAATGCAACAAGTATTTATTTAGTGCCTAATGTTACTAGGAATTGTTCTAGACACAAAGGAAATAGCAATGACCAAACAGACTAAAAGCTCTGCTCTCAAGGGGCTTACACTCTAATAGGAAGAGAGACAAATAAGTAAAATGTATATAGTAATTTATCAGATAGTAATAAAAGCTATGGAGAAAACTGACGCACTGTAAAAAGAGATAGAGAGGAGGTTGTTATTTTAAAGAGGGAGAGCATGGAAACCTTACCGATAAAGCGACTTTTGAGCAAAATCTGAAGGAGGCAAGGCTATGGGGGCACAGTACTGCAGGCAGAAAAAAATAAACACAAAAAGCCCTGACATGAAGCATGTTTGTGTTTGAGAAACAAGATCGAGGCTGGTGTGGTTAGGGAGGACTGAATAAGGAGAAAAACAGGAGAGTGCCACAGAATTGTTTAGGTCATTGGGGGTGAACAATAGGACTTTATACTATTAAATTATTATTAATTAATGGTTTACTATTACACTCAGTAGAAGCCCAGGTCCTTACATGTAAAAGACTGACATACTCTTAAATTTACTGTGTTGAAAATGGAGTACTGGCAGAAAATAAATAAATAAATAGATGAAAGAAAGGAAGGAAGGAAGGAAGGAAGGAAGGAAGGAAGTAAGGAAGGAAAGAAAGAAAGAAAAGAAAAGAAAGAAAAGACTATCAGGGAAGAGGGAGACAAGGGTAGGTAAGGGACAAAGACAAATGCAGGAAGAGCAGTTAGGTGGCTTCTACAATAATCTAAGTAAAAGTTAATACTGCCTTGGACCAGGGTAGTAAAAGTAAGAAATGGTGACAAGTGGACAGACGCCAGACGTTTTCTGAAGGCAGCATCCACTAGATTTATAACCAACTGGATACAGGGTGTTAAGGGAAAGAAAGGAACCAAGGATGACTTGAGGCTTTTGGCCTAAGCAACTGCAGGGATGGAAATAGTCATTACTTAGATAGGTGAGAGTATGTTTAGTTTTGTGAGAAACTGCCAAACTGTCTCCCAATGTGGCTATACAATTTTGCATTCCCATCAGGAAAGAGAGTTCCTGTTGCTCCACAATTTCATCAGCATTTGGTGTTGTCAGTCTTCTTGATGTTGGCCATTTTAACAGATGTGTAGTGGTAACTCATTGTTATTTAATTCACATTTTCTGAATGACATGTGATGTAGAGCACCTTTTCATATGCTTACTTATTGTCTGTATATCTTCTTTGCTGAAGTGTCTTCTGCCCATTTTTTAATCTGATTGTTCACTTTCTTAGTGTTGAATTTTAAGAGTTCTCTGTATATTTTGGAAAAGTCCTTTATTAGGTATGTCTTTTGCAAGGTACTGTCTCCCAGTCTGTGGCTTATCTTCTCATCCTCGTGACAGAATCTTTCACAGAACAAATGTTTTAAATTTTAATGAAGTCCAGTTTATCCGTTACTTTCATGAGCAAAATTGTTTTTATTTCTTTGGGTTTGGTTTGGAGGGTGGAGAAGCAGGAGTATGATTTTTTTGAAAACAATTTTATTGAGATATAATTCACATACCATACAACTCACCTCTTTAAAATGCAAAATTCAATGGTTTTTAGTATATTCACAGTGTTGGGCAACTATCACCATAACCAATTTTAGAACATTTTCATCACCCCAAAAGGAAACTCCATATACCTATTTGCAGTCAGTCCCCACTTCCCTACACCCACACCTCACAGCTCTAGGCACTAATCCCTTTTTTAAAAAGAAAGAAAAATATGTATTACCTATTAAAAAAAAAATTACCACTTTGACCACAGCCACTCTAATTCAGTCCTTGTAGATAGAAGGCTCAATTTCAAAAGATCAGTGTTATATAGCATCCTAGTTCTATCAACAATCCATCAGATCTGTGATACATAAATTTTTACTATATTTATAGTAATTAACATCCAAAGTTTTCAACCTTTTTGGGTTTTTTTTTGTTGTTGTTGTTGTTTTTACCTGAACTCACTTCCATCCAGATTAGGGGTAGTTCCAAAGCACAAATATGCCAGGTAACTGGTGAATATTTCTATGTTTGGCCTATATATTTTTTACAGCTTTTCATCACCACTTCACTCTCTTCAACTTGCCAGAATAAAAAAATATTGTTTTTTTTAGGTTAGCTTCATAGCAGCAATACATTGAAAATATTTTTTCTGATACTATATACAATTAAAAAAATTTTTTTAAATACAGTGATGCTTTAAAGTATGCACCTATCTCATTACCTTACCCACCTTCCTTAGGTATAATGACTTGTTCAATTAGTATCTGCAATATTTTTTCAGGTACCCTCACCAAACCTCTTCAAAGAATTCCACCAAGGTATCTGTAGAAATACTTTGCTGTAATTTGTACAAGAGTGGGCAAAGTTTTCTGTTTGTTTCCAAGTCTGTTCCCATGAGGCCTGCATGTCATCAGTCACTCATCCCAACCACATTCCCTTTTGGATTGCACATCTTTTAAGAACAGGCCTAACTTACATCAGTGAGAGTCAGAGCCCATACCATAAATACAATTTGAATATTTCCCCCCTAACACAAGTCTCCAAAGAAGCTCACCTTCCATTCTTCTTTCCACAATGTATCTCTGGGAAAGAAAAGTTCTCTATTTCCTACAATGTTGATCTCTCAATTTGCCCACTCTCAGGAAATTGTTACCTATAAACTTGGGGGGTTCCACTCTGTATACTCCTATAAAGATCAGTTATTAAAATATTACTCAAGCAAACAAACAAACAAAAACTACTGTGAACTCCACCCTGAATTAAGCCAGATTGTCCTCTAGAGAGGCCTGTCCTCACTCTCCATTATACTGCCCTACTTTCTCAAATGCTTTTTCCCAAACTGTACTTTAATGTGAAAGACATAGGAAATGATCCTCTTTAGAGCTTGTCACTATGTAGACATAACCAGACTATATACAGGATTCTGTGAAGGAGGACCCTGGGGAATAATGTCTCTCTGCTCCCTGTATCAGCGATAGATGTGATTTTCCTGAAAAGTTTGTTTGTTTTTATTATCTTACAGACTTTGTGAATTTTTTTTAATTGATCAGCTTCCTTCTTTCTGTAGGCTCCTAGAAAGCTTAGGGCCTAATCTCTACGAGGTAGCCTGGTCATCATAACTTTTATTTTACATGCTATTCTCTCTCTTCTTCTTTTTTTTTTTTTTTTTTGGCAGCTGACCAGTATGGGATCCAAATCCTTGATTTTGGTGTTATCAGCACCATGCTCTCCAAAGTCAGCAAATTGGCCAGCCCTGACATACTACTATTACTTTTACTGCTAGTTCCATCTTGGTTTCCTATCTTTATTTTCTCTGTCTCATTTTTCTTATTTATTCTGAATGTAATTTATCTTGCTATACTCAGTGCCTCTTTATAAACCACCTACATCCTTTTTGAAACAAAGTGAATTACATTTAGTTAACACGTTGAAACTAATCATAACACAAACTCCTGAAGGACTCCATGGTTACCATATTTCAATGTGCCAGAATTTGTACCCACATGTTACTGGCTCTCCTAGCCCATCATGCCTCCTGAACTGCAAGTCACCCACGGTGAGTGGCCCATACTCCCATGCTGACCTGAAACTAATGGTGGACCATAAACTGTAGAACGACTCTGTGAAATCCTGTCAGTCTCAAAGGCTGAGTGTCTTAGACAACAACCTTCAACTGGAGCACCGCATGCTAACTAGAGTAAAATTATAGCTGCCTCCTGTGACTCCCACTTCTGCAGATCCCAACTGAGGTTTAGAGAGCTATGTCTCTAAGCCAAAACCATTGCCTCTCATCTCTTCCGTTCAGCAGTAGCTTAACAAGTTCATATCAAACACACACAAAAATAAGAAAAGTCTACGAAATCTCAGTATAAACCTTATGTAGGTCAGGCAACTACACATACAGTGGCCTCACAGAACCCAGCCTTGCCCTGGGCAAGACACATGCCCCTCTCCTCCCAGACCCTTCACAGCTTTGTTCTGCTGCTTGGTTTGTAGGAAGGATGGCTTTTCCTAAAAACAGCCACTGAGGCAAGATTTTCAATCTTATTCCAAATTTAGGGCAAACTACACCCTTCTCTCCCCATCATGTCAAATGAATACCTAATCCTTGAACATAAAGGGGTTTGTGGCCTCCATTCTTAGAGATCCTATTTCTCTTCCCTACCTTTCCCTCGAGAAACTTGTTCACAGTTCCATTCTATTCTCTGCTTCTGTCTCCCTGTTCTCTCTTGCCCCTCAAATACACCAGATTCTAAAATTTTTTAATTCTTTGTTTAGCTGATCTTGCTATCTAAAATATACTATTTCCTATATATACTTTTACATACTGGTATTTCTTTACCCTTAGCTAAAGAAATAAAGATCTACCTAAAATTATATTTTACACAGCCATGGTATACAGTCTCTAGTATAATACAAATCACTGGGAATAAGGAATAGGAATATGAGATGACAATGATATTCACACCCTTACAATCCAGAAGACAGTATCTGTATCTTCAGGCTAGACCAGAGTTTCTCAACCATCGCACTACTATTTCTTTGTTGTGGAGGGCTGTCCTGTGCACTATAGGATGTTAAACAACATCTCTGGCTTCTACACCTACTAGATACCCATAGTACCCCTCTGGCTGTGACAACCAAAAATGTCTCCAGACATTGCCAAATATCCCCTGGGGGGCAAAATCATCCCCAACTGAGAACCACCAGTCTAGACCTTTACTCTTGACTTTGATACTATCAGAATAGTGTTTGGAGCACATTTGGCAATCAATACATGTTGCCTAACTGCCTAATTGATACCTGTGTATGCAACACAGGTCTTCTTCACATCTCCACCTCAATGTCTTAACTCGGAAGCATCTCAAACTCAATACAGCCAAAAGCAAACTCCCTGCATTCCTTAATCTAGTTATGGTAGTTTCTAAGTAAGCCTTGACAGAAACTAACACATTATACTGTACTCCTCTCTCCTTCATAACCTAGACCTAATCTGTCAACAGTTGCTATTATTATACCTTCTCCAGTTCCTCTCCAACACCACAATCACTTGTCACTGGCTTACTTCAGGCTCTCATGTGTCACCTGGCCTACTGCTTCTATGACATTTTTATCCCATTCTAATCCATGGTCCACCAATGCTGCCAGAATAATATTTCTATAACCTACTGTCACTGTCCTCCTTAAAAATCCCTCAAGAGGACTAGCTATTTAGCTCAGTTGGTTAGAGTGCAGTCTTATAACACCAAAGTCAAGGGTTTGGATCCCCATACTTGCCAGCCACCAAATAAATACATAAATACATAAATAAATAGACAGATAGACAAATAGATAAACAAATAAAATCTCTCAAGAGCACTCCTCTGCCTATGGCAGTGTTTCCCAAACTCCATTCAGATACCATCTTTATGATTTTGTCATATTCCTACCATACACAACAGTATATCCCTGTAATAGTTTTCTTTAAATCAACTTTTCCTTTTAGTTAGCTATATCTTAATATGACAAAGTCACAGTATTTGTTTTTCCCTAAAATATAAAAACATTTCAAAGTGCTTCTATATCACCTAAAAGATAAAAATCCAAGTTTATCAGCCTAGTTTTCCATGATTTGGCCTCTGCCTGTCTTCCCCATCATCACCCCCAGCCACACCAAACTACTTCAAGTTCCCTGTCTTATTCCATTTCTGTTGCTTATAACAAAATACCTAGAACTGAGTAATTTGTAAGAAAACTAAATTTACTGCTTACATTTTCAGGTGCTGGGAAATCCAAAGTCCAGGGAATACATCTGGTGAGGGCCTTCTTTGGTGGTGACTTCAGCAACACAGGGTATCACATTGTGAGAAAGTCAGAAGCAAGAAAGAGAACTCCTCGCTCCTCCTTTTGAAGCCCTCAGAACCATGCCCATGACCACAATTAAACCATCAATGGATGAATCTATTTACTTATGCATGTTCCTCACAATCTAATCATCTCCTAAAGGCCCCACCATTCAATTACCAAAATAGGATTTCCCATTCTCTTAACACTGTCACAGTGGGGATTAAGTTTTTTGGGAGGTGGGGAGACATTCAATGTACAGCATTCCCCAAACCAGCCATGTTCTTTCAGATTATGCTATACTATGGCACATGGTATTTATTCTGCTTGCATGTTCTTTCCTTCCTGTTTTGTCTACCTGAACTCTGCTCACTCTCCCATTGCTTCTCCTTTGTCAAACCATCTCTGACTCCAGAGTTAGATGCTACTTCTTCTATGCTTGCCAACACCCTCAGCAGCCCTCTATTACAGCACCTACCACACTGTAAAATGATCATTTGACTACCTCTCTATCTCCCTTACTATACTGAGAGCCCCCCAAAGGCAGAGAGAAGTATCTGATTCTAGCCCTGGCACCCAAAGAAACAGTACTCGACACAATAAGCCATTTAATGTTTGTTGTAAAGTAGTGTACAGTTTGATTCAACAAACCTTTACTGATTGTCTAGCACATACAAGGCAATGTTCTAAAACTGTAGAAAATACAAAAATAAACAAGGAATGATTTTGGCCTTCAAGAGGCTTGCAGTCTAATGAGGGAGACAAATATTTGCCATCATACAAGACAGAACACTCTAAGTGGTAGAATGGAGCAATAAAGTGCTTTGGGGCAAAGCAGTGTCAGTGTAGAAAGGAAAGAACAAGAATTTAAAAACAGCAAATAATTCAGATATATACTCTGCTGAGTCACTGTGGCAAAAATCACTTAAACCTCACCAAGTCGTGGCTCTGACATCTGTTTGGCTTATCACAAGATTGTATAAATGACAAAACGGACATGAAGGTGCTCTAAAAACTATTAGTAGCTATATAAATTCTAACCATTGCTAATCAATTCTGACTGTGGAATCCAGGAGCCCTACATGGAAGGAGTGACATCTAAGCTAGATCTTGAAAGAGAGGTAATAGGGGGAACAGAAAGTATTCTATAGAGGAAGCATAAATAGTAGTTATAAACGTGAACCCTGAAGCCAGACTGCCTAGGTTTGAATCCCATCCAGTTTCTTCTCTTACTTACTAGTTGTATGACTTTGGAAACTTATTTAATCTGTTTGTACTTTAGTTACCTGTGTATAAAATGGGGCAAATATCAGTACCCAACTCATAGTGTTATTATAAGTATTGAAAGATTTAATATTTGTGCTATAGAAGTACTAAATAAATAGGTGAAAGAAATAGACTGAACAGAAGCAAAGGAGCAGCGAAGTACAGGGCATGTTGCCCAAAGAACGCAATCTAATGTGCTTAGAACAGAAGGTAAAATAAAGGCAAGGCAGTGAAAGGTGTACCTAGAAAAGCATGCTATTCTATTAGCCATCCTAAAAAGGCTATTAACTGTATCACAAAGAGCTCTACAGGGAGGTTTTCCAACCAAGTTCCGGCTGTCATTGATTAGCTGTACATCTTAAGCAGGTGATAGACTCTACAAAGCTCAGTTTCCCCTTGGTAAAGTGAGAAGGCTACAGAACTAGATAAACTCTTCAGCTCTGAAATTCTTAGAAACGGGGCTAGGGAATCGTTAGAGACTTGCACTGTGCTATACAATATCTACAGCTTCATATGGCTACTGAGCACCTGAAATGTGGCTGGTCTAAATTGAGATGTGCTGTAAATATAAAACATATACCATACTTCCCAGACTCAGTACAAAAAAGGACAAAATATTACATTAATAATTTTATATTGATTACATGTTGAAACTGCATTAAATAAAATACTACCAAAATTAATTTAACTTGTTTTTATACTTTTAAAAATATGGCTACTAGAAAATTTGAGACTCACATTTGTGAGCATTATATTTCCACTGGACAGCACTGTTATAGACTATTTTCAGAAGACACAGGAGAATGTAGTTTTGAGGCCAAAAAGGCAACCCTTAGAAAAGGTCTTGAAAACACTCTTCTATTCTTATACAAAGCCACAATTTGTCCCTAACTGCTGTACTGTGTTCAGCAGTTCTCCTCACTGTATCTGAAGAAAGATTCAATGCAAAACTAAACAACTCAGGTAAACAGAATAATCGATAAGACAGGTAATAAGGCAAGTGACAAAACTAATCAGGCTTCAAATCTGGAAGGACAAAGAATATTATATATGATGACAGTCTGTAAAACCAGATAGAAGCTGAAGAAAGAGGTAGGAAAGACTGTTCACCATATCTCAGAAACAAGCAAGGAAGAATTCTTTGAAGCTTTATGGACACATTTCAGATAAAAGTACAACTCTGCAGAGCAGGTAGCCTTATATAATATATTAGGAGATGGCTCAGACTAAATATAAAAGTGAGTTCCAAAAAGATCACATTAACTATTAATCCATAAAAGTGGTTACTATAGAATTACACAATTCTTTGTGTTGCATCCCTGAGAGACACTAGTATTTTCCCAGTCCCTTCTATGGTAACTGTCTTCAGCTCTCAGTAAAAAAACAAACAAACAAACAAACAAACAAAAACAACAACAACAACAAAAAAACTCAGTGTGTAATTTCTTTACTTACATGTCACCTTTAAGAACCATCCAAGAAATTAGACAATCTTTGTTACAGAACCCCTCCCCCCAAAATATTTAAGTTTAAGTATTCAGTAAACCTGCTTTTTATCATTCATTCTTCCACTTTGCCAGGTAGGAAATCTGTACCTTCGAAACTTTCAAAGGACTCTTAATGGTGGACCACTTGGCTCGTGCATAGATGAAGAACACAAGTTACCTGCAAGAATTAATGTGACTTGCAGGACGCATTTGTTGGAGTGAGCAGGACTGAAGTCATGTTGGGACCTAAAACCACCTGGGCTAGAGTTTTAAAACACTGTTTAAAATACAGTGTTTTATTTATTTATTTATTTTATTTTTATCTTAGCATGCATTTCTCTGAGTTCCCGCTTTTCTCATGGTTGTCTGTCTGTTTGTTTGTTTTGATATTTCAAACCTTGCTTATGGGGCAAGATGACACTATTTACATGAATGCAAAGTTATTTTCTAGTAAGCCTGGAGCTGCAGACTCATTACAAGATGTGTACTATCCAGACCCTGAGAAACCCAAGGAAGACATCAATAAAGCTATGCTGATCTCACTTTGAATCAGGACCCTAAGATAACATCAAAGATGGGAGCAGAAACCAGAGGGAGCCTTGGTGAGATCTTCTACCTGGCTTCTTGCACGGAGCCCCTACAACTCACGGTCCCCCCCCTCCCTCCTGCTTTTCCTTTCCCACTTTCCATTCGCTGAACTCCCCCTTTAAAAACCCCTCAGTAAATCTGAGTCTTTGAGATGGCTTTAGTCTGGCCAATCTCCTCCTGGTTTATCAAAAGAGATGCGTTAGCCAACCCTGTGTCTTCAGGTCACTTGCATTCCTGAATAAAAGCTGACTTGGCTCACTCGGTAGAGTGCGGTGCTGATAACACCAAGGCCCCGGGTTCGGATCCCATATACGGATCGCCGGTTCGCTCACTGGCTGAGTGTGGTGCTGACTTCCATTTTCACCAAAAAAATAAAAAGAAAGGAAATCTGCAGTACCTTCTATGGCCCTCTCTAAAATCTTACTTGTAGGTAACAATCACATTAGCTCTTTATAAGAAAGGTTTCACCGTGGTCCCCTCACTTTCACATTCTGTATTTCATTCTTATTTCTTCAAAAGTCAGGTAGATTAGATCCAGTACTAGTGATCTGACCATTTCCAATTCAGCTATAAACTTTGATTAGCTATAGAATCAAACAATAAATCCTATGCATTTGTTCTAGTACCTCCAACTAATCAATTTTAAACACAGGTAAATTTCTGTCATCTTTTCCACCAGAACAAATCTTTTCCACCATGTTCATTAAGTGACCCCAATGATTTCTTTTGTTTTCTTTTCTTTTTGGTGCCTGGCTGGTACAGAGACCCAAAGATTTCTTTTCTTCCTCTGACAGAATCTTTTATTTTGGTTTTAAAGCCTCAGAAAAGATGCTCCTGGAACATTTCCTAAGCCTGCCTTAATTTTAGTTTGCACTTCATTCCAAGAAACAGAAACAAAATTAAACTTCGTTCAATACATCAGGGATGAGCATCATAAGGAAATTAATCTGATAAAAACACTTCCAAGATGGAAGAAAAGCTTCTATTTATAGAGAAAAATTCAGAATTATTGTTTTCTCTGCAGTTCCCCAAAAGGTTTCTTTTTAATTTACTAAGAAACAGATACAATCTAAGTATAGTCCAATTGTGTCTCAACAGAAAATAAAATGGTTTAATAACTATATTTCCTTAAGAAGGAAATCTAATGTTTATCAAACTAAGAGGTCTCAAGAAACTCCAACTGATTATCTTTCAAATCTTTTCAGTGTCCAATGTCAAGTTAATATCAAGACACATTTTCATAACAGGAAGCAGTATTTTATTAATTGTAAACACAAAGTTTAAAACAGCTTCACACATGACAGAAAGAAAACAAATTCCACATCAATTCATTGTTATGTAATAAACTTCACCCACGGTATTAACGATGCTATCAAAAGAAGTCTCGTTACTTTTCCATGAATCTGGTCCCAATATTAGTTGTATTCTTGTTTCCTAAAAAAGCACATAGGAAAAAGAAGCCACAAAACTAATGTCTGAAGGACGCAGACGAGCATGAACACTACATCACTACTAAAAAAGTCTTTGTCCTTATTTTAGTTAAATTATCCTTTTTAAAATGGGAAAACGCACGAAAACAATTCCCGTATCATATAGCATATATGATTAATATGTAAGTACAATTCCGTTACAATCACAACAGGACATGTGGCCTTAAACATTTTGCATACTTGTTGACTGATGTTAAATATCAACTTCCTGTACCAAAGATAGGAAAACACACACACACACACAAATACCTTCCTTCAGAAAAAGAATTCACTGACGAAGATAAATTGTTTTTATACCCACAACGCGGCATAAATAAAAAAAGAATAAAAAGAAATCATACTATCAACAGTTTACGCACTTACCACACAGCAAATCAAAGTTAACTGAATAAAAGACAGTAGCACTAGCCGATAAACACTGCTAGGAACCCACGCATTGGTTTTAGCAAACGTACAGAAACTCTTTTGCATGCCTTTACTCTCACATTCATTCCTTTATCCATACCTACAGTACTCTTACTTAGACTCGGCAGTAACAAGGAACAACTCACCTCCTTCAGAAAACCAAGAAATTTTGACTTAAGAATGGGTTATAGGGGAAAAACTTAAAGGACCGAAAGTACGTACTTATTAAGACTGACTACTTTATCCTCTTAAATCAGCTCAACAACACACCGTACTGAGCCACGGGATCCCCGTCTCGATTAGCGGAAGAAAGCCAACACTCCCGACGAGCCACTTGGAGAGTGGGAAGGAAAGAGGGACGACGTGACGTCCTCTCACATCACTACCAAACTGCTCTGGCTCACCGCCCTCCCTGAGGAAAACGCACCGGGGCCGCGTTCCGGGAGCCGGCGGCATCTCCTGTCAGACACCGGCCACCCCGAGCTCCTGTCACCTCTGGTGGGGATGACCCTCTCCCGAGAGACTGGCCGCTGGGGCTTGGCTCGGACTCCGGGAGACCCGGGGGCGGGCTTGGGGGACAGGAGTCTTCTAAGCAAAGCTGTCAGGGTTCCGAGTCCTAGGGTAGCCCGAAGGCCAGGAGCGGCGACCCTGGGGCAGCGGCGGCGATATCCCTCGGGATCCCCGCTGAAGAAACTGGAACAGCATTCGGGGGACTCGGGCTCCCCCGGCTCTCCGCGTGACGCCAAGTCGGACTGGGTCGCCTCGCACGGCGTTGGGCCCCCCACCGCGACGCAACGGGATGCCCGGCAGGGGTCCCGCGGGGAGAGGAAGGGCGGGCCGACGGGCGCCCCACAGCCGGAAGGGGCAAGACCTGCAAGTGGGGCTCCCGCCCTAGCAGGACTCACCTTCAGGTCGTTTTCCGGCAGGTACTTGCACTGCCGCGCTATCTCCACATATTTGTCCAGGTCTAGCGGCGCCATTTTAGGAGTAGCAAGCCGCAACGGCGGCGGCAGCGGCGACGGCGGTAATAGCGGCGGCAGCGGCGAAGGCCGAAGCCGGAACTCTACCTACGTCACGTCCGGCCCGCGAATGGCGTCTGCGCAGCGACGTTAATCTTGACCCGATTCTCCCTGCTGCCTCGGCACGCCCCGCGCCCTCTCTGACTGAGCCCAGGCTGTCGACCCGAAGAGGTCCCCTCGGTCCAGCCAGCAAAACCTGCTGGGACTCGTCGTCTGCCGCGGCGAGTGCTGGGATTTGTAGTTTTGAATTGTGGCCAGATACTCCTCTTTTCCTCCCCTCCCCTTCCCAGACTCGCTTCTGGGGACCCGAGTGGTGAGGCTTATCCGAGGCAAAACGGCGAAGTAGGTGACTTTAGCCATTACCTGGTTTCTCATTCAGACCCTTTTAGGCACTCTCTCAACAGAACATCTTCAGTTAAAAATTGGTTAAGCCCGGCCGTCGTAACTTGTTTGCACTTTTCTAAGGTCTAGTGAAAACCTTGCCTAAGGTTTGTCAGGCTCCCAGTCTTCCGGCCTGGAAGGAAGAGAAACAAATACTAAAGGGTTTCTTATGCTAAATGCTATAGAGATGCTGTTTTTCCCTTTAATCCTCAGAACGATTGATAGGCAAACGAGGCTTGGAAACATTGAGTAACTTGCCCTAAATCTCACAGGAATCAAATGGTGGAGCCAAGATTGATAAATAGGTCTGCTGGCTTAAGCATACTTCTACCCGAGTCCCACGAGGGTAGGAATTTTTTGTTGTATCCCCAGCGCCAAGAACAGTACCTGGCACTTAGTATACCTTCAACATTCGTTCATTCAACAACTATTTATTGAACACCAACTATGTGCCAGGTACAGTTTGTAGTCATTTGAGATACTCAGTGAACAGAATAATAGTCAAAGTCTCTATCCTCGGCCTGTAACTTCCATTCTAGTAGAGGAAGACAGAACATAATAAGTATAACAAATGGACTGTATAGCATATTAAAAAGTGGTAAGTGGTGGGGGAGGAATCTAGCAGGGTAAGCATGGTATTGTAATACATTTTTAAGAACCAACAAAGAAGTGGAATTAGCCATGCAGACACCTAGGGGAGATTATAGGGAGGACCTGGTACAGAGGCCGTAAAATGGAAGCATATCTAGAGTCTTTGGGAAACAGCAAGAAGGCTAGTGTGGTTGGAGCAAGATAAGAAGAGTAGAAGAAGAGATCAAAAAGAAAAAGGGAGCATTATGAGCTGGCCAGTTAGCTCACTTGGTTAGAGCGTGGTGCTAACACCAAGGTCAATGGTTCAGATCTTGGTACCTGCCAACCGCCAAAAAAAAGCGAACAATGGGGCCGGCCCGTGGCTCACTCGGTAGAGTGCGGTGCTGATAACACCAAGACCACGGGTTCGGATCCTATATAGGGATGGCCAGTTTGCTCACTGGCTGAGCGTGGTGCTGACAACACCAAGCCAAGGGTTGAGATCCCCTTACCGGTCATCTTTAAAAAAAAAAAAAAAAAAACGAACAAAAAAGAAAACTTTTTTTTCTTTTAATGAAATGGGCAGCTATTGTAGGGTTTTGAGCAGAGGAAAAAAATAATCTAACTTGTTTTTAACAGGATCACTCTGGTTGCTATATGGGACTGTAGGGGGCAATGGCTGCAGCCAAGAGACCAGTTGGGAGACTTATATAATCCAATAGTAGCAGGTGCTCAATAAGTATTTGTTGCTCTAAAGACCCTGGTCTGAATCCTCTTGCTCTAAAGTATATTTGGGGGATAATTGGCTAACCTTTAATAAGATCTCTGGGTGAAGTTCTTAGTATTACTCTTGCAACTGTTCTGTAAGAAAGAAATTGTTTAAAAGTAAATTAATTTTTAAGTTTGTTGCAGAATGAATGACGCCCACGTTTCTTTGTTCATTCAACAAATAATTATATAGTGCCTATGATGTGAATAAGATAGATACGAACCCTGACCTAATAGAGCTTACAGTTTAATAGGGAAAACAAACAAGAAATGTATAAATGATTAAATATTTAATTGCAAAGTGTAATTGGTGCTCAAAAGGGAAAAAAGGAGGTACTATGAATAAGACAAATGGAGAAAAGGCCTACTTTAGGTTGGCAAGATAGTGGAGGTAAAGTATGCATACTTTAGCTCCAGATTCCCAGAGTTCAAATCCAGGCTCTACCACTTACTTTTTAGGACACATTATTTATCCTTTCTGTGCTTCAGTTTTCTCAGGTCCAATACGGAGATGATAATAATAGTGCCTATCTCATATGGAGAGATAAGAATAATACTTACCTCATAGGCTTGTAATGAGGTTTGATAGAGTTAATATATGAGAATGACTTAAAACAATGTCTAGCAAGCACAAAGTGCAGTATGAGTGTTAGCTCTGAGTAATGAGTGGGCAGGAGAGGCCTTCCTGAAAAGCTAACATTGAAGCTTTGAAGCTTTGGGGTAGGGGGGGGGAATAAGTAAAGGGATAATACGCTCAGAGTTTCTTGGAGAAAAAAATTCCAAATGAGAAAAAGATGCAATTGTTGTTTTTTTTTTTTTTTGAAAAGATGACCAGTAAGGGGATCTTAACCCTTGACTTGGTGTTATCAGCACCGCACTCTCCCGAGTGAGCCACAGGCCGGCCCTAAAAAGATGCAATTGTGGTTTGCTTTCTTTTTAGTATTAAAAAAGAATTTTTTTCCTCTTTGGAAAGCTGGCAATTCACTTTTCATCTCTGAACCTCAGTAATCGGAAATTAATTCTACTCAAGATAACTTCTCAGAAGTGGGAAGGAAGACAAATAGGGAGATGTAATATGAATGTTCTTTATAAACTACAAAGTACCTAAAAGGAAGGTGCCACCAGCACTCATTGTGAGACAGAATAGGGCTAGGCCTGTGAACCAAACTGACTCCATTTTCCATGCAGAGGACACTTTGTTACTTTTCTACTTCTCATTCATGAGTCCCCCTCCCCCCAGGGCATATAATTACCCCATGGCCTGCCCTGATGAAATAAACTGAGATAAGAGGGGAACAGACATTCACTGTGTTGCAAAACCCCTCCCCAAGGCTTGTTTACCATAATTGTAAAAGTTAAGTTACAGATTAACCTTAAGACCCCTTTAAGGGGCACACTCCTAGAGTGATAATAATGAACACCACCACCATCTTGGTGCAAGGACCAAAACCCTAACAGCATTCACCTATGACACAATCACAAAAAACAGAATGATGACACTGACCTGCACCCCTTAACCCCTTTCTCTATAAAAGACCCTGAACAGCACCCCCCAGTAGGCTAGCTTTCCTATAGCTACCCCTCATGCATAAAAGTCTATCTCCTTTTTTAATAAAGCATTGCTTGTTTTACTGCTGGGTACATTGTTCATTTCTGTAACTTTGGGACCCCAGAGACTAACTTAGTAACAATTGCTTCCCTTCCTGATGAGTTAGTGAATATGGGGGTGAAGTGCCCTTCTAGTGAAAACAGGTGGCAGTCCTCACAGTACCAAACTGTCTGGCAGCAAGATGCTCCCTCCTGCAGACCCACCGAATCAAGTGACCCTCACTCTTCACATACACAGCAGAGAACAAGGAGGAAAGCATCCCTCAGAGTGCTGAGCAGGTTCTCGGAAGAGTGTCACATCAGGTGGTTTGGTATGGAGACAGTGAACAGAGCTCAGTGATTGAAATGAATGAAGTCTTCCTAGTCTTTGCATGAAGCAAGCGATCTGGGCTCCTGGTTCTGCCATTTATGTGGGTAAGTCATTTTACCTTCTTTGGGCCTTGATTTCCATTTTAAAAATAGATCTCAAATGTTCCTTCCAGCATTCTCAAATGTGATTTCTAGTCCAAAAGCATAGTTCACAGAATGAAAACTGGTTGCCGTTTTGCCCACAAACCTCTTCTAGTTTTTGTTGATGTACCACTCCAGCGTGGCACTTTTATTTTTTTGGCAGCTGGCTGATAAGCTTCTGTTATCAGCACCATACTTCAACCATCTGAGCCAACAAACCAGCCCAGCATGGCACCTTGAAATAGACCTAGTCAAAAGACACAGGGGACATCAGAGCATTCTGCAGCTCTGAGCAGAAATCTTCATCTAGATGCATATGGACATATGGTAGAGCCAATCTGACCTTAGTTTTCTTTCCTGAAGGAGAGCAAAATAACTGAATACTCATCAGACCCTCTTTGGCAGACAGTTGGTGGGGATATTTCCATTAATATGGGAATTCGCAAAGACTCCAGGTGTTTAAAATAGGATATTTGAGCAGTGAGGAGAGCTGCAGATCTTGAATTCCATTTTGTCAATAACTTTTGGTTATGGTTTCAAGTAGCTAAAATTTGTACCAAATTGGCCTTTCACCTGTATTGTAAAATCCTCTCAACAACTGTCTCTGCACAGTATAGAATGGGGTACTGCTATCCCCATTCTACAGATGAGGGAACGAGTTCAGCAAGGGTAATGAATTTGCCAAATGTCAGAGTTAGACGGTTAGTGCTAGAGCCTGGATTCGAACCCAGGCATATTTGACCTCTTCCCACTAGGGTACCACAGCTCTGTACTACAGGAACTCTTGTTTCCAACCTCAGCTGTTTCCTCTATTTCCTAGGACACAGTGACTGTTTCAGAGAGTGGGGTTTTCTGAAACACAGACGTGAGCAACCTCCCTTTTCAGGAAAGTCCCAGGGAACCTATGGTTATGATCCAGATCAGCGATGAAGCAGACGTTGTTCATTCATAGCCAGGAATAGCCTTAACCCTTTACAGACCGGCTCTGCGCCAGCCCCTGGGTGCTGAGTCCTTTATATACATTATCTCCTGGGCTCCCCACCACAACCGTGACAAATCTTATTAGTTCCACGTTACATATGGGCGACACCGAGGCCCGGAGAAAAGTAATTTCCCCCCAAAGAGAGACTTTCATTGATGAACTTTTTATTCCTCTCACACTACAACCGTGCCTAGTTACTTGTCTTCATGCTCAATCTCTCTCTAGTTAGATTATAAACTCCTGGAGGCCAAGGGCCGTATTTCCGCAGTGCCCGCCAAAACCGCAAACGCTTGCGGGACGAGTCAGCTGTTTCGGGCACCAAAGCTTGAAGGGGCTTAAGGACTGCGCCGGCAGACGGCACACGTGGGACAGCGCCCTCCAGCGTCTCCTTCCGAAGCCACCCCTAACGGCCGCTGTGACTGAAAGGGAACCGTTGGCCCCTTTCGGACAGACCAACGGCCGAAGGAAGGTGGGTCACCTAAGTGGACGCCCAAGTCCGCGCACTTCGCTTGCAGGTCGTGTGCAAGTAGCTTCGTCTTATCTGCCCAATAAGCTCCAGGGAGGGCCCGGCCCGCTTGGTTCTCGAGAAATACCCGTCCCGGCAGCCACCCCGGGTCTGGAGGGCCCCTCCGCGCCTCTCCTAGGGCGGCGCCTGCGTCCTCCCGACACGGCCGACGGCGGCGGCGGAGCGGAGCGGTTGGCCCCGAGGCTCTTCCGGGGCCCGGGGGGCGGGGCGGGGCGGAGCCACGGCCCGGGACTGAGTTAAGCCGCAGCAGGTAACGTGTCGGGCTGGGGGTCTCCAGGCCGGGGGTGTCTAGCGCGGTCCCGGGCAGGGGCGGCCGCATCATTTGGGTCCGAGGTGGTAAGGGCCGGGGAGAGCTCCCTGGGACTCCGGCCTGGCCACGTTGACCGAAAGGAACCAGTCTGTTCTCTGCCCTGCAGAGCTGCCACGCGGGGAGGACCCTGGGATGAGGGGGTCCCCGCCCCCGCAAAGCGCACCCCACTGAGCTCTAGACTTCGGGGATGGCGGTCAGTGGCTAGGCCGCAGGTGGGATTTATCCATTCATCTGTCCGTTAATCCGTTTTCTTTCTTCATTCACAAATCTCTCACTCGCTTCTACTCTATGTCTGGCCCATCGGTAGGTTCTCTGGGTGAATCTGACAGACCCAGCACTCCAGGGATTTAGTCTAGTGGAATCTAGAATCTAGTCTAGACACTATTAAATAGATAATAACACTCAAAGTGTTTCCTGCAATGATGGTGGCTTAGTAGATACCTTCAGAGCCCAGAGGGAGAAGAAAGTGGCAGGTAGGTGGAGCAGCACAGCCTGCAAGTTATGAAAGGCACTGCCGTGCTGGAGGAACAGTAAAAAGCCCAATACTGCAAGACATTGTGGAGGTGAGTTACAGAAAAGTTGACACCAGAAGGCCTTGCCTTCTATGCCATGCTGAGGCCGAGATTTACCTAAGAGTTCAGTATTTCCCAGCCTCTTTAAATGTTTTATCTTTCAATAAACATAAACATTTTATGACCTCTGAAATTTTCATATATACTTCTCCCCCGTGAGAATCACAGAAAACTTTAGCGGAAAAACTTCTATAGCTGTGTTGAGAAAGCTGTGTTATATTTGCCTCCATATTTTTAAAGAGGAGAGTGACCTGATTTGTTCTGTGTTCCAGGAAAAAGATGATCAGAAATATCTAAAAAGTGCCTTTTTTTTCTTATGCATAGGATACCATGAAGCAGCTGCCAGTGTTGGAGCCTGGAGACAAGCCCAGGAAAGCAACATGGTCTGTAAGAAAGGGATCAAACACAGAAAAACATGAGTTTTTGTTTCATTTATAAGTAGTTTACTAACACATTTGATCATCAACAAAGAAGGGTAGAGATGAAACTGTCTGCAGTTTCTAGTAATTAGACTCAAACTGTCTGAGAAGGTCTTCAGAGGAAAGATAGGGGGCAATAATTATCACAGAACAGATGTTGATTTTATTAAAATCTGTTTACCAGGAAGAGTAAGACACTGACCATCTGGCATTCTCAGCTCCAGTGTTGTGTCTTCCCCTGAGCTGTGACTCATTTTTAAAACTTTTAAGGAATTGAACTTGGATTAAACTGGCTTCACTGCTTCTTGGCAGCCCCTTCAACCAACTCTTCATTCAACAACTCACACTGGCCTTACAGGGGCAGCTTCTGTGTATATAAGTGCTGTAGGTACAAAGGTAAATAGTCTGAGTTGCAGGTGCACCTGCAGACTAAGCAGGTGATGATGATGAAGCCTGATCATTGCTGAGGTAGGGCTTGCAGAAGGCTACAGAGAAGTGGCAATGTTTCCACAGGACCTTGAAGGAGAGCCTCCAGTCTGGCTTCCCTGCATCCATCTTGCTGTATACCTAACATACATTCATTGTGGTATTTGCCCAGATCATTCGTACTCATACTTCAGATTTGAGTTCAAAATAGTGCTTCTTCAGAGAGTCTCCTCTGACCACTTCATTCCCCACCTCTCCTTACAGAGTAAGGCCCTCCTATGATATGTTCTCATACTATGTATCTATATGCATCCTGTACGCCTTTATACAACAATTGAAATGAAATAGATATTTGTGAAATTGCTTAACATTTCTCTTCCCAATTATTCTGTAAGGGCTATGAAGGCAAGGACTTTTTTGTCTAATTCGCCATCTATTTGGATGGCTGTGTGCTCTTGGGAAAGTCATTTAACCCTTCTAAGCCCCAGTTTCTCAGTTGTAAAACTCAAATGATGATAATGGCACTAATCCTCAAAGGGGTTTTGTGCAGATTAAGTGAAGCCAGGGTTGTAACATGGTTAGCAGCATGCCCAGTACATCATTAGTAATAATTCACGTGGCAGTGAAGTATGTGAATCTGAACATCAGAAGAGAGATCTGAATAAGAAACAGAGATTTAAGGGCCGGCCTGTGGCTCACTCGGGAGAGTGCGGTGCTGATAACACCAAGGCCACGGGTTTGGATCCTATATAGGGATGGCTGATTGGCTCACTGGCTGAGCTTGGTGCTGACAACACCAAGCCAAGGGTTAAAATCCCCTTACCCGTCATCTTTTTTTTTAAAAAAAAGAGAGATTTAGAAACCACTGATGAATATATAGATGGGTGATAATTGAAGTGATCAATACAGATAAAATTAATCAGGTGAGCAAACATGGACTGAGAGAAGAGAATCCCAAGGATACTGAGAGTTAGGAGGAGGCTAGCAGGAAAGGAGTTGGAGAAGGAAACAGAGAGAGCAGCCAGAAAGGTGGGTAGAGAACCAAAAGGGAGGGACGGGGAAGCAGGTTAGGAGAAAGGTACAAGAAGGAGGGAGGGGTCAGTACCAAATACCAGGGAGGTCAAGAAAGACATGGCCTGAAAAGCAGCTACAGAATTTTCTTTTCCAGCCAGGAAGCTTGAAGTGTTTTTCCAATCAGCATTCAGAATAACTCTGGAGAATAGAATGACTGGATCCTCTATTTGATTTTTCAGAGTGTTAGCTTTGGCTTCCAGGTTGAGCTTTGTGAGTAATCTGGAAAGGCTCCTATGATCAATAAATTCTGTAGAATATTTCCTGATGGGGAGGCTTTGCTAGCTAGTAGCAAGAGCCTTGGGCTGTAGGTTCCTATATGATTGCTCATAAAGCTCTAGCCAACATTTACTCAGTTCTTCCCTGCACTGTTATGAGGCTTTGTCTTAGTCCTCACAGTTACTTTCAAGGTAAGAACTATTGCTCTTCTCATTTTACAAATGAGGAGACTAAAGTTCAGAAAGGCTAAGTGACTCCCAAAAGGTTACACATCTATAAGTACCTGAGCTGGAAATTGAACCAGGCCTGCCTGCATTCACAAACCATGTTCCTAACCACCATCCTGTAACATACCAGTGAACATTTCTGGATGTCAGTTTCCCTGTCTACCAGGTGGGGACAATTACTAGCCTAGTGCATCCCTATTAGATTACTGTGAGATGAAAGTAGTGACAAAATTGAAAAGCCAAAGACTGTGTGCAAAGAGAAGGTACTATTATTAATCAGGGAAGAGCTGCTTTGCTGGATATAATTTAAAGTGTCTGTGTATATATAAGACCCTTCATTTTGGTGCATGTTTCCTGAGGAATGGAAAGGACACACTACTGCATTTATTCTCTGCTCAGGCCTCTTGAATACATCCTCCCTTTGGCAGGTACACCTTGACTTCCCTTGGAGATAGCCCCTGTGCTCGAGTTGGCCACAGCTGCTCATATCTACCCCCTGTTGGTGACTCCAAGAGAGGGAAGATCTTCATTGTTGGGGGAGCAAACCCAAACAGAAGCTTCTCAGATGTGCACACCATGGATCTGGGTAAGACCAGCAGCTGCAGAGCACATTCCCTGTGGCCAGAGAGCAGGGCTTTGTGCTGCCAGCCATGAGCAGAGCATTCCTAAGAACATCAGTTCAGACCAGACAGCAGGGTTTTCCTCTAAAAAAGTGAATATCACTGAGAGGTCCATAAGGTCTCAGCAGACCCCTAGCACACATCTACCTGACCAATACCTCCTTGTTTTGGGGGAAAGAGCCTTTATGGAACCCTGGCCATCCAGCCATTCGTTCATCAAATACTTCTCTAGTAGACATCGTTGACTCCTATCTCTTTGAGATAAGGGCAAGCCTGTGGCTCACTTGGGATAGTGTAGTGCCGATAACACCAAGCCCAAGGGTTTGGATCCCTCTATAGGGATGGCCAGTTAGCTCACTTGGGAGAGCGTGGTGCTGACAACACCAAGTCAAGGGTTAAGATCCCCTCACTGGTCATCTTTAAATAAATAAATAAATAAATAAAAGATAATACAAATCTTTCAGTGGACTTTTTGAAGACTGTTCATCTGATGGCAGTCCCATAAGATTATAAAAGAGCTGAAAAATTCCTTTTATATGTTTGATATGTTTAGATACACAAATACCATTGTGTTACAGTTGCCTACAGTATTCAGTACAGTAACATATCGTACAGGTTTGTAGCCTAGAAGCCATAGGCTATACCACATAGCCTAGGTATGTAGCAGTCCAGACCATCTAGTTTTGTGTAAGTGCACTTTGTGATGTTCACACAATGACGAAATAGCCTAAGAATGCATTTCTCAGAACGTGTCCCCATCATTAAGTGACACATGACTATATCTCTTATCCTCATCCATGTCTGTCCATTTCCAATACTACTAGTGTAATCCAAGCCACTATTTTTCTCTAGCTAGACTGTCACAATAGCCTCTTCACTTGTCTCTCTGCTTCCAAGTTTACCCACTGTACAGTGCACTTTCTATACCTAGCCAGAGAACATTGTCTAAAATACAAATTTAACCATGTCACTCCCCGCGTTTCAAGCCTTTCCCAATCTCATTTCTTGGCTCTCCCCAACCCACGTTTTCTGCATTGAATATCCTTTAGTTCCTTGAACATATCTTAAATTTTCTGGCCTGCAAGCCTTTGCACATACTGTTCCCTCTACTTGAATGGCTTTTTCCTTTCCTTATCATCTGGCTACTCTTCATCTTTCAGATCCCATATTAAATGTCACTTCTGTCAGGAAGCTTTCCATGATACCTCTGGACTATTTTTGGCACCACACCCCTACATGTCCATAGTATCATGTACTCTCCCATCCTTATCCCTGTATTCTTATCCCATCCTTTACATCCCTTATCACATGTGATTGCTTTTTGTCTGTCTTCCCCCCATGTCTATCTTCCCCCCAAGAGTATAAGCTCCTTGGAAATGGGAAATGTGGTTATTTTGCTCATCATCATACCCAACAGTGCCTAACACAGAATATGTTCTTTATAAGTATTTGAATGAATGAATGAGCAAGTGACCACCGTAGACCCTATACAAGGGCAGATGTTGAAAACTGGTGACCCTCATATGTGTTTTGTTAGGTCCATGTAACATTGCCTTTATTGTTTTGTTTTATTTTATTTTATTTTGGTGGCTGGCCACGATAGGGATTCTTTATTGTTTTAATCTTAAGTTGTTTACAATCCAAATATGCAGGACTCTACATATAAAAAGGGAAATGGTTTGGCTTCTCCTGATAATTTTGGAAGGTCTGATATCAGTAGGCCTGCATTTCTACATGGCAACATTTAGTGGGAGCTGAGTTTCCACCTATTAATGGGGCTCTCATTCTCCAGTTTGCCATAGTCCACACTACTCCTGTCTAGGCATTTGAATTTCTACTCCCTGCACTAGAAAATCAAAGTTAAATTAAATCTCTTTTAGCCCTCAAGGTGCTTACTGTCTAGTTAAGTTACTTCTTTATTGCAGCCTATTACTAGCTTTGTGACCCTGGCTCAATCATCTAAACCATCTGGACTTCAGTGTCCTGTAAGATGGGGATAAAAACTTGCTTCACTGTGTAAGTGGTTTGCTAGCTAAAATGACTAAATAGGTTAAGTATTATTTTTCTGTGAACTTTTTTAGCACAGATCATTTAGTTGCAGGTAACAGAAACCCACATAAGCCAGTAAAAAAAAAAAAAAAGATGGATTTACTTAAACAGATACAGAGTGTTTTGCAGAATCCAAGGGCAGGAGTACAGCCCAGCCTCATAAGAGAGTGGAAGCAGTGGATCTAACTGGCACATTTTGGGTCATGTGGTTACCTCTGACCCAATCAGCTAAGGCTAGAAAGTCGGTGTTGTAGTACAAACATGTCATCTGGGATCTACCCCTGTGGTTGGGAGAATGGGGGCGGCTTCCATTGAAGAGGTTTTATAGACTAGGCAGACAGTCCCCAAAATGTCTACTTTAGAACATTTTGGAGGCTGACCACATTGCCTTCTGGTGATGTGATGGTTGTTCATTAATGCTTTTGTCCCTCTTCTCCTCCATACCCTCCCAAACTTTGTCAACCAGTATGAACAGTTGACAGCCCCAATCTAGGAACTGGGTAAAATGTTTTCTAGGCACACACCAGTGGGATTTAGCCACCTCAGAGGGCCTCTTGCCCCGGTATGAGCATGCCAGCTTCGTCCCCTCCTGCACACCTGACAGTATCTGGGTATTTGGAGGAGCCAGCCAGTCAGGAAATCGAAATTGTCTACAAGTCCTGAATCCTGGTAAGTAGCCAAAGGTTATAAATCCAATAACAGTTCCAGTACATTTGGATTGTACTGATTTAACTTTGCTTATCTCATACAAGGTAGGAATTTTAATTTCTAGCAGAATTTGAAAATAACAGAACTATATTTTGTTTTTTCTGGTAACATCTTCAGTTATCAACTCCTTAAGTGTCAAAGCTGGAAGAGACTTCAAAGAACAGGTATGCCAAGTAGGCAACTTAGGTCTTTCAGTGGAGAAGTGACTTTCCTGAAGTCACCACGGAGTCAGTGACTGAGCCAGGCTAAAATCCAAGTCACCTTGATCAGTGTTTCTCCAATGGGGGTAATTGTGCCCCCCAGGGGACATTTGGCAAGGTCTGGAAACATGTTTGGTTATCACAACTGGGGGTGGGGTATCCTACTGGTGTCTAATGGGTGGAGGCCAGAGACACTGCTTGACATCCTGCAATGCACAGAATAGCCCCCACATTAAAGAATTAACTGGTCTAAAATGTCAATAGTGCCAAAGTTAAGAAACCCTGACCTAGATCCTCCTAGTAGGTTTCTTTTAGTCAATAGTGCAAAGTTCCTAACTGGTCTCACTGATGGTTTTATCATAGAGGAAGCAGCTTGGGAACATCACTAACGAGAGGAGGTTGCTAACCATTTGTGGGAGGTGGACTTGTCTTTTTATCATTTTAAAAGAATTTTGTTTTTGCCTCTCTTTATAAATATTATATACATTCATTATAAAATATTTGAAAAATGTAAATAAGTGGACAGACATCATCCATAATCCTACTACATTAAGGCTATTAATAACATTTCTATGTACTTCCTTTCTGTCTTTTCTCTACATGTTTACAAACCTGAGATATACACTTTTGTACCTTTTTTCTTTTAATTTCATCGTCACTGCAGAAATGATTTCCTATTAACAACAATGCTTTGTTAACATCATTTTGAGGGCCGAGCCCGTGGCGCACTAGGGAGAGTGTGGCGCTGGGAGCGCAGCGACTCTTCCGCCGCGGGTTCGGATCCTATATAGGAATGGCCCGTGCACTCACTGGTTGAGTGCCGGTCACGAAAAAGACAAAAAAAAAACAAAAAAAAAAACATCATTTTGAGTGGATGTATAATACTCCATTTTATGGGGCAGGCTGGTTAGCTCAGGAGGGTGTGGTGCTGATAACACCAAGGTCAAGTGTTCAGGTCCCCATACTGGCCAGCTGCCAAAAATACTCCATTTTATGACAGTACTATAATTCCCCCATTTTTAAAACATTTAGGTTGTTTTCAGGTTTTTACCATTTTAAATAACAAAGCAGTGAACATCTTCATTCAGAAGTCATTGACTGGGCTGGCCCATGGCTCACTTGGGAGAGCGTGGTGCTGACAGCACCAAGTGAAGGGTTAAGACCCCTTACTGGTCATCTTGTAAAAAAAAAAAAAAAAAAAGAAGTCATTGATTGACTGTATTTCATATTATTTTCTTAGGATTCATGCCCAGAAATAAAAAGACTAAGTAAAACACTGTGAACCTTTTATTTATTTATTTTTGGGGGTGGCTGGCTGGTACAAGGATGAACCCTGAACCTTAGTGTTATCAGCACTATGCTCTAACCAACTGAGCTAACTGGCCAGCTCCCCTTTTTAAGGCTTTTGATACATACCATCAAATTTTTCTTCATAAAGATTTTTTAAATTTATCCTCTCTCCAGCTGTGTTTAATGGTGCTTGTTTCATTCCTGACCACCATTGAATTTACCAGTTTTATTGTTTTACTTTATTTATGTATTTTTTTGGCAGCTGGCCAGTATGGGGACCCAAAGCCTTGACTTTGGTGTTCTAGCACTGCATTCTACCCAACAGAGCTAACCAGCCAGCCCAAATTTATGAGTTTATTTATTTGGCTTTTTTTGGGGGGTGGGGGCAGCTGGCCCATACCAGGAAATTTATCAGTTTTAAACATTGCTAATTTGATAGGCAAGAAACTTGTATCTAGTTGTTTAAATATGTATTTTGTTAATCACTAGTGACTTGGACATTTTTCACATGTCAGTCAGCTCTTGCCCAGTTCCCTCTATCAACAATATATTTGCAGAGCAGTTGGTCAGAGTTCAGGAGACTGGACTGAATTTTCTTATGTGTCAAGTATTTAAGTTTCTTTGTAGCATTTAAAAAGTATCTTCTTATATATTGCATTAATTTGATTTATTTGTTAGGGTGTTTATTGCCTGTCTTCCCTCTTTCTCCCTGCTCTCTCTCTCTGGACTGTAAGTACCTTTGAAAGATTGTTCATTGTTGAATACCCGGAGTCCAGAACACAGTCTGAAATACAGTAGACACTCAGTAGACTGCTTGCCCCATTATCAAGCCAGTTTGCTTGGAATAGCGAGTACACTGTGGTGGTGAATAGCACAGATCAAGGTCTGTGCTTTGCTGTGCACTAACCATGACCTTGAGAAAGTGATTTAATTTCTTTCTGCCTCAGTTTTCTTTTCTGTCACATTGGGATAGTAATAGTTCCTACCTTGTTAATTTTGTCAAGGATTTAAATTAACTCAATTAACATAGTTAATACTCAACAATTGTTAATTGTTGTGGTTGACATAGTTATGGTTTGGCAGATGGAAATCAGCTCTGGAAACCTAGCCTTTTGATTTTCAATGATGGCATCCATTTAAATAAAATACAGTGAAAATTGGGAAAGCTCCTATCAAAGGAATTGATTTTCTATCATATTTTTTTTCTCTCCTGGAAAGTATAATTTAATACCATGCCCAAGAAATACGAAAAATATAAGTGAATCATTAGTTTCTTTTGTTACCAAGGCAAGTCCATCAAATGGCTTAGTACTCTTTTGTGATTATTTTTACTAATGTTTGACTGGCAGCAACACAACCCCAGAATTTTCTGACCTTGGAGGTGTGTGCCTTCTAACTACTCCTAAGACCCAAAAGCTCTCCAAGATGTGTAGCTATAGAGACAATTACATTTTGCTTTGGATATAGGATGAGACTTGTTCAGTCTCAAGTCCCACACCTATTGCAAATGCTTCATGTGTCATTTTGTATACTGAATGCAGACCTTTTACAAATGGCACAGAATTTCCCAGACAAGAAATACTTCTTGGTGTGTTGTGGTGGACCAAATGTGGGACTCTGCCAGATTGAGTTCAAACTCCTGCTCTGCTGCACACAAGTGCTGTGACCTAGGGGAAAGGATTTAAATTTTCTGACTTTCAGTTTCTTCATCTGCAAAGTGTTGATACTTTCTGCCCATCTTGCAAGGTTGAGTGAAGATGGTGTGGATGACAGAGTGCTTAAAGCAATGATTCTATGCAAGGAAGGTGCTCAATTAATGCATTGGTTTCTATAAATTTAATGCTTCATTCTGAAAAGAAATAAGCTTCTACATGCATCTGCCCAAGTGGTGAAATTTTATTCTCAAGTCAAAAGAGTGGAAAATACATAGACTTTGGTGTTATTGAAACAGAATTTAAATCCCAACTCAACCATTTACTAGCCTTGTCATCTTAAGCAAGTGGCTAAATCTGTCTCTGCTTCAATTCCCTTAGCTGTAAAATGGGGAAACTAATATTTATTTAGCACTTACTGTTTAGTAGGAACTATTATTACTGCTACTGAAACTGTAATAACAACATCTACTTTCTTTTTTTTTTTTCTTTTTTGTGACCGGCCGCACCTCGCTCACTGGAGCGTCCTGGCCATCCCTATATAGGATCCGAACCCGCGGCGGGAGCGCTGCTGCGCTCCCAGCGCCGCACTCTCTGAAGTGCGCCACGGGGTCAGCCCAACATCTACTTTCTTTTAATGGCCATATTTTCTGAGAAATTTGGCATATTTGGACTCTGGTATCTAGTGGGAATGAATTTTAGCAGATTTTGGGCTCCTCGGAATGTGTGCTGGGCAGGGTAGTTAGTAAAGGGGTAGAGGGTACAAAGAGGGTATTTGAAGGCCTCCCAAAACAAATTGCTTCATTCTTAATTGTATTTATGGCTTTTCAATCTTGAGAATATTGGTCTGTCTGAGCAAATTCTAAGTATCATCCTCAATCCTCTTTGACATTGGTGAGTATGAGATCCCTTCCTAAAACTATACTGTCCCCCTTGGGGATTGGGGTTTGGAAGGTGAACCTGCCCAGCCCCAGCACCAAAGTCACAGTCCTGAGGCTGGGTGTTTTAGGTGCCTGCTTTCTTTCTGAACCAGAAACCAGGATGTGGACCACACCAGAAGTGACCAGTCCCCCACCATCTCCAAGAACATTCCACACATCATCGGCAGCCATTGGAAACCAGCTATATGTCTTTGGGGGTGGAGAGAGAGGCACCCAGCCCGTGCAAGATGTGAAGCTGCATGTGTTTGACGCAAGTATGGACTGGCGGGCACCTTGGGGTTGCTGCTTACCTGGGCAGGGCCACCCTGGCCTGCACCTTAGTTGATGTAGGAAGCAGAGGTTATAAAATGAAACCCTGGGTAATTGTCTCACTTTTAGACCTCTTTGGTACATCTCTTAGCTAATATATTCTCCTCACAGCAAAATTTGCATTTAAAAAAGTATAAGTGATCCATTTTAAAAATTTAAACAGTACAATTTATAAAGTGAAAAAGTAAAAATTTCCTCTTTAGCCTTTCCTTTCCATTCCCCAGACAGAGGTAAACACTGTTAGCAGTTCCTAATGTCTGCTTCCAGACTTTCCTATGCATTTATAAATTATACATACATATGCCTATGTACATACATAAATTTTCTGTGAATTTTGAAATTATATAAAAACTTAGAAAACACATACATGGTATCAAATTATGAATACTGTTCTGCAGTTTAATTTTGGGGAGTAGGGGTAGATCTTGGCAGTTGAAGGTGTAAACTTCAAAGCTACATGATCTGGACCAAGGACCAGATCTCACTAAACACATACTTTCTGTGTTATTTTAGGCTAGTTACTTAATCTCTGTAGGCCTTGGTTTTTTGACTTGTAAAATAGAGATAATAGTGCTTACCACAAAGAGTTGTAAAAATTAAACAGGATAATGTGATATAGTGCACAGCCTTGCACATAGAAAGTACCTAATAAATATTAACTGTATTATTATTATTATTACTTCTTCATTTAATCACATATCATGGATGTCTTTCTAAATCAGTACCAGTATCCATGTAAAGCATATTTTTCTGTGGGTATCCTTTATTCATTCAGCCATTTTTCTGATTGACTTTTTGTTGATAGTGTTACAGTGGACATTTGCATATGTTAATCTTTGTATGTGCTATGAACAGTTATATGGAATAGATGCTGAGAAGTGGAATTACTGGGTCAAAACAGTATGAACATTTAAAATTGTGAGATCTCTAGCCAAATTGTCTAAGGAGCATTTACTTATATTTATTTCTCTTACTAGTGGGCATTTATGAATAACATTTTATAAATAACGTAACAAAAATACTTTTCATGTGTTTTTCATAGTAAAGGTGCAGGTTTTTTTGAGAAAATGCAATGAGTGGAATTTCAAACTTCAAAGTAAAATTGGGAGAATCAATACATCATAATATGACTTCTCTTTCCAGAAGTAATGGGCTTTGTGAGCCTTTTAAAGCAGTTTTTAAAAATTTGGGGCTGGCTGGTTAGCTCAGTTGGTTAGAGAGCAACCTTGTAACACCAACTTCAAGGGTTTGGATCACCATACCAGCCACCAAAAAAAAAATTTTTTTTTAATTTTTTAAATTTTTTTTTTTAAATACTCTTAGTTTTGAATATATAAGACTATGAGAAGGAAGAAAAATATGTAGATATGTGTGTATATTATAATACTATACTATCACCCCAAAATTACTATTAGCATCTCATTGTATTACCAGTCTTTTTTTAGTTCTTTTTTTTCCAGTCTTTTTTTTTAAATAGCGATAATTCTATATGTAATATTTGTATCCTGTATTTTTCACTTAAGCATTTCTGCATGCAATCACAAAGTCTTCACCAGCATTTTTAATAAAATGCATGGTATTTCATCATGTCTTTACCAGTAACTCAACATTCACCTGCTGATGGACACTTAGGCTATTTCCAATTCTTCTCTATTACAAATAATACTATGATGAACATAATTGTGCAAAAACCTTTTCAGATTATTTTAAATTATATTCCTTGAAACACTAGGGGCTCCATGAACAACCAGCAGGCATGTCATAAACAGTAATTCAAAGACAAATTGTTTGGCAGGCCCTTGTCCCAAGTAGTTTTTGCAGTACTCCTTAAAAACCTTTCTGGTATATTGAAATGATTAATTCATTTTTCAGAATTCTATATACGTACAGCTTTGAAGATACAAAGGGTTTCCTACAGTAAAACATATCAGCATTGTTCATGGATAATAACCATATTCATAACTCTCATGTACTGAGTACTTTCTCTGTGCCTGTGCTTTATGTACCTTATCTCACTTAATCCATAACTCAACCCTGAAAAGTAGGTATTATCAGGTATTGGCTTTATACAGCTATAGAAACTGCAGCTTAGGGAAGTAACTGGCACAAGGCCACACAGTTAGTGAAATAACTGGTTTTAACTCCAAATCCCATATTCTACCCATTATCTTATACTGCCATGTCAGAAGGCCCTACCTAATTTTTATTTAAAAGTAGTCTTTATCTCCACCCTTTCAGCAAATGAGTTAAGGATATGGTATTGAAAAAAGAATACTCTGAAGGCCTGTCACAGAAAAAAGCAGATTCATTCATTTTAACTTTGGGGTGGTTCTAGGTTCAAGCTTGAGGGGAGATCTTTTTAAATTCAAAGCAAGGAATGGCTTCCTAATGTCCTGTAGAAGGGGCACGTATGTTAGGTGGTGGGTTCTGCAGCTCTGGAAGTGTCCAGGCAGAGGCTGCACAGGCTATAGAGGGAGGGAGGCCTGGATTGGGCTGGTAAATTGGAGTGAATGACCTCAAGGTCCCTTCCAGCTTAGAACATCTTTGCTTTCTGGGAGGTGATAAAGAGATTTAGGTATATTTCTCACATTCTTGCTTCATAGCTTTGCCATTTGATGTCAGTGAATTTACTTTTCTAGAGACTCTGACCTGGTCACAGCCAGAAACACTTGGAAATCCTCCATCCCCCCGGCATGGTCATGTGATGGTGGCAGCAGGGACAAAGCTCTTCATCCATGGAGGCTTAGCAAGGGAAACATTCTATGACGATCTCCATTGCATTGATATAAGTAAGTAGGTGGAGGGCATGGGGGCTTGTCTGCTTAAATTTTTAAAAAATGTGCTTTGAGGGCCGAGCCTGTGGCGCACTCGGTAGAGTGCGGCGCTGGGAGCGCAGCGACGCTCCCGCCGCGGGTTCGGATCCTATATAGGAATGACCGGTGCACTCACTGGCTGAGTGCCTGTCACGAAAAACCAACAACAAAAAATAAAAATTAAAATTAAAAAAATTTAAAAAAAAAATAAAATAAAAAAAAAATAAAAAATGTGCTTTGAAAGAATATAGCCTTGCTCTTATGTGTGAGTAATTTGACCAGCTGGCAGAATCTTCACTGGATTCTGTCAAATGTGGCCTGAATGATAATAAATAATAATAACAATGAATGCAATTGTTTCCTGAGTGCCTACCATGTGCCCAGCCATTTATTATCTCTTATCTTCCCAACAACCCTGCTCTTTCATTACATTTTATTATGATTTGTGTTCCTCAACTGGATTTCTTTCAGGCATTAGCCATTAACCCATGAGGGGCCTGGATAATGTCTAGAGTGTGTCTGGAGGTGGGTGACCAAAACTGCACGCTTGTCATGCTAAACTGGGAGGAGGAAAGTTAGAGAGAACATGAGAATTGTCTTTAAGCATCTGAAGGGCTAACGTGCTCTGGAGAGCCTGGACTCATTCTGGCTCATTCCTTCAGGCATGAACTCTGTTAGGGCAGGGACGTCATGTCCTTTGTTCCCCGGTATATTTTCAGCACTTAGCACAGTGTCTGTCAGATAGTGGGTAATAGTGCATACCTGTTAATGAGTGGATGGATGAACAAATGAACATGTTCTGTGTTGCTCCAGATTGCAAGAATTGGAACAATAGGCAAAAGGCGTGGGAACTCCTTTGCAGTGTATCAGGCTACCTTGCCAAGCACTGAGTTCTCTGGCATGATGGCATCTGAGGGCAGGGACACTGGCTGGGATTGCTCCATTTGCTGGGATTTTGGCCAGACTGGGTGATTCTCCCTTCTTACCCTGAGATGCTGGGCCCCTGATGGAAACTATCTATCTTCACAGAAGCATTTGTTGAATGCAGTCAGATAGGTTTTTAATGATTATTTTTAAAAAGAAAGTTCTGGCTGGCCGGTTAGCTTGTTTGGGAGAACATGGTGCTGGTAACACCAAGGTCATAGATTTGGATCCCCATACTGGCCAGCCACCACCACCAACAACGAAAAATTTATTTTCTCTTGTACTGTGGAACTACTTCCTGGCTATTTCTCCTGCCTACCCAGGTGGTTCTGTGTACCTAAAATACAATGATTTCATGCCTCATTGGAATGCTTGTTTGAAAAGATGCAGATACCCCTGCAAAAAATTGGTTCGTAGTAAGTGCTGAGGCATTACGTTACATATGGAGGACACAGGCTTTGGAGCCAGACCTGAGTACAATTCTAGCTCTGCCACTTATAAGATGTAGGGTCTCAGATAAGTTTCTCTCCCTCTCTAATGCTGTTTTCTCATCTGTAGGAAGAAAGGGGGTAGGGAGACATAATAGCAATTTCATGGGGCTATTATGAGAGTGAAGTGAGCAAGATATTTAAAGTGTCTAGCTAGCACTCACAAAGCTGCTTCTTAAGGAACTTTTAGTATTTAAAACACGCATACGTGTATGTGCATATATATACTCACACAGGCACATATAACTTTACCTGCTTCTGGACAGTTAATGGTGAACAGTTAAAGGTGATGGACACCATAAAAAGTTGTATCACATTTCTCAGTGTGCTCCAAAGATCACCTACATCAGAGTCACCTGGGATGCTTGTTAAAACTCTAGGTCACTGAGCCCCTCCCTCCCTCCCTGGACTACCCAATCAGAGTTTCAAGCTTCCCCAGATAATTCTTATGCACACTAAACCTTGTTATATTATCTTTTAGAGCTCTTAGTGAATGACCTTCAGTGATTGGTTTGCGAACTGCTATAGATTTAGCTTATGATGTGCCAAAACACTTCCGTTCTCTTGGCAGGTGATATGAAGTGGCAGAAGCTAAGTCCCACTGGGGCTGCTCCTGAAGGCTGTGCTGCCCACTCAGCTGTGGCTGTGGGGAAACACTTGTACATCTTTGGTGGAATGACTCCCACTGGAGCACTAGACACAATGTACCAATATCAAATAGGTGAGCAGTGTCACTCCTGGTCTTTAAATAAATGTAAACATTCTTTGAAAAGTGGCACAGTACTTTAGTTTTTCAATTTGGTTTCTCTGTGTCTAAATCCAAAGAAATGGAAACTACACTTGTAGGAAACGACATCATTAAGGCAGTAACACCACCATAAGTTTTTTTCCCCTTTATTTCCTGTTTGTTAGGGCTCAGCTGATATAGTAAATCACTAAGCAGTTCCGGATATTTATTAACACAGAGCCTTTTTTTTTTCCTCCCTAACATAGAAAAGCAGCATTGGACCTTGCTTAAATTTGATACTTTCCTACCCCCTGGACGACTGGACCATTCCATGTGTATCATTCCATGGCCAGTGACATCTACTTCTGAGAAAGAAGATTCAAATTCTGTCACTCTAAACTGTGGAGCTGAGAAAGGGGATTCCACTGTCAATGGAGTGTCCCAAGGCGGTGACTCACATGAGGAAAGTCAGACTGACACATTGCTCTGTTTTGTGTTTGGTGGAATGAATACAGAAGGGGAAATCTATAATGATTGTATTGTGACTGTAGTTGACTAATAAAACCCACATTTGTATTACTTCAGAAAAGCAAAAACTTAACTGTTTTATACCTCCAAAGTATTTTTTGCACTATGTCTGTCTTGCTCTTATCCACTTGGGTAGTTGAAGAGGTGAACTGGATGGCCCAGTGCAAAACCCTCCAATATATAAAGGGTTTTACCAGTAATACAACTTAGGTAAGTGTGATTGGTTCTTATCAATACTAATCACAATATTGCAGAAGCATAAATGCTAGATACAACCTAAGCTATAGACATTAGAGTGGGCATTTACCAGTAGAAGTCTATCTTTAATATTTAGTAGCTACTCCTCAGAAAGAGGTGCAAACTGTTGGTACCTGGGAGAGAGAGCCGTTGGGGACAGGGATGAAGACTGGTCCTTGTACCCTCTAACTCCACTAGCCCAGTGCACACTGGACCATAGGTCAGTTTTAACATTGGTATTGGGCTTGACCTGCAGGCCTTTTGTGTTACACTCCAGGCCCACCCAAATGCTTTTCAGGACAGTGCGGCAGAGGATGGTGTCAGGCCCATTTTACCATCCTCAGCGAATTAACCTTTCAGCCAGTTGCCCATCTATAAAATACGTATCCTTGGACAGTATTGGATTTCACGTTAGCACCACACAGCCTGCCCTTTATTGATCATACTATTCACCTAGATCAACCCTTTCCTCAGGAAGCCAATCTAAGTAATTCTAAACCTGTCTTGACACAAACCACTGCCTTTGGCCCACAATCACCAAATGGGTAGACCCATCCTAGATCCTACCCCGGAAACACTAACGAGAAATTTCAGGGATGGAGAATCTGATGCAGCTAGTGTTCAAAATACAACTTCACATCCTAAAATTATAACTTAAATTCAAGTGTATAAGGTCAACAGTGATCAGATCACTCCATTTTTTTTTTTTTAAAGGCTAGTCAAGTGAAGTAATGGGAGTGGAGAGGGAACAAAGAATCTTGGGCCGGCCCGTGGCTCACTCGGGAGAGTGTGGTGCTGATAACACCAAGGCCACGGGTTCGGATCCTAGATAGGGATGGCCGGTTCGCTCACTGGCTGAGCATGGTGCTGACAGCACCAAGCCAAGGGTTAAGATCCGATCAATTAGTGGTAAACACCACTGAACTCAGATCAACCTTCATCAATTCTTGAGAGAATCTGCAGCTATAACACATCATATTGCTATAAAGCTACAAAGTTTTAGAAGGATAAGGGGATGTAGGGAATTTCAAATACAATATACAGTTTGTTCAAGAAAACCCACCTCTTGGGGCTGGCCAGTTAGCTCAGTTGGTTAGACATGGTGCTGGTAACACCAAGGTCCAAGGTTTGTACCCTGTAACAGCCAGCCACTGAAAAACAAAAAAACCCCCATTTTTGGGCACTGTGAAATGGGCCCTTGCCTAGGTAAATGGATGAAACTCTTCCCTTTTCTTAGATTTAAGGCTAGACAAATTCCTTGAACGTACTGCATAGAAATGTTTTATTACCCCAACATCCCAAATGTCCCCCAACACACACACATGAGAATCTAATCTTAAATTTTAGTTATCTTCCTAAAATAAATGATCTAATTAGAAGCTTTTCACAAAAATTTAGACCAGTGTAAATAACAAACATTTATTGGTGTCACTTATGGTAGAAAAATGTTCCTACACCAGATGCACATGACCCAATTGTTAAATAGAACATTTCCAAGGTGAACACACCCTAATCCAGCTTTTTAAACCCAGATTTTAAGATAGCCAATTCTTCCTCTCCCCCCACCCCAAAGACATGTGAGCAACTGCTAATGAAAAGCAGTAAACAGCCACTTGGGCTATAGCATTTTCAACTCCACTCTGAGGTGAAGATTCCAATTACATTTGAGACTTAAGTTCTCTCAATTTTCTCCTAACAAAAGTTCCTGAGTCCAGTATTTACATTATTACAGCACTAGCAGATCAGTGTCTACAACTCATCTTTTTCTGCTGTATCATCTTCACCAGTTGGGGGAGGGCCTGCACTTCCATAGAGTTTGCTGATAATTGGCTGAACAATTTCTTCTAGTTCCTTCTTTTTAGCTTTGAAGTCTTCAATGTCAGCATCTTGGTGGCTTTCCAGCCATTCAATCTTTTCCTCTACAGCTTTTTCCATAGTTTCCTTATCTTCAGAGGAAAGTTTACCTCCTAGCTTTTCTTTATCTCCAATCTGGTTCTTCAGAGAGTAGGCATAGCTTTCTAACTCATTTCTAGTGTCAATGCGCTCCTTGAGCTTTTTGTCTTCCTCAGCAAACTTCTCAGCATCATTAACCATCCTTTCAATTTCTTCAGGTGTCAGGCGGTTTTGGTCATTGGTAATTGTGATCTTATTTTTGTTCCCTGTACCCTTGTCTTCAGCTGTCACTCGAAGAATGCCATTCACATCTATCTCGAAGGTGACTTCAATCTGTGGGACCCCACGGGGAGCAGGAGGGATTCCAGTCAGATCAAATGTACCCAGAAGGTGATTGTCTTTTGTCAGGGGTCGTTCACCTGGAAGTTACACAGAGAAAAACTTGTTAGTTGTTCCTGACAAGAATTAGTACATCTTGACCTCTACATTTCAGTCTGTTGGAACCTATAGTGGCAAGGGCACTTTATCAAGCTAAAAGTAACTCAGTAATGGTTAGGAGGAGCAGCAACTAGGACTAACAGTAAGTTAAGTTACAACTAACTCTTAACTGAATTTCTTCTACTTCAAAGCATTGTGAACCCCTTTCTTTTTCTTGCACTCTAGGAGCCAACTCAGAAGTTATTTGTAATGGGAAAGAATGCTAAATAACTAAGTAAGTGCTGACTATGAAACTCAACACTAATTAAGGACCCCCTATCTGAAAATAGCCATTCTTTCCCCAGCCATTTCAAAAGGGTATATATTAAACAAGAAATTATATTTAACCATGATATTAACAAACATAAGTGATTACCTTCATAGACCTTGATTGTAACAGTTGGTTGATTATCAGAAGCTGTAGAAAAGATTTGAGACTTCTTGGTGGGCACCACAGTGTTCCTTGGAATCAGTTTGGTCATGACACCTCCCACAGTTTCAATACCAAGTGTAAGGGGGCATACATCAAGCAGTACCAGATCACCTGCAAAAGGTAAGCTAATCAAGTTAAATTCTAATTCAGGTTCTCCCCACAAACTGTTTAACTTCTCTGTCTTGCCATCTGTTTAGGTTCTAAGCATAAACATTTTAGAGGCAGAGAATTAATCACAGTTGCTAAGAATCTTGAGACTGCCCCAGGCTTCTCTTCCCTGTACTCTTTACTAACTGTGACCTTGTTGCTCATATTCTATTGTTTTTTCAAAGCAACAGCTAACTATAGTCTTCCCATCAAGGTACTGAAGCATTGTGGAAGATGCTGTGACAATAACATACCTGTATCTTGATCACCAGAGAGTACACCAGCCTGGACAGCAGCACCATATGCTACAGCCTCATCTGGGTTAATGCCACGGGATGGCTCCTTGCCATTGAAAAACTCTTTTACCAGTTGTTGAATCTTTGGAATTCGAGTAGAGCCACCAACAAGAACAATTTCATCAATATCAGACTTCTTCAAATCTGAATCCTCCAACACTTTCTGGACAGGCTTCATGGTAGACCGGAACAGATCCTAGAATAAGTAAAAGACATGGTTACTGTGATGCCTGTTATATCTACATACACTGTCCTAAATTCAGAGAGTCTAACTAGATCTCATTAGCAAAGCAAAAAGCAAGGAAATACCATGTTTAGCTCTTCAAATTTGGCCCGAGTCAGAGTCTCAGAAAAGTCTTCTCCTTCATAGAAGGACTCAATTTCAATTCTTGCTTGATGTTGAGAAGACAGGGCCCGTTTGGCCTTTTCTACCTCACGCCGGAGTTTCTGCACAGCTCTGTTGTCTTTCCTAACATCTTTGCCAGTCTTCTTTTTGTACAGCTTGATGAAGTGTTCCATAACACGCTGGTCAAAGTCTTCTCCACCCAGATGAGTATCTCCATTAGTGGCCACGACTTCGAAGACGCCATTGTCAATGGTGAGAAGAGATACATCAAAGGTTCCACCACCCAAGTCGAACACCAGGATGTTCTTCTCCCCCTCCCTCTTATCCAGGCCATAAGCAATAGCAGCTGCTGTACTGTTAGAAGGATGTAAAAGGAAAAAAGCTTAGTCAAGTTCACATTTCCCCTATTTGGCAAACATACCATATCCCTGAATTTTACACTTACGGCTCATTGATGATCCTCATGACATTCAGTCCAGCAATAGTTCCAGCATCTTTGGTTGCTTGACGCTGGGCATCATTGAAATAGGCTGGTACAGTAACAACTGCATGGGTAACCTAAAAGGATAGCAAAAGTTAGTTAAGTGTATTTTGTCACATGGTTTAACCCTTATTTAAATCATGGTCAAACCATCACTTTAGTTCTAGTTCAGATTATCAGTAAGACGAATATATGTAATTTTATACTCATGGAATTGCAAGCATTAAGTGCTAGACAACACATGAAAAGTATCTAGTATTTTGTTTGGCCCATAGTAAAGCAATAAATAATTAAACCTGACAAACATGGATGTCATTCAGATTCAAATTTTTAAAACCATAAAGGCATCTATACATAACAGTCAACGAAGAAGGCCAATAACTTAAAAAATGCATTGTTTTAGAAATATTTACCTTCTTTCCCAAATAAGCCTCAGCAGTTTCTTTCATTTTAGTGAGAACCATGGCAGAAATTTCTTCAGGTGCAAATGTCTTTGTTTGCCCACCTCCAATATCAACCTGAATGTATGGTTTAGTTTTCTTTTCAACCACCTATTTTAAAACATGATAATTTTCAGACACAGAAGCAATGACATTTCAAACTTTAAAAAGACCCACTTCCTCACTCATAGTTTGGTTTTCTTTGGTCCCTAAGAGCTGAACATTGACAAATACTTAGGTAATGTAAGTGTCTTACAAAGACAAATCTCTTCAGTTTTAAACAGTCTTTTAATCCCAAACTACCGTGCACAGAGTATTTGTTTGCAACACACTGAAATTATTAAACAATTATACACATCAAATCTACATCCTTTTTCTTGTTATCCTAACACTGACTTCCGGCGACTTCTTAACTGTAAATACTCCCACCACCCCTACACCTCTATCCTGATGACAAAACCCCAGGACCTTGAAAGGCAGGAACTTGATGTCCTGCTGCACAGATGGGTCGTTCCAGGTGCGGCCGATGAGCCGCTTGGCGTCGAAGACTGTGTTCTCGGGGTTGGAGGTGAGCTGGTTCTTGGCCGCGTCGCCTATCAGACGCTCCCCTTCAGGGGTGAAGGCCACATAAGACGGCGTGATGCGGTTGCCCTGGTCGTTGGCGATGATTTCCACGCGGCCGTTCTTGAACACCCCGACGCTGGCGGAAAAACCCAACGGAAGGAATCGGCACCAAGCCCCGCACCAGGAGGCCACGCCCCATGCCCCCCTCCACTAATCCCCTTACCAGGAGTAGGTGGTCCCCAGGTCGATGCCCACCACCGTGCCCACGTCCTCCTTCTTGTCCTCCTCCTCGGCACGCGCCGCGCCGAGCAGCAGCAACACCGCGGCCACCAGGGAGAGCTTCATCTCGGCGGCCAGGCGGTCAGCGGGCGGGCAGACGTCGCGGGCAATCCAGACACAGGCCTCGGCACGGGAGCGAAGGAGGTCACCGGCCTGAGGACAACGGGGCCTGGAGACGAGAGGAGCCGCCTGTTAACACGGCGAAAAGCAGGTCTGGAAAGGCAGGCCGCGGCGCTTATCTCCGCCACTCGCAAATCCCCCAGACAGTCGGTCTGTTCTGTCTCGGCAGGCGTCGACCGCGCTGTCGCCGACTCGGCTTATATACCCTCCCCCCAGCCCCGTCGTGGAGGCCGCCGATTGGTGGAGGCGCTGCTTGTTGGAGGTAGCTGATTGGCCCAGGCCACCAAGCTGGCCGCCGCCGATTCGAAGAAGCCTCCTCCGCAACTAACGTCACCGCTACGCCCTCCTGGCGAACTCATTGGCGGCTGGTGAGTCCCAACTGTCACCAATGGGAGGTAACATCCGCTCCGTGTGCTGGCCCCATTGGCTCAGCAGCTGCCCGTCCCTCGTGTGACCGCTCACCCCGAGGCCGTTTCCGCCGGTAATCGCTCAGGTCCCGCCTCCATACGAGGCCCTGGTCGGCCGGAGCCGGTCGGGCGCGCCTGGTCCCCCGGGGCGGTGGGACCTGCGTTCGTCGCTTCCGTACCGCCGATCCTCTCCTCCTGCCGAAGCGGGAAGCGGCTATTCCTCCTCCTGGGTTTCCTCCCGCCCTAAGCAGACAGGTCTCATGATGCTGTGATCACCTCGGAACACCTTTCTCTGCCCTCACAGCCACTACCGGTATCCGCGCCTTGAGGCCGTTGTTTGTTCACTGGCCCGCAGCCTCGAGCTGGGGGCCTGGTCTGGGCTCTGTCCGGGTGCTAATCATGGCTCCCAGCCAATTCTGTTTCCTCTGCACCCCTGCCTGATTATCTCTGTCTGTAGCAGGCCTCTCCCCATTGCCCTGCCCCACGGTAAGTCACAGGACAGGCCTAGCTAAAGTAATTGCCTCCTACCGGAGTCCCCTCCCTACTGTGGCAGCCCTCTCCTGAAGGGTTTACTGATGCCAACACTCCCCCCCTGGAATGTATCGTTTTTCTAGATTGCCACTGCTAACCTTCCTTTCCCCTGCCCATCGTTCCCTTTGAGGCTTAGGTTATCATTCACAAGGCCTTCTTCATCCTTTATTCTTGATACCTTTCTGTCTTCACTCCTGGAAAAGTTCTAAAGTGCTAAACGCATTTAATAGACAAAAGTCGTCTTGATAATGCCACACTCTTGTATAATGTTGCAAAAAATAATAGAGGCTACCTTATACCTAGGGCAGCACTGTTCCATGTGCTTTTCATGGGCATTCAGTCCTTGTACTTGGTAGTCATTTCCCATTTTCCAGATGAGAACACTGAGACCAAAAAAGATTAAATAACTAGACAGGTCACAGGGCTGGTGAGTGATGGAGTTAGGATTGATGACCATGTCGACTTCACTCCATAGTCAATGCTCTTAACCCTTTTTTAAAAATTCATTCATTGCACAAATGTTTTTGGTGGACCTTATATAGACAGGCCAAAGCCCTGATAGAAGATATTTTGAGATGCTTACAGAAAATACTTAAGGACATTATCATAGTCAGGAATTGATGATGCCAGTATGTTTTTCCACTAAATGTATTCTTGAGGTTCATGGGTATATGAAGGTACTTCAAAAAATTCGTGAATTATAGAATTATATATATTATTATATAATTATATAATATTCGTGAAAAATAGAATTGAGAAATAATACCAATCTTACCATGAATTTTTGAAGTAACCTCATTTTGTGTCCAAGTCACACTGAAACATAATACACACTGTTCACTAAGATGTTGATCCTGTGAGTCAATACTCAAGAATTTTCCCTTCTCCTTTGGTGCTCTTCAAAGGCTGTATAGGTGACCCAGAGGTGACTCCATTCTTACAATAGAGGTTGCATCATGCATCTCTTTCAACAGGGCTTGTAAGACTGCTGAAACATGGACCATTCTTGGGGTTACATCAGTCCAGTATCAAGACAGAAATCACCATTCTGCCACATTACAGCTTCATGCCATTTCAAGCAAACTTCCTGAATATATTGCCATCCATTTCCATTAAAAAGCAAATCTCTCAATTTCAGCCTCACCCTTGATTGATAGAGTAATCTTTGGCAACTATCCTTTTTGTAAAATTTAGAAAAGTGATTCCAAAGGGAATTGAGTATACTGGTAGTTGTAGTATCTTTTTAAAACCAAGTATATTTATGTATTATATATTATAGTGCAGTATATTCCAATGCATGATCATTTATGGATTGAATAGGAAAATGCATAGTCAAACCAGTGTGCTGAATGTTAGATACCAATAATAGTATCAGGGCCAAGTTATCCATACTTAAGTGCTAGACACTATCACTATGCTAAACATTTTATGTGCATCATTTCTTTTAATCCTTATGAAAGCTTTTTTTTCAACCCTTATTTTAGAGTTAAGGAATCTAAAGCAGCAAGAGGTAGAGAAACTTGCCCAGGAGATTGCACTGCTGAGAAAATGTGGAACGAGGATTTGAGCCTTGGCAGTTTGATTTTTAAACTCTGTAGTCTAGGTTGTCATCTTGAGCTGCGGGTTTAATAGGATTTATATTTTGTTCTAGGATATAGAGTGCTTATACATTTTGATAATATTTTGATAGTAGGTGATAGGGAAATGTAGATTTTTATCAAGTAACTTAAACCAGCTTATTTCACTTCTGCTCCTGTGGGTAAGAAAATAGATTTGTTTTCCATCAGATCTCAGAAAGCTAAACAGAGGTAGGACAGATTAGGATTGGATGCATTTATCTCCTAAGTCTTCCTTTCTGAAAAAGAAAAATAATTGAAAGGCACAGAGCAAGAAGGAAAAGGAAAGCACCTATGTAATTTACGAGCTGAATGTTTAGATCCTGATAACAGAATTTTTCACATGGGTTATTAAAGAGAACATTCAACTAGGAGTTTGGGCACATGACGTTGTTGAAAAAAAAACACCACCTCAGAGCCTCAGTTTCTTCACTTACTGAATGTCAGGGATTTCTGTCCTGCCTGTTTTACTAGGTTGTTTCAAGGATCAAATGAGATATTCTATGTGAAAGTTGTAAGTTTGAAAGGTGTAGAATAGTGATGATGCTATTACTAAACATAGAAATATACTATGAGAAGAAATACTAGAAGCTCTTCAAATAAACCACCTCTTGAGAATCAATTTTCAAGATTTCTTTCACTGGGAAATAAAGTTTGTTGATTACTTTGAATTTGACAATGTTTTTTGGAAATGCTTTTAAAAGTGGTACATCTAGTTATTATTGTCTTATATTGATCATATAGATGTCTTTTTATCAAGGGACTGGGAATAATTAACTAACTCAACCTTCATTGAACAACTCAGGAATAAAACAAAAGTGTCAAACTAACCTGAGCCAGAAGCAATAGTAGGCACAAACTATGTAGTCTATTTTTTTGTACTTCTGAGAGTACAATGTACTGTGCAATAAATTCCTTTTTTGTCTTCACTTTTATAAGTAAATTTCATGGGCCGGCCTGGGGCTCACTTGGGAGAGTGTGGTGCTGATAACACCAAGGCCAGGGGTTCAGATACCTATATAGGGATGGCCGGTTAGCTCACTTGGGAGAGTGTGGTGCTGATAACACTAAGTCAAGGGCTAAGATCCCCTTACCAGTCATCTTTTTTTTTTCTTAAAGTAAATTTTATAATTAGTAGAGAACCTTTCCCTTTCTTTCCTACATGTACATGAAAAAGTAACAAATAGTATATTTCCTGTTCGTCACATATATATTTTTTTGCAGAAGGCATTTAGGAGGGCACGCTGTATTCCAATAATGTGAAAGTGAGGAACTACTATAGGGTTTGAAAGCACAAAAACTATTTGAATTCCAATTCTGTCACTTACTAGCTGTGTGACTTAGGGCAAGTCAATCTCTCTGAGGCTTTGTTTACTAGTCTGTAAAATGGATATAATTCTGCCTCACAAGACTGTTATTATGATTAAATGAGGTAATACATGCTTAACAGCACTTGATTTTATATATGAAATGCTAGTTTTTATTCTTCCTTCTGTCTTAAATTTTCCATTGAAGTAAAACTGCCAACTATAAAGAGCTACTTCTACAGAATTTGAGTGATGATATACATCTTAAATTTATACATTTTTAAAATAAGAAATATATGTACATGGTATAAAATTCAAAGGGTACAAAAATATTCAATGAAAATAAATCTACCTGCTTTCTAGTCCTCAGTCCTGTTCCCCTACACTGGTAACCACTTTCTTGTGTAGCCTTCTAGAAATGTTTTATTTATATATAATGTGTGTGAGTGTATATCCCTATTTTAAAAGCAGTGATAGAACATGCTACATATGAGGGTACTTAAAAAATTTCATGGAAAAATAGAATTAAAAGATAATACAAATCTTTCCACGAATGTTTTGAAATACCCTCATACATGGTTTTGTTCCCTTGCTCAATGAACTATATTTCTTGGAGATTGTCACAAATTATTACCCAGAGAGCTGCCTTTTTAAAAATATTATGTCAATAGTATCTACCCTTAAAATTGAATGTCTACTATGTGCTGGATGTTTTAAATATTTTAAACCTTTTTATTATAATGTGACTACCTAAAAGTATATAAAATATAAATGTACAGTTTAATGAATAATCATAAAGTGAATCTCTAGGTATTCAATATCTGGGTCAAGAAATATAATGTTTTCAGCACCCCAGAAGTCATCATTTTTTTCCTCTGGCTAATCATAATCCTTCGTAAGAAACTTTTCTTCTGGGCCGGCCTGTGGCTCACTCGAGAGAGTGTGGTGCTGATAACACCAAGGCCACAGGTTCGGATCCCATATAGGGATGGCCGGTTAGCTCACTGGGTGAGCATGGTGCTGACAACACCAAGTCAAGGGTTAAGATCCCTTTACTGGTCATCTTTTAGAAAAAAAAAAAAAAACTTTTCTTCATTGTTATAATCTTTAGAATTTTACCATTAGATATACTTCCTCTAACATCATGGTTTAGTTTTGTATGTTTTTTAACTTCATGTAAATGGAATTGTAGAGTATATATTCTTTTTGTGTCTGGCTTCTTTAAACATTAAGACATTAATTTTCTAAGTTTCTTTCATTCATCATTAAGACGTTCTTTTGTCATTAATGTCATTAACTGAATTCTTTTGTGTCTGGCTTTCACTGAGCATTAAATTTTATCTTTATGGTTACATGTAGCTCTAATTCATTCATTTTTATTTCTGTATTGTATTCCAACATATAAATATATCACAATTTGTGTTGTATTTAAATTGTAGCTATTTATGGACAATGCTGCTATGAACATTCTTGTACATGTTGGTGCACATATGCATGAATTTCCCTAGAGTATATGAGCCTAGAATTTATGAATTAGAATTTATGGACCAAAAGATTTAAATAGCTTCAACTTTAGTAAGTTATGGCAAACTGTTCTCCAAAATAACTGAACAAATGTACACTCTCACCAGACATCAGTGAGGCTTCCAGGTGCTTTACATCATTTTCAGCACTTGACACAAACTTTATTTTACAATCTGGTGGATGTGTACTAGAATCTCATTGTGGTTTTAATTTTCTTTCATTTTTACAAATGAGATTGTGCACTTTTTCATTTTTTAAATTTTTGGCAGCTGGCCAGTACAGGAATCTGAACCCATGATCTTGGTGTTATCAGCCCTTTTCATATTTTTATTGGTCACTTGCTTTCTTTCTGAAGTTGCCTATTTTTCTATTGACTTTCTTATTTTGTAGTTAGTTATTTATATTCCAGATATTGGTCATTTTTCAGTTATATGTGTTGCAAATTTCTTTTCCCACAGTTATTTATATTCCAGATATTGGTCATTTTTCAGTTATATGTGTTGCAAATTTCTTTTCCCACTCTGTGGCGTGTGTGTTTTTATTCCCTTACTGGTGTTTTTTAAAAACTTTTTATTTTGAAATCATTACAGACTCATAGACAGTTGCAAAAACAGTGCAGAGTCCCATGTCCCTTTCACCAAGCTTCCTCCAATGATGATATATAGCAGAAAAATGAGGAAATTCATATGCTGCATATAGTTCTATACTTTATCTCACATATAGATGTGTGTAATCATCACCAAAATCAACATACAGAACTTAATGCTGTTTTTTGATGAACAGATATTTTGACAAGCAGAAAACATCAATTTTTTGCTTTATGATTGTGCTTTTTAAAGTCATATTTAATAAATTTTACCCTACCCTGACATCAAGATGATATTCTTTTATTATCTAGAAACTTAATTTTTTTAACTGTCTCTTTTAAATCCATAATTTACCTGGAATTGATTTTGTATATATGTGAGTTGTATATAGTGAGTCAATTTTTTTTCCCACACAGCCAATTGTCCCAGCACCATTTTTCATATTAGTATAATTGTTAACCTTTGTCTTAATTACTATAGCTTTATTTACTTAATTTTTTCTAAGGATGACTGGTAAGGGGATCTTAACCCTTGACGTGGTGTTCTCAGCACCACTCTCTCCCAAGTGAGCCACAGGCCGGCCCTTAATTTCTATAGCTTTATGATGTTCCTTTTTTTTTTTTTTTTTTGGTGGCTGGCAGGTATGGGGATCGGAACCCTTGACTTTGAGCTTTATGATAAGTATTGATTTTCAATAGAACAAGTCCTTCCACATTGCTCACCTTCAGAAATGTCTCTGGCTATTCTTGGTGCTTCGTATTTCTATATAAATTTTAGAACCAGCTTGTTGAGTTCAAAAAACCTGTTATATATTGTTAAGTTAAAAAAAAAAGCAGGTTACTCAACAGTATGATAATATTATACCACTTATTTATTTATTTTTTCTGGTGGCTGGCCAGTATGGGGACCCAAACCCTTGACCTTGGTGTTACAAGGCTGAGCTCTAACCAACTGAGCTAACTGGCCAGCCCTATACCATGTATTTTTAAAATAAGCTTTACAGTCTTAAATTTCTATTTAATTTCTTTGTTTTAGTATTTTTAAAAACTTTGAGTTTTGTTAACAGAAACAATTTCCATTTTGTTTTTTTTTTTTTTTTTTTTTTTTTTTTCTTTTTCGTGACCGGCACTCAGCCAGTGAGTGTACCGGCCATTCCGATATAGGATCCGAACCCGCGGCCCCTGGGAGCGTTGCCGCGCTCCCAGCGCAGCACCCTCCCGAGTGCGCCACAGGCTCGGCCCACAATTTCCATTTTGAAATGACAAAATGCTATAGCAGTATGATGAAATATTATGCAGCCATTAAAACTGTTGATTTCTATGTTTTTCAAAAAATAAGTTCAAGGCCGAGCCCGTGGCACACTCGGGAGAGTGCGGCGCTGGGAACGCGGCGACGCTCCCGCCGCGGGTTCGGATCCTATATAGGGATCGCCAGTGCACTCACTGGCTGAGTCCCGGTCGCGAAAAAGACAAAATAAATAAATAAATAAGTTCAGTATGTTACTTTTTTTATCTACATCCTTTTATTTAAAAATAAAAAATCTCTGTCTATCAGAAACTTACCAAGCTTGAAAAACTTTAGAAAGAACTTAAGGCTAGCCAGTTAGCTCAATTGGAGCATAGCTGTAACACCAAGGTCAAGGATTTGGATCCCTGTACAGGCCAGCCACAAAAACCAAACCAAAACAAACAAACAGACAACTAAAAGAAATGCAAGAGAACAAAAAAGGTTGTTAGTGAAAGATATATAAGATATAATTACATTAAAGTAAGACATTTCATACATTATAAGGAATGATGGGTTAAATTAGAACACAGGTAATGCACCAAAGTTTTATGTTTCGTTAATATTACAGCTCCTGCTCAGTTAAGAGCACAGTGTTGTAACACCAAGGTCAAGTATTCAGATGGCCTTACCAGCCAGCCACCAAAGCAAACAAACCTTACAGCTACCAGTTTGCACATTCCTGGTACTGGTAGAAAAATAAGTTTATAGTAGATTTCATTGTGCTGAAGTGTTTGAGTTGCAGAATTAATAAGCCTGTTCTATAGGACTCACTTTCCTCATTTTCAGTTTTTTCAAGGTTTAGGCTTTTACTTGTTGTCCTCAGCCAAGCCAATAATTTAAAGTTCCTTGGCAAATGTTACAAAACTGTATGAGTAAGTGAATACATTGCTAGGGCCTTGGAAGGGACTCCAGGCAAGTGAGGGACCCTAAATCATAAACTCCAACAGCTTTTTGGTAAATCGACCTCTGAATACTGCTTTTTCTGAGACTGCCAGTGGGGGCTAGTGCAGGACAAGCAAGGGCCCAGACCATGGACTACGTATGGCCATGACTGGAGTCATTCATTTTTAACTGGATTGTTCCAAAGGGCAAAAGGATTTTTTGAGGGAACACTTTTGCCACCTGGGTATAGGATAGCTTCCACACGTATCTTTCTGAATTTTTTCACTTACAGGATTCCCAGAACTTTAGAAAAATTTGCCTATTAAAAAAATAACATAGTTAATTCACTTGTATTTTTGTGTGTGTGATTCAAAACAGTGTCACCCAATTGTCCATCAATAGATGATGCTAAATAAATTATGGCATATTATACTATGGAAACATTGTGCAAAGTTTCAAAATAATGAGGTAGATTTTTACTTACTGATATGGAAAGATGTCCAAGACATGATTACATGAAAAAGCCAGTTGCAGAACACAGAATAGTATGTAAAATGTGATCCTCCTTGTATTGAATCTGGACAGATACCTACCAAATTAACAAGAGTGGCTTCCTCTGGGTGGAATTGGACGAGAATCAAAAGGACTTATTTGTGCTGAGTACATTTTTTTAGAATAAGAATGGATTCCTGTATTACTTGTTTGAGTGGAAATAAATTGCAGAAAAGAAATGTAGTGAACTAAAAATGGCTTAAGTTAGCATTTAGCATTGTGTGTTTTAAATGTTTGCCCGGTGTTTTAGTTTGAACCATGGCACACTATAACAGCTTACATTTGGATTTTGCTTTATGGTAAACAAAGATTTGACCTGCATCCTTTGGTTTTTATCTTCATAACAAGTAGATAGGATAGATAGGGTTGGTAACATCCATCTTTTACCATTGAAAATAGCCTTAGAATTCTTTCATAATAAAATTATTATATTCTTTGCTATACTGGTTTCTGTTCATGTTATTGCTCTATATTTATTTATCACTTAGTTTATAATTTAATTGATTCTTTCAGATGAGACACTAATCTTTCCATAGGCTGTGGCTCTCCACAGTCAAGTGTGTACTACCATTTCAAAGTATTTTCTTTCCCAAACTGTGTGCTAAATAGATAAAATCGTGTCATACGTGAAGTTCTTGTTTCTTCCTTTTCATCTTGCTCTTCCTCTTCCTAATCTTTATTTCTTTCTGGGTATGGCCCTGCTTTTCTGTCTGGTATGGTTTCTCTCACAACTGTCATTTCTTTTTTTAAGTATAGCTTAAAATGTTACTTTTCCCAGGGGCATGTACATTTTAATTAGGATTTCTTAAGGAACAGCCTACAAACTCAAAAGAATGAGGGTGTTGGACTAGATGAATTCTGAGACTCTGAACTATAATCATTTATAAAAACAAATATTTATTATATTTTAGGCAGTATGCCAGGTTCCAGGGAGACAATGGTGAATAAGATGGGGTTTTCTGCCTCGGGTGTGTGTGTGATTTTAATGATTTTGAGCAAATTTTCACCTCTTGAGTCAACATCTGTATTCAATGTATCTACTCCTATAACTAATGATGAAGTCTGGTGGCCTTTGACAGACCTGGGGATAAAATGTTTTTGTCCAGAAACATCTGCCAGAGGCCCCTCACATCACTTGGCTCAGCACCTGCCTTCTTGGCTTACTTCTAAAACTAGCTGTGCATGCATGGAAGGAAAGAACTTTTTTAAAAAAAATTCTGAGTTTGTCACTGCTCTTTGATTCCAAGGCAGGGTAGTTTAATGGAGAGTATAGGGTTGGGAGTCTGAAGAATTGAGCTCTAATCAAGATCCAGTATGAATTTTGTGACTATGGACAAGTAACTTCTTATCCCTGTATGTTAGGGAAGGCTGGGTGGTGATGTGGAAAGAAAAGGGCTTTGGACAGGGTTTACTGTTTATTCATCCCATTCATTAAAATATATATATATAATTTATTACATTCTAGGCAGTAAGCCAGGTTCCAGGGAGACAGTGGGGTTCTCTGCTCTAAGGGAGTTCTATTTATTGATTTTGAGCAAATCTTCATCTCTTGAGTTTACTTTCCCATGTATAAAAGGCAATGTGAATAATATCTACTCCATATTCTGCAAGAATCACTGTTGTAGTGATCCATAGTTCTAGCAGGAGGGAAGTGTTCTTTGGGTGTGCTGAGTGGACAAAAGATTGAAAATTGCTTATCTAGTTCAAGTTCTTCATTTGTAGGTGACAGAATAGGACTCAGAACGATTAATTGATCATTTCGTTTCTCTTTTCACTTACCATTCACAATGCAGTTTCTTTACTACCCTCAAGATCCTTTTGCAAATTCTGAGGCCTTTCCTTCCCCTCCTCCATGGCCTGTGCGGTCCAACCCCACTAGAGTATTCAGTTTGCTATAGCCCACTGAATGCGATCATTTTGCTCAGGCTGGGTTCTTCCTTAGCAATCCACGAATACCATCTCTTGTCTTGAAATCCAGCTATCCATCCAGTAACTCCCAAGTGTCACCTCCTCCACAAATTCATGCTTCTACCCCCCCTTCCCCCCCAACTTGATGAGGTCTCTTTCTATGGGAACCTCTTAGCACTTTGTATCTTAGCTTAATGACCCTTAATCTGTGGGAGTTTCCTTCCACCAGTAGATTGTAAATTGTATCCCGTTGCTTTTTTTCATCTCCCTGGTGCTTTGGGCAATACTTTGTAACATAGCTGATAAATAGTCTTTGATTGAATTCTTGAATCAGTTGAATGGTAACATGATAGCAATAACACCTGACCAGTCTACCAGAGAATGCTATTGTGCTAATAAAATTAGGCAATAAATACGAAGCAAATTCTGACAATTTTTAAAGGGGACCCACCAAGGAGGGTGACTAGATGGAAGCAGTCTAGGAGCTGATTCACATTTAAAATGGTTGAGAAAAAGATAATTACTTTGTTTCTTTTTTGCCTGGAGACTCCCAGTGTTGGAGGATATATTCATTTTCAGTTTTTTGAATGGCTGTCAAGAGTAAGACATTCCGTATCGCTCCAGGCAACATAACCATTAGCAATAGAAGGAAGTAAAAGCGAAGCAGATTTCAGCCCATCAGGAGGCAAAACTTTCTAACGTTCAGCGTTGTCCAACAGTGGAGCAGGCCGCGCTGCATAAGGTAGTGAGCTCCCCGAAATTTGAACGGTTGATGTTAAGATGGCCACCTGGCTGAAAGTACAAGAGGGAATTTCTGCCTGGGCAGGAGTTCCACTAATGACTCTAAAGTTGTCTTTCAATTCTAAGGTTTCTATGACTGTTCGACTCGGCTAACTTGATCCCTGAATATATGAGCTATTTTGAAAAAATAATTAGATAAATTGACAACTGACACTTGTTATGGTCAAGTTTACAACAAACGAAGTTTGATAAGATGAGACGTGGGGAAACCACGTTTACTACTGAAACCCTACATACCACCAAACCACTTAACGACACGTTTAACAGAAAGGGAGGGAAGGTTTGAGTGTGTGCGAGTCATTCCGATAATGTCTCGGGCAAGTGAGAGTTGTTACAGAAAACGTAAGCGCTCTCGGTTCTGACTTCACACATGCGTGCTCAGGCGGACTTTTCAGGTGCAGCATTACTGTACGCGGAAGCGAGGGCCTCATGTCTCGAGAACGACTTTCCGGAAGGCGATTCCGGACCCAGACACCCACGAGCGCTGCAGCCCGCAGCAGACCCGGCTGCTCCAGGCGGAAGCGGAGCCTCCGGCCCGGGACTGACTACCGATCCCAGGGGCCCCCGCGGCGCCGCGCACGCGCGCCCGAGTGGCGGCAGAGCCGCCGCAGGACGCAGGGAAGCCAGCTAGCGAGTGGCGACGGTGGCGGCTGCAGTGGCAGTTGGCGGCGAGGGCGACGGCTCCGAGGCCGAGTGGCGCTCCGGCGGAGACCTCCGTTTCTTCCTCCGCATGAGCCCCTTGGTGAGTACGCGTCCCCGGTCAACCCGCGCGGAGTGCGCGGCTTCCTGCCCGGCGGTCCGGCTGTCTCGGCCTAGGGCCGCCGCCTGCGCCTGACGTCCGGGCCGCCGGCTCCAGCTGACCCGTGGGCCCGGGGCCCCCGGCTCCCGTGTCGGGCATGGTGCGGTGGGGGGACACACGGTTAGGCTCAGGGGAGAGATGGGCGGCGCGCAGGGGCCGCGACGGCCCGGGGCAGACGAGAGCGAGGGACGCGTGGGGGATGGGATGGGGAGGGAGAAGAGGACCGCGGGGCTGCTGCGGCTGGGACCGGCGGCCAGCGAGCCGGCAGTTAGGCAGGTGGGGGCAGACAGCGAGACGGAGGCGGGATGTCTTCTGTATGCGGCCGATGAAGATGTCGTGCTTGGGAGAATCTTGACAAACTGGACACGCGGGTCTGGGGACAGCCACCTGCCACAAACACATACACTGCTTGGCATCTTTCCACCTGCTGTCGGAGGTCTGGCAGTGAGAGCCTGTTGATTTTTTCCATCCCTTTAACTTCAACTTTATCTTTTATTGACTGGCAAAATTGCAGTGGGTGCTGGTTAGGCAAACCACAGAAATAAACAGCGTTGTGTATATAAAGCTGCATTAAAAACAGGGAGGCATGGTGATACGTTCAGATAAGAGCTAGGTCAAGGGAGGAGTAAGTGTTTTTATTTTAAAATTTGTGGCAAAAATCAGTTTGAGCAGGGCTTTGAACTAGAGAGGGTTGTTATCGTGGGGTTCACCAGTGGATAGAATTCAAAGGGTTTTAGAACTAAAGTGGGGATAAAATTCTTTATTTTTATTAACCGCTATCTGAAATTTATTATTTGCTTCCTTTACTAATGTAGGCAAAAAAACCACAGCACAATTAGCAATGCCTGTGACTTCGTCACCACTAAAAATTACTGATATTTTTGTGTCATGTTTACAGTTGTTGCAGATATCTCCTAATAACATTTATGCTTATCACTTCTCTGAATTTATGGTGTTATTAGACCTGCTGCTGTTAGATCTTGTTATTTAATGTGATGATAAAGCTGCACATGTACTTAATCAGTTTTTTCTTTTTATCATTTTGCTAATATTTCAGAATAATTGGTTTCCTTTGTAATCGCATGTTTAAATTATTTGTTTGAAAGCAATCTGATTGATAACACTAAGGTGAAGGGTTTGGATGCCCTAACTTGACAGCCACCAATAAATAAATAAATAAAAAGCCATCTGAGAAGGGGACCATAAGCTTCACCAGACTGTCAAAGAGGTTCACAGCACAAAAAAATTAAGAACTCTTGAAATAAATATTTGGGGATCTGTAAGTCTGCCTGGAAGAATATTTGAATCATTAGGTAAGAAAGAAGACAAGACAGACAGGATGATAGTGTAGAAGAAAGAGAATTTTTTAATCAGGGAGGTAAAAGAAAAGATTTGGATGAGATCAGAGTAGTAGTTTTGAAAGATGGAATAGACCAAAGATATTTTATTCAGGGTACTGAGGAATCAGCATAATAATCTGAGGAAGAAAGGCAAGTGAATATTTTGGCCCTTGGATTTTTGTATTAAGGCACCTCCCTAGTTCCAAGTGTTTGAAGCCTGCCAACCTCTTGTGTAAACCTGTGAAAGGAAATTTTAGTGTTCACTGGTTTTCTTTAAATCATGTAGATGGTGTGGCTTTTAAAGAGGGGAGTATCCTAATTTTCATATCTTTAAGTAAAAAACAGCAGAATCTCTCTTCAAATATATTTTCCTATTGCTATTATCATTCTTTTCATATATGATAGAAAGTAAGTATACAGATTATAGAGTTGGAGGTTTGTGAGTCTTTTTATTGAAATTCCATTTCAGATTCTTGTAGTTCAGCTTCATTTTGGCATTAGTCTTCTCACTGACAAATCACGCTTAATTTTTTCATAATACGAGAGTATTTCAAAAAGTTCATGGAAAGATTCTTATTATCTTTTAATTCTATTTTCCATGAACTTTTTTTTTTTTTTTTTTTTTGTCTTTTTCGTGACCGGCACTCAGCCAGTGAGTGCACCGGCCATTCCTATATAGGATCCGAACCCGCGGCGGGAGCGTCGCCGCGCTGCCAGCGCAGCACGCTACCGAGTGCGCCACGGGCTCGGCCCTCCATGAACTTTTTGAAGTGCCCTTGTGTATGTGCTTGAAATTTGCACCTGTCAACATCTTGTGTAAGATTTTTTTTTTCTCCTCTAAAATAGCAGTAGTAGAAAACCACTGCAATGTACTTATTTTCTGGAAAAATAAAAGGGGACTATGAAAAGATGAAGAAAACTACTTTACGAAACATGATTGGAACTGAAAGTTTATGCTGAATTGAACACACCATATTACAAGTCACTGCCTCGGATAGGTCTTTCATGTCACTTTGTGTGACCTCACACTGCTGCCTTTGTCATCTTTTGTCCCCTGTCCCTTTATTTTCTTTATAGCATGTTGCCTATCTAGTGTTATGTTATTTGTATTTTTACTGAATATTTTAATCTTTTTCTTCCCTACTCGAATGTCACCTCTGTGATGACAGGAACTGTGTCTTCATGGCTGCACCAGAATAGGAGCTGGCACGTAATAGGTACTCAGTAAATATTTGCTGAATAAATAAATGAATGAGTTAATTTATAGGAGCTAGGCTTTTTATTTCTAGGAATAAAACACATCCATTTAAAAAATCTTACAAATAGTATTACCAGGGTACTTCAAAAAAGTTCATGGAAAGATTTGTATTATCTTTTTTTTTTTTTTTTTTTCAAAGATGACCGGTAAGGGGATCTTAACTCTTGACTTTGTGTTTTCAGCACCACACTCTCTGAAGTGAGCAAACCAGCCATCCCTATGTGAGATCCAAACCCATGGCCTTGGTGTTATCAGCACCACACTCTCCCGAGTGAGCCACGGGCCGGCCTTGTATTATCTTTTATATTTCTTTTTCCACAGAATTTTTGAAGTACCCTCATATGCATAACAAGTTGAATTTGAACCTTTTCATCTTACATTTATTAAAAGACAGAAAATTATTTCCCAAACCTGTGTGGTGCTTTTGTGGGCATTTGGTTTCATATGGGGACTAATCATTCTAAGTACGTGCTGCCATGTAGGTTTTGATTATCCTTAACTTTCTATGATGATGTAATAAAAGGAGGGGTCTGTAGGTGAAGTTCTTGCTTTGCGAGGTTTTTTTTTTTTTTTTTTTTTTTAAAGATGACCGGTAAGGGGATCTTAACCCTTGACTTGGTGTTGTCAGCACCACGCTCAGCCAGTGAGCGAACCGGCCATCCGTATATGGGATCCGAACCCGGGGCCTTTGTGTTATCAGCACCGCACTCTCCCGAGTGAGCCACGGGCCGGCCTGGTTTTTTTTTTTTTTTTTTTTTACTGGTTGGTTGGTTTATTTCTTAATTACTCTCATTCAATATGTGGAGAGCCACAGATTTGTCTCTGTCAAAAAGAAAAATAGACCTAGAAGGGATAATGGTGCTAGTATTAGCATTGAATTACAATCAGTGTAATTGATTAATAACCAAGGAAATGCAAATTGAAATAAGTGATACAGCATTTTTCACATCCAACTGAAGAAATTTTAATGTCTGACAATATCAGTATCGGTGAAGATGTGGCAAAGTGGTAATTTTAGAAACTGCGGGTGGAGTGTAAATTGGTACAGCTACCTTTGGAGACAATATTTGCAGTACTTAGTAAAGTTGAAATTAGACATAGCCTACCCCATAATTTTACAAGTAAAGTTGAAAATGGGCATATCCTACCCCGTAATTTCACAATGTCTATAAGGGAATAAGAAGGGGAGGTGGTAGCAAAGTGGATGATATCTGTATTTTTTTTTTTTTTTAAGACTAGAAGTTAGGGGCCGGCCCGTGGCTCACTTGGTAGAGTGCGGTGCTGATAACACCAAGGCCCCGGGTTCGGATCCCATATACGGATGGCCGGTTCGCTCACTGGCTGAGTGTGGTGCTGACAACACCAAGTCAAGGGTTAAGATCCCCTTACCGGTCATCTTTAAAAAAAAAAAAAAAAAAAAAAAGACTAGAAGTTAATTCTGGGAGGCAGAATACAAGTGCTAAATTATTCCTTGCAACTTTACCCCTCCTATTTTGTTGTTGGTTTGGATTTTCTGAATTCATAACTTTTATTTTTTTATTTTTATTTTTTTTTGTCTTTTTCGTGACCGGCACTCAGCCAGTGAGTGCACCAGCCATTCCTATATAGGATCCGAACCTGCGGCGGGAGCGTCGCTGCGCTCCCAGCGCCGCACTCTCCCGAGTGTGCCATGGGCTCGGCCCTGAATTCATAACTTTTAAATACTGTTTCCCAACCCTTTGAAAAATTGTAAGCCTGCAGAAGAGTGGTACAACAATATCCCTATACCCGTCACCTAGATCCACTAATTGTTAACATTCACCATGTTTGCTTTATGCACAGAAGACATATTTTTTTGCTGAACTGTTTACAGGTTAGGTATAGATACTATCAGGACTCTTTACCACCAAATACTTTAGCATGTATTTCCCAAGAACAAGGACTTCTGCATATCTACAATTCAGTTGTCACACTCATGATATTTAACATGGATATCATATTATTTTTTAATGCATAGTCCCTTTCCCCTCTCAACCCAATACTGTCCTTAGCATTTTTGTTTTTGTTTTTTTGATCCATGATCCAGTTAAGGATCTTGCATTGTATTTAGTTGACTCCTTGAATCTGGAATGATTTTTCAGCCTTTTTTGGGTTCCTCAAACATTTTAAAGCAACCCGACTAGTTGTTTTATAGAATGCCCTCAATTTGGATCTGTGTGAACGTTCCTTCAGTCAGATTCAGTTTAAACATTTTTGGCTGGAATGCTTTTAGGTCTCTCTCAGAGTATCACAAGAGGTATGTGATGCCAGTTTCATTATTGATGTAAATTTGATCATTTGGTTAAGGTAGTGTCCGCTAGATTTCTATTGTAAAAGCTCCTTTTTTCCTTTGTAATTAAGTAATCCGTGGAGTGGTAATTTTTTTTTACTTTCTCAAAGTCATGATTTCTTAATAGAGGTACCTGTAAGGGTCAAGAATACTGGAGATACTACTTCTGAATGGAGGAATGTGGGAGATCAGGGAATGCTGTGTGGAGGAGATGGCATTTGAATTGAACCTTGAATCATAGATGTAATTGGCTGTAGGGATATTGGAGAAGAGCTCCAAGTGGAGTGGAGGGAACGACTTGAAGAAAGACAAGGACAGAGGAATTTTTATATTGCATGCGAGAACATCCAGGTCTTTTTGGGGGGACTAGTGTGTTAAGTCTGTGAAAGGGAAAAATGGGAGAAAAGATGATGAAGGTAGCTAGGGATGAAGAAAGGCTGAAAAATCTGGGCTACCCATCTTCTCTCTCCAATATAACCAGAAGTTCATTGTGGGACAGTTTGGGATGGATCATTTGCCTCAGTTGGATTGCCACCCTTCCTAGAGCACATGACAGTGAGTTGCTCACTGCAATGAAGCTGAAGTATGCTAAGAAGAACTAGAGAGGCAGCATGGGGAAGTGAAAAGAGGATGGGCTTTGGAGTCAAATCCAGGTTTGAATCCATTCTCTGCTGCGTAATGGCTGAATGATCAGGCAGTAAGTTATTTGGCTTTTCTGAACCTGTTTCCTCATCTGTAAAATGGAGGTGGTAGATGCCTATCACATAGGACTAAATCTAGTAATAATATAGGAAAAGCATCAGGCTTTGACTCAGTAATTAATATTTTTTGGTGCTCCCTACCACCCAATCTGATTTCACTCTTTTCTACCTTGGTACCACATTCAAAACTTTAAAACAAGCCCTACTCTTCTGGTACCTTCTTGGCCACTGTCACAGTGCTGTCACTTCCCACTTTACCATCTGGCTGCACTGAGCGTTTGTGAGCTGCTCTCCGGTGATGGCACACAGCACTTACCACCATACGAGGTGATGATGCCTCATAATAGCATTCTGAAAATTGTGACAATATGTACCAACTTTTTGTTGGTGCACCTAACGATGCAAAATTTACTACTGTTTAAATGTAATGTGCTTTAGTTTAATTTGTTTATTTGGAAAAATCACCCCTAATGTTTGTAGAAAGTTTAAGAGGGAAAGTAGATACGTTCGTGGTGGCAAGACATTCACTTTATTCCTTTCTTTTTCTTTTTCTTTAAGGGTGAGTGTATTGGGGAGAGTTGGTTACACATTCTAGCAATCTCAAAGGTAAAGTATGATTTTTTTTTTTAAAGCCTGATATAAGTGGATTCCCTCTTATTTGCTTTGGAAAGACTAAAACTCAAAAATATAATTCTCAAATAGTTAATTAAATATTTTTTCCCTTCAACTTTGTGGAACCTTTCTGGTTTTTTTCACCACACATTTTTTTTTTCCTGGAGTTAATTTTTTCCTCAGGGAAGAGGGATTTCCGTTATGTAGTTTTTACATTTGAACTGTCTAAGCTTGTGTTCACATAGAATTATGTGTGACTTTAAATCCTTAAGTAATCTTTATAGTTTGTAAAGGAACTAGACCAATGACTTCTGTATCATATACACATTTTAGAAGTTGTTTTAGGCACCAAGCTGTTTCTATAATTTTCTAATTATAATTTTAGAATTATAGGTAATTAAGATTTCTTTCTTTATGCTTACCTGTATTTTTTAATTTTTCTGGATATGTTTCAACATGTATTATGATTTTGTAAAAACATTTTCAGAAAGGCAGTTTTTTTGTGTGCCTAAGCTGAAACACGGTTTAGAACTCTGTAGTGCAGTGGTCAGAGGAAGTGGTGAATATCTGTCGATACTTCAACTTCTCACATGTCTTTCTTTTCCTTTTTTTTTCAACTTCTCATATTTAACATATATATATAAATGAATGGTTGAGTGAATGTCAAAAAAAACATACTTTTAAAGTCTCTATATTGCCTTTTTTTGGAGTTTGAAGATGAACCAGGTACCTGAGAAGTACTTGTATCTGAAAGAAAAGTATAACTTAATTCTAATGCTGTAATTATATATATAATTTATATATCATTTTGTATATATAAAAAGCAAAGTTATGTTTTTATTTTTATTTTTGGTGACTTGGGGATCCAAACCCTTGACCTTGGTGTTACTAGCACCAAACTCTAACCAAGTGAGCTAACTGGCCAGCCCCCAAATTATGTTTTTATACACCATTTTTTGTAAGCCATTTTTTAAAATATAAGGTTTTAAGCAAACTCTTGTAGCTATAAAATCAGGCATAATATCTGCTCATTAATCTTAAAGTGTCTGTCCGAAAAGGTGCTTGCTTTGTCTTGCTCCCATATAATGCCAGTACACCCACACTGGAGACTAGTGAAAAGCATGTTGTCAAACGTGTTTTTTTTTTTTTTCCCTTACTAATTTATGTTTTATTAATTATTTTCTGTGAGCCTTTGAAAGGATAAACTGTAGTTCTTCTATTGGGAAATTAAAAAGACAAAAAAATTAGGTAAGGGTATTAGCCTTTTTCCCTTTTTTCAGGATCAGAATCAAATATTATCCTCCCAAGCAATCTTAATTTTGACCAAGTATTTGTATTTTTTAAAGTTTTTAGGACTTAGGCTAACCACATCTATTTTCAACCCACTCTGAACTGTCTGCTTTCACTTTGTAATACAGAACTCTGATCTGTTCCTTGATTTTACTTCCATTATTTACAAATCTAGACTACCTTACAAAAATCATTAGCTCCAAAAGCCATAGCACTTAAGCAGAATTGCAAAAGGTTTACAAGTATGGATTTCTGTACCAGAAAAACTTAGGAGGGAATAGATGATTTTTTTTTTTTTTTTTGTAGAAATTATTTCATCTTTACTACCTCCTTTAGAATCCAAGGAATCTAATTTTGACTCCTCTAAAACAAAGTGCTTTTTAATGTCTAGATATTCAAGGTTATGATGAGCCCACTTGGATTCTGACAGAAAGCAACTTATTAAGTTTCTCTATGAATAAGTATCTGTTCCATCATTTCAAAATATTATAATAATAGTAATTATAATAATAGCTAACATTTATTGACTTCTTTCTTTTTCTTAGGTATTATGTGAACTATTTGAAATGACAAATCCTGTAATTCTATGGGGATATTTTAATGGTTGATAGCTTTGTGAAAAGCTGTTTTAACTAACTAGATAATATATTTTTTGTGTTCCAGGAAGTTTCTTTTAGGTGGAACACAGTCAATGATAGTAATGCTGTTTGGAGCTTGATAATGAATATTTATAATTTTTATGAAATACTATTCTGGGAAATGTGATGAGTGTATATGACAGCCTGCTGCTTACATGTGCTTTCTTTATTTTTGAGGGTAGACTCTTGGATCTTCAAACAGGCTTTACCAGTATTACAGTTCAGCAGAAATGCAGCTGAAGCTCAAAGTTCTTTTTCTGCTCCCCCATTTGGTTGTTTTGTACACCCACTGTATTTATGGAAGAAGCTAAGTTTATTCAGGGCACCAAAGCTTCCTCAAAGCATGTAGGTGATGAAATCTTCCTTTCAGAAGTTTGCAGAGGGTTCTAGGGATTTTAATCTTTTGGGGGAGGGGGAAGGGCGGGCAGTAGTGCAGCTGGCCAGTACAGGGATCTGAACCCTTAGTGTTTGTGTTACAACAATATGCTGTAGCCACCTCAGCTAACTGGCCAACCCTTTAGGGATTTTAGAATTTTCTCAGTTATTTGGTTTCTCTTGATCTCCAGATTTATATATATCTTTGTGAGTTGTCATTAGAGATTGTTGAATTGGAGAAAATTAGATTTGGTGTTATTTAATTTCAGACTAATAAAATTAATGGAGGTTTATCTAATTGTGAAAGGTCCTTATAGTCACCCATTTCTACATTGGATGGATATTTTTGTATTATTTCTTTCCTCTGGGAAATAAAGGGATATAGATTTTAATGCCATTGCATTTCTGCTTATTGGTGTATAGCTTGTTACTGAACTATATCTTATTTGGAAATTAAGTACTGTGTCTTCTTTGTTGCACTTGAAAATTTTCATGTTTTTAATATGTTGGTATTCATAGAACTTGTCTGATTCTGAGTGTTTCAGTAATTGCACAAGCAGATCTTCAGCAGGGAAGATCTTAGTGCCAAGTTTTTATTGTACTTTCCTTTTTTAAAAAAAATTACTAAAGTAATATTCTTTGTTTTAAAAAAACAAAAACAATGCAAAAGATGAAACTTTTCCCCACCTATGCATGCACATACTATATGATTTGAATTTTTAAATTTTTTTCACAAAAATTATAGTTAACATTGTGTGTGCTTGCTAAGTGCTTTATACATATCAGTTCATTTACCTTTCATAATCCTGTGAACATATCCAGTGAAGTAGGTTCTGTTATACCCATTTGCAGATGAAGAAACTGAGGCATAAAGAAGTAAAGTAGCCAAAGGTTGCACAGCTAGTGAGTTGCAAAGGTGAAATTTGACCCCAGGAGGTCTTGTTCAAGGGGTTGTGTTTTAATCCCTGTACTGCCTTTGGGATCTTACCATATTCTTCTGCAGTTTGCTTTTTTACTTAATGATGAATATCTTTCCATGAAATTCTACCTCCTTAATAACTATGTAGTATTCCATGGAATGGATTTACCACAACTTATTTAACTTAATGCCTTTCAAATTTAATCTTGTTTAATGTTGCCAATCTCATTAGTAATGATTTCAAGTAATATTATTAAAAGTCAAGGTTTATGAATTGGAATAGTGAGGAAACAGTATTTACTAATTAATGCATATTAGCTGTTCAAGTGTTTTGATATTGTCTCAGGTGAGTTGTATAATAAAATCTGAGTTTAACCCACAAACCATTTGTTATACATGAGTTTTATTATTTTTGTGGTTATCTTCTTTAGACCTGGAAGATTAGTGTATCGAGGGTAAACTCAATATGTGTTTAGATTTTATTTGTTTACTTTGGTACAGAATTAATACAGAATTCTGGTTTCATCCCAAGAAGTCTGTATTATTCCGTTTCTGTTTTGTATAACAGAACACCTGAAACTGGGTCATTGGTGAGGAAACAATATTTATTGCTCACAATTTCAGAGGCTGGGAAGTCCACAGTCCAGAGAACACTTATGGTGAGGACCTTCTTTGGTGGTGGTTTTACAGCAACTCAGGGGTCTCACATGGTAGAAAATGGCGGAGCAGAGAGAGAGAGCCCTGAGTACAGTGCCCACAACCACTGTTAAACCATCAAGTTAATCACCTCTTCAAGGCCCCGCCTTTCAATTACCATAATAGGATTTCCCACTCTCAACAGTTACAGTGGGGATTAAGTCTTGGGAGGACATTCAATTTGAGGCAAAGTCTGTTGTAGCGTTAATTTGATTTCTGAATACTATCTGGCTTTATGTTACTTGTATCTTCAAAGTAACGTGCCTTTCAATTCCTTGTACTTTTGCCAGGCAGTAATAGTTGGTACTAAATTCATTCATTCATTTTTTTTTTTTTTTTGCAATGTTTTACTCTTATTTCAAATAACTAAAGATATTAAAGTATCACTTGTTTCAAATTTTTTACTCATTAATATTCATTTCTCAATTGTGAGGAAATACCTTTTCTGGTACATTAATAATTATTTCAAATATGCTCATTGGAAAGTTAGAAGATATTTTCAACTTAAATTTAGGTACTGTTTTTATTTTATTTTATTTTTCCCTTCTTTATTCCAACTGCCTGGGACTCCTAATTACACTGTTTTTAAATCATTTTGGAACTGAATTATCAACACCTTGGCTGATTCTTAACTGGAGCATTGTTGTTCATCATTCAGTCATTTTTCAAGTTATTTATAAATTCAAATATTTATTCAGCCAGTCACTATACTAAGTAATGTGGATACCAAGATGACTATGTCCCTACTTCAGGGAACTTGGAATTTGTTACAAAAACATTTTGTTGTAAACAGTGTAAAATGCTACGAGAGAGATGGAGCCAGATGAGGAAGTGTTTGAGTCAAGGGAATGATCAGTAAAGGCTGCTTGGTTTGAGCTGGGCCTTGATGCCTAAGTGGGATTTCACTGCCAGTAAAAGGAATGGGCAAAGGATTCTAAACAGAGGGGTATAGAAATCTGGTCTGTAAAACCCAGTAGAAACTGTCATTAGAATGTCGTGTATCCCTAAGAGAATGTGGGGCCCCTTAAGAGCAGACCTTGCCTGTCCTGTTCATCAGTGCCTAGTACATGGTAGGTGTTTAATAATAAACTTTTCTTGAATGAATGAGTGAAGTAAGAGTGTTAAATAAAGCTTACTGTGCTTGTCGTCTGTCTATTTTTTGGAAAGAGAATGAACTCATTATTTCAATATATTGTTGGTACCTGACAATTTTAGATCATGTAATTTAAAAATACTTAAAATTAGCAAGAAACTGTTTCTGCACTGAAGGAGGTAAGTCTTGTAAAGGCGAAGAAATATAGACAAATCATTGTAACTCAACATGATATTTATAAGAAACATTTTAAGGGACACGCATCTCTCCTATGAGTTGGTTACTTACTGAAAGTAGTGGGTAACTAAAATGCTCACGTTAAAATTATTGGATTGACAATGCAGGAGATAACATTGTAGTAGGTCATAAAAAAATGACAGTCGTGTCCTTTTTTGCCCCATTACATTAATATGAATATCACATATATAGTATGAGGAAAAATGTGTGTATGCTACACGAAAAAAGTAAATGACAGTTCCATTGAGGTGTAGGGATCAGTATATAAAAGTCTTTCCCACATTTAATCCTTGAGTAACGTCATGATCTTTCCCAAATCTGTATACTATATGAACTATTATTTATTTAATGACTTTTTTAATGGACATACTTTATTTTTATTATTTTATTGGAACATAACTGATTGTACGTATCTGTGGAATACCTGTGTGCCCTATGTGATGCTCAAATCAGGATAATTGGTATATTCAACATTACAATGTAGTCACTTTTTGTGGTCCTTTACCAGTTTCTCACTAACTCCTCCCCCACTCCACCCCTTCCCCACCTCTGGTGGCCTCAGTTCTGTTCTCTTCTGGACATACTTTTTAAAAAGTGCACACACTTTAAAGAAGCTTTATGTGGCTACCATATTGGAAGGCTTACGTCACTTATGCTAAATAGAAGGAAGCTTAAACATGATAAAAACAAAACGATGTTATTAAAAACCTAGTTAGCTACTGTTTGCAGAAGGTGCTAAGTTTGAGGCCTATTGTCCTTTAGTAAAAGGAGAGATTGGCAAGTGTTAGAGAAGTGTTGAAGACAAATTGGGGCCTTACTTGGATTTTCTCCATGATGTAAATAGGACAGAAAGAGACTTTAAATGTACTAACTTTCCCACTGAGTGAGTTAGGGTTATTTAGTGTCATAAGGAAGGAGGAGATGAACTCTGTTGTCAGGAGGAGTTCCCCCAGAGCTTCACAGAGGAAGAGATTTGGGGGCTGGGCCTTAAAGGATACATCTAAGTTCACTCAAGGATATGGGCCTTCCGGGCATAGGTAGTAGCATTTGCATATGCTGGGGACTTTATAATGTAGTATGGCAGCAACATCTGATTTGGGGAAAGTAGAGAAATGGTGGAAGATGAGGTAGGAGATGTAAGAAGACAGACTTCATGGTTCATGGTTGAGGGCTTGATGCCTTGCAGTGGATTTATGGACATTATCCTGTAGGCAAAAGCATGACGAGATTTGTGCTTTTTTTTTTTTTTTTTTTTTTGGTCAGCTGGCTAGTACAGAGAACCAAACCCTTGACCTTCGTGTTATAACACTCCACTCTAACCAACTGAGCTAACTGGCCAGTGCTTTAGAAAGATTGCTTCAGTGTCAGCAAGGACAGTCCAGGAAGGAGGCTATTGAGACGATGAGAGCCTCAACTAAATAGTGTGAAGGACTGTCTGGCAGGAAGATGATGATCTTGAGTATTTCCCTAACCTTTCCAGACAGAGAGCTATTTCAGTCTTTTGCCCACAGATTGGAAGAAGGCAGATGATATGCTAAGAGTACAAGTCACTCCGACAATATTGGTTACTATCTGGGCTCACCTGCCCACAGAAAATCCTATTTAGCTGGAGAGAGAAAGAGAGGTGACCAAGATGTTCCAGAACCAGTTAGGAAGCCTGGATCTATATAGAGAATCATAGAGTATTAATTATGGAAAGGGATTGTGCACATATTGTTTAATTCTCTGTTTTTCAGTTGAAAAAACCAAATTCCAGAAAGATTATTTAAATTAGAAGTTATATAGCTATTTTTGAGCTCATTGCATTATATTTTAGAGTACTGACAACTTTGTTAGTACATTTAAGTCTTAAAATATGCCTTAGGTAGGACCTACTGTGTGTTTAATGATCAGGGTAACATCTGTATTAATCCCTAGGAACTTTTTTTTTTTTTTTTTTTTAAAAGATGACCGGTAAGGGGATCTTAACCCTTGATTTGGTGTTGTGAGCACCACGCTCAGCCAGTGAGCGAACCGGCCATCCGTATATGGGATCCGAACCCGGGGCCTTGGTGTTCTCAGCACCGCACTCTTCCGAGTGAGCCACGGGCCGGCCCCCTAGGAACTTTTTATAAGCTTTCATATATTATTTCTTTCATAGAATTTGAGGGAATTTAGGTTATTTATTTAGTCCTGAAGCTCTAAACTAAAACTGACTTTGTCAAACAATAGGAAACTTTCCAAGAAAGGGGGTGTTGTCCATATACTGACTTACGTATTAATAATAGTTGTTGAAAGAGTGGGGTGATTACAAGCAGTAACCTTGACCATAAATTAAAGCACTCACTGTTGGGAGGCAAATAGCTTAGTTGTTAGAAACTGAGTTCTGAAGCCAGATGCACCTGCATTCTAGTCTCAACTTTGCCAGTTACTAATTTGACCTTGGGCAAATTATTCAATTTTTTTTCAGTTTCCTCAGCCGTAAAGTGTTACATAAATTAAAGGAGAATTCCCATGAAAATCACCTAGTTGGTGCCTAGCACATGGCAAGCCTGACGTGTGGTAGTTATTATTGTTTTTATTTCCTAAGCACCCATATATTTTACCACTACCAGTCAGTTAACTCTTCTCTTCAAGGTCAACCATTACTACTTCTAATGGCTTAAAGAAAGATTTGCTATTAGGTGGAAGTTATATAAAAATTGGCTTTTCATAAACAGTTCTGGCTAGGAAATATTTTTGCCTTGCTTCAGTGACCAGAAATGAGTGCCAAATGTAGTATATCTATGGGAATTTTGTGTCGTGAAGTTTCTGTATTTCATTTCTGATCACAGTGAACTGAAAGAAAATATCTTTAGTGTGATAGTTTAAATGCTACAATGGGTTAACAGATGTTAATGGGTTCTGAAACATTACGTGATAGTTGGTCTCTTTTCTAGGTGGTGGTGGTGATTACGTTGTCCAAATGCTTTTCTCAAGTTTGTATAATTTTTCTTACTGAAAAAAGTTGCTAAATTGGATGCTTGAATTTAGAAATATGATATTTGTTGTAATTTTAAAAATTTAAATAGACTTTTTAAGGACAGTTTTAGATACACAGAAAAATTGAGAAGATTGTGCAGAGAGTTTCCATAGTCCCAGCACCAAGTTCCCCCGATTATTAACATCTTATGTTATGGTACATTTACATTATTATAGTTACAGTTAGTGAACCAGTATCGATACATTACTATTAATTAAAGTTCATACTTTATTCAGATTTCCTCAGTTTTTAACTAATGCTGTTTTTCTGTTCCAGGATCCCCTTCAGCATACTACATTACATTTAGTTCTCATTGTGTGATTTTTAGTTGGATCATCTTAAATTAGACACATTAATTTATTTGCAAATGATGCTTTATTCTCAAGTTTCAATGCCATGCTGTGTGTGGTAAAGCATATATTACTAATAATGCTCTTAGACTGAAGATATTTGGCCTTTAATTTCACTTTTAGTAAGTCTTGTACAAGTATAGGTTCCATAATGTTAGCAAATAGTGTGTCTTATCTCTTTGGTTATGACTGATATTTCCCACATATTTTCATAAAACGGTTCATTTTGGTCAATCCTGTCAGGTGATAGACATGGAGTCTGTCTCATTGTCATAGTAAATGTTACCCTACCTTTTAATTGACAAGAATAATGATGTTCTGCATTGTGCAGTCATTTATACTTTACAGTCATCTCACAATTTACTATGTGAAGTAGATTAGAGCATTATCCCAGTTTTGAAAATGAGGAAACAGAAACTTTGGTGAAGTGGCTAGCCACAGGTCACCTTGCCAGTAGATGTCAGAATCTAGTCTTAAACTCCTCAGCTCTTCTGAATCCAGTTTTAGTATACTTTCCACTATATTGATTAAAGTAGTCCCTGTATAAAATAATAAAGTAGGAAAGTGGTCTTCTCTTGACTCTCTTACAGTGTTATTCCTGAATTTATTAGTCTAATAAATTTACCTGTTGAACTGTAGTTGTTACTTAGAGTTTAGAACTGTTAGATACGTATCATTAACTTGGGATGCCTTTAATTATAAATTCTCAACAGTGAAAACTTGAAATGTGATTCTTATCCCACAAAAAGTTTGAATTTTTTTTTTTCTACAGGCCTTCCCTTGAGTCACAGGAGTTCATTTAGGAGTAGTTGTTAACATGTAAAATGTGTATCTTCCTTGGAATTATTTATTTATTTAAGATGACCGGTAAGCAGATCTTAATCCTTGACTTGGTGTTGTCAGCACCACGATCTTTCAAGTGAGCTAACCGGCCATCCCTACATAGGGATCCGAACCCTTGGCCGTGGTGTTATCAGCACCACACTCTCCCAAATGAGCCATGGGCTGGCCCACTCCTTGCAATTTTTAATGTATTTTTTAATTCACAAATTTCACCTTATCAGTGTATGCTTCCTCTCCATGCTCTGCATTAGAGTAGGTATGCTTGCTTATCAGAGGTTGGCAAACCTTTTCTATAAAGGTCCAGATAATAGATATTTTAGGCTTGTGGGCCCTATGGACTATGCAGGACTGTGGTGATTGTGCAGCTCTGCCATTGTGGCGTGAAGGCTGCCATAGGCAATCTGCAAACAAATGGGCATGGCTGTGTTCCAATAAAACTTTATACAAACAGGCAGCAGGCTAAATTTGGCCCGTAAGCATAGTTTGCCAGCCCTTGCTCTATACCATTGTGGAAGGATATAGAAACCCAGTGTGCTTCACTCCTCCCACTAAAATCTCCCCACTGGAGATTTAAGTGTTAATAGCAGGATAAGTGTTAATAACATGATTTGAAAGGCTTAAAGTTATTTCTCAAAATCTGATTTAATATGCATGGGTATAATCTATTTTATTTTTGTAGAAAATGTGGGAAGGAAGTTGTACTGAACTTTAATATTATAGGGTTTCTTTTCTTTTCTTTTTTTTGGGGCGGCTGGCTAGTACAGGGATCCAAACCCATGACTCTGGTGTTATAAAGCTGTGCTCTAACCAACTGAGCTAACTGGCCAGCCACCGTCCCCCAACCCCCTTTTTTAAAGAAACAATTCAATTAAAAAAAAAATTTAATATATAGATTTTCAAAGTCTAGCTTTTGACCACTTCAAAAACAAATGATTTAACTTGTAAAATGATTGCAAATTTCAGGAAAAAAAATTATACTCATTATTGTTTAGGAAGGCCTAATGTTAATTTAAAAATTCTTTGATTTTACTTATGTTCTTTTCTTTTTTTGGCAGCTGGCCAGTATAGGGATTGAACCTTGGACCTGGACCTTGGTGTTATCAGCACCACACTGTAACCAGCTGAGCCAACTGGCCAGCCCCTACTTATGTTCTTTTTCACAGAGCACCCTGTGACAATACGGTTATTAGCAAAGATATATTGACAGCTTCTTGTGTTTGGCCATGGTATTGGGGTCTGGGTCTAAGATGTTCTCAGCCTTTGAGGGGACCTGTCAATCTTGCTGGAAAGACAGGATGAAGACATTAAAGAAGAAAATACAGAAAAACAAAAAAACAAAAAACCAGCTTCAAATTAGTGGGGATAATCAGTGCTTTAAGAGTTCAGAGTTGGGATTTATCACTGGGGGCAGACTGTATAGTTGGGAGGGAAGGTTTTATTGAGCCAGGCCTTGGAAATTAGAACAAGTAGATAAGATGGGGCCTGATATAAATATAAACATGAAGGTGAATTGAAAATAAAAACGAGGTCCATGGCCATCCTACCCTGAAGGCACCCAATCTCCTCTGATCTGGGAAAATAAATGAGAAGGCCAATTTGGCTGGAGTAGAAGGATTTATGTAGGGAAATAGTGAAAAACAGGATTGGAGGGGTGGGTTGAAGCAAGATTGGACCTTGAATATTAAGCTAAGAAGTTTGGAAATTATCCTTTAGGAAGTAAGGAATAATTGAAAATTGTGAGCACCTTTATTTTTCCTTTACGTCTTTCATGAGACTTCTAGATGTTATATTTATTTTATTTTAGATTTTTTTTTTTTTTTTGCAGCTGGCCAGTAAGGGGATCTGAACCCTTGATCTTGGTGTTTAGATGTTTTTAATGTTTCTAGTACAATGTTTTTATTTTGGTTAATATTTAATGATAGTTTCATACTCTTCACCTTTTTTCCTGTCCACTGAAGGACTACATCCTTGTTCTTCCTCTGTTATTTCTTCCTTTGGATATGAGGATATGAAGTCTCTAATAAGAGTGTGTCATTGAAATACCTATCTTTCATTCACATATTCATTCATGTGTACTGAACTTTGTGATGTGACAGGTAGGGTTCTAGTCATTGCAGGTAACAGCAGGGAACAAATTAGGCAAAAGTCTTTCCCCTTATGGAATTTACATTTTGGGGGGGGGGAGATGGTCAATACATAAGATGAATAAGTAAAATGTATACTATGATCGGTGCTAAGGAGAAAAACTAAAGCAGGGGAAGGAGATGTGAGCGTGTGGTAGCGTTGAAATTTTAGATAGGGTGCCCAGGAAAGACCTCACTAAAGCAGATGACACTTAAGTAAAGACTTGAAGGAAGTGAGAGATCTGGGGGTGGTGAGCAAGTGCAAAGATACTGAGGTGGAAATGTGCCTGGCATGTTTGAGAATATGGCTGGAGCGGAATGAATACAGGAGAGGGTAATACATAGACTGTATATCCTTGTTCACATCTGTTGTCTTGGTGAAAGTATTAATAGTGCCCACTTTCACTCCTAGTAGTGTCCTGATTTAGTAGTCTTCTGATAATAGGAGTTGAGGTGAGAGAGGTAAGGGGGGAGGGTGGTACAGACTACAGAGGGCTGAGATAAGGTTTTGGAGGATTTTGAGCACAAGAGTGGTATGATCTGACTTAATTGCTTTAACAGGCTCACTCTGGCTGCTGTGTTGAGTAGACTAGGAGCAAGGACTAAAACAAGGAGATCAGTTAGGAGGCAATTGCAGTTATTTAGGTGAGAGATATGGTGCGTTGTGTTTTTTGGGTTTTGTTTTTTTTCTTTTCCTTTTTAAAGTTTATTTTAAGGGCTGGCCGGTTAGCTCAGTTCGTTAGAGCATGGAGTAGTAACACCAAGGGCCAGGGTTCAGATCCCTGTGCCGGCCAGTTGCCAAAAAAAAAAAAAAAAGAAAGAAATATATAAAGTTTATTTTAAAAACAAGAAAAGGGCCAAGGGTGGCAGGGAGAAAACGAATTGCTTTACCCTCAAAGAGGCAGTTTTGGGAAGGCTGGGGGTGGGATGAGGGTATGTGTGTGTATATATATATATATAAATATATATATATATATATAAGATTTTACAGGTTTTATTTTGTTCTTTGTGTTTTTAATTTCTTTCTTTCTTTCTTTTTTTTAGATATGGTGCTTTGGACCAGTATGGTAGCAATAAAAGTGATGAGAAGTGATAGATTCTGGATGTGTTTTGAAGATAGAGCCATCAGGATTTGATAATGGGTTGGGTATATGGTATAAGAGAAAGAAGAGAGTCAAGAATGATGACAGAATTTTTGGTTTGAGCAACTGGAAGAATGGAGTTGCCACTGATTGAGATGGGAAAGGCTGGGGGTTTTTTTGCAGGCAGAGAGCAAGGTTGGGGAAGCAGGTTTTTTGGGGGGGAAGATGAGTTCAATTTCAGACATGTTAAATTTGGGATGCCTGTTACACAATCCAAGAGAGATGTTGAGTAGGCAGTTGCATATATGGATCTGGCCTTCAGGGGAAAGTTACAAGCTGAGATATTAATTTGGTAGCTGTCAGCATTATGATGACACTTAAAATCATGAGACTGAATGAGATTGCCTAGGCAGTGAGTGTAGATAGAAAAGAGAAAGGTCTGAAGATTGAATCTTGGGGTACTCCAGTGTTTGGAAATCAGGGAGATAGGGGGAACTAACAAAGGAGACTAGATACTTAGTGGAGAAGAAGACAGCAGGAAAACCAGAGAGTGTGGTGTTCTAGAAGTCAAAGACAGTGTTTCAGGGCGGAGAGTGGTCTTTCATGTCAAATGCTTCTGTTAGGCCAGGAAGAGAAGGAATAGTAATTTACTGTAAGATTTAGCAATGTGTTTATTGTTGAACACTAACAGTTTTGATGGAGTGGTGGAGCAAAACTGATAGGTGTGTGTTCAGGAGTGGATGAGAGGAGTGGATGAGTGAGTGATTGAGTGATTGTAGATGCCTCTTTCAAGGAGTTTTGTTGTACAATGAAGAAAAAAGGTAGGGATGGAAGCTGGAGGGAGTAAGTGAGGTAGAGAGACTTCTTTTTTTCAAAATGAAAAGTAACAGTGTGTTTATATGTTGGTGAGAATGATCCAATGGAGAGGAAAATATGGATGGTGGGGATAACATGGTTGGGATTTTAGTAATGTTCTGAGCAGGTGTGAAGGAAGGAAACTAGTGTTCGAGTTAGGGCTGGCTCTAACTGGGAGAAAGGCAGCTCATTCAGAGTAAAAGAAAAGGTAGAACACAAAGGCAGGTAGGTCAGTAAACAAGAGCACTTCAAAAAGTTTGTGGAAAAATAGAATTAAAACATAATATGAATCTTTCCAACTTTTTGAAGATCCCTCATATATTTGATGCTGTGAGCTTGTGGAAAATCATTTCCCATTGCTTCAGTTTTCTCAGTGAAGTAGAAAGCAAGGAGCTGAGAATAAGGATAGGGAAGAGGTGTTGGAGATTTGGGAAGAGAGGATGGTATGAATTAGCTGCCTAGGAGAGTGGGAGAGTGGTGGGTGGACTGGGGAAATATAATGTGAACGCTTGCAGCAGTAAGGGCCCATTTGGAGATTGTGATCAAGAGTTTAAAGGGATACTAGCTTGGCTGTGTGGGTTTGTTTTCTCATCCACAGGTGTAGATAGGCAGAGCATTGGATTTAACTTGGGTTGTGGTTTACTCTAGTGAGGGGCAAATTGATGTTGCATTCAGGGAAGTGATTATAATGATTGGCCATGGGATTTATGCTAGCAAGGTAAGGAGGGAAGCAAAGACAGGAAGGGGGTGAAGATGAGTTAAAAAGGTGGTAGGATCAATGCCATAAAAATCTTGGTGGAGTCAAATGATTACAGGAGTTTTGGAATGCTGGTGGAGTAAGAAAAGACTGGTATATGTCCGCACCATGGAGGAGGGTAATAGGTGTGGTCTCATGGGATATTTAATGGAGGAGGGAGGGAGAATGGTATGAAATTGGTCCTATATTGTGAAGGGTGTGGGAGAGAAAACAGCTATACCTGAGAGGTCTGAGAGGAAGCCATGTTCCCTTGGGAAAGCCAGGATCCAGTTGAAGCAAGAATGTGGAAGCCTTAGGGCTGGCTGGGTTAGCTCAGTTGGTCAGAGCATGGCGCTGATAACACAAAGGTCCAGGGTTTGATCCTTGTGCTTGCCACCAACCACCAAAAAAAAAAAAAGAGAGAGAGAGAAAGAAAGAAAAGGTAAAGGGAGCCTTTCCAGAAAAGGTTCAAGTTACAGGACATTTTCTGGTAATTGAACTTGTATTCCAGGGGTCACTGTGAAAAGAGTTTACAGGTGGGGAGGGGCAGGAGATGAGGTGGAAGAGGTGATATACGAAGCTGTCTAGGGGTTAGGTTCTGAAGGATGAGGGATGACTTGGGAGTTCTAGGCTCCTTGTGATTGACAGGAAAGAAAGAAAGGGCAAGCAAAATTAAGAATCAGTGGTCCAGGGTAGGTTTTGATGGAATTGGCTGTAAGGGTTGAGGGGAGGGAGAGAAGGTGATCTTTTTACCAAATAGTCACAGAGTTTTCTGGGGCTTCCATTTGACTCCTGCTATTGGAAGCATGGAGAGTTAATCAAGGGGTGGTCTAAATTGAGCACACAGCCTCCCTCCTGACTTCTGCAGAAGTTTTAATATATTCTGGCATTATTGGGAAGTCCCTAAGGGCTTTTAAAGGGGATTCGGGAGACATTGGGAAGGTTTACATCAAAATTTTGCTTTGGAAATATCAATCTGTCAGTGTAGGATAGATTGGAGGAAAAACTTCAAGCAGAGGAACACATTAGGACAGTTTTTCAATTGTCATGGGTTCATGGTACTGAATTTGGTTATTTACAGAGGAATAAGAAAGAAGAGGACAGAGTAGAACTTGGTGACAGACTTGCTGCTGAAGAAAAGGATGAATCTAAGTTTTGAGATTAGGCGTCTGTTTGTGCCATGACAAAAATCGGAAGGTCTGAAACAATTGCTGGTTTTAGGAGGGGAATTGTTGTGTTCTGTTTTGGAGATTTTTGAGTCTTGGGTGCTTGGAATCTTATTTCCCCTTCAACTTGTAGTACTTTTAATGTATTTGCTCCTGGCTTCACAGTTGACTGAGCTTTATGTTTTTTTTTTTTTTTTTTTTTTTTTTGTCTTTTTCGTGACCGGCACTCAGCCAGTGATTACACCGGCCATTCCTATATAGGATCCGAACCCGTGGCAGGAGCGTCGCCGCGCTCCCAGCGCCGCACTCTCCCGAGTGCGCCACGGGCTCGGCCTGACTGAGCTTTATGAAGACATAGGTTATGTCTGTTTTGTTCTGCTCTTTATTGTCAATGCTCAGCATAGTGAAAACATTTCAGAAAGTATTTGTCGAATTGAATTAAATTGGAGAAGGTGGCTTTTAATAGCCTTTCCAATTCTGAGATTCTATCTTGTTAAGATGTTTTGCAGGTAGATGAACTAAAGAATTTAAGCTCAGAGCTCGTGGCGCACTCGGTAGAGTGCTGCACTGGGAGCGCGGCGACGCTCCCGCCGCGGGTTCGGATCCTAATAGGAATGACCGGTGCACTCACTGGCTGAGTGCCGGTCACGAAAAAACGACAAAAAAAAAGAATTTAAGCTCAGCCAAGAGATGAGGGTTGTGGACACCTGTGTTTTATATGGTATTTGAGTGTAAACTCAAATGTAGTAGACATCACCAGAAGCCAGATAAAGTTCCATAAAGACTGTAAAGTTAAGGAACTTTAAGGAGTCAATTCTTTTTTTTTTTTTTTAAAGATGACCGGTAAGGGGATCTTAACCCTTAACTTGGTGTTGTCAGCACCACGCTCAGCCAGTGAGCGAACCGGCCATCCCTATATGGGATCCGAACCCGTGTCCTTGGTGTTATCAGCACCACACTCTCCCGAGTGAGACACAGGCTGGCCCCAAGGAGTCAATTCTTAACAGAACTAGAAATTAAAGTAGATGTTAATGACAAAGTGTTTAGTTGGTTGAGAACAAATGCTTCTTTGGAGTCAGACAGAACTGAGTTTGTTTGGATCTTAGCTAATTACTTTGTATGTAATCACTTTTCTCAACTCTAAAATGAGGATTACCAGAGCACACCTGTCATAGGGTTGTGAGGGTTCAGTAAGGAAAAAAATAGCAGAGTACCTGGCATAATAAATCCTAAATAAGTGTTAGTTCAATACTGATACTGTTGGGCCGAGCCCGTGGTGCACTCGGTAGCGTGCTGCGCTGGGAGCGCGGCGACGCTCCCGCCGCGGGTTCGGATCCTACATAGGAATGACCAGTGCACTCACTGGCTGAGTGCCGGTCACGAAAAAACAACAAAAAAACAACAACAACAACAAAAAATACTGATACTGTTATTGCTACTTTCCAGGAAAAAACTAATTTTTTTTTGCTAATGTCTGTATTTTCCTATTGTCTTTAGTATAGTAAAATTTTCCCACTTTTAGTTATTCATGTTTAAATGTTTTTAAAGCTGTTCCTGGGGACTATTAACTCCTCTTGTGTTATAGTGGTGCCTTAGAAGAGCAGAACAACTTTATAGATTTTACTTTCTAAGTTCTCAATCTTTTTCCTTCAAGTATCATTTTTAAGTAGTGACCTGTTCAGTATTATTATTTTTTGTGTGTGTGATACTATTTTTTTCAAAACGTGTGAGTCAGTAGACTTGGTGCTAGCTGAATTGAGTTTAGTTAACATTTTTGAGTTTCTCCTACTTGCCATCAGCTATAATAGGATGCAAAGTTGAGTTAGTTTTTACTGTCAATGTTTACAGTCTACTGGGAGACATAGAGATTTAATGTTGTTATAATCTGGTATGTGCTACATATTGTACAAAATAGTATTCAGAGTATGGATTTAATTTAAGTAAACTGGGCAAAAACATGGGTCAGAGTTAGTTCACATTTTAAATCTTTTGGATTTTACCCAGTGGTTTACTGATACTTTCCTATCTTTTTGTGGTCCTGAGAGGATTATACACGTATACAAAGATTTTTTTTAAAGTACTGTTTTTCACGGTAAGCCACTGTCTGTTTTTAGAAGCATTCCGACCAGCTTCTTATAGAAAGGAAAGCAATAAAACTTGTAATTGTCGAACTTGATGAAACAAAAAAGGTACTTAGTTTGTCTGATGTTCTAGGTTTAATTAAAATGTCTTTAAAAAATGTCTTTGAAGACATTTGGGACTATTAGATGGTTTAGAAGGTGAGTTCCTGTTTAGATAAAGTGGAACATCACTTTTATGTGTTAATATTTAAAGTGAAGTTATATTTGAAGATTTTAACTTCTAAATTGCATAAATTGGTTCAGATTTTGCTGTGTCATTGAAAACATTTTATGCTCTATCTTGAACAGTATTTAGGTTGTAATTAGACTGTGAGCTCCTTGGGATTAGGGAACTTGCTAGAGTCCAACAAAACTCAATAATATATTTGTTGAATTACATTGAATTAAAGCAGCAATGAGGGCACAGTTTGAGAATTTCTAAAATATTTATCCCTATTTTTTAATTATGGAAATTTTCTATCATATAAAAACTATCAGAGGATAATGCAATGATTGCCATATACCCAGTTGTTTACATTTTTCTGCATTTTTTAATCTCTCTTTTTTTGCTGAGCCATATATAAGTTGCAGATATCCTAACACTTCATTTCTAAATTCTTGAGCATGAATCTCTTAAAAGTAAAATATTCTCCCATGTAAGCACAATACCAGTATTATACCTAATAAAATTAGTAATACTTTTCTAATATCATCTGATATCCAATCCATATTCAAATTTCTCCAGTTGTCCCTAAAGTGGCTTTTCTCTCCCCAACCCCAATCAAGAGCCAGTCAGGACCCAGGCATTGCAGTTGGTTATGTCGCTTTAGTCCCTTTTATATCTGTTTATTAATTAGTTAATTTATTTATTTACTTTGTTGGCTGGCAGTAATGGGATCTGAACTCTTGACCTTGGTGTTATAACACTGTGCTGTCACCAACTGAGCTAATAGTCTGGAACAGTTCTTCTTACCTCTTTCTCCCATTGCGATATAACTACAAGATTATTTTGTAGGCAAATCCACCTTAGAATTTATCTGATTATTTAAGAAAATTCATCAGTGATTTTGTGCAAATAATATATAAATTTTAGCAGTTATCTGTTGATTTTCTACCTTACTGTATCTTTGTAGCAGTGAGGGTCATTATAGCTGGTGGGTTTTTTTTGGCTTCTGCCCATTGTGGGCATCCAAACCCTTGACCTCAGTGTTGTCTGCACCATGCTGTAAACAACTGAGCTACCCAGCCAGCCCTAGGGTTGTTATAAAAACATATTTAAACGTGTATGCAAAACTCTAAAGCAGCAATTCTAACTTCTTATTTTTGTCACTTATTTATTTTTTTTGGTGGCTGGCTGGTACAGGATTGAATAATTGTGGACCTTGGTGTTATCAGCACCATGCTGTAACCAACTGCGGTAACCAGTCAGCTCTAACTTTTTTTAGGTGTAACAAATTTCCTTGATATGTTATGACAACATAAGTGAATTTAAATTTGTTTGAAGCATTTTATTTTGTAAAGAATTTTACAGTACTCTGTGAGGGTTAAAAAAAAAGTTATGGGAATCACTGCTAAAATAACAGAAAAGCTTATATGAACATTAACTTTGCCGAGGTAAGCCTGCTTTGAATTGAAATAGGAGAAATAGGTATTTTTAAAGTGCTTACTCAGTGCAAGGTATTCTTAAATTATAAGAGGAATTTAGAGATGAATTAGACACTATTTGTACTCTAGAACAGTGCTATCCAATAGAACTTTCTATGGTGATGGAAATGTCCTTTGTACTGTTCTGTATAGCCACTAGCTACATGTGACTGTCCAGTACTGGGACAGTGGTGGCTAGTGTGACTGAGAAACTGAATTTTAAGTTAAATTTTTAATTAAGATAGAAGTCATATACAATGCATTTTAAAATTTAATTTAAATTAAATAACCACATGTGGCTAGTGGCTAAAATATTTGACAGCACAGCCCTAATCTATTGTGGGAGGGTGAGGGGATGTGAACATGTGAAATATAAGTTAGTAAAATACTTATATAACAGGGCAGTAGAACAGCGGGTACACTGCAGAACATGTATAATCGTCAGACTGGCAGTACTGAAATGTAGCAGCTAAAGAAAGGTTTGTGTTGGGATATCAAGTAAGAGATTTTTATGAAGTGAAAGGCTCATATGAGGAAGCAATGGAAAGTAGCCTGGAAAGATAGTTTGGGGCCAGATTTTAGAAGGCTGCAAATGCTGTAAACCTAATCAAGTAGCTGTTTTCCTGGAAGTAGTGGGAAGCCATTGAAGATGTCTTAAGCAGAACAGTACCATAATTGTGGTGGTGATTTATTGATGTGGTGGTATGTTTAAGAAATAATTGAGACACATGTTGGCCTCAGGAATGTATTGGAAGTGTCAGATGAGAAAGGAACTATGAAGAATGCTGGCTGCAGGTACAGCAAGATGATTCTTCTCTACTAGAAGAGTAGTAGAGTTAACAGAGATAAAAACTAAAAAGTTGGGAAGGAAAAAAGTGAGCGTGTTTTGGAAGATTGTGGGTTTGGGGAGAAGAGTTTTTTAAAGTGATGGAAGGCTATCAAGGCATATATCTGAGTGACAGCTGAAAATAAAGAAATGGCTGTAGGTAGATCAATCAGGACTACAGGAATGGATTTATGAGTCATTCTTGTAGAAATCAGGGTGGTAATAATAGTAATAGTGTATTGACTCTATCACCTCTCACTTGTGTGGCCTTGGGCAAAGTTTCCTAATATCCCTGGGCCTCAGTTTCCTTAGCTGCTAAGTACCTATGCCAGAGGGATATTATGAAGATTAAGTGTGTAAAGTTCTTAGAACTATTCCAGGCACAATTTTCAGTTTCTAGAGTGTTTTCTCATATGGTACTCAGTTGTGGTGAATAACACCACACCCATCCTGTCACCAGAGTTGGAAACTTCTACCTCACGTCTTCCATATGTAGGCGTCAACACATCTTGTATTTTCTACCTCCTAATATCTCTAGAGTTTGTCTCGTTTTTTCCATTACCCCACTGCAGCATTTCTTGCCTGTCAACAATTTTGTAGTCTCTCTTCATCTAGTCCTATCCCCATCTCTTCATCCTTTTCCTTACTGCCAGAATTTATGTTCTCAAATATAAATTTAATCACATTAATCTCATTTAAAACTTTTTTCCCACCACCTACAGTGTAGAGTGCAAGTTTCTTAACTCTGACTTCTGTGAACCTTCTGTCTCTGTAGTCTTATCTCTCATTATATACTTTCTCCCCTCCCCCCGTCTTCACTCTTAACGCAACATACATGACCCCAAACTAACAAGTGTGTAGGTCTCTAAATATACACATATGTGCCTTTGCTTGGTTGGCCCCCTCTATCCAGAATTCAACCCCCACTCACCATCCTCTTTATGTCTTGCAAATACTTTTCTTTTTCTTTTTTTGTTGCAAATACTTGTCTTTTAAGACTAGATTCAGGGGCTGGCCAGCTACCTTAGTTGGTTACAGCACAGCCTTATTACACCAAGGTCATGGGTTCGAATCCCAGATCCCAGCACTGGCCAGACACACACGCACACACACACGTGCATGCGTGCTAGGTTCAGGAATCTAAGTCCTCAGTTGTTCTTTCTCTTTTGTTCCTACTCCATAATACCCATAACATTTTTGGGTAGCCCTTTGCTTGCATGCCTGCATCATTCTACTAGATTAGAAAGTTCTTAGAACACGTGCTAGATTTTATCCTTTTTTGTATTCCTATTACCTAATATGTTGCTTGTACCAGGCACAAAATAAATGCAGATGTTTTGTTTACATTTTATGTATTAAAAAAACTGAGGTTCAGAAAATATACACTTAATGAAGCATGTAGTTTTTTTGTTTTTTTGTTTTTTTATTCTTTTTTAAAGGTGACCTGTAAGGGGATCTTAACCCTTGACTTGGTGTTGTCAGCACCATGCTCACCAAAGTGAGCCACGGGCCAGCCCAACATGTAGGTTTTTCATAGCCCATTTCAGTACTGTTTTCATTAACTATGATATTTCTCATAATTAAAACCATTAGAGCAATGATTTTGTTTTTAGCCTGTGCACTTAGAGCCCCCTCAAGGGTGTTAGAGTTCCCACATGGAAGTCTACAAAGTCTGCATGTAGAAAATATATGCATATTCTATAGCCCGAATTAATAATATATTTATTTGTATATAATGCCACCAATTATTTTGAATGTACACAGATGCTTTTGGGACTAATTCAATAGAGAATCATCTCGGTGAAGTAGACATAATGATATCGTTTAAGAGGAAAGCAATATGAGAGCCTTATCAGTGCAGGAAATTAAGAATAACAGCTTTGCATAGTTTGTTGGGGAATACATAAGGTACAAGAAAATATTTTTTGAAAGCAATTAAGTTGAGGTTAGATGATAATATCTAAATTTTTCTTAGTCATCAGTAGTTTATTAAAATAAGAAAGTTTAAAAATTGCCGAAATCAAAATTTTAAATTGTTAAATCTATTTATTTCAATAAAGGTGTCTTTCAATATATTTCCAGCTGCTCTCATAATGTTTAATTCTTCATGAGAAGTTTTTCTCTCACTCAATGACTGGCTGCTGTCTAGACACACAATATTGTGTTCTGTTATCTGTGCCACAGGTATTTCTATTGTTGATATAAACATTTGTGGTTTGGCAAGCCTTCTAGGTCCATGGGTGTATCTTAAGTAATAAGGCTTTAAAATATGTGTACATTTGTACCCATTTGCTTAGCTACTAGATTAACAAGAATTGTGTGATTTCATTAATTCCTTTGGCAAATATTTATTCAGTTCCTGCTGTGAACTAGGCACTGTCCTAGGCCCTGAAATTATAGCTGTAAGTGAACAAAGCAGACAAGCCTTGGCCCTAGTGGCACTTAACCTTTTAGTGGGGAAGCCATATAATAAACTTGATTAACATACAAGTAGATATCTGTAACATGATGCTAGACAGGGACAAGTACTTTTTAAAAGACCAAAAGAAGGAATAGGGAGTGATATTTTCTGTTTTAGAAACATTTGTCTGAGAAGGCCTTTCTAAATAGACATTTGAGTAGAGAGACCCAAATGAAGACACTAATTAGCCTTGCAGCTCTCCGGAGGAATAGCCTTCCAGACAGAGGGATCAGCAAATTCGGAGGCTTTGAGGGAGAGGAATGCTTGGCCTGTTCAAGGAACAGCGAGGAGGCTAGGCTAGAATGGTAGGAGGTGAGGTTGGAGAAGTAGCCAGGGATAGATCGTTTAGGACCTTCAGATTTTATTCTAAGTATAAAATAAAGCCATTGGAGGGTTTTTAGAAGGAGAAAAAAGTGATCGGACTTAAGATTAAAGGTTCTCTCTATGCTTGGTAGAGAACAGACTCTAGAAGTACAAGATTGGAAGCAGGGAGATCAGTTATGAGGTGGTGGTTATAGATCTTCAGGTGAGAGATGGACATAGGGAGAAGTAGTCAGATTTGCGATAGATTTTGAAGATAGAATCAGCAGGATATGTTAATTGTGATGTGAAAGTGCATAGTCAGTGATAACTCCAGGGTTAACAAATAGACACTGGACTTGAAGGGTATACACAGTGTTTACAGTGGCTATCTCTGAGCAGTGGCCTTATTAGGAGCTTTTTTTTTTTTTCTTATTGGTATTTACCAGTTTTTCTTTTCTTTTCTTTTCTTTTTTTTTTTTTTGTCTTTTTCGTGACCGGCACTCAGCCAGTGAGCGCACCAGCCATTCCTATATAGGATCCGAACCCACGGCGGGAGCGCCGCTGTGTTCCCAAGCGCTGCACTCTCCCGAGTGCGCCACGGGGCCGGCCTATTTACCAGTTTTTCTATACCGAACCTGTAATGCTTCTGTAATAGAAAATATATAGTTTATTTTAAAATTAGACTTAACAGTTATACTAAATGTAATATAATTTTTAATATGTTCTACCCCTTTTGATTTTAGAAAGGAATTTAAATGACAAACTTTCAAAATTTGTCTTTTTACTCTTAGGGATCAGCCTTTTTTGCACTTGAAGATGGTGAAGCTAGATATTCATACTCTGGCTCATCACCTCAAGCAGGAACGCTTATATATAAACTCTGAGAAACAGCTCATTCAGAGGCTCAATGCAGATGTACTTAAGACAGCTGAAAAGTTGTATCGTACAGCATGGATTGCAAAGCAGCAGAGGATTAATTTGGATCGGCTTATCATAACAAGGTAAAGAAAAGGTTTTCAGGTCTTAAACTTTGTGAACCACTGTGATTCTGTGCTGACTGCTAACTGTAAATAAATGAATCTATTTGCAACAAAGTGCATGGTTTAAGGTAATTTAAATTAACATTAAGTTGAGTCTTTGCTTTTATACTATTTCATTTATTAATTACTTAAGCACTTCTGTAGAAAATTATAACTTAAGCATTAACATTTTATACCATGCTAGTTTTGTATCTTTGTATATATAACATTTTATTGTTGTAGAGAGTAAATTATCATTTGTTCTGCTTTTCTCCTAATATTATTTAATATATACAATTCCATGTTTTGATATTGTATATCTACTTTTCAGGTGTAGAAGCCACATATTTCATTGTTTTAATACCTCATTGTTCTGTTTTCACAAGAAGTGGGTTTTAACTGTAAGAATAGTGGTGCTGAGGTAAAATATTGAGAAAACAAGCCAGACAAAGGATTCATACTATATGATTATTTATATGACTTCAAAAAGAGACAGGACTGATCTTTGATGGCAGAAATCAGAATAATGGTTACTTCTTTGGCTTGGGAGGGTGTTATTAACTGGAAAGGGACATGCAGAAGCATTCTAGGATGCTTAAAATGTTCCATGTCTTAATCTGAGTGGTGGATACAAATGTAAAAATTGATCAAGCTGAACATTTGAGATTTGTGTGCTTTGCTGTATTTTATCTCAAAAGTAAGTTAAAAAGGAAAAAAAAGAATAGAGCTGTTTTGAACATTGTTGTAGGACTTCCCCCCATAAAGCTACACAACTACACCAATTGTTGGGTTACAGCAATAGCTACGCTAATTGTATGTCTAGGCATTTCATAACTAAAGCCAGAATGTTTCATTATTTTAGTTATACTAAATTTCCACTTGTATTGTCAGGGCTAGGGCTCAAACTCTTCAAACCCATTGTACAGACTGGGTCATCAGACCCCTCACATGCCTGGCTGGGTCACGACCCCTCACACGCAGGTCCATGCTAGCTAATTGGGAAAGATCCTGGGAGGCGTTCGCAGACGACATAAACTCAGTCCTCAGTAGTAGCAGCAGCAGCGGCTGTGGTGGCCTCCTGGAGGGTGCCGGGGGCCCTGGCAGCAACAGCCTTCAGCAACAGTAGCAGCCTACCCGTGAACACCCCTGGGGGCGTCCTGGGAGCGGGGGACTCTGTGGATCAGAGCCACTCATCCTTCATAGTTAAGTCCATAACCCAGGACACCTGGGTGCACATGCACAATTACATCAGACAATAGCCAAGGAATACCTGGGCACATATGCATATTTATATCAAATTCTTGGCAACATTCTGAACATCTGAGGGGCCCTGATCATTTTCTTTCACTTTCCCTACACTCCCCCCACTCTTTTGTGCTTATTTTATTAGTATTCATTTTCAGAAGTAAAAAGCCTGGTTGAAGGATGTGATTCTTACAGATGCTTACATACTGGCACATTGAGGTTGAGAAATGTTGAATGATAATACCTGATATGGGCTTACTTTTTATTATTTTTTATTACTTGAATATTTGTAAACTTTCTTGTGTCCATAAATAAGCAGTTTTTAACTAATTTTTAATTTAATCCATGAGTATAGCTCTGGACAATAGTTGTTAGGACCTACTAATTTAGATGCTGTTGGTCTAAAAGATTTTAGCAAGTCAGAATGATCTTGTTGCTGGGACTATAATCAACTCATATTTCCATATTTCAATATAGTATATGTATTATTGTATATGTATACAGTATATGTATAGTATATATATTTTGATATGTATTATTGTTATTATTTTTGCTTGTTTGCTATTTTTTCAGTGCTGAAGCTTCCCCTGCTGAATGTTGCCAACATGCCAAGATTTTGGAAGATACACAGTTTGTTGATGGATATAAGCAATTGGGATTTCAGGAGACCGCTTATGGAGAATTCTTGAGTCGATTAAGGGAAAATCCTCGTCTTATTGCCTCCTCTTTGGTTGCCGGAGAGAAACTTAATCAGGAGAACACACAAAGTGTTATTTACACAGTTTTTACCTCCCTGTATGGCAATTGTATTATGCAAGAAGATGAAAGCTACCTCCTTCAGGTTTTGCGATACTTAATTGAATTTGAACTTAAAGAAAGTGACAACCCCAGGCGACTTTTGAGGAGAGGAACTTGTGCCTTCAGCATCTTATTTAAACTTTTTTCTGAAGGACTGTTTTCTGCCAAACTTTTCCTCACAGCTACTTTACATGAGCCAATCATGCAACTGCTTGTTGAAGATGAAGATCACCTAGAAACAGACCCAAACAAGCTAATTGAGAGGTTCTCCCCATCTCAACAGGAAAAACTCTTTGGAGAGAAAGGCTCAGATAGATTCAGGCAAAAGGTTCAAGAGATGGTTGAGTCCAATGAGGCCAAATTAGTGGCTTTGGTGAACAAATTTATTGGTTATCTCAAACAGAACACATATTGTTTTCCACATAGTTTGAGGTGGATCGTGTCACAGATGTACAAAACCCTCTCATGTGTAGATAGACTGGAAGTTGGGGAGGTCAGGGCAATGTGTACTGATCTCCTATTGGCCTACTTCATTTGTCCTGCAGTTGTCAATCCAGAACAGTATGGAATAATTTCTGATGCTCCTATTAATGAGGTGGCACGATTTAATCTGATGCAGGTATGCTTTTGCTATTATTAATGTGGCAATTAGTTTAAAATCAGTTGATTGGCCAGTGGAGGTGGAAATAGAAAATATAACTACAGTATTCATATATTCTTACCATTCCTTTTCCTCAAACTGTCCTAAATATTTGTTTCTTATGAAATAAAAGCAGTCATATTGGGTTTTTAAGATATTGTAGTCACCAAACATTTTGTGTTAGTTTTTAAATGGAATCCTTACACACTTGAATGTATAGTTGATTAGATTTTCCAGAACAAAGGATAGTGACCTCTTTTCTATAGTTTCAAAATCCAGAATGATCAAAAACTGAGTGTTATTTGGTAGCAGAACCTAAGCTAAACTAACATGAGGCTGTTTATAATTGTCATTCCATTTATTGCTGGTGAATACTCATGTTTTATAACAGAAGTATTAATTTGCTTGGTCTGGCTGGTTAGCTCAGTTGGTTAAAGCACAGCCTTATAACACCAAGGTTGTGGGTTTGGATCCCCATACAGGCCAGCAGCCAAAAAAAGAAAAAAAAAAAAGAGATGTTAATGTGTTTGATTACAGGGTAACACACTACATAGTGGATATGTTACGTGTATGCTCTAACTTTCCTTTCTGAAATCTCTAAATTCTGAAATCTGAAACTCTTCTATACCTAAGAGTTTCAGAAAAAGGATTTTTGGATTTATATTAGCACTTTTTTTCTAATCATCTAAATTACTAAAGTTGTGTTATTATTTCTTCAGGGACTCTTTTTAATCATGTCTTATCCTCCCAGAAATACTGTGAAGAAGAGATTTGGTTAATTCGGAATAGACTATCTTTGGGTGATTTTTTTTTTTTTAAGTGATAAGTGATTTTTTTTTTCTATTTTATTTTGTCGATATACAATGTAGTTGATTATTGTGGCCAATTACCGAAACCTCCCTCCCTCCTCGCCCTCCCCATCTCCCCTCCCCACTAACAATGTCCTTTCTGTATGCTTGTCATATCAACTTCAAGGAATTGTTTTTTTTTTTAAATGATCAGTTCTTTTACCTAGAGCATTTTAGCAATTCACTATATAGAATTCCCAATCTAAATTTTTTTTAGTGTAAAGATCTTAGTTGGCTTTATTGTGATTCTAGAATCGGGCAACACTTCATTCCATAAAATAGAATAAGTGTTCCTTAATTACTTTTTATCATCTGTGAAACAGTAAATTTATTCTAATGATAATGTATTTGTAGTTTTATTTTTGTCATTCCAGTAGAAATTGAATCATATATTTTCAAAATGAGTAAAAAGGGAGATTGTCCCAGATATGAAGATGATACTATAATGATGTTAACTTTCAGCAGGAAACCTTTAGAGTGGATTAACAATTCACTTTTGTTAGTAAGGAACTTGCTCTGTGAATTAGTGTTACTTTACCAAACAGCTTATGTTCTGTAGGAATTGTTTGCTTTTAAATTTAGAAAAAGGGGCCGGCCTGTGGCTCACTTGGGAGAGTGTGGTGCTGATAACACCAAGGCCACGGGTTTGGATCCCTATATGGGGATGGCCAATTGGCTCACTTTGGAGAGCGTGGTGCTGACAACACCAAGTCAAGGGTTAAGATCCCCTTGCCAATCATCTTTAAAAAATAAATATAAATACATTTAGAAAAAAATTCTACCTTGACTGCTTTGTGAATTCTATAAAGTACTTAATATTAACTTGAAGTAGTTTAATGAGTAAGTCAGCTTTTACAAATTAATTTTAAAAGTTTTAAGCACATGAAAAATATAATATCAGAAACAAATGTATTGTACTTTTATTTCCGACTGTTGATATCATGTGTTAGAGAAATTAAAGCAAAAAATTTCTACTTCTTTATAACTCTTAATCTAAAATTAGTAAATGCTGATGTAGACAAGATACACATTTTATTGGGGACCCTACTTGGTATGCCTGGTCAGGTGATGTGAGTATTATTATGAAACAGATTTCTAGACTAGAATAGAAATGTTTTTATGAGCAGGAGTTTGTAAGTATCTACAGCCTATTTGTCCCTACCACTTCTTTGGGTTGCAGGTTGGCCGCCTTTTGCAGCAGTTGGCAATGACTGGCTCTGAAGAGGGAGATCCCCGGACAAAAAGCAGCCTTGGAAAATTTGACAAAGTAAGAACGAATACTGTGTCATATGCAATACTGTTTATAGAAAATTCTGCCAAAGTATTAGTGAACCTGTTTTCTTTATTAAATCTTATCCTTGGGTGATGTATAAGTTAAATGTTCTTTTTAATTAGCTACAGTATTAGATCAGCAGTATTTAAAGAAAGATGTCGCTAAAGATTACTGACTCACAGAAGTATTGAGGAGATGCCATTGTAATGAGAATCAAAGAGCTGTTTTATTTTTTAAAGTTTTTAAAAAAAAACTCATTGGGCTGGCTGGTTAGCTCACTTGGGAGAGTGTGCTGCTGATAACACCAAGGTCATGGGTCCGGATCCCCATTTTGGCCAGCTCCCCCCCCCCCCAAAAAAAACTTTATATGGGTATATGAACCAGCACTATTTTTATAATTTTAAGTGTATTTCATAAGTTAACATTTATTGGATTGTTCAGTTAGTTTAGTTAAATAAAATTATAATCAGTCATATTTTGAGTATTCAACCTGGTTGAAAATTCAAGGGTTACACAGTGAAATTTCCCTTCCACCTCTCATCTCTAGCCTTCATTTTCTCCCCAAAAGCTTCTTGATGTTATCAGTCTTTTGCATATATTTCTAGAGGCCTATATACAAGCAAATTCCTACATACATTCTCCCATTCTTCCCATTCCTCCCTTTTCAGAAATGGTAGCATAAGGGGCTGGCTGGTTAGCTTACTTAAAAGCATGGTGCTAATTACACCAGGGTCAAGGGTTTGGATCTCCGTACCAGCTAGCCGCGAAAAGAAAAATGAGAAAAAAAAAAAAAAAAGCACAGTATGTATACTGTTCTGTGTCATGTTTGTTTTGCTTTCCATATCTTGGAAATAATTATCGATACATAGCAGTTTAGTTTTTTTAAATGCTGGGTTTAATATAATTTTCAAGAATTTAAACTTTTTGTGTGCTTGTTTACCTTAATAAGAAGTTTTTTCCAGTGTTTTAAAGGTGGGGAAGTATTTTACTGTGGTCTTTTCCTGTTTTAACAGAGCTGTGTTGCTGCTTTCCTTGATGTTGTGATTGGGGGCCGTGCAGTGGAGACCCCTCCAATGTCTTCTGTTAATCTTCTGGAAGGGTTGAGCAGAACTGTGGTTTACATAACCTACAGTCAGCTTATTACTCTGGTAATGGCTTTATTGTTTAATAGGATTTTCTCAAAAATCTTTTAGCTAAGCATGGATAGTCATAGATGAGTACATTGTATGAGAAATAATACATATATTGTACATGTTTAAAAAATTGATTTCACTATCTAATGACCTTTACTTTTGTCAGGTGAATTTTATGAAGAGTGTGATGTCTGGAGATCAACTGAGAGAAGATAGAATGGCTCTTGACAATTTATTGGCAAATCTACCCCAGGCCAAGCCAGGAAAAAGCAGCAGTTTAGAAATGACTCCTTACAATACTCCTCAGCTGTCTCCAGCAACCACTCCAGCAAATAAAAAGAATCGCTTACCTATAGGTAAAAAGAATTTCTGATATTGGAGTTTTCCCTTAAATTTATTATTTCTTCATTAGCTTTTTCTGTTGCTCAATATTTTAGAATATAGTTTTAAATATTTTCGAAAAGTCTTTCTCTTCATGTGTACTAATGGTATTTCATTTTTTAAAACTCACACCAGATTATTTAAGGCTTTAGCTTTATATAGACTTAATTTTCATAATTAATTGAAATCACACCATGCACAGTTTACTTTGTTTAAATTTTACTGTCTTGGGGCCGGCCTGTGGCTTACTTGGGAGAGTGTGGTGCTGATAACACCGAGGCCACAGGTTCTGATCCCTATATAGGGATGGCCAGTTAGCTCACTTGGGAGAGCATGGTGTTGACAACACCACGTCAAGGGTTAAGATCCCCTCACTGGTCATCTTCTTAAAAAAAATATAAATAAATAAATAAATAAATTTTAGTGTCTTTTCTTGGAAAAATTTTGAAAATGTCATTTTTGAATTATGTAGCCCTCTGCTTTCTACAGAGTTCTAAATGATAAGAAGTTTTCACCAATAAGGTGGAAAATAATAGTTACTATTTTTCCATTATTGTTTTGTTAAGTTGATCTTTTATCAACTGAACTAAGATATCTTAATATTATTATAAAATAAAGAAAAAGTTCCATTTTATTTTGTCAAGTTTATCCATTTAGTTAAGAATTATGTTTAATTAAGCTTTATTCACTTTGTAAGCATTTGTTATCTATTTCCCCACACAAAAAAATTAATTGAGCATGTGCCATGTATCAGATACTGGGTTAGCACTTTGTAAATGTTTCATTTTATTCACACAAAAATCCTGTGAGGATAGGTATAATCACTAACTTGCACATGAGACACTGTGTTAGACACTGGGGATATAAATAAGCACTGCTTAATGAGGACATGCCCTTCCTCTCAAGTTAGTTGCTGATAGTCTAGTTGGAGAGAACAAGAGACCAGTATCCTTCAGTGTACTAAGTGTTCTGATGGAGATAAGCATGGGGGTTGTGGGGATACCTATCTCAGCCAGGTGGTGGTGGTGGTATCAGGAGAAGATCTTAGAGTAGGTGAATGCTGTGCTTTCTTTTGAAGGATGAATGGGAGTTAGACAGAGTAAACAAGACAGGGAAAAAGTGTTTAGGCCAGTGAAGCAGTATTTTAGTGCACACTTAATGAGCTCAGCAGCTCTTGGTGAAAATGAACTTATTGTAATTTATACATTTTGAGGAATGGGATTTCGTTTTTAAATTTTCTTCTACCTTACATTTAAGATAGTATGGAATTATATTATTAACAGGAATGTGGCATCGTATTCTGTTGCTTTGCCCCCCACAGATTTGTCACCCCACTTCCCCTGGGTGATGGAGCCACAAAGGATTACTCAAAGCCCATCTCTTCTGAGCAGTGAGAAGCCCCGAAGTGGTTAACTTCCCTGGAACCCTCCAGCGAGAGGCATCCCTTCCTTGGGAAATTAACCCTGAATTGGGGTTCTCTTCCTGCATTTATTTTCCAGACCAGGAAGTTACAGGAAGAGAACATAGGTGGGGTTATAGTTTAACAATATAGGCTGGTAACTTTTGGTGAAACAAGTCAGATGACATTCTATTAGACAATTAAGTGATCCACCAACAAAAGCTTGATCTTAGCAAACATTCCTTCTCCCTCCAGCAATTTTCCAGTATCTTTACACATCAATTAGTAACCTGTCTGTCCCTGAGCCAGGAACCTTGCTGTGCCACAAATCTTTATCTTACACTAGAGACTTCATAGCCTGAGGAAAATTTCCAGTCCTCCGCAAGGTCAATATTTGAAACTGCAAGGCTTTGGAAAACCAGGCCTTGTGAAGTACATTTGCTTTAAGAATCCTCTACAATATTCTTCAAATCTTTCACTTTCTTCATCATCCCAAAATGTCATTTTCTAATTAAAAATAGAAAAAACGAAGTTTTACATTTAATGGTTTTTAGGTATTATAGGCAATTTGCACACTGAAGAAATAAATGATTTTTGGTAAATCATAGATTTTTTTTCCCTATTGCTTACTGCTGTATGTTAGTTTTTTCATTTCCCATTATCCAAAAGTGTCATTAAATATGGGTCTAATGGAAAGTAAATTTCAAATGTTTGCTCACTATTATTTTGTAGTCACGTGACCTGGTCATTGCATTTATTTCACATTTTTAAAAGTGTATCCATTGTTCAAAGGGTTGATTTTTTTCTTTTTTTTTTTGTTTTTTTCGTAACCGGCACTCAGCCAGTGAGCGCCGGCCATTCCTATATAGGATCCGAACCCACGGCGGGAGCGTCGCCGCGCTCCCAGCGCCACACTTTCCCGAGTGCGCCACGGGCTTGGCTCAGGGTTGATTTTTTTCTATTTAATGCTTTCGCAACCCAGGACAACAGTTAGCAGCCATCACTGCCTGGGATTCCTCAGCCACCAATCTTACCGCTCATATTACACTAGTAACCCCATTTGGTGGGTAATAGGCTGTTCTTTCTTTTCTTATTCTAACTTTTATTTAAGAAATAGTTATAAAAGTGTGTTCCATGTGCATGTTGCTTTTGCTTTTTGTAAATTGCTACATGAAATTTGATCACTTGCATTTTTATAAATTATAGTTACACACTTTGTTGTTCAGGATTCATAGACCTGTTCATGAAGTTGAATTTAACTTCACAATTCAGTAGAAGATAGTGGGGGCAAGCATATAAAAGTGTGAGTGGACCTATTTTAGACTTTTTGAAATTGGTGTTTACTCTCAGTTTTCACAAAGTGATTAATCAACAGCATTGTGAAGAGAAGATGATTATTTATATTTCTGCCTCTGTCTTCAAGTAGGTCAGTTTTCACTTGAAGTTGAAAGGTTTTGTTACTAATAGAGTGTTTTTGCTTTATGTCTGTACTTTTATTTTGCACAGAGAGAATTTATATTTAGTGTTTAGCTGTAGGAATTTTATTGCCCTGAGAAAGAAAATGGAAACTTATCACAGAAGACTAAATAAAAGTCATAGAGAAATTGTCACTAACTAAATCTTTTGGTGTCCAAAAGTTCTTGAAAGAGCTGTAGGATGGATTATTTTAGAAAAAAGTATTACTTGTTTCCTGGAAGGCTGGGGGAGAAAACAAAAATAATTGAAACCTTTATTAATTTAGAATGTTTCCATAAAGCAGAAAGGACCTTATATTCAAACCTAAGGAAATCTTCTCTCCTGCATCTTTGGAAAGAAGTTAATGCATTTCTGGGGGGAAAATGTGCTTTCAAAAACTGATTACAGTTTTGTCAACAATTGCCTAATTAAAATACTTTACTTTTTAAAATAATTACTTTATATATGGCCATCAGGTTTCCATATGAAATTTTCTAACACTTATAAGTTCAATTATTAGTATAGGAGACTTGTGGCAGTTAAATCATTTTATAGGAAAAATAGTTAAGGTATCTTAAAAAGATAAGAAATAAAGTAATGTTTTTCTTGTCACAATACTTAAATTGATTGGGACATGTCTGCTGTTCTGCAGACATGATTATCTATGTGTCACTCCCTGTAAGGTGGACTTGGGATTATTGTTTCTAATTACCAGTTTTGAAGGAGAATCTATATTAATCATCAGTAGAATAACTAAGAGGATCTAGTTTTTGGTTTTGTTTTGTATTTTCTTATCCATATTTTCACCACTCTTATTTTGTGCATGTGCAAATGTACTACACTAATAGAAAAAATATTTTTGTATTTAGTGTACCATTTTCTTTTTGTCTTTTTCTCTAAATTATTTTGTCAAATGTTTTATTAGCAACTCGGAGCAGAAGCCGCACTGGTATGCTAATGGACCTGCATATGGACCATGAAGGGTCATCTCAGGAAACCATCCAGGAGGTACAACCAGAAGAGGTGTTGGTCATTTCCTTAGGGACAGGTCCCCAGCTTACTCCAGGGATGATGTCAGAAAATGAGGTATGAATGTATTGGTGTATTTACTTTACAGCCATCAATGTTAAGAAATTTTGGTTGTTTTCTTCAAATTAAGGTCACTTGCTTCTATAAGTCAGTATTCATGTCTTAGTCCATTCAGGCTGCTATCACAAAATACCAGAGGCTGGTTGGCTTATAAACAACAGAAGTTTATTTCTCACAGTTATGGAGGATGGGACGTTGAAGATCGAAGTGGATTAAGTGTATCATGAGGGCTCATTTCCTGGTTCATGGATGGCACCTTCTTGCTGTGTCCTCACATGGTGGAAGGGGTGAATGAGCTCCCTTGGCCTATTTTATAAGGGTACTACTAATCATCTCCCCATAAGCCCCACCTTCAATTACCATTGCCTTAGGAGTTAGGATTTCAACATGAATTTTGCGGGAACACAACATTCAGACCATAGCAATGCATTTAATGCATATTGTTCATTATCTTCAGTGGGCTTACCGTGATGGTGTTCATCAGATGCTAAGCTACCTGGGAACAGTTGCAGAGGCCCTTACATTAATACATCTGTGGCATTGAAGTTGGTGAACAGGTCTACAACAAAAGAAATTTTCCTAGTAGTAGTGGAAGAGAAGGAAGCCAGGAAATTGTGGTATGGAAATTGAAGAGACTTTTCCAGTGACTTGTAGGAAGTGTTTTGTGTTTATTTTCTTTCTAGTGGTATACTAATGGTATTTCTGCTTAAAAGAGCCAAAAATTCTTGAGATATACTTTCTATTCTTTGGCTGGTTAGGGAAAAATGGAAGAGATAATTGAAAAGAAAATCAAGAAAGTAAAATTTCTTCAATCAGTTTTAAGATATTTGTATACAAAAGAGCTTGGGATAGAGGCAGATGGGAAGAAGAAATCTTGACTCTGTAAAGGGAGGAGCCTCTTCTCATAGATTGGGACCTCGTGAAAAAGATATAGCATCTTCTATTCAATAGTGACTGCTTATTATTCAAGAAATCTCATTACTGGGCTGACAAGAAGAGACTAGTTTTAGTGGTTGGTAAAGTGATGATGGTGGTTGGTAAAGTTGTGTTTGGAACTGTGGCATGACTAGTAAGAAAGAGGGCTGTCATACTCCAATACTCCATCCCTTCCCACACAGAAAAAATGAGTAAGCTGGCAAAAACTGTCAGAATTAACTTCTTTGGAACTCTGGAGTCTTATTCAAAAACTTTTAACAATCAAGGGAATGCTTAATGAAGGAAAAAAACTGGTGAATTTCGTTAAGAGTTTTGTGACATTTTACCTTACCCTGTTACCATCCCCAAACCCTCAGCTCAGTGGCAGCCCTGAGGATAGCAACTTGCTTTCTTGTGCAGTGTGCTGGTACCTGAGGGAGCAATGTGGACCTTATTCCCAAGGTATCATGGTTGCATATTTTGATCTGTCTGATAGATCCCTGAAGAGTTAGCTCAAGGGCTTGCCTTTGTTTTGCCTGGTTCTGCTCTTACCCAGGGCTGAGGCAGCTTCACAGGTGGCACTTGTCAAAAACATCTAAATCACATATATTAGTTGCTGCTGCCTGGAGCAAAGGATAACAACCTAGGCATATAGTAGATAGTTCAAAAAGCCTAGGAAGGAAAGAGGCTGGGGAAAGAGATACCAGGGGGCACAAGGGCTTTGAAAAGCTCCCTTTTGGGGAATCTAGAAGGTCATACACATACCCAGGCCTGGTCATGTGCTTGGAAAAGACCTTAGAAGACCTAAGCTCTCACCTCTAGCTGACCTTTAGGCTCCACTCAAACAGGAAGCGAAGGCTAAGGTACATTTGCAAACTGCCTAAGTGTTGAAGAAGAGCTCCAACACAGAGCCAATCTGCAGACTTGGAAAGGGTTTGGTTGTTTTTGTGGTTTTTTTTATTTCAAGTGTTAAATTTGCCAAATCACTTGCTGACCAGTAAGCTAACAGAACAGAGACTGCATTGGCCACACGTGACAAAGAATACAGACTTTACAAAATTCAGAAAAATCATTAAACAAACAGCCACCACAACAGGCAGCAACAACTAACTCTGGGTGATGAAGGGGGGGTTGGGATCTGATTTCTAGAACTGCCACGTTATAATATTTAAAATATCTGGTTCTCAACAAAATTTATGAGGCATGTAAAGAAACAAAGTATGGCCTTTTATAGGAAAAAAGAAATTAATAGAAAATATGCCTGAGTAAGCACAGACATTGGGCTTACTAAAGACTTTAACTGTTTTAAATATACTCAAAAAGCTAAGGAAACCATGGACAAAGAACTAAAGAAAACTAAGAAAACAAGGTCACATCAAATGGGATATCAATAAAAAGGTAGAAATTACAAAAAGGAACCATATCAAAATTCTGGAGTTGAAAAGTAACTGCAGTGAAAAATTTACTAGAGGGGTTCAACAGCAAATTTGAGTAGGCAGAACGAACCGGTGATTTTAAAGGTGGATTAATTGGAATTATCCAGTCTGAGGAGCAGAAAGATTACAGGAAACAAAGAAAGTCATTATTGATAAATGGTCACTCCATCAAGAAGATATAGCAATTATAAACGTGTACACACCTAACAATAGCCCCAAGATAAATGAAGCAAAAATGGACAGAATTGAAGGCAGAACTAGGCAGTTGTGCAATAATATTTGGAGAGATCAGTACCCCACTTTCAATAATGGATAGAACAACTAGACAGAAAGATCAACAATGAAATAGCGGACTTAACACTGTAAACAAACTAGACCCAACACACATATATAGAACTGTCCACCCACTACAGCAGAGTAAACATTCTTCTCAAGTGCACATGGAACATTCTGCAGGATAGACCATGTGGTAGGCCATACGGCAAGTCTCAGTAAATTTAAAAAGATTAAAATTATACCGAGTATCTTCCCTGATCACAGTAAAATGGAACTAAAAGTCAATTAACAGAAGGAAATTGGAAAATTCACAATTATGTGGAAATTAAACAACACACTCTTAAACAATGGATCAAGAAGAAATCAAGGGAACTTAGAAAATACTTTGAGAGGAATGAAAATGAAGACACAGCACACCAAACTTGTGGGTGAAAGCAGTGCTCAGAGGGGACTTATATCTGTAGACATCTATGTTTAAAGGGAAATCTCAATCAATAAAATACCTTTCCTCCTTAAGAAACTAGAAAAAGAAGAGCAAACTTTGAGCCATATGCAATTGCTCTTTTTGTGGATCAAAAATTGTTGAATGTCAGTATTCTTATATGTTTTTTTGAGATGATATAGATATGAATTTTTATTTTATTTTATTTATTTTTTCTTTTTGGTGGCTGGCCAGTACAGGGATCCATATTCTTGACCTTGGTGTTGTGACACTGTGCTCTTAACCAATTCAGCTCACCAGCCAGCCCTCAAATATAAATTCTTATTTGGGTAAGGGATTGGACTAGATTAGTGTTTCTTGATCATGTGGTGCTGGAATTCTGGGTAAGGTAACTCTTCATTTTGAGGGACTGTTCTATGCATTGCAGGATTTAAAAAAAAATATTTTTATCCCATGCCTCTGGGACAAAATGCCAGTAGAATTCATTAGTCATTATAACAATCCAGACTGCTCCCACTCACCTACAAAAAGCCCCTGGAAGGATCTCAGTCTTCAGCTGAGAACTAGTGGGCTAGATGAACTCTTAAAGTTCTTTCAGCTCTGAGATTCTCTGGTCTTAGTTTAGCCTGGAGTTCAGATTCTCTGGTTTAGAGGCATAAATTTGATTTTTGTATTTCATATTCCATTGTGACTGGTTTTGAACCATAGCTTTTCCTATGGGATCACAAAATTGCTTGCTCTTGGATATGATTTGGGAAAATATCTTCATTGCACATCACTCACTATGGTGAGTTCAAAGGTCAAGTTATCTTAAAAATACAAAATTAAACATATTGATGTCTGTTTAATGTCAAGCAAATGAGAAAAAAATCGTTTTAAATGACTTTTTAAAAATGTCACATGTGTATAGAACCAGTAGAAACCTTTAATTTACTCATTTAAGTGCAGGGCCAAAACAGCAACCTGGAGGGGTTTTTTTTCCCCCTTTAAAAATTATTTTTTAAATAAAAATTGTATATATTTGTGATGTACAACATGCTGTTTTGATTATAAGTATACATTGTGGAATGGCTACATCAAGCTAATTAACATGTATTATTCTCTTATACTTATTTTTTTGTGGTGAGAACTTTTTTTTTCTTTTTAAGTAAGGACACTATTCTTTCTTCATATTCCAGCAACAGCCTAGGAAGCCAAGGACTGTGAGTTCAAGTTCCACGTGTGCTTAAAACATGCTGTGTGACGTCCAACAAAGCACTCAATTCTTCATTTAGATAGAGATACACATACAAAGCTAAGTTATGAGGCTTGTAGGGAGTGAAAAGTAGTTATGTTATTTAGAACTCATCCAGCAAATAGAAAACATTATAAGAAGGCCTTCAACTCGGGGCCAGCCCGTGGCTCACTCAGGAAAGTGTGGTGCTGATAACACCAAGGCTGCGGGTTCGGATCCTATATAGGGATGGCCGGTTCGCTCACTGGTTGAGCGTGGTGCTGACAACATCAAGCCAAGGGTTAAGATCCCCTTACCGGTCATCTTTAAAAAAAAAAAAAAGGCCTTCAACTCTAAGCTGGAAATGGCTGCAAAGTCATACTTTAGCTTCTGGTATGGACTTTTGTGGCCCTATATGTGGTGATCAAGTGGAGTTTTAGACTAGATGGATTAAATCCTGGTGCCTACAAGATAACATGATTGCATGTTTTTTTTGTTTTTTTTTTTAGTTGAATTAGTTTGTTAACTCTTGAAAAATTTTACTGCAAATTTAATACGTTATGTGTCATGGCAAATGCTTTATGTGCATCTTTTTGTTTAATCCTCAACAACTCCATGGCATACATACCATTACTAACACCATTTTATAGATGAAGAAATTGAGGCTTAGAGAGCTTAAATAGCTTATTCAAGTTACAAAACTGACACATGGCAGTACCAGAAGGACCAGCCTGCTTACAACAAAGCCTTCTGATTCTTGTAATCCTGATCATTGCTCCTTTGATGTCTGATTGCCAGTTCAATCTCTGACACTGGTAGGGCGATGGAAAGTTGTTTTAACTGATACATTTTTATTCCACGAGTATTTAAACGCTTGACCTCTTGTAAGTGGATTTTTAGATAAAAATGATAGTTTAAGATTAAGAAGAAGTTAAATATGCATTTGCTCTAGTTTGTTTCATCAGTTATCCTTCAGCTGTGATAAAACAAATTGGCGTTTTATTCTTTAGGTCCTAAACATGCAACTCTCGGATGGAGGACAAGGAGATGTCCCTGTTGATGAAAACAAACTCCACGGTAAACCTGATAAAACCTTGCGCTTTTCCCTCTGCAGTGATAATCTGGAAGGAATATCTGAAGGTGAAGGGTTACTTCATTCAAGGAGTTGTGTGATTCTTACAAGTAATATTTTGTTTTGTGTTCTTTAAAGGAGCCTTATAAATTACAATTACACCATCTGTGCCTCTCACTGAGGAGAGTAATGAAATGAAGTTTTCCTCTAACGAGCTTGAACAGTTGGCTATAAAGATTGTTTCCTGCATAGAATGGAGACTGCAAGAGGCCTTTGGTCATATAAAGTGGAGAAGATATAAGTCTTTATTCAGACTTAAATACAGTAATAGCAAGTTTTGTTTCTGCAGTTTTAATATATACTAAAGCTTATAGAGCTCCTTTAGAAGGATATAATGCATGTCTAAATTAGAAAAAATGGACTTACTGGTATTTCAAGATGTGTATACTTTTAATGTTCTGTATTCCTTTATTCACACACACATACATCCCCCCTTTGTGAAACAGGATACAATGGAAATAGGAATAAAAAAGAAAATTAAAAGTCAAGATTATGAAGTGAGAATATGTCATTCCACATACTAGGACACATTTTTTTCTAGTGAAAAAAGTCCAAATTTACTAACATTTAGAAATAAACATAAAATGTAATAACTTCTTTTTATCTAACTTTTCAAAAAATTACATATGTTCATTCTAGAAAATGCAGAAAAGAAATAGAATCATCTGTAATCTCACCATTCTGTTAATAGCAATTAACATTTTGCTTTATTTATAGCAAAATTAGTTTTATGTTGTTTTGTAACCTTTTTTTGTTTAATAATATAGCATTAACATTTCCCTTTGTAATTTAACATTTTTTAAATAACATGTTTATAATGACCGTTTTCTTTAACTTTAAATGGTCATATAATTAATTTCAGCATTCTTCTATGATTAAACATGTAGATTGCTCTCATTTTTCAGACATTAAAAGAAGGTCTGCAATAAGTATTCTTAGATTAATTTTTGATTAGTTTCTTAGGATAAATTCCTAGAAGCAGAATCGCTGGGTCAAAGGGCATTTATATTTAAAAAAGATAAACGCAGTAAGCATTTTAATCAGTCTTTAGTCTCTTATTAAGGCATGAAAAATTGCATGACGACTCATGACTTTTAAAAAGATCGCTCACAGGATAAACATTTCTCTAGGTCCTTCAAATCGCTCCAATTCAGTGTCCTCTCTAGACTTGGAGGGAGAGTCTGTATCAGAACTTGGAGCAGGACCTTCTGGGAGTAATGGAGTTGAAGCTCTACAGCTGTTGGAACATGAGCAAGGTAAAATGAAATTGAACACAATTGCTCAAATAGCAAAGAATTTACCTGATTGCAAGATAAGCAATGTGTTTGCATGCAAATTGGCTGTGTCCAGTAAGAGAATAAATTTGATTATAATGATTATTAAACTTGCATTTGTTCATAGTTTCTTCAGTTCTTAAAAATGTGTTTAGTTGATACGTGAATTGTTTAGGCTTAAATTACATAGAATAACTAATATGAATTACTTTAAATTCTGTAATATTTAAGGAATACAATCAATGATAAATACTCAGGGCTCAAGGAACTTAGAATAGGGAGAGAATGATACACAAATGATTAGAAGTATCATAAAAGTGCTTTGGCAGTTCTGAGGGAGAGAGACATATGCTTGAAAGTATAGGGAAAAGCTTATTGGAAGAATATACTAGGTTTAAAGCCTGGCTGGCATTGTGTTGGCAGAAGTTAGAGATAGGTGAAGGATGAGAATAGCAAGTTAAAGAGGTGGGAAACCGTAGTACTTATTCAGGTATCAAGTAGGGAAATAGAGTGAGGCAAGGATTAAAAAGTGGATGGATCCCTATTGTGGAGAGAAGGAAGTCTGTACTTTAGTAGCAAGCTGGAAGCCATTGAAAGCTTTTGGTTAGGTGAGGATGAGGGGGTGAGGGTGATATCTTCTTGTGCTTTAGGAAGATTAATTTGAAAATGATTTTCGAGTTTGTCCATTTAAAGATCACTAGTTGAGGGCAGTATTGCCATTGTAGTGTGTGTGGCTTGAATAAAACTAGTGCTTTATTTTACTGGATCAGTTTATCAGTGTATCAATTAGGATTAAATTTGTTGCAAATAACAGAGAAACCTAAAATAATATTAGCTTATGGCAGAAGTTGAACAAATATCACCTCTTTAACAGGCCTTCTGGGTGATCTGATGTAGGTGGTTGGCAGTCTACATTTTGTGAAACTAGGTTAAGAAATGAATCGAGGGAAATTGGTCTAGGAGTTAGAACGCGTAGAGGAGTTATCCACATCAAGTGAAAAACATTTTCAGTATGGGTTTATGAGGTAATTATTGCCACATAGTGCTTCATAACAGACCACCCCAAAACAATTTTTGCTCTCAAATCTTTGGGTCAGCTGATTGGTTCTTCTGATTTGTACTCCACTCACTCGTGGTTAGATAGGGAGCTCTGCTAATCTTAGCAGAGGGTTAGGTGGTCACTGGGGAGCTGGCTGGTCTAGTTAGGTCTAGGATGGTAATACATGCTTAGTAATGATAAAATATGTAACTTGAAGTTCAAAGGTATAAAGTTCTTTAAAGTTGATTAAAAAATCGTAGCTGTGCTATCTTTTTTAAAGTGCTTAATTTTGTTTTTGATAGCTACAACACAAGATAATCTTGATGATAAGCTAAGGAAGTTTGAAATTCGTGACATGATGGGACTGACAGATGATAGGGACATATCAGAGACAGTGAGTGAGACCTGGAGTACAGATGTCTTGGGAAGTGACTTTGACCCTAATGTTGATGAAGATCGCATGCAAGAAATTGCAGGTAACTGGTAACTATGGAACAAAGCATTTGGATACTTTTTCTTTACTTAAATATACGTAGTGTTTTCCCTTTCTATGTTTGATCCCTCTCCCACTCCCCCCAAAAAAGAGAAAAACCAGTCTTTCGAATTATGTTCTTGTCAAGTCTTGTTTGCAGGGCAGAGTTTACACACTTAAGTCTATGATTAGTATAGTCTCCTTTTGAGACTAAACAGCTTCTCCTAAGATGAAAATTCTTACAGATTATAGCCATAAAATCTTTCAGAATAATATGATACTGAAGTTTTCTAAAAAAATGAATTCACCTCTGGAAGGATTAACTCAGTTCTGAAGGGTAACCAGCATTTTTGTGGTTTTTTTTTTAATGTCGAGTTTAGGTACAATTTACATACATTAAAATTTACCCTTTTAAAAATACTGCTTTATGAATTCTGAAAGATTCATACAGTCTGAAACCACTGTCTTTATTTTCTTTTTAACTCATGGAAAATTTCAAATGATACAAGAGAGTGGTGTGGTGACCCAGTGACGCCATCACTCAGCCTCAGCAGTTAGAGACACACGGCCAGTCGTGTTTCATCTGTTCTCCCTCCCGCTGCCGCTCTGTCCCCTCCCCCCATTATGTTTAGGCTAGTTCCAGACACTATTGTATTTGTAATTATTTTATGATATATCTTTAAAAGGTAACTTTTATTGGTAACTTTTTTCTAAAACTTTTTTTTATTAGGTTTAATCAAAAGTAGTGGAGCATTCTGAACTTGAGCATTTTTAACATAGGCATATAATAATGTTTAATCCTTTCTATTTGTATTTTTAAGTAGCGTAAATAGATTTCTTAACTGGTTTTGCAGTACTTTGTTCCAGATGCCAAAGTAGTGTTGTTCTTGGCAGCAAGAGCTGTATTTGCAGTTTAATGAGGGCTATAAAGGAGATGTGTATTTTCTTGGCAAATATATTTTATTGCTCTGAATATGTGGCTTATGTGCCAGAAGAAAACATATTTGGCCAGTATAACTTTTTGTGGTTAAATCTTTCTGTTTGAGTGTTTTTAATCCCTGGAGGACTATAAATTTTAGAAAGATATTAAGGACATGTAAAATTTGCTGAAAAACCAAGGTGAAACGCTAGTTGAAATGACTTGACCTGATGATGTGTGAAAGTTTTCTCTAAGGTGAACGGGAGGAAGCTAATGAAGAGGAGGTTGTGCCATTGTGACCAGAGTGGGGACTTTGTGTTTTTAGTGGTGTGTTTGATTGACATTATTCTTACCTTGGCTTTTTTCTTGTGGGTAGAGAGAAGACTTTGTTAGCTCAGTGTTTGGCCTTTCTCCACTCTCACTGCTCTTTCTGGCAGGACCTTTGTTAACCCTTTGCTCCCCACTGATTATACAGGTGCAGCAGCAGAGAACATGTTAGGCAGTTTGCTGTGCCTCCCAGGTTCAGGGTCAGTGCTTATTGACCCCTGCACTGGTTCTACCATATCAGAGACAACAAGTGAAGCTTGGAGTGTAGAGGTATTGCCAAGTGACTCAGGTTAGTATGCTGTCATTGTTTGCTTCTTCATTTTCATGGACGTTTTAAATGTAAGATATCCTAATTTCTATATTATGTGTATGAGGGTACTTCAAAAAGTTCATGGAAAAATAGAATTGAAAGATAATATGAATCTTTCCACAAACTTTTTGAAGCACCCTCATATTTTGACAAATATACAATTGACAAGTGCAAGGCAATCACGTTGTTAAGAATTTCATCAGCACCGCACTCTCCCGAGTGAGCCACGGGCCGGCCCAGAATTTCAAATGGAAAATTAGTTTAGGGTGTTTCTATCCATTAAGGAAAAACTCAGTGTTGGATAGCATAGAGTAAGATTGCAGGTGCTTTCTGACTCTGTGTTTGATTATTTTGGAAGCAGTTGTAACTCAGCAGGATTCCATGTGAGTCATTGAGTTCAGTATCTACAGTAGCAACACAGTTCAAACCCTGAGTGGTTGACCTTCTAGTGAGCATGTTTCGATTTATCCCAGGGGACAGCCTGACCATTTAAAAGATGTTTAAAATGTTTTTGAAATATCTTGAAATTAATACTCTGTAGTCCTGAGGATTCTTTTGTGCAGGGTTGTTTTAAGTGTATATAAAGTGTTTTGTACTTTCTCTTTTCTTATGTATTGCATTTCTACTTTCTTTTCTGATTATGAAGACAAATCTTTGCCTTCAACTAATTGTCAACTACCAAAATGCAAATATAAGTAACTATATATCTGCATTACATTCTAATTTTCTTGGCTCAAGAATGATTAAGTGATCTTGATATGTGTTTTATAATGTTAAATCATTCAGACATACTAACCTTGCCTGGAGAAAAATAGGGGACAGTAGGATTAGCTCACTGCCTATTGAGTATTCATAGGAGGGAGTTATTTTTTAGGAAGTAGTTAATTTAATGCTAAGCTATCCCGTACTCTCTTGACCGGTTTACATGTTAACCAACAGCATACTCTATGAGATTAGTGAACAAGAAACAGTTTTTACATGTGTACAATGAACTGGCCTATATTGGGATGAAGTTAGAACATGGACTTCTTTAACACTTGGTCTAACTAGCTTTGCCAACTGGTCCCAACTTAGAAATCTGTTTACACTGATATTATTAATGCCCTGGTAGCTTTGTTTATCTGGGTTACAAGAGCTGAAATTTTGGCGTGCTAACGGGATCACTAATGTGACACCTCCTCTCTTCCATTTAGAAGCACCAGACCTAAAGCAGGAAGAGCGTCTGCAAGAACTGGAAAGCTGCTCTGGACTGGGTAGCACATCTGATGACACAGATGTCAGGGAAGTCAGTTCCCGCCCCAGCACTCCAGGCCTCAGTGTTGTGTCGGGTATGTCTGTCTTGTTTTACGAAATAGAGATTTGAAGTGTTCCTCCTTTCCCCCCATTTATAAAGTTGATACCAAAGAGATAAGCTTTATCTAAGAACTGAGTAATTTCCAGGGAACAAAATTATTTCTGTGGCACCTTAAAGCTTTGAGAACTTAATTTGTGGCTTTATAGAGCCTGTGGAAGTAATTGACAAACAGTTCCTCTACAACTCTTCCTATTCTTGGTGGCCTCTGCTAGTGTATTTAGATATCACATGATAATTCTGGTTATGTTGTATAAAACAAGGTAAGTATGTTTAAGCAGTAATATAATAAAGGATATGTATATAATACTAAACAATTCACATGTATAGAACTGGAACATACAAAATTCAAGAATGTTTACATTTCTCCAAAGTTCATATACTTTTTGTTTGGTTATTTTTTTCTTGCTGTTTATTTTTACTATTTTTTTTAAAAGGCATAAGTGCAACCTCTGAGGATATTCCCAATAAGATTGAAGACCTGAGATCTGAGTGCAGTTCTGATTTTGGGGGTAAAGATTCTGTCACTAGTCCAGACATGGATGAAATAACACATGGTAAGAAGTGAAAATGAGAATGACTTTTAGAAATGATCATATCCATAGATGAAACTGGCACTTTTGCACATTGCTGGTGATAATATCAATTGGTATAGTACTGTGGGGAATAATTTGTCAATATGTATTTAAGGCCATAAATGTTTACATTCTAAATTTGGTCCAGTTAGTACCACTTCTAAGAATTAGTCATAAGGAAATAATTCCTTGTGTGGAGAAAGTCTTATGCACAAAGATGTTCTTCATAGCATTTATATTGACAGAAAATTGTAAACAGCTTAAGAATTGAAAAATGGAATGGCTTAGTGAATTTTGATGTAACCACCTATTAGAATTTATACAGCTGTGTTTTAAATGCTTTAAAGAATGTGAAATAACTTGGAGAAATACCTAGAACATAATATCACATGGAAAATTTATTTTATAGAGTGTTATATGCAAGACAATGAAACATTTCAAAAGCTATGCATAGAGAAAAAACTGGAAAGAAATACCAAAAGGCTAGGCAGTGGTTTTAGATGTTGGGTAGTGGGTTTTGAGGTACCTTTTTTTTTTTTTTTTTAATACATATTTTTTGTTTGTTTGTTATAAACTAGGGTTTTTTAACCTCAACACTATTGACATTTTGGGCCAGGTAATTCTTTGTTGTGGGGGCCTGTCCTGTTTATTATAGCATGTTTAGCAGCATCCCTGTCCTCTACCAGGAGTGCATACCTCCTGCCCTCTAGTGTTGTGACAATGAAAAATGTCCCCAGACATTGCCAGATGATCCATTGGGGGGCAAAATAGTCTCCACTTGAGGACCACTGTTGTAAACCAGCAGTCTCAAAGTGCGGTCTTCATGGACCACTGAGAATTCTTAAGACCCTTGTGGGGGCAGTGGGAGAAATATGAGGTCAAAACTATTTTCTTGTACAATTTCTATGCTTAGAATACTTACCACTTATGCACAAATACTTACCATTATGTTACCATTGCCTACAGTATTCAGTACAGTAACATGCTGCACAGGTTTGTAGCCAAGGAGCCACAGGCTATTCCATATGACCTCAGTGTGTAGTAGGCTATACCATCTAGGTTTGTGTAAGTATAGTCTATTGTATTTGTACAACAACAAAATCACCTAACGACACATTTCTCAGGATGTATCCCCATCATTAAGTGATGCATGACTATATAATTTTTTCCCATTAAAAAGGTTATTTGTGTTACCATTTAGTGAATATGTTTAAATGAATTAATAAATATTTAAAGTTTTTTCAGTTTTAATTTCTAATATCAATAGTTATACCAACATAAACAAAACTCTTAGTGTCAATAAATTTAAGGGTGTAAAGGTGTCCTGCGTCCCGAATTTTGAGAAGTGCTTTTCTATGCTATTTTTCATAATGATATAAAATGAACTGTAGAACAAAAGGAAAAATCAAAAGGCATAATAGTACTATACCATTCATTATCAAAAAATATAGCTTCAGACTAAAAAAGTTTAGATTAACCTGTTTATATGTATTTGAAAGTTTTAGCCTCTGCATACTTATCTACATAACATTTCTGGATTTGGTTGTTTAGACGTATGGTTAGAGGAATCATCTACTCTGTAGCTTAAAACGGTACACTTTAGAAGTTGGAGTTTGTTTCATGGTGTAATGTAGTATTCATTTTTCTCATGGGTTCTTTTTTAAATTAAGTCATTTGCTGAGAGCAATATTGGAATTTCAAATTTTATGACTTTTAATTTATACTCCTTCTGTAGATAGTATTGCCCCTGTTTTTATGGGTGGGGGAAGTTGAGGCTCAGGGAGGCTGTGACATTCTGAAAAATTTGATAGGTTGGGTTTTCCGGTTCTGTGCAGTTTGCATTAACCATAGTGGAATTTAGCCATTAGAAGTAATAGGCGTGTGGATGCCAGACCACTTAAATGTAATGAAAATCCACGTATGAAGATCAAAATATAAAATGAATTTGAAATAATCAGAGTTTGATATTTATTAGTTTCTTTTTTTCTGTATGTCCCTCACGTTCCAATTGATCACTAAAGGAAAACTGTCAAAGAGCACTAAAACCTTTTCACGGTGTGGAAGCGCACTGCCGCGAGTTCTGCCTTGATCTCACAGTTTGCCCTCCTACCTTAGGTGCCCACCAGCTGACCTCTCCCCCTTCTCAGTCAGAGTCTCTGCTTGCCATGTTCGATCCGCTGTCTTCACATGAAGGTAAACTAGCGAGATGAACTTTTTTTCTCTTGTCATAGACAGAAAGAAACCAAAACCTTTCATTAATGCCTTTGCTGGATTAGTTGTGTCTCAGTTACAAAACATTTTTTTTCTATGTTGCAGGGGCTTCTGCTGTGGTAAGGCCAAAGATTCACTATGCTAGGCCATCGCATCCACCACCAGATCCCCCAATCCTGGAAGGAGCTGTGGGAGGAAATGAGGCCAGGTTGCCAAACTTTGGCTCCCATGTTTTAACTCCAGCTGAAATGGAAGCGTTCAAGCAAAGGCATTCTTATCCTGAGAGATTAGTTCGCAGCAGGAGTTCTGATATAGTATCTTCTGTTCGGCGACCCATGAGTGACCCCAGCTGGAACCGACGTCCAGGGAATGAAGAGCGAGAACTCCCTCCAGGTGCAGCCATTGGTGCTACTTCTTTGGTGGCTGCACCTCACTCGTCATCCTCATCCCCAAGCAAGGACTCCTCCAGAGGAGAGGTATGGGCCATGGAGAAGAAGTTGCTAATTGTGCTCAGCTTTAGTGTTCTGTCTGCCAGGTTCTTTTCATGTCTGAAATTAACATGGAATATACATATATATATGGGATATATAAATCTAAGATTTAGGATGGACAGTAGTCACAATTACAGATAATTTGTTAATCTAGGTTGTCCAAACCATAACCCATAGGAAACCTATATAACTTTGGTTTTGTAGTAAAATCTTGCATTTTTATAACATGCTTAACTTTTCTGCAAGCAATTTTGTATCTTATTTTATTTAAACTTCACAGTATCCCTCCAAGATAGTTAGGTAAGGTATTATTTTTTATTTTGAAACAATCATAAAGTTACCAAAAGTTGGAAGTACAATAAAAGAACACTTCCTCCCCATTTGAGAGTAAGTTGCCAACCTGGTGCTCCATCACCTCTGAATCCATTAGTGTCAGTATACTCCAAACAAGCACATTCTCCTACACATCACAATACAACCATCAACATTAGGAAGTAAACACTGATATATCACTACCGTCTAATTCTCGTACCCCAGTCAAGTATTCCTATTTCCCTCATAATGTTCTTTATTGTAGAAGGTTCCCATTCAGAATCACACGTTGCTTTTAGTTGTCATGTCTTTTTAGTCTCTTTCAGTCTAGAACAGCTTCTCAGTTTTTCCTTGACTTTTATGACCTTGATACTCTTGACATAAGGCTACATAAGTTCTAGAATGTCCCTCAATTTAGGTTTGATGTTTTCTGATGATTAGATTCAGGTTATTCATCTTCGGCAGGAATATCACTAAAATGACATTGTATACTTTAGTTGCATCATGTTAGCACACAATTTTAATTTGTCGCATTTCTTTGGTGTTCATTTGGACCATTTGATGAAGGTGTTGTCTGCCAGACTTTGCCTCTATAAAGTTACTCTTTTTCCTTTCATAATTAACAAGTATTTCATGGGGAGCTGTTTTGAAATATGTAACTATTCTGTTCATCAGACTTTAAGTTTAGCTACTTAAGTATATCTGTGATCTCATGCTTTTCTATTTTAGTGAATGGGTTTATTACTATCATTTGTTTTCGAAGCCCAGTTGTCCCTGATTTGGCCAGTGGGAGTCCTTCAAGCTGGCTCTTGGGTTCTTTTGACATGCCTCTATCATTCTTTGAGCATTTCTTTGCTTTCTGGCACAAGATGTTACAAGTTTATATTGTACTTTGTCTGTGCTAGTCCTAGAATCTGCCATTTGTCCAAGGAGCTCATGTTTCTTTAGTGAAAAATGGTTTTAGAAATTGACACCTGGATACAGTGTTCATTGCTGCAGGTGTGTTGCTGCTCCCAGGACCTCTCAGTAGACAGAGCTAGAGAGAGGGAGGGAGGGAGGGAGGGAGGGAGGGAGAGAGAGAGAGAGAGAGAGAGCGCTCACACATTTACCTGTGTATTTATTTCTATATCTATCTTGCTCTCTTTTTCTCTCATGGTTCTCTAGACAGAACCATGAGTTCACACTGCTGATACATTCAATTTCAGTCTAGAAACAGTAGAGTTTGTTTAATCTTCCTCCCTTTCCGTATCTGTTGCTCTCTTCAACAGTGAGAAACCTGCTATCATTACTCTTCGTGTACTGTATGTACTAATTTGATCAGTACCCCTGTATGTAATCAATTTCCCATCTCCGCTGCTAACTCCTCCCTGGCACAGATGCCCTCATCTCTCTGCGTGGGTTCTGATACCCCATTCACATGGATGCCCTTAAAGAAGGTTTTTTAAATTCCAGCTTCGTAGATGAAAAAATCGAAATTAAATGATTTGTCCACAGTCACGTGATAGGCTACTAAAGGCGTTATAGCTCTTGCTCTTTGACATGTGGTCTTAATGATAACTCAGTATAATTGGTGACCAAAACATGAACTTTGAAACTGGTCAGGTCTAGGTTTGAGTCTTAGCTGTGCTGTATACAGGCTGTATAACTTTGGGAAAGATGGGGAGATAACCTTTTTTAGGTTTATATTTCTCATCTGTAAAAAGGGCTTAATAATAGGACCTATTTCCAAAGGCTGCTGTGAGGATTAAATGAGATAATATATATCCTTATGCTCAGTGCTTGGCACATAGTACACACTTGTTTTTATTATTATTAATATTACTGCTTCCATTTCTACTACCCCTCTAGTGTTTATTTGCACTGCATTTACTAATTCTGTAAGTATTTATTGAATGCATACCCTGCGACTGGTTCTGTATTAGGTTTTTGGTTTACTAACAGTGTTGAGATAGTGTCTGTCCTCAAGCAGATTACAGTCTGTTGCTTAAAACTTATACTTCCATGTTCCAGAAGTTTCCTACATAGCAGTAAGGACAGTTTTGCTTTAAGGCAAACAAGACTGGTTTTTGTATTTCACAGACTTACTGAAATCCTTTTCATAGTAATATATCCTGCCACCCAACTCCAAATAAAGCATCAAACTTTTTCTGCAGCCTGAAGAACGCAAAGATAGCGATGATGAGAAATCAGACAGGAACAGACCTTGGTGGAGAAAACGTTTTGTTTCAGCCATGCCTAAAGGTAATTTCACAAAATATTAGAATGCTGAATTAGCAACAAGAAGCAAAACCCCAAAATCTCTTTCAGAGAGCCAGTATTTCAACTCCTCTGTGAGGCTTGTTGGGCCTAAGTTTCTAGCTGTTTTGAGGGTGTAGAAAACGGTTTCATTCAGATGAATGCTAAGGCAGAGCTTTAGAAATGTTCTTGTTGGCAGAAAGTCATAGTGGTTTCATAAATGGAAATCATGCTCGTCACTGTTGTTTAAATATCTTATACCATTGAAGTTAAACATATATGACTTTTGACTTATGTATTCCTATATATTATTGCAAGAAAATGGATGCTATTGGTAATTAAACATTGAAGATTCATCCTTTACATTCCTGGAATAAATTTAAGCTTTTTATGTCTATGTTTATTGAAAATGTTTATACCCTAAATATTAGTGTGTGTTTATTTTGGAAGGCAGTTGTATAAAATTGTTTGCTTTTTTTGGTGACTAGTCTGGCATCATTTGAGTTGGCAAAAGCACCTCTTCCTGAAAGGGGAGATCATCCAGGAGTAAAGCCAGGGACTTCCAGAGGCCGCTTCTCAGCACTGTGGCACTCAGGAGCTGAGGAGAGCTGCTTGCACGCAAGACTCCAGCCCACTCGAGGAGGCAGAGAGGATGAGGCTAGGAGTTCTGATGTGTTGTTTTTGAGTAGAGGTTAAGAGGCAATGGTTTTGATTTAGTCTCAGTGGATTCTTGTTAAATCATTCTTCCAGTGGCAGATGACTCCAAAGCAGATTCTGAAAGCTTCTTTAAGAACCTTCAATCCTATTTTAAGAACCATTATCAGTTGACACGTGGGATTTCTTAGCTTTTAAACTTTTCAACCTCCTTTCACGTAGAAATGTTGGCCCACCGGTTAACTTCCAAGTAGTGCAGTATGTTATATGTCACACTACTGACTTTATTTAATTTCCAGCTCCTATACCATTTAGAAAGAAAGAAAAACAAGAAAAAGACAAAGATGATCTGGGGCCTGACAGATTCTCAACACTCACAGGTTTGTAGACCCATGGACTTCCTGGCTCCTTCATTCCCAGAGCACATATTTCATAACACTTTTTCTTGGGTGCCATAAACGTTGCCTTTTTAGAAGAGTGTGTCTGTGTGTGTACAGTGGGGAGTATGTTCTTCGTAGCCCTGTGGTTTCCAATTGGTGGCCACAGTGAATCTCAGTGTGCTCTTCTGCAGACTGCCACCACCATCATCATCCTCATTATCATAACTTCTGTTTATGATGAGGCCCCTGACTCTGAGCCTCTAGATATACCCTGCAACTCAACATTTAGTAGGATGATGACATGCAGTGCCTTTTAGGAAAGTGTGGTGACGGTTTTAGTGCTATGCATGCCATATCTTTGGATCATTGATTGAATAGTTTTCTCTAACATTGATTGTAGAATTCTAAATTTATTTTTACCTATAGTTTGTTCTTGATTATTCATGATCATAGCGAAATTCTGTTTTACTTAATCATTTCTTTTTTTTGCGATAATGTGTTTGTTTAAACAATATCATAAATGCCAACCATTATAATAACAGTTTTAAAAACTTTACTAATTTCTTACAGCTTGAACCATTTTAACATTGTTGTCTGATTCAAGGAAAATACATCTAGGGGTTGTGTTCTTACCTTATTTAGCATTTGTATTTCTGCAGCTTCTTTTTGGCACATTGTGAACAAGTACTTTAAAAGGAGAGTCTGAGGGGTAGTGTTAATGACCCAGCCTTGAGTGTGATAGCTGTTTCCAATGGCTGTCGAGCATCTAGAGGGAAGTTCATTTCTCACCTCTTTTTTTCTTATCTTGATATTAAATTATCCTACTATCCCACTAAGTTAAAATGGAGGTTTTTTTAAATTAAAAAATGGAATAGGTTTCAAAAGAACATCCTCCTCATAGTATAGGTAGAATCCCATTTTAATGAAAATTATTCTAATGTTTAGTTCTACATATATCGAAGTGTATTTCCGTGTCCTAGTGTATATGTCCCTGTTTTATTTGACGTGGTGACTTCTCTGGAATAAAGGGTTTGAACAACAGGAGATGTGCTTACAGGCCACAGTTCCCTGCCCAGAGCAGCCACACCTGTTCTATTCAGTCAGCAAATACTTGTTGACCATCTGATTCATGCCAGCCACTGTGCTAGGAGTTTTCGTTATTAAGTCAAACCACACGTGACCTCTGTTTGTCAGGACCTTCCAGTCTGATTGGGAAGAGGTAGAAAACATTGTCCTTTTGGCAAAGTACTTATGTATCCTTATCATGTTCCTAGTGTTAGAACAACAACAGTGCTTGTAAAGTGAATTGTTCTTCTTGAAATCTCCTGTTCTTAAAATGTTGAATTAATAGCTTTGGAGAAGGTATAAATTATTTTTTAATTGCGCCTTTGGGCAGTACATTTTTCTTGGTTCTTGATGCTGAGACTAGAAGCTAAGTAGAGTAAGTTTTTTTCATAAAGTAATTAATTTTCTTTGGGTATGATTCAAGCAATTTAGCTTCCCTATTGGTGCAGAAATTTCTGCTCAGTCCTAATTAATGACCCATTGAAAAGTTATCATTAACTTAATTTTAAAATGTCATGATAGGAAATTTCTTAACAGTCTGTCCATAATCCTGCCACCCTAACTACTATTTTTTTCATGTTCTCTCACAATCTTTTTCCATATTTCTACATGACTTTTTCATGATTGAATTAGATTATATATGTAATTTTGTATTCTTCTTTTACCACATGTTATTTTATAAACTCCCAATTTCTACTATATATAGTTGGTTTTTAAATCATTTTTATTAGCTATAATATAAAACAATTTTTATGATTCTATTACAGTGTAAATGTATTCTATTGGATATTTAAATTGTTTCCAATTTTTTTACTATGAAAATAGTGCTCACAGGTTTGTATATATAGAATTTTTTGTTAGTTTTATTTTCCTGGGATAAAATTTTTAAGGATGCTGTTAATAGAAATAAAGGTTATAAGCAACATTATTCCTCTCTCTCTCTTTAGCCAAATTGTATTGTCCCTTTTTTAGATACCTCAACAGCACTCAAAAGCAATAACCAAAAAAGTACTCTTCCTTCAACACAAGATTCTGTAATGATAAAGTTTTTATTAGTTTACATTTTGGAAAAGGTCAGATTTTATTAGGAATCTCTTGTCACGAATTCAAATACCATTATAGCAGTAATATTAAATTACTTTGGAAATTGTCTCTCTATAATTGACTACAATTTTACAGAGACATGAATACCAAATATTTGTCTTATGGAAGCAAAAGAAGAGCCTGTTAGCATGCTCCTTAATTTCTCTATGCCTTGATTTCCTCTTCTGTAAAGTGGGGGTGATAATAGTATATCCCTTTAAGCTTGTTTGATGATTGAGATAGTCCATATAAGTTGCTTAGTACAGTTCCTGGCATGGGTAAATGCTCAATAAATGTTAGCTGCTGTTAATATTATCTGCTTATTAACATACACACATATGTATATATATAAAATGTAGTGACTTTAATGTCTTTTTAGAATTTTTTAAAAATGGGATTCTACCAGAATGTAGACATTCATGGTTACCTGCTTGTCCTCAATCTATCCCAGGAATTTGTGTTTCACTGTGGAACTTTATTTTGTCCTGTACATCTATAGCAATTCTTTGCTTTGACAGCCCAGTTGATTAATGGCTACCATTTTAGACTCTAGGATAACGTTTTCGATGTGCTGATTTTGTTGACAGGATAACGGTCCTGTCGGTAAACAGTGCTGCATTTGTGATTGTGATAAGCTTTTTCTTTGTGCATCCCAGGTACAGTGCCAGCACTCCCCAAGAATGTCTAGATTCTCTAGAGTGCCTCTGACACCATTGCATGCACAAAAGTGCTCTATTCCAGCAGCTGCACTGTCATGGTGAGATCTAGTGAGATAGAATATGACTATCTGTAGTTTTCAAATGTGGTGTAGTGAGAAATTTATGAAGGAAGAATGGAGAAAGGCATTTCTTCTTATTAAAAAGGGTTTAAGTCTAAGTTTGAATAGTTCTTTTTTTCCTCCTTCAGCATGGAGATGTCTGAATAAATGAAGTCTGCATATAAAAATGCATTGTTGGAAGTTCTGTAGCATGAATTGCCTATAACAGTGATTTGAGTGTAAACACTTCAAAAACCTGTCATCCATTCAGTCTGCACTGAACTTTGATGCTGTCATGCAGATTCTGGTGATGATGAGAAAGTGGAGCTACTCCTCCCAATTTCTTGCTTTGGCAAGGCTCTCAGACCTAGAAATGGGATGAGTAGGCAGCTGCATGGTGCCTCTTAACATTGAGATATGTGCTCTTTTTAAGTCTTACCTCCTAATCCGCCTTTGGGATTATGCTACTGGTGTCATACTAACATCAGAGTTGGTACAAACCAAAGGAGCTAATTCTCTCCCTCTCCTTTACCCTGCAGATGATTCCAGCCCTAGACTTAGTGCACAAGCTCAAGTTGCTGAGGATATTCTGGACAAATACAGGAACGCCATTAAGCGGACCAGCCCCAGTGAAGGAGCAATGGCAAACTACGAAAGTGCAGGTGCTAATCATGATAAAGATTTGAATAGTAACTTTTGTACCAGTGATAAAGGTGATCAGAATTTCAGTAGACTTCAAAAGAAGGAATGCTAGGGGGATCAGTTTACTATCTCAAAATTACAGATGTCATAGCCAGATCAGATGTAACCCAATCAGATTAAATGGATGTTCCTCTCTATACTCTCCCACTAAGCCTGGGAAACCTCAAATGTTCAAATGCCTTAGTGTTGTCATCCCATGAGTCTGGGGTGACTCGGCCAGAGGGAATTGTGGCATGCTTTAATTGGAGGAGGTACTTTTTTCACCACCTAAAGAACTGTAATTGTATCCAGTTACGTGCTCTCAGTATGGACAGGTTATCAATTATTGCTTAGAACTTTGTTTTTAAAGCATACTGTTTTCCTTATAGTGGAATATTGAATAGCTGTCAGAAAAATATGACACAGTCCCCAAGATAAATTAAGAGAAACAAAGTATATAAAAGCCTAAGTAGTTTACTGCACATATTTATGCTTGTATGTGCATAGAGTATCTTCTGGAAGAATCTCCAACAAACTGGTAACATGAGTTTGCTCTGAGGAGGACTTTTTGGGAGCCTGAGATGGGGAATAAGGGAAGAGAAGAACTCACACTTTTTATTTTAAAAAGTATTAAAATAACAGAAAAGTTGAAAGAATAGTACAATGGAGGTTCATATACCGTTTGCTTAGATTTATCAGTCATTAACATTTTGCCACATTTTCTCTTTACATATTTTTTCTTTTTTTCCTGAAGCATTTGAAATTATCTCCTAAGATTAAAGATATTTTCCTACATAAACACAGTATCTTTTTTACATTTAGGAACTTTTTATTCCTTTTGATTTTATGCATGTGTGTATTACCTATTCTGAATTGATTACATAGAAACAACTGTGGGAACCACAGATCTGACCTTGCTGCCTTTGTCGCCGGGCTCATCCTAGGGTGTAGTAGGAGGTGCTCTGGTAAGGAGAATCGGGAGACCTGATCCCCTTGGTCCACTTCAGCCTCCGGCCGACCTAGGGATTTAGAGGCATTTTCTGACTGGGCAGGAGTCTAAGTCTGTAAAATAAGAACATTATATAAAATGATTTTTGTGGCCTCTTTTGGTTCTATTATGCAGTGATTCTTGATTACGGAATATTAACTTTATTAAGTTAATGCAGACTTTCATTGTTTTGGATTAGGATTGGGATGAGAAGGACAGCCTTTCTCCTCTCAACAGCTGCTCTCTTGATACTTATCGTTGCTATCAATAACTTGGTTGTGTGGTTGAGGTTTTTTTCTTTCCAAAGAACTTTTTATTGTAAGGTAATGCTAATTTATTGTTGAGTTGCTCTGAATACCTGCTAGTGCCAGATATTCCAAATTAACTTGCTTATCCTTTTCTTGGGGGTGGATTTTATTCAGAGGTTATGGGTGATGGCGAAAGTGCACGTGATTCTCCTCGTGATGAAACGCTGCAGAACATCTCAGCTGATGATCTCCCAGACTCTGCGAGCCAAGCAGCCCACCCTCAGGATTCAGCTTTTTCTTACAGGTATTTCTTTTATAGGATTTGGGACTTTTGGGTTTGGACTTTTCATCACCATTGCAGTCACTTCACGTCAAGTGATTTGTTGTCACTTAAATGTATAAAACAGAGAGATACGAATGAAATGCCAAATAAGACTTTGCTTCAGTTGTGGATGTCATATATTAAAGGCTTTTTTTGTGTGTGTGTGACCAGTAAGGGGATCGTAACCCTTGGCTTGGTGTCGCCCGCACCGCGCTCAGCCACTGAGCGCACCGGCCATCCCTATATAGGATCTGAACCTGGGGCCTCGGTGCTCCCAGCACCGCACTCTCCCGAGTGAGCCGTGGGGTCGGCCCAAAGGCTTTAATTCAGAGATTTAAAAAAACTCATATGCCTGAAGGAGCCACATAAGTAACTTAAATACAACAAGTTGTAATGCCCCTGTGCATGCCAAGCTACCAGCCTGAGGGAGAAATGTCGGGGGACAGAGGTGGTTAGAAAGCTCAGTCAGCTGTGGGGCTCCTGCGTAACTACTGTGTCCAGTAAACCTGCCGGAGCCCTCTCAGTTTGTCATCCTCCTTCTTCCCTGGGCAGGTCTCTCTGTTTCTAATGGGGCTTGAGGAAGAAAATGACTATAGGATCCTGAAATTTTTGCCTTTGTCTGGTAAGGAACGTCTGCTTCTCAGACAAGGAGCATCAGTTTTAAAGCACCATTATACCTTGCGGACTTATGAAGTCTCCCCCATCTCTCTTAACTTTTTACTCTAGAAATTTTCAGACAGGTACAAAAATAGAGTACAATGACGTACCCAGACTCAGCAGTTACTAACTCATGACCATATTGTTTCATCTCACCTCCCCCAATTATTTTAAAGCAAATTCTAATTAGCATATTATTTTATTTATAAATATTATGAAACTTTATAATTTTTTTCCCTACAGTAAAATTAGGGAGAACAGCAGATAATTTTTATTTTCCAGCCATGACTTACTTTGGTAAATTCATCAGGTAACTTTACCATTATGCATTTAGAAGAGTCTTTGCCTAATGTGTGAATATTATATGTTCTCAGCTTCATTTCTGAATTACTCATTTTATAGGAAGAAAATTGATAGGAAAAGATTGAGAGCTAGGCAGATGAGATGGACAAGTGATAGCCCTGCAGAGGAGGAGCAAACGCTGGTCTGTTCTGTAAGACTCCTCTCTTTAGATGGCAGATTTGAACGTTTTAAAGTTTTGGTCTGTGCCCTACAGAATCAGAAAGGGTCACAAGCACTAGCAGATAAAAGAAACTCCTCAGTATCTCCCTGTGTGAAGAACTGCATAGCTGTGGAGGGTGACACCAGCAGGTGATGATAGGTGGATCAGTAGCTGGAAGTTAAGAGGAAGCAGATTTCGGCTCAACACAAAAAACTTTCAAGCAGCAGAGCAATAGAGAGAGCTTCTTGTCAGGTGGTGGCAGAAGCAGGATCGGCACTTCTTAAGAGATGTGGTAGAAGGCATTCTTCATTTGGGTGCTGGAGTGGTCCTCGTGACTTCTGTGGTCCCTCCCCCCTCTCGTGTGATATACTTTTTTGAGTTTCCTTGTAGTTCCTGTCCTGGAACTCAGCATATGATAAAGGGTCAAAAAGGATTTGCTGTTTGATTCTGATGACTATACAGAGTGGTCCTTGCCCAGAGCACTTTTATAACTTTGCTCCTCGGATAATTAGAAAATCTGTTCTTTTAAGTGCAGTGTCAGAAAGTTAAAAATAATCTTCTTTTTTTTTTTTTTTTTAGTGACCATATGGAACATTTGATTCCTGAGTTAGCATATTAATTTATATAGTAAATTTCATAAAATGTGACCATATCTGAATAAAGAAATTAATGTATTTTATATTCATTCTTCAGAGATGCAAAAAAGAAACTGCGGCTTGCTCTTTGTTCTGCCGATTCTGTTGCCTTCCCAGTGCTAACCCATTCAACAAGGAATGGTTTACCAGACCATACAGACCCAGAAGGTAAGCTGCTGTAGGATAGTTTATTTTTTTGCATATTTATAGGTTGAATCCTATGAAATTGCCAGTATTCAACTGTAGCTGTACAGCATTTCTATAGAGTTCAACTTAATATGTTTATATTAGTATCACTAAGGGTACTTTGATTATTGGTGGTTTATTAAAGTATTTTCTAATGGCGACTAGCAATACAGCTTAGTTGTCATGATACATGGTAGAGCAGAATTGACATACAAGTGCTGAGAGGTTCCATACAACTTATGTAAGCCCATGGAAATTCTCCATAATAACAGAATTCTTATTTTTTTATTTAGACAATGAAATTGTTTGCTTTTTAAAAGTTCAAATAGCCGAAGCAATTAATTTACAAGATAAGAACTTAATGGCTCAACTTCAAGAAACAATGCGTTGTGTGTGCCGTTTTGATAACAGGACTTGTAGGAAACTGCTGGCATCTATTGCTGAGGACTACAGGTAATGTACCCAACCTGTTCAGCTTGTAGACCTGATTTTCAGCTGGAAGTGTTTTCTTTTTGGTCTTTATTATGGAAATGAATCTAGGCTTACTAGAGAGTGCTTGGCTATATTTACCTGGATATAGATTTCCAAGCAACACATTTGGTTATTTAGTCCAGAAATGTAGTTATAAATGAGCAGCTCTTACTAATAGAGAAATGCAGTTTCCTTCAGTATTACACAAAAGCAGGTAAAGAGGTATGCCTATATTGTGAGGCCAGGATAACTTGGTTATCATTTTCCTTTTTTTAGGGATGATAAGAAAGACTGCTTTCCTGGACCAGAGAAGCAGGAGTAACCATAGAAATTGCTACTTGCTTCTGCTGCCAGTCCCTTGCTAAATGGTTGTGGAGAAAAATGTAACTGAGATGCTTGGGCACTGAAGAGGCTTCAAAATTTAATGAATGGTCACTCTAATGATTGTTACATCTAGACTATAAGCAAATAATTGATGGGGAATGTTTAATGACCTATACAACCTATATTTTGTTGTATTTTTAGTCTTCTGTAGTAGTTAATTTCCTGTTAAGTATGAGGTCCTACCAGTGTGGAGACCGTGTTCCAAAATAAAATAGACCAGGTATGCGAAGGGACTTAGTAACATTTAGTGAGTTAGGTAGCTAAGCGTTTAGCTCATAGATGATATTCTTCACAAACATGCAGAATGATTCCGTTCCTTGATCTGGCAGCATGATTAGTCCCCAAGATAGTTGTCTGTGGCTTGACGTGCCAATTTGCAAAACCAGAGTCTATGAAGTAATTTTGTTTTTTATATGAAAAATTAGGACTCTTAGTCTCCAAAGAAAGTGTTCACGGTATATATCTGATGTCCTGCAATGTATTTTTCCTCTTAGGAAAAGAGCCCCATATATTGCTTATCTCACTCGTTGTCGACAAGGACTACAGACCACACAGGCTCACCTGGAGAGGCTATTGCAAAGGGTTTTGCGGGACAAAGAGGTGGCCAATCGATACTTTACCACTGTCTGTGTGAGGCTACTGCTTGAGAGCAAAGAAAAGAAGATCAGGGAATTCATTCAAGGTAACTAAATACCTTTAGATCAATATCAACTGGATATTATTGGGAAAATTTGGAAATTTTATTTTGTGTTCCCAATTTTTTTAAGTACCTGCATGCCTTAGAACAGTTCCTTTTATGGATTTTTAATAATTAAACTTTGATGTCAAACCAATAAATTGCATTTTTCTCCTGAATTGAATATCTATAGTTTAAAAAATTGGGGAAATTGGTAAATTTTTGGATCCACACAATTTTTCTCATTTTTAAAAAAACAAAACATATCATTTTTATTACAAACTCCTTGCACTTAAGCTTTTACATATTTCTCACTTTCTCCTGATTTTAATGATGTGGCTGCATATTCTAAAGTAAACCACACCCAGCTACTTCACTTAAAGATCATGGTGTCTGCATAGCTAGTAATTAAAATGATTTCAATAATTTCCTTTTAAAAATTATTCAGATAATGTACATAAAAAATTATTTTTTGCATTGGAGACTTTCAGAAACTCACAGCAGCTGATGATAAAACTGCTCAGGTCGAAGATTTTCTGCAGTTTCTTTATGGCGCAATGGCCCAGGACGTCATATGGCAAAACGCGAGTGAAGAGCAGCTTCAGGATGCTCAGCTGGCCATTGAGCGAAGTGTGATGAATCGGATTTTCAAGCTAGCTTTCTACCCTAATCAGGATGGAGACATACTTCGTGACCAGTGAGTGCTTCTGCACTGAGTGTGTGTGTTGGACTGTGTAGGGATAGCTCAGCCTCATATTTTAGAGAATACATGTGACTTAGTATCTAATAGTGAAAAGAAATGCATCAGTTACCATTTCTCACCCATCAGGGTTACACAGTCAAAAAGAATAACACCACCCAGTTTTCAGGGATGTGGGCAATCGGGCTGGAAAAAGTATGAATTGGAAAGGATATTTTTTTGAGAAGCACTGCTGTTTTCTCTGCCTCAAATGTTCTTCCCTTCCTTCTATGATTAACTTTTATCCTTCATATCTTGATTTCAGATCATCACTTCCTTGGGGAAGTCTTTCCTGACTAGGTTAAATCCTGTTAGGGTTCTCTCAGGCCTGTGACTCTTTCTTCAGCACTCCAGCATCACTATTTGACATTTGTTTGAGTCATGGTTTCTCAACCCAGCTCTGCTGACATTTGGTGCCAGACAGTTCTTTGATGTGGGACTGTCCTGTGCATTGTAGGATGTTTAACAGCATCCTGGCCTCTACCCACTAGATGCCAGCAGCACCCCACCAATTGCGACAAACAAAAATGTCTCCAGACACTGCCAGATATCCCTTGGGGGGCAAAATTCTCCCTGTTCTTGATCACTGGTTTGTGCAATCATTTGATGAATGCTCTCTCCCCCACTGGGTGGTTCTGTCCAAGAGAGCAAGAAATGATGCTTTTATTCACCACTCTGTCCCAGCATCAAGCACAGTGCGTGGCTTCTAATATATGCTCATTATATATTTATTAGGAATAAATAGTTGTGTATTTGAATATCAAAAAATTCTGGAATTATATGGTGTTGTGAGTTATATCTCAGTGAAGCTGTTTGAAAAAACTGGAATTGTAACATTGGTTATTATTGAATAGTTAGACTATTGAGGATTTAGTATTTCTACGTTTCCTCATCTGTGTTTTCTTGAGCACTGCTTCACAACTCTGTTTCTGCCCCAAACATGTTGAAGTTGTCACCATGCTTCCTAGCAGCAACAGTGGCTTACTGTGCCAATGACTGTCAAGGGGTTCATGTAATAGGATCTCCGGGTGGGTTATTAATGGAATATATAAGATTTTTAAAATGGAAATGTTAAGATGTTGCATGTACATTGAGAGAAGTAACTTTCCTGTGAAATGGGTTAGGATTGTTCCACCCTGCCTCCCTCATTTGTTCATAGTCTCAGAGGTTTTTAGCCCACTCCATTTTCTGTACTTGATTCACCAAATGGAGCCCATTTTCTCTCCAGAGCATACCAGTTTTTGCCTTCATGCATGGGATAAAGAATGGGGACGTTCAAACTGTATTTCTTGCAAAGAGCAACTTTATTCCTACCTGCTCCTCCACGGCATTTCTACAGGCTTTCTAGAGTGTGGAGAGCTAGTTAACACAGTGTACGGGAAAGAAACCTAGAAGCCAGGAAGCTGGGTTGTCCCTGCTACTGATCTCTTGTGTTTGTTTCTGGTTTTGATCTCTCTCCTTCCTCTTACTTTTTTTTCTTTTTTATCACTACCTTTTCTTCTACTTTACTAAATAGTGCGTCCAAGCAGCTCCTAGGCTAAGGGCTCTTTTCCTTTCTTCCTTGGCATGCTGTCATGGTCCAGGATAGAAGGACTTGCCTACTCTCCCTGCATCCCCTTGGCTCACTCAGCATTTCTAAACAGATCCTAAACATGAGCCTTTTTTAATAAGAAAGGATACTTATAGCTAATAGATAGTCTGAACTGTAATTGTAATTTATATCTAGAAATGTCTAAAATGTTCTAAATGTTTTGAGAAAATCAATTATCACTATCTGTGTACCTTGTTTTCTGAAATGTATATTTACATATGTATTTTGGGGGGTTTTCAGGGTTCTTCATGAACATATCCAGAGATTGTCTAAAGTTGTGACTGCAAATCACAGAGCTCTTCAGATACCAGAGGTAATACAGGTTTTTGTAGCGTGGGTGATATAAACTAAACGCTGTACAGTATACTGTATACATGTTGCTACTTTTTCAAGGAACTGGAATATGATAAAATATAACACACCATTTGCACTAGATGTAATTTAGTCTAATTGTAAAGTTCCTGAAGGTGCTTGCAGGGGTTAAAATTCCCTGGCACTAAAAGGGTCCCCTCAGTAGGGCAGTAAAGAGCCCCTCCCCAGCCATGTGGCCCCAGCCCTGCGGTCCTGGGGCAGTACTCTCCTTTGATGCTTTTGTAGTCAAGTTTCTGCAGAAATGTCCCATTTGAAGAAGGGGCTGGTGGCACTCCAAAGAGTGTGAGAACTGCTGTTCCAAGAGAGATCATTGAATCTGAATGTGATCTCAAATTATCTTTTAACTATTGATATTAGCACTTTTACTTGTCATATATCTCTTATAAAATAAGAAAACAGGAAAATTTTAGGTATTTGAGCTTTCTGGTGGTTTTTAGTAAAATCCCCACTAATGAAATTTTAATTGGCATATAACTTTTAATTGATTTTTTTTGAATCTATTATTTCTAGAACTACAACAACAGGGTACATACTAATTTTTAAATTATTCTCTTTTAGTAGCTTGCTTATGCTTTTGGAATCAGCTACTAAATGTAGGAAAGTTCCATTCTAGCTATTTAAGAAAGATAATTGTTTGAAATTTTATGAATTCTAGGTTCTGTGTTACTGTATGTCCTTTCTCTATTGATGGATATCTGGGATGCTCTATTTTAAAATGCATAGCAAATTATTTCAAAGTTTAAAAATTAAGCTTTAATCCTGGGTGGAAGGGGAAGGAACTGCAATATGGTTTAACTGAAGAAAGGAAAAAGCAGCCACCTTACCCTCTGCTTCCTGATGTGGAGGTTGTAGTGGTTGCTGCCTGGGGTTGTCATTGGATTCAGGATCTCTATATTGTCTGTGCTGTCACTTAGGTTTATCTTCGGGAGGCACCGTGGCCATCTGCACAATCAGAAATCAGGACAATAAGTGCTTACAAAACCCCCCGGGACAAAGTGCAGTGCATCCTGAGAATGTGCTCTACGATTATGAACCTCCTGAGCCTGGCCAACGAGGACTCTGTCCCTGGAGCAGATGACTTTGTCCCTGTGTTGGTGTTTGTGTTGATAAAGGTGGGCCCCTTACTACTATCAGTTAAAGAGTTTATGTGGCATTCTGAGCAGGGTGGCACAGGACTTCACATGATGTTGGAGACCTTGGCTCTTTTCCACATATCAAGCTGTATATTACCCAGCAAGAAAGGATCGAATGCCAGGATTTGTTCTGTCCTGATGTTAGGGTTTTCAAAAGAAAGGATGGGAAGACTAGATTCCTAGATGAACATTTTCGGCTTTTAACACAGTGCTTGAAGTTCTTGGTTGGGGCTCGGTATATAATTATTGAATTGATGAATGAAGGGAGGTTTTTTTTTTTTTTTTATTGTGCTTTTACCATCTTCTTTTACATTAAATTCTTTGTAGTACTTGTCATATAGACCACCAAATTTACCAATCATCTCTCCTCTCTTTTAGCTTATTTTGTAATTGTAGTATATTATTTTTAAAAGTACTGACATTTCTTATCCTTCTTTGACTTTAAATTTTCATCATTTAAATGGTTTGTTCTGAACATTTTGAGGATGACCATGCAGTTTGGGTGCACACAGCCACTAACTGACTGCTGTGTGTTCCAGTCAGCTCAGCCCAGCGTTGATGTCTAAAGTACGTTTGACATATATCTAGAAATTCTTAGTGTTTGTGATATTTCTGCCATCTGAACTCTTGTCTCAGAGAAAAGACCATACAATCAGTCACCATAGCTCTACACCCTATGTAGAGCCAGTTTAAGCTAGTTTTAAGGAAAGGGCTTTATCTTGTCCTCCTAATAATTTAACAACCTGGGTTCTTTCTCTCCACATGAAGAAGGTGATGTGTTATCTCTTGCAATATTATTGCATATTATCTTTTTTAGTTTTTTCTTTCTCAGCTTATTCTACCCAAATTTATTAATCAGATGTAACTCAATTGGCCTACAGCATTTATGTCCTTATCTAACATTCTGGAATCCTGGTATGTTGAGTGAGAGCGCTGAGATTAATTCAGCCTCCTCAGGGACCAGTGAGGTCAAGTGACGTGCAAGGATAGAAAGCTCTAGATAGTCAGGTAAGGTTAGAACCTGGGTTGCCTTTTTAATATACTGTTGCTACTCATAGTAGCTAGGGTTTACAGATTACTTCTGAAAAATAATTTTGGGATTATTTTCAAAAGGACTGGTATCTCTTTTCACAGAAAAACATTTGAAGAATATTTAAATGATAGAGCTGTATGTCTGAGTAATTGACTCTTATTTTTCATTTTTCTAGGCAAATCCACCCTGTTTGCTGTCCACTGTTCAATATATCAGCAGCTTTTATGCCGGTTGTCTGACTGGGGAGGAGTCCTATTGGTGGATGCAGTTCACAGCAGCAGTAGAATTCATTAAAACCATCGATGACCGAAAGTGAGCAAGGCCACGGCCCACCAAGTCAGCAGACTGCTGGGCAAACAGATCTCTTAGAAGATGTAGCAGCTGTTTCAAAGGCTGAAGATGGTTTTTGTATAATATTGTACAGCATTCAGACATTTTAAAACAGATCTTTACTAAACAAATTAGTGAGCTAACAAGCAGGTTCTCTTTTCTTTGGGCTCTTTTCCTTTCTGAATTGCATATTTTATTTTCTCATCAACAAGTGGAGAATAGTACTGCAAAAAGGGACCACATTTTTTTTTTAGGTATTTTAAAATATTAAAAAACAGAACAAAATCTCTTAGAAAATTCCTAGACCTCCATTCATGGATACCCATTATTTTATTTTATTTTTAAAAAGAATAGTACATCTCTTTTATGATGCTGTCTTTATCTTATATGCATCTAATGGAAGAAAAATACCAGTTGCACTGAGGATTATAATAGTGGTGTATTAGTGGCATTATCTATAAATACACTCATCTAAATTGAAAAGCTAAGAAGGAAATGTAAATATAATATATATTTATATTTGATGTAATATGGGCATCTTCAGATTCTAATAAACAAGGAAAATGCTGATAGTAGGTTGTGACATACCCTCTTGTGAAATGGTTTCCTTGACAAAATTTAAGCTAAGCTTAAAAGCAGAAAACAAAAAATACATACACAGAAATATTTATTAAAGTGGTAATACAGTTTATTGAACTTTCTAGGTGTGGAGTTTGATATGCAGGGCTGCCTTTGATCAGTAGAAAATTCAGTGAGTAAGTCCTTAGACATCTCACCACGGAAGTTTTTGAGCCTGCATGTAGGAGATAGACTCTTTAATTACCATACATTGTATAAAAAGGAACAGTAGATAAATACTTTATTGTGGTACTTCTCATCTGAAATACTAAATATACTGTAGAAACCCCCAACAGAGCTCCTTACAAACCTTTAATTGTAATATATTTTATGATTATTCACATTGAATGCACAGACCAGGAATTCAGTGAATGTCATTTTTTAAAAAACTAATTTGTATTGTCTGCTCTAGTGATACAAGTTTTACTAGTGATAAACTATTTTAATCAACCATATTATTCTTATGGAAAAAATATATTTTGTCAGGTTTCTGTGCCTTTATTTCCCTCTTCTGAAAAAAAGGATATGTTTCAGTAGTTTGATTTGCATTGTACATCATTAATTAATGAGGAATGGGTTTTGGTGCCTGAGAAATTGGCCATGGAGGCACACCAAAGCTTCAAGCACAAATCTTGTAGATAGGCCATCACTGACTGGTTTCACTTTGTATGTTTCCTAAATATGTTTGGCTGTTTTTTTTAACACAGTCTCATACTTTGAGTCCCTCGTTGTTAGTGGCATTTCCAGACATTTTTGAAGGGAGCTATGACAAATAACCTCGAGCAGATGAACACAGAGTCTGCCTGCTCCCTCTCCCTGAGAGCCATGTGTCTCCTAAGGCCTAAAGGAGCCGGATTTTCTTTATGCCTCCACCTCTTCTCATTCATTTATTTTAAAATACCAAAATAACAAATTGCATAGGAGTGTGGGATGTGGTTTCTACCTTTTAGGGAGAGATCAAACTAAAACTAGTACTATGAAATGTCCTTTTGAATGTTAGGTCAAGAAATCCATGTGCCAGAGTCATGTGCTTCATGCTGTCACTGTCAAGCTTGCCTAGGTGTTCGAAGTCAAATCTCATCACACATACATCACAAGACAAACTGTGTGACATGATTTCTGAGACCTAGATGGGAGTCCATTTACTTCAGTATTTGATTCAATAAATGTTAACTGAAGACTTTGAATAGCTGAAATTCATTGTTATGGGATTTAACTCAAATCAATGAGAGATTTTTTCTTCCCCACAATGGTTGCTAATCTATTCCATGCTACTACTATGGAAATAAATATGAAGATGTGGACATTGCTCCAGGGCTCTTTTCTGTGGAAGAGAAGGTGGTGGATTTGGGGTGTAGAGCTACGCTGGAGGCAGGAAACAGGGCTCTGTGGTGCCTGAGCCAGTGGTGAGGGGAGAACCCCAGAGATTCGGTATCGGTGACGTCTCTGAGACGGAGGTGGGCGCTGGCAGAGAAGCGCAGCCCAGCAGCTCCAGGGGCACCTGAGCTTCCCTCTGAAAACACTGTCAGAAGCAGGGACTACTCCAGCATTACCACCATTGGTTTAATTTCATGGCGGGATTTCTCACAGTGTTGATTTCTGAATTTATGATTTAGTCGCTATCTCTGTGGCAGTGGTGGTATGTGAGATAGGGGTTAATTTGAGTTCGTTCTCTCAGGAAAGAGAAATAGTTGTTCTTCAAATGTTTCTTATTACATACACTACCTTCCTGTACTTGTTTTACGTGAAGGATTAGTGCAAGAGTACAAAATCACCCCGGGAAGCATTTGGTAGCCACCGATTATTGTACAGAATTTACAGTGTTAATGGATGTTAAATGGGGGAGATAGTGGCTCCATTCACTGGAATCTTGTGGAATTAACCTCTCTAAGGAAAAGAAAAATCAGTTTGTGTTTTGTAGTAATATTCTGCTTCTGGAAGTAATAGAAATACAGATTGAAGATTGTCTTTCCTTGTAAAATCATTTTTTAAAAAACCTGGTAAACATTTTGTTCTCTTTCTTGTGTTTAGGTAAAATCTCAGCCACAGTAATTGCTTTCTTCTGCATTTTCTTTATAAAAACCTGTTTATGAAAGCCTTTTTGTACAGATAATAAATTGCCATAGTAAGAGAATTAGGCTTTCTGAGAGATTGAAAACAGATGTGATGCATGTGGGGTTTTTTTTTTCTTCCTGTTCTGTCCTGCAAGCCTTTATTTAAAGTGGACTTTACAAATACAGGTTCCTGAGGTGCATAAGCAAGAGAACAAAAACCCAGCCCAGACAGCAGGGAGGCAGCGTTCTTGCCCAAAGACTCTGCAGCCGACTGTGCGTGCTGAAGGAGGCCGCCTTTTTCCTGTTGCTTGTCATGGGAATTCCAGTTTGGGCCAAGTAAAAGTGTTTTAAATATGAGAACTTAAAAAATTTCTTTCTCTGATGTGATTGGGTGTAAAGAGGAGAAGTAGGAACACACTTGCTCAAAATTATTAGTGGGCTGCGAGGACGTGATAGAAACGCTGTGGAGTTAGCCTCCTTGATTGGTCTGTCCTCAACTTTCTCTCTTCCTGCCTCTCCATTCCTGCTTTATTTCTTCAAGAAAAAGTCTATGTTTTCCCTCTTTTTTGTTCTTTTAAGTCTGTTGAGTTTATTCTTTATGTAATTGCTATAATTTTGGTGGGGGGGAGGATCAAAAAAATCTTAAAGCGCAAAGAATTTTAAGTAAGTGGATTAATAGTGATGAAATGTTTGAAATATTTTAAATGCCAAAATGCTTGAGAACTTTGCCAGATTAATAATTACTTAAAATATTTTAGAATGTAGGTTACTTAAGACGTGTAGGATGACCTGGAATAGCTTTACTACTCTTGAGAACACCTGGAGAAATGAAGACACAGTTTGCTTTAGAGTTAAGGTTGTCATTGAGCTGCAGAGTCACCACGGAGCTGCTGTGTCCCGTGGGCCTGTGCTCAGCAGAGGTTAAATTCAAGAGAGAGGAAGTCCCCTCGACTTGGGTAATGGCAGACAGTGTGGGCAGGGGCCACATGCCTTAAGAATTTATCTCTGCCGAGTTAACATTCTGTCTTGTCTACCGTATTCTTCTTGTGCTTCGCCTGTATTAAAGAGCTCTGTACTGCCTCTCCTCTTGAAACTGATAAAACCTTTATATAAGCCTCAATTGATGAGCTTGCACAATCTTGTATGTGTAAAGGAAACTCATCCTGTCTCCTAATGTGATTACTAATGTGTGATATTCTGTAAAACTGATTAAAAAGGGAGAGCAGTTTAATTCACTGGGTTTTATGTTTCCGTCACGTATTTTGTGTTCAGAAGCATTTCTAAAAACTAATTTGACTTCTTGAATGTTACTGATGTTCTCCATGAATCCACTCGTCTTTTTCATCTGAATGTCTAAGCATATTTGTTAAGTGAGGTACAGGAAGGAACTAGAACGATCCAGCAGTCACTAATGAGATGGCGAACATCTACTGTTTTGACACAGTTCCTCTCTGACCCCTGTATTTAATAGCGATTCAATCAGCCTCAGTTCTGAAAGCAGAAGTGTTGCCATCTAATCACAAGATTCACGGAAGCCTTTGTTAAGAAGTCACTGTTGGACATGCAGCACTAGCTTGCAGAGGCAAGCTCACTCTTTAGGCTTCCCTCACTCAGGAACAAGTGCTTGCCCTATATTGATTGCACTTCATTTAGAAGGAAACGTTTAAAACTTACTTAGGGTTCAGTATTCATTCACTCTGTTCATTATTAAGATGAGTGTTATGACTTGCCTAGAACTGAAAATAGACTTCAACTTGGAATTACTTATGTCTCTTGGACTCCTGTTATGTTGGTACCCACTGAACCTTCTCTCCAAGTAAGTGGCTCTGTAGCTTTTCCTCAAAGGAGGCTGAGCTGATGACAGTGCTTAGGTAGGCCTGCCTATAGTACTGCTGTAAATAGATGGCGGTCCTGTACCATGAACCAGATCCAGAGCTCCCCTTGGCTCTAAATGTGTCCTCTTCCTAAAGACTAAAGTATTCAGTGAAGAGCTTTTGCTTCTGTCATTTCATGCCAGAAGAATCCTTTCCATCTGCTTAGTGTAGCAAAATGTAGTTCATAGACTTTTTAAAAAAATGACCACAGAACAAGAGTAGCTGGAAAATTTCTGGTTGTGGGGATCCAGAAAACATCTCCAATGTTTTTTGCTAAAACAGAAATAGCTCTCAGTTCTAAGTTATTGGACCTGTTGTAGACAACATGAAAACTATGGTAATCTTATTTCTGTTAACTAGGAATTCAGCCATATTGCTGGCCAAAAGCATGAATTTTTATGTTCCTGTGAAGAATATCCAATGTGATTTTTAAAAAATAGGACATTTTCACTTCAGCTTTCCTTAGCCCTCCTAATTTGTAGTTTTGACAAAAGTTTTGTAACCAGGGCTGTGGATAGACATACATAGCTGCTGACATTTCTTATCACTAATCCCTGTTTAATTCAGTCTAGGGATCTGATCTGACCCGCACTGACCAAATTAATTATAATCTTTCGGGGTGGGGCCAAGGAATTGGTCCATTTTTAAGTGCTCTGGGGAGTTCTACTATAAACCATTGTTTCCCAAACCCAAACCTACATGCTGAGAATCACCTGGTGTTCTTGTTGCTATATCAGAGTCCACAGGGGATGGAACGAGTAAGTCCTTACTCGTGGCGCTTACTCTCAGGGAAGTTTGAGAAGCACCAGGAGTGCCAGCATTTCATCAGGCGTGAGCCCACCTACCTGCATTGTCCACTGGATATGTTCATAAAACTGCAGATGCGTGACCCCACCCTGTACCCACTGAATCAATTTCTTGATAGGATCCCAGGAATCTGCATTCCTAGCTAGCTCCACATCTGGCTCTTACTCGCTAAAATTTGCTATCCACTTGACTCCACATCCCACAAAGGTAATTGGTGTGAATGGGAGAGGGCCCTTTCAAAGTATGAGAACTCTTGCCTGACAGCCAGTCCAATTTGTCCTTTAAGGGTAGCTCTTTTTATATGCTTAAATCCAAGTGGGGTTTTTTTGGTTTGTTTTTTTGTTTTGTTTTTGGCAGCTGGCGGGCACAGGGATCCAAATCTTGGGGTTATAAGGCTGTGCTCTAACCAACTGAGCTAACTGGCCAGCCCCCAAGTGTTTACTCATAATCTGCCTGGTTATGTAATGCTGTCTGTTTCCCTAGCCTCAAATTGCTAAACATCTTCACAGGGTTGTCGTGTTCAATGATATACCCAAATTTCTGTATGAAAATGATCTTTTGTCTAATATTCCTCTGCTTAAGCTTTTAGAACGGCTGTTTCATTTGGGTTGTGTTTTGTGTCTCTTCATAACAGGATGTCCCACGCAAAATAACAGCACTGGTTGCAGCAGCCCTTGGTCTCTGACTTGACTTTTGCTCCCCAAGTGCAGCCTGGCTTGCCTTGCTGTGAGAGAATGTTTTAGCAGCATGCTTTCCCTCTCTTGTTACTGCTGCCCACAGGCAGTATGTGGATGCCCACTCCTGGAATTACTTACCTCCCTCTGCCCCACCATACAATCTTTTTTTTTTTTTTTTTTTTTTGCAGTTGGCAGCTGGCTGGTACGGGGATCCGAACCCCTTGACTTTGGTGTTACCAACACCATGCTCTAACCAAGTGAGCTAACCGGCCAGCCCGCACCTTACATCTGTATTACTGACCGCCCTCCTTTCCTTCTCTTGTGACTGATGGTGACAGGTGAGGCTGCGCCTGCTGCTGCTTAGGAGTAGCAAGTTGCAAATGAACCAGGCCGATGGAGATGAGTGCACAGGAAAGGGACAGATGATGGGAAGGGAAGGTGCTGAGGGCTGTCCTGGCACAGTGTCATCAGTGATGCCCACCCTCAAGCACCTCCATAGCAAAAGTGGGCCACACCAGTGAGCCTGAAGAGGTGTCTTCCCTCCTGGGTCACTCCTGCCACTTACTGAAAAGCCACGGGTTTCAAGTGGTGTATGGTTGTAGTGCCAGGTTCAGGAACCTGAAGATGGTTGTAACTTGAGCTCTGCCACTGACCAGACCTAAGGCAAGTGACAACTTCTTTGAAGGGTGTCTCCTGATTCGGGCCATATTGCTTCACTGATCCCTTGCAGTCTCATGTAAAATCTTGAAATCCATCTCCCGTGCTAGCATTTAAATGACAGATGTGGTCAGAGTGCAGTGAAATTACAGGCTGCTAGGAGTACGGTGGGTGTGTGGAACCTCTAATGGCAGAGGCTGTCCACTGAGCTGACTTAGGGAAACTTGAGAGCCTTGCCAGTGGACACAAATGTGTATCGGGGGTGAAAGACACAGCCGTGCACTCTCTGTGGGTGGCCCAGTGCCGGCCACGCTCTCCTGTCCAGGCACACGCGGACCACCTCTGCGCAGAGAAGTCACTCAGAGAACCCATATTGAACTATAAGGCTCAGTTGTGAGCACAAGTTCCATTCTGCTATGGTCGCCAATAATGACTACAGTGAAATAATTCCTGAAACTTTAAACCTTTCTGGGTTTGGACTCTTTAATCCTTAAGTGCCTTGTCCCCTCCCACCTCTCGTCATTCCCTCACCCCTTTCCCAGCCTTTCTTCTCCACTGCCCAGTCCCTGGGGCACCCGGACATCTTGAGGGGTCCTGAGGAAACGTCTCGAACTTGCCTCTGCTGCCACAGCCATGTCCCCCCTCCCTATCACGTCCGCCTTAGAATCAACCAAGTCTGGTCAGATTCCTCTTCAGACAAAATCTTCTCTTTCCCATTTGGGTTCCAGTCTGCCTCTTCGGCCACATGCCTCTGTCCCTTACCTTGCCCTCCAGCCCCACACCAGCCCCTCAAACTGTCACCGTTACCCCAAAGTGCCATGCTTTACCTGCCACTAAGCTGTGCCCTCCCCCCACTCCTACCCCTTCGAATGGTCCTTGGTGGCAGAAACCCACATCCTGCCTCCTTCCCTCCCTCCCTGGTGCGATCTCACTCCATCTCCACCCCTCTGCACAGCAGGGATTTCCCTGGAGCCTGTGCTCTCCTTGGGGACGGCGTGCACGCAAATGGTAGCTGTCCCCAGATGTTTGCAGAGGGGGTGGATGAGGGGCAGACAGTAGCCCTCCTGCCGCGACAGGGACTCTGCCCCCCGCACCTCTACGGCCTCTGGGGAGACACCGCGCCCCACGCCCGTGCCCTGGGCCGGGCCCCGCGCCCCTTTCCCTGCAGCGCCGGGCGCCGCGCCCCTTTCCCTGCAGCGCCGGGCGCCCCTCCCACGCCCGCTTCCCAGCCCGAGCGGCGGCGGTCGGACGAGCCCCTCAGCTGGGCCGCCACGTCGGGTCCGCGCTCCAGCCGCGCTCGGGTCTGGAAACAGCAAGGCGCGTGTCCGGGCCTCGCCGGCGCCTGCTGCGCGCCCCTGGGGGTGGAGGGCTGGGGGCAGTGCCCTCCTACCTCTCCCGCCCTTCGAGGTCCAGGCTCCCGCTGGCTGCCGCGCAGACCATGGGCAGGGGCCCTGCCGGGAAGACGGAGCCTCTACCAGGGATAGAGGACATGCCACTCGGGGCAGGGGGCGCCTGAGGCTGAGCCCAGATGACGCCGAAGCGTGCTTGTCTGTCTGCACTCCCCACCCCGGCATTGAGCCTACTCTGAGAAGTCAGGATCTTGTCCCTATTTACTTATCAGTTTAGGTGGCGTCTATAAACCGCGTCCTCTGGGGGCAACAGCGCCACGATTTTGGAAACCTTGGGATTTGAACCCACCGCAGCAGGCCACCCTTTGCAGAGTCTTCCCCTGGAATCTGCTGTTCCTAGTTTGATTTCTGGGCTGGCCAGTTTCCTCCCAGGCCCCTGCTTTGCTGTTCCTTGGGTGACATCTTGTGGCCAAGGACAGGTACAAACCATTGGATGAGAAGGCTGGGGACCAAGCAGCCCTCAGTCCTCTCTGGAGGAGTGGCCAGATGTACAGGAGGGCAGGGAATCAGCTAGAATCAGCTCCTGGCCCGCCGTGAATGGCCTTTCACTGAGCCCTTGGACAGCTCTGGACAGACCCAGAACTCATCCAGCTCCCCAGACTTAGACACACAAACACACCAGGTTCCTTCTGCTCAGCCTGCATTGTGGCAAATAACCACTGTCCCCAGTATATAAGCTTTTCTAAAGCAACTCAACAACAAGGTTATTATTCCAATTTTATAGATGAGACAACAGCCTGAGTCACACTGTGACTTGAGCCCTGCTCCAACATCATTCCAATACAGTGTCTGTGTGCCAGGCCCAGGTCTGAGCACTTTACACACATCACCTCACAGAACCCTTGCTGGTCAGGTAGGCGTCATTGTGAGTCCATTTTACAGATGAGAAGGCTGAGGCTCAGGAAGGTGAAGTGGCTTACTGAAAGCCACACAGCAAATAAATCGCAGAGCCAAAGTCCAAGTCCAGGTCAAAAGGATTCCCAAATCTGTATTTTTAGCTACTAAGGGATCCTGTCTGCCCTTCTACAAAACCAGCCTCAGGATTATAGGGATTGCATGAGCCAGGGGGCAGAAGGAGCCTGGCAAACTGCAGAGGACTGTTCCCATGACAGTTCTTATCCTGATCCTGGTGTGCACTCGCCCTTGTGCATGTGAGTCCCTTGAGGGCAGGGCCAGATACCCATCATGGAGCCTGGTGCCCAGCGGGCATCAGCAGATCAGACTGAACTGGAGTCTCTGGAGCCGGAAAGACCCACTTTTCCACACACAGCCCAGGTCCACTTCCCAGTGTCAAGGCCACAGCAAGGACAGCTTGACAGTCTCCACCTCCTGATTTGCCTTGTTCAGAAGGAGAAGGGGTGGGTGACATCCACCTCCTCCCTTGTAGCAGGCTGGCACCTGGACTTCCATGCAGGGCCCAGGGCCTGGTTGCTGGGGATGCCTTGCAGACCCCAGAGAAAGCAGCAGGGCAGGCAGACTATGAAGGCAGAGGAACAGATGAGAGAAAGCCTCCAGGTGACTGGATAGAAAAGCCCCACTGGGGCGGCCACCTCCTCTCTGTGCACAGATTGAACCCATGATGAAGATGAATGGAAGCCCCTTTGCTGGAAAACGTGGAGGCAATCAAGACAGCTACCTGCGCCGAGGGACCCTCCCACCAGCCCTGAGCAGAGAAATATTAGGATTTGGAATTTCAGTAGCAGCCACATGGTTAGCACAGAAACTAGGCAAAACTGATAAGCAGCCCCAATTACAGGATAAATGATACAGGATGCCCGATAGCTTGGCAGGAATTAGTGGACTCAAACAGCGGCTGTGGGTATCAGGCAGCCGCTGCAAGCAGGCGACAGCTTGCACAAAAGGCAGCCCAGATTGGTGAAGACCCCTGGCCCAGCCTCGGACCCCTGAGTGAGGTATCGCTAATGACCAGAAAGAAGATTTTTTGGCCAGCGGCTGTGGGATTTTTAAAGGCTGGTTGAGGGGTAAGATGGGAGATTGTTTTGTGGGTTATCTAGCATTTGCTGATGAAAACTAACAGAACTTGCAGCATCCAAATCCCACTCTGGGAGGCAAGACTGATGAGGACACTGTATCTTTATCTTTCCAGACTGAAAAATCCCAATTTTTCTCAATATGTCCACTGCACAGCAATATGTGATCATTTGAAGCAATATGTGATCATTCGGTCACATGCACCAAGGATCAGAAAGAAAGGTCTGCTGAGCGAATTAATATTGTCGACAAGATTGCAGGGGGCATGTTTAACTCACTTCAGGTGTTCTAGAAGCATTCGTGCAATGGATAAGCTAATTACAAATCATGCCTATTTATTCATTAAACAGGGCCTGGGGGACATTCAAAGAGGCAACACTGTCTTAACTTCATTCAATTTGCAGTATGTGATTAACCGGAACACAGCTGCGAGACTCCAGAAATGTTACCCAGTTTCCACTTTTTCCGTGGGTGAGACTAACCTCTTTTCTGGGGGCCACACCCATCCACAAGCCGAGCCTTGTCATCCTTCATCTTCTTCAGTCCTTCAGTCTCTCACTGACCGCTTGTGACTTTTGGCAAGTCCTTTCACCAGCCCACATCTCAGTTTCCTCATCTGTGAAGTGGGCTCCTGCTCTCCTGGCTGAGAGGAATAAGGCAGGTGTTGGATGTTCAGTGGCTGTTCCAGAACCTGGCCAGTAGCTGTGTGATGAAGATTCCTTCTCTGTCTTCCTCTTCTGATCTTGTACACACATCATTGTCACTAAGATGGAGGCCCCAGGGTCTCCCAGACCGCCCATGACCAGGAAAAGCTATGCCTGCCACTAGCCTGGGGAGCAGCTCACAGCCCAGTACACAGGGGCTGCTTGCCCAGTATTGGATCCAACCATCCCGGTGTTTCCTGTCCACAGCCCTGGGAGTCCAGGCCTTCCCTCTCGCATAGGGTGACCAACCTTCTCAGTTTGCCCAGGATTGAGGGGTTCCCCTGGATGTGGGATCATTCAGGACTAAAATCTGGACAGTCCTAGGCAAACCAGGACAGTTGGTTACCTGGCTCTTGGCGCCCCACAAAACTCCCTGTATCTAAGTTTCCTAAAATAAACTAAAGAGATAACTTTACTTTCAATCTGTGGAAACATCTGGGAGGCCCAAGAGTTATTTATTATCATCAATAAATTATAAGAATCAAACAGCCAACATTTGCTTAGCATGCTCCAATGCATGAAGTACTTTTAATTTACAGAATGAGTATTTTGGGAATTCCTTTCCATTTACTTGGCACTTACTGCTGGTGTGGGAGTGTAAGTTCAGTGGCCATGGATGGAATACAGGACTCTTGTCCCTTTTCCCCTTTTAGGCTGTGGATCTGGCAGCTCCTTGGATTCTGTGACCTTCATCTCAGCGCAGAGTTTCTGTCCCTCTATTCTGCCTTTTTTGGTTAGAGGATCCCATATCTAGCAAGAGTTCATAGCCAAGGAATAAAATATTAGCATGGACAAGACGAAATTTCTCTTTTTGTGGATCCCAGTCAAATACGGGAAATTCATAGGGTTCCACCTAACACAGTAGCGGTGAGGTTCAGACCAAGGTGCGACGTGAGGCAATGATTTCTCTGAAGTTCCTACTTCCCAGGGTTGCTGATGGAATTAAAAGAGATAATCTGCATATGGCGTTGCAGCAGTGCTTGGCACGTAGTAGGTGTTCTCTCAATTCAGGCTTTCATTACGGGCTTGTATGTGTGCGTGTCCTTCGTCTTTCTGAGTTGATGGGTCAGAGGTGCGCAGCAGGCGCCTACAAACGTTTGTTGAATGAAGGAGTGGGAATAAATGCATTTGTCTCCCTCCTGCTGGTGTTTCCCAAGTGCCCTTGAACTCCGATAGGCTGCTTCCCCTCTCCGCCAACCGAGGGGCTCATTGTCTATCCCCGTTTCCTTGGAGGCCTCTCGGTAAAACACCCCGGTTCCCATGGCTCCCCGCGGGGGGCCTGATGGGTTTTGAGACGTGTTTCCATCCCCCCTATGGTTTCTAAAACATACAAATCATTCTGGCTGCACTTGTGTTTCATTACTAGGAATGCACATTTGAAAACAACAGAGGGTGAGGTTTAAAAGCAACATGCAATTTTTATTACATATATCTCCAAATCTGCCATTAGGCCCGTCCCCGTGGTGTTATTGACCTTGATTCTCTCTCATTTGCATCCTGCATTTTTCATCCTTTGGAATATGGTGTTTTGGGACTTCTCCATCATTAAGTGGATTTACAGCAATTTCCCTGTGTGTTTTCTCCAAGGGATTCTGTTATGAGATGCACATTAAATCTCCATTAATACCTCATTATCCGACTGATAAGATTACCATGATAATGAGGCAGAAATTCTAATTGTTTCACTTCTTATTGTGCCTTCCATTTAATCCTTTACTCTACCTGGAAGTTGGTCATGAGCTGGTGAGCACCAGGCTGGAAGAGACCTTCCAGTTGCAGGACCAGGGGTTGGGATCATTGCGATCAATAGTGATTGGGGTAAGAAAGGAGGTGGAATGGTGTTTAAATGAAGTTCCTGGCCAAAATTTGGAAGTGGAAAGCCATTGGGGGTGGGCCTAGTTGGATTTAGAGAGTTCCTCTGCTCCGTTCCAATACACACTCACACATGCACACAGACACACATGTGCACATAAGTGCACACACGCACACAACCACTCACATGTGCACACACACATAACCACTTACATATGCACATGAGGCTCACACACATGCACCTGCACTTCAAGTTCAACAGAGCCCAGCCTCTAGACCTTCTGCTCTATTTTTCTACTGGTTGGACCCCCTTCTAGAACATTCCTAGCTCCAAAGCACTCCGTGAACCTGCCTTCCTGATTAATGAACTCAGTTGACAAGGAGTCAGAGACTAGGAGAGACTTTGCCAAGCCCCCTTGTGAGGATGATTCCACAGGGCATCGCTGAGTCCCCCAGCTGTGCTCATCTGCTTCAGATCAGGTTCCTCCATATGTTGTGGGGGGGTCCCCTGAGAATGGTCTTGGGAACAACAGCTCCCTGCCTGTCAGGCTCAGAGTGCATGAGCTTTGCATGTGTCACCAGAAGATTTCACAGAGTGGGGTTGCTTAGACCCTAGAAGACATAGGCTCCCTCTCAGCCTTTATCCTTCCTCTTCTGCTTGAAGAGTGGCTCCCAACCCCACAGAGGCCCTGCCTTAAGGCAGAGAGAGCATTTTCAAAGCCTCTGCGGGGGGGATGGAAATACACAGAGAGATGGTGGCTGTCGCAGCAGAAAGTCTGTGGCTTGGAGAAACAGCACATCAGTGGGCCCAGTTCCCCAGGAGGCTTGAGACAAGGCCCAGCCTGGAAGGCAGGGTGCAGACGCCACTTCTACAGCTTGGAACGGCCACAGCACTGCTGGGCAGGGCGGGACTCAGAGTGGCCAGACATTACAGACAGGGTTCTGTCAATGCAGTCTTTCTACAGCTCCTTGCGGTTTATGGCAAGGGCTGCTGGTTTTCCAGTTGCCTTCTGTATTAGTTTGCTAGGGCTGCTATAACAAAGTACTGCAAACAGTTTGCCTTAAAACTACAGAAATGTATTATTTCACAGTTCTGGAGGGGAGAGGTCTAAAATCAAGCTGTCAGCAGGGCTGTGCTCCCTCTGAGACTGGATAGAAACTTCCTGTGCATCCAGCTTCTGGGGGTGGCTGGCAACCCTAGCATTCCTTGGCTTGCAGCTGCGTCACTCCATTCTGTGCCTCTGTCATCACACGACGTTCTCCTCTCTGTGTGTCTCTCTCCTCTTCTTATAAGGACACAATCAAATCGGATTAGGGCCCACCTTAATGACCTTGTCTCAACGTGGTTACATCTGCAAAGACCCTATTTCCAAATAAGGCCACATTCATAGGTATTGGCAGTTTAGACTTCAACGTTATCTTTTTTGGGGACACAGTTCAACCAATAACAACTTCTGAAATATATCCATGTAATTAAAATACTGAAGATAATATTAGACCAAGACTAGTACAGTTGGCAGAATTCGTGAATGGGGTTCTCAGATGTTGAAGTTTGGGCTACTACATAATGAGGTGTCCCGGGCTGGAGACACCACATTCCAGATCCCATGACCCTCAATGTCCCATTTTCCATGGCAGTTCTAGAACCACCGATTGGATTCCCGAGACCATCCAGTTCAACCTCATCCTTTTCTTTTTTGCGTTTTAATTATTTTGATTTTTCCACCAAAGTAATACATATATATAATTTTAAAGAAGTCAAATAGTACTAAAAGCTTCTAACAAAGCTTGATCCATTCCTACCTCCTTCATTTCTCTCCCAAAGCAATTACTTGCAACTATTTACAGGTACTTATTTCATATTTGTCAATAATATGTTTATAACACTATTTCTTTGCTCATCAACGTTAGACATTGTCTACTGACTGCCTGTAATGGAACATGCAAACTTAGCTCTCTCGCTGCCTGCCCCCGACTTTCCCTTTTCTACGCTCGCAATATATGTATATAACAACATTTGTTAAATCAGTATTTAATATCCATATTATTGTTCACATCTGAGCCATCTGAACATTTCCTTTCCTGCATAACTTTTGGAGCCTCCTCTTTTCATTTGATTAGTTTTCTATGTCCAATTGGTAATATTTCCCCAACTCTCAACACGACTGTAGAATCCCTCTGGTGTCTGTTTTCCACAAAGTCTAATAACACCTTGTTGATTGCCCACTCTGTCACTGAGCATAATGTCCTCAAGGTTCATACACAGTGTAGCATGTGTCAGAATTTCCTGTCTCTTTAAAGCTGATTGAATGTATGTACCACCTTTTTTTAATCTATTCCTTGTCGATGGACACTTGGGTTACTTCCACATTTTAGCTGTTGTGAATAATGCTGCTAAGAACATGGATGTACAAATACCTCTTCACGTCCCTGCTTTAAGTTCTTTTGGGTATATCCCTAAAGCAGAATTGCAGGATGATATGGTAATTCTATGTGTAATTTTTTGAGGGACAACCATGCCACTATCCACAGTGGCTGTACCATTTCACATTCCCACTGGTAATGCACAGGAGCTCCAACTTCCCCACCTCTTCACCAGCACTTGTTATTTCCTGGGTTTTGTTTGTTTATTTTTAATGATGGCCATCCTAATGGGTGTGGAAGAATATCTCATTGTAGTTTTGATTTGCATTTCCCTAGTGATTAGTGATATTGAGCATCTTTTCAGGTACTTATTGCTCATTTGTGTATCTTCTTTGGAGAAATGTCTACTCATGTCCTTTGCCCATTGTTTCATTGTTTGGTTTTTTTTTGTTGTGGAGCTGTAGGAGTTCTTTATACATTCTGGATATTAACGCCTTATCAGATAGGGGTTAATAATTTGCAAATGTCTTCCCTCATTCTGTATGTTGTCTTTTTACTCTCTTGATAATTTTCTTTGATGCACACGAGCTTTTATAAAATCCGATTTATCTATTTTTTCGTTTGTTGCCTTCACTTTCTTAATGGTATATTTTGAATAGCAGAAGTTAATTTTCATAAAGTCCAGTTGATCAAGTTTTTCCTTTGTGCTTTTGGTGTTGTATCAAAGAAACCCAGAGTCACAGAAATTTTCTCCTATGTTTTCTTCTAGAAGTTTTGTAGTTTTAGCTTCTATATGTAGGTCCATGAGTTTCTTGGATCTGTTGTTTGGTGTCTATCATTACTTTTGGAAAATTCACATCCATTTTGATTTCATATATTCTTTCATCCCATTCTTTTCTTCTGGGATTCCACTTACACATATTTTAGACTGTTGGATATCTTCTCTTAACTGTTGGATGCTGTGTTCTGTTTTTGTCCCCCCTTCCCTCTATTTCTTCTCTTTGAATTTGAGTTTGGCAATTTCTATTGACCTATGTTCAGGTTCACTGACTTTCTCCAGCTGTGTGGAGTCTTCCGTTGAGCCCGTCAAAGTCATTCTCTTTTACTGTGGTTTTTTTTTTAATTTCTTCTTTTTTTTTTTTTTTTTGCTGCGTTTTCATTTCTGGCATTTTCATTGTATTTTTCTTATAGTTTCCATGTCTGATGAAATTCCACAATAGTTCATACATGTTGTTCATCTTTTCCCCCCAAACCTTTTATTAAAAATTTCCTAATAGTTCCAGCATCTGGGTCATATCCGAGTCTGATTCTGTGATTGCTTTGTCTCTTGACAGGGTGTTGTTTTTTCTTGCTTCTTCACGTGTCTAATAGTTTTTGGTTGAAAGCTGGACCTCTCGTGGTAAGATAGTAGATACTGAGCTGGTATTTATGCCATTTCCAGAATGGACACACTTCTTCTTTTGCCAGGCCTTTCATCCGGGGAGTTGGGTTAATCTAATCAGGAGGTGAGCTGAGTTTGGGTTTGCTGTCATTGCGGTTACCCTCGGTGCTTCGCATTTCTCTAGCATTACCTCACGTGGCTAATCGTATTGAGCATCTTTTCATGTGCTTATTTGCCATACATATATCTACTTTGATGAAGTGTCTTATTCAAATTTTTTGCCTATTTTTAGTTGGGTTGTTTGACATTCCTCTAGCATTACCATGTGTTTAGGGTAGTTTAGCCTGATTTGCCAGAAGGTTCTTCCTGATGCCTACCCCACATTCAGCTCTAGGTCTTCCCTTTGCACTTGCTCCTCAGCGAGAGTCTCTCCAAGTTCTTGTCCCTGCTCTAGCAGGAGACCACTGTAACTTGTTACCCAGTACTTTTAAGCTTGTTTTGTTGTTGCTGTTGTTGTTTGGGCAGGTGTGGTGGCATTTTCCATTGCTCTGGCTGAGCTTCAGTCTTGGGCAGCAGCTGGGTCTCATTGATCCTGTCCCTCCCCCAGTGGCAGATGGGATCCAATGGTCTGGGCCCGGGATGTATTTCTGCCCCTTCTCCGAGGTAAAGAGAGTCTTTCTGTTTGACCTGCAATAGGTCTTCCTCTGCACTCTGAGAGCTTTTCCCATCCTGCCCCCAGCTGCTTACAGACTTTGTTCTATGGTGGAAATGGAGATAGTGAGAGGGGACTCCCTGCTTTCCTACAGGGACTGCAGCAGGCTTTTTGGGCCCCTTGGTCACCCTCAGTCTTTCTTACGAGCACCTGGTGAGGTGCATGGAGGGGAGCCTGCTGGTGGTGGGAACTCCCCTGTGTCTGCGGCTCCTGGGGGTTTATCCCATGCACTAGCTCACACTCCATCCTGACCAAGTTGCTAGGACTTCTAGTTGATGTCTTAGTTCATTTTGTGCTGCTGTAACAGAATACCACAGACTGGGTAATTTACAAATAACAAATCTATTGGCTGACAGTTCTGAAGGCTGGGAAGTCCAAGATCAAGGGGCCAGCACCTGGTGAGGGTCTTCTTGCTGCATCATCCCATGGCAGAAGGGCAGAGAGAGGGTGAGAGAGATCAGAGTGGGGGCTGAGCTCATCTTTTCATTAAGAGCCCACTTCCCTGATAATGGCTTTAATCCACTCATGAGGGCAGAGCCTCCAGGGCCTAATGTCTTTCCAGCACTGTTGCGTTGGGGATTAAGTGTCGAACACATGCTTTTTTTTTTTTTTTTTTTAAAGATGACCAGTAAGAGGATCTTAACCCTTGACTTGGTGTTGTCAGCACCACGCTCACCCAAGTGAGCTAACCAGCCACCCCTACACAGAGATCTGAACCTGTGGCCTTGGTGTTATCAGCACCACACTCTCCCGAGTGAGCCACGGGCTGGCCCTCCAAAACATGCTTTTTCAGAGACACCTTCAAACCACAGAGACTGAATTCTTCTTATGAGCTTGTTTGGCATCCGGCATCTGTGCCATGGGGTCCCATCTGTCCTTGGAGATTGGTTGGTTGCCCTATGACCTCAGCTCAGAAAAGTTGTGATTTTGCTAATTATCCACCTTTATAGAAACTACACAAGTCCAGTATTGTGTTTTTACTGAGTCCCTCCAGTGCGCCAGGCTCTACTAGGCCCAGGTGCCCAGCAGGGGACAGGACAGGTACAGGCCCTGCCCTCATGGGACATGTGGCCGTCCTGGTGGAGCTCGCTGGAGTCTCCCAGCAGCCCAAGACACTGAGAATTACTGTCGGTCCTGTGCAGTGGCAGAAGTGAGGCTTGGAGGGGCAGGGCCAGCTGATCAGAGCTGGGGAGGCAGTTCCACCTGGAGCTGTTCCCTGGGGCTGTGCCTCGTCTTCCCTTGGTGCCCTGCTCACCAACCCATGTCCTCAGGCCCCGTAATTCATTTCTGTGGCTGAGTGTGAGGGTCTAGAGCACAGGCTTGGGAGCCAGTCTGCTGGGCTTTGAATCCTGGCTCTGTTACTTATCAGCTGTGACACTGCAGGTAGGTGAATACCCTCTTCTGAGTCTCAGTTTCTTCCTCTGTAAAATGGGAATAGTTCATCCCTACTTTATAGGTGGTTGTGAGGATCACATGAGAGCTGTGAGTGGCCCACAGTGCCAGGCCCCTGGCAAGGGCAGAGCTGGGTGGAGCTGGAAGGCGCTTTGCCCAATAGCTGCTGCACTGGTCTGCCAGGGCCTCTAGAAGGGTGCCTGCTGGGGCCCACCTGCTCCACCCAGACGTGGCTCCAGGAGGCATCCTGGCCAGGTGACTTCCGAGTCAGCTGTGAAAGCCCACTATGAATGGAACAGCAGAACCATCCAGGGAAGGTTTGGGGCTGGGCTGGGAAAGGAAGTCTACACTCTCAGCCACCGTTATGGGCTGAATTCATATATGGAAGTCCTAACCTCCAGGACTTCAGAATGTGACCTTATTTGAAGATAGGGTCTTTACAGAGGTAATGAGCCTATCTCCAAATAAGGAGATCATTAGGGTGGTGTCAGGCTAGGGCTCAGACCCTTCAAATCCATTGTATGGACTGGGTCACAGACTCCTCACATGCTGGCTGTGTCAAAGAACCCTCACATACAGGTCATGAGCTACGTAATTGGAAAAGACCTGGGAGCCACTGGCAGAGTTGACAGGTTCATTCCAGTGCAGGCTCAGTCTCAAGCTTCCTCAGCAGCAGCAGCATCTTACAGCAGCCTCCAACAGCAGCGGCAGTGGCCTCCTGGGGACACCCTGGGGGCCCTGGCAACAACAGCTTGCAGCAACAGCCTCCAGCAGCAGTTGTGGCTTCTCCGTGGCCCCCCTGGGCATCCCAGGGGTGTGTGGGGGGGCCCTGTGGGTCAGAGCCGTTCATCCTTTATACTAACTCAGGAATACCTGGGTGCACATGCGCAATTACATTAGACAGTAACCAAGGAACACCTGGGCACACGTGCATATTTACATGAAATGCTCAGCAAGATACTGAACATGTGAGGGGCCCTGACCATTTACTTTCACTTTCCCTACAGGTGGGCCCTACTCCCATATGACTGGTGACTGGTATCCTTATAAAGAGGGGAACTTTGGACACAGAGACCCGCACACAGGGAGAATGCCACGTGAGGTTGAAGGTGGACATCGGAGTGATGCCTCTGTAGGCTGCCGGATGCCAAAGAGCACCAGCAAACCTCAGAATCCAGGAGAGATGCTGGAGAAGGTCCCCCTCACAGCCCTGGGAAGCGACCCACTCGCCAACAGCTCGGTCTCAGACTTCTGGCCTCCAGAACTGTGAGACGATACATTTCAATTGTTCAAGCCACTCAGTCTGTGATACTGACGTAGCCACCGACCTTCCCTGTCTTCACCAGGAAGGGCTCAGGAGCCAGGCACACCCAGCCCCGCCACCTCCTACTGCCTGTGGCTCCCTGGACAAGTCACTTACCTCTCTGAACCTGGCTTTCCTCATCTGTACAGAGGAAAGATTGTCCCTGCCCAGCTACCCCAGCAGGGCTGTTTGCAATGTTATTAGGCCACATGCCCTGAAGTGTGGAGGGGAGGCGTCCCCCCTCTGCTCGGCCCTGAGGCCCGCTGCCCACCAGTCATGATTCTGAGGCCTTCAGCTCACCAGGCCCCATGTCTACCCCTCTCAGGCTCGGACATGGCCCAGGTGGCTGGGGACATATTCTGTAGGAGTCTGAGTCAGGTGCAGTGGGGCAGGAGCACCTGTTCTTGTTCATTTTTGCTTTTGTTTTTCCGGGGGCCTCTGTTCTTCCAAACCAGGCACTGCCCATAAGAGACTCAGCAAGTTTAGAAGCTGGAAGAGCTTTTATAGATGAGTCTTCGCCCTTTGTGTACAGTTGGTGTAGTGGATTGAATTATGTCCCCCCAAAACTCACTGAAGCTTGAACTCTGTCCCCAAGTTTCATATATTAGAAGCTTATTCCCCACGGTAGCTGTTGAGGGTGGGAAATCCTATTATGGTAATTGAAAGGTGGGGCCTTGAAGAGGTGATTAGATTATAGGACCCTGCCCTAGTGAATGGATTAAAAACAGTGGTCATGGGCGTGGCTTGGAGGGCTTTAAAAGGAGAATGAATGAGGAAGTGGGCCTCTTGCTCTCTCTGCTTCTGCCGTCTTGAAACGTGAGACCCCTGGGTCACTGTCACCACCACCAGATGTGTTCCTTGGACTTTGGACTTCCCAGCCTCAGAAACTGTAAGCAATAAATTTCATTTTCTTTATAAATCACCCAGTTTCAGGTATTTTGCTATAAGCAACAGAAACGGACTAATACAATTGGGAAACAGACACAGAGAGGGCAAGGGCTGGCCCAAGACTGCACAGCAAGGCAACAGCAGGTCTGGCCGGCAGGGTGGACAGGGCACTGGGCCCACTGTGGGTTCCAGAAGGACCTTGGTGGTGTGGGGCTCCTGTCTCGCTCACTCCTTCATGCTGCAAGTGCTGACTGGCAAGGGCTTCAAGGCCCCGGCCATGACCCCCCTCTCCACCGTCTCTCCCGGAGCACGTCCCTTCTCCCTCCCTTGGCACCAGGCCCAGACGGATGTGCCCCACACTCTCACCTGCGGGCCCCTGTGCAGGGCTTACCTGACACCAGCCAGGGTTCACCCAGAGTCATCAAGAAATTTCTGATAAGGTCAGGCCTGGCACAATTGTGGCGGGACCTGGAACGTGACAATCTGGAAGGAGAAACCGGAGGATCGGAGGAAGCATCCCCAATGGACGTGAGGACTGAGGTGCGTCCAGCCTCATGGCCGGGGTGCAGTGCAGCCACCGTGTGTCTGCAGCTGCGTGACATACAGAGGCACCAGTGCCCCTTTATCCATCTCGTGGTGATGCGTATTCATCCCCCAGCTGTGTCCCACTCCGCCTTGATAACCTAGAACTTGAACTCTGAGATACAAGTTTAACTGTCATCAATGCATTTTACCTCATAAGATAAGGGCATGGGAGAGGGAGAAAAAGAAAACGATTATCCTACAAATACATCCCTATGGAAACAAGGAGGGACACTCGTGACGAGTGCTGGCCTTGTTCCCGCAGCAGGTCGCGTGGCGGGGCTGGCGCCTCCTCCTCCTCTCACCGCTCCACTGTCTTTGTCTCATCGAGTGCCCGGCTGCTCGTGGCTCCTTGCCTGGCAGGGTGGCCCAAACCTTCATTCCTGAAGCGTCTATGTCATTACCGTTCCTGCCTAAAATGGGTTGTTGTCATGTCCAGTCCACGCATACCCAACCCCCTTGCCCCGTCATATGTTTAGCAGCCCTTTGTCCCCCACAGTCAGGACGAATCGCCCCCTTCTTGAGTGTTGGTTCAGCGGCACAGAGGGCCTGTCGTGTCCAGGTGGCTGTCTCCACTTCCAGTTTAGTTTATTTTTGTGTCCCCTGGTGGGAACATTCCTCTTTTGGGAGCTCCATTGCAGGGAGGGGAAGCAAACGTTTTGCCAGTGGGTCCCTGGGAATAATAGCGAGAAGAGAAGCCTCTTCCCATTTCTCATCTCTCTCTCTCTCTTTTTGTTTTTTGTTGGCGGCTGGCTGGTACAGGGAAGGAACACTGACCTTGGTGTTACCAGCACCACGCTCTAACCACTGAGCTGACGGCCTCCTCACATTTCTACCCGCTGCCTCCCGGCTGCTGCCCCAGTGCTGGTGCTGCAACGCGTCTTCACGAGGCCATTGCACACGTCTGCAAAGCCAGCAGCTCCTGAGTGAGGGACAATCCCATGGTGAATCAATGAATTCCACAGGCCCAGTGTCACGCTATTTACCTCAAAGTAAGTTCCCTGGTCAGACGCAGAGACACGTGGAATACCACGGTGGTGGATAAGGCATGTGGGCAGTCCAGGGATGGTGGTTTTGGCAGGAGCATTTTGGGTGGGGAAGCAAATCCATATTCAGAATAAGTGCCTATGGCAACAAGGGCAAATTACTGCTCCTTCTCTGGTGGAAGAGGTCCCCTGGAACCTGCCTGCCACCAACAGGCTGTGTGCTCTCCCTGGGGAATGGTGTCATGGGGGGCTCCGTGGATTGGTGTGACGTCCTGTGGAAGAGGAAGGCAGTCAAGGGCTTGTGGTCTAGGTTATGAAAGGCGGCTGGAGAGGTGACATAACCTTGAAGGAGGATAGTGAAGGTACGTTATTGGCCCTGCCAACCGAAGGTAAATGGCTTCTCAGATAAAAGTACCAGATGTACTGCCTAGCTCCAGCAAAGAGACCACAGCTGCAACGGTGGCTGCCATCGGAATCACCACCTGGCTGTGTTTATGATAATCTATTGCCGTTCTCCAAGGTCCATCTGTCTTCTGTACAGACCCAGTAGGTGGCTGAATGGGGCTGTGGTGCGAACCAGCGCTCCTGTATCCTGTGAGTCCTGGTGGCACCAATGCCTGCAACCCGATGGAGTGTGGGCCACGTGGCTTGCTTCTGGTTTACTCTCTTGGTAGGGGGCCTCTGGTTGGCTTTTCCTACCGCAACAGCTCTCACTCCACAGGTCAGGGAGCTGTCAGTTGCTGAGGACGTCAGTTCCAAATGTGCATTCCAGGACTGGGAAAACAAGCCCGAGCTGTGTTCAGGGACCCCGTGGGTTCATGTGAGGGGGACCTGAGCAAACCGTCCTAATTACCTGATCTCCTGCGGTATTGTCAAAACACGGCCATGTGTTCTCTGACATTTCTCCTATTAAGAGGTGGGGTCTATGCTATTTCTTTTGAATCTGCATGGGCTGTGACTGCTTTAGCCAGTAGAGTGTAACAGAAGAGATGCTATGGGATTCTGAGGCCAGGCCATATAAGCCGGTGCACGTTCCACCTTGTTTGCTGGCACGCCTGCTCATGGTCCCCGAGTTGCCACCACCCTAGGCCCTCCGGTCAACAGTCTTCTAGCCTTCCCTGCCAAGGCACCGGTTGTGCGAGAGAAGCTGTTGTGGACCCTCCGGAGCAGCCCATCGCCAGCTGCGTAGCACTGAGCGATCTTGGTCACCACCACAAGCCACAGGAGAATCTCTTGTTGAGCCCTGCCTGAACCCCTGACCCCAGAACAGTGAGACTCAAGAAACGGTTGTGGTTTGTCACACAGCAGTAGACATCCGGAATGCTTCCAGAAGCTCTTACTCTGACTGGCCCGCAGCGGCCTTTTGGGTCTCTTGGAATCAGTATCAGCCCAGAGCCAACATCCAATAATCCCTAAAATGTCTGGTTTCTACCATTCTTCTGCACAGCCACTCTGGGAAATGGCCCTTGTCCCTTTGGGGGAAACCTAGGAGGAAGATTTGTAGCGTGCACATTTGGCTGTGTAGCGGGGTCCTTCCTCAAGGGGCCCCAGGCTCCCCTTCCATCCAAGGGGCTCTGAGTCCATGCACTGCTCAGTCTGGGAACTGATGGAGGGCTCACAACAGTCTCCAACATGTTGCTTCAGCTCAGACTTCTGCTCACCAAACCTAGAGCTTTCCAGTCTATACAAACCAAGATTTTATTAGGCTGTCCAGTTATTTCGCTCTTGGGGTCACCGTGATTAATTGACTGATCGATTAATTAATCAATTCTGTTCCCCTTGCCCCTCCTCCTCCAGACAGGAAACATAGTGAGGGGGTGGGTGAGCAGGTCTTGAATGCTAGGTCCGCTCCAGCGTTCCAATCTCTCTAGTCTTTTGAATACTCCTACAGTAAACCGAGGAAAGTCCGGCATCTCAGCTTCAGTCAGTGTAGACCACCTGCGGGTCCAAGTTTCAACGAACCAACTGAGAAACCCTAAGAACCACTCCCAGCGGCTTGAGATGACACAAAGAACCCAGAACCTCCACTTAGCACACCCACTGCATCAGTCAGTTTGGCCAGATCCAGCGCGTATTCCCTCCTTTGTGACGTGACACCCTTAGGGGCCACTCCCGTATCTACTTCCTGTTGGTATAAGTTGGCAACATTCTGCAATTCTGGTGCATATGATGGCCCACTTTGGGTTTTTTTAAAAAAAATACTAGTCTACATTTATTTTTATTTATTTGTTTTTACTGAAACATAATTGATTGTACGTATCTGGGGGGTACCGCCCTGAATATCAATACCTGTGTTCAGTATGTGATGCTCAAACCAGGATAATTAGTCTATTCAACATTACACGATGTAATTATTTTTTGTGGCCCTTTACCAATTTCTTGCTAACCCTTCTCCTTCCCCTTTTCTCAGCTCTGGTAACCTCAGTTCTGTTCTCTCCTTTTGAAAGTTCAATGCATTATTGTGATTGTTGTATCTTTCTTTTTTATTTATTTCCTTTTTTCTTTTTTTTGGCCCCCACTTATGAATGAAGACATGTGGTATTTCTCTCTTTCTGCACTTGGCTTGTTTTGCTTAACATAATTTTCTCCAAGCTCATCCATGTTGCTGCAAATGGCAGAATTTTTCTTTTTTATGGCAGAGCAATAGTCCATCAAGTGTATATAGCACATTTTCCTTATCCAGTCATCTGTTGGTGGACATTTAGGTGGGCTCCAACTCTTGGCTATTGTAAATAGAGCTGCAGTAAACGTGGCAGTGCAGGGATCCCTTCGACTCCATGATTTCTCATGGCCCACTTTGTGCCTGATCCCCCGAAGCTTGCTGAGTCTTGAGTCGGGTTGTACATCTGGAAGCCACAGGAGGTGGAGGATAGGTCTCGAGGAAGATCCCCATTTCCTTGCAAGGATATCCCTGCAGGAGAGGCCACTAGAGGTTCTCAAGGCACAGGGAGAATCTCTGGCTGTTCACGCAGTACTTGATCTAGGATTCAAAGTCCTGAGCCCATCTTTTTTTTCTCTCTAGTTTTCCAGGGCACTTGGAAGCAAGCAAGTAACCCCTTAGTCCTTATCCGTTTTATTTCCATGGACACATTCCATGCCAGCAACTACTTGGTCACCCAGAACCTTCTGTAGGCCTTGACTCCAGGGGTCTAAGTGCCTGTTTCAATACCGCAGGCTGTGGACCTCCAGGGTTCCCTCTGGCAACAGTGTCCCTCATGCTGCCAAGTCTACTGAGATTGGAGAACCATGCCAAGTCGCATCATTAAGGTCATCTTCCCTGTAAGCATCGCCAGCACCAATAACTGTATCAGCCAGGGTTTGGTCAGGGAAGCAAAGCCCTGTGAGTGTTTTGGGATATGGATTTATTGTGGGGATTGGGCCTGACCAGACTGGGAGGAGCCGGGGAGATGAAGGCCCAGAGGGGACATTGGGGTTAGAGAAGGCGCCCCCCTGGACAACCCAGAAGCCAGGCATGTGTAGCCACTGGCGGGGATTGAGGTGTGCTCCTGGAGGGGCACACGGGGGCTGCTGCCTCTGCGGGTCCCCAGCAGAGCCTCTGGAGGTGGGCCTCGGGCCGCCACCGGGCATCAGGCCAGCAGCCAGGAAGTGGAGCCAGACACAGAGGGGAGGAGAGCAAGGACCAGGTGGCACCCATGGGACACTCAGTTCTGCCAGTCACCAGCTCTGACTGCTGCGATCTTCCGAGAGTAAAGGTCACTGCTTCACTCCAATTTCAAAGCTCATGTGCAGGAACCAGATGGGAAGGCATTCCGGGAAAGGTGCTCCCAGCTAATCGAGTTCACTTGCAACATCCACACCTCTTTCTTGCCTGAATCACCAGCAACCACCCAGGCTGGGCCAGGGGGTCTTCCCAGGGCTTCTCCCATCCCACACCACCCCGTGCCAGCCTGATGGCTGCTCTGCCTCTCCCAGTTGATTGTGAACTCCGGGATGCTGGGCTGGGCCTCTTGTATTCATCAGGGGGCGAGCAGCACCTAGCGCAAGCTTAGAACAGAGCCGCACTCCATACGTGTTTGGCAAATGGACGAGTGAATGAGTGAATGAATGATTGCTGCCCGCTTGGTGCCAGGCCCCATGCTGGGCGCTAGAAACACAGAGGAAAAGTCAGAGAGGAGGCTTGCTCTGGCCACAGAGCACTTGTTCCCTGGGCTAGAGGCTGGGGTTGGAGGAGGGAGGCAGAGACCAGCTGACCCCGGAACAACTGTTATGACACGCTTGGGTGATGTGCTCAGGGCCCTCGGACAAACCCAGGAAGAGACTCGGCCGGGTGCTCAGACGTAGCGAGGCCACCACTGGCCAGTGAATCACAGAGGACTTTCTACAGAAGGTTGCATGGGGGGAGGCTGGAACAGGTGGGGATTGCTGGGGCAGGTGCATTCCAGACAGAGGGTGTCATGGTTTGAATGTGTCTCCAAAATTCAAATGTTGGAACTTAAAGTCCAAGGCGATGGTATTAAGAGGTGGGGCCTTTGGGGAGGTGATTGAGTCATGGGGCTCCACCTCATGAGTGAGATTAATGTCTTTCTAAAAGAGGCTTCAGAGAGCTGCCGGACCCTGTTACTGCTTCTGTCATGCAAGGACAGTATTTGCTCCGTTTTGCCCCCTGCTGCCATGTGAAGACGCTGCCATCCTAGAAGCAGAGAGCAGCCCTCACCAGACATGGAGTCTGCTAGTGCCTTGATCTTGGACTTCCCAGCTTCCAGAACTGCGAGAAAATGAGTTTCTCTTCTTTATAAATGACCCAGTCTCAGGTGTTCTGTTATAGCAGCACAAAGTGACTAAGACAGAGGGCATGGCTTGTGCGGCCGGAGGGAGGAGGGATGCCCAGGGCATACACCTGAAATGTGAGTCCTTAGTTTTGCCCTAACTTGAGGCTGGCTGTGGGCTTGCCCGGGTTTTGGTTTCTAGAGATGGTTCTTGCTATTGAGGATGGTCTTGTTCGGGTCAAGAAATGATTAGTCTTCATGGTGTAAACAGAAGGTGTAAATAGGTGTAAACAGGGGGTATCAAGAGAAACGTGGGCCCTGAGTTCACTCCTGCCTCCCGGCCCAGACCCTTTGGTCCTCCCTCCATGAGGCAGCAGAGGGTACCTCTAAACCCCTCCGTGGCTCCCCATGGCCCTTGGGGTATGGTCCAGCCTCCTTAATGTGACTGCGATGGCCTCGGGGCTCCCGTCTCACCTCTGGACCTTCATACATGCTGCTCCCTCTGTTGGGAACACTCCTCCCTGTCGAATGCATCTCTTCAGAGCAGCCTCTCCTGCCCCCAAGCCTGGGCCGGGGGCCCCTTTGAGCTCCCAACTGCCCACTCATCGTGTTTACTGGGTCAGAGGCCTCCTCGGTCAGTAGTGCTCACCACTGAGCCCTGCTCAGCCCCGGAGCGGCCTCTGTAGCCTGGGGAGTCTGGTGTGTGCTGGCAGTGGGGAGAGGAGGGACATGTGACCACGTGCAGCTGAGCAGGGAGGGGTGGGTGATGCCTCGCAGGCCCAGCCCTCCTTCCAGATCACTCTGATTGAGGGATTTCCTAGGCTTTGCTCTGGGAAGTTATCCCGTGACAGACCCAGCACAGAACCGGGCTGGTGAGGACGGTTGCCATCTGCAGGCCCCCATCTCGTGTCCATGGCAGAAGAGGGTAGAGGAATCACCCTGCCCTGCCTTCTCGGGGCCTGCCAGTGGGCCTGGAGGTCACACGCAGCCTTTCTCAGGGCAATCTGGCAACGTGCATCGAAGGCCTTAAAAATGACCCTCCCCTTTGACCCAGCAATTTCACAACTAGAACTTTACCCCTAGAAATAACTGATAAATACACAAAAACGTGCACAAGGATGTTCACGTGGTGCTGGGGGCTGCTGTTTACAAGGATGAGGAATTGGAAGTCGCCACAGTGACCAGCAGCAGGGTGGGGACAGCACAGGGTACACAGTGGGGACTCTAGAAATTCTCGAGCACGTGACTGCAATTCTGCTTATTTTGTTCTCAAGTCACCCTCGCGACGTTTGAGGTAAGTTCTGTTATTGTCCCCACTTCCCAGATGAAGGAACAAAGGCTCAGAAGAAGGCTGTGGCTGCGGCTGGCAGGGCCAGAGCTCATCTCAGCCTGGTCTGTCTCCAGGGCCAAAGAACACAGGAGCCGACCGGCGGGGAGGAGGCCTGAGCAGCCACCTCCTAAGCGCCTCTGTGAGGCACCAGAAGCCCTCCCGGGGCCCTGCTCACACTGGCAGCCACTCCTGCAACCACTTTTTCCTGGGGTCCCCACCCAGCTGTCACATTTAGTCTGTGGGGCTCCTCCAAGGCAGGCCTCACTCACACGTGCACAAGGACATGGTGGTTGTGAGGGTGGACTCTGCAGTCACCATGCCTGAGCTCAAATCCCGACTCTGTCACTTACTGGTGGCGTGACCTTGGGAAGTTCCTTAACCTCTCTTGGCCTCAGTTTCCCTACCTATATAATGGGGACAATAGTAATACCCACCTCACAGGGTTGTTGTGAGGGTTAAAAAAAAATCAACAGTCATAAGAAACATAATGGTGCCTGGCACACAAGTCCTATGTCAGCATTTGTTTAAAAAAATACACACACACATATGCTACACATACCCATATATACATACACATACATCTAAGTGTTGGAAAATGTTCGAGAGTGATTTGAGCAACATTATACCAAAATTTTAAATGTGTGGCACTGATTCAGCAACCCCACCTTGTGGAATCCATCTGATAGACGCACTCATAGAAATACATAATGATAAATATTTAAGAATGTGCATTGCAATGTTAGTTATAAAGACAAAAAATTGGAAACAATACAGATGTTCATCAAAAGGGGAGTGGTTTGGACCGGACCCCCCTCCCACAACCAGGTACATTGCCAGTGCCTCGGGGGCCCACCCAGGGGCCTGGGGCATCGAGCTGGGGACCGGACACCCCCCACAACCAGGCACACCACCATCTCAAAGGAGCATGCCAAAAACATCACCTCCATGTGGGTGGCCCACCACAGTAACCACAGCTGCCACGAAAGTGGCCAGACATCAGAACTACCACACGGATGGTCCACCAGCCACTGGAGTGCACTGACACAGGAGAGTCACTAACAGAGACCAAAGAAAAGAATAGGATGTGTCTCTCCACAAAGCCCATTCCAGAGTGACAGAAGAAGCATCTGCTCTATGATAATATTGGGGGACCTGAACACACCTCTCAGCATTGGACAGATCATTTAGGCAACAAATCAACAGAGTAACCATTATTCTTTCAGAAGGAAAGAAGAAATCTAGGGTGATCAGTGTGGGGAGGGGGAAGACGGGGGATGGGGAGAGATTGGAGAAGGCGCATAAAGAATAAGTACGATTTGTAACAATATACGTACTAGTGAGTTGATTTGATCGACATATGTCAACATTGAATCCCAAAAATATGTATAATCAAAAAAAGGGGGGGAGTGGTTCACCCACACAGTGAGATGCTGTCCAGGGCTGAAAAGAATGAGTTACGTGTATTAGGTCAAATCATGTGAAATTGCTGACGTTTGACCTACGCAATGAGAAAATGGCAATTTCAAATGAATCAGTCTCATAAGACGCACTTGTATTAGAGGAGATGGAGCCGTGGTGACAAACACACCCAAACATGTAATGGATTAAGCGCAGGGCAAGTTTGTGTGTTGCTCATGCAACAGCCCGGGTGTCGGTGAGTTAACGGGACCCAGGCCGAGGAAGAGGCCGTGTCTTCCACAGATGGTTTCCGAGGCTGCTGTGTTAACTCTGCCCGGCTGGTGTCACATCTGTGCCCTGGGCCTGGCCTAGCCGACACTGATGCTCAGTACGCACCTGCGAGGCAGGCTGCTGGCTGCGTGCTCTTCTTGCACAGTGCCTCTCCTCCCTTTCCAGCATGATCTCTACTTTGCTTCTGCCTTGGCGGACACTGGGAGGTGAATCTGATTAGTCTAAGCCAATCACGGTGGCCCCCAATCTCTCACCAGTGATTGGTTTCCACATGGGAAGCCATCAGTGCCCCACCATGTCCCCTTGGCCTTGTGTGTTGACTCAGGCCCAGCTTCCATCTCTCTTTGCCTGAGGGCTTTCTCTGGCAGCCAGAGCCTGCTCTGTGCATGTGTGTCCTGCAGCCTGGAAGTGCCAGGGACTTAAGGCTCACTCCCCAGGTGCAGCCCTGGGATCACCTGAGGTGAGTGTTTTATGCTGTCCCATAGAGTTCCCTAGTGGGACTGAGCTCCAGCTGCCCACAGGGATAACTTGCCTGGTAACTGTGGCAGGTTGTATTTCCCCACATGCTTTTGTCACAACGGGCCATTGACATGCCTCCATCCTTGAACCTGGGCAGACCTCCTCTGTAACTGGAGGCAGACGTGATACTGCGTGACTTCTGAGTCATAACAGGCAATGTGGCTTCCACCTGGCATTTTCTCTCTCTGACTCTGTCTCGGTCTTTGTTTTTCTTGGGGTACTTACCCTGGGAACCCAGCCGCCATGTTGAGGAGCCCGGGACTCCTGGAGAAACCATGTCTGGGGATTTCAGCTGACATCCCAGCTGGGCCCCAGTGGACAGGCAGCTTCAGCTGCCAGATGTGGGAGGGGACAGCCTTCAGATGGCTCCAGTGAGTTCAGGATCCAGACTTAACTTTTTATTCAGCACATGTCTGAATTATTTACATTTTAAACAATTCTTCACTGTGATTTTTAAAAATATAAAACAGTTCCATAAAACTGTGAGTCAGGTGTCCTTAGGTCTAATGCTAGACTGAGTTGACTCTGGGGAGGTGAGCTCCAGGCTTCTTGCACCCAGCTGGCAGCTGAGCTGGAGTGTGACAACTTCTTCTTTTTTTATGCTTTATACAAACCTTAAAAAAAACTGTAGTAAAATATGCATATCCTAAAATTTGCCCTCTTAACCATTTTAAGTGTCCGGTTCGGTGGCATTAGGTACGTTGTCGTGCACCTGTCGTCAGCAGCCACCTCCAGAACTCTTTACGTCATCCTGAACTGAAACTGTCCTCATTGAACACTGACTCCCCAGCCCCTCTTCCCTCTACCCTCTAGCACCCCCTATTCTACTTTCTGTCTCTATGAATTTGACTGCCCTACGTCCCCCATATAAGCCAAATCATACAATATTTGTCCTTTTGCGTCTGACTTATTTCCTTTAGTGTGGTGGTTTCTTAAGTGGTCCCAGGATCACCCTTACGATCACCACCACCATGGCCACGCTCCCTGGCATGAGACCTGCGCCCGCCCAGTACAGGTGTGGCTGCTGGACGTGGCAGGCCCAGACACTTCGTTCCGGACCAGCTCTCGACACCTCCCCTTGCCCAGTCCCAAGGAGAATTGCTGGGCGAGGGTTAATCAACATTCAGTCATGTTTCCAAGTTTAAATGGAGCATTTGTTTAATTATGTGTAAGTAGCAATACATTGTGGCCATTATCTAAATCACTATTTTATTTCCTGGATGTGGTTTCATAATGCAGGGTTTCTGCTCCAGCCTAGCATCATTAACAGAGAAGAGTTAATGAATATAAAAGCGTAAAGGCTAATTACACTTTAATTTACAATCATGGTCTCATTTTGGGACCACATGAAATCTGTTTTGAAAACAATTAAAAAAAAAAAAAAAAAACCACTCTTGCCCTGGTAAGTGGAGGGACCCCGGCCAGGAGCCCAGCTCTGCCTGCCACACTGTGGCTGAGCGGCATTGGCTGGCACCGATTTCCTCCCTGGCGCCGTTACTGGGAGGCTGCCGAGGCCAAGTTCAGCGCCCTGTGACTCTGTCTTTTGTTTCCAGCGATTTTCCTCTTGCCTTCAGTGTCTGCTGTGGGGCTGCCGTGGAGACTTGGGGACCCCCATCTGGAGCACCTGTGACCATGTGACGCTCATCTGGCCCCATGTGGGGGACAGCCAGCTGGAATTACCTCCTGTTCTCAAAGTTGGGGGTGGGGAGTTGGGATTGAGGAACCGTGACATTGACCAGGCTCCCAGTGTGGGCCAGGCACTGCGCTGGCTTCTTTATGTATGTTACTTATTCTTTAAAATTGCCTGCCAATGGCAATTAGTCTCCCAGAAATTTGAATTAGTCCCTCTGAAATGTTTAATGGAACCATGGAATCATTGTTAATTTTCTTAAGTATAATAATGGCATTGTAGTTATGTAGAAGAACGTCCTTATTCTCAGGACATGAAAAGCAGTTTGGGGGTGAACGTTTATGTTGTCTGCCACTGACTTCCAAATGTCTCAGGAAAAAAATATAAATGTGTATTTATATTTATGATGTAATAGAGGGGGAGAAAGAGACTAATAATAATAATAAGAAGAAGAAAGAGATAAATGGGGCAAAGTGTGAATCACTGTTGATTCCAAGTGGAGGGTTTACAGGTGTTCACGGTACAATTCTTTCAACTTTTCTATGTTTTGAAAAATCTTGTAATGAAAGTTGGGAAGAAAACACCCCCCACTGGCTGCTATGATCTGCTTTGCCTTCTATACTTGTTAAATAAACTCCTTTTCTCCCAGAAAAAAGAATTGAGAAAAGGTCCATTTAATTAAGACCAGCCTTTGTCTATATGATTTTATATTATGGATTATTATTGGAGTCTGAAATAAGAATGAATCAGATAATCAATAAATCAAATAATAATTAATGAAATAAAGCAAAAAAGAACGATAACATCACATTTGGTCAGCGTGCCTCTGCCTTGTGCCTGGGGTCACCTAGGACTGTCCAGAGAGCAGGAGACCCGCTGTGGGGCCTGGTGGCTTTTTCCTTCCAAAACCCTCAATTCGGGCTTCCCTTTAAAGAATGATCATTTAATAAAATGCCACCAGTTATTGTCCACTTATGGTGAAAGGGGCAGTCGAGAGGCCCTCTCGGCCACGACTGTTGGAGTACCGGCAGCTGTCACCAGTAGGAATTCATCCTCAGGAAACATGGGGGCAGGGCCACTTGTTGCCACATCATTTATTATGTGAAAAATAAACCAATGACAACCTCAATGTATGAGTTTTTTGAAGAGATGAAAAGATAACTGTGACAGGATGACTGACAAGAGCAGGATGAAATTGCAGATGTGGCACGATCTCGAACGTAAGAAAAATAGATGATGTGCAGACAAATCCAAAAAGAAACATCAAACATTTCTTCACAATTCAAACGATATTGTGCATTTTAACACTTTCTGTATTTTTAATTTTTTTTGAAATTTTTATTTCTTTTTGGCGGTGGCTGGTAAGGGGATCCAAACCCTTGACCTTGGTATTCTAACACTGCACTCTAACCAACTGAGCTAACCGACTTTCTGTGTTTCTAGACAGATTTTGGAGGGTCCGCTCAGCTCGCAAATCCATGGACTGTGCCCCCCGTGCTTGGAGGGAGGGGTCTGGCAGCCGTATGGCTCCACTCCCTCGGCCACAGATGATTGGATCAGAGCATGCCGGGCCCATCAGAGTGCCTTTCCCAGGAATCTGGAAAAGTGCCTCAGGATTCCCAGACTCAGTCTGTGGATCTGGCAGCTGTCAGAGGCCATCTCCTGCCTCGTGGGCCGAGGAGTCAAGGTGCAGCAGGAAGATGAAACCGACACACAGACAGAAGCAGGAGACAGTGGGGAGCCCTGGAAGGACCCCACAGCCTTTCCCAATCCTGCTTCCAGGCCACAGTCCTGCTCTTGAATTCCCGGAGACTCCCCTGTCGTAGCGTTTTATTAAATCTCCTTTTTTCATGTTTAGTCTGGCTTGAGTGGGTTTCTGCCACAGCTAAATAGTCCTAACTAATACGGCAAGCATGTATTATTTTAATAATACGAAGAAGAATAGGAATCGTGGCCATTTACTGACTGGGCTGGGCACCTCACGCTGTGCCACCCCTGGGCCTGTGCAAACGCCCCCAGATCCATCCCTGGTCTCCACGCTCTGCTCTGTGTTGCAGGGCCCACCATGTAGCTGGGTTTCCAGGACCTTCAAATGGCTAATGGGAGGCAGTGGGGGAGACAGGAGGGCGGGAGGAAGGGAGAAGCCAGGGTATTTCTCCCTGTGTCACTGTGCCACGAGCAGTCTTTGATGGTGACTGCATCTCCTCTGCCACTCCAGTTCCCCTTCGGTGGGTCCTCCCAGGTTCCAGCCTCCTCCAGGTGGCCCCTGCAAACACCATCTCCTCCTTTTGTGCCCCCTAGTCCAGGGGGAGCGTGGCTTCCTGCTCTGAAAATCTCTGAGCATCCCCTCTGGCTTCTCAGCTCTTCGGGCACCTGTGCAGTGACTTCCCTGTGTCAACCTCCCCCCGATTAAATACTCCTTTCGAGTGAATGTGAAGAGTTCTCACCACAAACGTGATAACTATGAGAGATACCGCATGTGTTAACAGCTAGATTTAGTCATTTCACGATGCAAATGTACTTCAAAACATTGTGTTGCACACGATAAATACATACAATTTTATGTCAATTTAAAAAATAAAATAATAAATTAAAAATATGCTTTTTTTTAACTTGTTGGTTGAACGCTGACGGATGCACACACATTCTCTCACCTGCTCTTGCAACGCCCCTCTGAGGAGGTCTTAGGATCCCCACTTTGCAGATGTGGAAGTCAATGCTCAGAGAAGCTGAATAATGTGCCCCAAAGTCACACAGCTTGTCACGAAGCTCTGAAGCCAAGCTCTCATCACCACATTTCACTGGACGGCTTTGTATAATCACCTCTATAGTTAGAAAGAGAGGTTATTTTTTAAAAAAACACCAAAACATCTCCACCGCTGGGCTCTTCCTGCCTGCCCGCTGGGCAAGGGTGGCCCCACAGGCCCGGGTCACTTCCTCAGGCGAGCCCAGCCTCTCCCAGGCCCAGGGCAGTGCAGGGACAGCTCCTCCAATCCCACGTCTCTCCGTACCAGCTGTGGGCCCCAGGCCTGTGGCCTTGCCTCTGGCTGTCGCATGAGAGAAGCTACGTCTAGAAGGTGAGCTCCTCGAGGGGGGCCCCAGCTCCCCACAGGGCCTGGCACAGAACAGGGCCCGGCAATGATTGATGGTGGCCTCGGGTCTTCTGCTGGAGTCCCCTTGCTCTGGGGCCTGTAGCCACTTGTGGCGAATGGAGAGGGCAGGGCACGGGGACTGCGCTGAACTCTCCCCTCTGTGGTCCCTCGAGGTCCCTCCCCAGCTTCCCTGTCGCACTCATTCATGGATGATCTTTCCTGCTTCAAAACACTTGCTCCTCTATAACATCGCAAAACGTTGGCCTTGAAGGGCTGGTTGCACTTTTTTCAGACACACGTGAAATTGAACGTGTAATACTCAAGCAAAAAATGCTCCTGGGAGACCATGGGAAACTGTCCCTCCCTCCCGGTCATTAACAGTGTGGGCTCAGGAGAGGCCACTCTGGCTTTAAATTGTGACTCCCCATCTGTCAGCGGGTGACAGTGGGGAAGTGACTTCCCCTCTGTGACCTCAGTTTTCTCATCTATAAAATGGGATAACCCTGGTGCCCATCTCAGGGGGTATTGCCAGGGTTTCTTCAGCGAATTCAGAGGCCCAGAGAATGGCGCCGGGGGCCTGGGGCTGCCGTCACTGGGACTGTTTTGTTGTTTTATCATCATCACCAGCAGCAGCAGCCTAGGGAAGTGTGGCCGTGGACTGTGTGCCGGTGTCCAGGGGTTCCCAGGACAGGCACAGGTGAGGGAGGGCTCCGCTCCCTTATGCTGCCGATGGCCGCCACCATTGCTGAGGACAGAACTTTATGCCCACAGTCCCCGAGGAGATGCAAATTTACAGGCCGCAGACGGCAGCGCTGCCGGGGCTGCTGACACGGACACTCTGTGGCACTTACTGCACCGCCACTGCCATTAGTCTGGGGAAGTCTGGATGTTCCCAACCCTGGTGACCTCCTACCTCTGGCCCCCTGCTGCAGCTCCTCTGGCCAGGCCTGACCCTCTTTGTGCATCCAAAGCAGATCCCCCTTATGAGCATCGAGGGAGTTGGCTTGAGCCTGAATTTGGGGGTCAGAGGGAGCTTGGTGCAAATCTTGCCCCATCATGCAGGAGCTGTGTGACTCTGTGCGTGGTGCTCAACCTCTTCGAGCTTCAGTCGTTGCAGGGGTAAGATGGTGATGAGGCAACGGGGCTGCAGCCAAGAGCAGAGGAACCCACGCCTGCCCCCATGGGTGGGCCTGCCAGTCTAGGGAGGGAAGGGTTGTGACGATGATGGTAGCATTTATTGAGCCCTCACCATGGGCAAGGTGTAGCACTAAGTGCTGGCTATTGGGTGCCTGTTCCACCCTCACCAGGCACCTGTGTGGTGGGCACGGTGATTGCCCCACATCAAAGCACCCATGCTGTGAATGGCCAAGCAGGGATTTGAACCTGCTGGGCATGGCTGACTCACAGCACGGGTACGTAGTCTGTCTGCAACACCTCTAGCTGCCTCAGTTTCCTCTGCTGCACGCTGTTGCAGGGTTGGGTGAAGATTCATGGGGGTGAGGCGGCTGGTGTGTCACTAGCCCAGAGTCAGTATCAGTCACTCATTGAGGGTTGTGGTCCAAGCTGGGGGAGCCGCACCTTTGAAAGTTCTGAATCTACAACTTTTGGGGATGGGACACATCTGATGTCATTCCTGGGGGCAGCCCCTGCCACCCTCTGCTGGCAGGAGGACCCTTGTTTTGCCTCCGTCTCTCAAGGCTGGTGGAATAGGCAGCTCCTGGCCCCTTCTGGCTTGACTCACCTGGAGCTGCGTGCAGTTATCTGAGTTGTGAACTGCACAGTCTTAGGGGCACCATTCATATCATAGACACAGCAGATTTTCCAAAGACAGAACAATTTTCTGAAAGTTGGGAATAAAGTGGAAGTAAAGGCGCCTTTCTATAATTCCCACAGAGATGCCACACAAACCAGAGTCACTTCTACTTTGAGAGGAGAACACCTCAAAGCTGGTGAACTCTTGGTCATCTTCCCAAGTCCAGCTACCAGGTCCCTCCCTGGGAAGCCTCTACCCTTTGTGTCGGGGTCACTGCCCACTTTCCCACCCAGGGCTCCCTCCACCCCTTCACCCCTTCTGCCAGGCTGTGAGCTCCTGGGGGCAGTGATGGCTGCACTGGATAAGGACTCCACACGCCCCCTGGCCTTAGCCTCTGCCCAAGGGGAATGTTCATGTGTCATCTCTCCCCCAGGGTGACAGAGACGCAAAGGATTACTCAAAGCCCATTTCTTCTGAGCAGTGAGAAGCCCCAAAGGGGTTAATTTCCAGGAACCCTCAAGAGAGAGGCATTCCTCCTCGGAAAATTAACACGACTCCGACTCCGGTCTTCTCTCCGTATTTATTCTTTAGGTAGGCAAGTGACAGAAAAGGAATATAGGTGGTTACAAAAGAACAGTAAGATAATTGTCATGGCAACAGTCATTAGGTTTGGCTGCACTAACAACATCTGCCTTTGGAGCCAGCAATTTTGCTGTGTTACAATTCTTTATCTACACAACAGAGACTTTAGCCTGGGGAAAGTTTTTTGTCTTTCACAAGCTTAACATTTCTATGTGTAATTTTTAAAAGTTAGGCTATACTGAAACTACAGGGCTTTGGGAGCTAGGCCCTGTGAAATACATTTGCTTTATTAATGTCAGTACACTCCATATTCATGAGCATCCCAGAAGGCCCAGCCTGGGCATGGACCAGGAGGCCATGTGGAATTTCACAGGCAGTAGGAGCTGGAAGGCTGCCCAAACCCCCAGCCACCCCCATTTTACAGATAGAAACACTGAAGCCCAGAGCAGGAAAGGACTTGCCCAGGGTTCCACAGTGAGTTAGGAGCCTGGGCCTCCTGTCTCCCCACTTTACACCTGCACCCCCTGCATAAGATGTGGGAGAGGCTGGCATTGGGGACAAGGAGGTGGAGGTACCCTGGCCACTGCCCCCTACCCCATAGCCCTGGAAGTCATTTCCATCACAAGCAACTTCCTGGGTGAGTTCCCAGCATGGAGCCAGGATGCCCAACATCTTGGAGACTGAGTCTGTGGCAGACCTGGGGAGGTGGGGGGTAGAGCTGAGGTCGAGGATAGGGGTTTGGAGGCCAGAGTGAGGACCCTGCCTGCAGCTGCCTGGACCCAGAGTGACCTCCCCCGCTCCTGCTGCCAGCTCAGGCCCCCCATCGCCAGCTCCCCTCCCCATCCAATCCACTTCATCCTTCTGAGATTTATTCCCGAGCTGCGGAGCCTGGAAATAATTTGCTGACAAAGCCCCATCCCCGGCAGGTGCTTTAATTGGTTTTGTGGGAGCAGGTCTGGGAGCATCTATTTAGAAGGAAATAGAAATTATGGCGGTGCCACCCGTCCTTTTTCTGTAATGGGGACTGTGGAGTGTCTGTGTCTGGGGGGCAGGGAAGGTGGCTCTGAGGAAAGCAGAGGCCTGTTTTCAGGGAACCCCAGTTCTTTTTCTGGGGGGCTGGGGCCAGTGGGCAGTGGAAATAGGGGCTGCTGGCCAGCCTCCTTTCAGCCCTGGCTCAGCCTCAGTGTCAGGGCAGGGTGGCCTCCTATCCTCACAGACCTGAGGGGGACCAGGCTGAGGACAGGGCAGGGGTTAGAGCTCCAGGTCCTAGCCTCTCTCCTTCCTCAAGGAGACCCTGGCCCCTGCCCAGTGGGGCTAAACAAATCACATTTGTCATTCCTTGGCTCCAACCCCTTCCATGGCTCCCATTGTCCTCAGAGTGAAGCCCCGTTCCTTAGCGTGACATTCACAGTCCCTCGTGGTCTGACTGACCTCTGATGCCCTGTCATCCTTCGCTCCTATCCTCAACTGCTCCCGACCAATAGTCTCCAGCCTTCCCTGGTGGGCTCCTGTGTGTCCCACCCTCTGCTAACCTTGAAAGGCCCCACGACTGAGGGGATCACAGTTGCCCTCATTTTATAGAGGACGAAATGGAGGCTCAGAAAGGTAAAGTCATCTGCTGGAGGTCACACGCAGAGGACTGGGACTCAAACCCAGGCCTGTCTGGTGCCCGAGCCAATACTCTTCACTACCAAATTATAGGTGGAACTAGCCACGCTCTATCTAGGCTCCCTGCCTTCCCTTGAAATATCTGTACCTGAATTTTTCCACTGGCAAACTCCTATTAATCCTTCCAAGCACACTTGATGTCACTTCCTTGGGAATTTTTCCCTGACTGACCTCTCCTACCTTTAATCCCTCCGCTGGGCTTCCCCAAGTCCCAGCCAAGTCTTTCATCTCGGCTCTGATCTCTGGACTTGTCACTGTCTGTGTCTCTCCCGTCCGCTTTCTCCCTCACCCCTGGATTGGGAGCCCCAGCTGAACCATTGTTGATCTTACAGGGTGAGCACCGCAGCCCTGGAAGCTCATATGGGTCCAAGATCCCGGGACCTAGACTCTTACCTTGCCTGGGGTATTGAGCAGCCTAGACCATAGCTCCTCTCTGTGACCCTGAGCAAGGCCCTATGTTTTTGTGGACTCAGTGTGCCCATATGTAAAATGGGAGGGTTAGCCTGGAGGCATCTGACACTTGGGGACTCTTAGGGCCAGACTTGGGCTGGAACCTCACACCATGTACTGTGACTTACATGATATATGTGTGAGTGGGTGGCCACTTCCCATGCCAGGGTAAGTCACAGGGCCATTGCTGATGCCTGACCCAGCCTGGGTTCCAGGTGCTGGTGGGCTCGGAAGTGAGGCTCACCTCGGGCTGGATCTCAGCTCTGCACTCACACGCTACACTTGGTGTGGGCTCGGGCACGCCTCCTGACCTCTGAGCCTCAGTTGCTTCTGTAGAATGAATGGAACAATAATATTACCACCCACAGGGCTGGTTAGCTGTGAGGATGACAGGAGAGACACTCAGGCCTGGCCCAGAACATATGCTCCGAAGACGCACACTGTTGTCACCGGCACAACAAACATTGGGTGCCATGTCCCTGCTGGGCTCAGTAGGAGCTGGCGGGGAGGGAAGGGTGGCTGAAGGATCTGTCTAGACAGACACCAGACGAGCTCACAGAGATCAGACCAGAGCACAGCGGCCTGGGAGGGCCTTGGTTTCTGGGCTCTCTGGTGGGGAGTCAGGCTGGGTCTCCAAGGGTTTTTTCTTACTGTGATTTTCTAAGAATCAGGACAGTGTTAAACAGGTGGGTGCAGTCCCTGAGGACAGATGGGCAGGCTGTGAGTGGGGGGCTCAGAGGAGGGCGGGGGGCTGGGGTAGAGAGGGAGGCAGCACGCTTGCTGGGTGAGGTGGGTGGTACCAGGGAGGAGACCAGCAGAGCTGATGTGTGGAGGTGGCCCCGGAGTCAAGGCTCAGTCCTGGTCTCTGCACTTCCTGGCTGTGGGCTTGGGCCTCAGTTTCCCCTCTGTAAATGTGGTAACAGGCCCTCCCTTTGGCGGTGGTGGGACGGGTCACAGCAGTGTCGCATGCAAGGCCTCAGTTCTCTGGGCTCTGGCCGTGCTCTTGGACATGGACAACTTGAACGTCCCCTTCCCCTCGAGGACCAAGTCCGAGGCAGGGCGGCGGGACCCAGGTGGGGCCGTCTGCCGCAGGGCGGCGCCGAGACTGGGGGGACTGGCCCTCACGACACCCCCGGGAGAGGAAGAGACAGACGACCACGGAGGCCCCCGGGCGCCCTGGGGCCGGGAAGCAGCCTTCGGAATCCGGACCGTAGGTGGCGCCATGAGGCAGCAGTTGAGAGTGGCGCGGAGCCGGGATCCGCCGGTGTCTCAGCCGTCCTCGGTCCCGCGTGGCCTCCCCGCCCCGCCGTCTGTCCGCGGACACCCTCGTGTGTGTCTGGGGCACCGGGGCTCGTCCCTCGGCCAAACCAAGGCCAAGGCCAAGGCCCAGACGGACGCGAGGTGGTCGGACAGGCGACCCTGCAGCGGCCCGGCGCGGCGGCGACACCCGCCCCCAGCCCCCTGCCCCGCCCCCGCGGCTGTCCCCGCAGGGCCTCAGCGACGAAGGCTCCAGAAGCACGGGTGCCCACACCCTCGGGCGTCCCGGGGCGCCCGGGCGGCGGTGTCTGTGCGGCAGCCGGCGCGGACCCCGCGTCGTGAGGGTGGCCGCGCGGGGACGGGGACGGGGCCGGGCTCCCCCGTCGTTCGGCGGCCGCTCCCCGCAGGCCCAGGCCGAGATCCGCGGGCGCCGCTTCCTCCCGCCCCGCGTCCCTGTCACAAGGACAGGAGCCGCGTGCGCCCGGCGTCCTCTAGAATCACCCCGGGCCCGGGAAAGCCTGAGGTCCCCTCGCTGTCCGGCGGCGTCACCTGCTCCAAGTCATCCGGCTGAAAATGGCGTCTGAGCTTCCCCGGGCGTTTCTGACTCCTCCGCGCCAGCCCCAGGCCCGACTGGGGGGCGGAGGGTGGGACTGACTTGTCCCAGACCGGCCACCAACGGAGGGCCGCGGAGGTGGGGAGCTGTCCGCTCTGGAGGTCGGCTGGCCGAGGACTTGCGGGTCCTTCCCAGCTCATGGGCGCCCAGAATCCACACCCCTCAGAGCAGCTGCCGGGCCGGGCTCCGTCCTGGACGGGGGGTGACACCGGGGTTGGAGATGCGCCAGGCCCCACTCCGGCCGGGAGTGGCCAGTCCAGCAGGCACACGGGGAAGGGATGTGACCAGGGGAGGAGGGGACAGGGGGATGGCCTCGCAGGAGCCAGAGCTGGGAGGGCCTCAGTGCCAGGAACAGTGAAACGTGGACTTTCTCCCCCTGGGGCCAGAACAATCTCCCCGGTCACCTACATATCCTGCCCCAGGACGCGCATACACGCACACACGCGCATGCACACGTATACACGCACACGCGCACACGCTCGCACACGTGCACAAACGCACACACGCGTACACGCACACACAAAAGTGCACGCACACGCACACACAAATGCACGCACACGCACAAACGTACATATACGCACACATACAAACGCGCACACACGCGCATGCACACGTATACACGCACAGACACGCACACGCGCACACACAGGCACACGCACACACGCGTGCACCCGCACACACACACAAACGCACACAATCGCACATGCACAGAAACGCGCGCACACGCGCACACAAATGCATGCACACGCACAAACGTACATACACACACATACAAACGCGCACACACACACAAATGCACACGTGCACACACGCACCCATGCACACGAGCAAGGGAGGGGCGTGCTGTGTGATCTGGGAGGGTTGCTTACCTTCTCTGAGCCATTTATAAAACATGCCTTGTGTTAACTTGACCTTGGGGTCCTGCTGTATTTTCCCCTTCCCTCCTGGTAGCAAACCACCAAGAACAGGGAAAGGGCGTGACCCAGGCCTGGCCAATCAGAGCTCCCCATACTGAGCTCTGATTGGGTCAGAGATGGGCATGTGGCCCACTCCTGGCCAATCAGGCTTTCCTGCTGCTACCGCGTCTTCCCGCGGGTGCCGAGCCCTAAATCCCTTTTTGACCTTACCTCATTTGTGTTCTCTCTGTCCTGCAGTGAGGATGTCCCGAGCAGTGAGCAGTTCAGAAACACTAATAGTGACAGCATGTGTGCACCGCCCTTCCCGATGGGAGGGGAAAGCACGAGGTCGGGGGTCAGACAGAACTTGGGGTGTCCTATTGCTGCAGCTCCTGCTGGAGTGACCAGGACAAGTCGCTGATCCTCTGTGAACCTCAGTTTCCTTGTCTGTAAAATGGGGCAAGCAGCTTCTCTTTTAAGATTGCTGTGAGGACAGTCACGGTGATGGCATGCCTGGCTGGAGGGGCAGGTGTGGTTGTCTTGGGGAGCACCTAGTGTGTGGGGGGCATGATTGGGGAGCAGGGTTCAGTGGACGGGGGTGGGAAGAGGGAGAGGAGCCTCCCCGCTGTTGATGGCTGGCCTGGGCCAGCGCAGCCACCGTGTGGGGCTTCAAGAGTTAGGCAGGGCAGTGGCAGAGGCCCAGGATCTCCATTCTTGCCCTGCCACAGGTCAAGGGTGGGTGGCTCTGATTTCCCTGGTGGGCCCAGAGTCCCCTGCCTCCAGCCAGGGGACAGGAAAAGGGAGGACTCGGAGGCAAGAGGCAGGAGGTGCAGAATGACTGCTGGGCTGGAGGAGCGCTCCCAGATCCACCCAGAGCCCTGCCCCGCCCTGCACCATCGTGCATTGGGGCTGCTTGTGTCTCTAGGGACACGTGGTCATGGAGGGGCAGAGAGGGACCTGAGAGGAGAGACACTTGGGTTTTGATCATTTTCAAGTAATGGCAGCTATCAAGGAAGATCCCCATCCTATCCCAGACAAAGGGAGGGAGACCTCTGAGTCCTGCGTAGGCAAAATCCGCCTTGAGCAAGTGGCGTGGGCGGGGAGGCGAGCAGGATGCCAGCAGGAACGAAGTGACACGAGGGAAGAAAAGGTCATCTTTAACTCACTTCTTTCCAAGGGCTGGGCTTTTTGTCATTTTTGTTATCTATGTTGATGAAAAACGTGCTCTTTGCTCATTGTCAGAGAGCGAGAGAAGGCTGACTTCTGAGTAGCATGTGCCCTGGTTTCGTGTCCTTCTGTCTGGGGTCCTGTTGCTGAGCACTGTACGCTGCTCCTACTTCTGGAGGTTATGGGGGGCACAGGCCCCCCTTGCTGTGGGCCTTCCCGCTTCTGCTCTGCCTCATCTCCACCCCATCAGATCTGAGCTCCTTGGGGCAGCTCCAACCCCCAGCAGAACTGGGCTTCGGGGAGGGTTCGAGGGATGCTGAAGCGCTGGGGTTGGTGCTTTTCTTTATTCAGCAATAGTCATTTATGGAGCATCTACTGTTTGCCGGGGCCCATGCCAAGCGTTGTGAGCCTGCCTCCATGGGGCCCAGTCTACCAGGGCTGGATGCTAATTCCACAGCATTTGATTTCAGAAAGGACAAGAGCACATAGCAGGGCCTGGTCTCCACTGAGGGTGCCGGGAGCTGAGACCTCAAGTGTGAGTGGACGAGGGGCCCAAAGGGACAGTTTAGACAGACGGGCAGCCAGGCCAGCACAGGCCGTGAAGCAGGAAGGGTGTGGTTTTGGAGGACAGGAGGGCAAGCCACGGGACCAGGGCTCCAAGTGGGGGTGATGGTGGGGACAGGTGCACAGGGCCCTGGATCATGGGGAGACTTTGGATTCTGTCCTAAGCCTGCGGGAGCAGCCACCGGAGGGTTGTAAGCAAGACGGGGAGAGGAAAGAGGCCTTGATCTGGGTTTCTAAAGGATCCCCCTGGCTGTTGAGGGGAGGATGGCTGGGAGATGTAGAGGAGTTGTTGCCCACACCCAGCGAGAGATGCGGGTGCTGGGCCCAGGGAGGAAGTGGTACAGTGGGGAGGTGACGGAACTTGCTGAGCGACAGGACACAGGGAGTGATGGACAAGAGGGCCACGGGCCCTCCCAGGCTTCTGGCTTGTACAGCCAGTCGGATGAAGGCGCCACTGCCAGGAGGAGGAGCAGGTTTGAGGACCCCCAGCGGGGCCTGATGGGAACCCTGGGGAAACTTTCGCTCTGACCCATGCCAGGCTGTGGGAATTGGGGGCCCCAACTGGCCTGTCCACCTTAGATGTTGTGCCATGTGGTCCTCAAGATATGGGTTCTGGGCAGGTGGCCCCATGGCCGTGGCTGGGCTGCTCTGCTCTGCCAGGAAGCCTTCACTGCCTGGGTCTTTCTGTCCCTGCCTAGCCCTGGCTCCCAGCTCCTGTCACCCTGGGACACAAGTCCTGTTATTAGAGGGACAGGAAGAGGCTAGGGAAGAAGGGAGGGCCAGAGTGCCTCACTCAGGTGGGCAGGCAGTGGGCTTGTCCAGGTCCCAGGTTCCCTGGTCAGGACAACACACCTGGGTTTGAAGCCTGTTGGTCTCCCATAGCATGGGACAGAGGGGAAAACCTGGGTCCTGTCCAGAGGAGGCAGCGTGGGGAGCTGGTGCGGGAGTCAGAGAGACCTGGGTTTAAATTCTGGCTCTCCCGTATACTGACTCTATGTTGGACAACTTGCTCTCTCTGAGCCTCAGTCTCTCATCTGTAAAATGGGAATAATGATAATTCTTACCTCCTCATAGGGTTGTTGGGAAGATTAAAACTAGATAACAGGTGTGAAGTACCTGGCACAGCACACAGTAAGCACTCAGTGAATTTGAACTATTATTACTGTTGTTACTATCACAGATCCTGACTTCTGCAGCAGTACGTGTACCCCCTCCAGATCTTAGCAAATGATCTTTCCTCCTTGTCTTGGTCCATTTTATGCTGCTATAACAGAATAGCTGAAACTGGTAATTTATAATGAACAGAAATTTATTTCTCACAGTTCTGGAGGCTGGGAAGTCCAAGATCAAGGTGGTGGCGGGTTCATTGTAGGGTGAGGGTCTGGTCACTGCTTCCAAGATGGCACCTTTAATGCTGCACCCTCCAGAGGGGAGGAACGCTGTGTCCTCACGTGGCAGAAGGGCAAAGAGGGGACGGGCTCCCTCCATCAAGCCCCTTTATGAGGGCGCCTGATCCCATGCACGGGGGAGGAGCCCTCATGGCCTCAAAACCTTTTAAAGGCCCCACCTCTTAGTACTGTCACATCAGCAACACCTGGATTTCAGAGGGGACACATCCACACCATAGCCCCTGCACTCAGAAGGTGCTGGAGCAGTCGGGGTGCTGCTCCTCATCCTCAGTGCCCAGGTCAGGGGTCTTCTCTCGGAAGCCCCTCTGAGACCACTGCAGCATGCAGCTGGCTGACCCCTCGCTCCGTGCACTGGCCGGGCCTGGTGTGTCCTGTCCACAGCAGTTGCTCCCTCTCCTGGGCCGGCCTCTGGGGCACTGCGCCCGGCCGTCTCCGGGGCCTGGCTGTGGGGCGTGGGAGGCTGTACAGCTTAGGGGGGCAGCCAGATCCAAGCCAGCCTGAGGTGGAGGCGGATGGAGGTTGAACCCACGTGGGAGAGGCAGCAGCCATCTTTGTTTAGGCCACCTGGGAGCACAAATACAGGAAACAAGGAGACAAGAAATGTGGGCTCGTTGTCAGGGCCCGAGGCCCAGGGCGGCGGATGGCATAGGCCTGCGGGCCTGAGGGCGTGCACAGTCCAGCTAGGCCCGCTGCCTCATGGGCCCCGGGCTTGGGTCAGTTCTAGGCCTTTGTCCTCAGCTGAAGGGGAGACCCAGTCGGCCTGGCGTTGGCGTTGAGTGGAGGGGAGGGATTTTATGGCCTCGGTGAGGGGAGGTGGCAGACAGCCGGGGTAGATGGCTTTCCCGGAATCCCAGATCTCGCTTTAATAATTCGTTCCAGAATTAATGTCCATTCACGCTGTCTCCACTGTTCAGCTCACTGGAAGATTAAATAAAAGCCCATGCCCCCCACCCCCAGCCCCAGCCACATGGGGGGAGACCGGCCCCGTGTTCCCGGCCGGGCTGGCTGCCTGAAGCCCGCGCAGGAAATAAATCTTCCGGAGAAAACCACTTTGCTCACATGATTTCAATCCAGCAGGGCATAGTGGACCCAGTCACTTCTTGTTTTATTTCACTGATAATCTTTTATAGGATCGGAGGCCCTCGCAGAAGCTCCATGTCTTTCCAGGGCCGAAGCCTCCCTGAACAGCCGGGCTGCCCGGGCCTCCTGAGCGAAGCCCACGCTGTCCTCTCCCGGGGGTCCTCTGTTGCCGCAGGCGGCACTGCCAGCTACCCAGAAGGCGGGTCCTGGGAGCAGGGCCGAGGGCAAGGCACAGGCAGCAGCACGGCCGGGCCTCTGCGGGGGTGGAAGCGTGGCGTTTTACATTCTCCTGGATGCTGGGCCTTGGGGACCTAACCCAGGGAAGCTCATCAGCCAGCGAGGCCAACTGAGGCAACCTTCTCTCATTCATTCATTCATTCACTCACTCATTCATTCGTTCGTTCATTCATTCAACCCATTTTTATTGAATGTTTTCTCTGTGTCAGGCTCTGGGAATAAGGGGTGCTCAGACAGACAGACAAGTCCCTGCCTGTCCACATGGCTGTCTTTGTCTTACCTATCACCTGATTAAAATTTCTTGCTCCTGGGCCGAGCCCGTGGCGCACTTGGTAGAGTGCTGCACTGGGTGCGCAGCCACGCTCCCGCCGCGGGTTCGGATCCTATATAGGACTGACCGGTGCACTCACTGGCTGAGTGCCGGTCACGAAAAAAAAAAAAAAAAAAAAAAAAAATTTCCTGCTCCTGTACCGTTTTCTCTGACTCAGACGTACTCTTTTTTTTCCATTTGGTTTTATTACATTTGAATTATCACATACGGAAACCAAGATACTAATGGATAATATTTAGAAATATCGGAAGCTGATAGAATATTGTAAAAATAAAGAAAAATAAGTCTTCACATCAAAGAGGCACATGGTTATGTAACAAAAATGAAAATCTCTCTATCTTGGGGTCAGGAAAGAAAATTAAATAACTTTAAACTACAACTTTGCCCACTATTTATGAGTTTTTGTCCAATTATTCTTTTCAATGCCTCTTTACACTAGTGTCAGTTAAACTTGTTATGTATTAATAACTTTCCCACACAGAATACATGCTTTGAGCTTATAAATCATATTTATCCTATCTTTCATGGTTCAACCTGGGCCAGAAGAGTGTTTTGTATTCTCCCTGGTGTTTAATAAATAATGTGTAAATAAAAATCTGGTTCTGACTTCAACACATTTCTAGTTTTCAAATTAAAATAAAAGCTTTTTATTTGAAGTAATTATAGACTTACAGGAATTTGCAAAAATAGTGTGGAGAGTCCTGGGGGTCCTTCACCCAGCTCCTCCCACAGTAATACGTTGTGTGACTGTGATACGACATTAAAACTAGGAAGCTGATGTTGGTACAATGTTGTGTAGACACAGCCTAATTCAGATTTCATCAGGGTTTATACCCACTCATTTCTGTGTGTGTGTGTGTGTGTGTCTATGCAATTTAATATCATATGTGGATATGTGAGACTCAGACATATTTAACAATTATTTTTATTTCTCCTAACTTTTTTTTTTTTTTTTTTTTAAAAAGATGACCAGTAAAGGGGATCTTAACCCTTGACTTGGTGTTGTCAGCACCACGCTCACCCAGTGAGCAAACCGGCCATCCCTATATGGGATCCGAACCCAGGGCCTTGGTGTTATCAGCACTGCACTCTCCCGAGTGAGCCACGGGCCAGCCCCCATATTTCTCCTAACTTTTTTTTTTTTTTTTCTTTCTTTTTTTATTTGTCTATTTTTTTAATTTTAATTTTATTTTATTATTATTTTTTTTTAAATTTTTTTTTTTAATTTTATTTTGTCGATATACATTGTAGCTGATTAATGCTCCCCATCACCAAAACCTCCCTCCCTTCTCCCTCCCCCCCTCCCCTTTCTCCTAACTTTTGAATCAAGGTATAACTTTCATAGTGTAAAGTGCATGATCTTAAATGTACAGCTCATTGAGCTTTTTACGTGTGTGACTGCTCCCTGGGAGGGACAGTCACTCTGATGTCAAGCATCCTGGAGCACTCTTGCCTGCTCTTAGACTTCTCATAATAGTTTGTGCTCCCCTGAGTCTGGCTTCTTCCGGAGTGACGTCAGGGGGGTGCCCACGGGCACCTTTTGTTAGGGGTATAATGTGGTTATTTCACTGCTGGCGCTCATCACAGTTAGTGCATCTGTGTTGATTGCACTCATTCAACAGATGCAATACATTTTAAAAAATGAGCACTGTTTGGGGCAGTGTTCCAGGCACTGTGGGCCTGGGGGTAAACTGGACAGACGCAGTCCCTGCCCTGATTGAACTCATAGTCCATGGAGAAACAGACAAGGAGAGAACATGTGCTCCGGGCTTTGATGGGGGCAGTAGGTGGTGGGGAGGGTCAATCCCAGAAAACGGGAATGGTAGACGGGGAACAGGCCGAGGACACAGCCAGCAAAGGCCATGAGGGGATGGCAGGTGATTGTGGGACATGAAAAGGTTCAGTGGTGGGGGGAACAGGCTGGAGGTCTGAGAGGTTGACAGGGGCAGGACTCTGAGGGCTGTGGGCAGCCTCAAGGAGCAGGGGCTTTACCCAGAGGGCACTGGGGAGCCAGGGAAAGGCTTCAAGCAGGTAAGAGCAGTGGTCTTAGAAAACACATAAACGTGGTCTGGGCACGACCCCCAAAGCACAGGCAACAGAAGCGAAAATAGACAAATGGGACTACATCAAATTGAAGAGCTTCTGCACAGCAATGGAAATAATCAACAGAGTAAAGAGACAACCTATGGAATTGGAAAATATATTTGCAAACTATCCATCTGATAAGGGGTTAATATCCAAAATATATGAGTATAAGAAACTCAAACAACTCAATCATAAGAAAACAACCCGATTAAAAAATGCAAAGGATCGAATAGATATTTCTCGAAAGAAGACATACAGATGGCCAACGGGCATATGAAAAAATGCTCACCATCGCTAATCGTCAGGGAAATGCGAATTAAAACCAGGATGAGGTATCACCTCACACCTGTTAGAGTGGCCATTATCCAAAAGATGAAACAGAACAGTTGCCGGGGAGGACGCGGAGAAGAGGGAAGCCCTGCGCGCTGTTGGCAGGACTGTGACTCACTACAGCCATTATGGAAAACAGTATGGAGGTTCCCCCCAAATTAAAAACAGAACTACCCTGCGATGCAGCAATCTCACTACTGGGTATATATCCAAAGGAAATGACATCAATCTGTCGAAGAGCTCTCTAGCCCGTGTTCATCGCAGCATCAGTCACAATAGCCAAGTTATGGAATCAACCTAAGCGTCCATCAATGAATGGACAGACGAATGGATAAAGGAAACGTGCTGGAAACACACACGGTGGGGGACTATTCAACCTTCACAACGAAAGAAATTTTGTCAATTGCTGCAACATGGATGAACCTGGAGGATGTTATGTCAAGTGAAACAAACTAGGCACAGAGAGACAAATACCGCATGATGATTTTTTTTTTTTTTTGTAAAAAAACTGAACTCATAGAAGTAGTAGAATGGTGGCTACCAGAGGCTGGGGGCTGGGACGGGGGCGTTGCTGATCAAAGGACACAAACTTTCAGTTAAACAGGAGATCTATGGTGACTATAGTTAATATATCGCATACTTGAAAATTGCTAATGATAAGCACGTGAGTAATGCATGTGTTAAATAGCTTGGTTGGCCATTCCACTGCGCATACCTCTATCGAAATATCATGTGGTACACTGTAAATACATACAATTTTTACTTAATTAAAAATCTAAAAAAAGAAAGGAAATATGTAAACAAATGACCCTGTGTTTGGCTAAGATGACCCTGTGTTTGGCTGCAGCTCCCAGTCCTGGAGCCAAGGAGGACACAGGTCCTTACAGTGCAGGTGACATCATCCTGACCACGTTTTACATTACATTAGAAATTCAATAGTGATCATTTCAAGCGATTCTTCAGAGGAAATGTCCCCAAACACAATGCAGCCCCTGATGGCTTGAAATCCCTGTGTGTCTATGGCAGAGTTCACAGCCTCAGATGTGAGCAGGAGGCGGAGATGCTTCACCCTCATTGGGCCACAAATTTGTTTTGGGGTCTAGTCACCAACATTGATTACTTAATTATTTATGTGCTTAATTTCCTCAGGAAAGAAGACTCTCATCACTATTTTACATAGGAGGAAGCAGAACTCAGAGAGGTGAAGTAACTTACCCAAGGTCACACAGCCAATGAACGGCAGAGTCCCATGCATGGGACAGGGTGGAGGCACAGTAGTCAACACCCGAGGGACAGACATCTTAGTTAATTCACTAAATCCCATCCTACCTCAGGCGTCTTGTGGGTGAGGAAACCAAGGCCCAGAGCAGAGAAGTGAAGGGCCAGGAAGTCGCTGGGGGGTGTGAACTCGGGTCTGTCTCCCTCTGGAGTCTCCACCTGTGACCTGCTCATCCAGAAGACCCTCCGGAACGACAAGGCCCTGTGTGTGTATGTGGGTGGGGGGTGGGGTAGGCGGGTCCAAGCCCCTTCCCACGGGAGCCTCCTTTCACATTCTGTCCCAGGATGACACAACGTTGCCCCTCCTGACTTGCAGTTGGATCCCCATTAGGCTGCATGGCTTTCTGCAAAGAGGATTCACTTTGGCCAAACATGTGCTGTCGTTTACTTGGATTCTAAGATGATTAAAGGCATAAACGGGGGTGGGGATTGGAATGAGACGAGTCCTGGGGCTGCCCCTCACTTGCTGTGTGACCTTGGGTTGGTCCTGTGCCTCTCTGTGCCTCATTTCTCCTCTGTACACCTCAGCTAATCTTACCTGCTTCGAAGAGTCAAGGGCCCCCTCAGCATTGTTATACACAACGGCGTGGTCAGGGGTAGCGTGGTGGCATCTGACAGGGCTCTGTGCAAATGACTCTCCAAACTAAGCACTGGGGCAGGTGCTGGGAAACCACTGGTGGCAGACCAGCAAGGTGCCTGTCCTCCCCAGGCTGCCCTGCTGTAAGCATCTCTGGGACCTCCTGGTTAAACACCCCATTATGGGCTCCGTTGTGTCCCCCCCCACACCCAAATTCATATGCTGAAGTCCTAACTCCAAGGACCTCAGAATGTGACTGAATTTGGAGACAGGGCCTTTAAAGAGGTAATTAAGTTAAAATGAAGTCATTAGGGTGGGCCCTAATCCAACCTGACTGGTGTCCTTATAAGAGGAAATTAGGACACAGACACACAGAGAGGCCTGAAGACACGGGGCAAGGACGGCTGTCTACAGAGCGGCCTCGGAAGAAACCAACCCTGGGTACCCTCTTTCGGACTTCCAGCCTCCAGAGGGGAGGAAACGAGTCTCTTTTGTTTAAGCCACTCAGTCTGTGCGACGTTGTTTTGGCAGCCCTCGCACACTCGGACACCCCCAATATATTGCTCTGCATTTGCAGGAGCCGGCGGGGCAGCGCCCAGGAGCTGACACCAGAGAAAAGACAAGACACACAACTGAGCAATTTTGTTAGCATATATTGCATGGGACATACGTATACTGTACATGTTCACTGTTTATCTGCAATACAAATTTAACGTGGTGACGTGGATCGTCATCTGCTGGCTCTGGCCACCCGCCTGAGAACTAAGGCGGTGTCCCCCGCCTCTGAGGTTCAAGGACACGGAGCCCAGCCCGGGAGCCCACCGGGGGTGAGAGCCGGAGGCTGCTCCCCAGGCCCGAGGTGCTGTCCCCAAACAGCTCCGTCTGCGGCACATACATGTTTATTGGGCTTGATGGCAAACAGATTATGCTGGTCCCGGGAAGGGCAGCTCGAAAGAGAAAACCTTGAGTCCGGGAAACACTGACGAGGGCGCTCGGCTCAAGGGCACAGAGCCCCCTGGAGACAGAGCGTCGGGCAGTTACAGGCTGACGAGGGCCCGGGGCTCACGCAGGGGCTCAGAGGGTCGCCCGGCGGCGCCCAGGGGACCAGCAGGCATGAATGTGGGGCGAGATGCCCAGCCGGGGTCACGGGGTGAAAATATTGGGGTCGTTCCAAACACAATTACCCTGCTCGGTTTGCTCTTCAGGTCTTGTAAACCTTTCACCTTTTATAAAAGATTTCTGGAGAAAGAAGCACTTTGGAAGCTGTAACTGACCTTTGTGGCTGCTTCTCGGTGGTTCTGCTGAAAGAAAACGAAATGACAAAGGGAACCGGGACGGCCCCGCGTGCTCGGGGCACAGGGCCGGGCTGGCGGCGTCCCCTCATTCCCTGCAGGGTGCGGGCGCCCTGGCTCTGCCTCACCCCACGTGGGGGCCCACGCGGTTTACCAGTTAGTCCCTTCGAAGTCTAGTGGCGCTCGGTCTCCTGCTTTTCATGGTGGCCGTGGTGGCAGCTGCAGTGGCCATCTTGACTGCGAGGCAGCCACCTTGGCTAGCGTGGTGTCCCTCTGACTGACAGCACAGTGTCCCCTTGACTGACTGACAGCGCGGTGTCCCCCTGACTGACTGACAGCACGGTGTCCCCCTGACTGACAGCGTGGTGTCCCCCTGACTGACTGACAGCGTGGTGTCCCCCTGACTGACTGACAGCGCGGTGTCCCCCGACTGACAGCGCGGTGTCCCCCTGACTGACTGACAGTGTGGTGTCCCCCTGACTGACTGACAGCGCGGTGTCCCCCTGACTGACTGACAGCACGGTGTCCCCCTGACTGACAGCGTGGTGTCCCCCTGACTGACTGACAGCACGGTGTCCCCCTGACTGACAGCGCGGTGTCCCCCGACTGACAGCGCGGTGTCCCCCTGACTGACTGACAGCGCGGTGTCCCCCTGACTGACTGACAGCGTGGTGTCCCCCTGACTGACTGACAGTGCGGTGTCCCCCTGACTGACTGACAGTGCGGTGTCCCCCTGACTGACTGACAGTGCGGTGTCCCTCTGACTGACAGCGCAGTGTCCCTCTGACTGACTGATAGTGCGGCCGTCTGGTCCACACATGCCAAGGCTGGCCCCGTGCTCGCTGCTCCGGCCGCACCCCTGCCTTCCTAGGGCCTGCCCAAGCGTCCTGGGGTCCAGCCCTGCGCTCTGGGGCTGTCTGTGCTCCGCGATGGGCGGCTGCCCCAGCGGAAGGCGACACTCTGCTGTGCACGTGCTGATAGAGCATCCACTACATGCTGCCCACTGAGCCGGCCCGAATGCCCCATCCTCGGCCACCACGGGCTTTATCTTCTAGGCGGCCGTCTCCTTGGTTTCTCTGTTCCCCTCTGCACACGCACAGCCACCAAACTGGCTCTAGCTCAGAAATCTCTCTCCTGTCTACTAGCTCATTTATTTCTCACCACCCTGTAGAAGAGGGATTGAGCCCATTTGGCAGATGAGGAAACTGAGGCTCAGGGAAGTGCAGTGACCATCCTAGTGTCACACAGATAGAGAATGAGGCAGAGCTTGTATTTCAACACAGATTTGTGCAACTCTGGAGCTGCGTTCTTCCCAGGGTCCCGTGCCTGTCAGTCAAGGACAACGAAGGGTTACGAGTGTGGGGTGTGGAGTCAGAGGAAACCTGGTAGAAATTTCTGCCCTGCTTCCTCCTGGCTGTGTGACTGTGTGTGAGTCATTGAGCACCTGACCCTCACTCTCCTCATCTGCGCAATGGGTGCAGTGCCCTAGCTCTGCCCAGGGGTGTGTAGTTGCAGTCCAGGGGCTCGTGCATGCAAGGACTTAGGCCTGGGGACTTGAAAACACTCTGGAGGTGGCAGCAGTGTGTATAGGCAGACCCGAGAATGAGTTTTTCCCAGTCGTCTTCCACTGTCTGGCAACTCCCACCACACTCTAATTATTGAAACTGAATTAATGTTTGCTGAGAGGGACTCGGAGCTCCTTCAGGTTTGAGCCTGACTGAGCTGTGGGAGAACTCAGAGAACTCGGGGATCAGGCTTGGCCAGACTAAGCTCATGTGCACTAGGAATGCCTACTCATCAGTTCATTCATTCATTCAGGCATTCATTCAACAAACATTACTTTGTGCCAGGCCCACTTGGGGTGCTGGGGATACAGCAAGTGAGAATAAGACTCGAGTCCTCCCCACCCCGAGCTCATGTCTTGGGGGAAGGAGAGGGATTGGAGCCAGGGGGGCCAGGGAGGGGGCGATTTCTGTGCAGCTCAGGAGGGCAATGATGGCTCCTGGACCAAGACAGGAGTGGCCCTGAGGATCCCCATGGCAGTGGATGGGGTAGCCGAGGCTCAGAGAGGGGAAGCAGCTTGCCCGAGGTCACACAGTTAATAGACAGTGGAGCTGGTTTGCCTGACCCCAGAGACTGCGCTCTCAGCCAGCGCCGACCCCAGCCTCCCGAAGCAGGATTGCCCACCCTCAGTTCTGAGCTACACCAGTTCTAGAAAGGTGTACACGTGCTTTGGCAAAAAGCAGGCCTGGGAAACACTGCATACGTCACCCCCTTCTTGGAGCACAGTGCACAGTGGCCCATTGAAGGCTCTGAGGGGTCCCACAGGAGAGAAACACGCTTAGCCATATTCACTGCAGCATTTCCCAAGCCTCTGTGGCCCTGGAACCCTTCTGGGGACCAGGACACCTTTTAACATTCGTTTTGTTCATACGCAAATATTTATTGAGCATGTACTACATGCCAGGCACTGACTGAGCAAGCAGGTGTGCTCTCTGACCTTGGAGAGGGGACAGTCACTTCCCTGGGACCTCACCTGAAGAGAGAGCCATGGGCAGGAAGGCGGGTGTAGGAGGCGGAACTCCCCTGACGTCCTGTGGACCGGCAGACACCTCCCTGCACTGGACCCCAGGCTGCTCAGTCAGGAGGACCAGGGTGGCCCTGGGAGGCCTGGAGGTCTTTGATGTGATGGCCACAGGTGTTCTCACCACCAGGATGACCGGAAGGAGAAGAGAGAAGAATGACAGGCAACCCAGCCCTCAGAGCAGGGGAGGTGGCACGGGCCACAGAGCGGGCTGCCGCGTCAGATCCTGTGCTGAGCTGCGGCCGCGGCTTGTTAAGGGAATTCTTTGCCTGTGTCGACCTCCCGGTTTGCGCTCCTGCAGGCCAAGTGCCTCCACTAAGACGATGACTTCAGGGGTCAAAGCCACCCAGCTCTGGAAGGCCCTTCCCCAGATGCTCTGGAAACTGGACACTCCAATCCGTGGTGCGTAAGAACTCCGAGGGGCCGAGGCGGGCCGTGCCAGCTCAGGCAGGCTTCCTGGAGGGGGAGGAGGTCCTGGAGTCAGGGACAGCCCAGCTCAAGCATCTGTAGGGAGGCTGTGCACAGTGACAGTGACGAGCAAGGGCTCGTAGAGGGGGCCAGAAAGGCAGGTGCACATCCTAGCTCCCCCGTTAGCTGCTGTGCAGCTCAGGAAAACCACATAGCACCTCCGAGTCTTGATTTCATCATCTGTAAAATGGGGTGATGACAGCACCTCCAGGTGATCCCTAGGCTCGAGTCCAGGACAGCCCACAGGAAGATTCCACCAGTGAGAGTGTGGCCTGGGAGCACAGACAGAGGGCTGTTCACCTTCTTTTTCTCATCAAAGAACTAGAAAATACTGGAAAATACTCCTTGACCTGAAAAAGCCCCAACTAGATCCTCCTGTGAGTCTGTCGCAGACATGACTTTGCAAATCAGATGTGACGGCGAAATGTGTGCCAAGATGGTGGCCAGCTGCTAGGCTGTGGGGAGGGGCTGCTTGGAGAGATGGCATGGCCTCCTCTGGAGCAGCCTGCCTCAGCCCTGGCCAGGCCAGAGTACAGCTGTGCAGGTGACACCCCTGCCCGGCTGGGGGCAATGAGCTGGCTGCTCACGGGTAAACTCACACCCACACCCAGAGGTACACGCCTGCACATGCAGCCATGTGCCTGCACAGACACATTGCATACACAGACACATGCATGCACATGCACACACGTGCACACAGACACATCATGCACACACACACACGTGCACACAGACACACACATAGAAACTCGTACCCAGAGACACATACAGACATACCACATGCACACTCACACACACATGTACATATAGGCACACATATTCACACACACACACAGACACACATACAGACACATGGGGGCACACACACCCAAACTCATATATAGACACACACAGAGATACACCCACTTATATACAGACACACAAACACACAGAGACACACACATGCATGCATGCACGCTGTTATCCCCCAGGGCTGCAGCGGTAAAGTGAGGCCTCTGCCTCCTTCCTGGTGGCACGGGACGGTGGCCTCCTGAGGTGGAGGCATTCGGGATTGGAATCAGAACCCGGTCCCCGAATGCCCCTTCCTCGATGGGCAAAGCTCCTTCACCCTTTAGGTCTTGTCACTGTGGAATGGTGCTAACAGCCCTTGCTTTGGGTGGATTTTGAAAAAACATTTGAAGTATTTAGCACAGTGATTGGCACATAGGAACTGCTGAAGAGGCCTGTCCACTCACCTGCCACTTTACCTGGAAGATTTGTTGGGTAACAATGAAGAAGACCCTTTGGCAGGGGCCTTTGTGCACAGTGACCTCTGGGCCACTGCAGAGCCACAGCCACGGGCTCACAGTGCAGGCACCTGAGCCTCTTGAGTACACCTCTCCCCACGGACGGGCGGGACCACTAGGCACCCCCATTCCTCCCACCTGGTAAATTCCTCTTGGGGCTCCTTGCCTTGGAATCTGTCTTCCCCGGGTATCCACCAGCTTTTCATCTTCCAGGTGGATCCAACAGAGCCAGGGCAGAGCCTCTACCCCAGAAATGTCCTCAGCCACTGGCTGCAGATGGGCACGTGGGGAGGAGACTGTGACCACCTCCACTCACCAGAAACCTCCAGGCCCAGAAGCTGCCGGAACAACATCTGGTCACCTGAGCACTAGAGGATGGGTCGCAGCCCCATGGACTGTGAGTTCCCCAAGGATGGGCTCTGAGTCAAGTCGTTTCTATACCTTCCGGACCCTCGTGGTGCCTGTCACAGAGTAGCCGTCAGTGGACACTTGTTGACTGAACACCGAGTGCTTACGTCTCTCCTGGTTGGGAACCCGCCACCCATCAGGAAACTGTGCTGAGGGGATTGGTGGTCGCCTGCTCCGCTGAGCCTGAATTGAGAGGGATTCCTTGGGCTTCCTCCTGGACAGGCTGGAGGAGGCATCCCCAGCAGCCTGCACCGCAGCGGCGCCCTCCCACCCACGCCTTCCCCTGCTGGATGGAGAAGCTTTTTGTAAATCTCCACGAGCAAGCCTGCTGCAGTCGCAGATGCCGGCCGGGGCCCAAACCGTGGCTCACCTCTGTGATCAGTGCTTTATGTCACGCCTGAAAGTGACTAGAAAGCGCAGCCAGTCATCTCACCATCTTCTCTTTGTGCATTTCTTCTCTGGATAACGATGGCCTGGACGGATGGCCGAGCGCGCCCTTTGCCACGCGTCGCATTGGTCGTGACCATGACCAGCTCCCAACGCTGGGGCCCTCCTCAGGGGCAATCTTGCTGGATCCTCTCAGCAGCCCCACGGGGGAGGTTTTATTATTTCTGCCCCCATTTCACAGATGGGTCCCCATAGAGATGGAGGGATTCACCCAAGCACCCTGCTGTGGTGTCCTGCCCAGGGTGAGCGCAACCCCGACCCCCATGTACCAGGCCCAGACCTCGGGCTCTGAGCAGGGGCGTGCAGCCCCACCTGACCTTCGCCCACAGGCAGCCGTGAGCTGCCCTCCCTGCCATTTCCGGGCTTGGCCTGGCTGTCCTTGGCCTGGCCCCGGGCAGAGGGGCTGTATGGAGAGAGCACTGACAGAAGGCTGAGCTCCCAGGCTGTCGCAGGGCCAGGCACAGACGCCTGTGGGTCCCTGCATCGCTGGTGGCCGGGGTCTCTCAGGAGCAGGGCTGAGCACAGATCGGTCAGCACACAAAGGCTGGCTCAGCCCCAGCCGAGGCTCCTCCAGCAGACGTGCGGCGGCGGGCAGACGCGGCCCACATGAGCGGTTCGGTGCGGAGTGCATGTAACAACCCTGCCCCGATCCCGGCTGGGCAGCTGCCAGATGGCACTTGCTGAGATTCTGCAACTCCATGGGTGGGCGGCCTCTGTCCAGAGGCTGGTGGGGGCTTTGCCTCCTCCTCTCAGGGAACCCACCCTAGCAGGGGGGTCAGCGGGGCCTGCACGTGCTTTCTGCAGCCCGGGGTCTCCCTGCCCCCCGGAAGGAAAATGGGCTGACAAAATGTTCACCCAGTCCTGCTGGGACCCCTCACTGCCTCTCACTGCCCTAGCACTAGCAGGTCACCACCCCGGACCCCTCAGCAAGGCTAGCCAGTTCACCCTGGATGCCACCTCCTGGGTGGAGCTGATAACCTCCCCCTCTCCTGTACCCTCACTCGAAACTTCTCCTGTGCACGAACTCTGACCTTGGTCCCATTTTGGGGCAAGGAAACAGGCACAGACAAGCATGACAACATCACCTACCAGCAAGCGGCAGAACTGGATCTGAACCCGCTGGCTGACCGCAGAGCCCACCTGCTTGGCTGCTTGGCCATCCTGGCTCCTCCCAATCCTTATGCTGCGGTGGCCAAGGAAGCCCCAGTCATAGCCACATCTTTTCCAGTAAGGAAACTGAGACCGCTGACACCTCCCAGGATTCCAGGGTTTGGCTGGAAGGTGAGGTGGGCACAGAGGTTTGGGGTAACCTCACTTCTAGAACTTTCTCTCCTTACAGCCTCCCCCAGCCTTGATTTCCAACATACATCACTGAAGCCCTTAAAATAGTCAAGGGCTAGAAAGATGCTAAAAATTTAATGTATGTTAAAATGGTATTAGATTCTAAACTAAAATTTACATGGAAATATGACATTAAAATATTTTTAGCTTTCAGGAAGCTGGGGGCTGGAATGCTATAATATAGACAAATTTTATCATTTTAGAAAGAATTAGCCTAACAGTATTTCTTATGGATTCATATAGTTAACAGTGAAGATGTGAGCCCTGCTTGCGGTGACTCTGCTGGGGCAGGCGGGGTGGGGAGGAGACGGGCCAGCTGCCGGGGCCTCGGACGGAGGGGCAGGCCCCACCTGGGCCCGGGGCTTCCCTGAGGGGCTGGGGCTGCCCCCTGAGGCCTGAGGGCCTGCCTTGGCCAGTGCATTCTCAGTGAGCATGTGACTGGGCACTGTGGCTTCATGGCTGCCTGTCTCCAGTGCCCTACTATGCTCCAGGGCTGTGCACAGGATGTTGTTTACTCCTCACGCAATTCCCTGAGGAAGGTGGGATTCTGTCCCAGTTGTGCAGATGAGAAAACGGCTCAGAGAGGTTGAGTCACGGGTCCAGGGTCACACAGCATGGAGTGCATTTTCATTCCTTCTGCAGAGTCTCAGCTCAAGCATCAGTCTTGGGCTGTTTGAACATCTACCTGCCTGGTCACCTCTCCCTTGTGTGTTCCCTGTGGCTGCAGCAGGGCTTCTCCGGGTCCTGGCCCCAGCCTGTCCCCCACCCCTGCTCCCTGCCCCTTACAGCTCCTGACTCTCCGATCCTGAAATCCCCAGGCAAAACCTCCTTCTCTTGCAGGCTGGAGGCAGGACACATATGTGTGTTCCCTCTGCAGGTAGAGGGCCTAAAGCAGGCCCTGGGCTGTGTGCTGGGCACCCAAGATAACTCAGACCTGCCCCCTGCCCCCCAGTAGCAAAGTCCTCCCTTCTGGGAAGGGGCTCGGAGATGGGATTAGCTGAGAGTTCCACACTTTGAGATGGTGTGTGTGTGTGTGTGTGTGTGTGTGTGTGTGTGTGTGTGTGTAATGGGAGTGTTGTCATTTATTTGAATGCTGGCACCCTCCCCTGACCGTCTCCCGGGATCAGGCTCTCAGGAGGGGGGCAGGGTGGGAGGCGGGAACCACGTGAACAAACACGGGATGTGGGAATCACGGGGCTGAGCTCAGGGGCTCATGGAGAGGGTGGGAGCCTTGAGTGACAGATCCAAGTGGAGACTTTGCCCTTGTGTGCTCAGTGCTGAGGGCTCTTCTAGCTGGCAGCTGCCTGGTCCTGCTCAGGGGTCACGAGTCTCCATGAGTCACCAGGAGCAACATCCTGCTTATGAATGAGGAGGTGGGATGCCCGGGGCAGGACCCGGGGCAGCACCCGGGGTGCTGGGTGTGTCAGGCAGAGCTGGGGTCCCTGATCCAGCTGCCCCTTCCCAGAGTGGAGAGTGACAGGTCCTGGGCTGAGACCACAGCTCCTTCATCTGCTAGCTGCAACCCTGTGACCCAGCACGTGACTAGCCTGCCTGCAAAGCTTTATTGTAGCCGGGGTCGGGGTGAGGGAGGTCCTGGCACTTGGTGGTCACAGGTGGTGGTGGGGGATGTGTGAATGGTGGCCCCAGTGAGCTCCGCATGGGCTCTGACCCCACTGTCAAGACAGGCCCTCTTACTGTCTCCATTTTACAGACAGGGAAACTGAGGTACAGGGAAATTAGAGAAGGTGTCCTCAACACCTGGCTAGACAGTGGCAGGGCTGGGATTCCTAGTGGGGACTATGTGGCTTCAGGCCATCTCTGTCTCCTGATGGCCTGGACTGAGTGGTGGCGACTCTTCCAGCCCGGCTCTGGGCCATGACACGGGCGCAGGCGAGGGGCTCGGGCTGGCAGCAGCTCTGGTCCCAGGAGAAGTCCCAGCCAGGGCCGGGGGGCCAGTGCAGGCGGAAATGACCACTCTCCGCCTGGCAGGCGGCTCCTGGTTGCTGCACCTCCGGGAGGTCACTCATTGGCAGTTAAAAATCTATTGTGACTTGTCAGAAAAATGAATAAATGGGCACATTATTTTTTCATTCTAGACCTCAGCATCTGTTTGTCTAATCAGGAAGGAGAGTGGGAAGTCGGCAGGGGCTGCTGTGCACGTTTCATGCAAGTTTTCCTCTGTCGGAGGAGTTTAAATGGGTAATGAACAGGCCACGGCGATTTGAAATATAATCCCATTACGCTGACGAGATTACCGGCTTCGGGACTTCACAAATCACTCTCAGGGCTTTTGCATTTAAGCAGAGGTGTTGGGTGGGAACACAACGTGACAGGTTTAACCCTTTCTGTCTCTTTGGCTGCTTTCCAAATGGCAGGGTCCTCCGAGTGGGGCCTCAGTGGGGCCTTCAGAATCTAGGGTGTTTGGGCCACATCGGCCAAGACGGAGGCCCACCGAGGCTGGGGGGACAGCTGGGGGCAGAGCCAGGCGGGACCCCATGGACCCCACCACTTCCCAACTGCATGGCCTCAGGTGAGGGACTTAGCTTCTCTTTGCCTCAGTTTCCTCATCTGTGAAATGGAGATGTGGGCATGAGGAGGGACCGAGAGAACGGGTGATACAATAGTGAGGTTAGTTGACAGCTCAAAGGCAGGAGGCGGGCACTGATAAAAGAACCGAAGGGGCTGTGGTGGCTCGTGTGCCCGGGTGGGCTGTGTAACCGCGTCTGCACGACAGGATTTGGGGAGCGCACAAATGGATGCTGTAAATTTGAACAGTTTTGTATTTATTTTACTTTGGTGGCTGTCCAGCTGTATGTATTTAAATGTGCACCAGAAATCATATATGCAGCACGCCGAACCCACGACTTCGTGGCTATTCTTGTTTAAGGATGGGGTTTAAGGCAGAGAACAACATTAGCCTGAATGAATTGAAAGGGAAAATATTAAATCATAGACGAGGTGCTATCTCGGGGTGGCCTGAGAATGGCGTTTAGGAAAGCACGGTCATTTCTTGGTGGCAGACACGATGGCTGTTTCCCAAACATCTGTAACTTCAATTCTCAGGCAGTCGCACTCCCCTGTCCCCTTGGAGTAGGTGTCCCCATGGGACTGATTCTAGCCCGTGGAATGTGAGTGAAGTGGGCAGTGATGTGTGTCTCTTTCCAACCGCAGCACTTTGTCGTGCTGCTCCGTTCTCCAGCCCCCCGTCCCCTGCCCTGGCCTCTGTGGAAGCCTGAGCAGGGCGGCTGGACCCACGGCTGACTTGGCGTGGAGAGAAGTGAGCTTTGGCTGTTCAGCTGCTGCGGTCTGGGGGCTGCTCGTGCACAGCATCGCCCGGCCCACCCTGGCCAGTGAACCCAGCCAGCCTCACAGCCGCCCTTGTGAAGGAGTTACGATTGTTCCCATTTTACAGATGCGGAAACTGAGGCTCCAAGACATAAAGTATGTGTCCTCACCCGAGGACACACCAACCAGGAGACAGAGCTGGAATTTGAACAGTCTGCTGACTCCAGGGTCTGCTCTCCTACAGAGAAGTTTGTTTTACAAAATCAGATGGTGAGGAAGAGCAGGACGGAGGACAGGGTGGTGGACGCAAGGCCAGCCGGTGGTGTGACAGAGACAGGAGGCGACCTGGGCGCAGGAAAGGAAAGGGAGGAACCTACCATGTGCCAAGGAGATGCCGGGTGTTGGGCTTTTTCTGTAAAATATGCAATTTTTCTTCCCCACCATTTAACCAGCTTTGAGAATACAATTCAGTGGCTTTCAGTACGTTCACAGTGTTGGGTAACCACCGCCTGCCTCCGTCTCCAGAACTTTTCCCTCAACCTAGACAGAAGCTCCGCACCCCCTAAACACTAACTCCCTGTTCTCCCCCCACCCCAGCCCTGGAAACTTCTTTTCTCCTTCTGTCTCTGTGGCTGTCACTATCCTCGGTGCCTCGTGTTACGTGGAATCACACAGTACTTGTCTTTTCGTGTCTGGCGTATTTCACTCGGCATGACACGCTCGAGGCTCGTCCCCACTGTACGAAGCGTGCGTCGGAACTTCATTCCTTTTTAAGGCTGACTAATATTCCATGGTAGAATATCCATATTTGGTCTCTCCATTCATCTGTCGATGGACACTTGGGTTGTTTCCACCTTTTATCTCCTGTGAATGGTATTGCTCTGAACACTGGTGTGTATCTGAGTCCCTGCTTTCAGTTCTTTTGGGAACACACCCAGCTGGGCATGCCGGGTGTTTCCACACAGGTCATCCTCATGTCAGCCTGGGGAGGTCGCTACGGTAGCTGCATTTTGCAGCTGAGGCATTGTGGGGGTGGGGGTGGGGGCAGCGTCTTGCTGGGCTCACACAGGTAGGAAGTTGTAGAGTGCATATTTGACCCTGGCATATTCTACTTAAAACCTTTCTTCAGCCTGTGGCCTTGGTACCACATCCAAGAGTATGTGTCCTTCTAGTAATTGAAAAGCAGGTATTGGCATAAAAAGAAACTCCCAGCATTTCCTAGAACGCTTGAGACAGGCATGTTTGTTTCTGTTGACACCCAGGCAGCTCTTGGACTTGGACTGGGTGCAGACCCAGTCTCTTCTTTGCGGGGAGGCCAAAATCAGAGTTGTTTGTCCCTGGGGCAGAGGCTTACTGGCTCTCGTGTGCCCTCCATCCTGGGCATGGAGGGAGCTGGTCTTGGGTTCTGGGGCTCAAGGAGGGGACAGCACGGGGAGAACATGTCATCCAGGCAACTGGATTAAGTGAGACAACAGACATCAACATCACAGCTGCCAGTTAAGTTTTACGCACCAGGCACTATGCATATTTTCTCATTAAATCTTGATTCTAACCCTGAGAGGTGGGCATTTTCATCCTATTTCACAGACAAGGGCACTGAAGCACAGAGAAGTCAATCATTTACCTAGAGGTCACGAAGCCAGTAAGTAGAGCAACTGGGCTTTGGACCCAGGCCGAGGAGGCTGCACACGGGGGCCCTAAACCCTAGGCCATTCTTGGACTGATGGATCCCACAGAGAGCTCTGTGGGGAGCCCATGGAGTATCCCCAATTCTGAGGCAGTCACAGAAAGTGATGAGCTGGGATTTGATTCCAGGTGTGCACCTGAGGCTTCTGCCCTTGAGCTTGGGGGTAGCCCCTGCATTTTCCTTCTTCCTGTCCCTCTCTCCCTCCTTGCTGGAAGAAAAGCCCCCTAGTGGCAGCACTGGCAAGAGCCAGGTGTCCGGAGCCTGTGCCAGGAGTTGGGGGATCCTCCTGCCCCCTCCTAAGTGACCCACCTCGTCACAGGTGTCCAGGAGCTCCAAGAGGGGAAGGGCTTGCTCAGGTCCCACGGCGTGCAGCGGTCCGTGGAGCTGCTGCCAGGGGCTGGTGCCAGCAGGCCCCCCCGCCCGCTGCCCCTCACCTCGGGCCTCCAGGCGCCAGCCTGGCTCTTCTCTCCTGCCTGGAACGTTCCAGGTGCACACTGCTCCCGCAGTGCTGGCATGGAGTCCACGACAGTGTCGCCCACATCTTGGCACCAGACTAAGGTCTTGACAGCTGAGTTGGGTCTTTGTTCCCTACCTCTGAGGTTCTGCAGTCCCTGATCTGGGGGAACAGGGAGCCCTAAGAAGTAGCTGGCAGGTTTGCGGGGACATGACAGTGGTGGGGATCATCTGAAGAGAAGACTCAGAGAGATGCCAATGTGGTCTCCAAACAGCCGAGGGGCCTTCCGGGACAGTGGGGAGCTAGTTCCTGGGGGACCCAGATGGGAGAGGTGTGACATGGGAGGCCTAGCCTCAGAGCTAGAGGCAACGAGCAGTCAGTGCAGGTCAGCTGACTTGATGGTGAGACTGGCCATGCAGGGGGAGACTGCCCAGAGCAGTGGTGAGCGCCCCATTGCTACAAGTACACGGGCAGAGGCTTGATGACTCTTGGGATGGACACATACTTGTTGCCCCAAGGTAGGAAGCGAGGCTAAGTGACCCACAGTATTCTCAACTGAGAATTCTCCTTCAGAAGCAGAGAAGCTCCTGTAAGGTTGGCAAACAGAAACCTCTGCAAGGAAGAGAGGGCTCATTAGGTCTCTGAGACACTTAAGACATCCCCAGAAGGGTCTATGGAGGTCATCTAATCCAGCACCTTCATTTTCAGATGAAAGAACTGAGGCCCTGAGAGGCAGTAACCAGCTCAGAGCCACAGGACTGCCAACTGTGGAGGGCAGGGCCCAGCAGTTAAGAGCAGGACTGCAGCGTCTGCCAGTCAGTCATGGTGTGTCTGGGGCTGCTGAAGCAACCCTTCCAAGCCTCAAGTCATCACTTCTGAAGTGGCGGTAATGACAGGACCCTCCAGAGGCTGTGTGGGGGAGTTCTGTGGGCTAATGCATATTTATAAAAGGCCAGCACATGGCCCACCTGGTGCACAGTAGGCCCTCAGAAGATGGGGGGCGGTGCTCAGTGGCCAGCTGAGGCTAGGGCTCCAGGGCCCCACTGTGTGGTCCGTCGGGCTACCCACATTTTGTAAAGTCCCCAACTGAGTTCAGAGGCCCAGTTGTGAATTGTCGTTAACGCTGTGGCATTTTGCATCATGTTGGGCAGGGGCCCACTGGTCCTCTCTGGACATGCTGAGCTCTCGTTTGCAAAGCCTGGGGCTGGGGAGAGGACAAGATGCTTGTGTCCTTGAGGAGCTCACAGACTTGTCTTCAAATCTAAGTATGGAGTGGAAGAGAGGAGCCAAGGAAAAGCTGGATTTCAAGTCTTGATATTTGGTAGACCTGGGCGGTTGTTAGACAGTGTTCCCCTTAAATCACTCCTTAAACTGGACATATGTGTTTTATGTAAACTGAATGTGTTATACTTCACAGTAAGAGAATGGTGTTGATCTTGTAATTGGAGGAGCTGACTTCAGTGTCACCCTTGAGTGAAAAGGGCCATCCTGTCATGCTCAGTACCAAACGAGGTCCTTGCTGCATTTCAGAGATTTTGGGTACCACATCAAAGGCAAGCAAATGTCACCACCCACTGAAGGTTCACTATAGAGTCACCATCTTCAGCACTATGTACTCAAGACTTCAGGAATTCAAAGCAATACGCAAAAGAAGGTATTTATATGATTTATTTTAATATCATTTTAATATTGAATATGTCACAAGATTTGATGACCAAATTAGTCATTTACATTTTTCAAAGATATCTAAATATAAAATTGCTAAAAATTCAAATACAGATAGCAAGCTACAAATAATATTTTTTTTGTTTCCAGGGTGGGTAGGAATGGAAGACGTTAGAAAAGGATTACTCCTGCTGGCTGAACACAGACTTGAATGAAAGAGGAAGTCATTAAAATGACTCCTGTGCAATGAAATACACTTGACTTTGAGATGCTGTTTTGGACACATCTCTTCCTGTACAACAATTTTAAAAAATGTTTTAAGTGCAGGTCCTCAGTGAAACATCTGGTCCTCAGCCCTGGCCGTGGACAGTATGAAAGGATGTCACTGTGGGAGGGGCACTGGAGAGGCTGACGAGGACCGCAGAGGCATCTGGTGTGGCCAGAGGTGTGGTGTCAGTGGGTGTCGACCCCTTCCCTCCCCACAGGGAGCCACCAGCTTGGATGCAGCTCCCCCGCCCCCCTTCTCCCTGCACAGTGAAAAGCTCCCAGCCGGCTCCTACAAGGGCAGCGCAGTCCGGAGAGGAAAGGGAAATGAGGCCCCATCAACATCAGCAAAGCAGAGACTAGTCCAGCTCCGGGAACATCCACATGCAGGTCTAGTTGTCAGGTGCAACTTACGCTTGCTACGTAAGGAATGGAGAGACCACTTCAGGCCGCGAGCTGAGCATGGCCCGAGGACTGGCCGGCACCCCCATTCTCCCAGCGTCCTGAGCTTTACATGAGGTTCTGCATCTCTGCAATCAGAGGTGCTGGGACACGCTGAGGAGAAAAGGCTTTTGCAGGGGAAAATGACACAGCCTTGGACAGACAACTAGGTCCCCATTCCTAACTTTTAGTAAGACACTATCCTCAAAGCAAATGCACTCATTTAAACAAATGGCATAGTTAAAACTATCAACTAAGCCCTAAACATTTCTTCTGAGAAATCGAACCATAGCTTTTCCAATCTGCCTGTTCAATATGGGAACAGATTTTGAAGAGAATAACATAATCAATTCTCTTGCCAAAGAATGGTCCATCATACCAACCACAATAAAGAGTACACCTGTTTATTAAAAGGAAAAAAAAGAAATGTACATTTTTGTTCTTCGTTTGCTTTAAGAAATTTGATCAAGTTGCAAGGAAATGTCTGGGCACGGCTATGTACATCCTCGGGGAGGCTGCCAGGCACTGAGGATGGCTGGGCAGCACGAGGCTCCTCTAGGGGTGGCCTGGCCCCGGGCATTGCTAGTCATAGCCGCTGCCAATCAGGCTTCGGTCCCATGGCAATGTCCCCAGCGTTCCCTCTTAGGGGTGCCCCCCCTTCCCCCAGGAGCCCACCAGCCCTAAGCCCACAGGACTGCAGGACACAGGGTGGGCTCTAGGGTTTTGGCCCTGGCAGGCAGGCTCTGGGGCCACAGCAACAGACTGAGGGTTGAGGCCAGTATCACTGCTGCCCGGATTTCTTCTCCTTCTGGAAGCTGAAGCTTGTACGTCTGTTCAGTTTTCTTTGTTTTTGAGCAAAATAGTCAGCCCGGGCAGTGCTCGCTCGTGATTCCAGGATGTAGTTAACCTAGAAAGCAAGAGGACACAGCCCAGTCACTTGCTAGCCGCTCCCTGCTCGCCCAGGGAAAGTAGGAGGTACAGGAAGACCCTGGCCTGGGCTTGTGGATGAATTTCAGGCATAGCAGTGACCTAGCAGGCTGGGCCCAGAGCTCCTGCTTTATGACGGGAAAACAGAGGTTTGGAGAAGACCAGTGGCCAGTACGGGCCTCTGTGAATGTTGGAGCTTTTCTGATTCCCGCACCTGCAGGCCCTCCTTGGCAATGAGCTGCCTCCCAGAGGGCTGGGTGCTGGGCTTACCAGTTCTGCTCCTCGCCTGCTTTGCAACCCTGGGCTTGCACACAACCTCCTGAGTCTTACTTTTTTTCCCCTCCCAGTATGGATACATTCAATTACAAATTACCAAAGATCACATTTAAAAAAATTACTTAAATTTTTTTTTATTGATTACATATATTCAAGGGCAAGAGCTGACCATCAGCATCTGTGCCCATAATGTGGTAAGCAAATCAATCCGAATCTTACTTTCTTCATCAGAAAGATGAGAACATCACAGTGATGAAAAATAAAACAAGCAGCCTGCTACCAGCTAGGCAAGGAGCTTCCAGCTATGGAACTTCTTTTAATACTCATCAGCACCCCACCAGCCAGGGCTCATTTGACAAAAAGCAAAGTGAGGCTAGAGAAGAGGACCAAAGTGGACAAAGTCACCCAGAAGTCAGGGTCAAAGCTGTGCCTCAGAGGGGCCATGAAAGCCCTCTGTGAATTGTGCATAGCCAGGGCTGCCTCCCAGGTTACTGCTCAGGCCTCCTGCTCGCTGCTCCTTGCACACAAACCTCTGGGGGATCTGTGCATAGATACACATATACATGTACACACCCACACATGCACCTACCACACTGTGTAGGAGCTGCACACACAGGCTTTGCACCAGCAACTTTAGCACTGAGAAACTGCCATGTCTGAGCCAGTTCCCTACTTGCTTCAAGGGACACAGGGATGAGTAAGACTCTGTTTCTCCCTGAGGAGCTCATTGCCCAGTGAGTGTCCAACAGCATGACAAGTCCCAAAACGGGTACAGAAGGAGTGCAAATGAATGGGGTAACTACTGGGGAGGTGTGGGGCAGGAAAGCTTGCAGAGGGAATAAATGAGTGGGTTTTCAGGGATACATAGGAGTTTTGGGGTATACACGGGGCAGAGGAGAACCACCACGCATCAAGGCACAGAGGTGGAATGTGGCAAGGGGGCGTCCATAGAACTGCAAAAGCTTAGTGTGCCAGAGTGAGGTCGGGGGGAGCCAGCAAAGGGTGCTATGATCGGACCCGAGCCCCAGTGCAGAGGATGCACCCACAGCTGGGTGGTGGGGCAGCTAACAGCCAGGCGCTGCTCGCAGTGCTCTTCAAGGATTAACTCGTTACTTTTCACAGGAGCCTTATGAGATGGAAGCCATTATCATCCGCATTGTACAGGTGAGAAAATCAAGGCACAGAATGTCCATGTCATCTGGTCAAGGTCATCAAGTTAATAAGTGTCAGGCCCTGGATGACCACACCTTCCAACTCCCCAGCCCCTCCTTCCTCAGACGCTGCTCCTCTTGCTGCCCCCAGCTGCCCACTGGCTGGGGCCTTTTGTGAACAGACACCATTTCTCCTCACCCTCAAATATCTAACAGTTATGGCTAGAAGCCTGAAGATTTTGGGCTAGAGAAAGCAGCCACCACCTCTGTGGATTGTATTCTTAGGGCCACGTGTCCTGTGCCCAGAGGGAGAGAGGCCCCTGCTGACTCTGAGAAGGAAGCAGAGGGCTCTCAGAAGAGCAGGAGGAGACGGCACGCCTCACGTGGGGCTCGGGCTCTGTCGCTGCCCTCCTAGCTTTCTGCTCTGGTAGCCGCCAGCAGCAGGCGTTAAAGGCTGGCGTGTGAGTACAGAAGGCCTGACACGCTCGCCCGCTGCCTTGCCAAGTTACCAGCTGAGAGCAATAAATCATGAGGACCGCGGGGCCGGGTGGACGATCTGGGACAATACAGACAATGTATGGAAATAAGAGGTTTTATCATTCTTAATAAAAGTAATCTTATGTTGTTTGCACACTTAGCCAACCTAGTGTTTTCAGTGTATTTGGGGCACATATAACTTGACAAAAGCCTTCTAAAATGATCCTCAACAAGCCAACTATTTCCTAAATTTATTATCTTTAGTGCTTTGTGATAATCACATAGATAATTTTAATGGAAGATTAATGTAATAATCAAAAGATAAAGACGCCCTTTGGTCTGCCATTAGCTGGTTAATATGCTGTGGCTTAAACTTGCACAATTTTATGCACTACAGAGTGTCTTACTTTCAATGCATTTTACAGCTTTAGGCATAAAAATATAGGGAGTTTTCATGGTCAATAAAGCCACAGCCTCTGTCACTCGATCATGAGCAGAACCTGATTTGAAGAACCCAATGATTCCTCTTAGATTCATCTCAAAGCCTGCAGAATTAGGGACCACACACGGCTTAGCTCAATTAGGAAGGAAGGGGGCAGATGGGGAACTCCTCAGGGCTGGGTTCAGGTTGAGGCTCCACCCTCACGTGTTCTATGGCCTTCGGCCTCCATCTCCTTGTCTATAAATGGGGACAATTATGTCTACATTGTGCAGGACAGCTGGGAAGATTAAATGAGATAATATACACAAAATGTCTTGCACATAGTGCTCAATAAATGAGAGACATTAATGTTTCTAACAAGTGGAAAGAGACAACAAAATAAAATTAACTTGATGGAGAGTTGCCTGTTCATAATAGTGGCTTTGACATCGGCTTCTGGCCCTTACTTCCTCCCTTCAGTTTCCATCTAAAGCTCTCATTTTTATGTAAAACCCCTGAATTCTGTAACAACCACATGCATTACTGGAGCCTAAGACCGACCCCTGAAGAGCTTCTGATGGCAACAACATTTCTGCCAAACTCCTGGACACAGGGCTGGGGCCTCAGTCACTCGGTGTTGGTGCAAAGCTCACAAAGACACTCATGATACACAGGAATGGCGGATAAAGCTAAGCATTTAAGTTGCTATGAAAATCAGAGATAGAAGTGAAATTTAATCTTCCATCAGGATCGTGATCATTAGCTCCCTAAGTAAATCAGGCCTGGGCATGCTGCAACTCTCCTGGAGTCTTCTGCATGATGCAATATTTCTACAAACATTTTGATATGAAAACAGACATTTAAGGGGAGACGGCATGCCTCAGGGATTTAGCAGAAAAGCATCTGCTTTGAGGGAGCATTTGGTCCTGTAAAATGACTTCCCTGCACTTGATCTTCCACAGTCTCATATTGAAGTCATAAACCTGTGTTTGTGTCATCAATCTGCTGTTGTGAAAATTATTTTGATGTCAAACACAGGATTATAATTTTACTAGAATCCTTCTCAAGTCTTGAATATTTTAATGCTGGCTATAAAAAAAATGTCCAGCCCCTGACGGAGTAATGGAATATTTCTTTACCTAGTCCCCAAACACTTTGCACACGTTCCTTGTGCTGTCTTGTGATGATCTGGCAAGTAACTCTCTGCTTGCTCGTTACAAGCCTCCTGGGCACTCCATCCCCTCTCCCTGGTCCCACAGGGGCTGTGATCAGGGTGGTCCATGAACTCTCTACCTTTCATCCAACTAACCATGCTGCTCTGCCTTGGCTCCAAACTGTCTTCTCAGAAGCTTTATCCTTTTGTTATCGGCCGCTACTTTTGAAAATCTTTTGTAGCCAAGGGGACTTTGTCTCAAAATGTCCTTTTAAAGCAATTCTATTTTGCTGAAATCTTCCATTCAATTCCTTAAGGCTATGCACATCTCAGGGAGTAGAAAAATGAATTCTGGAATCTGTCAAACCTGGGTCAATTTCTGTTTCTGCCAACTTATCTGATCCTGGCTAAGTTACTTTTTTCCTAAGCCTCACTTTTCATCTAGGAAATGGGAAAAATTTGTATCACTACCTCCCAGAGTTGTGAAGTCAATGCGACAGGCCCTGTGGAGCACTTAGCCGAGGTCCTGCACATTGCAATCCCTCAGTATATCTTAGCCACCTTTCTTATCATTACTTGATGATGTCCACTCTTAAGAAGTAGCTTAGGTATGGTTACCACATCTCAATTGACCTGTACTCTAGCAGCCCTTTGGTGGACGGGGCAGTATAGGTCCCATGATCCCCACTTTACAGTGGGGAAACTGAGGCCCAGAAAGGGGATGTGACTAGCCGTGGTCACAGAACTAGGAGTGCAGGAGCCTTCTCTGGTTCTACCTCTGCTCTGCCAGAGCAGCTCTGTTTTTAATCTGATTAATTGACATAAGATTTGGCTTGAAGAAAAATTCTCAGTTTGGAAGACTCTATAAACCACTAACTAGTCCAGGGCTACTCGGAGTGTGGTGCACAGACCAGCAGCCTGGGCAGCACCTGGTGCATCTTAGAAACGTAGTGCCTCCTGAAACAACAAGACCCCAGGCTACTCCTACAGCAAGTAGAACCTGCTCTGCACGCTTCTATATGGACAGCCCCCCAGCCATCAAGTGCTCACCCTGCCTCAGCCCCTCTCAGGCTGCTTGTCTGAAATGCTTTCTCTCTCTTTACCTGGTAAAAATTTGTGCTTCGTCATCCATCCTTCAGGTTCCAGCTCTCCCTGCCTCCCTGCCCCAGCAACAGGTCAGTTTACCTTTTCCACACCCACATGGCACCTCTGTATAACTATTTAGCAATCTCTCTGTAATTTCCCATTTTGTGTCTATCTCCTGTGACAGAGGAAAAACTCCCAGAGGGCAGGGACTGGGTCTGTCACTGTGGTATCCCAAGTACTATCTGTCCCGGCACACAGGAGGCGCTCAGTGAGTGTGGTTGAAGTATGGTAACACAATCCCAGCATAAAGTTGGGGATGGTTAAAACAATTGGCTAAAATCACCTTGAATGTAATTAAGGTGTCTTCAAAATAACAATAATTTCCTCAGAGTCTGCTTCAGGAGCCTCAAGGAGCTCCTGACAATGGTTGGAGGGAAATAAATTGTACAGAATAAATAAACACAGGAAGAACCAGGATTACTAGGGCTGAGAGGAAGGAGATCCTGCTCTGGCTGAGGCAGATCAGAGCAGCTGACCTGAGGCTGGTGTGGCTCTGGGCGTGGCCACTCACCAGCAGGCGACAGCAAGCAGTGCACTTCCTCCTCTGCAAAACTGGGCCCAGCAGCCTTGTGCAGGCCTAAAACAGGGCATGAGCAGAAGCCAGACCCACCTACCTAGTGTCCCTGGGTAGAGAAGGAACACTCACCTTGAGCACGATTTCATTGACAGTAGCAGCATCTGATTCAAAGTAGAGGTGTTTATAGTCGTGATTGCTTAGATACGTGAGTTTAAATATTGCATGACCTGGACAGAGAGAGAGAGAGAGAAGCCAGTGTTGAGGAGGTCCTGGTGAGTCACCTGTGGGGAGGGTCCCCACATATTCTTCCTTTATCATTTCAGTTCAAGCAAGAGCAAGTGGAGGCTGAGGAATAGCTTGTTTTCTCATCAAGGGTTGGGTATTAAATGGACAGTTAAAAAAAAAAAGATCAAATGGCTAGGTCCCAATGCACTCTGCAGTGCATTCAGGGAATGCCACGTTAGGAAGGTTTTATGGAACTACTTCTATACACTAATTACATGGAAAAGATGGTATTTTCAAGGCAGAAGGCCAATGAACCCCAAATTATTACTCTAAATATAAAATAACTGCGCTTAAAGTCAAATAAATGAGCAACAGGAAGGAGAAGGGTCAATAGCAATGCTCTTATGGAGGCTTCTCCCACAGCCCTGGCTCCTGCCGGGAGAGGGGGAATCCTGGTCTCAAGACCCTGCATGGAAGGCCCTGGTCATTTCTACCTGGGAAGGACTGGGGGCAGAAGGGGTATTATTGCTCTAAAGATCACGGACAGCTGGCACTTCACGAAGCAGACTGACCTCAGGGGACTGGATCTTCTGAATACAAATCTGACCTAGATCCCAATTCTTTCATGCCTCTTTACTAAAGCCTTCAGAGTAACACTGTCACTTCTGGGACTGCTTCCTGGTCTAGCCTCATCTCACTCCACTGCCCTTACACGCCACAGGCCGGCCGTGGTGCTGCACATGCTCACCTGCCCACGCCGGCCGCCACACAGGCTCTGCCCTACACCTAGGATGTGCTCTCTCACTGGCCTCTCTGGAAAAGACGTGCCAATCATTGGTGACTGAGCTCAACAGGTACCTCCTGGGGTGAGTCTTCATAGCTACACTTCCAGGTACCCTTCTTGTGTGGGCCTACCACATTGCACATGGCCTGTCAAAGAAATCTGCTTCTTGTCTGATCATATCTGCAGCATATCTACACTTCCTGCACCTGTCCTTTTGGCCAGACATGTCAATCAGATTCCCTCCTCTAAACTCAGACATAGATGTCAGGCCTTTGAGACTCCCAGTCTCAGACACATGTGACGCTCCCCCAGCCCATCGGCACATGCTGTCCTTGGGTTCTAGGAGACCCCTGTGGCCTTCCAAAAAATTCTTCTTTCTCCTTAAGCTTTTTTGAAGTTGGTTTAGATGACTGGCAACCAAAGAAGCATTGCCCAAGAGAGACACGTAGTCAGCGCTCAGTAAACCTTCCTAGACTAAGGAGGAGCTGGTGACATCTCTAATATGAAGTCCTGCAAACAGCCCAGAACCAACCTTTCCTAGGCAGTTTCACAGACATCAGTGCCTGAAGATTAAAATTCAGCATATCCTTTCTATTAGGCCTTCCCATCCGTTGTCCTTTTAAGTGAAGTGGTGGCTGGTCATGGTTATTAATTAATAATATATCACCCATATTACTGTAAGTTCACCTCTTTCCCGGAGAAATCTTCTTGGGGACTTTATTTACAGTAGCTAATTTTTCAGATCTTCCAAAATATACTGATATATGTTGTACATTTGTGGCCAGAAAAGTTGAGCCACTGGTATTTTATCCTGGAAACATCATTATGATATACTAATTGTGACTATAAATCCCACATTGAAAAAATTAGCTGATAATTTCTTTAAAAACTCAGTTTTAATAACTTGACAGATTTAGTTTGGTTCTAAATTGTGGTACTAAAATGTTAGAATTTTTGTCTGGAAGCTAATCACTCTGTTAATATATAAATTACTTGTTTCTGATAGGAAGTGGATCTTACATAGGTGCATTTATGTGTGTGTATGTACGTGTGTTTATGTACACAGCGTGTGTATATTCATCCTCACAGCACCCATCCCGAAACATTATAGCCTTGTTGTTGATGTCACCGTGTGAAGGAACAATGAAGATAGATACCTTTGTTGGCCATGCTATAACCAGGCAGAGCCATCTATGAAGGACGCAGGGCTGTGAAGGACAGAGACATTCTCCCCAGGAGGCCTTACTGCTGACACCTGGCCTTGACAGATACAGACACCAGAGCCTGGGGCTAGAAAGGACCAGAAGGTCTTAGGGAGGCTCGCAGACCTGAAGCTTCGGGGTTCACTGACCACTTTGATAAGTGATCTCATGGACTGTCTACACCACCTGCTCCCACTTGTCACTGACAAAACAAAACAAAACCTCAAGATGCTAGAGCATGGTTTGCCTAAATAACTGAGACCATTAAAAAAATTTCCTGCACTTCAGGTAGAGCCAAGTCTATACATGGCATATATGATATGCAGTTGGTATGGCCTTGGAGCTACGGGAAGGAAGCCTTGACACTGTCCCGTTGGGAATGTGATGCCTGTAGAGTGTGTTAACTGTGGGCTCACAAATGGGAGACCTATGGTTCATCTGCACCATAGTCATACAAAAAAACAAAAAAGAAATCATCCTAAGCCAAATGTCCTAAAAGGCTGCATATTTGGGCTAGGTGACCCCAAACACTCACCCCCTCTGTATTATGATTGTATTTGGCTGTGCTTGGGGGCTATGCATGTCCCTTGCCTGTCCCCAGCACTCATTCCAGCACTCATCTTAGGAAGTGAAGCAGATGGGGAGGATGAAGGGCCCCACCAGTCTCAAGCCTCTGATTTGTCTGTCCTTCCCAGTGGAAGCTTTCACACTACTGAGTGAACAGAGAGAGCACTAGTTGAAGTTCTTGTGCTCAAATTTTAATAATTACAGAGCCACGGATGTTAATAACTGGGCTAAAGTGTGGTGGACAGCCACAGCAGAGGCTCTGCTTGCTCCCTGGGAGGGATTATGAGCTCAGGTTTGGATCAGAGCCATGTTTTCACCTGTGCTGGGTCACAGGACATGGGGCTGACTTGTTCCTAGAAAGAGATTTTCCCCACTCCAGGATCCCTTTTTGATGGGTGGTCAAAAAGGTGGTTTTACTCAGTTCAGGCTCTGCTAGGAGCATAGGCTAGTGCAAGGGACAAAGAAATGAACACCAAGAGTCAACCATGATGAGCGTTAAGAGGAAGGTAAGCACAGGGAGCTGCCGTAGAGATGCTGAGGGGAAGGTGGCTGGCCTGGGGCAGGGAAGGGCCACCTGGGACAGTATCTTGGATGAGCTGACACCTGAGCAGCCCTTACAGGAGGTCAGGGAGTTAGCTGGGTAAAGGAGGAGGTGGAGAAGGGTAGAGAAGAGGAAGGTGCAACAGGGTAATGATACAGCACAGACAAATATACGGAGTCTCTGTGGAGGCTGCGAGCGGGCCAGGGTCACACACATGGGGTGACATGGGGCAGGCGCAAAGGGTTGGGAATGCCCGGATTCACCAACTGACAGGGCCACTAATGGTTTTTTTTTTTTTTTTTTTTTTTTGTCTTTTTCGTGACCGGTACTCAGCCAGTGAGTGCACCGGCCATTCCTATATAGGATCCGAACCCGCGGTGGGAGCGTCACTGCGCTCCCAGCGCTGCACTCTCCCGAGTGCGCCATGGGCTCGGCCCCCACTAACGGGTTTTAAGCAGAGCAGTGAACTAAATGGGCAAATTGTGATTCAGGGCATTCCCCCTAGTTCTCTGGAGCCAGCAGGCAGGAAGATCAGTTGCCATAGTAAGCCAGGTAAGAGTGTATGCAGTGCAGAAAGGATGCTGAAAAGGGGACTGATTAGAGAACTATAGAGAAGATAACACTGGCAGGACTTGGGGGCTCTTTCACAATGGAATAACAGCTAATAATCAGAATTCACACTTGTGTGACTTCACCCAGTCCCAAACCTATATATTCAAGTATAGCAAGTTAATTGACCTCATGCTGGAAACGAATCTGTCAATAAACATGAGTAATTTATGCTACACGGTAAATTTTCACCAGAGGTGTCTGGGAAGAAGGAATCACTAGCATTTCAATATTGATTGAACAGAATAAGAAAAGTCTATTACCAAATACTTCATCAGCCTCTGCCACCTCAAGGCTCACCTCAGGGAAGGAAGAGAGATCAAATGACCTCCTCAGCTGCAGCCTACCAGGGCATCTGTCCTGGAGCCTTACAGGGAATCAGAGGTGGGCAGGCTACCCCTGAAAATTCAAACAACAACAGCATTTTTCATGGGTAAGGGGTAAGCCATATGTACAAAAAGTCTTCGTAAAAATGTCAGCTGAGAAAACATTACACACGTATATCAGTATGATTTGAAAGAAAATTCAAGGTCAAATATTCCAATTAGTTCAAATTATTTTGCTTGGATTGTTAAATTCTGTTTGTAAATTAAGGCATGACAAAAGCCTGAGATGCAGAGGGGAAAGGCATGAGCCTGGAGTTAGATTTAGGATAAAGTCCCAGCACTGCTGTGGTCCAGCTGAGGGACCTTGGTAAAGCACTGTCCCTCCAGAGCCTGGGTTGCCCAGCTGTAAAGTAGGAGACAGCCTCTGCTAGTCATCTCTCATATATATACACAAGGGTACTTCAAAAGTTCATAGGAAGATTCATATTATCTTTTAATTTAACTTTTCCACAAACTTTTTAAAGTACTCTCATACATACATACATACGTATATATATATATATCATGTCATAGATATCCCTGCATATAGCAAGAGCTCAATGGGTTCTGGTAATAATTCTTACAACTGTGATAGAACTTATATTTGAAAATAAAATGCACACTATTTTAAAGACTTTGTTTTTAATTAGGCCTTCTTTGGGCAGACTTGCTATTACAGTGCTGTTAGAATAAAATGCAATATAATAGGGTATAAATGTGCCGTCTAGCACTGGTCACATGCTCAGGGCAGACAATGAAACTATACACCTGCTTCTGAATACTGAAATGGAAATCTGGATATGTAAAAATGTATTTACATTTATGTATTTTTTTTTCAAAGTAAAACAGAGAAGATGGACTAACACTGAGCAGAAACTAATTAGCAGCACAAATGTCAGAAGTGAAGACATTTGGGCTTTTGTACCATAATTTATCTTCTGCATTATGAATTTTAACTAAAACAGGCTGTGCTGAAAAATCAGGTTTCCCTGACCAATTCAGGGGAATGGCCATTCTGGTAAGGCTGCTGTTACCCTGAGATGGAATAGCTTAAGCGAAGAGGGATAGCGGCTCATACACCCCTGCTAAAAGAAGCGCTCCTAGATTTCCACTGCAAATTGTTTGAAAGGAGGGTCTCTTCTAACACAACCTGCTGGCACTAGCTGTGGTTGGCAATGACTGGTCAGAGCTGGGGCTTCCAAATTGAGCCTGCAGCCCACTGTTGTCTATAACCCCGAGGTGTCGCCACTTGCCAAGAAAACCAAAAATAAACTTTTCTTTCCTTTTCCTTTTATTTATAAAAAAATTATAAAATATATTAAAATTTACTAGAAATTTAGAAGACAGAGGAAAACCCTCCACACTCCACCCCATATTCCTAACACCCCAGTATGATGACATCTACGGTCTCTCTTCTATTCTCACATAGTTGTAATCAGATTGTATACTCAAATTTGAACTTAATTTTTTTTAAGTTAACATTTACCACAGCCTTTCCCTGTTCCAACATAGTCTCCATAACCACTTTTTCAATGACTGCATTTTATTTCAACACGTAGATGTGTGACAGTCATGCTACTATCTGTCTGTGGGGCATTTAAGTTACATTGCCAGTATTATAAATAAGGCTATGAAGGGCATCTTTGAGGATTAGGGTTCTTTCTCAATTATTTTACGTCAGGCATGGATATTTTTTAAAACCTCGGTTTCTAGGGTCTGATCTTTTCTGGTCCCTTTGTCCTGTAAGGGGGTGGAAAACTCTCACTGGGTTTCTTGGGGGGAACAGATGGGAACACACATTCTTTTAGGCAGCCATAGCATTCTATATGTCCTGATAGAGAAGGCTGGGCTGAAACCCCCTCTGGGTTGGGTCTCCACTGTATGCAGCAGTTCTGAACTGCCTGCAGGGAGCTTCAGTTCAATGTAACTCAACTGGCAAAGGTGATGCTCCTTCCTGAGTGTTTCCCCAGTGGCAGAGGTCTGGGACACTGTAATGACCTCTCTGACGTCTGCAGCAGGGACTGTGTTTGACCTACTTACACTTCTGTCTGCACCTTTCAAACCCTCTCTCACTCTTTGGCTCCTTCCTATACACATAATTAAGTCTCTCTAATTATAAAAACTCCTATGGCAATGTGATTTCCCTTCTTCTTGTAATTTATTGAAAACCTTCTTGCTACGGTCACTATGCCCTCCAGGTTGAGTGATCCAGTAGCAACTTTTCCGCTGTATTTGTCCCTTCTCCATATAGTCCTCTCTTCCCTGGGTTTCCATGCAGCCACAGTCAACTGATTCTTCAGTCCACTTCTCTAGTCAATCTACTTATCATATTTCCTTTGTGAACTTCTCAACCTCCATCTGTCCCTTAAACAATGCTCTTCCCCAGCGTTCTATCCTTGATCCTCATCTCTTCTAACCCTACATTTCTCCTGACAGGTTTGCCCCTTGAGTTTTTTTATTTTTGTAAAAGATGACCAGTAAGGAAATTTTAACCCTTGATTTGGTGTTGTTAGCACCACGCTCTCCCAAGTGAGGTAACTGGCCATCCCTATATAGGGATCCAAACCCGTGGCCTTGGTGTTATCAGCACCACACTCTCCCAAGTGAGCCATGGGCCGGCCCTGCCCCTTGAGTTTTAATTACTCATATGTTGATGATCCTGAAGTACTTATCTGTTCTAGACCTTTCTCCAGAGTTTCAGAGCCAACCAGTGGGTAGAGCTGCCATCTTCATGTGGCCTGCAGTGCAGCATGCCTAGAACTGACATCAACATCTCGCCTCAAATCAAAAGCTCTGGGAAAGAAATTAGATGCCTCACCATGCACCAAGTCAAGTTCCAGGCATTTGGTCCCCTAACTAGTTTTCACATCTTCATTTTCCAGCCCTCACCCAGATCCTGACCATCTAGTGCCTCCTCTTGGGATTTCCAACTTTTGATCATGTCTTCTTCTGATCCGAACATCTCCCCACAAGAGTCATCCTCTTGAAACACACATCTGGACATGTCCCTCCTCTGCTTAAAATTCTGCAGTGCTTCTTTTCCTATCATCCTCAGAATAAAGTCCAAGCTTCTCAAGATAACTTTCAAAATCCTAGATCAGCAGTTCTCAAACTTTTTGGTCTCAGAAGCTCTTTACACTCTTAAACATTATACAGCCCAAAAGCTTTTGCTTATTTGGATTATACCTTTTGAGTTAGACATTAAACTGAGAAATTTAAAAATATTTATTAACTCACTAAAAATAATAAACCCATTACAAGTTAACATAAACAACATTTGGTAAGCCCTTATATTTCTCCAAACCAAAAAAAAAGTTTAATAAGAGTGGCATTTTATATTTTTGAAACCTCTTTAATATCTGGTTTAACAGAAAACAGCTAGATTTTCCTATCAGCTTCTGTATTTGATCTGTTGTGATATAGTTTTGGCTGAAGTATATGAAGAAAAGCTAGCCTCACACAGAAAAGTTTTTGGAAAAAGGAAGCATATTTTAATATTCTTCTTTGTAAATATTCCTCTTTGATATTACACCAAACTTAATAAATGGAAATTTCTTAAAGATTAGCTGCAATGTGGAATCTAAACCACATTAATAAACTTTTTGTACTGTTACATTAAAATTCATTGGTCTGTCTTGCACTTTGAATCTTTCCCCTTGCCTGATTTTGTAACATCATGCGGTAGTCTGGAAAATATTGGTTCGCTGAGGTATTGAGAGCTTCCAAATGTTGACATATTTCATTACATGATATCAAAAAGATCACATTCGTTAATATTACCACTGATTTCATCAGAAAAGTCTTTAAGCAATGAGAAGCCAAGCTCACAGTGACAAATACAAACTTTCCAAAATTGTAATTTTCACCTAAATTGCATCACTGACATCAAATATTGTTACTTGTTTTCCTTGAAGTGACTGGCTCACTTCCTTCATTTTCAAGAAAATGTCTGACATACACTCACATTTGAATAACCATAGTTCGTCAGTAGTTCTTTCAAGTAAAAATGGTGTCCTATGATATAAATGGCTAGTTCAGCTTGCAACTCAATTATACAAGTGCTTTTCCTTGAGATAAGTATTCTACTTTGGTATGTGGCAGAAATGCTGATGTGTACTTCAGGAAATGAGTTATGAACAATGGTTTACGGGGGCCTTTTGATGCTTCAATTCATGTATAAGTTGTTCTGAGAAAATATCGCATGGCATTTCAATAACCAAGTATTGGTTGTGTTTTATTCTTCAGCTTTTAGAGAGGTAGACAAACAAGAAACACATTTTGTACCTGGAAATTTCCTCCTTCAAAGGGCTTAGTTTGTGACAAGCTTGAGTTTGTAAGTACTCTATGGGAGACCAAATGACAACAAATGAAACCTCATCTACCCAGAACTATTGGAGTGGAAAGCTAGGGTAACCTTTGTGCAAAACACCTTTTCCAATATTAAGCATTAAAATTCCATATTGTGTACTTTCCTCCTATGTTAATATAAGGAGAATACTTAGTATAAGTACTGAATATCAGGATTTCCTCAGGGTTGCAATGGGCTCTATGTCTTGCCGCAGAAGTGTTCCATACTGCTGTGCTTACTGAGTTCCTGGACTGCTTTTTAATAGTTTTAATCTTGTTTCATTTTTGGTCAAGTCTTGTTGGCTTTCACTTCTCACTGTCTTATTTAACTTCTGTCATTCTTTCTCTTATTTCCTAATTTTCTGCATTTAATATTCTTTAGGAAGAAAAACCAGATAACCAAGCATTGCTGAAATTTGTTAAAAAAATACAACCTTATAGACTCTGAGTTCGGGCTAGGGATATTCTTCCATCAAGAAAGCATAGGTGTTTAAGTGCCTTGGCTTTGTGTCAGTTGCAGAGGGAAGAATATGAACCTCTGTTACCATTTATATATAACTCTGGACAAGTTATGTATCTCATTTATAAAATGGTAATAATAATATCTGTCTCACAGAGTTGCTGTTAGGATTAAATAATGCTAGGATAAAGCTCAACAATCTTAGAATGATATAATAAATGTAGACAAAACCTCACAGAGTTGTTGCAAGAATTAAGTAATGTGTATAAAGCACTTGGAAAACTGCTTGATAGGGCAGGTTCCCTTTGTCTTTTTATACCTCCACTCTCTAATACAAACAAACTTTTTCGATAAAGGGCCAGACAGTAAATATTTTAGGTTTTCCAGGCCAAGAGGTAAAATTAAGGATACTTTGTAGATACTAATATAAGAGAGAAAAAAAATCCACATTTTTAATTAACAAAATTCAAAACATAAACAAATTTTGGGGGTGTAATATACAGGTCTACTATTGAGAAAGACAGATTTTTCTTGGGGGCGGAGGTATAACATTTCATTTAAATGGGATCCAAAATTAGTGTTCTCTATCATCAAATCAATTGCAAATGTTCACAAAAAAAACAGGAGGTAGGCTGGATTTGGCCTTTGGGCCACAGTGTGCCAATCCCTGTACAAAGAGGTCTCTCTTACTTCCTTTTTCTTGCTTCATTCCATACAGTGGGTAACAATGACATTTCAACTGGTCTGAATTTCTTCAGACTTGGGTTTCCTTCTGGTATTTTCCTCCTGCAGCCTTTAACATTTCTTGTACTGAAGGTTTATGTTTGAAATGTCTTTATTTCTGAAATGTTTTTACCTTCATTTCTGAACATTTTCACTGAATATAGAGTTTTAGGTTGACAGATTTTCTTTTAGCACTTCAGAGATATCATTCCATTGTCTCCTGGATTGCATTATTTCTGAGAAAAGTCAGCAATCATTCTTATCTTGATTCCTCTATGTAGCATGTCTTCTTTCTTCAGTTGCTTTTGAGATTTTTCTCTTTATTGCTGGTTCTCAGCAATTTGATTATGATGTGCCTTGATGTGGTCGTCTTTATATTTATCTTACTTAGCCTTTGCTGGGCTTACAAAATTGTGGTAGGCAGATTCTGAAATGGCTTCCAATGATCCCACTTCTTGCTTTTCATGCTCTTGTGTAACCCCCTTGTCTTGTCTATGGGCTAAACCTACTGACTTTCTTCTAATGAATAACTAATATAGCAGAAGTGTTGGGATGTCACTTCTGAAATCTCTGACCTTGCTCTTGCTTACTTAGATGAAGCCAAATGCCATTTTGTAAGATTTTGTAAGACTGGAAAGGACCACATTGCAAGGAAATGAGGGCATTCCCAAGGAACTGAACTCTGCCAACAACCACTCAGTGGAACCTGGAAGCAGATTCTGTCCCAATTGAACCCTGAGATGACTGCTGCCCTGGATGACATCTTAATTGCAGCTTTGTGAGAGATCCTGAGCCAGAGGACCCAGCTAAGCTGTGCTGGATTCCTGTCCTACCAAACTGTAAGATGCTAAACATTACTGTTGTTTTAAGCCACTAAGTTTTGGGGCAATTTGTTATGCAGCAGTAGACAACATGCTGATTCTTTTTCCCTAATCTGCTCCCATTTTTTCTTTTTTTGGCAGCTGGGCAGTATGGGAATCTGAATCCTTGACCTTGGTGTTAAAAGTTGGCACTTTAATCAACTAAGCTAACTGGCCAGCCCCCATTAATGAATTTTCTGATTCAGTTATTATACTTCTCAGTTCTGGAATTTTCATTTGTTTCTTTTTAATAGTTTCCATTTCTCTTCTTTTTAAGTTCTTATTTTCCTTTAAGTCCATGAACATATTTATAATAGCTATTTTAAACCACTTGTCTGCTAATTCTATCATCCCTGCCACTTGTGGCTCTATTTTTATTGGTTGATTTTTCTCCTGGTTATGTGACACATTTTCCTGCTTCTTTGCATGTCTAGTAATCTTTGATTGAATCCTGGACACTACGTTACATTGTGGGGAGTATGCATTGTGTTGCTGTCCCTTAGAGAGTATTGGGCTTTGTTCTGGCATGCACTTGTGGATCAGTTTGATCCTTTCAAGATTCTTTTTAAAGCATTGGTTGGCAAGGACTACAGCAGTCTTTAATCTAGGGCTAGTTTAGTCCTATTTGAAAGGTATGGCCTTTCTGGAGTCACCAGTAAATGCCCTGGATGCTTCACTCTGGTTGGCCAGAACTTTAGTTTATAGCTCTCTCAGTAGCTGTTCCTTGAGAGGTCCCACCTAGGCATGCCCAGCTTAGTATACAGTGAAAGATTCAAAGGGCTCTGTCTAGAGCTCTTTCTCAGTGTAGCTCCATTCTCTCCATACTCTGTTCTGCAAATTTTGGTTGATTCAGCTTTCATCAACTCATCTGTCTTCCAGCTCAGCAAGACTTTTATATTCTCCTTGGGTTCTCTCTCCCTGGGAACCCCTGAAAGAAAGCTGAGGTGATGGCTGCTCTCACACCTTTTATTTACCCTTTTTTTCAGGGATCATAGTCCTGTACTGCCTGTTTTCCAATATCTGAAAACAGTTTTTAATATTTTGTCCAGTTTGCTAGTCATTTAGATAGAAAGACTAATCTGGTAGTAGTAACTCTGTCTCAGAAGCTGCATATGGGAATCTTGTAAGCAATACACATTTTGATTTTAATGAAAGTACAGCTTTTTCCATGTCTATGAGAATAACTTAAAACCTACGCACCCCACTTATTTATTATGAAAACACAATTTGGAACCTGGCAGGAGGCAAGGGAAAACAGATTTTCCCCATCATTTATCCAGCTGAGAAATCTTTCACACAGAGCTTTTCTGTAGGGAACAGCCTCTGCCCTTACCCTCTTCGCAAGTAGGATCTCTTGTGATATTAAAATCAAGAAAGAATGAATTTGAGAACAGGGTAATCAAAATCTAGGAAAATGCAAATGTGTGCACATTTTTCATTATACCTAGATAATTGTTTTGTTTTTATGGATCCATAAGGCCCAAGTCAACAATTAAGTAAAAACTTAATAGCAAGAAGAAGGCTTCTCCCAGGAGGAAAAAAAGTTGATACCCTCAAAATGTTTTCTACTCTAACAAATATCAATATTCCAAACAACACAAGCACATTCTTGTTTATTAACAAGTCCAAGGGAAAAATGAAAAAAATTTACAGAGAATGTAAGAAAACCGAGTATCTTAGCACCAGCCAATTTTCCTCACAAACACAGACATTCTTACACATTATGTAAACATGTCCCCAGCAGCCACTATGAGTAACTGAAGTACCTGATAATGAATATGGGAGGTGTGTTCATCTTATCAACTGCCTGGGGCTCAGAGTAGAAATCCCTGATTCCTAAATTCACAGTGTTGACCCTTCCAGAGACCACTATACCGAAGCACCTCATTTCCAGGAACTACAGAGATGAGCACATTGGTCCCATCTATCACACGCTGAGAGTAAATAGCAATAGCAGTTTAAGAGCAAGATGTTAGGTTTGCCTTGTCACTACAACCTTGAGAAATTCTCCACTGTGCCTCCACATCTCTTTGTTGAAGAGCCACACTTGCTCTTGACTGATTTCAAACTCTAGAAGCATTTTAAATGTTCAGCGTGCCTAGGAAGAGTTAGAGAAAGTAGTTGAGCACTGACTGTAGCCTCTGGACAGAAGCTGTTGGATTTATGCAGCTGGGGGCATAAATAGGCATGCCTAGTGCAAAAGTCAGGTGTCAGCCAATGATGACCAGGTCAGTAAATGGAACAAATGCTGGGCTGGTTGAGTTCTTAGGGGCCTGGCCAATGCTATCCAGCCCCAGCAAACAGTTTCCTGAAACACAGTGATGGCCTATTTAACAGTAGATTGCAGCTGAAGGTTATTGGAAACCAAACTGGGTCAGAGAATCTAAGAGTGGAGCCTGGCATTAGATGAGGCAAGCTGGCCCCATGCTTATAGTTTTCCTCCACCTTTATCTTGTGGCACACTCCAGGTCCTTCCCTCCCACATACTTGGAAAAATTGAGGTGGTCCCCCTGGTTGCTTAAACCCATCTCCCCAGCAGCTCCCTTGTTTTGGAAGAAGATGATAAATAAATCAAAATGCACTAAGCAGCACTTCCACAGGCACTCGCCTCCTTCACTGAATGTGCACCTCATCAATCACACTATTGTCTGCTTGAAAGCCGAGCCTTGTAAATGTCATATCCACTCAGGCCCAAGGAGAGGCGCATCCAAATGCAGCAAGGAGTTTTAATTGGATAGTGTAATTAAACTAAAAAACCCCAGCAGACTCCCTTTGACAGGATAGATGAAGACCCCTTTTAATAGGGCTAGGAAACATATCTGTTAAAAGGATGAGGCACTGCCTGCTTCTGATTATGCTCCAGAGTACTCTTATGAAAAGGCAATTCAATAACTGGGGCATTTAATATGTTAGAGTCCATTGTGTTCTGTAATCAGGCAGTACTTACCATATTTGATCTGGAACTTATGAAATGAGTGCTTGTCAGAGAATAAAAACCCAACACAGCTTCCCCACCTAACGTTTGGACTGCCCAGACCTCTTGGGAGTCAACAGAGCCTGAGGATGAGCTGTAGCCCTCTTGGGTTACAGGTGCACTGGGGGAAAAATGCAAGCACCTTACCGACTGGGGCCTATAGTATATCAGCATGGCCCTGGATATCCACCCAACCAACTTAGGGCTGTAGCTCTTTCATCCAGTGGTGACCCTCACACCTCTTTTACATATTCTCATGAGCATCTAAAGAATATGGCAAAATTCCTAGGTATCTCCTCCTTTAGGAAGTAGAATGCTCATCACATCAGAGAGAAAGAGAGAGAGAGAGAGTTCTCTGCTAGTACTGCCCTTGTCAAATAAGGAGAAAAGAAACTGGGTGCTCAGAGGATTCAATGGGTTGGGGTGTGCCTAAGTTGATTTTAGTAACCAATGTGAGTCCTTCTGCCATTCTCCCTGCTCTCCTTTGTTGGGAGAGGGGTGGGGGATGTACACTGGCACATTCAGACACAGACACACATGAGGCTTGCAGCTCCACAAACAAGGCAGAAGAATTAGTGACACCACACGAAGAGGTTTGTAACCGCACAGCGCTGTCTTACAAGTAGCCCATGACAATCCCTTTCAGAAGGAATGCTAGTGTCCCAAGGACAAGGTCAGCGATTCCAGCATCTGGGTGGGGCTCAGGTGGGGTATAGAGGCGAGATTTCAGACTTCCCATCTATAGCTTTCCAAAAACATTTGGATGCTTTGCTTTATTTACACAAACCTCAAAGTCAGTTTCCCTGGGCACTCAGATTGATTTTTCTTTTTTAAGGATGGTGAAGGGTTTGTTTGATGACTGCTTTTATTCCCCCATAAAGCCCACTTGGAGCTCTGTTTGCAAACCTATGAACATTCTTAATACTGGTCTTTCTATGGGTTGATGAACCCATTAAGAACATATAAGTGAATTCAGATAATCTGTGAAAACTGGATACTAAATTAAACCATCAAATACCTTTAGGTTTAAGTGAAAACTACATAAAAGCATTTCAGCCATCAATTTGGCTATCACTTCTAGCTAGTATGAATTCTGCTGGAAAAGCTATTTTTGTGCAGATGTGGAATTCAATGGGAAAGATGGACTCGTGTACCAACATCAATCAAAATGTCGACTTCTCTGGCAGCTCTCAACAGTAAGGCAGGTTCAAAGGTCACAGGATAAAGAAAAAGCCAAGCTCTGGTTCAGCTCTAATATCTCCTTGGTAGAAGTCTTGCAAAAGTACCCCCTCTGTATTAGCCTTGCTTTCATTAATCTTCTTGCCATCTTCTTTAACTAGTCATGCAGAACCGCTCGATAGCAAGACGTATAATGGGGAAGGCCCTGTGCCTATTACCGCGTTAACATTCTCTTAAGCCCCAGTGCAACAATGGAACGGGAAGGCAAAGGAAATCTGCGACTGCAGGGTGCAGCTCAGGCAATTCAATTACAGCCTGGGCTTACCTATGTACTTCTGACCTATAAAACACAAGAGGCCTTTGTGTCTAACTGGCTTGGCCATTAACGTTGCTGAAGATCACAACAATGCTGATCTTTTCTATTTAAGCTAAATCAATGTGGACAAATCATTATTCAGTAGCTTTAATTTAATTAGTAAATTAAATACACTACTTTACAGATCTTGTCAAGTACTTATGAAAAGAAAGATTCATTTAAGCGGGAGGTCACCAATAAGTCCAGCTACTTTAACTCACAGCCTTAACTGAATCTCATTTCAAATATCCAGCCGGTTCTATTCACTAGGGCTTAACAGTCTCCTGCAGTTGTGGTTAACTCATAACCCCAAAGAATTCCTATCTTGCATCCAAACAGTGTTTTGGACAAAAACAAAACACAACAAAAAATCCCCCACCAACATAACCAGCATCAACAGAATCAGATTTCCTTTAAATTATACTATTGCAAGAGAATGTAATCAGGTTACCTCTATTATGTTGCTTCCTTAAGATTTTATATTATCTATACTTAATTGAGATACAGAGCTCTTTTCAGCTATAAAGACGACAGCTACTTTATTAAAGTTTAAATCTGATTTCTTAATGATAGGCTGCTTCCTTTAAAGACTTTAAAGCTGCACAACCTTCTTATGATAAAAGCAGACCTGGCATGGCTAGGTCTGGTACTTAAATACAGCCTGAAAGTCTCTGATGGGTACTACTTTCACAGAAAGATCCCCTGCTTTTGTCTCAGTGATGGACTCCAATGATAGCACTTAAAAAGAGAGCCCACAGCATTTAAATCCTATTCTAAAGGATTTAGACCCATATGTCTAAACCTATATAAAAACAGAAAATTATTTCCCTAAGACAATTTAACCATGGTAGTTTCTGATATGGAAACATTCTCCTCTCCTAGGTGCTGTACACATCCTTGATTAGTTAAAACGCATTAAAATTAATTCATCTTTTAGAGGTTTGTGACATCCTTCAAAATAGCAAAAGATATCGTAAGGAGTGACAAAACCTGACTGAGAATCAGATTTGAATAATAATGGCTGCATGCTTATTTTTCCCCCTTAAATCTAGAAGGGAAGAATTTATTCTTAATTTCTCTGAGTTTGTGATACATAGATTTTTCTCAACTCTTTTAAGAGTCCATATTCATATGTACTTTTTTTTAGGCATGTACCTATTTAGTCATTAAGTTCCAGGTCCTTAAACACTCACAGGGACAGAGCAATAAATCTTCCTCTGAGAACCTGGCCTAAGAGGGAGAGTCGAGGGCAAAGGAAAGAGAGCGCCACAGAGCTGCTACTTATGAAGTACAGCTTCAGAGTCTGGGTCTTCTGATGCCACAATATATGTACTTATGTGTCTCACTGCAGGCACTCTAACACTTAGTCCCTTTGCCAAGTCAGCTATTCATGTGCTTTTTGGATATGGCATCAATTAAACTCGAGTTGTGTTCCTCATGAAGACCAAATTAATGGTTTGACAGCAGCTTTCTCAATAAACACTGCAAACTGGCCATAGTCGAAGGTTTCAAAACCACTTCTTTTCTGTTCAAAATTCTGACAAACATGTCTCAAGTAAGACTGGGAACAACTTCATTATCCTCCCAACACTTAATGCCTTTTGTAAAGAGGGCTGTTTAATAACACGTCTGCTCTGTTTTCACAACTAAATTATTCCAGTTGGTCACACGTTCCAGTCTTCGGCAAGACACTTGTGTTATGAGAGATAAAAATATGAAAAAGGAAATATACTGCAGAAATCAAAAACCTTATCTACTTCTAGACTCTCTCTCTTTGCCATAATTCATTCAAGAAGGCCCCAAGAATAATTTTTGATGTAAACTCTGCTACAAACATACATCACTATGCTGATAAAAATCACAGGGTAAACTTATGAAATATAGTGACTTTCATTTCTTTAGTGATGTTAAAATAACTTTTTTCTAAGGTTCAAGAGACATGAAAGATAAAGGGTTACCATTAATCCTTTAAAAAACAAAAAGAAAGAAAAAGAAACCTCATTGATTAATTCTACGGTCTGATGATGGTCTGAGGATGAACTTTTTAGATTAAGTCATTGAATTAATTTGATCAAGATACTGGAAATCATAAAAACACACAGCATCAAACCAATTCACTTAATCATTTTTGGACACTTCACAACATAAATTATGTTGAGTAGTTTTTGGTTTCTAAATTCTGACTTCATTAAGTTCAAATTCAAGTCGACAAACATTCACTGAGGGTGACTCAGCAGGCACTGTGCTAGGGACTGAGGACACAGAAGCCAGTCCCTGGGCCAGTTAGTTCAGAATGGAGATGAGAGCGGGAGAGGAGCAGACCCCAAACACGCAAACACAGCACAAGTGCGAGGCGCTTTACCTGCAGGTACGCACAGGCTCCTGGGGGCGAGGTTAGCCGAGAGAGCCTGATGCTGAAGCATGAGTGGGCTGAGGGTGGGCAGGTGAAAATGTCCATAGGTCTGAGGGAAGGTCAGGGTCGAAGGTACATTCCAGTCAATGGGGACAGTGGAAGCACAGAATGCACTGCGTGAGGTAGTTCACAGTGACCGCAGCACAAGTTTGAGATGGGAGATCATGGGCTATGAGGCTAGCGTAGTCAGCTGATTGTCAATGTCTGCAAAGGCTATGCTGAGGAGTCTGAATTTTATTCTGTAAGCCTGACAAACAAATTTCTCTTTTTTTTAAAGCAGCAAAATCCTTTTATCAGCTGACTTTATAAATACAGAATCTCAAAATAGAAAAAAAAGAGTTCTTTGGTTAAAGGGGAAGCCTTATGCCTAATCCTACACACACACATACACACACAAACACACACAGGTGTGCATGTGTGCCCCTGAGGTCCCTCTGAGAGCCTAGAGCTCTGAAGAACATGGTTTGAAAACCACTGCTATAGGGGACAGGGACGTAGGAAGTATTTTACTGGGGCAGTGAGTCTCTTTGTTCAGGAAAGTGCCACCATTTCTAGATCTCTGGAGTGGGAGAGGAGGAAACCTCTGTAAGACCCACCTGTGCAGCTTTTGCACAGAACCACACGGTATATCTAAAAACAAGACAAAGACTCCTAATGGAGTGTCAATACTAAAATAATCAGGACCATGTCTGCACTGTATCTACAGTGCTGGGAGCTTGGCCTCTATCACACAGATGTGTAACAACCACTAGTTGAATGGCTAATCCCACAAGGCGCCTGGGAAGTGGTGACTGTGAATCTTTTCTTTTTTCCCTACTTGGCTGGGTATGTTATATCCTGTACCTTTCAGCGCCTGAATCACAGCCTTCCTTGGCACAGTGAGTGTCCTGGTGTGAGTATAAGGGAAACCTGAATCTTGCTTCTAGTTCTCTCCCTAACCTTTTCACTCCAGCACTTTATGCAACAAAGAAGTGATTGCCTTTCATTTCTCAGAGATATGGAGAATTGATAAAATGTTACTTTTCAAAGCATTCTCAATTCTTGGGAAGAAAGATGGCAGAACAATGACATCTTTATTGGCCGATAAACTAGAGTGAGCGGGATTAGGAAGATGTTTATCCAAAGGCAGAGGGAATTCAGCAGCCTTGTGGCAAGAATCCCAGGGCAGCAGACAGTCCTTTCATGGGCCTCTTCAGGAAGTCATGAGAGTCAGAGTCAGAAACCTCACGGGGATGACAGGAATGGCAGGAAGTGGGTAGGGCTGGTCTTACTCCTTTCCCCATGCCTCACTAAGTTGTCCTCCCTTCTTGCCAAGCTGGAGGATAATGAGTTAAAAGCAGGAGAATATGCAACCCAGCATAGCTGGATTTGACCAAAAAAAAAAAAAAAAAAATAGACATCCACCCATAAATGAGGCAATATGGCATGTGCCCAGGCTGTAAGCCCCTTTCAGTGGCTCAGTGCTCTTCAGGCCCCTGTTTAGTCAGTATTATCTCAAAAACTTGAATCATATTATAAACACTTGCTGGCTTTTACATTTCTCATTGTTCCTTTGAGTATGTAATTCCTTATAACACTTGTTCTCAAATTTAGTGGACACTGGAACATAGGGGATTAACAAAAATTAGATGCCTGTACCCCGAGTTACCAAATCAGAATTTACCTGCATTTTAAATAGGCTCTGCAGATAATGCTGATAAGTACTAGAGTTCAAGAACCATTGTCTCATAGCCTTCTCCAGGCAACTGATAAACCCTTATTTGGTTTAAACTTCTTCCACAGAGGAATTTCAATGTGACCTGTGTCCTTTCTGCCCCTTGATAGGACTGGAGTCCTAAAAATGATTAAGTGATTAATCTACATGCTATACTCAATTACTTAACTGCTAAAATATAATATGCCAAAAAATACAACCGGACTATATCTACTTTGATAATTTCGGCAGAGAAATGCCAACCCAGCAGCGATCTCTTCTGCAGGACCCAGGCACGAGTTTAATTATGAGCTGGTAGGTCACACAGCTGCCAATAATCGGGGGGTGGGTGCTGACACTTCCAGCATGATGGATATCTAAATCTAGTCTTCAGCTGCCACAGGAAATCCCCCAGCTTCCCTCGATCTGGCATGAAAGGAAGGCAGGTCCAGCTCTGACTGGTCAAGTCTCCCAAACGGGAAGGGGAAAGGAGCACAAAGTGAATTGAGGGCTCTGGTGAGTGCAAATTCCCAGCAGGAATCTGCCCCCATGCCCCCAACCCTGGAGGGGTTTGGGGGGTACGGCACTGCTGAGTTCAGAGGCAGGGCTGCAGGTTCTCTGCTGCCATCAAGACCGAATAGGATGGGGATTCACGTCAGGCTCTGGGCACCACAATACAATCCCATTTGATTAAAAGAAATTTCTGGTAATGAATTAAACAGACCCAAGGAAAAAAGGACATGGTGGCAATATATTCTCCTGGCACCCAGCACACAGGGGGGAAGAGGGGGGAAAGAGAGAAAGGAGACATAAATAAAAGGGACTACTCACTGGGGCTTTTTTCTTCAGCAAGGTCACAGGCACAGAGCAGGTCAGAATCGATTGAGATGGGTTTCTGCTTAATCCAAAACTTAGTGCTGGCTTTCTGATTCGTAACAGGGTCTATCTCTACTTTGTCTCCAGAGATACCTGTAAGGCCAAGGGGAGGACAAAAAAGAAGCCACGAGAAGTGGAAGGTATAAGTGATTTCAGTGTAATCATTTGACCTGTTTTATAAACCCTGAATTGGATGAACATGAGCTCTTTCTTAGGGCTTTTGGGAGTGCCATGGGCTTCTTTTTATTTTTTCGTGGCTGGCCAGTACGGGGTTCCTAACCCTTATCCCTGGTGTTGGAGGGGGAACAACCCAAAACTACATGGAAAGGTATTAAGAAACATACATTCTTCGACTATAACACAGATACAATACAGAGTTAACTTATATACTTAACTGTACACTACCTCTTATTGTAATGCAATAAACTATAATACAAAGGGTCTTCAAAAAGTTCATGGAAAGATTCATATTATCTTTTAACTTTGTTTTTCCATGGACTATTTGAAATGCCCTTGTATGAGCTTCATTTAAAAAACAGTATGGTCAATCCTCTTTTTTTCTTAGAAGAAGATCTGGAATGGACAGAAAAATGTGTACCACCACCTATGCCTAATACCTAGGCTACCAATAAAGAGTTTCTGATCTGGAAAAATCTTACACACTAAAAATAGGAAAAAAACAACAACAACTCTCTCTTCCCTCCCATGACACTAAATAATTATCCACGCTATATTTAAAGAAGTTATAGGAGGATCAAAAGGTCCTTTACATAAAACCTTCCAAATTCAAGTCTTGGAGCCTGGCTTCAGGCTATGGATGTCACTGTTTCTCTGCTGTGGAAGAGACTCAGCACTTGATGTAAGCTTTATGCAACAAAGACTTTATAACAGGAATCCAGAATGTTAGAATGTTAGAATATTGACACTTCAGGTTTCATTTTCAGAACTGTAAAAGATGTAACATGTTGTACAGTGACTGAGAATAAAGGTTTCTGTAGAACCAAGGTAATGCTAGGTATGGGGGTGTCCTGGGTTAAGTGTGGAAATGCACAGCAATTGCTCTCCCGGCATTCCAGAGGAGTACAGGCTCAGCTCAACATACACGATCAAGGCTGGGTGCACTCTTTTTCCTCTTATGCTGAAAACTGAAGAATCTGTTCATGAAGTGAGACAAAAACCTTCTAGAGTGGGTCCCACATGGAACCTTAAATAAATTTTTAGGCCATAGTTTAAATGTCAGGGTCAAACAAACAAACAAACAAACAAACAAAAAAGCAAACTGAAGTAAAAATATAAGAAATAATTAAAATAAATGTACAAACTGCAACAGAAAAGACAGAGTTAACATATTTCATCCTATGGATCATACTCATACATTTTTGAAAAAAGTGTGAGAAAATTTAGTAAGCTAAAAGCAGATAAAAGAAACAGATAAATTAAATGCCCCCCCAAACCAAAACACATACACATACAACAACCATAGTCTGAAAGCAAATTTAGAATTAAAAAAGAAAACAAATACAAATAAAATCCTAGTAATCAGGTCTGCTACACACTTCATTCATTTCTATTTTATTTTATGAATAAATAAATCCCAAATCTCTGTTGGACACAGACAGAAGACTGTGCACACAGACTCCAGGAGAGACTGCTCTACTACCTTCAGAGGAGACAATGCAGTGATGCTTGCTTAACCCTGGTCATTACTGTGTGGTCTTTGGTAAAGATGAACAATTGGCATTTTTTTACCAAATGAACACTGGAATTTGTCATTAGACATATTTCAGGAACATCATATTTCAATTAGGCATAGTGTCGTAAGTCCAATTGACTCTGGACGTTCAGGTCTAGATAATTTCAGGAGGGTGAGAATGTATCAGGAGACCAATTTTATTACATTTCACTTAAAATAGATTACAACTACCCCGTTACACTCTTGCCTCCAATTTGGTCATTAATTGTTAAACATCTAGACATTTCTATAGTTCCCTGAAAAAAGAAAAGTACTTAAGTCATGGTTGCTGGTAGCAAGTGTGTGTGTGTGTACGTGTGTTTTCCCCTCCTTCTTCTGCTTCTTGTTTTGACATTTATAAAAGCCAAAACGAGCAGAGCAAAATAAATGTGCATATCTCTTATGTGGAAATAAACCTTGCCCCGCATTCCTTTCTCAGAAAAGAGGGGAAAAAAATCATCACCACAGACATGGTTTTAAAATTTGTTCTATGGCCCTGCAACTCCTGAAGCTGTAGTCAGTCAATATTGTTAATGTACCTTGTTAATTTGATAGGATTTGTCAGGTAACTCCACTGGAAAATTATATAAAACTGTTCCAGATGAAAAGATGATAGTGACATGAATTAAAGTGATAGAACAATAGTGGAATATAAACCAGAAATGACACCGAAAGTGGCTGTTGATTTATTGCTGTACTGAGTTTGGTTCTGGGCTCCCATGTATATTAGTGCTACAAATCTGGGTCCATTTAGCAGAGGGATGCTCATACATACATCACCAGCTCCTGCTCCAAGCCAAGGTCACTCCCCATTGCATCAATCTTTTCAACAGAGCCTACTTCACAAAGCAGGACTTTTGTAACCATCTCAGATGTAACAGACTCTCATCCTCTTTCATCTTTCTTTTATCATGTAAAGTACACTTTAACTTCTATTATTTTTATCTGCAAATTGTTACTGTATAGTTCCATCCATTACAGGCTGTATCTCTGCATCAGTTGCGTAAGCTCTGCACAGCCACAAGAACACTTTCCCAATGACACCCTTTCTTGGTGTTATTGTGTAGCTGCTGTTCACAGAGGGGAACCCCAAGACTGGGACTTGGGGATGAAGATGTGGGAGATGAATGCAATAGGTTCAGGATGGGCAGACAGGTGGAACACCACTTAAACAATTGGTATGTTCCAAAAAAGTTGCATGAAATCAAATCACATTTTCCCACTGATTTTAGTTCCAGAGATACTTCATCTTCATTTTGGATTGATCTCTAATTGGCAGGGGCTCCCAACACTTTAGTTTTAAGTTTCTCTGCTCTGCAGGCTTTCAGTCAAGTATTTAATGATCTGTAAAACCCTTGCCTGCATAGAGGAGTCACTATTTAAAGGAGCCTGTAGGGAAATCTTTCCTGATGGGAAAAATCCTTTTGTACATTAAGCAATCTCACTCTACTTGAAATCTGTGTGATTCTCAGCTTCTTAAAGCAGAGTACAAGGCTCCACGGGGTTGCCCTCTGCTTCTGGCCTGGGAGGGCCTGAAGTAGTCCATGGTGGAAGCCCATCTTCCTGAGCACACCCAGACCCACTGCTCAAGAGAGAGGCATAGAATCCAGCCTGGTGGCAACAGAGACCTGGGAGTCCTTAGGTCTTCTTGTAGGTTGGAGGAAGGAGGTACCATGGTGGGGGGGAGGCCAGTTAAAAGGTAAAAGACTGGTGCCACAATCCAGGACAGGAATAGGGATGGTTGGGGGTGGGGTGCAGTAGGGATGAGCACGTTAAAGACAAAAGTACCAGGACTAGACAAATGACAGGGTATGGGGTATGACAAGGGGAAGTCATAGAGGATCCTGGGGTGTCACTGCAGTGAAGAAGAGTGGGCGAGGAGATTGTGGAAGCTAGGCTGGTGGAACTCTCAAGTGAGGAAGTCAAGCAGTGCGGCTGTGACTTGCCTATCACTGATGCTTCTCCACTGCTAAGGGGAGTGGGTGGGTTAGAGGGCCAGAAGCAGCATTGTCTCTGTGACACTGGAGCGAGAAGATGACTGCTGAATGCATGATCCCTGTGGATCATTTTCCTTAAGACCAAGGTCTAGGCAAAGAGGAAAGGTACAAGCCTAGAGGAATCAGGCACCAAGAACCATTTGGTACAAACTTCTCCTAGGTCCAACAGGTATGATGCTAATTTTAGATACCACTCATTGAACACATACAGCATTAACACAAGTAACATTAACTGGCAACAACTATGTGCCAGCGTGGTTAGAAATCCATTGTGCACACTGATTCAAACCTCCTAACAACCTTATGAAGTTGGTTACTATGTTCACCCGTATGCTATAGATGAGGAAACAGAAACACAGGAAGGTTAAGTCTCTTGCCCAAGACCATCCAGCTCATCAGCAGCAAAGTTGGAACTTGAACCCACAAGTCTAGTCCCAGAATCTGTCTTCTCAGCTACTAACTACACTATTCTGCAAGAACTGTGCTAGGTGTTTTATGCTCCTTAGGAGAGAAGAAAGTACTTGTCTAAGGTCAGGGAGCTCTTAAGTGGAAAAGCCACTTTTCAAACCCAGAGCTATCTGGTTTCTAGGTCCTGGTTCTTTCCACTTCTCCACACGGTTGAGAAGACGTAATAAGGAACTCTGCCCAAGCAGTCTTTAGTCTCCTCTCTCAATTTTCACCAGGGAACAAATGAATGCTCAAATGTGCCAATAAATGCACACATCTATTTTTGTTCACACCTCTCAAATTAGAATACAAAATCCAATCAATATTCTTTTTGACGACTGACCACGGACAGTTTTGATTTCGCTGGCTAAAATTTTTATGTAAAGTCACTGAAGGAAAGGAAGAGGCAGTCCTTAAAGTGTCACTTATGCACTATTTTAAGTAATCCAAATTATAAATGTATTTCCAAAGAAATGAGAAGTTGACTTTTGTTAAGTTTACATTTCTCCAACTTGAGAATAGAGAAATAGTTAATTCGATCACAGTGGAATACAACATAACCATGAAAAATTATGCATAAGAAAAGTTTTGACTTGGAAAAATTCTTATGATACAATACTAAATGAAAAGGACAGAAAAATATTTATAGAAAAGAGATCAAAAGGATATGTTCCAAACCAGTAACAGTGGTCAACTCTGGTTAGTGGGATTACATCCTTTCCTTTTCTGTATTCTTCCAAAATACAAATTTCACCAAAAATTAAAAACAAACATCATTTTAAAAATTGACATTTTTTTTGTTTCCAATTCAGAATTCAGTACCCTTTACCAACTTTTTAAATGTGGGGAAGGACGAGTATATTGAATTCTGTAATCATGAAAAATGACCCTAAATTGAAGAGTACGTCCATCTACAGTTCTCAAGTACTCAAGCGGCTGAGCTGCTGGGAAGCGCTCACAAGGTTACATTATACCCAACTTGGTGCCACTCTCAAAGATGGTGCTTGGCAGGCTTCACCTCCCAGCTCTGGCAGGTGAGGAAGAAGAGAGTATGGGGGCTAGCCTGGAGAGGCCAAGGTCAGCCCCTTCCCATACAAACAAAGGAGGCCATTTGTCTCTTTTACCAGCTCTCCTCCCCTAACCACTTATCCACGGCCATCCGTCATGACCTTTTCATGCTCCCACTTCTGACAGCTTCCAGATACAGTGAGTCAAACTTCACTGGAAGCAAACTATCACACCAACTGTCAAACGCAGAAAACATTGCCTGATTGGTGTCCTACATCAGCACCAGCATATAAATCCTTCCTTAACAAGACAGCTCAAAATAAACAAAAATGCAACTTTAATGCATATGCAACTCTCTGGGGAAACTATTTGTCCAAGGCTTTAGAGTTATCACAAGGAGACTCTTGTCTCTTTTAACTAACCAAAAGATTTCCATAAAAGGAAATCAGCACTGTATATCATCTTTTGCTAACACAGATTGAGTACCCACTTTGGGCAGCCCCTGTGCTAGGTCCTTTTGTGTACAGTGGCTTATTAAGAGTGAGTAACACCTCTATCAGGAAGGCAGCATTAGCCCATTTTATATTTAAAATGTGCAGAGAGGTTAAGGATGGGGACTTTGGAGTCAGAAAGTCCTAAGTTCAAATATCAGCTTTCCTACTTCCTAAATATGTGACTTTGAGCAAATTGCTGTAAAACGGAGATGATAATATATACTTTGTAGGCTTGTTATGAAGATTAAGTGAAATAAGGCAAGAAAAGTGCTTGCAATAGTGCCTGATACACAGCTAGTGACTACTACTACTACTTCTAATGACTATTATTATCAGGAGTCAGGCACTGGGCTAAGGAATGACACAGAACCAGTGACAAAGGTCAGGATTAGGGAGCTCAGGGAGCCATGGGAGGGATGTGAATAAGGGATGTGCCAACCGTAGGCTTGGGGAGTAAGGAGAATTCTCCCTGGGACCTGCTCTCCATCCCAGTACTGGAAGCACTAGCAACCAGAATGACTGTCCAGCTGGGGAGACCAGTGCCCTCATCCCCATGAATCCTTTCAATAACCTCCCATCATCAAGTGTCACTGGGCATATCTCTTCCCTGCAACCTCCAAGAGATCAACTCAACATCAGGGATAATGTTCTTAGATCTGGGTTTGTAGAAACATCTGTGCTAGGGAATCCCCATCCTATCAGGGCCTCAGGTCATTAATTTGGAGACCTTAATTTTGCTGACACATTCCCACTGGTGTTATCCTGGGCAAAGTTACTTCTCCTTTGGTGAGCCTGAGTTTCCTCTTTTGTAAAATGGGGGTAACAACAGTACCAACTTCCAGGGTGTCATGAAGATGGAATGGCATAAGCATATAAAAAACTTGGCACACACTGGCACATAAGAGCTCATTCAATTATTACTAAAGATGAACCTCAGAAAGGTGAAATGATGTACTAGCCCAGAGTGAGTCGTGAAGCTCAGGTCTACCTAAGTCTAGTGCGTATTCCAAGCCACCAGCTATTTCCCACTGTTTCAGAGGAGAATGATTAACTCTTAGAAGGCACACCGTCCCCTAAAGCACACTTAAAATACCCCTCTAAGAAGCTAAGACAACAATTTGGCAAAAAGTATGGCATTTAGCCAATCCACGTCTCAGTGTATATCCTGAGTTATTGTTTATTTGCACAGACTATGAGCTGTGATTCATTCATCAATTTCCTACAACTTTGAATCTAAGACTACAAAAGCTCCACTGTTGTTAAATCTTGTAGTAGCTTTTTATACGATTCTACAAACCTCTCATCTTCAGGTTACCTAGAGCCTTTGAAAGCCTAGAAAAGCCTGTGGGGAGTGCCACTGAACAACTCTTCACCAGAGTGGATTTTGCTGAATATACACAGCTAATCAATAGCATCTACACAGCAGTCAGAGAAGTCTTTGAAACTTGTCTAAATTTACACACAGGATCAGACACATAAGCTGTTTGGGCTTAATGAGATATCAGAGATCACCTAGTCTGGGGCTTTCATTCTGCATATGAAGAAATTGAGGCTCAAGGCTGGGACATGAATTGTCTGATGTCACCCATTAATGACAGAGCTGTAACATAATTCATATCCCCATATTACCAGGCTAGGGCTTACAAAGACCAGCCTCCTGCCTTGCAGGAGTGCTATGTATTCAATCACTGGTCAAATGCATTACACTGTAAAAAGTGCTGCCTCCAGCAATACATTAGGCACCCAAAATAGACGACAAAATCATATTTTGGGTCACAACTGAAATGAAACCCAGTAGAGCTTTACTTTCTTGAGATCAAGTGGGGAAGTAGGCCCCAGGATCACTGGTTCCACTCAAGGGGATAACTATCCAAAACCGTTTGGGAACCACAGCTAAAAGCTACCAATCCAATGTGTGGTCAGTAAGAGACTCAATGACAAGCCTGAGTGTACCTGACTAGACTGGCACACGACCTAAGGGGCAGCCTGAACGTGAATGAACACACAGCAGCACTTAGCACAGGGCTGGGCACCAGGTCAGACCTTACTAAACGAGACCTGGGACTGATTAACCCCAGCAACACGAGTCTTTGGAATGCGGGCTAAGTTTTCTCTGTAGAGAAGGCAGTTACAAAGACTTTGTACTGGGGCAGTCAGATTACCAAACTAAATATTCTCTCAGTAAATGGATATCTCAGGTGAGCTTACAATGTCCCCTAGGAAGCAGTAATGTTGTTTCCTAAGAGAACTGATAGCATCGCTTGTAGAGTGGGGAAAACACTATCTTCCTCATGTTCGGATCCTGCCACTCTGTTTGAGCTCGTGTCAAGAATGAGGAAGTGATAAAAAGAATACAGAACCTTGGATGAACTCTAATGAATTCTATTCCCATTAATTCCATTATGCCAGTGGGTCTCAACTTTTCCAATTCTCAATTCTTTCTCAGCGACCTGGGGAGCCTGACATGTTGTCATTAGTAAGCCTGGATTACTCGACAGGGTGGCTCTGGTAGCAGGGAATTAGAGGAAAATATGCAGTTAGAAAAAGTTTCTGACATTCGCAATCAGATGTTTTCTTAACTCAATCACTGCATTAAGCACTAATGTGGTAAAGGAATTTTCTGGAGGCAGTCCTGATAGTATTTGTCCTGCTATTTCCTAAATTCATTAGTACTAAACTCAACTCTGAATTTTGGTTCAGAAAATGTTGTCACAATAGGAACAGAAAAGTCATTTAATACCAGAATTGCCATCTTCAAATTATTGAATGACCCAGGGATTTTGGAATTAAGAGTGATGCATGTCTCCTCATGATCATTTTAGTGTCTTGAAAGGGAGAATGGTATCTCCTTAGTGTTCAATGAGAAAATGAAATGGGAACATGGAAGGAAGATCAGTCCACTTCCTAAGAACATGCACTTCCAGATTATGTAATTGCTTGAACTGTACTACACAGGTACTCTGTTGAAAACGAACAAGGGAAAATCTTTCATTCGTACAGCCACCCAGAACTACTTTAAGAGTCCAAGTGAGCCTGAGGAGTAACAAAGTTCAGGCCATAGCTGCTTGCCTTCATTCATTTAGTCTTGTGTTGTTAATGTGTTTCTTAAGTTTGCATATTGTAAATAAAAAAATAATGCTGTGATCAAGCCTTTCTTTGAGAGCTGGCCTGTAGTTACTGACTAGGGGGTCAAACAACTGCAGGAGGACAGATAAAGCAGGGAAGACAACAGATGGCAAATGTGCTGCCTCTCATCACGCTCCTGCCCAGGGCAGACATTTTTAATCCATCACAGAGTTTCTCTACGTTGCCCTCAGACACAGCTGGAGATGCTGTCTCAGCGTAATGCTCTGGGCAGCCATTACAAACCTGATTGGAGTCAGTCTATGAGATGAAATCTTTTTGCCTTCTCTAAGATATGTGGTATTGTACTTGATGCCTTTGATAAATGACCACTATAATCACAAGTATTATGATTATACATATTGGACTGTTTTATAAAGAGATGATGGAGGTAACCGTGAAACCTTTTGGTAGAAGTTATTTTATACCCCTTAGCTTTAAAACCCATACAGAATCTGTATATCCTATATAGAATCATGTTAGGTTATATGTGAGATTATGACACAGATGGAATTCATGGTATATTACCTGATCAGTAACACATCTCTTCAGTGACATTGGAAGGGGCCTACGCTGACAAGTGGTAAGGTGAAGGAACCAAGTTAGGAGAAGTGGTGTAACTATCGAACCACTTCTCAGCCTGAGACCTTGTGTTTGGAAAACCAGGCTAACCAGCCCAGTAAGTAAAAACAAGTGTAGACAAAGAGATAACGGGTAAGAAAATCCTTTGAATACTGTTAAGTTGTGTTTTTTAAACACCACAATTAAGGGGAGATTCTGAGCCAGCAGGTCTGGAATGAGGCCAGGGATTTGGTGACTCTGATACATGGTCAGGGTCAGAAACACTTCTCTAAGGTGCTATGCACATAAGGGGTGTTACTATGGTGAAGTCTTGGCCCTCTCCGCCTTGTTCTTGTATCAGTTTCTGTGCAGCTCCTTGGCTGGAGCATCATAATTCAGCTCTGCCAGTCAGCCAACAAATACTTACTGATCGTGTACTATGGGCTTCCTAGATCATGAGTGGCATTCACCAGTGACCCTTTTAGTTTCAGTGTTCCCCAAATCTACTTCACCTTACCATCCTGGCATGTTTGTGTAGCACCCTTGTCTCAGTGCCCAACCTCCCTCAAGTGGTCAGGCACAAATGAACAGGCATAAAGGAGATCAAGTTACTGGAAAAACCTCAACCTGGTATAAGCTCAAATAAGGTCTATATTTAAAGGGCATCTGAACTTTTAGGCCCAACCCAGAGGGGAGGCAGACAAGAGAATATCTTCCAAAAATGTTTTAGAGAAATACAAGAATGGCTAGGCATGACAACTTTGTTTGGTAAGCTTTCCAGGCTGGTAGAGCAGAGATGGCAAGCAGCTTTCAATTTAAGAATCAACTTCAATTGATTGGTAAGGGTTGCTGGCAGACTGTGTTGGAAAGGACTGTGAGGTTCTTCCTGAGGGAAGAAGTGGAGTGACTGATTAACGATGTCTGAAGGGGAGAGGAGGAGGGAGTCAAAGCACACTTGCTACACTGACATCCATTTCCAGATGCTAGGGGAGGGAAAAGGGTAGGGGATATGCAAAAGTGTTGGAACTAACCAATAAGAAGTAATCACTTCCTTTGTGAAGGCAAGTTATTAATGACTGAGGCATCTGTGGCATGATGAGTAGGGTTTGGCATATGGGACTGGGTTTCAGTCCTCGTTCTGCTACTGGAACTGGATATCCCACTGCATATTTTGATGGTTGAGGGGGAGGGAGAGAGAGTTAGTATTTATTAAGTAACAGCTATGTGTCTGTAAACACTAAGTGCTTTACATAATCCACATTATTTCATTAACTCCTCTGAGCCTCAATCTTGTCAGTGATGAAATGGGAACATCATCATTAATGTGTGGACTAAATGAGGTAGTAGGGTTGAAAGTTTACTGTATACTGTAAATTGTCATTGAACTATAGAATATTAGCACAATGATAATTTGCATCCAAGGCATAATATAGTAGTTAGGCTCAGGACTCAGTCTCAGACAGTCTTGGGTTCTGATACTAACTTCATTCCTTCCTAGATTTCCCCCTACACACCAGTTTCCTCATATAAAAAAATGAAGATAATATCAATATTATCTAATAATAGTACTGTGACTTTAGCTGGCAATACAGGTAAAAAGAGCAATCAGCAAAGTACCTGGAACATAGCAAGCACCTGATAAATGATAACGGCTCTATAAAAATTACATTTCTTATCAATATATATATATATATTTTTTTTACCAGTAAGGGGATCGCAACCCTTGGCACAGTGTTGTCTGCACCACGCTCAGCCAGTGAGCGCACTGGCCATCTCTAAATAGGATCTGAACCCGTGGCCTCGGCACCACCAGCACCGCACTCTCCCAAGTGAGCCACGGGGCCGGCCCATTATCAATATTATTTTAAAAGATCAGATCTTTGTCATAGGTTTCATTAATAGAATCCTACAGAGTTTTTCAATCATAACAAATCTGAAGGAAAATTCGTACAAGTTTGGGTCTTACAGATTAAATTTTGAGTCTCTCATCTCCCATGTTTCTCAGAAACCAATGGCAGATGTTGAAAATGGAGCATCAGCCACTACCACCCCATCAGAAACAAGCCGCTGCAGTGGCACTGCAGAGCTTGGGGATTCCAACCCTCTGCTGCATGCTCTTACGTACCACAGCTCAAGCAGGGATGTGAGGCAAATGCCAAACACAGATACTCACCACTTAGAAGAACTTGCCACTGGGGCCAAGTGAAATCTCTGTTCTGACTGACACAAGATGGACAGGTGGAAGAGACCATCCATCAGTGTCAGGAAAGATCTGAAGCACCTGGCTAGTCAGGTGAAATAAAATAAATTATTTACTGATCTCAGAATAGAGCTGCTCCCTTGAATGCTCATAAAGGGTGTGCTGTTTGCTGCCCTGCACTTTTCAGCAGAATCTGTTTCTGGAATTTCTGGACTGCTATGTGTAGGGTTTTTTTTGTTGTTGTTGTTGTTAGAATGAAGAGGTGTTATCATGTGCTTTGTAAGGAGGGAGAGAGGGTCTTAAGTTACATACTTGACCTAATCTACATGGAAAGGGAAAATGAGCTTATTTATTCACTGCATGATGTAATACTCATGGGAACAACTTATCTGATTGTCATAAATTCCTTAGGACTAATTAATGAAGTTTCTGCTTATAATGCTAAGGGCTGAACTTAGATTCATAATAGAAACAAACAACATCTGTTTTAGAAGCTCCTCAGAGCTGTGACTCTCCACCAGAGGGCGCAATGTGTGCCACTGGAAGCATCTTGAGGCGTCTGGGACCAGGCCTCCTGTTGCCTCAGAGAACCACTGCTCTAGGGAGAGATACTTGCATCACTGTCAACACACTTTTCAACTGGCAAGTCTCCATTGTGACCACAAGTGAAACTTTTCCAGGACAGCCACCACCTAATCTGAGTGATCTGGTTCAATACTTTCAAGATGGTAGACCAGGAAAAAAGGGAATAGGCAAAATAAATTACAAATAACAACACTGATAACAACACTAATATAAGCTACAATTTAAGATACAACTTCTCTGAGCCAGACACTTCCATATAATCTTAAAAGGTAAACATTATAATTCCCATTTTATAAGTGGTAAAAACTAACATTGAAAAGGAAAGGGACTTGTTCAAGGTGACACTACAGGTAAGTAACAAAGATGGGATTTAAACCCAATCCTGACTGATTGTGGAGCTTGGGCTGCTCCCACAGATTCGTTTGAGGACTTTTCCCTTTGACGGAATATACAAGTCAGCATCTGATGAATTAAAGTTTGTCATTTGCCGCTTGAAAAAAGTGGGAAAAGCAGCTGTCGATCTTGGTTATCATTCCAAGCCATTGCTTTTCACACTGGGGAAGGAGCAGGGATGGATTTGTTGATTATGCTCACCTGGGAGCATCCGTGCCTTACATCTGTCTTGACCACAGTTAGGCTACTTATTGGGCTTCTTATAAGTTAGGTCCACTCAGAAAAAGAAGAGTGGGCAAGTACCACAACCAAACACAAACTAAACGTCTGAGCAGCATTCTTCTTCTAGCAAATTTTTAATTGAAAATATACACAGAGGAAGTGTACAGATCATGAGTATATCTAAATTGACTTGTCCACAAACTCTTTTAGCACCCAGGTCAAGAAACAGAACCTTCCCAGGCTCCCACAGTACCCCCGTCCAGCTACTATTGCCATCTCACTGGTGCCCCAGGATAACCACCATTACTACTTACACAAGATTATTTCTGTGTATTTTTGAAAGTTATATAAATAGAATCATACAGTATGTACTCTTTTCTTTCTCTTTTAGATGTGGCTTCCTTTTGAGCAGTCATTATTTTTACTTCTATGACAGACACCATGAAAAACATGCCCAGGATGAACAACACTGAACAACTTTATGTTTTAAGAACCAATACTAAGTAAGCAATTTTCTTACTTTAGATATTTAGGGTTTTTTTTGTGAGGAGGGACAGCTATAGAAAGATGGGTTCCGTGTTTTGATTTGAAGTTACTGGGTGCTGATTCATCTATTTAGTCTGTTAGAATCACCATCGTGCTAGCAGCTAATGTGTACTGAGCATGTGCTCTATGCCAGGCGCCTTTCTAAGTATTCAGCATATGCTGTCACATTTCATCCTCAAAATTACCCTATGAAATAGGGACTATTATTATCTTTACTTGACAGATGAGGAAACTGGGGCTCTGAATCATTTGTCAGTGCGGAGACAGCTAACAAACGAGCCAGGGTTTGAACCCAGGCTTCTAACTCCTGAGCCTGTCCTCTAAGCACCTCACTCTGCTGCCTTTCCACTAACAGCTCTCATTTATGGAAAGTTTACCAACTGCCAGACCGTGTGCTAAGTGCTTTACTTCTTCCCCACAGCAATCCTAAGAAGTTGGTACTACTGTTATTCCCATTTAAACAGGGTAGAATGAAGGCTCAGTAAGATTAAGACACTTGCTTAAGGTTACATGGCTGGTTATCGATAGAACCACAATTTAAACCACCTGTGATTCATTTGCCCATCTCTTAATTACTAAGCTATACTGTCAGCATGTTGTAAGTTCCTGTCAGTCAAGTTGGCAAGTATTTGAGGTGATTTCTGAGGCTTATTACATGTTAGCCAGATTCAGACTAATGCCAAAATTAGAAAAGATTTTATTATGAGAAAGATACAAAGCATTTGTGAGAAACATAAAATTAGTGAGCCTTAGAGATAGAATTCATCTTTTTCCTTTTATGCACGAAGCAAAAGAGATCCAGGAAGGGCTGCTGTGGCAGAGCCAGAGTACACACTTCAGCTCCTTGACTGAGTCTGTCATCCCTACCCACTCCTCTCCCCTGACCACATGTGGGAGACCCTTCATTAGGGAGCAGGTGCATTTGAGTTTGGCCAGACCAGGGTTCTGCTCCTGACACCACCACCTATCCACTGTATGAGCTGGGAATGAGATTTTTACCTCTCTGCACCTCATTTATCTTCTCTGTTACATGGTGACAGTAAAAATACCTACATTTTAGGTAGTTAAATAGTACATGTAAAGCTCTTAGCACAGTGATGAATACACAGCAGATACCTACAAAAAGTATGATAGTGATGACGACGATGATGTTGACTACTATGACTTTTTCCACTTCTATTAGGTTTAAGTCAAAACAGAAATTTAAGGGCTGGCCCGTGGCTCACTTGGGAGAGTGTGGTGCTGATAACACCAAGGCCACGGGTTCAGATCCCTATATAGGGGTGGCCGGTTTGCTCACTGGGGAGAGTGTGGTGCTGACAACACCAAGCCAGTGTTAAGATCCCCTTACTGGTCATCTTTAAAAAAAAACAACAACACACAAACAGAAATTTAGCATTTAATTGGAACAAATCAACCCCAAATATTAGTTGAAAGATAGTTCCAGAGTATCTGGTGAGGATCCAAATATAACTTCTGAGATCATTAAAAAGCTTCCTGAATGAAAGCACGAATGAATATGCAATGAGTTCACTGAGTATCAAAAGGCATGTGGCAATGTTACAAAGCAGGTCTAAGGAGAACACGTAAGAGAATTACAGAATGAAAAGAATTATGGAACTTCACAGAAGTCAATTAGTTTGAAAACAGTCACAAGTAAGTTCTATTTCTAATCTTCTGCTTCATAAAAAGAAGATAAGACAGAGAACTCAGGTGGGAAAAAGGATGTACTTTAAATTTCATTATTTAAACATTTTCTCAGAAAACAAATTACCTTTAGTCATCCAGGTCACATAAAAGTTGTATGTTGTTTCCCTTTTTCTACATCGACTGCCGACATAGAGTTCAGTTCATCATGTGTTCATGCACTTACCTAACTGTACGTCAGTTGTGAATCGTAGTCTGTGGATCATGCTGACTTTGAATGACTTGTAGTGGTGGCTGCTAAGCATATCCTGTACTGTAGCTATGTCAATTTGTGAGTCCTCCTCAAAAACCCCGTCTGCCCTTGAACCTGGGTAAGAAAAAGCAGTTTAACACATAAAGATACATGAGGCTTGGCAAATGGTGTCTGCTTAAGATGCTTTGGGATAAATTAAAATAATATGGGCTATTTAATTTGGAGAAGAGAAGGCTGAGCGATGACTTAATAATGCCATTCCAGTAAACAGAATGGTAACATATTAATCATTCAACAATTAATTCCACAAACACTGCCTATCCTTTGGCAGGCCCTTGGCTGGGCAGTAGGGATACAAGGTAAATAGAAAAATTCCTGCTTGCTCTCAGCAAGAAGTTCAGTCTCCACACAAGTAATTCAAAATCACAATAGCATGGGTGTTCGCACTTATTCTTTTTCTACATGTGATTTTCCTGATGATAAAAGTAATCCATATTCCTTGAAGAGTCCTTATCCTTTCCAAGATTCCCAAATTGTTTAATAGCCTCCTGTCATGTGCTCCACAGCCTCCACTGGTTCAGGAAGGAGCTTGCTGGTGCTTGGATGTCTGTGACAGTCTCCTCACAGTCTCCACCAGGTGCCCTTTGCAATTCCGCCACTACAAGACTTTCCGATTCATCTTTCTAAAGGTTTAATCACTCATTCACTCACCAAAGGTTCAGTGAGAGCCTTGTGCATGGCTAAGTACTTGGATATGTGACAATGGAGACAAATAAGAAGAATGGTGCTCAAAAATCTTCCCTGGCTTCCCTGGCCTCCTGAATGAAGAACATTTTTTCAGCCAAGCAATCAAGGTAGCCCATAATCTGGCTGAAACATAACTTTCCAATCTTTCTTGTAACTTCTCACACATATCTTCTCTCAGCTCCTCCCTGCACACAGGTCCAGGGTTTTCTATTTCCAGGACTTTGCTTATGTGGTGCCCTTGGCTTAGAACACCAACCACTTCCACCCTTGCCCTATACTGTCACAATCCCACCCTTCCAAGCCAGCTGAAATCTTTTCTGATGGTTCTGGCTGGTAGTGAATTCCACAACAATTGGCTTACGCTGGACTGTGGAGCCAAGCAGACCTGGTCTCAACTCCTAGCTCTGCCTCTAATTTGCTTGAGCAAGTGACTTTACCTCTCTGAACTCGTTTTTACCATTCACAGAATGTCAAAATTTATGTAAAGAATCTAATACATAATATGCTTAATAAATAGCAGCTATGATTATTTTTATTCTACTCTCAGAAAAGATCTTATTCAGCCTTGCACTACAATTGTTTAGTGGTTGCTCTGTCCTAATTTGGGAGCTTTGTGAAGGTCAGCAAAGTTTCTTATATGTCTTTATATTTTCTCTTGCAAACAGTACAAGCAATTGGTATGTTATCACTAAATTTTGCTAACTTAATAATAGCTAGTATATATGAGTGCTTACTATGTGTCAGGCATGGTGTAAGCACTTTACACCTTATTGCATTTAAGCCTTGTGACAACCTCGTAGGTTCTATAATTTTCTATATCATACAGATGAGGAATCAGAGGCTTTGGGAAGCTAAGTCACACGCCCAAGGTGACATTAAACAAAGGTAAACTATTTCTTGGTCTCCAGAAATGTGGACTTCTTAAGGTATAGCTGCTGGTGCCATTTGCCAGTGTGGAGGTGAGGAGGACACCTGTCTAGCAGAGGCCATCCAGAGCAGGGGGTCCTAGGCCTTGTGTTGAGCACCCAAAGATGGTTCCACAGGGAAACCCAGAAAGAATTCCTTGGGACAGAGTTGGGGGAATGGAAAACTCTAGAAGTGGGCACCAAATTGGGAAATTCTATTACATAACTGGTAGCTTGACAATTGCACACCTTTCTTTCCCACAGTTACTGCTTACAGGGTAAGCTTTTTAAGTCAAAGCTGGTTTTTGATGCTTTCACACTGAATTCATTTATTAGGACTTCTGTGTTCTATTTCCAAACACTACAGTAATTACAAACTTGGACCATTCTCACACCTACAATAATGCTTTTTCCTTGCTATGGATACAGCCTCACCCTTCATGGGCCATTCACCGAATGTCTCTGACAGAGTCCCATCTTAGAGCTTCTTGCACATGCTGTCTTCTCTGCCCAGGCCACCATTCTCCCCATCTCACTCCCTTGTGGCTGACTCCTCCTGGCCTCCTCCCTGTTCCTCCTATAGACCTTAGCTCCAGGGAAACCTTCCAGGTCTAGTTCGTGGCCTTCTGTCACCACACCCTGCATTTTCCTTCAGAACACTTATCACAGGTAGTAATTATTTCTCTCTACCACTAGACTGTAACCCCCAAAAGGGCAGGGACAGTGACTGCTTTATTCACCATTGTAGCCCAGGCCCTGCCAGTGCTACTGTGCAGATGATAAAGCAAGAGCTCAATAAAAATTTACTGCATGTATACCAGGTACCATGTCGCCAGGAAAGTGAGGATCAGAGGGGCCGAGTGACTTAATCAACGTCACATGTCTAGGATACAGCAGAGCTGCATTCCACGTCTGCAAGGACCACCACTGGGCAACTTCATTTCCTTTCTTTGCAACGCCTGTGATTGTGGACAGAGATGCCATGATTATGATCACCATGTCTCCTGGGTAATGTCCACATCCCAAAGTGAGAAGCTGGCTGGAATTTAGAGTTTAGAATAAACATTCACTTTCTTCAATCTACATTTTTACTGAAACATAACTGCCAAGATATGTTTATTTCTATTTTAGAACTTTTTATATATAAGAATCATGGAGAATTTTGGTAAAATATTAAAATCCTTTAAATGTTTTAAAATCATTTAAAGCCTTTTTTTTGGAGAAAATGCTATTATTAGATACAACTTAGCTCTGAGCTCAAGAACTTCTGTTTTCTTTACTAATTAGTATTTCCTAAATATTGCAGGTATTTGATTTGGAAAGAGTATGTAATAGCTTATTATGCTAAAATACCAATTACTAAAAAAAAAGAAACCCACACTTAAGATTTTTACATTTTATGATGTTGGATTAAAACCAATTTAAAAATTACTATAACATGACATATAATTTTTTACTGAGCAATTTCAATGCCAGCTGCTAATAAAGTATCTTAGCTATAAATGATAATTCAGATGCTTTTAGATAAAGTGGTACATAAATATGGCTAGAAATTGATTTAGCTTCTTATAGAAGCTACTGAAGAATGACATATTTTGTTTAATACACCAGCTAATGTAGTCCTAAAAGCTCAAACAAGTGCCAGTTTTCACTCCTAAATTTGCTGTGGGAGATTAATGAAAACTTTATATTTTGCTGAAATGTTAATAATGGGTAGATGAGATGATAGGATTTTAGTAGAGGTCTTAAAGCTATGGAATAACCAGCAAGGCTTGTCAATTTCCTTATATTAATTTTGTTCAAGACTTACACAGCTGGGGCTGGCTCAACACACTAATGCTTCTTCTTGCATTGACCTTCTACTCTCTGACAGTGTAAATTCATATCTCATTTGAGGATTTAGGTTCCCCTAATATGTGGGTGAGTTCTGAACCTTGCTCCAGCTGACAAGGGGCATGTTTGATTTTATGATCAGAAGGGCAATAGCACCTGGGGGAGTAGAGAAGGAACAGTCCTGTACTCGCCTCCAATTCATGCTGCTCCCTCCAAAGCAGTTTACCTGCTGAATGGGAACAACTTCTGGTCTCGGAGGTCCAGTGCTATTTCGCCAAGTAGGCCCAGGGGTGTCGCTGCTTGGAGGAGGCATATCTACGTGTAAATGCAACTTGCAACCACTACTATCTCCATGCCAGCAGTATGCTAGACTGTAGGGGGACTTTGGTGAGAATAAGGCAGTGTTCCTGATCTTTAGGAGCTTATAAACTAGCTACAGAATGCAAAGAACACAGTATAGGGCAGAGTGAAATGCCCAACAAATGCTACATGCAATAAACACTACCTAAAGACAAATATTTAAAGCAAAACATGCCAAGAGCATGCTTTTGGATCAGAAAGGTTCTATGTCTCTGCATTTATACCTTTACTGTTTGTATTCTTCTGGAAAGGGGTAAGCATGACCACACGTGAAGGAAGCTTGGCATTGTACCATTTGCATATTAAAATTATTACTGTGCTATGAACTTTATTCACATTAAATAACCCACTTCTGTTTAAGAGAAGACATTATTATCCACTCAAAGTGAAAAGTAGAGAGAACCAGAATGTCTTAAAAATAAACATAGGTTGGGCTGGCCCCATGGCTCACTCAGGAGAGTGCAGCGCTGGTAGTGCTGAGGCTGTGGGTTCGGATCCTACATTGGGATGGCCGCTCACTGGCTGAGCGTGGTGCAGACCACACTGTGCAGAGGGTTGCGATCCCCTTACCGGTCAAAAAAAAAAAAAAATTAAATTAAAAAAAAAAATAAACATAGGTTAAAAAAAACCAACAAAAAACCCCCCATTAATTTAATTGAAATATAACCCTTTGGTATTTTGTTAGATGAGCAATTAAAAAGGCCACAAGCGATTAAGTGAAACAAAAGCCACACTGTGTTCATCTACATTAATGCTGAACTGGGTCTCCTTGTGAATGACAAGATAAATTATAATGGTGCCTTCAAAGACTTCACAATGTATTTTGTCAAAGGCGGGAGTGCTAATGTCTCTATGTGCCATGGATTACCATAATGTATTGTGTTAAAACGCTCAAGCTGCAATAACTCAAAGATGTATTGTGATAGATCAAATTTTGGGGTGGGGCCTAATAGTGACTTGAGCACGAGAGATCAAATGGACTGACAACAAGGCTCTGGAAGAATGACAGAGTATGTTCACAAACTGGAAAGGTTTGGGGGACAAACAGAAAATCCAAGAGGGGAAGCAGTTTAACTCTCTCGAGTAAGAAATCAGGAAAGGGGAACTGAAAAATGAGGCCTGGCACCTATCGTAGGTGAAGAATGGCAAAACCAGGCCAGTGCAGGAGTGGGTAAAGGGAAGCAGAGAGTAGGTGAGGAAGGAGGCGGGCAGAATTCTGGGCCTGCAGCAAAGGAAGAAAGAGGAGGTGCTGTGAGACAGCCAAGGGCTGGTAAGTGGCCCTGGGGATTAATAACATTAAAATGAACAGGAATATAGAGTTCAGAGATAGAGATTCAAACCCTAACTCTGACACTAAGGGTTGAAAGTCAAGACCTTCCCCAAGATTCCACTGCTAGGAAAGGTAGAGCTGGGACAGACCTACTGGACTCTGGAGTTCATGTTCCTTCTGCTCTTTCTCCTTCTCAAGTGGCGCTGAAGTCTGTTCCTGCCCTGCCTACCTCACCACACTCCTACAAGCAATGGCAAGGCAAGGCACTGCTGAGCTGAGTAACTGCAAACGCTACATCAGCAGTTCTCAAAGTGCAGTAGGGGACCCATGTGGCGGTGCGGATCCCTAAGACCCCTCCATTCAATGCTATTTTCACATTTCAAAAAATGACGGTAGGACATTTTTTACCTTTTTTATGCCCATTCTCTTAAGTGTACAAAGGGAATAAAAAATTCATATGGTTCTGATTCCACATTGCAACTAACCTTTAAGAAACTAGCACTTGAGTTTAGTATAGTAACAAAAATCAGCACCCACAATAATCTGAAAAGGCTACTGAAATATTCCTCCCATTTCCCAACAAGTTATCTGTGTTAGGCCAACTTTTCTTATACTGCAACCAAACAATGTATTCCAACAGACTGAATGCAGAAGCAGATCTGAAAATCCAGATGACTTTGATAAGCCAGACATTGTAGAAATCTGCAAAAGTATATCATGCTTTTTCAATAAATCAACATTTTAAAATTTGTTTTTATTCCTAATATAATAAATAGATATAACACAATAAACAAAAGCTCTTTGAGGTCCTCAATAACTTTTAAGAGTGTAAGGTGGTCCTAAGACCAAAAACTTTTAGAAATGCTAACTTTATTGGTTATTATGCCATGTTTTCATTGTCCCTGGATGTGCATTTAGACAATCATGATGGGACACAAAAGTGCAGTAACAGCTGTGTATGTGAGTTACAATCTAACAACAAACACAGATGGAAAGCTTGTGTGCACATTATATGAGTAACAGGTTTGCTGTCAGGTGGTCAGACCAAGGCTAACTATAACCAATACCATTTTATTGTTTAAAAAATGTTTTCAGGGACTGGCCGGTTAGCTCAGTTGTTAGAGCATGGTGTCATAACACCAAAGTGAAGGGTTCACATCCCCATACTGGCCAGGAACCCCCCCAAAAAGGTGCTTTCAGAAATATGATTTCATTGGAACAGAGGGAGACACTCAGAGGTACATGACCTCTCAAGCCAATAGGCACTAATCATTAAATCACAGCTCTGAGGAACTCACTGTGTTTTACTGGTTGATTTTCTGTATTCATAGATATAAACTGTATGGTACTTTAAAGTTTATTTTATGGTCCAATCAGTCTGAGACCAAGTCTAAAAGGCCCTAATCTAGTTACAAGTTAAAGCAACTTCAGTCTCCCTTCTCCAAAAAGTCCTATACCGACTCTAATAAAACTCAACCAGAAGATCAATGGCCTTTGTTACCTCCTCACCTTTAACCTCTTTGCAGCAAAACCCTGTTGACCTTTCCTTCCAAGGTGGCAAATAGTCACCCAGCACCAACCATATGCCATGTGCTATGCTAGCGCTTCAGGAATTTGGGAGGACGGCAGTATTCCCAGATGATGGGAAGGGGGAGAGGGAATCCATAGAGGAATAGTATGGGAAAAACACGAAGCCCATAGTTTTAGCACATACGCATGGAATAGTAAACACTTGCTTTTGGCTGGAGCAAAGAGTGCATGAAGGGGACTAGTGGAAAATAAAATGGTGGGGTCAGGGGAAAAGTTCTTCAAAGGTGGGGGCAATATCCAGCTCAGGACCTGGCACAAAATAAAATACTGCTGTGCAAGTAACAGTGTGAACGAAGATCAAGTAAACCATCTTCTGTTCCACTCTATCTCAGAGTCTCGCTGCTATTCCCCACACAGGATAAGCCCTGCTTCAGCTAAACTGGACTTTGCTCAGGTTACACCATCTGACCAGAATGTCCTTTCCACTCTTTAAAATGTATATGCTTCAAGGTTTAGTCCAAATGAAACCTCCCCTGATCCCTCTCCTGAAACCCTACAGCCCTCTGTTGAAGGTTCTCATGATTTAAGTCTCTTATATGATTAAGTATCTGCACTTCCCTCGTGGACTAGGAGCTCCTTGAGGGAGGAACATCCCATCCTTCCTAGCACACTGTCACTTGGATGTTCAATAAACACTACTGGTGGAATGAATGAAGCCTGGTGCAATACAAGTTAACCATTAACAGTACCTGGCATTTTTGAGGTTTGTGCACCATCTCTTGTATTTACTTTGGTTAAAGGACCTAACATGCAATTCCTAGTTTTCCATTCAGACTCCCCAATAGACTGGGTTTGTTGAGGACAGGGGTCCTGACTCAACAAATAGAAAAACAGTTGATATTTACCAAATGCTTACTATATGCCAGACTCTATGCTTAGCACTTTAAACATACTATGTCATTTAATTTTCCCAATGCCCCTTTAAGTAGGATATTAAACCCTTTATGCAGATGAGAAAAAATGAGGCTCCAAATGTGATCCTAATACTGTGAGGGGGTCTTCAAGAAGTTCATGGAAAGATTCATATTATCTTTTAATTCTATTTTCCACAAACTTTTTGAAGTATCCTTGTACAGTCATACAACTAGTATAAGCTCAAGCTAGGAACTGAACCCAAGTCTAATTCCAAAATTGTGCCCTTAACCACCACATAACCTCCTTGAGTAAAAATGTTCCTTAGATGGGTTGGGAATGTACAACTGTATGGGGCATAACAGTATCTAAGGAGATCACAATTATGGCTGGCCTTGACAGAACAAAGGAATCAGGGGTAAAACCTAACTCTCCATTCCTTCAGTAAGACCCAAAGCAGGATGCATGAGAAAAACTCTTCCTCAGCTCTCTGAATCCATCACCTGTTTTCCCCGCAGAGGCCTTTTAAATCCCCAAACCCTCATAAGCCTCTTCTCCTCCATTAAACACTTCCCTTCGGCTACTAGTAATTTTTGCTGGTCTCTAAAAAACAATCAATAGGTGCTATACGAACACACGAACACACACACACACACACGAACACACACACACACACACACACACACACGAACACACACACACACACACGAACACACACACACACACACACACACACACACACACACGTCCCTCTGCAGTAATCTCTTTAAAGCCATCAGGATTACACAGCCATGCCATGCCAGGGTAGGGATTCTTGCTTAATTGATCAAACTCTTGGATCCAGAGCCAGCCAGGCTGGAGAACTTTCCACATGGAGACTTCAGACCCTCAATATATCAAGGCAATCTTGTTTTATGAGGTGATCAGTAAGAAACGATTTCAGGTTTGTAGAATTTATAAAGAGAGCAGATCATGAAAGGGAGGCCTATAAGGGTCTGCATTCTAGGTCCTGCCTATACTTCAGTTTCATCTTTCTCTCCTTTGCTCATTTCATTCCACTCCATTCATTCATTCCCAAGTATGCCAAGCTCCTTCTCAAGGCTTTCAGATGAGCAGTCCCTTGGCCTGGAACACTCTTCACTTACTCATTATCTATCTTTTTCTTCTTCCTCAACGAAGCCTTCTGCTGCTGCTCTCACCAGCTCTGGTCCCCTGCTATCCACTCTTTTCCACCCTTTGTAGCACTGATCACAACTGAGGGCTCCATGATATGAAGGCTGGATCTTCACCTCTCAAGCACCCAGCATAGTGGCTGGCCCAGAGAAGGGCTCATCAATGTTTGGGGGATGAATGGATAAACATGTGCCCCAAAAGAATCCAACCACATTTTGGAGGATGGAGCATGAGCATACAAGGTCTGGACCACAGGTTCATTACAGGTTTGCTTGGAAGTTCGGTTAATGACAGAGTTCCCATTTCTTCCTCTTTCTCCAATGTCTTTGCCTCTGTTCAAAGCACAGGAAAAGTAATGGGGTCTTCTAAGGAACCTGGCGTTTTGGACAATGTACACGGTAAAATATCTAATAACTGTAATATCTGATCTACACTGAAGTATTCTGCTCCCTGACTCCAGAGTCAGGAAATGAGGGTACACATGCTGGAAGAACCCCACCTCCCATCCAGAGTCACTGAAGAAATGTCACTTGATGCATTACCAAGCCATTAGTCAGGGGCTGCAGGGCAGATTCTGGGGCCAGGAGCCTACAGAATGGATGCAACCCCCCATGCCCTCACTTAGAGCCCAAACAGGGTTTGTGGCTCATCAAACATGTTTCCTTACTACTCTAATGTACCAGTGTATCACTTAATGAAAGTTCTTAATTGTAATTCAATTAATTACATACACAGAGTCCCCAATTACATTTTCCAATAAGACATTGGCTGTGGTACAGGTCTAAATGCACTTAACTAATTTTAATATATTAAGACCAATTTCCCTTGAATACTAATTACTACCTAATGATAAAATGAAAAGGGGGGGCACTTTCAAGAAAGGGGGAGAGTGAAAAATCCCATTTATGTGGAAGTTCTCAACCCGGACAGCATAATTCAGGCACTCATTATTGAAGAAGTAGGTGTGGACAGGACACAAGTTTGCTTCTAGTACAGATCACCACAGCTTTTGGCCCTAGTTATCAGCTACCCTTGGTGCTGGCTACTGCCCAAAGGGACCTGTGGGATGTCTGAGAGGCTAGAGGGAAAACAGGAATAAAGGAGGAAAGGCCACCACACACATGCTCAGACCAGCTGTGGTGTCTGTGATAGGCGATCACCCTCTGTGTCTCAGGCACACTTGGCAGCGGCCAAACACTTGTATAGCACATTGCAGCTCACCATGTGCTTTTGATGTACACAATCTCATTTACTTGTTTCTATAGTTTAATCCTCAAAACAGCCCCGCAGGGTAGGAATTACCATCACATTTCACAGATGGGGAGATGAGGCTCACAAAGGAGAAGGACTTGCCCAAGGTCATACAGTGGCACCAAACATCTCACCTTTCCCACACTGCAACCTGCCCATATTAACCAGCAGCAAGAGGTGGATACACAGGTATTAAGTTGGGGATAATGTTTCTATTTCATTTAATTCTGTTAGTTTGCAGCAAGCAGGGAGGTATCGTGCAATTTTGACTTGGAAAAAAACCTCACCCACATAGAAAATTCCTTAGAGTGAACACTCCCTCCCACCTCCCCCCACAAGCCACACATAACTGGCTTTCAGCAATAACTTAACCTAAAATATGTACAATAAACATCATAAGTCATTTCTATTTGTAAACAGTTTATTTGCATGATCATATTTTCTTCTGTATTTGAAGAGTGCTGTTGTGGTATAATAAAAGAGGTTTAAAGCCCTGGTATTTAAGTCACATGACAGAAATTGGAGAGATTAGTAATTTGTAACTGAAGAAGGCAAAGTCTCCAGAAACAGAGCAGAACCACCAGGGAGTCTCCAGGGCTGGCACAGAGCACAAACAGGAGGAGGAATCAACCCATTATGAATAAGCATCACAAAGAGGATCTGGAAACACACCAGGATAAAGCAAACATTCATTTTCTTTCTATGGTTGCTTCCCCCTCCCGGCCTTTTTTTTAAAATTTAGCAACAGTAGTGGTGGGGGAAGCCCAAGTACCACCACAAAGAAACCCCTACACATAAAGATGCTCACTCACACTCCAACTACTTCTTAAAAGCCATCACGTACTTGCCCCTGGCAGTCCCAGTGAGCAGCCTGGTGATGTCAGGGGCTCGGGAGGCTCACTCCATCATGGAGAATGATCCAGACCTGACCAGACATTGGGGTGCAGAGGGGACTCAGACCTGGTCCCTGTCCAGACTGAGTGGAGTGACAGTGACAGTCCAGTGTGGGAGTGGGCAAATCCACCCACTGGAATCAGTGATCAGAGAGGAGGAAGGGGAGGAATTCTAACAGTCCAGGGAGTGGCAGCCAGGAGGTCTGGGGAGGCTTCTAGGAGGAGCTGCCTCCTCTTCTGGGTCTTCAGGGGGAAAGTAAAGGAGGTGAATGAGGGCTCTCAGACTGAGATCTACAGATGCTCTCCCTTACTATAGTCCACCTATCTGGGTGACCACCCACCTGGTGAGTTGAGGTCCTTCCTCAGTATGACCTTGAATTAAGAATTTCAATAAGGTACTGAAATAATGGAAGATCTTAAGCACTCTGTGAATCTCCTTCAAAAGGAAAGGAGATCAAAGAAGGCTGAACTGATTAAAGAGCATTTGACGCCTCTCTCTACAGCAACTTCTATATGGGAAATAAAATAATTAAATTCAGCTCTTTCACTAAACTTAATGGATAGAAGACATGGTTTTCCAGGCCCCTCATTATTCATGGGACATTAGCAAAACACTTCACCCCTCTGAGCCTCAGTTTCCTCTTCTGTAAAATAAGAATGATAACCACATTAACCTAAAAGGTTGTTATAATAATAGCACTTCCATCTCATTCAATCCTCATGAAAACCTTGTGAAATAGATTCAACCACCTCCATTTACACAAGAAACTAAGGCTCAGAGAGATGACATGATTTGTCCAATGTCAGAGGCTGCAAGGAGTTCACCCAAGGTCTGCCTGATTCTAATGATTGTGCTTTAAGCACTATGCTGAACTATCGCAATAGACTAGTGAGTGATAAAACAGAAAGATATAGCATCTAACACTTTGTTGGTATATTCCATAAAACCAGTTTAATTTCAGGTCTATTTTGGCCATGATGATGGGAAAATCTCAGTCTCTCTCTCTTAAAGCTGTGGAAAGAATAAGTTGGTTCAAGCAGCACCTTTCTTCTAAGAACCCAGATGGGCTACCCACATATGATCAGTGGGAAAGGTCACTGGTGACATTTGGCAGAAAAGGAAATTGAGGCTGTCTGGTGCCAGGATTTATATAGAAGCTTGGACAAGAATGGAAGCCTTCTAATTTTACATCCTTTCCATAATGTACTCATGCTTCCTTCTGGTCTGATTCCAGCTTCTAGCAGACAGTTGGCTGAAGGATGTAGTAGATTATCACACAAGAATTCCAACTGGAAAGCTCAAGGACTTTGGCTTGTCATTTTCTTTTTTAGGCCAAGATCCAAGCACAAATGTTAGCTCTCAGTCCCTAGGCAGAAACACTTGTCATATCAACTTCATTTGCAAGCTCTTCTCTCATAGTATATAAAAACAATTGTCATCACCACTCTTAGGCATTGAAAATTTAGGTTGTTTTATCAATAATGTCAGGGTGAGTTTTGGAATCAGACAGTTGACTTAGAATTTTGGTCCTATCACTTACTGGCTGGCTAACTTTGGGTAAGTCACAGCCTCTTTTCACAATGAGAATAATATCATGTAGGGTAGTCATAACAAGTCTAAGAGACAGCATTTGTAAAATGGGTAGCACACTGCCTTACAATAGTAGGCCTGAATAATTTTTAAAAACACCCTTTGATGTGGCTGATATAAAATATTAAGCCCCATCCCTCCTTGGAAGAAAACTGAAAGGCTTTATCCAACCTTATGGCAAAAAGTCTTCTCAATTAATGGTTTTATTTATAAAGTATACATCCATTCTGGGACACCAAAACACATTTGCTGGAAAGTCACCTGCTTCTAAGTTCTCTGGTCCTATGACACAGACTTACAGACTTGCCAACACCCTACTCTCCTTCCCTCTCCTTCCTGGATCACCTCATTCTCCTCAAAACACATCTCCTTGAGGGCTCTGACAGTACTGATTCCAGATCTCCACACCTATGCCCCATCTACTCTGTTATACACAAAATGCTGTTCTTTCATTATTTATTAATTACAGTTAACGTTTACTGAGTGCTTATTATATGCTAGGCACTAAGAGCTTTATAATGATCAGAACTCACTGAATCCTCCAATCAACCTTATGAGGACAGATAAACTACTTAAGAGAGGTTAAGTAAATTGTCCAAGGTCACACAGCTGGTAAGTGGCAGGGCCAGAATATGAACAGAGGCAGTCTGGCTTGACAGCATGTTCTCTTAAACATTGCATAATAAATGATCATAATTTAGTTCACTTCTAAAATGGCTTTAAGGATAGTGAGCCTGTCCTGATCAAACATACCCACAGAAGTGAAAAAAAATTCTATTTTTGAAATATTTTTATTTGTCTCAATCCAACTTCATAGGTACCTATTGAAGAATAATATGTGGTTCTTCGTTGGAATTTCTACTCAAAAAAACTTTTTAAAAACCTTTTCTATAAAAAGAATAAATTGTTTTTATAATTTACTTCCATTTTACAAAGACTACTTATAATATTCTATTGATTTCAAACCACTGGCTGCCTTGCACCCTTTGTAAATGCTGGTAAGGGTTCCTTTCATTGACACAGTGATTTTGACTCGGAGTTCAAGAACTGGAAGTATCTTGCAAATCCTTAAGACAGGCATGCTGAGCCTCACAGAGGTCACACAACTAAATTAAGACTGTGTTCATGCTTACAAGTGGGGTGAGAACTAGATCTCAGATTTCAAAGCTTTGTCCACCAATCCTACAGCTCATCTCTCCTAATGTAAGAAAGCTGGCCTTATCTTTAAAAAAAGAGGAAACTAATGTGAAATCACAATATACTCTAGAATACTATGCAGCAATTAAAAAGAAATAAGTGAATTTATATGTGGAATAATATGTAGATTAATGTGGAATAATCTCTACAATATATTGTTAAAATAATAAAAGAAAAATGCAGAAAACTAATCTATCATTATTGCTACTATTTGTGTTTTTTAAAAAAGGGGGGAATACAAATGTGTGTGTATGTATATGCTTGTGTGTACTCACACTCACACACACATACACACACAGAATATGCTTGTATGTGCATAGATAATCCCTAGAAAGATACAGAAGAAACTGGGAACAACTGTTGTCTCTGGGAGGGGAATTAGGGGATGGAAGAAGAGAGGCTTAGTTTCCACTATAGACACTTTTTTATGTGAAATTTTTTTTCTACGTGTATTTTATTTTTCCCTCAAAATATTTTCACATTCATTTGTATATATTTGTGGGGTACAGTGTGTTGTTTCAATACATGCATATACTGAACAATGACTCACTTAGGGTAGATAGCAGAGCTTTCTACCCATTAGTCCACCATTTTTCCTCCTCCCCACCCCCCAGCTCCGTGTGTTACATACATAGCCAAAAAATGTAGCAAAAGACTAATAGAAACCACTTTATCTTATTTGTGGAGTCAACATTTTGAAAGAGAATCCACTACAACATTACTGTATTAAATTAGTTCCCCAAATATGTTTAAGATGAGAGTTTTTAAGGAATGAAAGAAAATGACAGGGGGTGAGGGAATGATTACCCATTTCTATCAGGTAAAAAATTCAGATAAGTAAGTTAGAAAGGGATGTGTTAGTATAATTTTTCCTTTGCCATGTCATGGTGTGGCACTACAAATGGTCTGAGATTTCAAGTGTCACAAGGATTGTTACACTGAGATGTTCTCACTATATAATTTTTATGTATGTGAACTTGCCCTTATTTCTTGTTTGCTTTTTCTCAGAAATTCATGAATGCTTACTTCAGAAACTCCAGAAAGTACAAGTATAAAAGAGGAAGAAAAATGAATTACACAGAAGCTAACCAACGAGAGACAAACCACTATTAACATTTTCCTTCCGTATTCTTTATTTTGTTTTTACAATTGGGATTAGCCTATATGTATTATTTTGTATCCTTAACATTTTTTTCCCCTTAACATTACATCAAAGTTATTTTTCTCATTATGAAACTCTTGGTAAACTCAACTTTTAATGGGTGGAATAACATCCCACATCTCCTGAGACAATCCTTCTTTTAATCTGTTATTGCAGCAAATTATATGGTCTGAGTTTTTCTAATTTTAAACCAACTTTGCACTCCTAGAATAACCCCAACTTGGTAAGGTTATATATTGTTTCAAAATAATGGCAAATTTAGTTTGTTAATGTTTTGTTTAGCATTTTTGCATCTATATTTGTAAGAAGACTGGTCTGAGGTTTGGTAATAAGATCATGACAGCTTTTAAAAATGAATCGAAGAGTGTAACTTCTTTTTCTATTCTCTGGAACAGCAGATGTAAGATTAGGTTATTTCTTCCTTAAGTGTTTGGGAAAACGAGCCAGTGAAGTCATATGGGCCTAGATTTTCTTTGTGAGAAGGACTGTAATCACTATTACAATTTTCAGAATAGTTATGGAAATCTTTAGGTTTTCTATTTCTTCTTGCGTTGACTTTGGTAAGTTGTTGTTTCTTTAGGAATTTGGTTTTTTCATCTATCTACATTTTCAAAATTTTTGGTATGAAGGTTTTTCAAAATAATCTCATGTTACCTGTTTAATGACTACAGGATCTGTAGCGTACCTTCTTTTCATTCCTGTTACTATTTGTGTTTTCTCTGTTAGCTGTTTCTCTTCCTTGTTTTTGATCCATTTTATCAGAGATCTATTGATTTTATTAGCTTTTTCAAAGAATCATTTCTTGTTTTTGATGTTTCTGAATTTTCTGTTTCATTAATTTCTGCTCTTATTTTTATTGCTTCCTTTCTTTTATTCCCTTTAGGTTTCTTTTTCTGTTTCTTTTCTAATTTCTTAAGATAGTTCATTACTTTCTGTCCTTTCTTATTTTGTAATATATGAATTTGAAGGCTATAAAATTTCCTTGAAATACTGCTTTAGTTGACTGGCTGGTTAGCTCATTTGATTAGAGCATGGCCTTGTAACACAAAGGGTTTGATTTCCCGTACCAGCCAGCCAACAAAAACAAAAAACCCAAAAAACAAACAGACGACAACAGCAGCAACAGAAGCACACAAAAAACTGTTTTACTATATCCCCCCAATTTATTTTTATTTAATTTTTAATTTTTTTCCAAAATTGCAGGAAATGCCACCAAAATTTTAATACCTAGAATTTTCACTACTTTTAGTCAAAATATTTTCTCATTTCCATTATTATTCTTTAAACCACATGTTGAGAAGTTTATTTCTAATTTCCAAACATATCAGACTTTCCAGTTGTTTTTTTCCTTGATTTCTAGCCTAATTTCATTGTGATCAGAGAACATGTCCCATAAGATTTCAATCTTTTGATGTTAAGATTTACTTTACTGCCTAAGTATAGGGTCAGTATTGGTAAATGTTCACCTGTGCTTGAAAGAAATGTGTATTCTGCAGTTATAAGGCAAAATATTCTCTGTACATATCCATTAGGTTAAATTTAACTGTGTTTTTCAAATCTTCTATGCTATTATTATTGATTTTTTAAAAATGTATTTGTTCTTTTAATTATTGAGAGTTAAAATTTCCCTCCATAACTGAAGATTTATATATTTTCTCAGCAATTCTTCAGTTTTGCATTATATATTTTGAGGTATATAGGTTTAGGATTGTTAAATCTTACAAGTAAATGGAATCTTTCAGCATTATGAAATAATGCTTTTTATATCTAAAAACATTTTGCCTCATGTTAACATAGTTACACCAGATTTATTTCAGTTGCTATTTGCATAGGACAGTTTTTTCATCCTTTTACTTCAAACTTTCAGTATCTCTGCTTTAGATATTTGAAAAAAATCCATCCTCACCATTTTTTGTTGTTGTTGTTGATGTTTTTTAAACTAAAACATTTAGTTCACTTACCAATACATTTGGGTTTAAATCTACTATCTTACTACATACTATTTGTCCTCCTTTTGGGATATCTACCCCTGGCAAACTCTGGTCCTTCTCTTGCCCCTTTTACCCTAGGGACTGTCAATAGCCCAGCTCAACATTTCAGCTGCCTCTTCCAGATGGCAAATGATGTATGGGCAAAAAGTGGTCCTGGGTGTTGATCTCTCTTCTTGGTTCAATCTTCTCCCAGACATAGGTCATTAATTCTTTTCTATCTTGTGCTCTTTGATGACTTGAGGATGATTTACATATCTTAATCAGCTTTCTAAGTTACTTTCAGTGGGCCAGTTGGTTAAAATTACTTAGTCTGCCTTTATTAGAAGATGAAACCCTGCATAATTTTCTAATATACAGATATAATTTAACTGACTACTTTCCCAATGTTAAATATTAGAAATAATACTGTGAAAATATCATTATACATAAATCTTTGTTGCATTTAGGTCTCTTGCATTTCTCTGCATTTCTCCTTAAGATAGATTTCCAAAAGCAGAAATATTGGGTAAAACATTTTTAGGTCTCTTGATATTTCTAACTATATTATACTAAGTGACACTATAGTTACCAGTATTTGAGAATGCCTATTTCTCTGCATTCTCCCCTTCAATGAGGACTCTTTTTGAAATACCTGGCTTATTTAATAGATAAAAAGTATTACATTGTTGTTTTAAAATGTTTGGATCTTAGAGTATTGATAGGGATAAACAGTTTTACAAATGTTTATATTTATTTGAATTTCCTAGATCATCTGACAATCAGTGATTTTTACTTTAATGTGTATTTACATAAGGCACTCCTAAGTGGTTGCAGACTGTGGGGATACAATCTTCTGTCTTTGAGAATTTGCTGCCAAATGATAAGAGCACATTTCACCTTCCTGGTGAATTTTGTGCATGTATCTCCAAAGGCTGTCAGGGGCCAATGGTCTACAGCAGGTTGCTGAATTAATGAAGGGCAACCTGGTATGGGTCAGAGACACCCTCACAGACCTGATAATCCAGTGGGGGAGATAGACATCAAATAATCATTGAGAAAAATATATAATTAGAAATATATGCAATGTAGAAAATGTAGTATGGTCTATGACAGAATATAATGGGGGACCCAAATGAGGGATGAACCAGTTTTAAGCAACAGGGGACAGGGAGATCACAGGTGGCCTGTCTGAAGAGGTGACATTTAAACTGAAAAGAAGGATGAGAAAGAATTAACCAGAATAGGGGGAAATAGTGTTTGAGGTGGAAGAAATGGCCTGTGGAAAAGCCCTGAAGCAGGAATGGGAATGAACATGGACAGTCTGCTTCCATGATTGCAGTTTCATATCTCACTCGCTCCTTCAGCCAGTGGGAGTACAGAGTTGAGAGAGATGGCAAAAATTTACAACTTGGAAATTCCGAAGAGAGAATAAATGAAGTTAAGTGAAGTTTTAAAGAAGTTCCCAACAGCACTAGGAATCACTATATTACCTCCTGCTAAGGATATGCAAATGGTTAAAATTTTCTAAAACTTGATGTCTGAATAGTGATACTGACAGGGCAAGTTGCTTTATATACAAAATAACCTTTGCCTTAGAAAAGTCCTCATATTTCTAAACTGTTTCTGGGGATGCTCCTAATTTAGGAAGATACAGTTTAATAGAAAAAATATTAATCTCAGAGTGCCAAACAGGATGCAGACTCTCTACCAAAAGGCACAAAGTCAACCATTTCATGTTGGGATACACTTTTGGCACAAAGGCTGCAGTCTGCCTTCGGAAACGGACACATCAAATTTGCCTAGGGAAGCCAGGCTAGTAAGTGCTCTCAAACACACACGGCTTCTAAGCACATTTGCAATGGACAAAGCAGGCACGGAGCGAGGCGGCTAACATACTGTTCTCGCGGACCAGGCAGAATTCCCACGCGCTCTGGCTCTCCAAAGTGCTCTCCAGGTCAACGGCAACATTGGGCTCACTCTGCTTCTCCAGGCGGTACTGAGGGCCTGGAAGATCAAAGGGGCAGGAGGAGGGGAGGAAGTCTGAAACAGTGAATTTAACATTTGAAAAATACCATATAATGGCAAAAAGCTGATAAAGCCTTAGGAAAATGCTGAGTCTGTCTTGAGGGTCTAGCTATCCAAGATGAAAGAGTTTGGGTGTTTGTTTTTTTTTTTTTCCACTAAGTTTCACACACTTGTCTGTTCTATTATTAGATCTGCTTCCACTCAGTTCTCCCCCTAACCAGGTAAGAGGTAAAACCTACCCTCTCTGAACCTTTTTCCTCATATGTAATGTGGGAATACTTATATCTTGAAGGATAATTGTGAAGATTTGAGGTGATATAGGAAAAGCACTTAGTAAGTAATGTACCTGCCTCATAAAAAGCACTCCTACAAAGGTAATTATTATTAATAATTATCATTACATAATAATAAACAATTACAATCAGGAATAAGGTATGTTTAGAATTGTAATATAACAGTCTGAAAACTCAAAAAAAGTTTTAAAAAACAGGTGAGATTTAAAAAATAAATCTCAGATTTCTGGGTTATAATGATGAAAAGACAGTGGCTACTGATTCATATTTTTGTTTACATGTTCATGAAAACACAGGAGACACAGGTTCAGTAACACTGGAAACCAGTAATACCAGCTACCCTGCATCACACAGAGGGTTCTGGCAGATCCTAATAAAACACAGAGGCATTTTATACACTTATTCATGTTTTCTTTGTCAACCCAAATGACAATCTTATTCTTCTCAGATAACACCTAACGGGTCCAATGATCAGACTCCTGTGACTTGTTAATGGTTATTGAAAAGATCAGAGGCATAAGAAACTGTCTTATTTTGACTCTGAAAGACGTGTTTGGTCAGACAGAAGCAGGTGTGAGAGGCTGAGGCTAACAGCAGAGGCAGTGCGGGGCTGCGATATGTTCTTCAGCAGTGGCCACTGCTGCCATTCACACCCCGGGCTTCTCCTTCATCAGGCTGAGGCACTCCACTCACTTGCACTTGTCCTCTCCCCACGTTCTATGTTCGTGTGTAGCACTGTAGAGATTCATTTCAGCTTCACAGCATATTTGCTATTTTCTTTAATTAGTATTTCATTAGCACTTCTGCCAGTTCTCAGAGTTCTTGCATCCATTCCGTCCTCTTCACACCATTTAAAGCATATAAACCTTTACTTAATAAATACAATCATTGAAGCAAATGCATGCTCAGAAGTCCACAATTCCTCTAAACTCTAATTCACTGTATTTAGATTAAGAAAGTATTGTGTTTTAACATTACATACAGTAAAATTCTAATTTCAAAAATATTAAGTAAATAAAAATATGGAAACGCAGATAATTCTTATAGTCTCTGCTACCTGTCACCTGCCAGTGCCAACATTGGTCAACTAGCAGGCACATTTGTTGATGATCACTGGATGCTGGCACATTAACTAGTAGAAGTAAACACAGAAAAATCATGTTCAGCTGAACTTTAAGAAATCTTAACAGTGGGACTCTTCGGCCCATCAGAGGAAAGGAAGTTATCCCTGAACCTGAAGAGCTGCTTTCTAAGACTCTGGCCATTTGTTAATCTCTGACTGCTCCCATCCCCCATACCTCCCAGCAACACAGTACATAAGAGGCACTGACAACCACTTCTCTGAAATCAGTGAAATCTGGGTACAATGCTTAGCTAAAATAATTTCATTTTTTTATGATAGCCAAGATTTGGAAACAACCTAGGTCTAGCAACAGGGGACTGATTAAATATTGTGAAATATCATAAAGATATTAAAAGAGATGCTACAAAAACATTTAATTTTATGAAACATGTTTATAATATGCTATTTTATGAAAATAGCAAATTATAGCACAATATAGGCAGGATGATTACAACTATGAAAAATTTATGTAAGAAAAGAGAAAAAAGACTAGAAGGTTATTTCTGAAATGTGAATAATGGTTATACTAGATAGTGGGATTATGAGTGCTTTTATTTTTCCTGTCTTTTTCAAATTTCCTATTACTTTTGTAATTTAGAAAACATCATATACTATATACTTAAAAGTTCTCCAATTTCTTACTATGCTATTTTTCCGAGAATATTATAATTATCATACATTGTGGCATCTCCAATGGGTATTTCACACACCACAATTTAATCCAAACCAGTCATGATCTGTTTATGCAGATATTTTCATCTTAAGTAAGCCTGCACATGTGTGTTCTCTGAGAGTAGTGCACAGGGTGTTGGACTTCTCAAGCCGTCAGCCCACCCAACAGCTGAACTGTATATAAGCCACCCCTTTCCTGACCACTGGAAGCCAAGGCCTGGCTGCATCTGGGGAAATTTCAGGTTGGTGTCCTGCACATTTTTTTCCCTCCGGTCTCCGCAGCTACCTGGAAACATGGATCAGGGAAACCAGGGGAGTCAGGGAGTACTAGGAGGAGTCCCTTATCCCTAAACACAACTCCTTGCCTCACTCTTAAAGCCATAAACACTATCATTTGACATTTACGTTCTTGTTTCTTGGGTCTTACAGATATTTCTACTAAAATCAGTTTGTTTCCGGAAAGTAGCTACTAGGACCGACTTTTTGCTTGAAGCCTAGTATGCTGGCGACTTTCACCTAGGACGTGCTCACTGTGTGCCAAGCACACTCTATATGTTACCTCATGGAATCCTCTCAGCAACCCTGAGAGGCAGATATTATATTATTATCCCCATTTTACAGATTGGGACCCTGATGAAGTAACTTGCCCAAGATCACAAAGGAAGGAAGTAGGAAGGGGGAAATGAAACCAAGGGCCTTCTGGCTCTAAAGCTTATATGCTTTGAACCTTACTTCTTCCTGCAAACTATAAATTACTGGCCAATTATAAAGAGGCCATAGTTTATACCATAAATATAGATTTTTATAGATTTGTGAATTCATCTAGGTTCTGAATCACTTAACTTGTGGTTCCTATAAATTCAAAATGAAAATGATCTGAAATAATTTATTTGAACAAAATCTACACATATCAAATATCTCATATATGGCTGTATTCTGGGTCCATGGTGGTACAAAGCCCCTCATGAAAACACAATCACTTTATTCTCTATCTATCCAGGAAAACTTTCCCATCTTTCCTTAAGAACATTCCTATCTATGCCCAGTTTTGTCAGTAACAAACTGTGAGTGCTATCTGCTGCTCTGGGTACTTCCTGCTCTTCACTTGGAAACCCACTTCTGAACTTAGCAAAGGACTGACAGACCTTGACTTTGGGAAAGGGAGGGTGGTTAAGCTGTAGACAAGACTCAAGATCTAAACCCAAATGGAAGACTGCCTCTTACAAGTCTGCATTTCTCTCTTTAATTCGTGCCCAAACACTGGATAAAATATCTCACAGAGAAAGACTATTTCACACATTTTCCCCAGAAAGAGGCCAGACTGATCACTTCAGGTCATACTGTGCAATGAGAGGCAAAGTGTATTTGAGAGGCAATATAGCTTGGTGGTTAAGGGCATGGACTGAGAGCCCGAATGCCTCAGTACAAGTCTTGGCTGAGCAATTTAGCTGTATGACTCTGGGCCAACTTACTTAAGCTCGCTTAGTTTCTTCATTTATAAAATGGGGAAAATAACAGCACCTACCTCTAGGACTGTCCGAGGATTCCATGAGCTAATAGTTGTACAGCAGTTATGACATTGTCTGAACATCAACAGTGTTATTTAAGTGCCAGCTATCATCATCATCATCACCGGACTGCAACAATACTAAGAGGTCATAACAATACTGACCATCACAGGGCCTACTACGTGTCAGGTACTGTACTAGGCCTTTTCAACAGATCATTTCATTTACTCTTCAGTCACCTTAGGACATAAAGAGTATAATCCCATTTAACAGAGGAAGTAATTGTGACTTTCAGAGGCTAAATAACTTGTTCAATGTCCTTCAGGAAGTACTGAAACTAGGATTCATACCCACGCCTGCCTAAGCCTGAACTCTCTCCATTACATTACAAACCCAGTGCCTCCCTCATACCGAGTTCTTAATAATGTCTGTCGATGATAATCCAGATTATGATAATCCAGACTTACCATATATCAAACTATATTCTCCATCAAATGCTTATGTTTTTGGGCAGCTGACGTGAGAGGAAAGAAAAAAAGAGTAGGCAAAAGCCACTTCTAAAAGACAAGCTGCACGGTCAGTTTCTACGAATATACTTTTGCCAAAGAAATGATTATGTAAAATATAAAAGGCTCTTTCACACTGAACAGGATGTAGTTCTCAAGGCAACATCCACCCTTTGGAAAGAGGTTTTAAAATGTCACAGCTGCGCATGAAGCCACATGCCCTCTACTTCACAGCAGAGGGAAACACCAAAGGAAGGTTCTGGGAAGCAGTAACTCTGCAGCGACGAGAAAACCTGCTCGGGCATTCCAATGATGTATTTATTGCAGTAATACCATGTCACCGAATGGTCTAGGAACAAAATACTGCTCTGGGCACTTTGGGAGGGTTCCAAGTTATAACACCCAGGCAGGATTTTTATGGGATTTTGTAAACCTAAGGCAAACATCTCAGCACATACGTTTCAAAGAACATCTGTAGAATCTGTTGGGTGGTGGATACGTGCTCGGTGCAGCTTCCTTGATCCCTTTAGATCCTGACTGAAACATAAAAGGTTTTACACGCAATTCCTTAGCAGCTGAGAGCCAGCAGAGTTGAAATGCAATGGAAAGCAAGTGCCCGTCAAAGGGAAGCCGTACTGTCGCCTCTATCACTTTGCGTCTTCTTTCTAAAGACCCATGGGAGAAACTTCCTACAGCCCTTGATACCAGGAAAAGCTGTACTTCCCTGGAGGAACTGGATTGCTTTTGTACCTTTAGACAGTTTAACATGAATCTTGTAACTACTGATGCTGTGTCCCTTTCTTCTTTGCCCATCAGGAAGCTCAGCATTAAATGGTGCCCTGACTGTGATGACTGAGGCAAGCATTTCTGTGCCAGCTCCACTTTGGGACTCAACTTGCTGTTTAACCTTTATTTTCCTTTTCCTTTCATGTAGTTTCTTTATTGGTTCTTTTAAAAATCCTATTATAATAATATACGTATTCCAAATGCTTTCTGGACTGAGGTAGGATATAAATGAATTAACCAATTATCATTATTGCTGAACATCAGATCAAGGTTAAGAACTGCCCGTGTGAGAAAAAATGATAGTCCAAGGCTGAACACTTTCATGGTTATGCCTTCACGTCAACTATTTTGCATTCAACAACTTAAAGGGATGCTTTAATTTGAAAGAGCTTCTTGTAGCCAGAAAAGCTAAGTGTGAGCAAATAAGAGGAAAGGCTGGGGTTGGGCAGAAAACCCCTGGTTTGTACCCTGCGAGGGAGTAACACTGCCAACTATGTATTCTGGGGAAGTTATTTAATCTCATTTGTGCATTTTCTCATCTGTGAAATGGGGATAACAGAACTTCCCTCAGAAGGCTGCTATAAGGATTAAATGAGACAATCTAGGGCACCCCTTAGCAAAGTGCTCAATGTTGCTAATATAGGCTGAAACAGAAAACACTGTGATGAGGTTGAGGTAGCCTATCAGCCACAACTGGCTAACAGCCCCATCAAGGGAAGGCACACCGTGGCAGGGAATGCTGCCATCAAAGTGGATGTCCATGCTACTTCTACATGTGTACTGAGGTAGGGGTGCCAGGGGAGGGAGTGCGTATCTATTTAAACAAGCTTGCCTTTAAGCTATAGGCAGCATTTAAGATTAGAGATTTGTTCAGCAGTGAGGATTCCTACAATTCCCTAGTATCACAGGTCCTACAAATATAGTCTGAAAATAAGTAAATATCAGAACCCACAGAACAAACCAAGAAAGCACAGATATCAAAGAATACGTGATGTTACAATACCATCCATATATCCATCTAGCAAACATTTTTTGAGCATCAATAATGTGCCAGGCACAAAGATGAACTATCAATGATCTCTGTCCTCAAGGACACTGGGGGAGACAGTGAGACATACTTGAGCAGATAAATTAGAGAAGAGCCTAATCAGTGCTCTTACTAAGGTAGGGACAAGGCACTGTTGGAGCACAGAAGAAAGTGCAATTAACTTCACCCTCCCTTTCCTGAGGTGAAAACACCTGAATCAGGTCTTAAAGGAGGACTTGAGCCAGGTGAAGAAGCATCCCTAATCTAAAAATCCAAAATATTCCACAATCTGAAACTTTTGAGCACTAACATGCCACTCAAAGGTCATGCTCAAAGGAAATGCTCATCAGAACGTTTCAGATTTCAGGTTTTCAAATTAGGGATGCTCAACCAGTAAGAATGAGTATAACACAGATATTCCAGAATCCGAAACACTTCTCGTCCCAAGCACTTCAGATAAGGGATATTCAACCTGTGGTGCACTCCTAGAGGGAGAAGCATGTGCAAAGGCAGGGAGGTATGGGGAAACTAGTGTGGAAGAGGCCTGGGCTATATGGAATGCAAGGGGAAGCGGGAGGCTGGGAAGCTTGGCCCAGGCTTCTGGTCAACATTTGGATTTTCTCCTATAAGCAACAGATGTTAACAGAGCAGGGGAAGAACACATTCCGCTTTGTACTTTGATAAGATTCTTCTGGTGGCACTGTTGACAATGGGCAGGGAAACCCATTCGAGGCAAATTGTGCCAAGCCTTGTCTGCTCTATGGCAAGGGCTGACTGAATCCCAATTTCCTCACTGAGCCAAAGTCATCACTGACAAGCTGACGTGGTCTATATCAGAGCTCAGACCCAACACCAGCTATTCTAAAATGCCTACATTTAGTGTCATATCCATAGCTTATAACTCATCCTCTAGGGGCAACTAAAATCCTTTTCTGCTTGATCTTAATACAAGCACTGAACTATATTCAAGTGATAACCACTGTAGCTTACACCTCCTCTGAGGCTCAGCTGGAGAATTCGGAATTTAAATAATAAAAAGGATCAAGTTGACATGACAATAAGGTCACATTTTAGCCTCTTCTGAGCCAGTACACAATTTGCTCTCAGTGAAACAGCCGAATATAATCAAATTAAATACAATTCCTATTACAAAAGAAAGAGCAGGGCTGTTCCAATAAACCAATTCTCCTGCCTAGTTAAACTGCAAAGCCTTCAGGAAAGGTTTTGAAAGCATGACCCATCAGTTCTAATTTTTAAAACTTATCCTTTCAGTCAAGACTAGAAAAAGGCCCATTCCAACTTTTATCTTTACTACAAAGTGCTGTTATCTTGGCCTGATGTCAGGAGCTCTATCTCTCTTTCTGCTGACAAGCAGAGACGAGAAAGATAAGATTGGAAACGAATCTCACTTCTCTGAGTAAATAAATAATCAATACTCATCTAAATGTAAATGAGAAAGTAGCCCCCTCTGATAACAGCACTCTTATCAGAGAGCCAATTTTCTTCAGACATTTGGCCTCAACCAAATCACCATCATTCAGCCCCAGCCTAATGGCAAAAAATCGTAACTAAATTGAACCGATCACCAGAGATCAACTAAGTTCGGCCTTGGCCACTTCAGGTTCAAATCTTTGGGAATGCAATTTTGCCCCCATTAACTTTCAATAGCAATGAAGAACAGACTGGTCCCTTGACCAGTGCAATAAACAAACCCCAGCAAGGGGGCCAGCCAGAAGATGAGAAGGAGTGGGTTTAAGTGTTTGAACATCACCACCACCATCATGGAAGCAAACCCCAAAACTATGAAGAGAAGGCTACTTTTGTGGGTGGGTAGTGAGTGTTCTTTCCAATACCTAAGGTGGCTGAAACTGAGAAGACATTTAGTTTGCCTGATAATTATAATTAAAGTTTATTAAAACAATTGTAAAAAAAGAGAGAGAGAGATGAAAAAGCTATTGTAGCTAAAAATAACCTAAGGTTCAAATGAACAATTTCCTCCAACTAATTTGTCTCAGACTTACATCTGACCCAGCAGTGCTGCACTAACCTGATTTTACTGAAAGAAGATGCCGTCTACAAGACAAATCACTTTCAAACCACTGCACTGGGGTTTCCATTTCTTTACTGCAAGACTCAATTCACTTCTGATGAGAGTATAGGGGAAATTATGACCATTATTGATAGGACAGCAAAACCATTTTTACGCAGTAGTCTTCAAGTCGACAGAAAGCTTGCACTAGACCATTAATGAAGGTGTCAGCTAGAATCAGAAATTAAAGATAAAGGCTGGGAAAGTCCTAATTTTTAGAGCATGTTAAGAGCACCAGCTGCACAGAAGCAGCAGCCATTCATCCTCTTAAGAGTAACAGAGCCTAAACAAGGATGACCTGAGGAGCAGGCTGTCCTGCCTGTGATTAGGGAAAGGAAGTGCTTCTTTTACACCTGGCCTTGGAGTTCCAAGAGCATAGGCTCTCAGTATTGTGAACTCCAAATCTTTATCAGCCAAAGGAGGACATGTCTGGTGTGAGACAGACTACTCAAAGTTTTACTATCTCTTCTCCTATTTTGAGTGTCTAATCCTAGAAGGTGGATGTGTGGTGATTAGAGTGTGGGCTTCAGAGTCAGAAAGACCTGAATTAAAATCCTGGCTCTGTGACACTGGGCAAGTTAGTTGATCTAAACCTTCATGGAGTAATTACAAAGATGCGTTAACAATGCCTAGCACGTTATAAGCACTAGATAAATGTCAGCTATTACACTGCTACACAAACTTGACAAAATCACCAACTTGCCGTTTTTGAAAACAAGGCAAATACTGCTTCATTCCCAAACTAAAATAACGACAACAGCAACTAATATCGAGGACTTTCCTGGCCCTTAACAAATTGCTTTATGCACTTTAGCTTTCTGAATCCTTGTAAAACTTCATGAGGTAAACCCTGTTATAATCCCCACATTACAGAGGAAGAAAATAAACCGTGGAGTGGTTAAATCATGTGCCCTCAGTGAGGCCAGGACAAAAATCCAGGTATGCAATTCCAAAGCCTGTGCTCTTAACCACTCTACTGTGCTGTATCCCATGAAGAACATTATAGGTTTTGATCTTTGGGTTAAAAAAAAAGAATTGTAAGGTTGAGATGATTTATCAATTCAGAAAGGAGTAAAGACGTTGGGTGGGAGACTAGCAGCAAGGAAGAGAGAGTGGGTAGTTGGTCTTGAGGGGGTCAAAATTGAGAGTCCACTTGCCCTCACAGCAGGCACTTAACGTGAACACTAGCTGCTTGCCCTGATTTTTGGGGGGAGTGGAGAGGGAGGCTCTTTTTCTAAGTTAAGTGATTTACAGAGTCACTGCCTCAATCCACAGTTCTGAAAGTGTGATTTCTTTAGGGTTTAACTATACCCATTTCTAGTCTTGTTACAACTTTTTTATTGCAATAGAAAACATTTACTGGAAATATGTTACTGCTATTACCAGGTCATAAAATAAAAAGAAAAATAGTTTATGTATTGCCATCATTTCCAATCATCAATCAGAAAGTGCCAAGAGGAGGAAAGGAAAGGGCATACAGCTGAGATTTCCTTCTTTGTGTAGAAGAAAATGCAGGAGCATCATAATTCTTTAGAACAAATTTCTTCTTGAATACCCAACTTCACAGATGGGCTCCCAGGAGGAGCAAGGAGGCACCCTTTTGGCATATCCCCTCCTCTCTGCAGCCTTGCCTGAATCTCTGTCAGAATTAAGAGCTCTTTCATCCCACCTTCCTTGGGACCTTCTTCTCACAGTGCACTGAGCATGCTGGATTAGAAGCAATTATGTCTATTTGTCATTCCCCCCACCCCATTATCAGGGCACTCTTTGAAGATGGAGGTGGGGGACTTACTAAAAAACTCAACTTTGTATTCCCAGGGCTTTAACAACAGGCTCTTTGTTTGTGCTCAATAATCTTTGTTAAACAGAATGACTTAACAAGATGGCATTTAAAATCGAACAACTCAGCAATCCACTTCTATGATCCTATCCCAAGAAATATCAGCCCAAGTATACAGTGATGTATGTTCAAAGATGTTTACTGCAGCATTGTTTCAATATCAAACGTTGCACACAACCTGAATGTTCACCAGTAGGAAACCAGTAAATAAATTATGATATTTCTGTACACTGGGATGTTATGCAGCTGTTGTAAAAATAAGCTAAGTTACTAAGACACAGGAAGATTTCTATAGTACACTTTAAAATTCTAAAGATATAGAATGTGTAGAATATGCTACACATTAATAAAGTAGAACCCCAATAATGTGCATTTATATGTTTGTGTGTGTGTGTGCATACATGTGTGGAACACACACACAATCTGAAAGGATATGAGTCAAACTGTTCTCATAGTTGCTCTGCTAACTACAATCACCGCTGGGGTATAGGATGGGGTAGTAGGCAAAGAAGGCAGCTTTTGCTTTTTACTTTATAAATTTCTGTTTGGGTTTTTGACAGTGGACACATATTGGTATTACTTTTGTCATTTTAAAGTCCAATTTTAAAAACTGAGGTTGAACAATCTTAGAGATTATTCCATCTAGCACAGTAGGCGCTGTGGCCCCTCGAGCCTCCTCTCACTCTGTCTGGCTCCTCTCTGATCCTGTGAGCTCAGTGGCTGCTGGAGGAGACACACCTAAGGAGTTGGGGAGCCAGTAACTGAAATGGAAAAAAGTCTGTTCGAGGACTCCTAAGGTCCATTGTTAAGCCATAGGGTGGATCACAGAGGCATCCAGAGCTGCTCAAAGGAGGTGGGCAGCAAAGGTGAAGCACTGGAGGCCAGGCTGCTGGCACCCAAAAGCTGTTCACAGAGGGAGGCCATGACTGCAGACCAAGGGTCAGCTTTCCATCTGCTGCTATATCACTCCAGTCTGGACAACTATGCCTGCCCTGTTCTCTTCATGGATTCTACACGGCGCTGTGGAAAACAAAGGGTGAACCTGTACTGTCTCTGACCGGCCTAACTGGCCTACCTCTAGGGTAGTTCTGATGCCCTCCACTCAGGCTCTAAGACAAGAGGTGGTGTGTCAGGAGTCCATCCCTATAGCCTGGGGATAGGGAAAATGTCTAGATTTGATCCCTGTCCTAAGCTTAATGTGGTATGTATCTAGGGAGTACTGCTGACTCCAGCACATTTGAGACAGTATAGTATAATGTTTATAAACCAGACTGCTTGGGTTTGAACGCCTAGCTCCACTACTTAGTAGCTGTGTGACCATAGCCAAGTTACTTAACCTTTCTGTGCCTACTTTCCCATCTGTAAAAGGGATAACTGTACCTATCTCTTAAGAGTTGTTCCAAGAATTCAATGAATCAATACAGGTAAAGAGCATAAGGAGAAGGATGCCCGGTCCACAGTCTGCACTAAGTGCGTAGCTTCAGCTGCCTTGTCTCTATGCCTAGGTTGCTGCTTCTGTTTTCTAAGCAGCACTCAGAGAGAGAGGGGTCTCTAGTTCTCCAGCAGGGGCTGGAATCTCTGGGGGTCTGCCATTCTAGTCTCATCTCCCTTCCCTCTAATGATGCAGTAATCCAGAAACACTCTCCAGACCATGCTGTTTCAACTCTCTGTGCCTTTGTTCATATGTCCCTCAGTCTAGAACAATCTTCCCTCTGTTTCACTTCTCTAGTTCATGTTTTCTCCCACTCAAGGACTCAAAACTCTGCTTAGATGCCGCTGCCTCTGGAATTCTTTACGCATCCCATACTAAAAAGACCTCTTGTACCAGGTATATACAAGTTGAGGGCAGAGAGCACTTTTCAGCGTCTCTGCATTACTAGGACAGCCTCAGCACACAAGTGTGTTTTGTGAATATTTGGCAATGAAACAAGCCCAGCCTGGTTGGCTAGCATCCTGATCACCTCTTCCTCCAAAGTGGACATGGAGCTCCACTTCCATCGGACTCCAAACGTCCCCACTCTTTGGATAATCCCAAAAGTGCCCCACTTTGACTGGGTTTCCTGGGGATAGATGGAGCTAGTGTGGATCCAGCTGACTCACCTGCACACTGGCTGGAGAATGGAAGACCACCACTGTCAGGGGCCCGTCCCTCCTCTCAATCAGTCTGGTTCCCTCATCTAGGCCTGCCTTCTCTCACCACAGCAACCTATCCCAACATGTCTCCTACCAGAGTTATCTGAGCTACAACACACAGGCCTAAGTAGAACCCACTCAACATCAGAACAAGAGATAAGGCACAGACAGCTAAAGACTTCAAAACTTAGAGAAGGCTAGAAGCCACTGGATGCAGCCTCCTACACACCACGGCAGGCAGAGTGAGCTAGAAGAGGCAGATACTTCACTACCATGAGGAATGCTAACAGTCTACAACCTGTCACTACACAGCCAGTGTCAATGTACTTCTCTTTGGAGAAAGGAGGCCTGATATTACTTGTAAAAAAGAAATATTTTTTTCCTCCTTCAAATCCAGATATCACTTGCTAGAGAGGATGGAAACCTTTAACACTGTCCCTAAGCATTCAATTTTTCAACCCAATCTGTTTCTCTTAACTTGAGTCACTATGACATTACGAAATTTTACATACAGTTATCTGTTGCTCTGTAAAGAAATACAGATGGTTTTTGTAGAAATAAACAGTCATTTATTTTAAACAATTGTAAAATAGTTTATGGAAACCAGTGGGGTAATGCATTCAAATAAATGCCAAAACTGGTTGATGGGGAGCCAGAGCGCTAAATCACACTGCTGAGGAATTCAGCTGTAGGGAACAGATAGTAAATCCAGAGTGACAGAATTTCCCGTGATGGCAAAGGTTTCTGACATCCAGTCCAGTACTCAAAAACCACAGCAGTTCAAACCCATTTTCCTTAACACAGTCTTGACAGCCAGTGAAATTAGTGAATTTAGTCACAAGCATCTAAGGACAAAAACAAAAGAAACAAACAAAAAGGCGATTTCATTTGTCTTCAGCCTTCTCTGAGCTACATAAAAGCAGCGACTCCAACCAGAGTCAATGGAGAGCAAGCTTAGGGCCGTTTTCAATCATCAGACTTTGTTATGATACACTAGAATCTAAAGACTTTCATTCAAACCTGCTTATGTCAGAGACTGGCCTGGGTAAACCACATCTTCTCTGAACCTTAGTCTCTGTAAAATGAGGATATCAGCTGTATGTACTTGGCCTGTCTGTTGAGCAGATTCAGTGAGGCACCAGGAGTGACAGCGTTCTATGAACAGCTTGGTGCCAGCAGCCGTGGTGGGAGGGGTTCTAGCCCTGGGTGGGACAGTAGACAACAGGATCTCTTTGGGGCTTCCACCAACTTTCCAGGGAAGCACCAATGGCAGTGAATGGCTTGGGCCCGCCTTTGCAGGAACAGAGAGAAATTCAAGCCCTTTTTTGCTTCTAGTTTTATAGGACAATCAGCTATAAACTTATTAACCTTCCCTTCTCAAACCAGCTCCTTTTCCTTTTAATTGGGTTTTTAATGATGACACCATAATTCTCCCAATGAACAACGAGTGAATTCATCAAACATTTACCAAACTCCTACCATATGCCACACCTGGAGGTAGGCACTATAGATGCAAAGATGAATAAGACTCTGATTCCGGCCTCTAAGGACTTGGCATAGTGAACAAGGCACTCACACATTTAGAAAACTTCTTAGCCTCTTTCCTTGTAGTTGACATTATATCAGCTCCCAATTCTGCAGACTTTACCCACTTAGTAAGACTCGCTCGCAGCGCTTATCATGCAGCCCACAGTAATGCTCTTCCAACCATCTCCTGGCTTCCAGCAACCCACATTGTCAGGGGGTGCTCTCTAGAGTCAAACTTCTATGCTAAAGATCTTTTCACGACATCCCCCCGGACTACCAAATCAGATGCAAACTCCTCACCCTACTCTCAAGGGCTTCCATCCATTCTAATTTCCTGTCCAGCTATGTCCTCTGTGATCCAGCCAAACTAGTCTCCTCACTGTCCAGTGCCTATCCTTCAAGGTTTCCTACCACTGCGCCATTGCTGTGCCCTTCCCTGTACCCAGACTGCCTGCTCCTCTAGTTTGTCAAATCACTCCGTCCCTTATGGTTATGCACTAGGTCTTATCTGCTCCCCAACTGTTAGCACCTGCTTTTCTCCTTTTGACCCACATGACATCAGGCACTAGAGACTCCCAGACTGGCCTCCTTCCTTTCCTCACAGTAGGGAAAGTTGTACCACTCAACATCACTCTTACCTGCAGGCTCTGTTCCAAGGCAAGAGGATTTCTACAATCACAGGCCAACCAAAAACAAGGCTTCCTTTTTTCTGAATCTGGCCTTGGTCTTCATGTCTCATTCAGATAACTGCCCTTGCCCCTGGCCCGACCCTGCCCAGAAGAACCCTGCCCTCAGGCCTGTTGCCCTGCTAGGTTGTCAGTGTGCCTCTCTGAAAATCCTGCTGGCCCCTTAGACCACCTGCTTGCCTGGATTTCCTTGTGCATAAATTACACACTTAATTTATCTGAATTCAACTACACTTGCTAGGTAAAAATAAGGAAAAAAAGAGGAGGAAAGCTGACCAAGAAAACAATTTAAACCATTTGGAGAATTCCACTTGCCAGTACCCTAAGTGACTGAATGAGCCCCACGAATGTGAGTAAGGAGTCTTATTCATCTTTGTGACTAAAGAACTTGGTAAATACCTGATGAATGACTAACTGAATTAATTGGGTGGATGGTGGTGTCTCAGTTTTCTAGCCTCTTTTGCAGTGTGAGTCTTTCTGGGCCAAGTTTGATTTTAACATTTAAAGATATGTATTTTTAGCTTTCATTTGTTCTAATATTAGAGGAAAAAAGCTAACTGGGTGGATTTAATGAGAAAAATTACAGTATGTTAGCCTCTGACAGGCATTTTTAAGGGGATTTTATTTTTCTAGAGGTAATTTTGACAATGGGATTTTTGCTCACCTGTTGCCTTTGTGAGCTAACCCGTAAAGAATGTGGCTCTCTGTACAGCTGTCCCTGGATGCTAAGCATCATCTGCTTCCCTGCTGCTTGATGCCAGGACCTGCAGTCCCCCCTTCAGTCCTTGGGGTCCCCTTCTGCTGACTGCCCATCTGCCCTGTTCCCTGTTGAGTGGGGCCATTCACTCCAGAGACTGGCTTCCCCCTGCCAACAGAGTGCCTCTCTGCCTGCCCCCTATCTCCCTTCTAACAACCACCGTACCAACTGGGGTTGTGTTTCAAATCAAGACACAAGCCCTAGTAAGCACTTTTCTTATTGTAAGTACTCTGTCCAGCTCTATAATAGACATTTGGGCTCTTGCTTCAGTATCTTCCAATAGATTGGTAGGACCTTAATGGCAGGGCTCAAATCCTAGTTCCACCAATCCTTAAGACCTTGGGAAATTAATTAAGAGCTCTAAGCATCATTTCCTTATCTCTAAGTTAGGTATGAAGATAATTTCTAACTCACATAGCTATTGTACAGATTAAATGAGATAATAATGCATGTAAAGCACTTAATCTAGTACATAAGTGCTCAATAAATACCAAGTACTTATTACTGTATTAATACAATTTTGTACATTTTGCCATGTTCAACTATCAAGCTATGAAAAAAAAGCTGAACTGTATATCCTGTTTTATTTTAAGCCAATTGTGACTTATAACCTAAGATGTTAAAATATGCTTCTTTGTTCTACAAACAAAACAAAAGGTAAAAGCAATGGAGAAAACGGCAGAAGAAGAGGAATGGCTGCCAGCCCTTTTCCTTTCTGGGAGTTTTCTTTCTTAGATCTGTTATCTGGGAGCTGGGCTGCCCTGCTGGCTTTCCATTTGCCTTGCTAATAACAGTAAATCCAGCAGCTTCCACTCAGTTCCTGTATCCTTCTGCTGACTCCCAGGCCAATCAGCATTTCCTCTCTGCTAATGTCAGATGTTCCCTGGGAAGTCCTGCTGAAAAGAAAATTTATGGTTTAAGTTTCTCCTGCTTTTTAACCCTTTGGCATATCCAGCCGCAGATGCAGGGTGCTCCAGAGGAATGCTAGGTCATTCCTACATGTGCACCCCTATGTTCTCACTGATGCTTTGCTACTCTGACAAGGGGCCTCAGACCCCTGGAAAAGCTCAAATGAGCAGCTGGGCAGACAGATGCACACATTCTGGGCTATACTAATGTGGACTAAATTTGAGCTGGGTTCCTTAGCAGCTAGTGTCTCTCTTAAATTGTGACTCAAAGCAGTCACATTCACAAAAAAACCAAAGTGTTATATCACAAAATTGTAAGTCTGACTGGGTCTCATAACTGAAATTGAAAGGAGGGGGAAAGGACTAACATTTATTGAGTAATAAAATAGTAACAGCTAAGACTTATTGGGAGCGTGGTGCTTTGCATGGATCTCTATTTAATTCTCACAACAATGCTATGAAGAAGATATTATTATTATTATTATTTTCACTCACAAATGAAGAAAATGAAGTCCAAACAGGCTAAGAAACTCACCAAAGAGCTAGAAAAAGTAACAGGAGCAAGAGTGGAACCAGGAAGGTTTTTCTAGAATGCAGGTCTTAACCTCCACAGTTAACACTACCAACCAGAAGCCTATGATCTAGCTGGGACCTTATTTTACTGAAAAGAAGACTAAGGCAAAGAGCCCAGAAAGGAAGAATGACCCGACCAAGGTCACCCAGTGAGTTGCGGTAGGTAGGGCCAGCTTTAAGGTAAAAGAGGAAGTATGGTCCTCTGATCCATAACAGCCACCCCCTGAAATAAATCCTGCAAGAGCTGCAAAAGAGGAGAAAGCACTGATTCAGGCTTTTGGGAAACAATGGGGTGGCACTCCACCATCCCTTCAGTCAAAGAGGAGGACAACGACCGTCTGCCGAGGCTCAGGCTTGCTGGCAAAGGTGGCAGTGGCACAGCAGCCACTGCCAGGCCCTTACAGACCTTATGTTCTTGGCACAGAAGGGTCTCATAACAGGGTTTTTATTTCAAGTAAGTTCGAACATTTTGGGATGTCTACATTCTAGCTCAATGTGCTTTTCTATGACCTCTTTTCTACCTCTTCACAGAAGTTAGATGGTATACTTAACCAGATTAGTAGATCCAGTAAACTAATTTTTGCCCCAATTTAAAAAGAAAAAAGAATGTCAAAATGTACATGTGACAGCTGTTTGGGACTCTAATATTATGAAAAAGCAGCTGTTTTCATTTATATTTGAGGTATTAGTCATTCTTGGAATGGGACAGAGCATTCAGCTAGCAGCTCGTGCATTAACCTATGGAAAATACAGGTCACAGAGACAAAATGTTGGCAAAATCACAATTTAATGGTTATACTCATGTCACATTTTGGTCTCAAAAAGTTTGAAAATGTTTATAATGGGAAGAAACTATTTAATAATGATGTTCTCATATAAATTTGACACCCAACATGATGAAATAGATGGTAGCTTTTAGGAGAAAGGAAGTTTCATAACAGAGAAGGTCCCTGTAAGTAAGGGAAAGAAAGAGAAATCTTTCTAAGCTCTAGAATTTGAAACTAAGCTGTTTTCTTTTTACAAATTTTAAAAATTATTTTTACTTTAATCAAAGTAACATATAAATAGTTTTAAAAGTAAATAGTACTATAAGTTCTATGATGAAAAACAGCAATTCCCCACCCCAGCACTGAATCTCTCTTCATAGGCAATTAGTTTAAGCTTTTTTGGTTATTCTTTCTGGTATTCACTTTCATATTTTATTAGCATTCCTATTCAGCTTTTTAAAAATTATTATAAATATCAGACCATATCTATTCCACTATAGATGAGGATTTAGCGCATGTTCTCTCCTTCTCTTTCTCCTTCTCTCTCTCTCTCTCACACACACACACACACACACATCCTGCCTTTTACTTCTGTTCTTCTGTAATACAGTGTGTGCAGTAGCTTCCTCTTTGCTGGGCACCCTTACTTGATTATCAATACTTAAAATGTCTGTTTTGGGTATACTCCTCTGGCTCCCCGAGGACTCTGAGTGATCCGTATTACTATGAGAACCTGGGTAGCAGCACTAATTTCAAATGATGTGCATCACTTTTCATTTTAAAGACATTTACACTTTCATTCGATGAATTAATTCTCTGAGGAAGTGTGATTTCCAATAAAAAAAGTGCAGTGAATCCATTCTTAAATAGAAAGTGGTGGCCTCAGGCCTGAGCTGGTAGGGAGTAACGCAGCTATGGGCCGTGGATTGGCTTCAGTGTTTACTAGTTCATGGTGCTGGTAAACCAAAAGGAACCCGTGCCTTTCCACAAGGAGCTTTCATTTTACTCAAATTAAAGCTCAATATCCCTCTCCCAAAGGAAAAGGAGGGATTCTCACTCTTTTCTTTTGCAAGGTAGTCACAAACATCTGGAAACATGAATATACTAGGGAACATATTGGGGACAAGCCCATGGTGCTTCTACTGCAGGCCAAGTGGCTGAGGGACACTGTTCTCTCTAGCAGCTTCCAAGGCTGAGACATGGCCTGTCCTTCTTAATGGCTGTTGATCCAAATGGAGTCACTCACTGCTCATGAATTCACCCAGGGCTTGCTGCCCTGTCCACTTCTCCCTGCACCAGGGAGTAGTGTTGGTAGCCCAATTAGAATATGCATGGAAATAAGTAGAAAGACTGAGGTAATGCCTGATTCTGAAAGCAAGACTCTTTTCAGGAAAGGAACTCACAAACCTGAGGATTTGAAGAAGTCCTTTCTGTCAAAAAATGCAAGCACTTATCAAAGCTGGGAAGTGAATATCCCTATCAAATGTGTCTTGTTGGTGTGTTTACATTTTATGGACCATCTCCTCCATTAGAAGCTCTCTGAGAACAGGCAACTGTCACCCTTAGTCACTGCATGGAACATAGCAGAGACTCCATAAATATTTATTGAATGATAAGTTTGGTTTTGAACACACTGTACTTGAGAGATCTGCATGATGCTCAGGGTTTTTTAGACTTCAATCACACTTTAGTTCACATTGTTCTGCTATTAAATGTAGTGTGCATCACCAGCACCACAGACCCGCCTGGGGCCCTGAGGTCTGGAGCCGGAGACTGGACCCTCCTCCCACAACCAGGCACACTGCCAGTGCCACAGGGCCCACCCGGGGTCCTGAGGTATGGATCTGGGAGCCACCAGCAACTAGGTAAGGAGCATGCCAAAAACATCACCTCCATGTGGGTGGTCCACCACAGCCACTGCAATAACCATGGCTGCTGTGAAAGCAGCTAGATGCCACAACCACCATACAGATGGTCCACCAGCCACTGGAGTGCATTGACACAAGGAGAGTCTCCAGCAGAGACCAAAGAAAAGAAGATGTCCCTCTCTGCAAAGCCCATTCCACAGAGACAGAAGAAGCATCTGCTCTACGATCATACTGGGGGACCTGAACATACCACTCAGCATTGGACAGATCATCTAGGTAACAAATCAAAAGAGTAACCATTACTCTTTCAGAAGGAGAGAAGAAATCTAGGGTTATCAGAGGTGGGAGGGGGTAGGGAGAGGGGGATGGGGAGAGATTGGACAAGGGGCATAAAGAATAAGTACAATTTGTAACAATACATATGCAAGTAATATTGATTTGATCAACATATGTTAACATTGAACCCCAAAAATATGTATAATCAATTATGATTCAATTAAAAAAAAATGTAGTGTGCAAAAGAAAAAAAAAGAAAAGGAAAAAAAGGAATGCTGAAGTTTTACCATGATTTGATATTTCTATGATTATGTGGTGACAGTTTCCGCGAAGATTGAGGACTTCCAATAGACTACCTCGTATCTTTTGCAGCACTTGGGCTTTAATCACATCTCACTGACTTTCTGTTTGAAAAATTGGTTCAATGACACAGTAGAATCTACACAACTAGCTGACTGCCATACTGTGAGTAGTAGCTAGGTAACCAAAGAGGTAGATGCTGATACATCCTCTCCCCAGACCTGCCTCACAGTGCTAATCCAAGGCCATTTTCCTGATTTTAAGTTATCTTTGTCTCTGGACACTATTGTCATTGTAAGGCAGAAAAAGAAATACCCTCACTGACTAGCTATTTTTCTTCTTTTTTTGTTAATGCACTTAAAGATGTTGCAGATATGTGGCAGAAAGTACCATTATTCATAATTTACTCAAAAAGGAAAAATTCTTTATGCAAAATCATTACTGCAGTTGTTAAAAACTGCCTTTTAAATTGCTTATGGAGGAAAAACAGCTGCATGTCAGGCCTCTACAAGCACTGCGACAGGAATCAGGTATCTCAGGTCCTTGGCTGGTCTTGGAGAAGTCTTCTGTAGTAGGGTAACTCTTCTAAAACAGTAGTTTTTTTCATGGAAAGTAGCTAAAATCAGTCTTGGTAGAAGAAGAGTTTTCTTTACAGCTACTAACAGGATAAACACAGGAATGGTCTGCCTGAAGAAAGAGGGCCTTCTGCTTCTTCTGGGGGAGACCAAGACTCTTCACAGAGGTTGGAGAGATGTGAAGAGCAGACACAGCACTCTGAACCTCTCTGTAATTCTATAATCATTTTCTCAAAAATCATGTTAATGTTTATTTCCTCTTTTAAATGATTTCTGATAAAAAGCAACAGGCTCTATTAATTACTAAATGGTTAATACAAAGGCTTTTTAAAATCACTTGTTAATATGTTTGCTACAGGCAATTATAGTTTGTTTACTTTATATCTCTAGAGTCTTTGGCATAGGAAATTAAATTTGCTGATATAAGTTAAGCTATATGATGAATGAGCCCTGTGAGCATTAATCCATCCCTATATATATATGTTATGGGTTTCCTTTTTAGTCAAAAAATCATTAGAGTTGACTTTTTCAATATAGTTTTCTCCTTGTTCAAAGTAAAGGGTGCTTCAGGCAGATTCACATTCAAACACAATTCAAAAGGCTCATTCTATCACAGGGTATACCCTTCCTACAGACTTAATTCACTGGAAAACAAAAGGTGCAGGCAAAGGCCACGTCATATGGGTAGAAAAGGAAGTAAATCAAATCCTAAAGAGAAAGACAGGTTTTATGGTATGACTGGCGTGATGGTGGCAAAACCAATGACGGCAGCTGACATGCATTGAACACTTACTGTGGACTAAGTGTTTTACATGCATTCGGTCAAAACTATAGCCCTGCAAGGTAGGTATTTTTACCCCTATTTACAGAAAAGATAACTGAAGTCAGAAGGAGTTGATGACTTGCTTAACTTCATTGCTGTGAAAGGTACAGCTGGTCTGGGGACTTGACTGGTTTGGTTTAAAAACTTATGCACTTTTCACGGAATCATGCTGCCGCCCTCAACTGAAGCAGGCACATTTGGTCTTTCTAGGGAGAAAAATACACCCACCTCCACTGAGCTATGGGCACTGTAACCTACTCCACTGGGAGGAAGTACTGCACAGTAGTTAGCAGTAAAACCTTTGGCCATCTGGGTTTGAGCCCCAGCTCTCCCACTTACTAGCTATGGTGATCTTGGCAATTTCTGCATCCTCTCTGAGCTTTAGTTTTCTCATTTATAAAACAAAAATAGCAACCAATTCAAATTAGTTGTTTTAAGGATTAAAGCGTAATTTTTAAAAAAGTGTGTGGCAGATTGTGTGGCCAATTTTGATCAGAAGTGGTAACAATGATTATACTGTAACTTAAAACCACTGGTCAACAGAAGGAACTGTGACCTCAAAGATGTTATTTAACATACGAGGTTAACCACAGAAAAATTGAGGTAACTGTATATTGAAAACCCATGTATCTATCACCTAGATCCTACAATTAACATTTTACTATATTTGCTTTATCGCTTATCTGTTCATCAATTCATTGTTTTTTTAAAAATGCATTTCAAAAAAAATAAAAAATACATTTCAAAAAAATAAAAAATACATTTCAAAGCAAGGAACAGACACATCAATACATTACCCCCTCTAAACACTTCAATGTACATAACATTAACTGGAATTCAGTATTTAAGATTCTTTTTTATTTTTAGGTAAAATTTACATACAATGATATGCACAAAGTTTACAAATACCATTTGATAGCTCTCACAAATGCATACACCCCTGTGACTCCAGCTACTGCCAATACACAGATTCCCTGTCAACATACAGACGTTGTCTTTATTGCAGAAAGTTCCCTCATCCACATCACATTTTTTTTTTTTTTCCACATTACATTTTAAGTTAGGAAGCTGTGATGTGGGAAAAAAACATCAGGCTCAATATTTGAGAGGTCTGGGTTTAAATTTCATCTATGTTACTCATTAGCCACACACACACAAGTGTAAATGGACATACACACTATATACGAGGGTACTTCGAAAAGTTCACAGAAGAATAGAATTAAAAGATAATATAAATCTTTCCATGAATTTTGAAGCACACTTGTATATCTCCTCTTTCTCTATTTTTGCATATATCCTGTTTTCTCAACCATAAACAAAAGAGATAATGCCCATCTCACATGATGTTTTATAAAGGTTAAGTTTAAAATTACCTGAAATACAGTAAGTGTTCAGTAGATGTAATCAAACAGGAATCATTACCTTGGTACTTTCTCTCTACCTTGCTCCCCATCTCCCCCCAACCTGAGGATGTTGCCTTCAAAAAGAAAATGGTTAAGGATGAAAAAAAAGAAAACAATTAAATGAGAGATGGGGGGGAAAGGCATCTCTCTGCATAGGCAGCTCTCTCCCAATTTATCCACTCTGACTTCAGCTAATTAAACATCTGTCTCAATGGACTCCTCAGCAAATTAGTCATCCCCACTTTGTGACACTGATTGTTGGTTGCAGCGTTTTCCCCACTTGCTACCATTCCCAGAAACTTCTAGGAGTTTACTCACCAGGCACATGGCAGGGAATGATGCAGGGTCCCCATTAGCCCCCCACAGTTGTCCTTGGTGCCAGTGCTGTTCATAACGCTGCCAGACGTGCCCTTAGATGTGCCTCCCCCAAACAAACCTGTTATGGGGGGGACAAGTTTTTGTCTACATTTCTGATTTCCAGATTATGATGTATTTCCTCAGTGTTATGTACATGTACCAGACTAAAACAAAGTATTTAACAAACGTTTAATTAAAAATCTCTTTTTTAAACTAGTTTTGATGACAAAGCAGGTAACGTAAGGTCTCAAATGAGGTGAACTGGAGTCTGGTAAATTACCAAACAGCTCTCTCTGAACACATAAACAAAAGCTTCGATAATGATCCAAGGGCTCACAGCAGATAAGTGAAGTTGCCTGGCCTAGATGCGTGCCTTTCTCTACACACTGGTGTGTGTGTGAGCACACATGTGTGAGCACATTTGTGCACCTGCCTGAGTAGGAAGAGGGGAGGTGGGGTGGGGGAGAATTGTTTTCTAAACTATAGGGCAAATATTAAAAATGGTTTTCTGAAATTAGACTTCTTCTCAATCCCTTTTCCCACTGAAAGGACTGACTTAGGAACTATCTTTCAGAGAGATAAATGGCTAATAAACACATTTGAAAAGATGTAACTACATTAAAAGACCCAGAAATAAACATTAAAATAAGATACTAACTGCTAACCATCAGTCTGGCAAAGTTTAAAGACTGATAACATCCAGTGTAGGTACGGGGGTGGGGAAAGAGGCACTCTCAATACACTCTTGGAGAGTCAAAAATGGTCATATAAACTTTCTGAAAGGCAATTTGTTTTTCTCAACATTTCAAATAAGCAAACCTCTGACAAGCAATCCAATATTTAAAATCTAGCACAAATGTGCAATGACTACTCATACAATTGTTCACTGAATGTTTCTACAATACTGAAAATTTATAAATAATATAATGATTCTTCAATAGAGAGCAAGTTAAATAAATTTAACTAGAAAGACAAAAATGTGTGGTCATTGTAGTACAGAATGCTGCTTATGACATAATACTGAATGAAAAAAGCAAATGCAAAATCGTACATATTGTGATATCATTACCAAAAAAACCTTAACACACATATATTTCTCAAAAGTTTATTTAAGAAACATTTGAGTGACTCCTACTATTTGACAGGCACCCTGACAGATGATTACACAAAGATACTTCAAAAAGTTAATGGAAAATAGAATTAAAAGATAATATGAATCTTTCCAAGAGTTTTTAAAAGTACCCGTGTGTAAGTGATTTAAAAAACAGAAACAAAAACAAAAAACAGTGACCCTGTTCACATGAAATTTAAAGCCTATATGTATATCCACCCATCTGTATGTGAACAGAATAAAAAATTAAAGGATTTACACCATAGAAAGTTAAAGGAAACCTTCACTTTTTACATCACACACCTCCAAAATGTTTTTAAACAACTATTTAATTTTATTTAAAAAATTCTTTGAAAGCCTATTTTTTTTATTACCACCTTCTTTTGATATTAACTTCAGGAGATGTGGCCACAGCTCCAAGCTGTTTCAATTCTCCCAAACTGTGCATTCCAGCTCTAATAAAAGAAATCGGACTCTACCATGGTAAAGTCCATCCCACTGTTTCCTGAACAGTGCACCTTCCACTCTTCTCCAGACCCTAATTAAGGGCTCCATCATCTGTTGGCCAGATTCCTCAACAGGCTCTGCACTGACGTCTTTTGCCTCATGTTTTGTGGCCTCTAATCCGTTTGTACAACGCAGATGGTAAAAGAAATTCTGACTATATTTTGCCCATCTTTCAATGACTCTTCTCTGATATCCAAATAAAGATCTAACACAACACACTTTACAAACATGACTGGCCCCACATGACCACTTCAGCTTTATTGCACCCCACTCTCCCAACTCCTACTCTACAGCTTTATTACACTGAGCTACGTGTGGTTTCCAGAAAGCACCAAGCTTTCTTGTTTCGTTCCTTCAGCCCGAACATTTTCTCATCCCTTTTCATCTGGCCAGTTTCTATTCATTTTCAGGTTTCAGTCAGAAAACGTGTTCGAGATAGTCTTCCCTGATATCCTAAGACGGGACCAGGGTTCCTCTGACACACACACCCTCCCTAAATGCACCCAAGCCCTACATGTGCTTCCACTTATCACATGCATAGTATTATAATTGTCTGTTTATCTGTCTGTCTCCCCAATTAAACAGTAAGCTCCTTGAGGGTAAGGACCATTTCTTGGTCTCTACAAAATCCCTAGTGCCTGTTCCTTAGTAAACCCCCAATAAATGAACGCACCTCTTCCATTTTGAGTACATCATCAGGCCTGGCCTGGTTAGATCTGGCCCTTGCCTAGCTTCTGTAGCTTACCCTCTGCCCGCTTCCTGCTCCAGTAATTTGGAGCAGTAATTTGGAGCACAGAACCTCTGTGTTCTGTGACTACATCTCAAAACATGTTGTATCCTCTTCCTGGAATGTTCTTCTTCTCATTTACCCATCTGGCAAAGTTCTAATTAATATTCAAAAAGAAGCCAAAGAAACCACTTATTCCACAGCATCTTTTTTCAGTCCCCTGCTCCACCAAGTAGTTGTAAGTACTTATCTGTGCTGCAATAGTAGCTTGTAAACATCTGCTTGTCAATTTACCATATTTTAGTGCCTCTTTTTCTGTGTTCTTATTGGGTTTTCCACCTGAATTCTAGTACAGTGCTGGCACAGAGCAGGCAGCAATTGGTAATGACTGTTGAACTAAAACAAGGTATCTTGGAGTCATATGGAGCTTAAGAGCATACATGGCCCTTTCATACAGTGCCTTGATCGATCCTCACTCAGTCTCTCCCATTTTAGAGCTGAGAACAGTGAGGCTCAGAAGTTCATGATTATATATACATGAACAGTTACCATATTTTATTTCTTAAGTCTAAGATAGTTTTCTTTTTTTTTTTTTTTTAACATTTCTAAAATCAGGATACAGCTTACAATCAATATGTACATTTAATGTAGTAATATTTCCTGAGAAGCTATTATCAAATCAGTGGTGCTCTATAATTAGTCCCTAGCAGACCCTGAGAAAGGTCCTCTGACTCCAAACTGCATGCCCTCTATACTACCACCTAGCCTCTTGGAGTACATGTCTCTTCTCTTCCTTTCATTCTGCTTTTTCATTAATTTAATCCATGCTTGTGACTGCCCCAGATGAAGTGAAAGAATAGATTCTGTAATGGAAAAGGAACTTCTGAAAGATTAGCGACTAGCAGGAAGAGTAAATGCTGGTCAAATGTAGTTTTGGGGAATGATATATTTCCAGTTTTTCGGATGTGGCAGTTGCGAGAGCTCATAACACCCTTCTAAAATAATTGGGTCTCTAAAGTGGTTCCAAAAGATTTTTGCTTGACATAAATTCTCCAAATTTCTAGGCTTTCTGGATAAAATAGTTGACTGCAATGCCATCTTTAACGTGTTCTGCTCTATACTCGAGAAGATCCATCACGAGCCTCAGAGCACTCCAGACAGGGGGAGGCTCAGGTGAGATGAAACAACAAGATAAAGAGGCAGAGAGAGGAGGCAAGGAGGAATATTTAAGTTGGAGCTTCTTGCCTGGGGCACTTTTGAGTTATACACTTAAACACCTTAGCAGCCCTAATTTACTATATCATTTTCCTACTGGGTCATTAGATACTAAGTATCAGGTCTTTATTTCTTCTTCAGCTCCATGCATGAGTGGCATAGCATAATTATTTATTCTTTCATAAGGAGGAACAGTTGTCTGCAGAAATTACTGCCTTTTTGACAAAGAACATTTAAACAGTCCTATTTACTTTTTTTTTTTTTTTTTTTAAAGATAACCTGCTACAGCATAAGGAAACCATATGTCTGTGTCCCTGGCTTACAAACTCTACTTCCATAGAAGAAAGAGTACTGAATTTTCTGTCTTTACAATTACTGTACACATAAAGTAGGACTCTCTGTTCAACCCTATAACCATAAGATTCTTTAGTTTATTTTAGCCTTTGGAGAGCATTTCAGGTTAGAAGAACATTAAAAACCCTACTCCATCTAAAACACATATCGGTTTCCCTTTTCCACAATGCAGCTCAGGACAGGTGTATGTTGCTTTAAGGAAGCTAGACATAAAACATTAAAACTGACACCAATACAGACAAACTGTGCAATTACAAAAAGAATTCCTGGCTTTATATCCAGATTCACCACAGGGTTCCTTTAAATGCTGCACTTCCCTAGTGCATTTAGATCTCAGAATCAATGAACATTTCTGTTTACAGAATTTTAAATTTGTTCTCCCATTAGGGTTCTAATAAGCAACATGGTACAAATAAAAAAAGAGTACAGGCTTTGAGGTCAACAAAGCCTGGGCTCCAATTTAGATTCGCCATTTACTTATTGTGGAAATTTCAGTAACTTTAACTTCTTTAAGAGCAGAGGAAAGGGAAGCTCAGAGAAGTAAGTACCTGATTACACATATAGTTATCGTAGTTCCATAATTCTAAAATGTACCTTTTTTCCTTCACTTTTTGACATTTCTAAAGTCTCATCTGTAAATAGACATAATAAAGTCTACTTTCCAGGAGTTTTGTGCAGATTAAATGAGGTGAGATCTATATGTACACAAAAGGTACTCAAAATATCAGCTCTCATCCTCTTGGAACAGATAATGCTTTCGCAAAGACCACCTCCACCTCTGACACACAAATCTCCTTTAAAACACTCTTGATAAATAACAAATTCATTCGTACACAATTTTTTAGGTCTATCTGGCATGACGATAAGGCCTGCCATGTGCAGTGTTGCAGAGACTGGCGCTGCTGCAGCCGGTGCACTTTAGGTCATAGGCTCTGAATTCCTCTCTTCCCCCTTGCCCTGGTTTCCCAAGTCTCTGCCTGATCTCTCCCCCTCTGTCATACCACAGTCATTAACTCTACATTTCTTTCCCTGTTTCTCTCCAGTTCTTGTTCATATTCTATGTATGCCCCTTCCTCTCTTTGAGCTTCAGTGTGTTTCACAGTAGTTAAAAGTATGGATTTTATTCTGAGTGCAAATGGAAGTCACTGAAGGTTTTGGAGCAGATATGATCTAACTCATATTTTAAAAGATCTCTCTGGATGCTGTGTAGACTGGAGGGGGCCAACAGCAGAAACAGGAAAACCAGCCAGGATGCTATTTCAACAGTGCAGGTGAAAAGTCATGGTGACTTGGACTCATCCAATGGAGACGGAAAACACTGAATGGATTCAGGATATATTCTAGAGGTAAAACTTATAGGACTTGCTAATGGGTAGGATGTGGGAAGACAGCACAAGGAAAAATTCAAGACTGGATATTTGGGTCAGGCAACTGGGTTGATGATAAAACCGTTTACTGAGCTAGGCACCTGCTGCATCACAGAGGATCAATTTTACTACAGTTTTTTGTTTTTTGGAGGGGGGGGAATTAAGGAAATTAAACTGCAAAGTAATCTGAAATGTTCTTTTTATATTAATCTATGGTAAGCCACAGCTTTGAAAGGCACAGCCCCTCCCCCACCCCTCAACTCTTCACATCTTAAATGTGAGGGTCATCTCTAAATGTCAATTTCTGAGGGAGGAGTTGCCTAGGCACCCTATATGATGCAGTGAGCTCTCTCTCTCTCTCTCTGGAACATACTGTGAAAAGACTACTACAGTTAAGTACATGAATATTAACAGAAAAAAAACCCTGGTGTTCACAGTTATGAACTGATGAAATAATTACAAATAAAGCAAGTCAAAATTTTAGATCAGTTACAAGTGTCTGTAACAATATTTTATCCTAAAAAGCAAAATGACTTTAAAACCTAATGGTTTCTACTGACAAAGCTATTTACCTAAACAGAGAAGAATTCTTCTGCTCAATCAAACATTTGACCACCTTCTGATTTTTTACAAATGAAAACTGTGAAGGACGTGCCAGAAGGAAGGACAACAGAGTAAACATTAGGACTGTCATTAAGCCCATGCCTTGATTTAATAATGAAATAGTTTAAGTTCTAAATTTATCGTTATTATTAAATGAAGAGTTGCAGAGTCAGTGTGGAAAAAAGAAGTTAAAGGTTTGTGGGAAGGAACAGAAGTGCACTAGTGCACTGTCAGGCTACCAAAAGATTTCTAAAATCTTGTTCTAGTACAACCAACCTCTAATGAATAAATAGGGTGAGAACTACTGACTCCACGTGGCACATTTTGTTTAATTTTAAGTAGTATTTCCCCCTTTCTCACTTAAGTAACAGTAGTAAAGAGATCAGCATTGTTCTACACTCAATCGGGTAAAAGTTGTTTGTAAAGAAGGCTCAGGGGCCGAACCCGTGGCGCACTCGGTAGAGTGCTGCGCTAGCAGCGCGGCGACGCTCCCGCCGCGGGTTCGGATCCTATATAGGAACAGCCGGTGCACTCACTGGCTGAGTGCCGGTCACGAAAAAGACAAAAAAAAAAAAAAAAAAAAAAAAAAAGAAGGCTCAGAACTCTACTTCTGTCCAGACATAGGGCGTGAGAGGCACATTCTTCCAAAGACTGTGCAGATCATTGTGGTAGCAATTCAAGAAGTGCAGGATGAGTGTTTCTAACCTAGCATCTCTTCCCACCAAGTTCATGACTAAGTTCATGTGTTATAATGGGTAAGTAGTATTTCACACCTAACTGTGAGCACCAACACATTTTTTTTAAGTAAATGTACTTATATTTCCCTCTATGACAAGAGGATTTTCCTCTATTCATTAATCACCCTCCAAAAGAAGTCGACTCCACAATTCAAAATTCAAAAACACAAAATTGTACCCTGCTTTTACTAAGCTAACTTTAAATATCTTTACCAAACTGGATATCCTTCTATTTCATGAAACCAGACTTAATAAAGTGATAGAAAGAACTACTTATTTTAAAAAGCTTTTTGGATTAATGGACAGTAATTTATGTAAACGTATAAATCTCAATTGGCTTCTCTAGCATGAAAAGGAAAAAATAATGCAGAGCACTGTTTTCCAGATAAAAAGTCCTAACTCTTTGCCAAGGATATGGCAAAGACTCTGATGGGAATCACAGAGATGTGTATACCAAGGTGAACCTAAATAAATGTGTGTATGATAAACATGGATGCAGGGGACAGACCTAGACAAACAGGTATGCAATTGGACAAAGATGGCTGGAGACGGAAGACAGACATCAATCCAGCTGTATCCCAGTAAGTTCATAGGAGTTTCATGGTCTAAAAAAATCTGTGACAGCAGAATTTCTGTTATGATGGTTAGAAAAAATTCCATCTCCTTCTTGGACAATTCAGAATAACGCATGCTTAGAATATAATGAATTATATCACAAAATACACTACTATATAAAAAATTTAGGGAAAAGAGAAAAGAACCAGGATCCTAAAGGAGAATGAATGCTTACTAAATATCTTTAAATATTTGAAGCTGTTTAAAAGCTATTAGATTGGCACCTGTAACCCCAAAATATCTACTTTCCCTTGGCAAGGACAAGCTATGCCTATTCAATCATCCCCTAAATGCAAATAGGTTTGACCCCCATGCGATGGGTAAAAGTCACCCAAAAAATGAACAAAAGAGGTGTTTGGAAAAACCAGAACACCATTCATCCCAGCTAACGACTTGTTCATTATGAGTGATGATGGATAAAGACTTCTCATGCTGAGATGAAATCAAGATTTATATGCATTGTTTCCTCTCCCAACTTGTGGGAAGATCATCATCATTTAATTCTATCTCTGCGGCCAGTGATGGGCATCCAGAGAGCTGGTTATCAAACGGCGCAGTCAGCTGGCAAAAGCCGAAACGTGCAGTTGGCACATCTGGACGGAGCCGCCACAGCCGAGGGTGAACAATGACTCCTGGCAAGCATCCAAATTGCTTGCAGACGCTAGCAGGTCTCATCTACAACAGCCCCTACCAGCATCTCTCTCTCTCTCTCTTTTTTATGAGAATCAGATTTTCATTGCTCCATTCAATTGCTCTCCTCTGCCATTTTTTACAGCTCTTATCGTTCCCCTGGAATATGGCCTTGAGACAGCTCATCCGTGTCCTTCACTGTGTTATCTCTTCTAACTTTTATTAAAACTTCAGCTTTCATCTGAAGATAGCTAATTAAATCTGGAACAGATTATATGCCTCCCCTTAAAAAGAGCACAAAACTATTTTCTTCAACCTGAGCGATGCTTTTCTTCCTTTCCAAAAGGTGAAATGAAAGGTGTTTAAAAAGCCGCTTTATTTACAAAGCTAAGATATTAGACATGTCATATATAGGTTGATTTACATTACAGTTGTCTGTGGTATGACAAGTTTTGGGGCTATTTCTCAAAATAATTGTTTCTCTATACTAGTAATATTTTCTTCCTATATTCTTTAAATATCATAGTTAATACCATAAGCCTATTTTCTATACAAAGTTGGGTAATGAGGAGTTAGAGATTAATAGGTACTTGTGTGCATCAAGAAATTTATCTTTTTTTAATCCTTTTTTTTAATGGTTGCCCTAACATGGTACAAATGAAATTTTTTCTTTTTTCATACCCAAACACTAGTAACTAAAAGTTCTTCCATGAAAAATTATATAAACACATGAAATTAAAAGCAGGGATTCAAGTTTGGGATTGGTTTGATTTTCAAGACAGCTTTACATCAACACCAGCTAATCTTTAGCCCAAGTAGCTCTGTCTTAATGTCTTAATCTACCACTTTTTTTTTTTTTTTTTTTGCGGCTGGCCAGTATGGGAATCCAAACCCTTGGCCTTGGTGTCATAATACTACACTCTAACTGAGCTAACTGGCCAGTCCCTATCACAAATTATTAATGATGGAGCTTCCATAACAGATATGAACACATTCCTCTCATATATGCCACTGACCCAGTCCCTTCCTGAGGCCCACGGGCAGCTTAAAATCACTTTTTTGTTGTTCACCTGCTAACCAACCAACACACACACCCTAAGCCCTTTTAACCAAGGGTTAAGCTTCTATTGCCAGGATAAGATTTAACTATCCCACCTGAAATTTTCTGGGATCCTTTTCTTCGCTTCACTGCCTTTAGCAAGATTTCCTTCATGGTGACCTTTGTGTTGTCCACCTGAATAAGGGAGAATCCATGAGCAGCATTTCTGCAGGAAAAGACAAATATTAAATCATCACCAACATTCAACCAGAGAAATGTTATTACTATCTTCACTGTGTTTATGAAAGTTATAAAGTAAGGGTACACTGTAGTGACAATTACTTGAAAATAGGTTGAATAAATTTACTTCTAATGGATGGGGGAGGATTCTAGTGCAAGTCGTTCCAAATGAAAGAGAGGTTGGCATTAGGGAAGGTTTTTCTAATTTTTTTCAAATGGAACCTAATCGATCTGTGTGGGTAATACCATGGGTTCTTAGTGTTGGCTCCCAAGCCAAATCCTGCAGTAAGGACTGACAATTTTAACTTAGCTTGTGTCAGCAGATGTCACTGCAGGCAGGCACTATCCTCATAATAATCTCATGGAGCCCCAGAGGAACGACGTCATGGGGATGGGGGGAGGGGGAATGAAATTACCCCAAAGCAATTTAGAGTAAAGAAAAGAAAGAGATCTTCCTAACTGGCTAGTAAAATAAATAAATATATATTTAAATATAGTCTGCATACACTACAGTAGGAATGATTTAATCTATTTAGTTCTAGAAAGTCAAACAGAATATTAGCTGAAGCACAAATAATTATAAGACAAAACACTAACACTACTTGTAAGCTTCTAGTCAATCAAATTTCGTAGGGGGAGGACTTCATCTGGATAGAAAAAACAGCTAAGGAACAAGTACTTTAAAAACAGAAGCCCAGGGCCAAGCCCGTGGCGCACTTGGTAGAGTGCTGCGCTGGCAGCGCGGCGACGCTCCCGCCGCGGGTTCGGATCCTATATAGGACTGACCGGTGCACTCACTGGCTGAGTGCCGGTCACGAAAAAACGACAAAAAAAAAAAAAAAAAAAAACAGAAGCCCATCTCCTGGGTGTGGTATAACTTCACTAAGACTGTTAATTGCAATAGCAAGTATCACAAATACTACTCACTATGCTTGGGCACTGGAACAAAACAGGCCAATTCCAAGTAGCTCATGCAACAAACAGGACCCAAGTTTCCAACTATGGAACATAGGAATTACCACAAGGAGTTTGGTAGCATTCCCATTTCCCCATAAGAATCTCAAAGGGGAACATGGCCAAAAAACATGGCAAGACTTCATACTAACAAGAAATCTGAAAGAAAAGCCAAGCCCCAAGCTAAGCCCTGGAAAAGCTTTCCCGTGGTAGGACAGGCTGGGAAGGGGACTTAAGCTTAGGTTGGACCCAACCAGGTAGCTGGCTCTCCACAGGGGCTGGGGCCCAATCTCAAACCAGGGACCTAATTTGCTTCCCTAATACAGAGACATCTCCACAACCCTCCTCTCCATACGGCTTGCTGTTTACTCCTTGACACTCCATTTGTTAAAAAGCAAAAGGCGATGCTGCTCTGGCCTGCACAATCATCCATTTTAACTTGGTCAAGTTCTTGCTATTGAACAGCAGGCCTGAGAACTGTCAAGCTAATTTTACTGAACACTCTGTTAGTGAATCATGCCTGAGTCCCGGCCATTCTTTACCTCAGAAGCTGGACCCTATCCCAGAACAATCTTTAAAAGTTTATTTTACTGATCAAAGCAAAATAAGAAATAGCTCTTTTTTAAAAACTATATTTAGGGAGCAATGCAGTAAGTGATACTTTGGCAAGAGTACTGAAATGTAAAGTGCCTTGTGCATTTATAAACTTGGGGGTATTTGCTCTGGCACTAGGCCAGTATGTGTTTGGAACAAATGCCAATCAACCACGTTCAGATCTGCCTTCCCTGCTTTCTCCTCAGAAGTCAGTCTGCGCTCCATCTGTGACAATATGTTGAGCAATGGATGAGTAGGGCCTAAAAGGGAACACGAGGTCTTGGATATTCACAAACTAGTACTGGCCTAGACCTCACAAACTTCCACCCACCTGGGTTCTGCCTGAACTATTTTAGATTTCAGTCTGCTTATAAACTGCTTATATTCTCTCCTAATCTGCTGCTGGATGATCACATTATTTTAAGCCAGTATATTTATTTTTTTCAGGAAAGGCAGACTAAAAGCTCAAAAGGAAGCCTTGTGTTTGGACTAACTTCCATAAATTAAAAGTGTCCTTTTAAAACATTCTTGAACAGAGGAAAATCCCCAGTTTGTATTTTTCTGTCGTTTTACCAAAACGTACTTGGGTGACAAGGTTAAAGCAAGCAGAGGAAATCCCTGGCACTTATCATCCACAGGCATTACTGATAAATTGTGTGGTGGAGGAATAAAGGATTACCTTCTGTATTTTTTCATTACACTTTTCTTTTGTTACAGAATACATAAATCCATTGTGGCACAATGTAATATGTATCACCATGCTACACCTGCGGACGCTTCCGAGCGGCTGCCATGTCTGTGCAGTCAGGAATGATAAGTGAACCACCTGTGAATGTTAACGATAGTGATCATTCTGAGGTAACTCGGCTCTCCATCTTCCTTTACAGCCTCCGTGCTGAAGCCAGGGTAGCAAGGTTCATGAGAGGAAAATGAAAACAACAGCGTAGGGAAGGGGCACGCACGGCACTCAGAATGTGCCTTCACGAGTGTGCAGTATCTTACTCTGGGGCTCCATTTTGGTAAAAACGTGCACATTAAAAGGAATAAGAGGTTCTGCTCTGTGTACTGCACACTCGACCAGACCTAATGAAAGTTTCTCAGGTCAGTCCCACATTCCACTCCTTTCCCTCTAGACAAACGCAAACTTTGTATCTTCTTCCATGTTTACAGCACATCAGGGAGTAAAGTGGGCAATGTTTTGTTTTTTGAGTAAAACGCTTGTATGTTTCTAAAACAAAAGAGTACAGAAGATAAGTGGTTCTCAGCATCCTTCTAGGTGCAACTGTTAAGTTATGCTCCCATTTATTAACAAATGGAAATGGAGACTTGCTATCGTAATTTTCAGCTTGACTTCCAAACATTCTGGGTTTTATGCTTCATTTCCTCATGTCCTGGATTTTTTATGGGCTTTCTAAAAAGACTATCGAAATACATCTTTTAAAGCCACTTTTATTTACCGTAGGGCATTGGGTCTGGTACTGGGTCTGACAACGATCTTGGGGGAAAGGCTAGCAGCATGTAGGCAGCATACTGCTACTAGTCCCATCTGCCTTCCTCTGAGTTGGGACCTGCGCTCGGGGGACCAGCCCTCAGACAGACAGGCAGGCTTCATACAGACCTAGAGTCTTGGCCCAGAAATGGCTGCTTCTCCTGCTCCCCTCGTGGACAGCCAGCTTGTCTTCTCCCAGGGCAGGGCATTCTAGGGGCACTGAGCAGAAGCAGCTGCCTTCCCACAGCTCCTTGGGCTGTCCTGTGCTGGGTCTAGGATGAAACTCCACTTCAGGGAGCTGACTAAATGCTGCCAGGAGTGCCTCAGTCAATTCAAAGCTAGGTCCTGTCAAGTCTTGTAACCACTGAAAAACGCACAGGCATTTTAAAAAGAGATTACTCACTTGAGGAATTCAGCTCTGTCCCAGTGCAAAGCCACTCAGTTACCACAGAGAAGTTTTTAGATCAGCATTAACTCCACACAATGAGCATTTCTCTACTAAGTAGTACACCAGAGGTGACAGGACACGCAGAGGAAACGGGCACAGGTCTTTATCTGAAAAGCTTAGATTCCATTTATAGGAACAGAGCTGGAACCCAGAACCCAAGTTGGAAACCAGCATATGGGAGAGGAAAGAGCAAGGGCTAGGAGTTGAATACCCTCTGACTGAAATCCTGGTTCCACGGCTATCCGAAAGGTTGCCTTAACATGTGCAACCTCAGCTGCATCCATGAAGTGAGGAGGCTACTTCTCTAAAGAATTGTCAGGAGGATAAAACAGATAATAAATGCCAAGCATCTGGCACTAAGGCTGGCAAGTAGTAAAAGGAGTTTACCAATGTCAGTTCTCTTTTGTTCCTTTTGTCCCAAGTCATCATCCTAAGAGAAGAGGCCCCATCAGCCTCTCTATCCCCTACCTCCAAAGCAGAGATTGCTTATTTGGGGGAATGAATCTTAATACTCATTGCTTGTAATTGGGAATACAGGAACATTAAAATATGCGACTTGCTGGGCTTGATAGCAACATTCGGGGACACTGTCAGTGAGCAGACTCTGGCACAGGCATCAAAACTTCCCTGAAGCTCAAAGGACAGCACTCTGGGCTCAGTTTTCAAAGCTTTAATTTTTGACAGAGTAAACCACAGAAGCAGGTATGTTCCACCTCAGCTTATCTCACTGGCTTGGATGAGATTGATGGAAGCCAAAAATCATGGAGGTGTTGCAGAAAAATTCAATGAGATTTATTAAGAACTTTTTGATTTGCACAGTACAAGTTGTTCACTGTTGAACAATTACAACAATAATAGCAGCAACTACTTACTATGTGCCCGGTGCTATTTTAAGCTTTTTAAAAAAATCTGTATTAACTTACTCAATCCTACAATAGGTACTATTATTATACCCATTTTACAGAAACTGAGGCTAGTGGTATTAGAGAATTTACCTGAGGTCACTCATCTATTAAAGATCCTATTCTGAATTCAGAAATCAACAATATGGTTCAGTGAGAGAAAAAGACAAAGAGGCCAACAAATAATTATAGTTCTGTGTGATAAGCACAAAACCCAGCCATGCTGGGATGAGGGGGGTTCACAGGGGCCTCTTAGTGGAGATGAAGTCTCAAAACACAGTCATTGGTTTGCTCTAAACCATGCTAAGAAAGATGGTAGCAACACCAGAAGGCAGCAGAGCACAGCAAGCTCTGGAAAAGTAGCCTGGTGCAGAGTTCCAGCTCTGCCTTCCTCAGGAAAACGAAAAAAATCACTCTAATTTTATTTCCTCATCTACAAAATGGGGGTAATAATAATTCTTAGATTGTAAGACTGCTGTAAAGGTTAAATACTTCTAAACTATTTACCATAACACCTGTCATATAATAAATGCTTAGTAAGCAACAGTTAATATATTTTAACAATGGGCTTTTCTTCATATGTACAAAAAGTGATATATAATGATGAGGCAATGATAATCAATATTAATTGAGCGCTTACTTTGTTTATTTAATCCTCCCAGAAAAGACAGGTGCTACTATCAGTCCCATTTTATTACAGAAGAAACTGAGGTTTGACAAGGTTAAAACATTTGCCTGGAGTTATACATTAAGTTAATAATAAGTTACACAGCTAATAGTAAGTCCTGGAAGAACCAGAGCCTGAACCCAGTAGGCTAGATTTCAAAGCCTGTATTTTTAACCCCTCTATAACCCCACAAGGAGTCTTAGGGGCTGAGGGAAAGAAGAGATTTCCACAGAGCACATCCTCCAGACTGGAACTACTGACCAATCCATGGAAAAAGTTCAACTTCCACTGTAACAAATTCACTTTAATTATAAATGTCCCGACTCAGCCTAACCATATGACCTACAAGATCCTTTTTTAAAAGACCTTGGAGAATGTCATGGTTTCATGAACCACAGTCTGTCTGTAGAGGTAAGAAAAAGCTGCCAAGAACAGTACTCAATACTCCAGTCCTGACCAGTTCATAGTAGTGATGAAGACCCATACCTCTAATTCCCAACTTGCTATGATCCCAATCCTGCACATGTTCATTCTCCAGCACTTATGGTAGAAAATGAAAATATATGAGCAAGAGAAAGCCTTATAATAACTGCAGCATGACTGCTTTAAAGTAAGTCCTTGGGGTATTATTTTACCCATAAAGAAAGTTTACACTAGTGTGAATGACACATTTTGTTTCCCCTTGCACTGACCAAATTTTTTTAAAAGATCAAAGCACACTGTGTGAGCATGCAATGTTTGACATTGTACAAAGTACTCTTTTTCAAAACAGACATTTTCCAAAAGCACAACTCGCTAGACTAATGGGCAGTGAGAAGCCAAAATGACTGCCCTCCGCCTTCTCCTTGTGTATCTTTGCCAGAGTCCTTGGGACTTGCCAAATCTGGTCATGCCTGCTTAGCTTGCTCGACTGATTGTGCCAGAAAAGAAAATAAGACACAGATGTATTTGAGCTCTTTGAGATGCCAGTAAGAGAGACAGCTAATGGCTTCATTTCGACCCTCCCCTTCCAGCTGGGCACAGGTGGGGGATAATGAGGTCCCTCTCCCTAATCAAACTCAATTATTTACTACTCTATATAACCGCAAAGACATTCACATTCAGTTCAGAATATAAAACACACCATGGGTTACTTCCAACCACTGCCACTGGGTATTTATAACAAACTCAAGTGGCTAACAGTTTGCCTTGGCAGGAGTTTAAGTGTGTAAAGTTTTGCAAACTGTTTCTGTTCAAATATGTCCTGCCGAAACGGGGTCCCAGGCGGGGTTCCATAACTGTCAGGTCAGTGAACTGCATAACATCTGAGAATGTATTCACCATGCTATGCAGACAGGATCTGGAAATCAAACGTTTCGTTCTATCGCAACCTTCTGAGAAGCATCACCATTTTTCCAACAGCAAGACTGACATTGTATTAATAAACATTACAAGTCACTAGCCTGACACGTACATAGCAGCAGCTGACAGACTCCAACATAAGCTGAGGGAAGAACAGAGGAAATCAAAATGAGACATAGTAACTAAACATGGCCAAAGGGGGTGTATCATGAAACAAATCACATTAACTTCAGAAATATGAGTCCTAAACTTTTAAGATATATAGTAACTAAAGCAAAAATTTGGTAAAATTTTTGGAACTTAAAGTAAGTTGATGGCTATCTAAAATGTGTGCTTTTACTGTAGGAACAAAGCCTGGCACAATTTCAACAGAAAGACATTCCAGTGAGCAAAACATACATATTTAGCTTGTCTGACCTTTAAATTCTTAGAAGTATGTAATTAATGCTTTCCATCTTTATTACTTGCTCCAATATTTCTGTCACTTTAAACAGACACAAAGAAAAATCTTTTCTTTTCTCTAGACAGTAGCTGTTGCCAAAAAGGAAATCAAGTCAGATTTACAAATACAAAATTAAACAAGCTGCATATGTTATATTTTCATACACAAAGACAATCTGGACAATGAAAATGTTTGCTAATACAACAGAATGAAAAGAAACAACACACAGTTGGTCCTCTATGACTAGAGCAAACAATAAATAACTAGGATATAATTTATACCCATATTGTCAGGCCTGGTTACAAAGAACATCTTCTTTCATTCCTTATTCTATTTTAGCTCTGCCCCTTACTGAACAGTATGCACTTGGGTAAGTAACTACCTGTCTCTGATCTTTAGCTTATATACTATAAAAATGAGGTGCTTATAAGGAATAAATGAGATAATGGCTACTAGAGGCATGAAACTGAGTGTGCAAAAATGCTCTTTTCCTTTTTCTTCTCTAGACTGCAAGGCAATATCACATTAAAAGTAGGAAAGGCTTCAAGCTAATGACACCCTTTAATAAAGGGTTGGTCACACTGGGTGTGTTCTTTGGAGATATCATCAAGAAAGTAAACTAAAACTACCAACACTTTCGAAAAGCCCTCATACAGGACAGAACATGACTCTTAAAAACACAGATCCCCTTTCCCTTTATGCGGAGCCAAGAGCAGCCAAGGCAGTCTCTGGTAGCCCTCCTGGCCACACCGCCCAAGGCAGCCCAGCTTCTGGTGCAAGACCTTCCATCATCTACCTGATGGTCCCTCAGCCAAACAGCAAAACCCTAACTGGATTCCATTTGCTCTGCAGCTCTTGGTTAGAACTGTTGCTTCTTCATGTTCATCTAGTATATTAAACATTTTAAGGAAAACACACATAGAGGAGGGCAGTTTAATTGCTTACTGATTTCTGATATAGGGAGATTCTGTCCATTTTACTGGCCTTGACTTTTCTTCCCTCAAAGCCCTTCTTTTCCACTCCAGAGTAGAATCCTGTGTGAAACTTTAATGTCAACACATGTAATATATGACAACATCACAGCTGCTTTTTTCATTGCTGTTTTTGAACTCAATTCCGTTTCATAAATTCTGAATGAATTAGTCCTATAATAGGGAATGGACAAAGCTGAAAGACAAGGCAGGTCCCACCCCTTAGGAAGCACCTAGTCCACTCAATATTATCCAACTATGTCTAAAGGAGTAGTGGGCCTTGGCTTGGTCATTGCTGGCAAGGAGCATTTCACCAGACATTGGGCACCATCTAAGACCCAGGTCTTTATCTGGCTTTGGGGGCCAGCCAAAACCCTCCCATTCCTTCAACCTCTTCTTTCTCCCCTCCCACAGTCCTGATATCCAAACACCTTCAATGCTTAGGCTCAGAGTAGGTAGCAGTCAGCAAGTTAGGGATTCCTGTTTATATACACATTTGCTCTGTCCAAATCAATCAAGAAAAATGGATAGCTTAGAAACTCACTTGCAGATTTGGTAAAGGAGGCAGTTTCCATTAGCAGGCTCCTAATTCGCAAGTTGTTACAGTAATCCATTCACCTTCCCTAAACAACTCTATTTGCAGGGGTTTCCTGGGATCCAAGGACCCTGGAGGGGAAGGCTGGATCCAGCCCTGACTTAGTAAGGACATCAGAAGACATCCAACTCCACATTCTTTTCCACAGAACACTTTTCTAAATAGGGATTCATTTAAGGTAATAAGTTACCTTAAAGGAAGGTTAAACCCCATTCACACCTTAGCATGAATTATTCAGACTGATAAATGTCCCACAGAAACAACAAGAAAAGCAACACTTCTTACATACCAGTCTGAGCTAATATTAATCCTCACAGCAGCATTTCCTGAGGTTCAAGGACCCCTAGCAGTCAACAGATGAATTCAAAAGCTGTTTCAGAATTTAAAATTTTAATTGCTTAATGACAGGGATACATTCTAAGAAATGTGTCATTAGGTGATTTCAACGTTGTGCAAACAACGTAAAGTATATAAGGGATCTTTGAAAAGTTTATGGAAAGATTCACATATCTTTTAATTCCATTTCTTCATGGAATTAAGGTTTTTTTTGAGGTACCCTCGTACTTACTCAAACCTACATGGTATAGCCTACTGCAGACCTAGGCTACATGGTATAGCCTATTGCTCCCGGGCTACAAATCTGTACAGCATGCTACTGTATTGAATATTGTAGGCAACTGTAACACAACAGCTACAACATCACTAGACAATAGGAATTTTTCAGCTCCATTGTAATATTATGGGACCACCACCATATACAAGGTTCACTGTTGACAAAAATGTCGAAATTCAGCAAATGACTGTATATATACACACACATATATGTGTATATATGTATATCTAAACATCTATATCATATACAGATGGACATCTACATATATGATTTTCATGGAACTAAGAGCAAAGTTATATATATATCACCATATATTATATATGCCATATAGCCATATATATTATATATCTATGCGATAGATAGATATAGATGTAGGCCACTCCCTATCTTTCATGCTCCCCACTCTCTACCCAGCTAGGGAAGCCCTGAGATACTGCTTAAAGGAGAAATACCCAGGAGTGCCACCTGGCCCTTATCAGACAGATGTGAACAGGAAATAGATTCATTGGGATAAGCCGGGAGTTGACAAATCTAGCCCATGACCATTCGTCTCTATTGTCTAAGGCTACTTTCACACTATAATTATAGAGTTGAGTTACAGAAACTACATGGCCCACAAACCTAAAATATTTACTATCTGGTCCTTTACGGAAAAAGTTTGCCAATTCCTGGGATAAGTTGGTGAGATATGGTTGTGTGTTCCAGCAGCCTAACAGACTCAGTGAAGGTAAAATGGCATTACTGCAAGCTACACGCAAAAACAGTTTGTTGAGTAGAGAAAGATGGTGGGAGAATTCAGTGGGCAACCTTGCTGATCACTGAACAATTAGTGCTCTTTGGTGCCCAAAACACACTGTGCACAGGTATCAATCAGGCAGAGGCATCAATCAAGCAGAGAGCCTACCTATGTACAGACCAACCAACATCAGCAGAAAGCGGTGTGACTAACTGTCCTGGTTTACCTGAGACAGGGGGTGGCAAGGGGGTGCTCCTGGATATACGGCTTTCAGTTTTGAGACAGGGAAAGTCCTGGGCAAACTGACACGAATTGGTCATACTAACAGAAAGTATGGTGGGACAAATGCAAAGAAGACTTTCCTAGTAAAGAATGCTTATTACTGGGGGCGGGGATACACTATAAATCAACTGACCCATTAAAATAATGGATTGGTACAAATACATTCATTGCTTAAAAGAACAAATAATATGGTAATCATGGTGTTTCATATGAAAATCAAAAGAGTCACGTTGACAATAAAACATTCAACACCCATTAAAACCAACATCAGCAATTTATTTTCAGCAAAACATCATCTTTCATATTAAAGTTGTTAATGTGTATTTTATTAAATGTTATAGTTTACTCGCATTTAATTTGAAACTTTGTTTAGGTTGTATAAAAACCCGGAATTTATAGCTAGAACATTATAGAACTTTACAGTTCTACGTATTCAAGTAGCATTATAATAAAACTAATCTGGGTAAATACTGAAGCTTCAAGAGAATTCATTTTCCTTTGAAAGAGTTCTGTACATTACATATGCTTGAGAAAACTCCTCACAATTCCATGAGGTAGTTACTATTTCCTGCATTTTACAGATAAAGAAACTGAGCCAACGTTGTCTACAGTCACGTATCAAAAGTCACTAGTAAAGCTGAAACCTGAACTGAAGTTTGCCTAAGTTCAAAGCTTGTGCTACCTCATTTGAAGGGAAATATGGTACATTATGGTCTCCCGGTTGGGTGGTGTGAGGGCCTTTGAAGGCCAGAAGGCAATCTGGGGCTTCCTGGTATTCAAAAGGCTCAGAAAGCAAGGTGGGGACACAGTGCTTGGCCAAGGGTCCTCCTGGCAGCCTAGAGACACCGGAAAGTTCACTCATTCCTTCTCTACAAAGCCCTGTGCTGGGTGCTAAGGGTACAGAGATAAATAAGGCTGTGCCCTCCCAGTCTTCAAGGAGTTTATGGTCTTGCTACTATCTTAGAGGATGTCTGCTCGCACAAGGACTAATTTGAAAGTCTGCAGATCCCCAATATCCACATCCTGCCCATGTTCAGTTAAAGTTATTCCAGCTTTTTCAGTCCAGCTGAGCAATGTCCATCTAAACTCTGCTCCTCCTCTGCTATAAAAGTAGGAGAAGAAGAAAAATGTAGAAGCAGAAAAGAGATCTAAGCAGTTACCCATTCTAGAAATATTTCTGTCATACATATAATGGAGCTATGCTGGGTGGTATGGGGCACAGACAATCCAGTTCCTGCCCTCAGAGGGTTGTTTTATTAATAACAACAATAATAGAAGCTAACAAATAATGCTTATATATGCCAAGCACTGTTCTGAGTGCTTTACATTTTTAACTCATTCAATCCTCACAACCAGTCTATGAGTATTATTATCCCCATTTAACTGAGACACAGACAAGTTAAGTAATTCATCCAGCATCACACACGCTACTTAAGGACAAGGTCAGAATCTCCACCCAAGAAGTCTGGCTCCAATGATGACCGTGCCCTTACCTACTGCACTATAGCAGTGGCTGAATGTCAGTTTTAAGACAGTGGGAGTCACTTGACTGACTCAACAAACACTAGCTTTATCCCCCCCACCCCCACCTCTCAGCAGGGTGGGTGTTGGAAAGGGCATGGACTTTAAAGTCATACACAGGGTCAAACACAGGCCTGAGAATACTGCTTGGCCTCAGTTTACATGTCTCTAAGTTGGTCATAATAAAAACTAGGCTATTTTGAGGTTAAATGACATAACATATGATGACTCTCTATTGTCAATACTACTTCCCCTCTTTTGGCTTCAGTTAAGTTAAGCCCGGCTACTTCCTGTCCCTTCTCTACTAGAGATGCAAGGAGGAAAGGGGGGGTAAGTAAAGAAGGAAAGGAGGTATGACTTTACTTATTTTGCTGGGCTTTGTCTCTCTTCAGACACATCCCTGAAGATTCCTGAAAATCTGCTTCGTCCTGCATTGGCAGGAGATGATTTTCTAACTTAGAATATAGACCAGAAAGGCAAATGGGAGGTTGCTGAACCAAGAAAATATCCACAGGGCAAATGGTCAGTAATCTGTACTATTTCATCAGACAACTGAGAGGAAAAAAAACCCCAAATTTATTGACACTTGTTCTAAATGTTCACATACAAAGATTTCGCTTTACCTTGTATTTTCATAAACACTACAGACCTGTCAAATAAACTCTGTTGAACTTTAAAATAGAAAAACAATTGATAGGGGTAGGGGTGACTAGGGAGGTTTTTGGGAGTAGGAGCACATGGATGGGAGTAATTCAGGAGAAAAAACAAGAGTATTAAATTTAAAGTAGAGTGGCTGGCCAGTTAGCTCAGTTAGTTAGAGCATGGTGTTATAACACCAAGGTGAAGGGTACAGGCAAGCCTCCCCAGCACCCCCCAGTAAAAGCCTTTCCCTCCCCCCAATCTCCAGAAGGTGGGGTTTGTAAAGAGACACTGTGTAGTACTTAGATGCCTCTCTTGGGAAGCCCCAACCTCACTCTATTGAAAATCACTGATTAAAGTCTCTTGCTTTGAAAAGGACTTTCAGTTCAAAACACTGCTATGACTATATGGTAATATTTATATAGTAAAAACTCTTCTAGTCACTTATTAATAATCAATAAAAATGCAAGTAAAAACTACTGAAATGCCACTATATGCATTTTCTAAAGTAGAAAAAAAAACTATTTATGACAATACCTTGTGATGGTAAAACTGAAAAAAAAAATGGCTTAATGAATTCTTTTGGTAGCATTGTATTGGTAAATTTTCAGAGGGTTATTTGTCAATAAAAAGTTAGAGTCTAAAAATGTTTCTACTCTGACCAATAATCCTACTTACAGGAAATGATCCTAAGAAAGTTATTCAACAGAAATAAAAGGAACATAGATAATGACCATCATTATAGAATTACTTTTTAAAACCCAAACAAGAAAACCATCTAAATATTCTGTGACAGGCTTCCATTACATCCCATACACTTTTTTTTTTATGTTGCTTATCACATTTTAATGAGTTGGTTGACAACTGTCTCCCCAGTAGATAGTAAGCTCCCTAAGAGTAAGGTTGTCTGTCTAGATCCCTGGCACAGGGATCTATAATAATATAGATTGTGGGAATTAAGAACAAATATCAAAATATAATATAATGTTAAATAAAAATAATGCAAAACATATGAACGTTAGGAGTGAAACTGTGTAATATGAGCAGGTACTTCAAAAAGTTCATGGAAAGATTTGTATTCTCTTTTTGTTTGTCTGTTTGTTTGCTTGTTTTGGTGGCTGGCTGGTACAGGGACCTGAACCCTTAACCTTGGTTTTATTAGCACCACATTCTCCCAAGTAAACAAACCAGCCAGTCCTATATTCTCTTGTAATTCTATTCTTCCATGAATTTTTTGAAGTACCCTCATATAGGCATGGAAATTATACTAAACTGAAAATAGTTATATTAGAAGAGTGGGATCATTAGGTAACTGAAATTACTTTATACATTCTTTAAAGTTGTTGTTTTAGTGCCTCTAAAATGAGAAAGAAAAAAACTGCCAAATTTGATCTCACAGTAGGGATGAAATGGCCATTGTGAAAGCTTGAGGAGCCACTCCCCAGCTCACCTGAAGGCATTCAGGTATTTTTTCTTTGCTCAAGGGTAGAAACACCCAAAATACTGATTTATTATATAGAGTATAACCCTATTTTCAGTAAAAATCTCAAACAAAGGCAGTATGTTTTAAAGAGACGGGGAAAAAAAGTCCTCTAAAGCAATTGCTCTTTTGGATAGTTAATTTGCTGGTTACTAACAGCAGGGGGTGCCAAAGAGATCACTATTGTTGCCAGAAGAAGGCCAGGAGAGGGACAGCAGAGGCCTAGGTTAGAAAAGCTTAGGTTAAGAATGAAGCCCCAATGCTGTAGGTTTTCCCTTAACTGGGTCATGTGGGTAAAACACAGAAGCTCTACAAACCTGAATGGACAAACATTACATTTTTACTTTCACTAACTTCTGATATTTAGCATTTCCTTTCATTGTAAGTGTAGGCAACAAATCACAGTAGTATTAGCAGTGCCAGTGACTCAGTCATAGCTAACACCACGGTACATTACAGTCGCTGCAGATTTCTCAAGTACTATTTACACTCGTCATCACTTTGAAACAACAGATTTGCAACTGGATCTTGTTATTTAACCTATTAGTAAAGCCATACATATTACTATAAAATAAATTTGATAACTTTAAATATAACACAATTATTTAATATTCTAGTGAACTTTGTTTTATGCATTTACACACTTTTCTAAGAAAGGCTTTTATAGGCTCTACCAGACGGCCAAAGGCACAGAAAAGGTTAACAATTTTTTCTCAGTCTAACGGAAGGCAACTGAGAGAAAAATCAAATTTGATCTTAAGTCACAAAAGAGAAGTGGCCACAATGTAATTTTCGTCTAGTTTGGATTCTTTGAAGAGAAGAACGCAAACCCGGAAGTTTTGCTTCACTGGCCCCAAGTGCACCAGTATTTCCAGAAGACTGGTTCTAGATATGATGTTCAGAGATCTACCTTGCACAATTTGCCAACGCAAGACAGTCTCTGCCTGTAGCCTTGGTGAAGAGGCATGAAATACAAGGCAAATATTGTCCCCAACAACTCTCTGTAAGTAATCACTACATGTGGACTCTCCAGATACCAGATATCACTCATTTGATAAACAAAACCAAAATCAGATCCAAAATGCTATGAGGTACGGATAAGATACTGAGATAAATAATGGAGTCAGTACTCACATTCGAACAAAGAGAGACTCTTTGGAAGTCAGACCAGGAGATGAATACTTTTCAACCAGGGCCAAAGTACTGAAGCCAAACTTATGAATGGGCTCGTTGGAATCTAGTGGGGGGAAATCAGTGTCCACCTCCCCGTCATCCTCAGCAATATGCAGGCAGTAGGCACTGACATTGTCACTGAAAGGAAAAGCAAAAAGGTGAGTAAATACCAAGGTAGGGAAGGGAAAAGGAGACCAGAGGTTATGGTGTAAAGCAAGCAAACTGAGGGCACTACTGATTCTTCCCCAAGACTAGCAACATAATTAGAACCCCCAGATACTCCTTCATTTTATAGAGAAACACAAGGCAGTGCAAAGCAGAGAAAAACAATGTGAATGAGAGTCTTTATACTACTCTGTTTTTCCAACATTTACTGAGTATGTTATAGGAAAGACACAGAACTTAACCCCTTAGATCAAAGGTAAGATTTAGTATCATCCCTAAAGGAAGCTTACACTGAAAAGAAAAACGTAAGCACTACAGTGGCTATAATAAAAATGTAAATAAAATAAATATCACAAAAGAGATACTCACAAAACTGTAAAGAAGGAAAATATTATTTGTGAAGAGTTAGAGGCCTTTGATATATGGTTATAGGAAAGCAAATATCTGGGCTCTAGCTTAGAAGTACTGAAGGTAACCAAGACCATCCACACAGTTCTCCTCTCTCTAAAGAGCACCTAAGTCACTTGGCATGATCTGACTCCGAACACTATGGATCCCTAGCAGAATAAAAGCAAATGACCCAATTTATCCTGACACAGACACCTGGCCCTTTCCACTACTTCTGGATATTTCTCAATTCCCTAGAAGGTCCAGTCAGTACTTCCAGATTCCAGTCTTACCCAGTTTAGAACCAACCCAAACCTCCTTTTCCCTCTTTGGGGCAAGTAAAAAGTTGATTTGTTGAAAAAGGGTGGGAAACTATACTAACATATGGACAATTTAAAACTGAAATCCACTGAAACAATTTAAGATACCCTGTTCTAAAGTTGAATTGTGAAACTACAAATCTACTAGCATTCAGAAGCATGAATCTAACAGTTTATAAGGCAGTAGAATTCTTAATTCTACAGCTTAAATTTGGAGTTTTAATTACATGATTGATGCTTAAATTAATTAATTGTAAAGTGTATGCTAATTGTTTAATTGGTTACTTGATCTATATAGATCATTTTTTGAATTAAATGAGTTGATTTACAAAGTTTATTGATTGGATGTGACAATGAATTATTTCACTGACTACCTGATTTGCAATTTTCCCAATTAATTTACAAATCTTTAGCTGCAACTCTGCTTACTGAGAGAGAGCCTACTTCAGGTGATCTATACTGAGTCTGTCATGACTAAGAGATATTTATTATATAAAACAGGTAATAAGGACAGACTGAAATTAATGGAAACTGTAAATTTGCTAAATGGATGGGTAACAAGAAAGTAATCTGGCTATGTTTGTCATTATAAAATTCATGTATTTGCAATGCTGCTAAGATTCATTTCTGAATGGTATGGGAAACTTCTGGATCTTTGTAACAGGATACAAACTTAAACACAAAACAATTGTAGAAGCAAAAGAAAGCACTTTAGATGAGGAAAATGTCCTGGTACAGTAGCTAAGAGCTTTTTGGTCAGAGAGACTTAAGTTCAAATCTCAGCTCCAAGGCTCATGGGCTACATGATTTCAGAGAACAAGCTTCACCTCCAGTTTTAGTTTCCACTTCTATAAAAAGGGTATAATCACTTAACTCAGTGTTGAAAAGATTAGATGAACTGATATATGTAGTGCCTAGCACATAACAGAAGTAAAAAATAAATGGTGAGGAAACTATAATAATAAAGTCAGATGAAGACTAACTTTTAGAGTTATGTCGATCCTTAAAAATTGTGGATGCATATTAGAGCAACAAAGCAACAACGAAACTGAGCAGCATGTTCTCACAACTGTAAATAGAGTTACATGTCCACTGTGCTGCAGCCTTGGGCCCACTATGCCTCCAGGCTTTTATGAACAGAGCAGACACTGCTGGAACCAGCAACAGACAGCACAGATTACTTACTGCCATGTAAATCCACCTGAGGAATGTCTGGAATTCTCTAGCTCCTCAGAGGTTCAAGGGCAAATAATAAATCTATTGATCAGAGCAGAAAGCCAAATGCTGATGTCAGAAGAATTCTGCTTTGATTGTCATGGGATGTCCCCAAATCCCCTCAAAACAAATTCAACAAATGTCACAGGCTAAGATCTGAGAACCAAAAGGTTCAGTGCCAAGTGCTATTATTCTCCCCAGTTCTTAAATACAAAGTGTGAAATCATTCATTCAAAAACCATTTGCGAAGTGCCTACCCTGAGCACTGGGAACACAGCAAGGAAAAGAATGATTCCTGCTAAGTTATACAAGACTAATGGAAGTCTTTTCTGGGTCATCAGTAAAGTTTAGCAGCAAACAGTGTTCCAACCCTTAAATGAAAATCTGAGGAAACAGTGACTAAAATCTCATAGTCTATGCATGAACTACTACTAGTTTGTAGAACACAGTACTAATACAACACTATTATTGTCATTAGCTACATTTATTGAGTACTGTGTGCCAGACACTGTGCAAAATAGTTTAGATACATAAGCTCACTGAATCTTTATAATATTTCCGTGAAAGGGTCATTTATTATTATTCCTAATTTACAAATTAGAAGACTGAGGCTCAATGGGGTTAAGTGGCTTGCTCAAGATTAAACAGCATGTAAGTTACAGAGCTGAGATTCAAACCCAGGCAGTCAAGAGCCCTCACTCTTGATCCCCACCTATCCCTCTGCCAAAGCCTTGGCGTGTCAAGACTTCCCAAGGCACTTGGGAACCTTCACTCCTAAGAAAATGCCACATATTTTGACAAGAAGGAGAAAACCCTGGCACATTACTTATAAAAAATTAGAGGCTTAGAAAGATTTCAACCTCTTCACTTTTGCAGATGGGAAATGGAGACCTAGAAAAGAGGAGTAACATGCTCATGATGACTCAGAGCGAAGCTGGTCTAGAGAACAAGTCTCCCTACTTTTCTGTTCCATTACTCTTTGATCAAATCAGAATTGGTGGTATTTTGAAATAGGGAGAGAAAAGAAAAGGGGCAGCTCTGGTCCCTGACTCAGGAATCCCCCAAATATGAACATATGGAGCTTCCAACATAATGAAAACAGGGTACCTTTCTATGACGTAGTTTGGTGAAAAGAACAGGGAAAACTTTTGCAGTCACATCTGGTTTTAATGCTAACTCAATCAGTAACCAGCTGTGACCAAATCTCTCTGAGCTCCATTTTCTTATCTGAAAAAAGCTTTCCTTGATTTCTCTAGGAGAATCCCTTGTTGTCCTATGGAACTTGGTCAGTATTTCTGCATATCACCAATCACATTGTTCTTTTTCCTATATATACATCTACATTCTCCTAAAGAGCAGGGATTCTTATACTGTCTTTGCATGCTTACTGAAGAGTGAAATGGCTGGCATTTAGAAGGTACTTAAATATTTGTTGAATGAATGAATACATGAATGTGTAGCCTGAATCATTCTATGAAAAAAACATAAGGGGAATTATTAATGAGGTATGTGTTAATGAGAAGAGGGGAAGTAATAAGCTTTTCTTTTTCTTTTCTTACTTGTCACAGTGGTATCTGTTAACCAAATAGAGCTTTCTAGGCAATACACATGTGTCAGAGATTGCAGCTCAAGACAAGGGAAGAAGGCAGCACAGGAAGAGATGAGGATGAAAGAGGAATTTTTACATTCCATTAAGATATGAGTACTGGCATCTCACTTTTTTATGGAGAAAAAACAGTGAGAAATGATTACAACTGTGTAAAAATTATCAATTGTATGCACGTAAAAATACCAGATACAAATGTACCAAAAGGTTTACAAAGGTTATGTATACATTTAAGTCATGGGCACTTTTTTCCTCCTAATTTTCTTTTTTATTATTTATTATTTACTGAGACATAATTTACTATATGTATCTGTGGATAACCGCGTTGACTATTAATAACTGTGTGTAATATGTGATGCTCAAATCAGGATAATTAGCATATTCAACCATACACAATGTAATCATTTTTTGTGGCCCTTTACCAGTTTCTCAATACCCACGCCCCTTCCCGCCTCTGGTAACCTTAGTTCTGTTCTCTCCTTTTGGAAGTTCAGTGTATTATGATGATTGTTGTATCTTTCTTTCTTTCCTAATTTTCTATACTTTCCAAATGTCCCAAGTACGCATAACTTTGATTTTCCTTTCTTTATAAAATATATAATTTATTTTTGATAAGGGCATTACATGCTTATTGTATACAATTTAGAAATAGGGAGCAGTACAAAGAATGGAGGGAAATCTCCCAGCCCACCACACAAAGAGAATCACTTGTCCTAGAGATTTTGAGCCTCGTGCCTCATCCACATCCCCTGATTCCTAAGTGGTCGTTTTCTCTAGCAAGTTCTGGAATTATGGAGGAAATAACCACATCTACTGCATAAGGGTCCTGACAGGATTAAACGATTTAATTCACGGCACAGTGCCTTGCTTGAAAAAGTATTCTCAGATTTCTTCTACTGCTCATAAGCTTCAGATTACACAAAAATAGAAGTAACTATCTCACAGAAGCATGCATGAGGCAAAGAACCTAAAAGTCCTGTTTTTGAGTCACTACCAGAGAGAGAAGAATGACCAAAAGAATAATGAACAAGTACAGGATAACTGAATCCACAGGAAGAGGCTTAATTTTAGAGTTGGGATGGTATGGAAGGAGCAGTCCCTTTCAGGAACCGTAAAGTCGACAAGACGATTGGATGATTGAACAATGAATGCATGCAAAACATAACCTGTTACCAAAAAATCCTTGGAGGGGGGAGGATGTATATAAGTACACATATTGTATATAAATTATTATATATAGTATATATAAACATTGTTATATATACTACTTATGTAATATATATGGAACCAAACCTTTAATAAGTCCAATAATAAATTTCACTTATTCATGCTTCATCAAGTGAAGTTAAAAATTTTCATTAGAAAAATTTATTTCATTGACTTGTTGACCAATATCCATTTCATGTTCAAAGAGGCCAGTGTGGCTTTTATGAAGCAACATAAGCACGTAACTCATATAGAGATGGCATTTAATTCATGTATGAAAATTCATCACAGATTTCTACCAAATGTTCAATTTACAATACTCACAAAACTTCACTCTTATCTTTGGAAAATGCAAAACACACTTAAGTATAATGATCAGACAGATGAATACTTTTAAATTATTATTATTAATGAGAAATAAAAGAGCACATGATTCTGAAATGTCCAAAACTCTCATTACTTGGGCTTTCCTGTTTACTTTGATGACAGAATCAATATTAAAAGTATGTCAGGTATTAGTGAAAGAAAGGTCCCGAGGACTGCAGCTCAGAAGCTGATGTCTCTGTAGTCAGAAAAAATATTTTTAAGACAGTAAAGATTTACATTTCTCCAAAACCCCCGTAAAATGGAAAGTAAATATTCATAAATAACATCATAAGGTTTGTACAGCCACAGCAACCTCACACAGGAATAGTTAAGTCTAAACTTTCTGGTAAAGAAGTTCTACGGAGAAAATGCCTATTAAGGGCCGAGCCCGTGGCGCACTCGGGAGAGTGCAACACTGGGAGCGCGGCGACGCTCCCGCCGCGGGTTCGGATCCTATATAGGAATGGCCAGTGCACTCACTGGCTGAATGCCGGTCACAAAAAAAAAGACAAAAAAAAAAAAAAAAAAATGCCTATTAATTTCTAAGTGGAATCAAGACTTTCATATTATTCTGTTTGAGCTCCATGGGTAGTTTTTATTATTATGTCTTCAGGTCCATTGATCTTCTCTTAGTGCTGTTAATCTCATCTAGTTTAGTTTTCATTTCAGATACAATATTTTTCACTTCCAGAAAGTTCCATTTGAGTTTTAAAAAAATATCTTCTAAAAAAAATCTTCTATTTCTCTCCTCATAACGTTCATGTATAGAGCTCTGTCATACTGAACGTACAGAGCATGTTTGTAATAAGCTGTTTTAACATTCTTATTCGCTAATCCCATCATTTTTGGCACTTCTGGGAAGTCCTCCTTTGTACTGCTTTGAACCAGAGACACTGTTCAAACCAATTCACTTAGTAGCATTCTAAATTTCAGAAACTCATGAAGTCTATTACAAATTCGTCCTATAAACATTCACCCTCAATTACACTACCAGAGAGATCTTTCAGAAACATAAATGTGATACTGTCACTCCCCTGCTTAAAGCCTTTCACTACCATTAGAATAAAGTCGAAAGAGCCCATTAAAAGTACTTGGCTTCCATAACACTTTACATTACACTTTGCCCTGTCTTCCAACCAATTTCTTGCCATTCCAGAACATACTCGTACATCTTTGGCTTCAGCTACAAAAACTGCTTACAGTTTCCTCATCAGGTTACATGCCAGCTCTCATCACTGCTCACACAGGCTTGTCGGCCTGAAGGCTCACTGTCCATAGTCTGTCTAGTCATCTTTTGAGATTTGGCTCAAGCATCCATTCCACCAGGAAGGCTTCCCTGACATCCCTCTCCACTCCCACTCAGTGCAGGCCTCCATCTCCAGGCAAAATTAGAAAAGTTCTTCTCTATCTCCTTACAGCATTCTGGATGTCCACAATTCTTGGAAGTCTCAATGACACAAGCTAGACGTGTGATCAGGCGTCTGTCTCACTCACTAGCCTGAACCTTGAGGCCATAAACTTTATTTTAGGATTCTGTATCCCCAATGCCTAGCACAGTGTCTGCAATGGTGTGGACAACATGTAAATAAATGCTTAGTGGGTAGGAGGGAGGGAGTGGAGGAAGGAAGAAAGTAGGTCGGTCTTAAATAGCTATGTCCCTGGTGCTACCATTATGAGAAGAGCCTCATTTCTTTATATAGCACAGTAGTGAAGAGCAAGGGAAATGAAGGCAGACCTGGGTTCAAATCCTGACTCTGCCACTTGCTAAGTTTATGATCATGGGCAATACTGTGGATTGACTGAATTGTGCCCCCAAAGCTCATGTATTTAGAAGCTTAATTCCCACTGTAACTTTTTTCTTATTATGCATATTCAGGGTGTACAAAGCTGATTGTCACCACTTGTGCCCAAGATGTAACGATGAGATCAATACCATCAGCATGCCTGTTACCACGAATTGCAATTATTCCCTGTGTCCACCACCCAATTACTCCTGACCGCCTTCCCTGTCCCCTTCACCACAACCCTAGGTATGCTCTTCTCCCTCTGCAAGTCCAAAGCACCACTATGGTCTTTCTTTCCTTCCTTCTTTCTCTCTCAGCTCCCACTTATGAGTGAGGACATGTGGTATTTTTCCCTCTCTGCCTGGCTTATTTCACTTAAAATAATTTTCTGCAAACTTATCCATGTTGCTGCGAATGGCAGAATTTCATTCTTTTTTATGGCAGAGTAGTATTGTGTATATATACATTTTCCTTATCCAGTCATCCATTGATGGACATTTAAGTTGGTTCCATATCTTGGCTACTGTAAACAGAGCTGCAATAAACATGGGAGTACAGGTATCTCTTCGACATGATGATTTCCATTCATGGGTACATACCTTAAAGTGGGATTGCTGGATCATATGGTAGTTCTATTTGTAGTTGTCTGAGAAACCTCCATACTGTTTTCCACAGTGGCTGTACTAATTTACAGTCTTACCAACAGTGTAGGAGCGTCCCCCTCTCTATATATCCTCGCCAGCATTTTTTATCCTCAGTCTTTTTGATTATAGCCAGTCTAACTGGGGTGAGATAATATCTAAATGTGGTTTTAATTTGCATTTCCCTGATGATTAGTGACAGTGAGCATTTTTTAAAGTGCCTGTTGGCCATTTGTATGTCTTTTTTCAAAAAATGTCTATTCAGCTCCTTTGTCCATTTTTTATTTGGGTTATTTGTTTTTTAACTTTGTAGCTGCCTGAGTTCCTTGTATATTCTGGATATTAATCTTTTGTCAGATGTATAGTCTGCAAATATTTTCTCCCTTTCTGTAGGTTGTTGTTTCACTCTGTTGATTGTTTCCTTTGCTGTACAGAAGCTTTTAAGTTTGATATAATCCCATTTACTTAGTTTTTCTTTTGTTGCTTGTGCTTTTGGGGTCTTATTCATAACATCTTTGCTCAGTCCTACTTCCTGAAGTGTTTCCCCTATGTTTTCCATTAATCAATCGTTTTATAGTTTCAGGTCTTATACCTAATTCTTTAATCCATTTTGAATTGACTTTGGTATATGGCAAGAGGTGCAGGTCTAGTTTTGCACTGTAACTGTTGAGGGTGGGAAATCCTATAATGGTAGTTGAAAGGTGGGGCCTTGAAGAGGTGATTAGATTGTAGGAACATGCTGTAGAGAACAGATTAAAAATGGTAGTCATGGGTGTGGTTCTGAGGGCTTTAAAAGAAGAGCACATGAGAGGTTAGTCTCTCTGCTCTGCCATTTTCTGCCATGAGAGACCCCTGGATCACTGTCGCCACCACCAAGACCCTCGCCTGGACTCTGGACTTCTCAGCCTCTGAAACTGTAAGCAATAAATTTCATTTTCTTACAAATTACCGAGTTCTGTGTATTTTGTTATAAGCAACAGAAACAGACTAATATAGGCAGTTACTTAATGTATTGATCCTTAGTTTCTCTCCTGCAAAAATGTTATTACCTATGACTTCCAGAGCTGTTGTATGAAATAAGATAATACAGTTCAAGTGTTTAGCATGTGGTATGACACACAGTAGGAACTCCAGAGCATTCATATCTACCAACTCATTACCTAGTGTGGTTGACCCTGGTGGTGGAGAAATGTTGATAATAGGCTTTCTTTCTGTCTAGATCAATGATCAAAATGAATAACTCCACATCTGTCACTTACATAAATATATCACCTATTTCAGAACATCCAACTTCATAATTTTTATTGAGAAAAGAAGTCTGTATACAGTAAGACACTTGTCTTAGCAGACAATTGGAAAAGGACCTCCCTGGCAGAGCAAGAGTGGAAAATTTCAGCCCAGATCTTTGAATGTTTCCATATTCTCTCATCCATTCCACAGATTATTTATTGAGTATTTGTTATGTGTTTTTAAAAAAGCACTGTTTTTATGGACTGGTGGATATAAGCCCATGAGACAGACATGGTCCAGATTCTAAACTCACATCTATCCAATTACTTCTAAGACTTCTTCACTTATATATCTCTCAAGTCTTCATTACACCTAAAACTGAACTATTCATTCACCCCACTCTGAACTTATTTCTTCTGTAGGACATCCCTTCTCAACACCACCATCCACAAAGTTCTTCAGTGTCCACTCTTACGCCCTTATCTCTTTTTACTCATCCATGCTGGAGGCTTCAATTAGTATTTCTATGTAGATGACTTCCAAGTTCCCATTTCTAGCTCATATCTCCCTCCTCTAAACTCCAGACAAGCAAGTACAAAAGACTATTTGAAAACTTCTTTTAGATACAGCAAAAACATCTCAAATTAACAGAAGACTAAACTCATGCTGCCTCTACAACTCCTCTTCACAAAACAAAAACACACAAAACTTGCTCTTCCAATGTTCTCTACTTCAGTGAAGGCACAACAATGCATCAAGATGCACAAGTTCAAAATCTAGGGAGTCACCTTTGACACCTCTCCTCTCTCACACTCTTCATATCTAATTCATCCCCAAGTGCTGTGAATTTTACCTCTCAAATATTTCCAGAATCTGTCCACTTCTCTCAATCTCCACTGAGGCCACTGCCCATTTTCAGTCTCATGCTACTCTATTCTCTACTCTTCTTTGTGCTCCAGCCATACTGGTCTTCTTTTGTTCCCTGACCTCAACAGGTTTCCTCCTGCCACATGGCCACTGCCATGCTGTTCCATCTGAGGGGACCTTCCCCCACCCAAATGCCTTTGGTATCACTTTCTCAGGCTAGGCTCCCACAAATGGTGTTCCTTTCCTTCAGAGCATATAACTGTTTTAAAGCAAACATTATTTAGTTTAATTATTTGAATTATATTAGTTATTTACCCATTTCCATCCTTACACTGTGGAATTCATGAAGAAAGACCATGTATGAGCTCCACTCATCACTGTACAACCAGTAAAATGTCTGGTATATAGCAAACACTCAATAAATGTTTGTTGAATGCATGAATAAATATAAATATAAGTGAAATGAGCTAGTTATAAAGTGCTATTACACTTGATAATTTCTTCTTCGTCAACAAACTGTAAATATTTTGAGTACTGCAATCACATTTCTCTTATTCTCCCTTTTATCCTCACTACCTAGGTCCTAAAACTCCAAAAATATTTGCTAAATGAAGGAATAAAAAAGGACTTAAGCTTTTGAGATAAAATAGGATATCAAAAGAAAGGAGTGAGAAAGGCATTTCTGACTAAGGAAACAGCAAAAGGAGACATGGTATTGGTGTCAAGAAGCGGCCAGTTAAAGAATATGATGCCTTAGGATGCATGGGAGCACAGCTGAGAGTCAGAGTGGGAAGGGCCACTTAAGTTGTATTATTTAGGTAAGTGGTTCTCAATGATGACTCTAAAAAATATAAAGCAGAAGCAGCAATGTAGAAAAGGGAGAATAGATACAGGTGGGCAGACAGGGAAAAAGGGAACCATAAAGAACATACAAAAGAATTCAAATAGCAAAGTTGTCTGGAAACATATCATGTAAGGTCATAATTCCTAAATACTGTCATAATTCCATAAGGCATCAGAGTATTATAACAGTACATCAAGAAAGGGCTAAATTATGCTGCTATCGCTGAACTACTATCAGTACTGGCTGCAGTAGTAGCTGACTACAGTTATATTATTAAGCAACAGCAAAAACAAACATTCACTGAGAACAAGCCATGTACTTTCTCATTTGATTTTCATAATTATCCTGTTAGACAGTTTACTTTCAGCCACTAAGTTATACTCTGAGTAAGAAGGCAAGGAAAGATGTTATCACAATTTAGAGAGTATCTATGAAAAACGGATTAAAATAAACTTTGATGCCTCATGAAAGAAACCCTCAACTATCTACAAAACAAACCAACTTTCCCCAAGGGCTCTAGATAGCTGAGGTTACATGAGAATAAAGCAAATCCACAGTGTTTACCATTGCATGGCTATACCACATCTTGGATATATTGCACTTGTCCAATACGGTAACTGACTGAGTTTGGATGTGTTGTCCCCTCAAAAACTCATGGAAATTTGATCCCCAATGTGGCAGTATTGGAAACTGACTGAGTCCTGGGGGCAGATCCTTCATGAATGGATTAATGCTCTCCCTGGGTGGGGAGATTAATAAGTGAGTTCTCACTCTGTTAGTTCCCACGAAAGCTGGTTGTTTAAAAGACCCTGGCACCTCCTCCCTCTCTCTCTCTTGCTTCTTCTTGCCATATGACCTGTCTGTACCCACCGGCTGCCTGACACTTTCCACCATGAGTAGAAGCAGCCAGATGCAGCTGTCCCAGAATTGTAAATAAACCTCTGTTCTTTATAAATTACCCAGTCTCAGGTATTTGTTATATCAACACAAAACGGACTAATACTGAAAATTGGTACCAGAGAAGCAGAGTGTTGCTTATAACAGATACTTGAAAATGTGGAAATGGCTTTGGAACTGGGTGTTAGGCAAAGGTTGGAGGAGTTTGGGGGACTCAGAAGAAGACAAAAAGATGAGAGAATGTTTGGAACGTTTTAGAGACTGGTTAAATGGTTGTGACTAGAATGCTGATAGAAATGTGGACAGTAAAGACCATGCGGATGATGAGGTCTCAGATAGAAATGAGCACCTTATCAGGAATTGGACAAAAGATAACCCTTGCTACACCACAGCAAGGAACTTGGCTTCATTGTGTCCATGCCCTTGGACTTTGTGGAAGCTAGAACTTAGGAGCTATAAACCAGAGCATTTGGCAGAAGAAATTTCTAAGCAGCAAAGCATTAAGGAAGCTGCATGGTTACTTTTAACAGCCTATTCTGAGTTATGGTGGCAAAGGAGTGATGTAAAGCCAGAACTTAAAAGGAAAGCAGAGGAAAGATTTGGAAAATTTGCAGCCTGGCCATGTGGTAGAGAAGCAGAGAGCAGGAGAAAAATGCAAGTGTGAAACAGATAAACTGGTCGCTAAAGGCATTATCTTGGAGGTGAGGCAGCCAGATGCTAATAACCAGGACAATGGTGGGGGGGGGAAGCCCTAAAGGCATTTGAGAAGTCTGGAAGGGTGCCCTGCCCATCACAGGCCCTGAGGCCTAGAAGGACTGAGTTGTCCTAGAGGACAGACCTGCGGCACAGCTGCCCTCAGGAACCTGCTCCCTGCATCCCAGCTGCTCTGGCTGGAGCAGCCCTGCCTCAGGTGGCCCCAAGTGTGGTTTGTGCAACAGCTATGGAAAATACAGGCCGGAAGTCTTGGTGGCATCCATGTGGTGTTAGGTCTACAGGCTGGCAGAATGCCAGAGCTGTGGAGGCTTGGGAGCCTCCACCCAGATTTCAAAGAATGTAAGGAAAAGTCTGGGGGCCCAGGAAGAGATTTGTTGCAGGGGTGGAGTCATTGCAGATAACCTTCACTACAGTAATGCTGAGTGGAAATGCAAATGCGGGGTTGGAGTTGCAGCAGAGAAACCCCATCAGCACCATGCCTAGTGGAGCCATAAGAGTGGGATCGCCATGGAGACCCCAGACCTGTGGAGCTACCAGCATGCAATGCCAGCCTGTGAGAGCTAAAGCATCACCTGAGACCAGGAAAGCCACTGGAGCAGAACTGCCTGAGGATTTGGGGCCCCAACCCCCACACCAACATACAGAGGAGGCTGAACACGGAGTCAAGGTACACGATTCACCAGCTTTGAGATTTAATGCCTGCTCTGCTGGGTTTAGAACTTATTTGGGACCTGTTTCATGTTTCTTTTGGCCTATTTTTCCCTTTTGGAATGGGAATGTATATCCAATGTCTGTTCCACCATTGTATCTTGGCAGTAGATAAATTTGGTTGTGATTTTTATAGGTTCACAGCTGGAAGGAGTTTTGCCTTTGGTCTCATATGAGACTTTGGACTTTTAAGTTGGTGCTGGAACAAGCTAAGACTTTTGGGACTGCTGTGATAGAAAGACTGTATTTTGTGTGTGAGAGTGACATGAGTTTTGGGGGGCCAGGGGTGGAATGATAGAGTTTGGATGTGTTGTCTCCCCCAAAACTCATTTGGAAATTTAACGTGGCAGTGTTGGAAACTGAGTCATAGGGGCAGATCCCTCATGAATGGATTAATGCTCTCCCTGGGGGAGGGGAGATTAATGAATGAGTTCTTGCTCTATTAGTTCCCGCAAGAGCTGGTTGTTTAAAAGACCCTGGCACCTCCTCTCTCTCACGCGCGCGCTTCCTCTTGCCATGTGATCTGCCTGTACCCGCTGGCTGCCTGACACTTTCCGCCATGAGTAGAAGCAGCCTGAGGCCCATGCCAGATGCAGCTGTCCCAGAATCTTAACCCAAATAAACCTCTTTTCTTTATAAATTACTCAGTCTCAGGTGTTTCTGTTATAGCAACACAAAATGGGCTAATGCAGTAACCATAAGCTACATGTGGCTACTAAGCACTCTCTCATTAACAATTTTTTCTACTGATTACATGTTGAAATAATATTTGGGATACAATAAAATATATTATGAAAATTTATTTCACCTCTTTTAATTTTTAAAAATGTGATTACTAGAAAATTTTAAATTACAAATGTGCCTCACTTTTGCAGCTTACATTGTATTTCTTTTGGACTGTACTGCTCTGTAACCTGAATCTTCCACTCACTGAGCATAGCAATAATCTCCAAGGTATACTACTCCAGGTTCTGGACTACAGCAAAACTCTTCAGGCTTTTCATAGCTCACCTATCAGAAACCTGATAAACAGCAATAGTAGATAAGAAATCAGGAAAACTGTGTTCAATGCCTAAGGGACAAATGAAAGGAAGAAGGCAAAGAATGACCATACTAGTGTACAAAAGTCTCATAATATGCACCTAAAGTCTCTTCATAAAAATTGGGAATAGTCAAAATTACCCTTGAAAATCCCTTAAATTATCTGTTGAGTAAATGTGGCTTTGTGTCAAGGGCAGGTGTATCCCTCCTCTCTAAATTCACAACAGGGTAAAACCTCACTGAATTTTATTTTTCTCTCTTTCACAAATGGGTGTTACTCAAAAGATATTGTTTCATTTGAATCTGATGGAGAAGTATACCTTAAGAAATGGTTTAAAAAATCTTACATGTCAGAAATGAACCCACAGAAATACAGGTAACTTGATCTTTGACCACAAAGCAAGTGGAGAAACAAAAGCCTCTTCAACAAATAGTGCTGGAGCAAGTGGATACTTACATGTAAAAAATAAACACAGACGTTACACCTTTCACAATAAATCAACTCAACATGCATCACAGACCTAAATGTAAAGCACAAAATTACAAAACTTCTAGAAGATAACACAGGAGAAAATCTAAGTAACCTTGGATTTGGTGATGACTTTGTAGATACAAATCCAAAAGCACAATCCTTGAAAAAAACTGATAAGTTGGAGTTCATTAACATTTAAAATTTCTGTTCTATGGATTAGCAGCAGTAAAGAAATCATTTAGAAACATCACTATAACACTTATGTGACGGGCAATGATGAATTGTTCCTTGTTCCAAATTTGGTTTAATTCACCAAAATGAAGCAGCTGAAGGTGCATCTCTTATCTACCTTGCTGAAAATTTGAAAATAAATAATAAACTCCTGTTCTGAAAAATATACTGTTAAGAGAATGAAAAGACAAGACCCAGATTGGAAGAAAAATCTCTGTAAAACACATATTTGACAAAGGACTTGTATTTGAAATACACAAAGAACTCCTAAAACTCAACAATGAGAAAACAAAAACCCCAATTAAAAAATAGGCAAAGATCTGGACAGCTCACCAAAGAAGACAAACAGATGGCAAATAAGCATATGAAAAGATGCTCAACATCACATCATTAGGGAATTGCAAATAACAAGATACCACAACACACCTATTAAAATACCTACTAAAATAGCTAAAATCCAAAGAACAAAATCAAGGACAAAAACCATATGATTATCTCAACAGATACAGAAAAAGCACTCGACAAAATTCAACATCCCTTCATGATAAAGACTCTCAGCAAATTAGGTATAGAAGGAAAATATCTCAACACAATAAGAGCCACTTATAACAAACTCACCAGCAATATCATCCTGAATGGTATAAAGAACAGGAAAAGAAAAGGATGCCCATTTTCACCACTCCTATTTACATAGCATTGGAAGTACTAGCTAGAGCAATGAGGCATGAGAAAGAAACAAAGGGCATCCAGACTGGAAAAGATGAAGTCAAATTATCCCTTTTTGTAGAGGACATGATCCTATATATAGAAAATCTAAAGACTCTAGCAAAAAACTTAGAGCTGATAAATGATTTCAGTAAAGTTGCAGGATACAAAAATCAAGTTTTTATACTCCAAAAACAAACTAGCAGAAAAAGAAATCAAGAAAGCAAGCCCATTTACAATAGTCACCAAAAAAAAAAAAAAAAAAAAAAAAATTCTAGGAATCAATTTAACCAGGGAGGTGAAAGATCTCTACAATGAGAACTACAAGACATTACTGAAATAAAGAAGACACAAAAAGATGGAAAGACATCCCATGTTCATGGATTGGAAGAATTAACGTTGTGAAAATGTCCATACTACCCAAAGTGATCTACAGATTCAATGCAATACCCATCAAAATACCAATGACGTTCTTCACAGAAATAGAAAAAAACAATCCTAACATTCACAGGAACAACAAAAGACCACCAACAGCCAAAGCAATTCTGAACAGCAAAAAAAATACAGCTGGAGGCATTACACTACCTAACTTCAAATTAGACTATAAAGCTATAGTAACCAAAACAGCATGGTACTGGCATAAAAACAGACACTTGGACCAACAGAACAGAACAGAGAACCCAGAAATCACTTCACATTCTTATAGCCAACTGATCTTCGGCAAAGCCACAAGAACATACACTAGGGAAAAGACAGCCTCTTCAATAAATGGTGCTGGGAAAACCAGACATCCATGTATAGAAAAATGAAACTAGACCTCACCATGTACCAAAATCAACTCAAAATGGATTAAAAACTAAAACATAAGACCTAAAACTTTAAAACTCCTAAAAGAAAACAGAGGAAACACTTCAGGATGTAGGACTGGGCAAAGACTTCATGAATAAGACCTCAAAAGCACAGGCCGCAAAAGGAAAAACAAATGGGATTATATCAAACTAAAAAGCTTCTGTATAGCAAAGGAAACAATCAACAGTGTGAAAAATCACCTACGGAATAGGAGAAATCATCTGCAAACTATGCATCAGACAAGGGATTAATATCCAGAATATACGAGGAACTCAAACAACTTAACAGTGAAAAAACAAGTAACCCGATTATAAAATGGGCAAAGGGGCTGAATAGGCATTTCTCAAAGATATAGAAACGACCAACAGATACATGAAAAAATGCTCACCGTCACTAAGCATCAGGGAAATGCAGATCAAAACCACACTGAGATATCATCTCATCCCAGTTAGATTAGCTATTATTGAAAAGACAGAGAATAACAAATGCTGGCAAGGATGCAGAGAAAGAAGAACCAGCCCACAGTCTTGTTGGGACTGTAAATTAATGTAGCCATTATGGAAAACAGTAGGGAGGTTTCTCAAACTACTGACAGAACTGCCATATGATCCAACAATCCCACTGTTGGGTATGTACCCAAAGGAATGGAAATCATCATGTCTAAGAGATACCTGCACTCCCATGTTTATCGAAGCTCTATTTACAATAGCCAAGAGATGGAATCAATCTAAATATCCAACGACAGACGACTAGATAAGGAAAACGTGTTACATATACACAAAGGAACACTACTCAGCCATAAAAAAGAATGAAATTCTGCCACTTGCAGCAACATGGGTGAGCTTGGAGAAAATTATGTTACATGAAATATGCCAGGCACAAAAAGAGAAATACCACATCCTCATTTGTAATTGGGAGCTAAAAAATAAATAGAAAGATAGAACAATCATAATAATAAACTGAACTTTCAGAAGGAGAGAACAGACTGTCATTATTAGACGTGGGAAAGGGGGAGGGAGAAGGAGAAATTGGTAAAGGGTCCCAAAGAATGATCACATTTTGCAACAATGAATATAGCAATTATCTTGATTTGATCAGCACATATTGTATATAAATATTGATATTCAACTCTGTACCTCACAAGTATGTATAATCAATCATGTTTCAGTAAAAAAAGAGAAAAAACTTTTTTTAAATAAAAATTTTAAAAGTCTATCAAGTTACAAAAAGAAATGAAAACTTAAATGCACACTGCCGAGTGAAAGAAACCAGCATGAAAAGGCTACACATAGTATGATTTCAACTAGATGACATTCTGCAAAACGCAAAACTGTATAATAAAAAGATCAGTGGTTGCTAGAGGTAAGGGGGCAGAGATGAACAGACAGAGCACAGGGCATTTTCAGGGCAGTGAAACCATTCTGTTATGATATAACCATTAGAACTGTACAATACAAAGAGTGAACCCCAATGTAAACTAGTCATGTGTCAATATTGGTTCATCAATTTTAACAAATGTACCACACTAATGCAAAATATTAGTAATAGGAGAAAATGAGGGGTGGGAAGGATATATATGGGAACTCTGTACTTTCTATGCAATTTTTCTGTAAACCTAAAACTGTCCTTGAAATTTTTTAAAGAAAAAAACAAAGAAAACATAAAAAACCAAGCCTAAAACAAGTTAACATAAAATTAGAAAGATAAACTTCCTATGAAAAGACAATGACTTAGATTGAGTCAAAGAAGAAAAATCTTAGAAAACTATTGAACATATTTAAAACAAAAAGGCAAAAGTAAAAGGCTGAACAAAGAGCAAAGAGCAGGGGAAAAGTAAAAGCTCATATTGCTGAAATAAAGCAAAGAAAAAGGCACAATACATAAATAGAACAAATAGGACTATTTTATATTGAAGTACAATTCACAATAAAGATATAAAATGCATGAATCTTTACGTGTACTGAAATTATATACAGCAGAAAACTGTTGAAATCTCAGGAGAAGTTAACAGAAACATACAAGCAAATGGAAACTTTAATACATTTCTCTTTATCATCCATAAATCATATAGTCAAAAAACAAATGATAATAGTAATAAGTAATTAAGGACGTTGATTTAATAAATATACATTGAGGAGTATAACCCCGAGAGAGTAATTTTCTCCAGAGTTCATGGAATATTCTTAAAAATTATAATATATAGTAAGCCCCAGATATGAATAAATCTCTAAGCAGAAATTTTATAGTCTACATTTTCTGGTCAAAATTCAATAAACATGAATTAATGACAAAGTACAAATTTTAAAATTAAATTATCCAGAGATTTTAATTATTTCAGTTGATTTCTTCCAAACGTTTCCCCTAAAATTGGTGCATCAAAATAATCAGGAAATCAGCCTAAATATCACAATCCAATCTTGCTCAAGAGTTAACATGTGTAAGAGTAAAGGAAGCCAGGAATTCCAGCCAAATTCTGCATTCTTTCCTTGGGGCCAAAGTCTACTACCATAGACAGTTTTCAAGGCACAGAGACAGGAGAACAATATTCTTATATAAATGGTTTTCTTGACAACCAGGCTAAAATTGGAGGAAAGCTCTCTCATGCATCTAGCAATTTGAACCCCTATGAATGAAGAGCTCTTCCAAAGGGCCGACACATCAGAAAAGACCAACTAAGAATCTATTCCAACACAAGTACAAACAGGCAAACAGGCTGGATAGAAAATACTTTGCACTACGCTGCCCAACAGGAAAAGATCTCAGGGATTTACTCTACAGATTGTCTTACATCAAATTGAATTGAGAAATATGTCAATAAGAATTGTAAAAATTTCAAAAGACCACAGTTTATTCAATGTAATTGTGTAATTTGAAATATACTTACGGAACAACTATTCAAAAATATCAACATAGTAGGGTACACTTGAGTATAAATATTCATAAAATGTAATCTCTGAACTTCACTAATGTTTATTTTTGTAAACTAATCTCTATTTTGGGGGTTCAGAATTTTACATGTCATGTAATTGTTAATCATGTTGTTTGAATATTTCTTATCCTTAGTAATTTTTGGTCTGCTTCATTTATCATGTTCTGATTGGAATGTATTGAAATTTCCTGTTTTAAGTGTGGATCAGTTAATGTCTCTCTATAATTCCTTTAATATATTTTGAGTCTGTGTTGCTAGATACATACAGAGAATTATATAATATTGGTAGGTCACTCTTTATTTCATTACATAGTTTACCAAAATATTTCTATTGATTTATTTTTGCCTTAAATCCTGTTTCAATAAACGGATAAAGAAAATGATATATATACACAATGGAATACTATTCAGCCATGAAAAAGAAATGAAATCCTGTCATTTTCAGCAACATGGATGAGCCTGGAAGATCTTATGTTAAGTAAAGTAAGTTAGGGACAGAAAGATAAATACTGCATGTTCTCACTCATATGTGGGAAATAAATAATATGTTGAAGTAGAGCATAGACCTGTGTTTACTATTGGCTGGGAAGAGGAGGAAGGAGGGGAATAGTGAGAGGTTGGTTAATAGACACAAAATTACAGTTAGATAGGAAAAATAAGTTCTAGTGGTGTACAGTAATGCTAAGCATCTATAATTAACAATAATTTATTGTATGATTTCACATGGCTAGAAGAGAGGAGCTTAAATTTTCTCATCACAAGGAAACAGTGAATTTTTGTGATGATGAGTTTGCTAACTACCCTGATTTGATCACTACACATTAGATACATGTATTGAAATATAACTGTGTACCCCATAAATATATACAATCAATACATTTCAATTAAAAATTAATTTTTAGAAAATTCCACTGTTTCACTCATTTCCAACCTCCCCATCCCTCTTGGCCAAGTGGAGCTGAAGACTCTGGCCAATGGGAAAGGAGAAAGCAGAATGGGTGCCTGACAGCTTTTGAACTGGGAAGGAACTAGGGAAGGAGGCGGAAGGAAGGAGTAAATTTCAACTGCTGTCATTTTATTTTAGGTGTTTATCTGGTGAGTGGCATTCACACTAAAAAATTGTTTTAAACATAATTTCTTAAATTTTATCTTATAATAGGTGAGTTTCTATTTTAATTTACTTTGGTTAATGATATATTTAGACAAGTCTACATCTTATTTTGTGTTATGTTTATTGCCTCTTTTCTCTGCTTCTTTTTATTCTTCCATACCTTCTGTTGAATTGATAAGCTTTTTTTTCATTATTTTTCACATTTACTATTTAGAAAGCTACAGGAATTTTTTTCTTTCAGTGGTTACTTTTAAATTTTTAATAAAATGTTTGGCTATACATTTTCCTGTTTCACTTGTTCATATATTCAGTGGCTCTATCCTCTTTAATCTGGACACGAGCTTAGTATGCTGTAGTTACCCACTGAACTTTTCCCTCCCATCTTCCTTGACACAGTTGTCTAAAACTTCAGGTCACATTTTAAAACTCATACAAAAATTATTTTTCAGGCTTTGTTTTGCAGTCAGTAGTTAACAAGATTTATCATTACATTTTATGAATTTCTTTGTTCAGCACTATTTCTTGCAACCAATTCCTTCCCTCAGTGCCCAGCTTTCTTCTTGCTGAAGTACTCCTGAAGTGGTTCTTTAAACCAATGGTTATCAAAGTACGGTCTGAAGACAACTAGGGTTCCCTGAAGCAGAAGATATTTTCATAATAATACTAAAACACTATTGGCCATTTTCATTGTGCTGACATTTACACTGATAGTGTACAAACAACCCTGGGTAAAATTGCCGGTATCTTACCGTGCATCAAGGCAATGACACTAATCTGTACTAGGAGTCACTGAATTCTTCAGTGCCACACACTTAACAGCAAAAAATAGATGAATAAAATGAAAATGCCAATTTTAATGTTCATTAAATTGTGCAACCTAATATTCATTAAGAAGCAGTAAAAATTATTAATTTTAGTCAATGTTCCAATGAGTGTTTTCTTTGAGCTCAGAAAACTTCAGATTTTCAGATTAGGAATGCTCAATCTGCATAAAGAGGTCATGAGACCAAAAAGTTTAAGAACCAAGTACATTAAATAAAGGAATGTGTGTGACAAAATTTCATGGTTTTTGTCAATAAATGCCTTGAATAATCACCATAAAATTGAGGTTTATAGTTATTTTTCCTCAACACTTTGAAGGCATACCAATGTCTTCTGGTATCTATTATAGCCGTTGAAGATTCTGCTATTAGTCCAAATGTGGTTCCTTTGTAGGAAATGTATCTCATCTCTCTGGTAACCTTTACAAACTTTATTTCCTCTATACCCTTGATGTTCTCCAGTTTCACTGCAATATATCTAGGTATGAATTAATATTCTGCAATTTGACACATGGGAAGTGTTTGTTTTTGTTTTTTTTTTAAGTACCATTTTTTAAACTTTTATTTTTAAAAGAATTATAGACTTATAAGAAGTGGGGAAGATAATTATAGATTCACAAGAAGTACAGAGTCCCCCCCCCCTGAATCTTTCGCTCAGCTTTCCCCTATGGTGACATTGCATATAATTGTAGTCCAATATCAAGATCACAAAATTGACATTGATACAATTCTGTTAACAAGACTTATTCAGTTTTTACCAGTTTTTACATGTACTCATTTGTGCATGTTTGTGTGTGTGTGTGGGTTCTATGCATTTGATTGCACGTATAGATTTATGTAGCCATCACCACGATACAGAACTGTATCAGAGAAGAACTGCACAGAGAAGCTCTTCTTTTACCACCCCTTTATAGTTGCTGCCCCTTCCCTAACACTGTCTCTACCCCCTTGGTAACCATTCAGCTGTTCTCCATCTCTATACTTCTGTCATTTTGAGGATGTTACATAAATGGAATCATATAGTATGAAACCTTTTGAGGTTGGCTTTTTCGCTAAGCGAACCCATCCAAGCTGATGCATGTATCAACAGTCTGTCCCTTTTTTTTACTGCTGAGCAGTATTACATTGCATGGATATACCACAGTGTTTAATCACTCACCTGTTGAAGGACATTTGGATTGTTTCCAGTTTTAAGTATTACAAATAAAGCTACTATAAACATTTGTGTACAGGTTTTAGTGTAGATTTAAGTTTTCACTGCTCTGGAATAATAAATAAGTAAATGTTTAACTTTATAAGAAACTGCCAAAGTGTTTTCCAGAACTAGATACCATTTTACACTACCAACAGCAATGATGTATAATCTAGTTTCTCCACACCCTTGCCAGCAATTGGTGTCATCACTATTTTTTATTTTAGCCATTCTAATAGTGTATGGTTTAAATTTGCATTTCTCTAATAGCTAATGGTGTTACCTGTCTGCCATCTGCATATCCTCTTAAGTGAAATGTCTGTTTATGTCTTTGCCCATTGTCTGATTGATTGGAATATTTTTTACTGTTGAGTTTTAACAGTTCTTCATATATTCTATATATGTCTTTAATCAGATATGTGGTTTACAAATATTTTCTTCCAGTCTGTAATTTGTCTTTTCATCCTCTTTAACAGTCTTTTGCAGAGCAAATGTTTTTAATTTTGATGAAGGCTAATTTATCAATGTTTTTCTATTACAGATCCTGTTTTTAGTGTCTTGTATAAGAATTCTCCATCCATCCCTAGTCCCCAAAGATTTTTCTCCTCTGTTTTCTTCTAAGAGTGTTATAATTTTACATTTTACATTTACATTATGCTTTGTTTTGAATTAATACAAGGTGTGAGGTTTAGGTTGAAGCTGATTTTTTTGGCTTATGGAAGTTCAATTGTTCCAATACTATTTGTTGAAAAGTCTGTGCTTCCCCCATTTAATTTGTATATGCTTTTAACAGGAAGACTCATTCATACCTGCCTTCAATTCTGGGAAATTCTCTGCCATTATCTCTTCAAATACTGCTTCTCTGCTATTCACTCCATTCTCCACTTCACAGGTGGGGAGCCTTACAATCTTTGCTCTGTGTCTTTTAACTTACTTTTCATTCTTTGTACCTTTTTACCTTTGTGTACATCCTGAATTCCTTATTATCAACTATCTTTCCACTCATTCTCTCTTGAATTATGTCCAGTCTAGAGTTTATCACATATATGCTTTTTTTTTTTACTTTAATAACTGTATTTTATATTTCCAGTACTTTTAACTAGTTCTTTTCTAAATTCAAATCTGCATCTGCCTGGTTTTGTTTCACAAATTCCTAGAAGTTTACCATGGATGTTATGCTTTCCATAGTATCTTTGATAATTTTAAACATATCTATTTGAAATTAATTTTTAGATTTTTTATTATATCCTGCTGGGAATGAATTCATCTGATTATTGTCTTTCTTGGAACTAGTTATCCTTGTGTGCTTTGGAATTTTAATTCGGTAGCTCTTCTTGAATGGGAACACAACCCCCCTCCCCCGCGCCACTCACCCCTCGCTGTCTGGTGCTTTTACAGACATTGGCACTGTCCTCCATCTACATCCAAGCAGAGGCTTCCAGACCAGAACCAGGTCTTAAACTGACAGCTCAGGGTCCTTGTCCTTTGGTAACAATAGCGATATCATAAACTAGGGATATCACGCTATGGCCAGGACCTGGTTGCACTGCTATCTCTATTCCCCGCCACCCCGGAAACACAACTTTAAACAAGCCACAGACCCAGGCAGCTTTATTCAGCTTCTTTTCATAGGTAGGACAGTCCCACCCAGTTCCTAGTTTCTGGTCCCCGTGAAGGCATGAAGTTCCTTTGGTCCCATCCCCTCAAGCAGTGTTTCCCACTCTTTTTGACACCATGGCATACTTAGAAAATAGCAGTATTTGCATAGCACACAGGAAGATGAATAAGACTGTTCCCCCCACAGGAATAACTAACTGGGGGCTCTGACTACCAAGGTCCTGACTAGGTGCCCCAAAGCCTAAGAAAAATCAGTATTTCACACTGGTAAATTCACTTACAACATACTCTAAGGGAAGTAATACCCTAAAATAATCAACTCCTGGCACACTCTGCCTGTTTCTGTCCTTGGTTCTCTTTCTAGTCCACTAAGGTGTTTACCTTATTAAACTACAAGTATGTCAATAACATATTTTATTTACCATTACTATGTATTTGGAGCAGAATGTAGAATTTAAAATATGAACTTAAAGGACCATCATAACTGGAAGTCCATACTTTTCCCTCTGTTTAAAACACCCTCCTCTCAACCTCTCGGCATGACTTTTTCCTACTGCTCCTTCAGGTTTCAGTTTAGATGTCACTTAATAAAGACAGCTGTTCACGACTCCACTCTCACCCCCCAAAATGGGGTTAGATCTTCTCACAGCACCTGATTTTACATGTAATTGTATTGTATAATTATTACCTATCTACCTTAGACAGTAAGGTCCCTGGTGGCATAAACTGCCTTTTTCACTTCTGTATTTCTAGATCTAGCACAGTGCCTGCAACAAATAAGCAGGGGTACAATAAATATTTTAACATCAGGTATAACAGAGTTCCATGGTAGAGAGTATAATGTAACAGAGAAAAGCTGGGGCTTTTGAGTCAGAGACTGCTGAGTTTAAATACCAATTCTTCCACTTAGTGATTTAAGAAAGTTATTTAGTCTAAGTTTAGTTTCCTCATCTGTAAAATGTATGTCATAGTTCAGCTACTGTTTCTGTTACTTACTGTCTAACCCTAAGCAAGCTCCTTCATCTCTCTTGGTTTCAGTGCCTGTACTAAGTGATGTTTTAAGAATTAAATCAGACAACATACATAAAGCCACTGGTACTGTGGCTCCCTTTCCTGTTTCTGTGTTCCCAATTCATGCTGAAAAGGGACAACATCATACTCAACCTTGAGGAGAGCTGCTAACTCAACGCTTTTCTGAGCCCAGAAGGTAGGAATCTTGACTGAAAAAGTTTTCTACTGCCACCAGAGCAATAAAGATTATCTTTATATCCACAACTTATTCAGGCAAAGTGGAGGGCAATGTCAACAGAACTTGAAAGAATAATTTTATGTGCAAATTTAATGTACCTAAAGAAAAAAACAAAATAGCTGACTGGATCATGCTGACTCTGAAAATGTGGGAGAAGAGAAAGTCTCCATGAGAATCCATTTTCAAAATGAAGGCATCTACTACATTTTGCTGTATTCCAAACCCCACGGTTGGAAAGAGCATGTAAAACTAGAAGAGGATGCCTGTTGTATAAGAAATTCAAGTAGGAGAGAGAAGATGTAGCAAAGCACTTTAAAGTTCAAGTTATAATGATGTACAGGCATAAAGATTCTACTTTCAAGCACTACATTTTTAATGTAACTGTTTCATGAGAAATAGAGCCTAATGACTGAGAGAAAAATTGAGCCACTGACTGATAACAAAGAAAACCAAAGTTCAGACCAAAAGTTCTGTAGGAGGCAGAAGGAAAAAATGCAAAAACCTTGGCATGAGACAGATCTGGAATCAAATCCCAGCTCTGACATTTCCCATTGGTGTGACCTTCAGCAAGTAACAACTCTCTGACCCCGAGTTTCCTCCTCTGCAGAATGAGGAACATCACCCACCTCACAGGGAGACGAGAGCATCATACGAGATACCAAGTACGAAGTGCTCAGCATAGTACCCAGCTCCTGGTAGGTGTTCAACAGACGTTAGTTCCCTCCCATTACTTCCCACGCTGCTTTTATCAGCAGGTATCATAAAAGGGTTTGGAAATTGCGAAAATCCATTTTCTGTCTGGATTCACAAACTTATAAATCTAGTTTGCAAGCAGATTCTCTTGAGATATGCCTGAGATACACACACCTGAGATCTGGTAAGCACCCTGGGATGGATCAGTGTGGAGGTCTGGTTCCCAGAATAATGTCCTGAAAGACTGACCCAGCCTGATATGCAATGTACATGGCCAGGAGACCGCAAAACTAGAGCAGCCAAAAAGACAAAGGATTACTTGAGCTTCGGCTCCCGTCCCTCGCTTGTGTACTGCCAACAGATGAGTCCAATCAGGTCCTGTACCCTGGCGCTGGCCATTGTCACCACAGTCATTGGCAGTAGTCTGTCCTGGCTTGAGTGCAAGGGGAGGTAGACATCAATCTTCTTGGTTGCTGTTGTACCTACATGACCCTGTAGACAGAACACATGCATGAGAGGAAAGTACACAGCCACAGTCACGCAGACTCTACTGGGCCACAGCCACTACTTTCCAGGCCTGTGTGCAGGGCAGCCATTTCTCATCCTTTCTGCACAGACTTGCTGCAAGCCTGGGATGATCCCAAAGTGGAAACACTGTCTAGTTTCAAGGGTTTTTTTCTTACCTTTAATTTTCATTTCTAATAGTCTAATGGACCCAGCTCTGCCAGCAGGAAGGTAAATGAGCACTACAACTAAGATGAATGAATAAGAGTGAGCAGAGGTGACATTTGTTCTTAGGAGACTTGCTTTGCTAATTCAAAGTGGCCTTGGAAAAGTCACCATTAGATGTTGGCATCCTCTGCCCTCCCTGGAAACTGCCATATCACTCCTCGAGACTTTGAGACAAGCTGCCTAACAAGCTGCCGTACCCTCTGCAGTAACATTTAGGCACAAAGCACTGGAACACCAAGTGCCTGCTTTCTCAGAGACTATCAGGGCTAATTCCACTATGCACTACATCTGTTTACTTCAGTACCGCACAAAGGTCCTTGGTCTTCCATTATTGCCCTAACAGCCATTCCCACATTGCTTTATATATCCCCAATCCTTCACACACACCTGCCCCTCTTCCCTCCTGAACCTTCCACTCTGCCCTCTGGAACTCATGCACTAACCAGCAAACGTCCATAAATCCTCAGCTGCTTTTTAAAAACATTCCCTCCACCTCTTTGCCCTAATTGAAACCTGCTGGTTGTTGAGGACACTGCTTCCTCTGCTGTCCTCTTAAATAGGACTGCTTTTCTTTATTTTTAATAACCCCGAATCTTCAAGGCCAGGAGCTGGAATAAGTATCTTTGTCCCCACAAACAATTCTAAACCATTGCTTCTTTTTTGCAAAATTCCCTGTTTGCTTGAGGCCTAAACTATCTAACCACACCACCCTTTCCCCCTCTTTGTTTTCGTATCCACCAAACTTCAGGTCATTCCCCGTCCTCACTGAAGGCTTGAACTCTTGACTCAGTCTTTTTTCCTACCCACATAATATGTTCATTACACAGTATGTAGAAAAGTGTCACAGACAACTTAAGTTCAAACTAGAACATTTGACTGTCCCTCACTGCTTCCCACCCTAAGTCACAACAGCCCCCCTCCTCGTTTCAATAAGTGCTACCACGACTAAACCAACTGCTTAAGTCAATGATCTTCGTTCTACTTACTCCCTCATACTATCTATTCCACTGGTAGGTTCCAGTTTGTGTACTTCAAAAATATATTTCAGTAGGGAAAGAATCATCTTTTCAACAAATGAAATGGGATAACTGGACAGCCACATGCAAAAGAATGAATCTGGACCCCTACCTCATATACAAACATTAATTCAAAATGGATCAAAGACCTAAATGTAAGAGATAAAACTATAAAACTCTTAAAAGGAAAACACAGGTGTAAATCTTAATGACTTTGGATTAGGAAATAATTTCTTTAATATGATACCCAAAGCACAAGCAACAAAAGAAATAAATTGGACTTCATCAAAATTAAAAACTTTTGTGCCTCAAAGGAAACTTAAGAAAGTGAACAGATAACCCACGGAATGGGAGCAAATATTTACAAATCATGTATCTAGTTAGGGTCTACTATCCAAAATATATTAAGAACTCCTATAACTCAACAATAAAAATACAAGCAATCCAATTTAAAAAATGGGCAAAGGATTTGGACACTTCTCCAAAGAAAATATACAACGGTCAATAAACACGTGAAAAGATTTTCAATATCATTACTTATAATGCAAATCAAAATCACGAGATACCACTTCATACCGACTAAGATGGCTATAGTTGAACAAAAACCCAAAACAATAACAAAAACCCTGAAAATAAGGGTTTTTGAGGATGTGAAGAAATTGTAACCCTCGTATATTGCCAGTGGGAATGTAAAATGGTCTCACCATTGTGAAAAAGTTTGGCATTTTCTCAAAAATTAAACATAGAGTTACTGTATGACCTAGCAATTGCACTCCTAGGTATATTCTCAAGAGAACTGAAAACATATGTTCAGATAAAAACTTGAACATGGGGCCAGCCCATGGCTCACTTGGGAGAGTGTGGTGCTGATAACACTGAGGCCATGGGTTCAGATCCCTATGTAGGGATGGCCGGTTGGCCCACTTGGGAGAGCTTGGTGCTGACAACACCAAGTCAAGGGTTAAGATCCCCTTACTGGTCATCTTTTGGAAAAAAAAAAAAAAAGCTTGAACATGAATGTTGACAGCAGTATTATTCATAATAGCCAAAGAATGGAAACAACCCAAATGTTCATTAACTGGTAAATGGATAAAGAAAATCCATACAATGGAATATTATTCAGCCATAAAAAGGAATGAAGAACTGATATAGGCTACAACGTGGATGTACCTTGAAAACATTATGCTAAGAGAAAGAAGCCAGACATAAAAGGCCACCTATTGTATGAACCCATTTACATATTACATTTCATCCAGAACAGGCAAATCCATAGAGACAGAAATTAGATTAGTAGTTAGCAGGAGATGAGGGGAGATAGAAGGGGTAAAGAATTGGGAGGTGTGGGATTTCTTCTGGAAGTAATGGAAATATTCTGGAATTAGACAGTGGTAATTGCTGCATAACATTGTGAAAGTATTAAAAACCACAGAATTGTACACTTTAAAATGGTAAATTTTATGTAATGAGTTTTAACTCAATATAAAAATTGAAATATATATATTTCAAATCCATCCCACTTCTCTCCCCCTTCTTGCCACCAAAATACCATCAGGTCTCATCTGAACTATTGTTAATAGATTCCAAACTGAACTGTTGCTTACTCCAATTTGTCCTCCACATACAAGTTAGATTTAAAACAAACAAAAAACTCAGATCTGATCATATTATATCCCTGTTTAAAATTACTTCAATGAGTAGTTCCCATACACTTTGAGTAAAATCCAAACTTACAATGTCCAACAAAGCTGTATGATCTGGCTCCTGCCTCTCTGTCCAACATCATCTACTGCCATCCCCCTGGCCTGCTCATCAGGCTTTAGCTACATTGGCCTTCTAGAAGTGCTCTGAACGTGTGTGTGCATGCACGTGTGTACATCTTGCTTGCATGTCCCACTTTCAAGGCCTTAGTGGTGCTATTCACTATACCTAGCAGGCTCTTTTTCATGGTCTGTGCATGTCTGACTCCTCATCCTCTAATGTGTGCCCTTGGGCAGGTTACTTAAACTCTCCCTGCTTCTATTTCCTCATATGTAAAATGATAATGACAGGATCTACCTATCTTAAGACTTTTGTGAAGATTATTATTACTTACTACTATTATTATTCAGGGCTTAGCTCATAAGACTCCTCCTCAGAAAAACCTTCACTGATAATGCTATATAGAAAGATGCTCCCTCACAGTTATTCTCTTATACATATCCTGTTCATTTCCTTCAGAGCACTTAACAATTTGAGATTATGTATTTATTTATGTACATCTTCAGTGTATGCCTTCCCCACTAGCCTCTGAACTTCCACGAAGGCATGATAATGCCTGCTTTGCTTATTTTTCTATACATAATGCCTAGCACTGTACCTGGTACATGGAAGAATCTCAAAAAAAAGAAATCTGCTGAATTACAGAATGAACGCACGAAAGACTCAAGTGCCTACTAGGACACTTGGTAGGAACTCAGTAAATGTTAATTTCCTCCATCCCTCTTGCCCTTCTCCTCTATGGGTCTGTTTCCTGATCGTAGATGGAAATGGAAGGACTTGAGCAATCACATGGTTCCATCTTTAACACTCTATAATTTTATAATTCTAAGGTGAAAAGAAGGTGAGAACTAGAGTAAGGAAATACAGGTGACCATTGAACAATGCGGGGGTTTGGGGCACCGACCCACCACATAGTTGAAAATGCAAGTATAACTTGGAACTCCACAAAAACCTAACAGCTAATAGCCTACTGTTGACTGGAAGGCTTACTGAGAACATAAACAGTGGATTAACACATATTTTGTATGTTGTATGTGTTATATACTGTATTCTTAGATAAATGAATCCAGCATAAAGACCATAGTTTAAAAAAAAAAAGAAAGAAAAGGTAATTCTTTGAACTGCATGGGTCCACTTACATGATTCTAAATCCATGTATAAACAGACCCACACACTTCAAACCTGTGTTGTTCAAGAGTTAACTCTATTTAAAGTCAGTTTAAAAAACATTTTTAGAGAAATTCCACTTCTCATATAACCCAGCATTTTTTTCCTGAGCCTCGTCTCTATATTATAAAGCAAATAATAAAGTAATTCTCCTACATAATGATCTCTCTTTCTCCCTCATATGGATATACACATATGCATGCACACACACCCATGCTTGTTTTTCAGCTCGGAAAAAATAATTCCAATGGCTAACAAAGATTTCTCTACACAGTAAGTATTCTGAAATTGTCAGGCAGGAAAACAGTTAAAATTAAAACAGTGCCAATCTTCCTGAAGTGGGTTTATGGCCCTCATATACCCTCTTTTTCAGACCCAGATCAGTTGCTTGTCATTGATCGCCCTTTTTATTTCTGTTTATTTTTCCTCCTTCTAAAGAACTAGAACTGAGGAGGTAAAGAGATCACAATATCTCAAGACATGAAGACTCAATGAGATGACAAATATGAATGTGCTTCATAAACTGTAAAGTGCTTCAGAAATGCAGAGTAGTATGCTAAAAAAAGGGCCTAAGTTGTGAAATCAGACCCATTTCTACTACATGAGGCCAAAAATGGATGCAACAGGAACCCTAAAAATAATAATATGATTATTATAACAAGAGTGAGCATTTATTTAAAGTAAACTCTGCTCAATGTTTGCCTAGATTACCTCATTTAATTCTCACAATAACTCCAAGAAATAGGGTTCTGTCATTACCTTTATAGCATAGCTGAGAAAACTAAGGCTTATTAGGCTATGGTCATCTGCACAATGTCCCATAACCCATGTGAAAGAGCCAGGCCTCAAACCCCATATCAATCTAACTCCAAAGCCCCAACTTTAAATATCAATGCCTTTTGTCACTAAAGTTATTCTAAATTCCCACTCTCCAATGCTTGAAAATCATCCACTCCTCCTTCTCTTTCTCACAACACACCAAAAGTTCTGCCGACAGTAGTCTCCACAGAAGGAACTAGATCTGAGGAGCTGCTCAAGGAGAACTGTTATGGGATTGAGACTCGAAGGAACTCTGCTATTGTCAGTTGACTGTAGGGCAGTCACTGCTGTTTAGGAAATGAGGGCAGATAGTTATACGGTACTCCTATGAAGCCCTTTATCCTCTTTATTTCATGGTAAAATAGCAAGTGTGGGGAAAACTATCAGAATAAATACGGAAGATACTTATTAAATGAATGAAGCATTTTATCTTTTTAATCTTCTAATTCCATCTTGAGGCACTGATGATGGGAAAAAGTGCCTTGCGCAAACATGAAATTATATATTTTTTAATAAGAAGCCTCCTCTGAAAAAGCTCACGGTAGTGGCAGTTAGCTCTAATAGTCCCTGTGTTGCAATACTTACAGGGAATCATCTAAAACATAAAACAATCCATCAACATAATAGAAAGTAATTAACTTATAAAAAAATAAGGTGACCAAAGGATTAAAAGTATTCATCACATATCAAGGCAAGCAATATTCCAAAGACCAAACATCTAACTATTAAAAAAGCAACTAGCAATAAACAAAGATCATATCATACAGTTTTACTGCACGGCAATTTATGTGTTCCACAACACAGAATTAGGGAAATGGAGGCATAATTACAGCACAAGGAAGAGGGCAACACATAATAGGGGAAACTGGTTTAGTTTCATCTTTCTCAGTTACTCATGCTTTGAAAAAATACCCACTGAACCACATGAGACTCTGAAGACAAGGTCCAGTGAGACACAGTACAGACCAGACCTTCACCAAGCTTGTGGTCTGCTGAAGGTCTACACTACACAGTGTGATAAAAATGTTAAGAGGGGAAAAGTACAGGCTTTTCATGAGAGTCCAGAAGCACCCAGACTAAAGGGGGTTGGCAAAAACAGACATAAAAATTTACCCTTCCATTCCAATAGAACTATTAAGCCAAGGAAAAGATGCATATTGTATTCACCTACTGTACCCATACACTAAAAGGTGAACAGGGGGAGTTCCCTCTGAGACACAAGGTTATGAGTGATTTTATTTTCTGCTTTATATTTTTCTGTATTTTCTACAATGAACATGTATTACTTTTATAATTAGAAACAAAAAAGTAAATATAATTATAAACAAAAAAGGAAATAAAAAGAGGAAGAGTAACTACCACACCCAGGGCTTAAGAGTTTTAGAGAGGAGAAAGAAATTTTCAATTCTGAAAATGTAGCCTATGTCAAGGCGTCAAGCCATTTTTATTGAGAACATACTATGTGCCATATACTATGAGAGGCTGTTGGAAAAAATACGTTGAAAATATAACTCAGATACCTTCCTATGGCAGGTTAAGTAATTTTTATCAAAGAAAAATAAAGAATAATAAATCCACAATCAGCTCACAATTCTAAAGCTGAACCACCCTCTCCAGAGCGGACCCTAAATCAGGGATTGCCCCCAATGCAGGCTTCGGAAAAAAGGAAAGTACTTTCTGTAGCAAAACTTCCTCAACACAAATGCAATTCATGAAGACCAACTAGACTCCAGTTCATATCCCATAGCTTCTCCATAACTTGAAGGTTCTGCAAATGCAGCCAGAATCTCATATTTAACATATCCAAGGCCAGTTTTGTTCTTCATCAGCTTGTCTCTCATTCTATATTCCATTTCAGTTAATGCTTTCATCATCTACTCTGTCACTTAAGATAGGAACCCTAATTCCTCTTTCTGTCTCATCCTCTACATCCAAATGCTTTTGAAATGCCTCTCAAATCTTTTTCCGTCTCATCCTCACTGCCACTGCCCCAGTTCAGGCTTCATCAACTCTCAGCAAGACCACTGCAGTGATTTCCCAACTATTGCTTTATCTCTAAAATCTCTCCCCTCTCCAAATCTTTATCTCCTTACTGCCACCAATGTGATTCTTCTCAAATTACAGACCATGCCAGTCCACTCAGAAACATATGATGGCTCCCCAGTGCTAACATTCCAGCTCCTCAGCATGGCAGCTAATAGCTTTCATGATGTGGTCTCAATGTATTATTGCTAAAGAATACTGAAGAGCACAGACTTGGGGTAAAATAGATCCAGGTTTGAATCCTGACTCTGCCACTTCCTTAGCTACTAGACCTTAGACTATGGGCAAGTAATCTCACCTCTCAGAACCTCCATTTACTCACTTAGAAAAGCAAATAAGATGTATGTAAAATGTCTGGCAAACAGCCTGATCAAGAAATGTAGCTCCTCTTCTGTCCTTTAATCCAAGTGGCTCCTTTCAAGAAGGTGGAAGTCCAAATTAATTCCCTCTTCTCTGCTCCCCAAGTAATTTGATTTGCATGGCCTTATGGTTTCACTTTTTTCTCTGCCTACACCCTCACCATCTCCTTCACCACTCTCTCATTCAACTGTGAATTACATAAAGGGAAGAACTGTGCCTCACCCATTCTGTATTCTCATAGGACTGAGAACATAGCAGAGATATGGTGTTAATCTGCTGAACTGAAAAGACTCCTCACACTATCTTTGACTATACCTCTTCTCCTTCCCAGGCCCTGTTCTTCAGGAGCATTCTTTCTTCTTTGAAATATCCCCAGGACCTAATACAGAACCGGAAATATAACTGTTACTTATACATATTGATGGAATGAATAATAAATATTCTTTTAACACATGATTTTAAAGGCTTGTATTACATTATAGCATACGAAGGTACTATGAATCTATTCTTCCATTGTTAAAAGTGGAAGTTCCCAATACTTCTCTTTTATAAATAATATTCTCATAAACATTCTCTTATATAAATATTTGTGCACATATAGTAGATTACTGGGTCAAAGAGTATGAATGCTTTGTGGTTTGTAATATGTACTGGAAAAGGTCACTCTTTTGATAAGTGTCTTTATGTCAATCATGAAATACCAGTATTATAAACCATAGGTCGTCCAATTAGTAATTAACTCATAAAATGTGAAAACTTAAAAATTTACATAGAATGTGAATACGTACAGAATTGAAACACACAGAAATTGAATATGATGATGAATTGAAAGATTACAACTCTACCAGATTTTTTTTACTATCTGATCCCATTAATTAAAATAGTATAATTGCTGCCTATTGGAAAATTAATTTCAAAATTAGGTACCTGATAGCTTCCAAAATAGAGGAAGCAGAAAGAACAACAGATGCTATTCAGTTCAAAAATTCATATCAAGTGAGTTACTGAATTAAGTCCTACGGACAGAAGGTTCAGTTAGCAGTGCTACTTAACATCAAAGTTTGTGAGTAATAAATTACATTATCAGACCTCAAAACTGTTGCTAAGTGTTCAATTTTTCTGCCAAGGGAAAGAAACAGAGTAAGGATAGACAGCTTGGCTTCTGCAATTAAGGAGACAAAAACCAGGCAACATTATTCCATTAGTCACAACTGCACAAGCAAATCATTATATGTAATTTTAACGTAGAAATAAATATATCAGTGTATCCAGACGATGTAATGATGCAAATTGATAAAAGGGTTATTTGTAGCCTTAAAAAGGTAAAACTCTATTAGAGGAATGGCTGCAGTTCCATTCCACCAGTACTTTTCTCAACAAGGACCAATGGCCTCATCTTTAATAATATGGTATGCAGACTTGATACAGGGGTCTCAAATTATCACTACTCTCATGATAATTAATGAACTTAATTGGATCAGAAGTAATGATTTTGAACAAAATCTGGCCTACATCTGCTATAAGCCAGGTTTAATTGGCTATAAGAAATAGAGGGTCTATATGGGGAGGGGGAAAAACACCATCAAACACCGGAATTGAAGCATTTTTATCTTAATAAAATGCTGGCTTTTATGAGCTCGAAAAAAGAGCTCTTAAAAATGATATTCAAAATGGTAGCATTAAACTTATGAACAGATTTTACATGAAATTCTATGACAAATTCATTCAGAACTAGTGGCCTGGCTTTGTAGTGCTAACTGAACTCTCAATAAATCTGGAATGCTTAAAGGCTATTAAATTAACATTTCCCTGATCTGGCACCTGTAGTCAAGTTAATTTGTCAAAAACATTTCTACAGTTTGTCACTGGACTCTGTATTTTCTGACAAGCTAAGTTGAAAATAAAATTGACAAAATCTCATCAATTTCCTCTGAATCACCAACCTTGGTTCCATTAAGCTTTTATTATTAAGAACGTCAACTGTCGCTCTTTCTTTAACAAGGTCAAGTTCTGATCTGGGTACCTCCAAGATTCTTGCTTTAATAGAAGCTAGAGAGGCAGTACAGTGTGGTTAAGAGCACAAGTTGTGAAGGTAGGTAGAACTGAGTTCAATTTCCAGCAATACCACTTACTGTGTGTCCTTGGACAACGTACTTAAGCTCTATGAGTCAATATTTCCTCATTTACAAAACATGGATAATAAAGCATCTCCTCACAGACTTGCTGAGAAGATTCAGTGAGACTGTGCATATAAAGCACTTATCATTGTGCCTATGCACAGTAAATGCCCAAAAAATGTTGGTTGTTTATTGTTTTCTTTTTTTCCCCCTACCTTTTTCCTACTTTTATTTTTATATTTATAGACTTTTTTAAAAAACAACTTTACTGCCATTCATAGACTTGAAACTGTAAGGAATCTTAAGGGTCATCCCCTGTAAAGCATTTTCAACCTCTCCTGAACACCTCCACTGATGAGGTCCCTGCACCTCGTGAAGCAGACCCTTTGCTTTGGTCTTTTGAGCAATTCTGAATGCTAAAACATGTTGAGGTACAATCTCCCTGCAGATTTCTACCCAATGATCTTAGCACTAGCCCTCAGAAATTTGAATAAATCCACCTCTGCTTCCACAGACACCCGTTCATATAACGAGGACCTCAAACAAACAAACAAACTCAGTTACTAAGCAAGGTGGAATAAGACAGAGTATAATCCTTTCAAGAGTACAACACAGCACAGAAAATGTCATTTTCATTCGTTTTTCTTAGGCTAGTGATTTTGTGACTTTTCCTTCTATAACATCTATGGCAAATGTAAATCTATAGTCCTGGACTCAAAACAAGAAAGGTTTTCTCTATTTAAAATAAATCCTCCATGTTTTGATGCTCTGACACTTTTTTTTTTTTAATCGAAGCATAATTGATTATACATATTTTGGGGGTATAATGTTGACTACCATCACCTGTGTATAGCATGTGTTGATCAAATCAGTATTATTAGCATATGATGCTCTGACATTTTTGAAAAAAAAAATGCCTAGCACTATTGGTTTAAACAATCTGACTGTTATCAAATGAAGTTTGAGTAATAGCCTCAAATAATTCTTTTGTTTCAAGATATCAGCTGCAAAACCAGCAATCATTCATGTTCAAATACAGGTAAGACATTTCACCAAACATGGGAAGGGAAGTATGAAAGAATAAAAATGAAAGCCTATACCTACTGTATCAGGAACAACGATCATTTTCTTAAAGTCCTAAATTCGGAAAGCGATTCCTGATACCATCAGTTCTCACTATCACTGGTTATATTTGCTAGGCTCCTCTCTGCAGAGTCAACAGTAGTGGTCTGGACTCTGGCCCTGCCAGCCTTCAGATGCACAACCCTGGGCAAGACCATAATCTCTGAAAGTCAATTTCCTCAACCTTAAAATAGAGATGAGATCATCTACTTCCAAAGAATGGCGGGGGACATAAAGTAAAAATAAAGCATGTTAAAATGCTCTGTGAACTGCACATCGTTACAGAAATGTTAACTGTTCCTTATTGTTACTTAAGCTGTGGCTCAGACGAGGCAAATTTTTGTACAAAATGTCCCCTCAAACAAACACGAAGTCGAGAAGTGTAGGGCAACAGAGAAAGGTCTCTATTTCAATCATTTTGGGAGAAGAGCCATAGCATTCTCTTTTCATCCAGCTTTGGGATAATGGTTACCAGCATGTACCAGAATGTGCTCTTGCAAAGGTACAATCCAGCTATTTCAAAGCCATCTTAAAGCATGTAAAGTGTCCATTTTGAGTTTTCATAGCCATTGCGGGACTCTTTAGGTCATTAATACTACACGGCACTTTGCATTTAATTATACAAACAATGGCTCTATAATGACAATAACATCAGGGAAAGGCAATTTGCATGAACTATACTCCATCACCTAGCATAAGTTTAGGAACCTCTTCATTATTAAGTCATTTATATAATAAAATCAATGTGCTTTAAAAGTAGGTTTTTTTAAAAAACCATAAAGAAGAGTTACAAGTTTTAAACTCTATCAATTATCATAATATAATGAGTCTTTTTAAGATTTAATATCAACTTTTAAAATTAAAACTCAATGGAGAACGTATATTTGGCTCCATTACTAAATGATGTATCTCTAGAAAAGGTTACAGTACAGCCATCCTCCCCCTCCTAAATTATACGGAAATTTTCATACAACTCTCCAACCACCCCCAAGGACAATTTAATTCCAGAGATAGTGAAGTATTTTGAGAATGTGTAATTGTATAAATATTGAAGGAAATATTCCAGGTATATATATTCATTTCTTGCAGGGTTTCAGATGATTAAACATCATGAAATTTTTAAATGTCAACATTCACCTTAAAATTATATTGTTTCCTTAATTTTGAATAGCTTTTGGGGTTTTTTTCTGTGTTTTTTGGGATGGGGGCATCTGACCAGTACAGGGATCCAAACACCTGACCTTGATGTTATCAGCACCACACGCTTCCAAGTGAACTAACCAGCAAGCACTAATTTTGAATAATTTTTTAAAATCCACTAATTTCTATACAGTGGTAAGTTCATGACTAAATGTTCTATCACTTTAAGAATCAATGTTCCTTAATGATATAATTCAAAAATTTCACTGAATCATTATTTAGTAAGTCATAAAAACCTCTTAAAATTAATCTTTCATGCACATCCAGCTTATCCAAAGTTAGAATTTAATTAGATGGCCCTGGCATAAATGGGCTTACTACTTTATTTGCTCAATCAGCGTATGTCTCTTCAGTAATTATAATTAATTCAAGTCCCCGACGTACCTCCTAACAAACAATGTAAAAACATCAGACAAAATGGAAATAAATAGCTTTACATTTCTCCATTTACAACATTCACTTTCATCCTCAAAATGCACATGTGAAATAACTGGGATAGGTGTTACTCTGTATAAGAAAAGGCTGCACAAAGAACCTACACCTCTGGTGAAAGAGAAGGATGCTTGTCTACAGTAGAAAATACATTATGGTTTTTCACACTATGAAAATAATATAATTGCAAAGAGCCAATTGAGAAAGTTTGCATTTAGCACAATTTGTATGTGCATGCTGAAATATAAAAAGCAGCAAATAAAAGAAGAGCTAAGTTATTAATCTAGAACAATGGAAAGAATCACTTGTAACTACGTATAAAATTTACAACCTAGAAGCAGTCCAAAAAGTCTGTCAGGCTTTTATCCCACATGTCTCCCAGAAAGAATCAAGGGAAAAGTAATAAGTGGCAGAAAACTTATTTTTAAAACTGAGGGGACAGCAGGATCCATGGGATCAAAGCTGTCAGTACTTTTTTTTTTTTTTTTTGTCTTTTTCGTGACCGGCACTCAGCCAGTGAGTGCACTGGCCATTCCTATATAGGATCCAAACCCGCAGCGGCAGCGTTGCTGCGCTCCCAGCGCTGCACTCTCCCGAGCGCGCCACGTGCTCGGCCCAGTACTTTAAAAAAAAAAAAAAAAAAAGAGTTCTCTGCCCATCACACTACTCAATTAGGTAATCAGCATAGCAACACAAAGTAAAACTAGCTGGTTATGCCGCTGACAGTCTTGGAGGAAGATGAGAGCAGGCACAGAGAGCACATGCCTCTGTACACAGCCCTTGGAGCTCCCACCTCAGCTCTCTCTGCAACTGGCAGGTCACAGCTGCTGACTGCCATTTATTAGACACCTACCAGGGTCCAACTGCTTTTCATACATTATCTCATTTAATATGCCCGAGAGTCCTGTGAGGACTGCTTACTCCCTCTTAGAGCTGAGGAATGAGCAGTTCATTAAGTAGGCTGCTCCAAACACCTCTGCGGGCGGGGGGACGACAGGATTCCAACCCAGGTCTGTTCAACTTCCCTACTCCTTCAGTGAATCCCAACCCTGAAGAACTCTTTGGCAGTCCTGAGTATCTAGGAAAGGTCACAAAGGTTACTGGTCCATGATGCAGCCACAATTTCAGGAGTGGGGGTCCTGGTTGGTAGGTTGGAAGCATTCTCTGGCTAAGACCCACAGGGAAGGTCTCATTTGCTCCTCTCCTACAGCTGTGCCTGTCAAACTGCACTTGCAGCTCGGCAGTGATCACTGCTGCTGGAGAGGGAAACTGGGGTAACCTTCCAGAAATGGTTACTGATGAATCTTGGATGTGACCGGCACCATCTTGAACATGACCGCCGCCATTAAACACACACTGGGCACAAAATGGCCGCCAGCCTTTCCCTTACAAGAAACCTCATGGTTTCTGAGAAATAGAAACTCCTCTACTTCTGCAGGGGTGCGACCTTCCACCTGATTGCATCAGCCAGCCTTATCTTCCACACCAGCACCAAACCCCTCCCTGATTACATCAGCCTTCCTTACAGCCTATATAAGACCTCCCACCCCAATGCCGGCTGCTGCTCTGCATTTTGAGTGCAGCCCGGCATATTCTTTTCCTTTAATAAAGCTTGATTGGTACCCAGTGTTTCAGCTCACTTTCTTTCATTTTGGTGCCAAAACCCAGGAAGGGTCTAGGCCAGGACCTTCGGACAATCCTCTCTTGGGTTGATTGGCCCTCAGCTGCCCTTCTTGGACCTGCCACACTGGGTACCTCCGGGACTCTCTCCTTTTGCTCTTTCAGACCAACGCATCCACCATCAGCCTCAATTCAGGGTGAGTCAGTGGGTCTGTCCTACTTCTACGGGTTCCCCCGACTACTCTCTAAGACTACTGTCTACTTCCCGAAGACCAGGTGCCTGGCCGAGGGAACCTCTCTTGTGCCCCCAGCTATTGGAGGATGCTCCTCTAGCTGGTCAGTGGCTCCTCTCTCAAAAAGAAGGTGCACACAAACGAGGACACTCCTTGCTGTTACCATTCTTCTACTGGAACTGATCACTTCCTTTCTCACCTTCTAAATGGGATCCTTGCAATCCAAACCTCCAAGCTCTATGCCTCTGGGCTGTCTCCTGGCCAATTTACGATCTCTTGGCCTCCAGGGAGACATTAAACCTAAATGTCTCATTTTCTACTGTAATCTCTATGCCCTCTGGGCTGTCTCCTGGCCAACCTCTTGGTCGCCAGGGAGATATTAAACCCAAATGCCTCATTTTCTATTGCAATCAGGTTTGGCCTAAGTACAAACTAGACAACAGATCCCAATGGCCAGAAAAGAGCTCTTTCAATTTGAATACTCTCAGAGACCTAGACAACTTTTGTCACGGAAGTGGCAAAGCCGGAGAGATTCCTTATGTTCAAGCCTTCTTCTATCTCTGATCTCGTCCTTCTCTCTGTCAAAACTGTCCTAAATCTCAAATTTTCCTAGCTCATGCCTGACCTCCCCTTCCGGACTTGGATCCATATTTTGATCCATCAGACCACTCTGCTCCCTGACCACCTCCACCAGCCCCTTCACCTTTTCCTTCTCTTCCATACCTGGTCTTGAGGTGCTTGTCCTCAGCCACCAAACCCCTCTCCTTCTTCCCCTTCGTCAGGTGATAACCCTGCCTCAGATCCAGCTCCTTTATGTCCCCTCCATGAAGTGGCAGGGATGAAGGGAATTGTCCAGACCCATATCCCCTTTTCTCTTTCCAATCTCTACCAAATCAAAAAACGACTGGGATCCTTCCAGTCCAACCTGGACACATATCTTAAGGAATCCAGATATCTCACCCAGTCTTTTGATCTCACCTGGCATGATATTTTTATGATTATCACTACTACTTTGTCCCCCGAGGAGAGTGAGCAGGTCTGGATAATGGCCCAACAACAAGCAGACGAGGAACATACCCAAAATAATTGGCGGCCTGTGGGAGCCATTGCCGCCCCTCGCACGGACCCAAATTGGGACTACCAGGCCAGCCATGGGGACCAGGATCTCCAGGATAATATGATCACACACCTACTTCACAGCCTCCAAAAGGCTACTCACAAGTCGGGTCAATTATGACAAGCTTAGAGAAATCACACAGAGATCCACCAAAAATCCCAGTGAGTTCCTAATCCGCCTCTCTGAGGCTTTACATAAATACACATGTATAGACCCAAACTCCCCTGCAGGCATAGCTCTCTTACACTCTCCTTTCATTACCCAATCAGCCCCTGATATTCAAAAAAAAAAAACTAAAAAAACTTGAGGGTGGTCCAAATACAACCCAATGAGACCTCCTCAACACAGCTTTCAAGGTTTTTAACAATAGGGAGGAGGAGGAGAAGGATCAATACAAAAGAGATCAGGCCAAATACCAACTCTGGCTAATGCCATCCAAGGCTCACATACCCCTATGCCAGATGCCCCCAGGGGCAAGCCACCTGGGAACTGCTTCAAATGCTGTCAACCGGGCCATTGGGTATGGACCTGTCCTAACCCCAGGCCTCCTCCCAGGCCTTGTCCTCACTGCAAACAGCCAGGTTACTGGGGGGTTGACTGTTCCACTCGCCAGAGAGGGAGTGGCCCAGTCCCTAACCCACAACATTTAGCTCTGCGGCCATCCCTACCAGAGTCTCTCGGCTTTGCCCGGGAGAAGGACTGATGATGCCCAGGGCCTGAGGCCCCCATGGAGATCACCATGCATGAGCCCAGGGTAACTCTCCTCGTAGCAGGTAAGCCAATATCTTCTGTCATCGATACAGGGGCCACTTACTCTACCCTTCCTGAATATGCAGGACCAACAACCCCTCTTCTATCACAATAGTAGGGGTCACAGGACCAGAATACCACCCACAGATCACTCAACCCCTTTCCTGCACCCTACATCACACCCAATTCACACAAAAATTTTTAATAATGCCTCAATGCCCAGCCCTCTTACTGGGACGGGACATCCTTTCCAAATTCAAAGCTACTCTTACCCTAAACACTTTAACTTCAGCTACAATACTCCTATTATAGGCTGCCCCAGACCTGGCCCCTGAGGCTTTCACCTTCCCCTTCCCCTCGGAGAAGGTTAATCCCATAGTATGGGTCACCTCTTCTCCCTCCATTGCTACGAACCATTTCCCTATCCTTGTTAAGTTGCAGAACCCCTCTTTGTTCCCTAATGTCCCACAATACCCAATCACTAACAAACACCTAATAGGCTTAAAACCCGTCATACACAAATTCCTTTCTTCTCGTCTCTTATGGCCTACCCACTCACCTTTTAATACACCCATCCTTCTGGTTATAGAGCCTAACAGCTCATATCATTTAGTTCAAGACCTCAGCACCATTGATGTGGCCGTTTTACCCATAACTGCAATCGTTTCTAACCCCTATACTCTTCTATCCACAATCCCAACAACCCATTTCTTCTCTGTACTTGACCTCAAAGATGTCTTTTTTTCTATCTCCTTACCCCCTTCCTGTCAAAACCTGTTCACCTTCACCTGGACTGATTCTGATACCCATCGTTCCCAACAACTCACCTGGACAGTACTACCTCAGGGGTTTCGGGATAGCCCCCACTTCTTCCGCCAGGCCTTAGCTCAAGACTTATTTGAACTTCCTCCAACCTCTAGCACTTTAATACAATATGTGGATGACCTCCTCCTTTGTAGCCCCTCCTATGAGGATTCATAGGCCCACACTGTTCTCTCCTTAATTTCCTGGCCTCCAGAGGACATAGAGTGTCCCCCAGCAAGGCCCAAATTTCTTCTCCTTCAGTCACCTATTTGGGAGTCCACCTCACACGCAACACCAGAGAAATAACAGTGGATCACAAGAGTTTAATTTCTGAACTCCCTACTCCTACCATAAAGGGTGAAATCCTTTCCTTCTTGGGGCTTGAAGGTTATCTTCACCTATGGATTCCTAACTTTGGCATGCTAGCAAAACCACTTTATGAGGCAGCTAAAGGGGATCCTGCCATTCCCTTAGATCCCACAAAGCCCATTCATTCTCCCTTCCAGCGATTAAAAGCCGCTCTCCTCACAGGCCCAGCTCTATCCCTCCCAAACTTATCTCATCCTTTTATCCAAAACATCACCAAAACCCAAGGATTGGTGGTAGGGGTTTGGGGACAAGAGGTGGGAGATACCTTCTCCCCTGTTGCATACCTTTCCAAATAATTGGACACTACAACTTGAGGATGAGCTCCCTGTTCACAGGCCTTGAGGATGGGCAGCCACCCTTTTAGCACAAGAAAGCTCTAAACTAACTTTTGGACAACAGTCATTTGTTCCTCCCATCATCTTCAAGAATGTCTCAGCCATAAGGCCATGTCAATTCTCTCCCCTTCCCACCTACACTTATTCACCTTACCTTCACTGAAAACTCTCAGTTCTCCTTTAAACCTTGCCCTCCCTTAAATACAGCCACTCTCATCCCAAAATGCTCATGACCCTTAGAACATAACTGCATAGAGGCTTTAGATCTCTTTCTCAATCCCTTTCCACACATCTCCCCACATCCCAATACACAGCCCCAACATACATGGTTCACAAATGGGAGCGCCACCTCCATGCCCACCCCCCGGGCAAGTTACGCCATAGTAAATCTAACACAAACTATTGAGGCTGCTCCCACCCCCAACGCCCCTCCCCACTAGGCAGAACTCACTGCCCTCACCCGCGCTCTCACTCTGGCAAGTAACAAACGTGTGAATATACACATTGACTCAAAGTATGCTTACCACATCCTACACTCCAGTGCAGCCATATGGAAGGAGAGAGGATACATGACCACTCAGGTAGGGCCCATAAAAAACGGACATCTTATCAAGATACTTCTTGAGGCTGCACCACTCCCAAAGGAGGTTGGGGTTATACACTGCAGAGGACACCAAATCTCCAACGACCCCATAGCCCAGGGAAACAAACTGGCAGATCTAACTGCAAAACAGGCTGCTCAATCACCAGGCCCCCACTTCCTCTCCACTCAGGTCTTTCTCATGGTCCCTATGCCCTTACCCCAATACACACCTCAAGAAATACAACACCTCCAACAGTTGAGAGCACAGAGAAAGGAAAACTGTTATAGTCTCTCCAGTCGCTATGTCCTCCCTACCACACAAACTGAGCAAATCCTTTTAGATTTCCATAATTCAGCTCATATAGGCTATGAACCCCTACTATGCCTTCTTCAGCCCTTATATTATTCTCCCCACATGGCCAAGTTACTTAAACAAATCACTCAAAATTGTCCTTTGTGTATTCGTTGCTCCAATCAAGGTGGCCTCCAAGTTCGGTCCTTTCCCACCCACCAAGCCAGATGATACACTCCTGGCCAGGATTGGCAAATTGACTTTATTCACATGCCTCCCCACAAAAGGACACACTATCTTCTAACCTTAGTAGATACCTTTTCAGGTTGGGGTGAGGCTTTTTCCTGCACTTCAAAGGATGTCTGTTTTAGGACCCATAAAACTGAAAATCTCCAGGACCTCCACTCTTCCCCCAATCCCAGAAGAAGGATGATCTTTCCCCCAGCAATTATCCTCTCACTCTTGCAGGCCTGCTTCACATCCTTCACAGAGGAGCTGCTCCAAGACGGGTCCCGACCCACCACCTCCAGTGTTGAAGACATCCTTGACAGGGTAACTGAATTAGCCTGGCAGGGCACCCTCTGTGATTACACCCTCAGTGAGGTTACCCTCTACTTCTTTTTCCTACTATGCACCCTCTCAACCTCTCAGCCCTTGAACACTTGCCTTTTCTCTTCCTCTTGCTTCTTTTCCTAACAGAGACATATGCCACAACCTGTTCACAATGTATAACCAAGGTCTTGGTGGGTGGAAGGACACTTTCCTGATGCATTTTGGACATGGCCGGCGCCACTGTGCAAACAATAAGCACCAGCATGAAATAGCCACTGGCCTTGTCTTCCACTCTAGCACCAAGCCCCTCCCCGCTTCCCTTTATGAGAAGCCTCCTGACTTAGAAACAACTTTCTGGCTTCTGCATCGGCACAGTTCTCCACCCAGTTACATCAACCTAATGGTCCCTCCCCACCATACATTTCGTGCCCAAAAGCTAATATAAACTCTGGCAAACCCATTGTTGGGGCTGTCCCCCATTTTCAGGGCAGCCCCGGGCTGTCCTCCATTTTGAGTACAGCCTGGCAGATTTCTTTCTTTAATAAAGCTTGAATGGTACCCAGCGTCTCGGCTCACTTTCTTTCATTTCCAGCCTCCCAGGTCTGCCACCCAGAATCTTCAGGGGAACCCTACAGGACACATTCACATCCCTGACATACGTTCCCACAACATGCTATGACCAGACAACTGCCACATCATGTTCTTACAGGGGCAGAAACTACTGGATAGCTCTTTCCAAAGGGGATTCTGCTGGAGTCCAGTTCCTCCCACCCCCTGACAAAAACATTTCTGCTTCACCCAAACCACTCACCTAGGCTATAGCGATGGGGGGGGACTTCAGAACAAAACATGTCGGACCCCTAACCATGATGGGACTTATCCTTCTTCTTGGTCCCTGCCTCTTTCAGTGTTTCTCTAACTTCTTACAGGAATGTATGCAGGCTTTCACCAACCAAAAGGTCACTGAATTGTTCCTGGGAGGAGGATATCAGCCCCTGAGAACCATCAACCCTTCCCCAGAAGAATATAGCCTCCCCAAACGAAACCAATACCCTGCCACCTAATTGTTTTATTTTTTTCATATCTTCGCCCATCTCCAGCAGGAAGTAGCTTCAGAAGAGTGAGACCTTTGCCCCCTTTCCCTTCTCCCTATACTTAAAAGGCAGGAATGATGGATCTTGGACGTGACTGGAGCCATCTTGGACGTGACCACCACCATTTTATTATATACACCGAGCACAAAATGGCCACCAGCCTTTCCCTTATGAGAAACCTCGTCGTTTCTGAGAAATAGAAACTCCTCTACTTCTGCAGGGGTGCGACCTTCCACCTGATTGCATCAGCCAGCCTTATCTTCCACACCAGCACCAAACCCCTCCCTGATTACATCAGCCTTCCTTACACCCTACATAAGACCTCCCACCCCAACACTGACTGCTGCTCTGCATTTTGAGTGCAGCCTGGCAGATTCTTTTCCTTTAATAAAGCTTGATTGGTACCCAGCATTTCAGCTCTCTTTCAGTTACCTTTTGTGTACAGGCAGAGGGCAGAAACTATTTCAGATTTCCTTGCTGTTGAGCACATAGAAGAAGCCCAATAAATCTGCACTGTGTTTCAGAGGTAAAAACACATAGGAACACCAGCTCTTTAAAGAGTAAACAGAACCCTCTGATTCAGTTTTCAAAAAGCAGTGGTCAAGTGCCAATCCATAGGCCACAGACAATCCTGACTCTTGGATTAAGAGGCTCATCAGTAATTGTGAGGTGTATTTCTTACTAAATCTGGCTACCCAGGTGGCAATACCCAAATGTGCTTTGATAACGACAAAGGAAGAAAATAACAATTTGGTCCTTTGAGAGCTGGGCAAGCAGCACGTGATATTAACTTGGCATCAAGCTCCAACACAAGCAAAGGATCTGATGAGACAAAGGTCCATCTCAGGTTGCAATTCTCTGTGGAAATGGGCAGAGTGAGACCAGCTTACTTGCAGAAACTGACAAGTCACTTGGGTCTCAGGGTCTCTGGGGTTTCTCCTCAGCCCCCTGGCATTATTTTCCTCATGCTCATCCTGAGTCTTAGTCCAATCTCCTCTGAGGTCCTAACTAAACCAGACACAGGGAGAGTCGGGGATTTTATCTTATTAAAATAGATATGGCTAATTTGTCTTTTCAAATTCATTTTAAATTAAATTGGATTTCCTTGGAAGGCTGCTAGGTCAGTTCCCCTGCTGCGAACACAGGACAAAGGTTAATTGCACGCCCTTCACCAGCACTTCTGCTCTCCTGGGCAGGTTCTGATAACCTGCCCTGAGAGGTGGAGAAAGCTTTGGTTTATCGAGCAAAGATGTTGCCATTACAGATATTTACCATTATGCCAAGAAACCTTTTTTAAAATTAAACAACAAGATATGATTGCAATAACAAGAAAGAAATGTATATGTTACCAACTGATGGTTAGTTCTAAAACCCAAAACCCAAAGAACAAGACCTAACCTATTTGCTTCCCTAAAAGGCCTCAACAAATGCAAAAGTACACACCCTCCTGGAGCAAACTGTGTTCTAGTTCCAGTGTAAAATTCCATTAACATTTTCACTTAATTTACCTCATTTAGACTGTCTATGTTCATGAAAATTTAACCCAGTAATTCATTGTTATACAAAGCATAACAAAGTATGAATATTTAAATACAATGTAAATAAAACACTTTATCAATTATATTTTTGTATTCTAAATTAGTGACTTCACTTAGCATGTCTGCCTTGCACAGCACCACACTATTTTTCAATTAAAGGTCCAGATGTTTCAAAGGCTCCAGTAGGCAACAGCAGTTATGAGAAATGCTTTATCTGCATCGTAATCATCACCACCACATCAGCTCCAGGCTGCATTAACATACTCATGTTTTATTCCAGCTCCCCTTCTAACAGAGCAGGTAATTATACAACACAGCAGAGAAAGACAATCCTAAGAGCTGGACAATTTCCTTACGAGCGTCCACTAGAGCAACACATTTTCATACATGATCTTAACATTTTCTAGAAAATATTTTATTACATAGTTAAACCTGCTTATTAGCAGGAACACTGACCATTTTAATGATTTTGTGTTAATAAAATGAATCATAGCACAAATATACCAAGTTTAGCTTCAAATACTATTTAAAGTGCAAGATGAACTGTACATATACATGCTTGTGTCTTGAAAACCAACTAGAAGTTTGTGTGTATAAAAAACACACTATCATTTGTTACAATCTAAGCCATTTCTTCTGATTTTAATGTCAGCGTCATCTCTTGAACAAGTCAATTCAATTTTTATTTTTACTATCCAAAAATGACAATTCACCTAGGCTGAGACTGAGCAATTATAGCAATTATCACTGTTCCCATTTGATAGAAAAAAATAGTACCAGAGCAGAACAAAATGCAATTCTGACAGCTGCAACAAAAATATTATTTCATTTATTATTTAGTTAATTAAATGACTCCCTTACAAATAGACAAGAATAACCTTTGTTATAAGAGATACTGTTATGCTCGGTAAACATATAAAAACATATAATATAATTTAATGGGAAAATATAGTTCCTCATCACTGAAACTAACAAAATTAACTTTAATTATAATTTTTAAATTACTCTATAAACATTTTTTATTTTGAAATATTCCAAGAGTAGATGTCCTAATGAAAATGCTATTCAAAAGATAAATGCCTTCACAAATATTAAAACCTCAGACAGGTCGGATCCTGGCAGGTTACACTTCAGCATCCGTTCCTTCCTGAAGGAACCTTACGTGGAACATTTTTAATACATCACTGTGTCGTTTTTTAATGCGCACCAATCTATTAACCACATGGCAAACTAACAGGGATTTTTAAAATATGGGTTTTATGGCTTTGTGCTGGTGATTAATTAAATAAATAGCCACCGTTTCACAAATCATCCCTCTAATTAGTCTAAAACAGACACTTTGCATTCACTGGTATTACTGCCATCTGAAGCTCACAGAAGGGCAGGAGCAGTGCGGCATGGCCGCATCTCTGCACTTTGCAGCCCATTGTCACCGGCTCCATTGCTGGCATACCACCCTGCCACCCAGAGGCAGAGGTGTCATTTTTGCAGGTGCTGCAGTCAGCTGGAATTTGGCTCCAGCTGCTCAGAAAAGATGTTCTCCTTAATTATTCTCCCTCACCCTAAAGGAAACAATGGAACAACAAAGGAATAAAGTATAACCTCCAGCTGCAAACAGAAGAGGTTTCACCAACACAGTTCATGGAGTAAATAAGAAAGTTGGTTGATTTAGGAATAAGTAGGGTGCTAGGTCAAACAGGCTTTCCTTAGAACTCAAAACATGTTATATCATTGCCTTGAATTCAAATATTAAGCAATTACTTCCAAATACTACTATTTAAAAGACTCCATTTTAGGACTAAGAAGCCCCACTGCTGCCCACAACCAGGCAAACAATGGAGCACGCCCAGGGTCCTGAGGTCCTGGGGCCGTGGGCCACTGCCCTCTGCAAGAACATCTTAGAATGCATTTATTAGCCACGTGTGTTTCTCTGGGGTGTACGACTTGTCTGCTCATGTCCTTCACAAAATTTCTGTTAAGATTTTTCTAATTCATTTTTGAGAGTTCTTTATGAATTAAGGATGTTAATCTTTGTGTGTTAAATTTGTTCTGTATCAACCGACTTTAAATTCAATTTGTGATGCTTTCCTTTGTATGTTGAGAAAATAATTTTCAATCTAAACAATAAATAAATAATCACTGGTCACACACACACACACACACAAACTGAGAAGGTCCCTCTCTTTGAAACTGATAAGAATTCAACCTAACTTGTTTTAGTGGCATATTTTAAAAGATTATAACTCCTCTGAAAGCAAATTAAACTTAGAAATAATTTTTAGTCCCAGAAAAAAAAAAATCAAATGGTAATATTTCAATAACCCAATTTCCTTCGGAAAACACATAAAGTGGCATCCTAATCTTTCAAACTTCATTAGGAATGTTTAGGGGAAGGAAGGAAGGGAGGCAGGGAGGAAGGGAAGAAAAGAGGAAGGAAGAGAAGACTTAATGGAAAAGAAAAAGGGAAAGAGAAGGAAAAGAAATGGGAAAATTCAGTAGGGATAACACACCACCACTACAAAGTACTCTGTAGAAGGGGCTGTCCTTTCCATTCTTGAAAAAGGTTTCTAAGGATGGGAGGAAGAAATGGGGGACAGTAGAAAAGACCTGAACCCTGAAGCAAGACTGATTCTGAAGGGTTTTGTGCCCTTAGCAAAGTCATGTAATCCCACTTAGCCTCAGTTTCTTCCCCTGTAAAGGATTTATCCCTGAGCCTCAATAATTGTAGGGAAATTGAGATACTGTCCTAGCATATTCCCTGCACAGTGCAGATGCTCAAAAATGAGGGCCATGAGAAACTGCACCAGACAATGAAAGCAGAGTTGAAGGCAAAGTCTAGGTTCCTTGTTTTCACTCTCTATAGCGCCTTTTTGAAAGAGCCAAGGTGACTGTATCCAACACTGCAGATGCTGTGTTCCAAATACAAAAAGGAGAGACAAAAGCACAAAAGGTACATGAACACAGAACAGCCACATTGTATTTGCTGCATTGAAGAAAACTCAAATCATTTGCAAGCATGAAGAAATAGTATGGTTTCCCTAACTTTCATCTTTACCGAGCATGGAGTTGGGGGATGGTGTCTCTGAGATTGTTCACGTGGTAGAAATGGGAAAGAAAATAAATGGGCTTTGGATTAAGATCTAGGTTTGAATTCCATACTCACTACTTACTAGTGTTGTAACCTCAGGCAAGTCTGTTTACCATTCTAAGCCTCAGTTTCCCCATCCCCAAATGGGGATAATAATACATACTTTATTTACAGTGAAGCTGAGAAGAATGAACAAAACAGCATACTAGACACTCTGGCATTCAGCAGACACTCAAATATTTTCTTTTATATTAAGATGAATCACATGAAACTACTGGTATTCAACTGTTTATGACCTATAGAAACTGCAGTTTATTGGTTTCATCTAATATTATCATAACTGAGACAATAAGTATCATCAGCTGGGGAGATGACTGAAAATTCTCAAAAACAGAATGAATTACACTCCTATCAAAAGGAAAACAATCAATACATAAAAGGTGTTTTTTAAGACTGGCTCTTGATTCCAGCAATACAGCAGCTAATACTTAGTAAACACTGTAGGTCAGATACTATCCCACACATTTGACATACATAATATTAGCTTATGTAATCTCAAAACAACAGGCTGAGGTAGATTCAACTATTATTCCTATTTTACAGATGAAATGAAAGCCTGCAGAAATAAAGTAACTCACCCAAGGCCACACAGCTGTGAAGCTGGGATGCCAACCTGCAGCTGTCTTAACTCTAGAGCCCGAATTCTTACTCATCACTTAAAATTGCCTCCCCACACTGCAAAGCTGCTTATTTTGCTTTTAATAAAACTGTATGGGGACAAATAACAAATAATTTACAAATCAATTTTTGGGCTTTCCAAAGGATGGACATGTCAGTGGGCAAGCAAGCACCAGTAAGGAGGGTATTTCACACCATCACCTGTAGTAACTAAAATGATGCTGCATCCAAAAGTCCCACTGCAACTAGGGCATTCTAGGGTACTACTTCTCCACGCTATAGTGTTATTGAAAAAAGGAAAATATCAGACATGCTTTGAAGTTTCCAGGAAAAATCCTGAAGTTTTAATCAAATAGCTGCTGTGTCCCCATTATGTTATAGTCAAACCTTTTCGCTATGTGACAAAGGCAGCAAATCTTTTTTATTTGTTTGTTTGTTCTTCTGTTCTCTTATCTATTTATGTTTACATCTCTTACTTCCTGAATCCTTTGACATAAACAGTAAACAAGCCGTCACAGAAAGGGAATGGCACCGACAGTGGATGCTATGAATCCACTCCATTTAAAAAAAGAGAATTCAAGTCAAGGAAACCCTCAAATACCATGCTTTCAAAGCCACGATTCTAAAAGCAATCACACTTGCATATAAGGCTTCTTGGGGCCACCTCTGCGGCACCAAAATCCACCAAAGATAAAGACGTTTGTGCTAAGTTGGGAAAGTGGAGACATCAGCATTTCTGCCTTCGGACCATTATTCCTGCTCTACAGACGGCACCTGATAAAGCATCTGGAGTGTTTTGTCTTCTGTGCAGTCACTGCTCTTCTGAAGCCTGTGCTCAGGGGTTTCCCTGGGGTTTCCTTCCCGACAATTGCGCAGAGACTCTGAGAGGAGCCCAAACGAGCTGCCTTAACCTTCCCGTAAACTGATATTTCCACAGAGGATTAAGACAAACGTTTCAAATAAGCCAATTTCCTTTACTAAAAAACCAAAGTGACAATAGTGGTACCAAGAGAAATATACAAAGACAATGAGTAAGAAGTACTTCTCTTGTCTTTGGGCATGCAAAAAATATAGAGCAAAAGGTCAGATGGAGGTAGGCCACACACTTCCCTCTTATTTACAACAGGATGCCCTACAGGGGAGCCTAACTAAAAAGTTATACAAGAATTATGCTGAGTCACACCAAGGGAAAGAGGACAAAAGTCAGAACGCTTCATACTATCTGATATATGCTGATGCTGCATGTCATATATTTTTGCATTCCTGTTGATTATAAATTTGTCTATTAAGAATGCAACTATGTCTATTTTCTAATAAGGTACTTCCAGAACTCTGGGGATGCCAAATGATCAGTTGCTGAACTGATGAGAATGAAAAATCCTAACTACCCTTGAGGTTACTGTGGGAGGGAAAGGGAATAAATTTCCTTCTCCTAAAGTACTGTAGGCAGCAACCTTGGCCACAAGGTGGGAGCTCCCTTTGACTCAAAGGGGTAGGGATGTACCCCTCAACTAACTGAACAGAATACACACAAAAAAGGCCAGAGCGGAAAATATCCTTAAGCTATCCCACTCTTGGAAAGCTGGGGGGAGGCACACAGTCTCTTTGGTTTCTTCGGTTCACCTGCCAAGCTTCATACTGTTTTCCTCCTCATCTTCTGACCTTGCAGTGGCTTTCTTGTTTTTCCCTTTCAGGTAGTTTCTCCCACATACCCATATTCAATTTTACACTATTACATGGATCATGTGAGATGTTTCACATTTAACATTCTGCATTAGCACCTTGAACATGACTAAAATTAAAAACAGCTACCATTTTGTCTATGTCAGGCATCAGGCTCAGCACTCTACACAAATTATCTCTCTTGATCTGCTTACCCCATTTTACAGATAAACTGCTAAGAAGTTAAACAAATTGTCAAAGGTCACACAGCTAGTAAGAGAACTCAGATGGAAACCAGGACTGACTGACTCAAAGTCCACAATCCTCTCCAAAACCAATATAATTTAAAATCTTTTTGTGGGAAAAGTTCTTATTTGGAAAAGCTTCTTATGTTTTGAATCAACATTTTCATGAAATGGAGAGCCATGATATATTTAAGCATAAACTCTCTCTCTTCACTCTATACTATAGCAATTTCTCCTATAGCATTTAGGACAACATGCTAAAGAATATTTTACTATAAGACTTCTATTTCAGCCACATGGCAAAATAAGTACCCTGACCAACCCTCAAACAGAAAACTAAAAATTTTGATGAAACATAAAAACACTTTACCAATTCAATAGGCTAGTAAGTTTTAAAGGAAGCCACAAAAGCCCAAAAATTAAGTGAAAAGGGGAACCCAGAAAGAAAAACAGAACACAATTTTTGCCTTAATGATGACATTTGCCAAACAATGTGATAGTAAGTGTCAGTTTTCTTGGTCAGCTGGATACATGGGACAGTTTATTCATAATCTGTAATAAAGCTGAGACCCCCTCCAAAGGTACATGTGAGAGTAAATTAGAATTAAGGACTCCTAACCTGACCTGCAGCCAAGGAAAACTTCCTGTCCCCTCAAAAAAAATTTTTTTTCTCACTTTATAAACACAAACCAACCTTCATATGAAATTTTCATTGCAAATTCATATTACTTGATGGACCAGAAAGACTCAAGCCAAGAATTTAAAGTTGTCCTGGGCTGGTAGTGCCCCCATGTTCCAGGCAGATGCAAACAAAAACCCTCTTGGGAGGAACCTACATGACTCAAATAACTCCAACAGAAAAAGTTGCAAGAAATAAGCTGTTGTAGCCCCAAATCACAAAACACAGACAGCATCATGAAATAGACCCATAAATACTGGAATTAACATAATGATCAGAAACAAAATATAAAATACATGTTAAAAGAAAAATTTTAAGACCAAAAGACTATAAAAGATTATCCATGATGTGTTCTGATATTGTGGCTGAGTAGGGGAATGTCACTATTCCTGGGAGATACAAGGTAAAGTATTTAGGAGTGAATGTTAACTTTGAAATGGCTAAATAAAGAATAAATAAAGCAATTAAAGCAATTGCTGAATATAGATGATAGGTGTAAGGGTATTCACTGAACTTTTACTAAGAAAACAAACTTTTCATAACAAAAAATTTAAAAAATTACCAACACTTTTAGAAGATCAAAATGGGACGTCTAAAAATGAAAAATGCAATAACTGAAATTGGAAGTGCAACATATGGGTTCCACAAGTGAGGAGAGAACTTATGAACTGGAAGACAGCATTGAAGAAATCACTTAGAATGCAACCCAAGCAGACAAAGAGACAGAAAATATGAAAGAGAGGTTAAGAGACATGGAGGATAACATAACACCTTCTAACAAGTGTTAACGAAAATTTCAGAAGAGGAGAAAAGAATAAATGCTGTATAGGCAATGTCTGAAAAGACAGTGGCTGAGACTTTTCCAGAAAGTGATGACACTAATCCACAGATTCAGGAAGTTCAATGAATGCTAAAAAGGAAAAATGGGGGGGTGATCTGTATCAAGAAATATTGTAATGAAACTGCATATACAAGTATATCAGGCAAATACTAACAAAATTAAGCAGGTACGAAAGGGGGGGAAGTGGAAACCTTCACTAGAGATAGAGTCATGAATGACAAATGGTTCCATTCACCAGGAAGAAATAACAATTCTGAACTTGTATGAATGTAAGAACATAACCTCAAAATATATAAAGGAAAATTTGTCAGAACAAGGAAAAATGGACAAGCTATCAATGCTAGGAAATTCAAATATACTTTTGTCTAACTGACAGATCAGGCAGACAAAAATATCAATAAAGAAAATTTTTAACACAATTAACAGTCTTGACCTAATGGACATATTTAGCAGAATGCAACCAACAGCAGCAGAAATCACATTGCTTCCAGTTATACAGATATTTATGAGAAGTGACTACATTAGTGGGCATAAATAAAACTATGATCAACACGTTTCAAATAACTGGTACCATCAGGCTAGCTTTTCCAACCACAAAACAATCAAGTTAGAATCAATAACAACAACAACAAAAAAAAATTAGAAAAACCTCATATGCTGGAAACAGAAAAACTGAAATAATTCATCAAATAAAAGATTAGAAATCAGAAAATATTGAGAACAGCAAAAACCATGAGATCATGAGATAAAGCTAAAGGAAGAAGGACCTACAACAACATAGCAAGTAAACACTGTAATGACTCCCGCAAAGGACCTATGGCCATTTTGTCAGGGATTCACATACTAAGAAAGGGGAATACCAACTCTTCAAGAACTGCTGGGTACCGTTGAAGCTGAAAATGGACCATGGCTGCACTACAGTCCCACTCAGGATTGGCCTTAAAAGACAGCAGTGATAGGAAATAATAGCCAGAGCTTGGGACAGTGAATTTGTTCACCTCCTGTGTGTGGAAGGAGAACTGGCAGGAGGTTAAAATATGTAGACTAATGGGTGAATGACTTAGTCAGTTGGTTAGAGGAAGAAAAGGGAAGTTGGAAGGAAGAAAAAAGGGAAGCCCTTGGGAGAGATATATGGATGGACTTATGGAAATAGGCATGGAGTATAAAGACCTTTGTTATATATGTTGACACTCACCAGAGAGCATTCACCACAGAAAAAGGTATTGAATAACCAAGCAGACATAACATAGACTTTGTGCAGAACAAAGACTGTTATCTTTAGGAAGCCTTCCTGGCACTTGGGAATGTGGACCTCAGGAGAGCTCCCACCACCATATTAAGAGTGGCTCACTGTACTTAAACTTGTTTGTGCAAACAATATGGTTTATGTTGAATACCAGCTTTCCTCTGGGACTCTGGAACTTTGGTACATGCTAGACAGAGGGTGCCCATATAACCAACCTCCAACAGAGGTCCTGGGCACTGATTCTCTAATGAACTTCCTAGGAGACAACATTTCATTCACGCTGACACAACTCCTGGCTGGAGGAATTAAGCACGTCCTGTGTGATCAGGAGAGGACTCTTGTAAGCAGGTACCTGGTTTTCTCTAGAATTCTCCTCATACTCCATACCTCTTCACCCCATGCACCTCTTCTTTATTGATTGTGCTTTGTATCCCTTCACTGTAACAAATCATAGACATAGGAGCAACTATATGCTCAGTCCTGTGAGTCCTCCTCACAAGTTAGTGAACTTGGGGGTAGTCTTGGCATTCCCAACATAGAACTCATTTAACGTCAGCCAGCCTCTCTCATTGGACTCCCAAGTGCTGGCACATGGACACATGAACAGAGCAGCCATGGTGACAGGGACTCAGGCTATATGTGGCCCCAAACAATATGGTCTCCCACTTACCAAGGTTGATATTGTTACTGCCCACTGTCAAATATCCAATCTCCCAGCAACAGAAAAAGCACTCAGCACACTCAACATTCACTCCTAATTTAAAAAGTAACAATTATCTTAGTAAACTAGGAATAGAAAGGAGACCTTTTAAAACTCAACATAGGCCATCTACCAAAACAGCAAACATCATACTTATGGTGAAATATTGAAAGCATTTCCTTTAATATTAGGAACAAGACAAGACTATTCTTTTCAACATGGTATTGGAGGTCTTAGCCAGCCAGCTCTGTAAAGCAAGAAAAAGAAATAAATTTATAAGAATTGGAAAGAAAACAATAAAACTATCATTATTTGCAAATGACTGACTCCATAGAAAACCAAAAAAAGGTATAAATTAACAGAATTAATAAAAGTGTATTAAGTTTGTTAAAATTAAATCAATGTAGAAGAATTAACTGTATTTCTACACACCAGCAGCAAACAGAGACACTATGATTTAAAAGATTTTGAGAGTAAAATAAAAAAATCTTATTTAGATGTGAATTAATGTAACAAAAGACATAAAACTTCCAGGGAGAAAATTAAAAATTTTATAGAAGACATTATAGATCACTTAAATAAATGGAAAAGATATATCATGTTCAAATCGTAAAGATATTAATTCTCCCAAATTGACCTACAAATTTAATCTAATGCTAATCAAAATCTCAATAGGGATACATATTTTTTAAACTTGGTAAGTGCTTTCAAAAATGTATATGAAAAAGCAAAAGGTTAAGAACATATAAGACACTTGTGAGAAAGACAAAGGAGGTTGAGGGGGCATGACTTATCAGATATCAGTAATTGTTTTAAGTCTGAAGTAATTAAGATAGTGTGATACTAACCCAGGGAAAACCAAATAAACCACTGAAACAGAAAAGAGTCCAGAAACAATAGCACACATATAGGGAAATTTGATATAAGACTGAGCTAGCACCACAAATCAGTGGGGAAAGGTGAAACTCAGTAAATAATGCCAAGACAACTGATTAACCATACAGAAAAAAACTGAAATTGGACCTCTACCTCACACCATACATGCAAGAATATCAATTCCAGATGGAGTAATTAGTTAACTATGAAACTTTGAAGTCAATATAGAAAAATAATTTTATAATCTTGGAGTAGGGAAGGATTTCTTAAACAAGACACAAAAAGTATAAATAATGAAGCAAAAGACTCACAAATTCAATATATTAAAAATAAGAATTTGTGTTCGTCAAAAAACACCAAAAAGTATGAAGCCACTGGGAGAATCTATGACAGAATAGTTAGTATACAAATACATAAAAATGGTTAGTAACCCATATACATTTAAAAATCTTCAAATCAGTAAGAAAATGCTAAACAAAAATGGGCAAAAAATTTGAACGAGTACATCACAGAAGACGAAACATGAATGACCAATATACACACAAAAATACTGAGAAAAACAAATTAAAATCACAAGGAGGTACAATTTCACACCCACAAGACTAAAAAAAATTAAGTCTGATGGAGGTGAGTAGAACAATGGTACAATGCTGGAGAGAGCATAAATGGGAATAACCACTTTGGAAAACAACCTGGCATTATCTACTAAGGTTGCAGCTGCACATATATACTATGACCCTCTAATGCCAAATCTGCGTGTATCCTGGAACAGATTATAAACCATAGTTCTGAGGGTTGAGAAATCAATTTAGCCAATTCTGACCAACTGTTTTTTTAATGAAACAGAACAGACAAGATTGGAATAAAAAATATCACAGTGCATTCATACTTATTAAGGGTAAGTATTCTTCTATGAAAATTTTGTTTCCATATATCATATATCTACATGTACAAAATGAGTTGGGATATAAAATGTATTTCTTATTATATGTGATTCATGATCAAAAATGTTTGTAAGCCTCTGCCTTGGGTAATTCTTACACATGTAAAATATTTATAAACAGCGCTACTTGTAATAACAATAACTAGAAACAACCCAACAGTGGAATGGATAAATAAATTGCAGTAAACTCATACAATAGTGTCTCTCCATTAATAAAAATGAATTAACTACAGCTACAGGCATCAACATGGGTGAATCTCTGGAACTTAATGTTGAGAGAAAAAGTTACAGAAGAATACTTAAAGCATAATTCCATTTATGTAAAGTTCAAAATGATATTGTTCAGAGATACAAATATATGGCATAAAGCTATAAGGAGAAGCAAAGGAATTAGAGAAACTTCTGGGAGTGGGAAGAGAGCAAGTACAGAGGGAACTTCTACTTTCTCCCAAAATGGGTGATAGGTATATAAGTGATTATTGTACAACTATTTTTTGTACCTTGTATACATTTTTAAAATACTTTTCTACATGTACTCAATATTTTGTTTTTAAAAATTTAAAACAAAGATATTTATATTTACAAGTGACCCCATTTCTACACTTACTGACAAGTGAGAAGTGTCACAACCTTTCCAACTTATGTGGAAAGGAAAAGTACCCCATTATCCCCAAGTAATCAACAATTTCTTTTAAGGACTTAGGGAGGGAGAAATGCATTAAGTGCTAAGAACACCTTTAAGAATTTCTCTTCATACTCTTCCTTCCTGCAAATTCTTCAGTTCTCCTCTAGTTTACAAAGTACCATCTTAAGGCTGAGTGCTAGAAATAACCTATTAAGGGACTACTATGAATCAAGGAAAATAAAGTTATCAGGAAAAAAAAAAAAAATCCAAAATGCCTACTAAGCTTAATTGAAGCTGTGGAAAACCTTAAACTGATTTCAGTTGCTGATTCAAATGTTGGTCTATATTTAATAAAATGCAAGATTATTACCAGTAGAACACAATGATGTAATCTTATGGTGTATTCTCAAGCATTAATTTTTTCAGAGTAAAAGAAAAAAGAATACCAAGTGATTTCAAAGGTAGAAGAGACCCACAGTCACTCAAAATACACACCTCAAATGATGTTTTTCAACAATGACAAAACAAACTATTAAATAAAGGCTCTCATAAGCATTGCAGGGAAGGCTCACTTAGAAGAATTCAAAGACATTTTCGTCTACCCTCCCAACTTTATTTTTACTGATTAAAATTTGTCTTGGGTCGGCCAGTTAGCTCAGTTGGTTAGATTGCAGCCTTATAACACCAAAGTCATGGGTTTGGATCCCCATACGAGCCAGCTGCAAAAAAAAAAAGTTTTGTCTTAATATTCTCTGCTTGTCATAAACACTGGCTAGCTCCATTTTAGAGATATTTATGTCTTGCAATTTAAAGAGAGAAATAACATCCACTTAATGCCAACTTTTAGCTTAATGCCAAGTACTATGGTGGTGGTGGTGGTGGTGGTGGTGGTGGTAGTGATAATGTCAACAACACACTAGACAAGAGAAAAGTAGTCAGAGGTATAAAAATGGAAATGAAAGAGATTTTTAAAAATCACTATTTTATTCTGTATATTACTGCATATTAATAATATTCTTGTATGTATCAAAATCCTGAAAGGACAAATGAAAAACCACTACAGAGAATTTGGTAATATAAAGGAATACAAAATTAACACACAAAAAATCAGCAGCTTTCATACACATAAATAGAAACAACAGAAAATAAAACCCCATTTACAATAGCAACAACTGTTAACACCTAAGAATAAACTTAACCACTATGCAAGGAATTTGGAAAAACCTCCACACTAATTAATTCAAAATCCAGAAGCTATTTTCCAAAAAATTAATTTATAAATTTATTAAAAAATTATAAATTTCACTACATTAAAAAAATTAGTGCATGGTCAAACAAAAACAATCCATGAACAAGATCAAGATACACAATAAACTGAAGTAATCTCCCTAATATGTAAAGAACTCCTTAGATAATAAGAAAAAGATCAAGAATCTAATGCATCTGGGCAGTTCACAAATCTGCTAAGGTTCTTAAACAAATGAAAGAAGCTCAATCTCACTCATAAGAGAAATGCAAATTAAAATTACACAGATTCATTGTTTACCTATTAGACTGGCAAAAATCCAAACATTGGATAAACTCTGTGGCAAGGTTATGGAGAAACAGGCATTCTCATACACTGCTGGTGGCACAATCCCAACAGAGGGCAATTTGGCAATCCTTACAAAAATTACAAATGCATATTCCCTTTGACCCAGCAGTTTCACTTCTTGGAATTTATCCTACATATATAATTGCACATGTGCAAAATGCCACATGTACAGGATTATTCACTACAGCATTGTTTGTAATAATGCAAGATTAGAAGCTACTCACATCTCCATCAACAGGGAACTGGTTAAATAAATAACATTTCTAAACAATGGAATACTATGTAGCTATATGAAGGGATGAGAAATTTTTCTGAGCATTAATATAGAGATTTCAAAGTTATACTGTTAAGTGAAAACAGAAAGCTCTAGAACAGTGCTAATATTATGCTACATTTTGTATAAAAGGGAGGAAAAATAAGAATATATATTCATATTTTCCTAAGGACACTCTGGAAGATGTATACTAACTAGTAAAATGGGTATGGGTGGAGACTAGATGAATGGGGGACAGGAGAGACTTTTCACTGTATAACACTTTTTTACATTTTTGAACCTTGACAATGTATTACCTATTTAAAACATGAAATCAAATAATAAGACAAGAATAATAATAGCACAATCATTTGCTGAGTGCTTACTTCAAGGTGGGCATGTGTATCTCATTTAATCCTCATTAACACATTGAAGTAGGTAATATTATTAACCCCAACATAAAGAGCGAAACTGAGGTCAGAGAAGTTTCCACATCTGTCAAAAAGTGTAAATCAGTGAAATTAACTATCTCACAGGCTATTGTAAGGATTAAATAAGATAATGCATATAAACAATTTAGCACAATGCCTGACACACAGTAAATGCTTAATCAATGCTTTACCATTCCAAGGCAATAACTATTTTCAAAGATGTTTTAATCAACTGACCAAATAAAATATAGTAAAGTCAGATAAGATGTTTAGCAAAGATGCTTTAATTGAAATTTTTATATGTGTAGAGTAAACAGCTTCTTATAACTAATTGAGGGCTCCTTTAGATATGCTATATCCTCACTGTACAAATTATATGGTCATTAAAACAACTGCTCACACTCTATAATTATATATAGGTCTTTAAGGCCTCTAATAGTTTGAACATACTTGATAAACAGGATATCAACTGAAAAGTTCAGATATGTTACCACTGTTTATTTATTTATTTATTTTTTTGTCTTTTTCGTGACCAGCACTCAGCCAGTGAGTGCACCGGCCATTCCTATATAGGATCCGAACCTGCGGCGGGAGCGTCGCCGCTCTCCCAGCGCTGCACTCTCCCGAGTGCGCCACGGGCTTGGCCCTACCATTGTTTATTTTTAAAAGAAGGGAAGGCTGGCTGTACATGTGATTGTGACTTCAAGACAAATTCCAAAATGTAAGATTTGACTGCAAAATACTGTCATTTCTAATTCATTTACTCACTTGTGGACAACAGGACACCCTGTGCCATGAAACTACACAATTACTGCATGTGTTGCTAGCCCATAAGCAAGATGCTATTTGGGGAAAGTTTCAAAAGAAACACCAACTTTCCCCTTTCTAGAAATAAGCTATACCGCCTAGGTGATACTTAACCCTGATAAAAAGATTATGAAGAGAAAAAAAAAATTACAAAGAAGCAGCTGGTTTTTCATAAGCTTACCAAAAGTCGTGTTCAATAAAGATGAGGTAAGACTGAACTAAAGGCAGGGGCTTACAAAACATAATTGTAGTTTTTGTTCTGTCTGAAAGATAGGTACACTTGAATCATCCAATTACGTGGTAAGAAGTATGCAAGAAAAAACTACTGGGTCATATTTAATGTATAGAATGACATAAAATATAAACCAGTCCTTAAGGACTGAAACTTTAAATTCTATTTTTAAGAAAATGCTCTGTACGACATTTAGTCACTATAATTGTAAGGGGAACTATTCCTTCTTTTCCCAGGTTTTCTAGCTTTAGCCATAAAATAGATTTCCCAGCTTTAGCCATAAAATAGTTCTTCCTGCCCTTTTAGAAATACTGGGAAGTAGTGCCCCCCAGCTCCCTGTACCTGGAAGAGTGAGTTCTACCTGGCATGACCTCACCTGTTCCAGGCTCTCTCAGAAGTACCCGCTCAGCAACTGCTTCTGTGTGTTCAGCATGTTGGGGTCAGGGCCCTGGCCAGCCTTCTAGAAGCAGGTCTGGGGGTCCAGCTCTCTCTGACCTCATTTCTGGCACAGAAAGGGTATGAGACAGCAATTCTAGTTAAATTTGACTTCTCTGCAGATCCAATCTCTCCCTGAGTGAGTCATGCCAATAACTAGACCTACATTGTTTAATACAGTAGCCACTAGCTACCTCTGGCTATTTAAATTCAAATTATGGCTGGCCAGTTAGCTCAGCTGGCTAGAATGTGGTGTTATAACACCAAGGTAAGGGGTTCAAATCCCTGCACTGGCCAGCCATCAAAAATTTAAATAAAAATTAAAAAACTCAAATTAATTAATTAATTTATTTAATTTATTTATTTTTTTGGTCCTTTTCGTGACTGGCACTCAGCCAGTGAGTGCACCGGCCAGTCCTATATAGGATCCGAACCCGCGGCGGGAGCGTCGCAGCGCTCCCAGCGCCGCACTCTACCAAGTGCGCCACGGGCTCGGCCCTCAAATTAATTTAAATAAAATTAAAAACTCAGTTCCACGGTCGCACTAGTCACATTTAAAGTACTCAACAGTCACATGTGGGTAGTGGCTACTACACTAGACAGTACAGAGATGTTTCCATCATCACAGAAAGTTCTTTGGGACAGTGCTAATCTAGACTCAGTAGACAAGGTATTAAAGAAGTCTGATTAGAGATGCAGATCCTAATTAAATTTACTGATAATAAAGTGGATATGTTTAATTCCATTTTTCTGATTTCTCCATCTCTTAAGATTCTAAAGTCAGATCAAAGATAGATGTGATTAATATTCATCTCTAAATCCCTGACAACAATAAAAACGAACACATATAGAACATTTATAACATGTCGGCCACTATGCAAAAGCTTTATTTTAATTATCCAATTTAATTCTCAGTACAATCTTATAAGGAAGATACTATCACATACACCTTTTACAGATGAAAAAACTAAGGCTTAGAGGAATTAAGTGATTTGCCCATGGTCACACAGCTAGTAAATGGTGGAACTAGATTCAATTTAGAAAATCAAACAAATACACAAAAACTGTAGGTGCAACTCATATATAACAATAGAAGTAAGTAGGACTCATCCCACTAAAGCTTTTTGTGAAATTTTCATCATTATAGATTAACAGAAAATTAGAATGGGAACAGAAACTAATGCAGTGTTTCATGACCATCTCTAACCCACGACCCCTTCTGATGACTATAAAAATCTCACACTCCTCCAAAGACAATGTGCACCCTACTACTGCATTAAAATGCCTTCTATCTTCTGCATATAACCACAGCCAAATTTTTATGAGGCTTTACTTTTTTAAAGTTTTTATGTAAAAATTAATTTTTCATTTCCTAACATTAGAATATTTAATATGCTTTTTCAAAATACATTCATTCCCCCCTCAAAACACACAGATACTGAAACATAGAAATTGATGACCCTGTCCAATCTTCCCAATTTTAGAGATGGGAACAGTGAAGCCAGAAGAGAGTGGGGTGGGAATGCCTTGCACACGGTGAGGGACAGAACCGCTAAAACCAGAACACATCAGTAAAGCTCAGCTGCATATTCCACTTGACTCCTGAATAGCAAAATTCCTTACACTCTTGTCCCCTGCAAAAGTTAAGATTTTGTTCTATTTGATGATAGATCATGTGTGATCTGTGGGAATGAAGCTCTGGGGGTGCTTGGATAAGAAATCTCTATGCGATTTTCATAGACTATTGGAGCCAGAAGGGACCTTGGAGGACTAATCCACCTCCTAATTTTAGAACTGAGAAGACAGAAATTCAGTTAATTATATATAAAACTGAGGCATCCTGCCTTTCAGCATTTTACAGTCTCTGTGACAAAGTTGGCCTGTTCATTCACTTAATCTTACTAAGTGACTACTGAGTGCCAGGGTTTGTGGTAATTGCTGGGGTTATAAAGATAAACTTGACACTGTCCCTGTCCACACAGAGCTTACATTCTTATGGGAGCAAAGGCTATATAAATATATAACTACAATGCAGTATGGTAAGTGCCACTTCCAGGAGTGAACTTGCAGGAATCAGAGGAGGCCATATGTAGGCTGAATCCTAAAGAATAAAAAGGAATTTCCTGACAAAGGAAGACATTCCAGGCAGAGGAAACAGTACAGTCAAAGCACAGGGACTATGGTATGACAGAAGATGGAATATGCAAGAAGACAGGGCGGTGAGATAAGGTGGGGAAAACGGCATTTTAAATAAAATGCTTCACTATGCAGATTATCAAGAAAAGTCATATAAATATGAAGGATATGCTCTAAACATCATCTTTACACCTGTGAACTATAATCACCTAAGACAAGAATATGTCTCTTCAACAAAAGGTGTTGGGAAGACTGGATGTCCAACAAAAGAATGAGGTTGGACCCCTATCTTACACCATATACAAAAATTAACTCAAAATGGATAAAAGACTTAAATGTAAGATCTGAAACTACAAAACCTTTAGAAGAAAACAGGACATTCTTTTTAGGGGAAAAGATACAGGACTTTGGATTGGCAATCTCTTCTCAGACAGAACACCAAAAGCACAGGTAACAAAAGCAAACACAGGCTGGCCAGTTAGTTCAGCTGGTTAGAGCACAGCCTTGTAACCCCAAGGTCAAGGGTTCAGTTCCCCACATTGGCCAGCTGCTTTTTTAGTAAAAAAAGATTTACTAAAAGCAAACATAGACAAAAGGGACTACATCAAACTTAAAAGCTTCTGTGCAGCAAAGGAAACAATCAACGAATTAAAAAACAAAAAACCCTACATAATGGAAGAAAAGATTTGCAAGTCATATATCTTATCAGAGGTTAAGGGTTTCATGTATAAAGATTTCAATCCATTTTAAAATGGGCAAAGGACTTGAATAGATATTTCCCCAAAGAAGATATACAAATGGACAACAAGCATATGAAAAGATGCTCAACATCACTAATATTAGGGAAATGAGAATCAAAACCACAATAAGGTATCACCACACACGTTAGGATGGTCAATATATTAAAAAAATAGTGTTGGCAAGGATGTAGAGAAATTGGAACACTTGTGCATACACTGTTGGTACAAATGTAAAATGGTGCAGCTGCTATGCAAAACAATGTGGACGCTCCACAAAAAATTAAAAATTGAATTACCTTATGGATTCAGCAATTCTTCTGAGAATACATCCAAAAGAATTTAAAACAGGATCTTGAAGACACATTTATACATCCAGGTTCCCTGCAGCATTATTTACAATAGCCAAGAGGTAGAAACAACCTAAATTTTCATCAATAGATGGATGGATAAAGAAAATGTGGTATACAATGGAGCATTATTCAGCCTTAAAAAAGAAGTAAATCCTTTCATATGCTACAACATTGATGAATCTTGAGAACATTATGCTAAGGGAAATAAGCCAGTCACAAAAAGATAAAAACTGCATTATTCCACTTAATATGAGGTATCTAAGACAGTCAAACTCTTAGTAACAAAGTAGAATAGTAGTTGCCAGGGGCTGGGTGGAGGAGGAAATAAGTTGTTCAATGGATATAGAGTTTCAATTTCGCAAGATTAAAAAGTTCTAGATATCTGTTGTACAACAATGTCCATACAGTTAACACTACTGTACTGTACACTTAAAATTAGTTTAGATGGCAAAATTTAAGTGTTTTTGACCACAACTAAAAAAAGGGAGAGAGAAAGTATGAAAATGCAGACATGCTTCACTCCCAAACATCTATACAAGTAGAGGCAGGCAGGGCATCTTTGGAGTACAATAAATGTGGCTTTTGCAACACACTTAATTCATAAACATATTCAAGTGACATGAATATCAAAATTAGTTTGCAGGCTCAAGCTCGCAAATTGTGTGGGGAAGTATTATAGAAGAGCACTGAGAGTCAGGGGGCACTGAGCACACGGTGAGCTAAGGCATTAAATACTCTACCAAGTCGAAACACAAGAGTCAACGCCAGGAATCACTAACACCTAACTTGCATAACCTCGGAGAGACAGTCAAGGGTCCAGAAACTCTTGACTTTACAATAGCTGCCTAGATCTCTACTGGGCACATATCTGTGCCAGGTGCTTTGTAATACACTATTTCCGGCCTTCAAAAATGATGTGGTTTGTTATTTTACAGATGAGGCTACTAAGAAGGCTCAGAAGGAGGAAATCTTTTGCCCAAGGCAGTGCAGCAGCCCTGGTATTTCAATAAAAGTCTAGGGAGTTAGGGCTCTTTCTGTTTTACTGCATTGCCTCCCACAACACTTAACTGTAGAAAGATGATTAATACTCCCTTTGCTGTGCCCAGCCTGGAAGAGCCATGCAGAGCCTCTTCTATCTGAGAACGCTTCTGTTATTTTCAGGTAATGCTCACACCTTCCTGGTCTATTTTTCTCTAGACAGGTTCTACCTGGTTTCCAGTCCCCACACCTCCTGATGGCTCTTGTCTGAACAGAAGCTGTTTACAGTTGTAAACATCTTTCTTATAGGAACTTACCACTCTCCTCACACTAAATTCTCTACTTTTGCTACTGGGGCCATAGTGATTAATTAACATCTCAGGACGTCAATTCCCTGTTCCAAATGCATATCAGAAGTAAGTCAAAACCCTTCTTGATCAAGCCTCATCTTGTGCCATTTCTACCCTCATCCTCTATGTTCCAGTCACACTCAACTACTTTCATTCCCCAGAATTCACCAGAATCTCTCTTAACTCAGACTTTTACACCACCAATATTTCCCCTGCCTGGAAGCTTCTTGCCTGACTAACCCCCTCCCCATCCTTCAAGGCTTGGCTTAGGGTTCATCTATGGAGTCTTCCCTGATACTCTCAAATGCCAAGTCTAGGACAAGTGCCCCTCCTCTAAGAAACTCACCCTACTGAACTTTTCCTCTCATAGCATTTATTACACTGTATTGTAATTGCCTCAATCCCTTACAAGACTACACATACCATTAGCTTAGGCCCAGGTCTGTCTCATTCACCTCTGTATCCTCAGCATTTAGCCAAGTTCCTGGCACATACAGACACTCAAGAAATATCTGAGAAATGAATGAATAAATGAGTTTTTCTTCCAACTATCTGGCTCTGCTGAATCATACTGAGCTTACAACCATGACCCCAACCCTTTTCTTTTTATGTATTACTTGGTTAAACCTCATTCTCCCCTTCCTTTTCTCCATCAATGCCCCATACACAAATGATTGCATTTTATGACCTAAGTGCAAGTATCATTTTGGCTTGTCAAGACCACTTAAGTCCCTGATTTTGTCACTGCACATGCCTGCTATTCTTCCCAGCTTCCTGCCTTCCACAAATGCAATCAGGCCTATCATCAATGTTCTCATGCAAATCCCTGACAGCAATGAACACACAGTGCCCTGCAGCTTGCCACAATGGATAGCTCTCCAGTTTGACATGAATCCATTAATCACCGCTCTGTGCCTAGTCACTCAACCAGGTGCAAGTCCACCTGACCACAATGTTAGTGGCGGGCATTTCTCCAGCTTGTCTACAAGAATACTGTTCAGTTCTACTCATATAGTTAGATGCTTTACTAAAATTCAGAACACCATAACCACAGTACTCTATCTAGCTAATCACCCCTAGCCAAGAAAGCAATGAGGTTATTCTGTCCTGCCTGGTTCTGACTGAACCCATGGTGGTTTGATCACTATTCCCCTTTTTCAGGTTTACAAGCCCTTCAGTTGCTGCTAACTGAGCTTATGTAAATGCAAGACTGCTCTATCCCAAAGCTGAAAAGAGAAGTCTACAAATTTGTGAGTTGCTGAAGAAGACTTCATGAAAGAAGGTGAGATTTAAAGAAGATTTCAATGCATAGGACCAACAGAGATTGACAGAAGACAGAGGGAGAGTAGTCAAGCGTAAGGGTGACTAACAGAGACAGTAAGCCAGAAGGCCTGGCCCAAGTATAACCTGGAACAAAAAGGGACTAATAAATATCAAGTTCGTCCTGCTGGGCTGCCTCCTTGATCAGAAAGGTCAACCACAGCTGGGCTTCTGCCTGAATTCTCATTTTAAATATAATAAAACACACATACCAGATTAAGCCAAGCCAGAAAGTAATCCTTATATAAAAGACAGTTGTCAGAATGGCCAATTTAGTCTCTCCAAAGTACTTTCTGATGACAAATCCACCACTAGGATTATGTGTAATGGGCAATTTTGTTGCAAAGGAATATTGTACAACATTTTCTTATTTCTCTTCCAGAAAAATGCAGAGGTAATTATGTACTCATAGCCAGTGTAGCAAATCAGTTAAATTAAACTTGTATTTCGTCTAACTCATGTAGAATATGAATAACATAACTAACTTTTCTAATTTCATACTCTAGTACTCCCAAGTAAATAAAAAGGGGGAAAAAGTAAAGTTTCCCCCCCTACAAATAGAATCTGTCACTTCCTAGGATGTGTACTTTTCAGCTCATGCATCCTAAATGCATGTGGAGATGTTATATGCACTTTCTATTTAGCAATTTAATTATATCTTTGCATTCAAAGAGTGGCAATGGTTTGCAGTAATAATCAGGTGAAAGCATTCTAACATTAATATGCTGGAATCCGATGTGTTAATTTGATGCAACTTTGCCTTGACAATATGTGATTAATTTGTTCTCAGGCTAGCCCTGCTCCCAGCTCTGACAGTTTAAAATGCTGGGTTTCTTTATCCATATCGCTATTTGACACGCCTTAGCCCACTGCTTTGCTAAGACCACTGTTAATTTGTAATGAACTTGCTTTTCAGGGGGGCTCCTTCATTTTTAATTCTGTCAGTGTCACCTCCTTGAGGAAAATTACAAGTTTCCCTAGGTGTGATTACTGCCAAGTGCTGCTGATAAGAGGTTTGAGAAAACAGGGCTTTATAAAGAAGTCTGTATTTAATCTGCTGAAACAGATTTATTGCCTCCAGACAGATATAATACAAAGTTCTCTTATTTAAAAGTCATCCCCAAGTTCTTCCTCACCACAACCTCCTCCTAAACAAAAACACATTTGCATTTCCAGGACTCAATAATGAGTCACTCAGGGAAAAGAGGTGAACGTGTAATAAATTAAGCAACAATGGCGATTCTTGTCATCAAATTAGACCTGTCGGAGAATCTTATAAAACATATGAGTACATTTTTCACAAGGTTGGGAAGAGGGAAAAAACCCCACTGAAACAATTTTGGTTTCACCTCCTTTCTAACTAGCAAAGAACATTACATGCTTCATGAACCCATTTCCTTTGCGCAGACTGAGTACTGGTAAAGTTAGGTATGGTTTAAATTTCTCCTTGGAATATGATCCTGATCATACTTGATGAAGGTTTACAAGGGAGACAGAAAGTCAAAGTCTCGAAACATAACGCTTAATGTCATAACTCAGTAGAGTAGCTACTCTAAAGTACTTGCACAGGCATTCTCCATTTCACCTTCAAAATAACTGCATCAAGGAGGTGTTATTTTCCCTATTTTCTTCAGGAAGAAACTGAGACTCTCAGAGTTCATCCGAAAGATTTACCAGTAAGAAAAGGACAGAACTTGCGACAGAAATCCACACCTTTTGACTACTAGTTCTCTGCTTTTCTCTATCACAATCCACCGGATGGAAAAACCATCCCCTCTCTAATTAGTCCACAAATAGAGCGAACCAGTCTAATGTTGGACTCATTCTCCTCAGCCCTAATCCTTAGTCTTTTTCTATTTCATCAGTAGCACGCTGTTCTCTTACAATTCCAGCCTTCCTATACTGAAGCCTACTGCTTTCATAAAGCCAGGTAGTCATCAAATCCTGCTAATTCTACCCTCAGATTTACTGGATGCTCTTAAATGTCTATTTACACCAACTGCCAGAAGCTGAGAACAGCCCCATTTACCTTAACATCATTAGTGGCACAAGCCCCTTCTCAGATTAGAGATGTCTCCCCAACACTTCTCAAACTAAATTCAAGCTCATAGATATGAACTACCACTGGGTTACCCCTACTTTCCAAACCACCTTTTTCTCTACATGTTCCCCAGCTGCTGCTCAATAAAAAAGTCAAGAAAACTGCCTTCCACGGTGCATTCAGGCTGAACTGGCTCCAGCCACTCACTGCATCTTCACCAAGACCCTCACTCTACTATTTGATAAAACACTTCCTACCTTTGCCTTCTCCTCAGAACTGTTCAGAAGCAGCCCCTGTGTAAGAGGCATGTAAACTGTGAATATATGTTCAAAGGTATGTAATCTAATCACCATTTGCATTATATGCAAAAGACAAAAATTCCAAGCTTACAAAGGTAGGTGAAATAACAGAATGCAAAATTATACCTACACTATAACAAAATTATGCTAAATGATGTAAAGATGATTTAGCACCTATCATTCAAAGGGAAATACATGAAATTTTGATTTTTAAGTTGAGTCTTTAATACAGAATTTTCTTAATGTTTCTTTATTGTGGTTTGTGTACCTACTAGTCTGCAAGTTCCTTCAGAGCAGGGAGAGTAGTTTATGTCTGTATCCACAGGACCTAGAAAGTAGGGGTTAGATAAGTTTTCAATAAATTAAATTAAACTTATTAGGAGTCATGTCTGTATCAGCTTAAATATGGCCCACGTAGAGTAATTCAGTTCAGCCTGGCACACGTATGACCTCCTATGGCGTCAGCTGTGGCTGGTGTAGTGGGAACAGCTGCTGCTCTGAGGTACCTTCCCCTAAAGGACATATAGCTCCAGGGCAGAGACCACATTCCCTATTCCCAAGTCTTCCTCCTCCACTGATTTGTGTCAGAAGGAACCCTAGGGAACTGCTACTGAACAACAGAAAAAGGAGACCAGCCCTAAGATGAACACAATTCTGAGCCAAGCAAAAGCAGAAAACACCTCTCCAATAACAGGTCACGCCTAAATCACACAAAAGTAGTCTTGAAAGGGAGATACAGGTAAGAGAACAAAAATTAAAACTGAATAGAAAGGAAAAGCCAAAACCAAACACTTTCGAAACACTGGGAAGTACTGGTTTGAAAAAGTACTTAGAAAAAATGTTAGTGTGTGTATATCAAAAATACAACAATGGCAAATTAAATAAAGTAGATAATTCAGAATTCTCCCCCCCAACAACTCTATACTTGTAATATTTGCCAAATAACTGCATACTATCTAACACATGGATTGGGAAAGTCAATCTAATACTGCCAGAATGATCATCATCCCTAGGAGAAAATTCTAAACCAAATACTGAACACAGGCAGTGTCTCTCTAGTTTATCTACTACCAAACCATCCACAACTAAAAAAGTACTAATTGACTGAACAAATGAATCAACATGTCTTGGCCACCTGTTACATGCTGATGACTATAGCAACATCTTCTCATAGATGATCCTTCAGATAATTCGCACAACTCCTACCAGCAAGGCTGGAAGGAGAAGACACTTGGTCCAAGAGAAGTTTAGTTCTTATTTACCCATGATCACACAGACAATAAGTGGCAAAGCTAGGGCCCAGGTCTGTCTCACCCTTAATCCACCACACCCAGACTCTTGCCCAAAGAGTCCACGCACCTAACTGAGAAGATACACATATACACATGTGATCTGATTAGAAACGTCACAAATCAGTATCTAACTGAGTACAATGTAAATAATACAAAAGTGTAGAAAGAACGAATAGATAAAAAGTGGGTGACGTACTGAAGTGCTAACCGGGATGAGTTTTGCCCTGTGTTTTGAAGAAAATGAGGAAATAGGCTAGATGTAGTCCGCGTTGAAGAACTGGCTAGGGCAAAGGTGTGAAAAATTAGAAATAATTTGTGGTCAGGGAACAAAACTGTCAAGTAATAGGCAAAGTGGGGCCATTTTGGGAGGCAGGATAACAGATGATTTGGAACCAGACTGGCTCGGGTTCAAGTACTGTGCAAGCTATCTTAATTGCTTACCTTTATTCATTCATTCAACAAGTAACTACTTTGCACCTACATGCCAGTTCCTTTGTGAGGTTTTCTCTTCTCAGTTTCCTCATCTAGAAAACATGAACAAAAACCTTTCTCTGAGCTACCATGAAGCTTAAGTGAGAAAGGATGTATTAATTAAAGTAGCACACCCACAACAGGAAGGTAGGTGATGCATAAATAATGGTTGAACTAAACTCAACGGGAAGGTAGGTGATGGGTAAATAAAGGTGAACTGAACTCAACAGTAAATTATAGTTGCAAAGCATGCGGGCGAGAGGGTGCCATTGCTGAAGTGCTGTCAAGTGGAGGAGTTTAGTTTTGCTACCTCAGGAGGGCAGCAGGGGTATTTAATCTGGCCACCACTGCACAGGACACACCAAGGGAGAGGGAACAAGTGGCAGGGAGACCATCCTGTAATATACATGGGATGTATAAGTTGCTGGAACAAGGGAGTGACTGGTGAATCTGAGAAGTGTCAAATCCGGCAGACACTGAGAAGGAATCACTGGCTAACCTTAGGGACACACTATGGGGAAGAGAGCAATAAAAAAGAAAAGTACTCTAATCAATTTTAGCTTAAATCTCACTTCGGAAACTATCCTTCTTTGAAAATAATCACATGGACATTACTGATTTCACAGAAAGACCCTTTGTTTTGCACACAAAATACACTTTAAAATTTTTCTGCATTTTCTACAAGCAATATCCTTTCTCTTGGTCAAGTCTAAATACTAGCCTGTACAAATTACGTAGATCTTTGCAAGATAAACTGTAATCTTCTTACTCTCACTCACGTCTCTCAGGCCTGAAGAAACAGAGCTTGCACCCTTTAAGACTGGGCACATAAAACATTTTGTCATCAGTAGCACAGCAGCATTCTGTCCCTAAGCACCTCACTGTCTCCTAAATGGCTTCAGCTACAAACCTTCCACTTGCAAAAAGACTTTATGAAAACCTCAGGGCAAAAGGAATGATCATCACCTTTGTGGCCAACCCCTTTGAGAAAACATGCAGCCACTTAAAAACTGCCTGAGAATTAACCTCACAATAACAAGTGGAAGGCCTTTGGGAGCCCTTCACATAACACATAAGGGAAACACAAAGATGAAGAACACTATCTGGAGCTCAAGTGCCTGGGTTCAAATGCTGACTCCCCACTTCTGTATGACCTACAACAAGTTATTTAACCTCTCCATGTCTCAGTCTCCTCACCTCTCACTGGGGATTACCATAGTACCGCCTACAAGGCTGTTGAGATAATTAATCAGTACATGCAAAGCACTGAGAATTATGCCTGGCACATAATAAATTCTCAATATATGTTACTTGCTATTATTGTTATCATTAGGCTTGTTTAAATTCTCCCTCCTTCCCAATACCTATTGAGCACTATGCTGGGCACTATGTACACAGAGAGGAAGAGACGTAGAGAGACATAGAAAGAGACAAATCTGTACTCTAAAGAGGCATAAACTAGGAGTTGTGGAAGTACAGAGGAGGAAGGCACAGTCAAGTGAGTTAGGGAAATGTTAAAGAAGAGGTGACATCTGAGTTGGCTCTTGAAGAGAACAAGTAGGAATTTTCCAGGAGAAAGAAGTTTACATGACAGCAGATATGGCATCTGGTTTCTAATACTAAAGACCTGACTCAGAATTTTTAGGTTTTTAGGAAGGGTAGAGAGCTGCTACCTGAAAGGTTGTGATGAAGAGGGTAGTAAAAGGCTTATTTCCCCTTCTAGGGAATATACTTGCACACAGGTAGATGTGTGGGGGCAGAATCCTCAAGGAAGTCACTGAAAAACTAAACCATAATGATTCCAGCCAGAATTTCCTCATCTTTCAAGTCTGAGCTTAAGACTCCACTAACAACTCTGCTAAGGCCTTAGTCTACACCTGACTACCTTCTCTGTACTTCCAAATGATCTAGTCCTTGGATCAACAAAGTCTGTTTATCTAATCAAACTATGAGCTGGCTCCTTGAGCGCAGGAACTACCCTTTTATCAATGCACACTGCGACCTCTTACTCTGCCTGGAGCAATAAATGTTTGATGAGTGAATAAAATGCCCGGCCTTCTGTATTCTCATTAAAAGAACCTTAATACTTAAGGATCTCCAAATGTTTCTAAATGTCTCATATTGACCATAAAATTAAATAATTCTAACAATGATCTGACCTCGTCCATTCCTCCTCATTTTACTAACTTTTTAACTCAGCCTAGGAAGATGAGATGATGCATTCAAAGTCACAGAAAGCTAGTGACATTGTAAGTAACAGAACCCTGGTCTCATGAATTGAGTACTCTTCTCAAGCCGATAAAAGCTGAGACTATTTTTTTTCTTATGCTATATGTTAGGAAACTAGAGATTCCTATATCCTACTAATACATACTATATTTGAAAAACCAATAAAATGATTTTGGAACATATTTCTTTTAATACGCATGGTTCTTCTCAAACAGACAGTATGAACTCCAAAATCAGACAAACTGGATTTAAAGCTGGCCCTACCGCAGAGCAAGGTGTGATCTTGGACAAACTGCTTAATCTCT